>NC_064303.1:69358409-70706691 GCF_023373825.1 Bactrocera dorsalis | reverse complement strand
CCAATAAAATATAGGAGACTATATTCTTATTTCAGACATTCAAATTATGTTGGTATATACACAAAAACAAAAACGGAAATAAAATTAAAAATTTGGGTAAACGGTTTTCATTTCTTCCCAAGCATCAATAGTGTTTCGCCTTACTTCTAATACCTAACAATTCGAATTCGAGTAATGTTGATGCAGCAAAAAGGAATGTTCGATGTAGCCGAATTTACGATCAAACTGATTTAACACGACATCTTTTAGTTTTTCAGCGACTGGCTGTTTAGCTGTTATTCTCACTATTTGCTCCCGTCCACAGTGAACTAATGGAATCACTTGACTTGACGTTGCTCGTTGTTCACGACTTAGTTGTACAGTCATTGCCTGTAATGGTCCCAATATACTGAGTATTTCCATGATATCATCTATTTCCTTAGAAGTTATCATTATCGGAGCGTCAGAATAGTTGAGGAGTATTTGGTTAATATATGAACATAGTTTAATGAACATATATGTATAATGAACAACATACAAATGTGTTTTCAAAATGTTTTCAATGTCGGTCCGAACATAGTATTAGTTATTGCTTATTTTATTAAAAAATTTCCACACTTCGCTTTTAACTGGCGCCATTGTTCTTCAAACAACTGAACGTAAAATGTGTTTGACTTAACTGTAAATGCAGTGTTACCAGATATTCATTTGTTAATATTAAACTACGTTGACATGTTAGAATTTAACTAGTCATCCAGTCATTAATGACTGTTGCGACCAATTTCGCACCCTGTACGCTAACTTAGATGAACATAAAATGTATTAAATTTCAAAATGCTGTTTGCGATTATTTTGCAATTACTCGAGTAATAGTCTATTAATTAGAAAAGGTGTTTCGATGCAATTAACAGCCCTATTCTGAAAGAACCTCTCAACTGAGTTGAGAGGAAAAATTTGAGAGATTTCTTGTGGAGCATATTTTGTGAGGCTATTCTTGCTCAAACCTCATAAGAAAAAAGCTTAAAAAAGTCACCACGTGAGGTAAAAAGCTTTTTGCTGTCAAACAGCTGTTTTTATAAAAATAAGCAAACAAAAATGGACAAAACAATGGATAATCAGCATATGTAAGTAATTTTGCAAATTTTAAATATATATATACATATACAATAAATACATATATTCCCAGGCGTACAAAAACGGAAAGGACAACTCAGGAGCAGCTGCAACATTACATAATGTTTTGCAAGCAGCATCCTGAGTTGCAAGGGGGGAAGCTAACTCCGACCAACCCTGAAGGGCTGCAAATACTTTGGTCGGAGTTAGCAGATAATTTAAATGCCTTAAGAGGTCCAACTCGGTCGGCAGCCAAGTGCAGGGAGGTAAGTTCATAAATGCTTGTCTATGTTTCACATTATTAAAATATGTTTCCATAGTCATTGAGGCATTGGAAACATCAGTTGCGATCGCGAGCGCGCAAACAGAATGCACATGCGCAAGCGACTGGTGGAGGCCCTCCGATAAATGGAATGGCTGAATTCGAGGAGCAAGCAATTTCAACTTTTGTAGCAGCAGCGGTGGATGGATTGCCGGGTGTTGCGACTTTGGGTCCCCAGGTAATATTTTAATTTAATATTTGTCGGACTATACGTTTTATTATTACACTAGCTGACCCCGCAGCCGTATGTGTTTTGAAATAAAAAGAAAGTTAAATTTATCACTTCATTTTTTTTCAAGGCAACACAGCTTGATAAACAACATTTTTTGGTTTCTGTTCCGGTGTACAGAAAAGATGGTTTTCCAACTCGTGAGCACGCCACGGCTGTGTGAAAAACATAACATTTCCCAATTTATGCCTCACACTATGCGACTATCTTTAGGCCCTGTTGATTGTCATCTCAAATGCAATTTTCACTGGAAACGGAATACGTTTGAAGTGAAATGGCAAATCAATAGAACTCAAAGGAATTCGTAGAATCAAGCATTCTGCCCCCTGTATTCGATAGGTGTGTCACAGTCAGTCAGGTTCCAGTACACAGTTTCGGCGCATGCAGATTGCGAAACATAATAACGACAGATCCAACTTTGAGACGCAAATGGTGCGGATGCATACCAAGCCTCTCCAAAGAATTTAGAAATTCCATTGGATAATTCACGACATCGTCTTCATTGTCAAGACGAACCATCGATTTGTATGAGCGCAAGTCTCCCGGAATTTAACTTTGAATCTTCCAGTTTAAGTCAACAATATCGGTATTTTTGGCAGCTATCATTGCACGGACACTTAAGGAATCGTAGTTACGATAATTTGGCCAATGTCCGAACATTCGTGATGAGTTATCTTTCGTGACTTGATAAACGGCAGATGGAATTCATATCAAATCACCGGAAGTATCAACCGGAATTGATCCATTTCCAATTTTTAGCGAATACGATGTAAAATGTCTTCGGCAATTTAGTTTTTGTTCGTATCGCATAATAGACACGGATTTGAAGGCTGATATGTCGAAATGATTATCGCCAAAAGTGCGCGAACTTCATTTGCATTCCAGTGGTTATCATTTTCCAGCAATTGTAATTGATGGCTTGCTTCTCAAAAAGTTGCACATATGTACCTTATCATTCACAGTACGCAATGACTTAAAGAAGTTGAACCGCGAACCTTTATCAATAGCAACCGAAGATAGAAACAATCGTCGTTTTTCGGGTGGATTGTGTAAACTCGTCGCAATGCATTAGTTGGTAACACACCTGGAGGTCCTTCTGCTGGTTGGCCTTGCTTTCTGCGTAATTATTTTTTCAACGATGCACTCCATGTATAATATCAAGGTATTTCCAAATGTCCTCGCAAACGGATCTCTGACGAAAGTTGAGCAAAAACTCGTAAATGTTAATTTTGTTGCTGGCGGTGTTTCCACTGGCTGTACTGTATTCTCTGGATTGAAGTACACACTTTGGCCTTCTCAAAATTAACTGCGAGACGCACAACAGTCGGAAAACGTTCATGAATTGCAAAAGTAAATATTCTACAAAGCGCTTTAGTGCAGTTCACGTATCGACCATATCGTTCAAGACCAATAACCGCCATGTTGCTTCATTTGGTGACGTACTTACAAACGTTTTTATCGATTTCACCAAACTGCAATACTAAACATTTATATGACTTTTGAATGTGAATTAGACAACAATGGTGAATATGGTACGATCCATGTGTTGTCGACTTCGGTATTCACTCTTCTAAATTGAATGCTGAATGTTCTGCCATTGTCGTCTGGTGGGCGACGCCGATAGAGTGGATATCCATCATTTCTAGTTTGTGTTTCCGAAAGAAACGTGGATACTGTTTCGTGCATTTATTGTCAGACATGCAAACCGAAGTGGGATTGTGGTGTCCGCAAGGTCCATGAACCATATTGGTTTTCATCACTTCGTTTAATATTGGATCTTTCTCTGCATCAGGAATTTCCGCATGGCTGAATGATTTCATCAATTTGATTTAGTGTGACCACCATCCACCATTCAAAGAAGAATGTATGCGTGCGGCAAACCTCTCTTGTTGCTTGAAAAGTCATGCTGTGACATCGTGACGATCGCTTGCTGATTGACCGCGATCCATAATACCGCACGTATTTCACCGCATCCTGGGAGTACTCGGTCATGTGCCTTGGGCTGCTAATGTATGTTGGTGTCAAAAAGAACGCCGACCGATATTAGCACGACCTCTGTGTGGCATCGTAACAAATTTCAATCTGTAAATGATCACTTTGTGTGAAACACACATAACGTTTTCACTGAATAATTTTCAAAAATTTTTGAAACAAACGACAAATTTGAACGATTCAAATAATTGAAAAACATAACAAAAAAAATTGAAAAAAAAAAATTTTTGTGGAAAAAATTAACTTTTTGGAATTGTCCAATTTTCCGACTTTTTCTCGCGAAAAGCATACTGCTTTTTTTGGAAAAAAGAATTGGTCAAATTGGTCCAGACGTTGTTGAGTTATGCGCTTACCAACACATTTTGCGATTCATATTTATATATATGTAAATGAGGCAATAATTGGTCCGTTTTATACTTCCAGGTTTTGCCGTTGTATTTAAATACAGCTCAAGCTCCAGCTTCCTCGCCAACACCAACAGTCACATCGCCTGCTCCAGCTTTTCCTGCTCTATCTATAAATTTTTCTTCCTCGCCATCTCCTCATGTTTCTTCCTCACCATCACCTCCATCTTCTTCCTTATCTCCTCCCATCTTATCTTCTCCTATGCCATCGCCTTCTTACATCCCTTCTGAAAAATTGACTGCAGCGAAGATGCTTGGGAAAGTGCTAAAAAAAATGGAGGATCGAGAAGAGCGAGAGGAGAGGCCATTACTCTACAAAGGAAATTGTAGAGCAAAATGTGCAGATGACAGGGGTGCTGACCCAAATGACACAGCACTAACCTCGCTGTCAGAGGTTATGGCTAAATTGTCTGAAAAATTAGGTAAGTAATAATAAAAATGTAAAAAAAAAAAAATGAAATAAAAATGTAAAAAAATAAAAAAATTAAAAAAATTAAATAAAATTAATGAAATATTTAATAAATGAAATAAAATAAAATGAATTATTTAAACATATGTAGATGTCTTTGTATTCATTCTTAGGGGAAGTAAAATGTACAGAGACAGTAAGTAACTTACATATATGTATATATGTATATTTATATATATATATATATTTATAGTACATAACGCCACTGGAAATATATACATACATAAGTATATTATAAAGACATGATGTAACGTTCTCTTACTCTAGCACCCTCCCTAAAATTGGGGTTTTCGAAAACAATTTCGGTGTCTTGTGATTCTTCTAAAACTTCTTCGAAGCCAAGGTCTGCAGCCACACCATGCTTCAGTAAAATGTTGTGAAGAATTGTACACGCGTAAATAATCAAAGACGCTTTTTCAGGGCTGTAATAAAGAATGCGATGTTTTGAGAGGCACCGGAATCGTGAGGTGCATACGTGTTGAGGATGTGGTCCAAATACCAGAATCATGGCAAGACCCGGGATATCTTGCGTTGATAGCGGTGAACAGAAGTCGATGATCACAAAAATGCCAAAAATGCAAATATATACATACTTATGTATTAATAGAAAGATTGGTAAATAGTTTGTATAATATAGAACATTACGTACAACTTCTACATTAAGACTGTAAAATCCTTTCCGGTTCATGAAAAGTGAGAGAGTAGTAGTGGCGTCTGTGCTTGAGGGGGAAACAATCCCAATATGGGTACAATCGATTGCGCGGATTGTGCCCTTGATCCCAAATTTCGTGTAAAATCCTTTAAGAAAAAATTTATATATTTATTTATCTTACCCCTTCTTTGTATCTGAAATATCCTGCGCGCTTAAAGGGAAATAAATTTCCCTGCCCTTAACACCCATAATTAATTTCGAAATAAAGTGCAGAGCTCTAGACCAACGCATTTTTGGTAACACGCCAGGAAACGCAGATCAAAAGATATATTCGACTTCTGCACATCATGCATCATGTATTAATAAATGTTGTGTCTTGCATAGTAGAAGCATCGCTTTTGTCTCGCAAACCCTTCAACATTTTCCTCCCACCCCCCGATTCCTCCTCCAGAACTATTGCCGCATAT
Organism: Bactrocera dorsalis; assembly: GCF_023373825.1. Classification (NCBI taxonomy): domain Eukaryota; kingdom Metazoa; phylum Arthropoda; class Insecta; order Diptera; family Tephritidae; genus Bactrocera; species Bactrocera dorsalis. Next base: position 70,701,064 of record NC_064303.1, on the reverse strand, counting down.
ACAAATAATAGTTCCTCCCTGCTAATTATAACACTCAATTCTCAATTTTTTAAAAAATGTCAAATATTGATTTAAAACAAAACAAACACAGATGTTTTGTACTATGATGGCTGCGTTCACTCGTCACAGACATTTGTGATAATAGGGAGCATTTGAGCTTTTGAATTTTCGCCAACATAAGGTAACTCTCACTATAGTGAGAAACATCACTGTAGTGAGGTTGGTGACTTTTGTGAGGTCATGAGAATAAGGCTGTAAATCGTAAATTGAATGAAAATAATCGATTAAATGCGAAAAATAGATCTCCTGATCTATACTTGAGTCTTGAGTAGATGAGTCATTCCTACACGTTCTATAGTCATAGACAACTTGATACGAGACTCTTTGGTTCGAGAGAGAGCTGTCAAAACTCGCATTTTTTAAACCATTTGCCAATGATGCCACTGCTGAAAAATATTAGAGTGGGTATATAATAAATTATACAAAACACTAAATTAAACACTTTGAAAATGCATACATATATAAATGCTAAAATGCAAAATCATTAATTAATTTACATAAACATTTATTTTGCCAAAATATGTTCGCGCAGTTCAATGAAATTTCATTTCACACTAATTTCGTCAAGTAATTATAGCGCTGCTCTTCTGGCATCCCGCCTTTTTGACTAACTGCTGATTGGCGGCACCCTGATTGTGTTTTGTTGCCAGCTCAAAAAACATATCAGGGTGCAATGCCAGCTGACAAGCGAGAAAGCAAGAAAAGAGATTCTGATCAAGTTATCTATGCTATGGTAGCGTTGTAGTTAGGGTTGCCACATGGCCTGGAATGAGCTTGATTGTCAAGATTTTTTAGGTCCTGTCAAGTGTCAAGATAAAATTTAATTTGTCCATTTAATTTTTAAATTTAAAAAAATTCAATATTAAAAAATATGTATCATCATTTGCTAAACAACAAACCCAAAAACTAATTTTTATTTTTTGCCCAATATCAATGATTCATTGCAATCGATAACCAAAAAAGTATCAACACTTGTAGTTTCCTCCCTAACTCACCATTGACTTATTGCTTGTTTTTGCCCATCACTAAAAAAAAATACAACATTAAACAGCTGATTGAAATAAGCGTAAATTTTTCTGATGCGTATAGTAAATTTAAATTGTTGAATGTTATATTCGTTTAAGAATTTAAATTAATATTGTTACAATATATTGAGCCTTCAATGTATTGAGCCGTTCATTTACCATGGAAAATATCGAAGATGCAAGAACTTCAAAAAAAGGAAGATATACAACATTCTGCGATAGATGGATTGAAGAAGCAGAATATAGCAAATGGATTAAAAAAAAGATGATTATACCGCATTTTGCAAATTATGCCAAATTAATATTTGTATAAAATATGAAGGAGCATTACGCAAACATGCCCAAGCAAAATGGCATATGAAATTAGCATTGTCTCAAAAATTGTCACACAGCATGATAAACTTCACTGTTCCGGCAGACTCAAAGGAGGATTCAAACATATCCAGGGCTGAACTAATGTGTGTTTTTCACAACATATTGGCACCATACGCACGAGAAAAAGTAACTGATGCATTAAAAGAAAGTTTTTACTCTTCGGTAAGCAGCGACGCATCAAATATTGGAAACGTGAAAACGTATCCATATGCCGTTCAATATTTCGATGCTGAAACAGGAATACAACAGAAAATTTTAGATTTTTATGGAGACCCAAAAGAGGCTGCCAAAGACATTTTTGAAAATATCGTAAGAATAACAACTGAAAATAACTTTAACATTCAGCAAATTACAGCATAGAGCGCGGATAATGCGGCAGTTAGTTACGGTGTTCATAATTCCGTATATAAAAAACTTAAAGAGATAAACCATAAAATTGTAAAAGCAAATTGCAACTGCCATGTAATAAATAACTGCATCAAAAGTGCTTTAAATGCTTTATCTGTCGACGTAGAAAACATTGTGATTAAAACCTTCAATGAATTTAGCTCATCAACTTTGTCAAATGAAAAGTTAAAGGAATGTTTTGAGTTTGCATGTATCGAATACAATCGTCTACTTCGGCATGTTCCCACTCGATGGCTTTCCCTTTTGCCTGCAATTGACCGATTATTACATTCTTGGCCTGCGGTTAAAAGGTACTTTTTACAAAAGGGGAAAAACAACTGCAGAAAAGAAATCTGAAAATTTGTATCATATGGAATGTCAGATACTGAATTAAATAATGCGAATGAAGAATGCATTTCTGAAGGTTTATCAGAGGCGTATTTGTATTTTATTCATAATGTAATGCATGAATTCCAATCAGCTATACTAGCGCTTGAAAATGATTCTTGTACAATAATGGAACTTCACAGCATAATGAGTAAACTTATAAATAGTCTTCAAAGCCGAAGAAAGGATTGCTTCTATGGAAGTAGAGTTTTGGTTATTTTTAAAAATATTTCAAACAATGATGTTAAAGCATTAATAGAAGCAAATCAATTTTTAACAAATGCTATTTCATACTTGGAGCAACGATATGATTTTGGAGATGAATCAATTTACAAATACATATCAGTTTTAAATCTGAAACAATCTCTTTTATCATGGGATACATTAGCAGAGCTTCAAACAATTTTACAGATATCAAATTCTATTGATAACAATATGTTATATACAGATTATTGTTGTCTTCGAGAAGTATTTGATCAATTGCCAAAAGATATTCCCATTGACAAAATATGGTCTTACTTTTCCAAAAAATGTGATAAAAATAACTTGATAAATATATTTAAATTGATCCCGTTTATTTTTTGGTGTTTGGTGTTTCCCAATAAATTAATAAATTATTACACATTTATTCACAATATTAAATGTTTTCATCATTATTTCAAAGTTGGAATTAATTTGTCTTTGTTTGTTATTATTCTCAATTATGTCGTTGATATTGTTTTAAATTCAATTCGGTCGTCGTGGTCTGGGACTCCTGTGATAAATTTCAAAATCGATACTAAGAAATCAAGAGATTGTCTTGAGCGTCTGGCTCGTCCATTATTCAGTAGTTGTTTTCTAAGGATTTCTATTCAGTTGAACAATGCTGTTTCTGTTGCGTCTTCACTAGGCATCTCTCCTTTATGTTCGGCGATTTGGTAGTATGGTTTACGTATTTTGCTTAAGTTTGTCGTATGGAATAGGTACTCATGTTCTTGATACAAAAATGATGGGTCAGTCTCGGTTAACACGTACTTCCGATCTTATAAGCCGGTTATTTCCTGAGCTAAGAATGTTGCTAGGATTAATGTTATCGTTATTTTCATCATTGTTTCTGGGGTTGTCCTTGTGTACGATCTTCTTCTCCGTTGTCAAAATTGTGTCCTCACGATTCTCTTGTACTGTTTTCTTCAAATAGCGTGGATTTGTTTTATTTCGTTGGTTTTGTTTCACATAAACTGTTTGTCCTGTTTTATATTCCTTTTGTGCTCGTTTTTACTGTGGTATAATAGCATATACTCCTGCTTATTTTCGAACAGTTCTTTTATTCCTTCAGTCGTGCTCCCTTCTAAAAATAATTCGATAGGTTTCCTTTTTGTGACGGAATGTATTGTCCTATTGTATTCCTTGATTGCGTTGAATAGTTCTTCAGTCGCGGTTGATTTATTTCGTTTGATGCGAATTCTAGTAATTTCCAGAATGGTTGAATGCAGCCGTTCAAGTTGAGCGTTCGATGTTGAATGGTTTGCTGCGGTCATTGAATGTTCAATATATCGCCGTTGGAATAGAGCTTTTGCTGCTATGCTATTAAATTTAGTCTCGTTTTCATTAGTTTATTATAAAATGGGAATATTTGTATGAGTACTTCCTCTAATATTTTGTAGAATTCTCTTTTGATACATTGTTCCATCGATTTCAAATGTGTCCATTTGTATTTGTGTTCCTATACCTTCGGATATGGGTGTTTTTGCAAAAACTTGTTTTGTCGGGTGGCGTTCGTAGTTTGTCGGATTACATAATTTTTTATATTTGGCCAATAGCAAGTTTCTAGTATCTCTAATGTATTATTTTTTGCGTTTCTAGTGCTCTTTCATGCGTATGTTTAATTATATTATCTCTATCCTCTTCACTCGTAATGTCCTTTAATAGATTTTGGCAAACAACCTTTTTCTCTATATTAAATGAAGAGTTTATAATATCATGAATTTCATACCAGGCTTCTAGTGTAGTGTGAAATGCGGTCGTGATATTAGGTTTGATAATTTTCGTTAGTGTATCTATCAAGTATTGTGGTGTGACGTAATTAACATAAAATCTCTCGTGGTTTCCAAAAATTGTTGCTCTTTAATGCATTTTGTTCATATTTTTTTTATCACAATTTGTGTTTTAAATTGGTTCAGTGGAGCGGTGACATCTTTAATTTTGATTAACGAGGATGATTCTTGCGAGTGTATTGAGTCGTTCGTAGTTACATTTACTTGACGGCTACTACATTTAAATCTCCTTTAATATATTTAATTTTTGCTCCGTATTCTTCTATAAAATTTTTCCACCGTTTTAATTTTGAATTTGGGTTGTCCCCTGATATTGAAAAAATTAGGGATTGATGATCGGTGTAAATAGTAGTATTACTAGTGAGACCATACAGATAATTCCTAAGTTCTTGAGTGCCCAAACGATTGCTAACATTTTATTTTCGTTTGTTGAGTAATTTTGTTCAGTTCACGTTAAGGTACGTGAAATGAATGCTATAGGTTTCTTGCCTTGTGACAATACAGCTCCAATCGCATGATTGCTTGCGTCTGTAGTCAAATCAAATCCTTTTCCCAAATCTAGTTGGAATAATTCTATTTGTTCTTTTAGTTTATTTTTTAGTGTTTCAACTGCTTTAAGTGCTTCGTCATCTAATTTTACATGTATTGAGCTACTTTTATTCTTTGAAATATTAACATTCTCTCCTCGTAGGTAGAGCGTTAATGGTTTCGTTATGGATGCAAATCCTTTTATAAATTTTTTATAATATGAGGTCATTCCCAAGAAAGATCTTAAGTCTTTCAAATTTGTAGGGGTTTTGTACCTATCTATATGTAGCTTATATTTTTCCTGGATGTACTGTAATTCTACCGTTTTTAATTTCTGTCCTTAAAATTCTGTCTGCCTTTGAAAAAATTTTGACTTTTCATCTGAGATTTTCATATTGGCTGCCTATAAAGTGTGTATTATAATGGTGATATATTTCATATGTTGTTCAGGGTTGGCTGAATATATTAGGACATCATCTTTACGCACGTATGTGCATACTCCTATGAATGGTCTGAGGATATCGTCAACGCATCTTTGAAAGATCGACGGTGCGTTTTTCAGTACAAATGGTAGTCGTAGAAATTCATATTTGGCAATATTTATTGAGAACGATGCTTTTCATGTCTTCTTTTTTTATTTTAATGTGATGAAATCCTGATTCTAAGTTTTGGAACATCATGGTGATGTCCGGAATGGGATATCTATCAGCGATTGTTTGCGCATTTAACTTCTGGAAGTCAATTACCATGCGTCTTTTTGGGTTGCCTTGCTCGTCATTCCTTTTTTTAGAAACTGTCCATATGGGAGAATTGCACGGGCTATTGCTTGGCTGTATTATTTCATTATCTAATAATTTTTTTATTTCAGTTTCTACAAATGCTTTATCCGCTTGGGGGTATGGATACTGTCTGATCCAAATAGGATTATTTGTTTCTGTTCTGATTTCTGCCTCTACTGTAGTTACGTAGGGTAATGTTTTACTCTACTCATTTCTTTTCATTAATTCATTTATTTCTTTTTTATACGTTTCTTCTCCTATCATATAATTTATTCTTGCTAATATATTCTTTCTCACAATTAATACATTTCTTGTTCCTGTTTTATATTCGTTTCTTATTGTGGTATAATAGCATATACTCCTGCTTATTTTCGAACAGTTCTTTTATTCCTTCAGTCGTGCTCCCTTCTAAAAATAATTCGATAGGTTTCCTTTTTGTGACGGAATGTATTGTCCTATTGTATTCCTTGATTGCGTTGAATAGTTCTTCAGTCGCGGTTGATTTATTTCGTTGAATGTGAATTCGAGTAATTTCCAGAATGGTTGAATGCAGCCGTTCAAGTTGAGCGTTCTACGTTGAATTGTTAGCTGCGGTCATTGAATGTTCAATATATCGCCGTTGGAATAGAGCTTTTGCTGCTATGCTATTAAATATAGTCTCGTTATCATTAGTTTATTATAAAATGGGAATATTTGTATGAGTACTTCCTCTAATATTTTGTAGAATTCTCTTTTGATACATTGTTCCATCGATTTCAAATGTGTCCATTTGTATTTGTGTTCCTATACCTTCGGATATGGGTGTTTTTGCAAAAACTTGTTTTGTCGGGTGGCGTTCGTAGTTTGTCGGATTACATAATTTTTTATATTTGGCCAATAGCAAGTTTCTAGTATCTGTAATGTATTATTTTTTGCGTTTCTTGTGCTCTTTCATGCGTATGTTTAATTATATTTTCTTTGTCCTCTTCACTCGTAATGTCCTTTAATAGACTTTGACAAAAAATCCTTTTCTCTATATTAAATGAAGAGATTATAATATCATGAAATTCATACCAGGTTTCTAGTGTAGTGTGTAATGCGGTCGTGATATTAGGTTTGATAATTTTCGTTAGAGTATCTATCAAGTCTTGTGGTGTGACGTAATTATCATAAAATCTTTCGTGGTTTGCAAAAATTGTTGCTCTTTCTAATGCATTTTGTTCACATTTTTTGATCACAATTTGTGTTTTAAATTGGTTCAGTGGAGCGCTGACATCTTTAATTCTGATTGACGAGGATGATTCCTGCGAATGTATTGAGTCGTTCGTAGTTACGTTTACTTGACGGCTACTACATTTAAATCTCCTTTAATATATTTAATTTTTGCTCCGTATTCTTCTATAAAATTTTTCCATCGTTTTAATTTTGAATTTAGGTTGTCCCCTGATTTTGAAAAAATTAGGGATTGATGATCGGTGTAAATAGTAGTATTACTAGTGAGACCATACAGATAATTCCTAAGTTTCTTGAGTGCCCAAACGATTGCTAACATTTTATTTTCGTTTGTTGAGTAATTTTGTTCAGTTCGCGTTAATTTACCTGAAATGAATGCTATAGGCAGAGAACGTCTATCATAGAGAAGGTTCACGGCGCGAAGAACGTAAAAATATTTTTGGCTAACTCGGTCGAGATGGTCCAGTTTCACCACTGCCAGCTCGGCAGGAGAAATTTTAACATTTTCGCTAGAACAGAGCTGAGCGTGAAATAAAAATTATGCTCAAAACTATATATTGCTTTAACAGACGTATGTTCGCTCTTTTGCTTATATTTTTATACGTTTATATGCAAACATGTGTATTCGTATGAATTCTTTTTGTGCTTATTAATGAATACATTTGCAATTGAATACATTTGTTAATGTGAAAACAAAGCCTATTTTATAACTATTTTTTGAATATATCAAATCATAGGGGAAGGTGGGGAATGTTGGGCCAGCGCGATATTTTTTTCCCTAGTATAGGTTGACAGCTGCAACCAACTGTCATCGGCTCGTCTCATACTAAGCTCAGTTTCGAGCTGTGAACACGTGTTATAACCTCTCTGCGACAACAAAAAGAAATGCGACACTCCGAAAGTTTTTTTTCAACTCTGTGTACAGTTGATTTTTTCACATTTTCCAATAAATTCATCCAGGTAAATATGTTTATAATATTAGTTGAGCCTTTAGCCTTCGACACACAAAAGAAATTTTGTACGAATTTACATTGTGTTCATTATCCACCGCCATTTTGCAAATATGAGCGTTTGGGGAATCTCGGGCCACATAGGTTTTTACATTTGACATGCTAACTTCATATATTTGACGTGTATAAGTGATTCTTCGTGCAGAATTTCAACAACACAATAGTTTTTCAACATTTTCTGATAGTTTCGTGCTCCGAAAAATTTTTTTTAGTCATTATGCCGCGGTACTATCCCAAACAAGAGAAAATTGTTGATTTCGACAACATTTTGGAGGCGATCAAGTCGGTGAAAATACATCAACAGCGTTCGACAATCTGCGACGGCACACAAAATTCCGAGGACCAACCTGATGCGTTATATTGCAGCATTTGATGGTGCGAGCATCGACGTTACTACTGCCAATGCCGGTGTAATGAAGAATTTGCTGGCTGAAAGCACGACGATGGGCACAAAAACAGTGAGTTCTGCTGGTTTCTTTCTTTTTCTTTCATCGAATAATAAATAATTTTTTTTTTATTTCAGATCTTCAACATCGAACAAGAGAAGGCGCTGATAAGCTACATTCTCCAGGCCAGCGACATCAACTATGGAATTGGTTTGATGGAGCTTCGTAAGCTCGCGTATGAATTTGCTCGGAAAGTTGGCGCGTCGTATCCGGATCCATTGAACGACAATCAACAGGCGAGTAAGGATTGGCAGTTGGCGTTCATGAAACGCCAAAAAAATTTGTCACTGCGAACACCAGAGCAAGTAAGCCAGAGCCGTGCGAAGCGATTCAACAAAGAGAATGTCGATGCATTCTTTGCCAACCTTTCATCCGTTCTCGGTAAGACGCCGTTTGAACCTCACCGAATATGGAACATGGATGAAACCGGGTGCCCGACCGTGGAAACCAGACCTGTCAAAACCATCGCGCGCAAAGGACAAAAGCAGGTCGGCTCATCAACATCTGCCGAAAAAGGCACCAATGTGTCTTTGGCTTTGGCCGTCAGCGCTAGTGGCCAGTCTATACCGCCATTCTTCCTCTTTCCCCGAGTCAAAATGAAAGAGATTTTTATGACTCATGCGAGTCATGGCGCTGTTGGTGTTGCGAACGGTTATGGTTACATGAACTCTGACGTATTCCCTCAATTCATGCGTCATTTCATCAAGCACACCGTTGCTAATGCCGATTCGCCAACCATGTTGCTGCTGGACAACCACGGGTCGCATTTATCGATCGAGGCGATAGATTTGGCGTTGCATCATGGCATCACGTTGCTGTCTTTTCCTCCGAAATGCACGCACAAAATGCAGCCGCTAGATGTTGCGGTATTTGCACCATTTAAAGGCATGATGACCGCGAAGCATGATGCATGAAAAAAGTCCAACATTGGTGTCACTTTCGATCTGCATCATGTGCCGATCCTTGTCGATCAGTGCCTCGATGTTATGTTAACGCCGAAAACCATCAAATCCGACTTCCGAACAACTGGCATCTACCCGTTCAACCCGCAAATTTTCACTGAAGTTGACTTTGTCGCTTCGGAACTGAGCGGCGAAAATTTGTTCGGTGACGAAGAGAAAGACGCCGACAATCAACGTCGAGTTCTTGCCTCTGGTATGCCATTGTGACTGCTGCGAATGAGGAGGTGTCAACGTCGGAGGCATCGACAAGTGCCCCAGCTTCAACAAGTGGTGCTGCATCATCGTCGTTGTCTCTTGTTTCGGCTCCACAGCTGCGTGATGCATTGAAATCGGTTGGCCCGTTGAAATTGGGAACACCTGCGCCGAAATCAAAACGTGGCCGCAAGACAATGGAGTCAACGGTTTTGACATCGCCTGAGGTTGTCGCAGATCTGCGTGACAAGGCCGAAAAAAAGCGGCAAAAATTGACGAAGGCAGCCGATGAACCAGCAGCCAAGAAACAAAAAGGCCTTGGCAAATCGAAGACGCCATGGAAGAGAAGCCCGTCTCCGACCGAAACCGACATCGAAGAGGACTTCGATTTTTGCACGATTTGCAAGAAAAAGATGCCGAAGCACGAGAATCGTCAAAACACGGCCCATTTGTGATCGAGGGGTTCACTTGAAATGTGCCGGACCGAACCCGAACACTTACACCTGCATCCACTGCGAGTCGGAATAATTTTTTTCGCCAATTCCTATTTTTCTTATTATTTGTGAATCTCTCTTTCATTTCCATTGATAAATAAACGTTTTTCATCGGTAACAATCATGTTTTAATCGATTTACAGACTGGCCCGACATTCCCCACCTTTTTTCAAAATCGCAAAATCAGGTTTTTTGCGCCAATGGCTATAACTTTTAAATTTTTGTAGAATTTTATCAAACCAATGTTATCAAAAGAAAGGTTACGACTCGCTCTACAAATCCATGCTTTGGAATTTTCACAAAAAATAACTTTTATGTGACTTGTTAACCGAAATCAAAACGTGGCCCAACATTCCCCACCTTCCCCTACTTATATCTATACTTGATAACATATGTATATATAAAACAAACTATCATAATACTATTAAAAAAATGAAATATATTACAATAGTGATAAATGTACATTAATCGTACATTTTATCATTCAAAACTTATATGCACATGTATCATGACCATATGTGTTTATGTTCACTTTCGCGAATTCAAATCATATTATCACTTATCAATAATATAACATGTGCGCGCTGCTCATTTGTATGTACATCAGTGTTGTCCAATGCAATAGTATGTGACTTTCACTTGTGTGCGTAAAGCGTTGCTGCAAACTGTGTTGGCAGAAAACTACACTGAATAAATAACACTGTGATAGTCAAAAAAAAAAAAAAGACAAGACCAAATTCCACGGTTTCCCCCTATTTCGGGTCCTACGACTCGAACTGCATCATTACTTTTTTGAGTTACAATCATGGTTTCATGCAAAAATTTTTGTTGAAGTTTTTCATCAAAGTGGCCCATTGTAAAACAAAGGCACATTTTTCTTCGGTCTCTAACTTTTTTAATGTTGACTTTTTTGGTAAATTTTCTTTGGCAAAGCTTCTCAGAATAAGTCTGTCTTTAAGTTCTTAGATGACTGTAAGCCCCAAAATCAATGTTTTTTGTGTCCTTATAGCCAATATGTCAAAAAAACTGAAATTTAATCCATTTTTATACTATCGCAACAAAGTTGCTAAGGAGAGTATTATAGTTTTGTTCACTTAACGGTTGTTTGTAAGTCCTAAAACTAAAAGAGTCAGATATAGGGTTATATATACCAAAGTGATCAGGGTGACAAGTAGAGTTGAAATCCGGATATCTGTCTGTCCGTCCGTCCGTCTGTCCGTCCGTCCGTGCAAGCTGTAACTTGAGTTAAGATATCATGATGAAACTTGGTACACGTATTTCTTGGCTCCATAAGAAGGTTAAGTTCGAAGATGGGCAAAATCGGTCTACTGCCACGCCCACAAAATGGCGGAAGCCGAAAACCTATAAAGTGCCATAACTAAGCCATAAATACAGATATTAAAATGAAATTTTGCAGAAAGGATCGCATTAGGGAGGGGCATATTTGGACGTAATTTTTTTGGAAAAGTGGGCGTGGCCCCACCCCCTACTAAGTTTTTTGTACGTATCTCGGAAACTACTATAGCTATGTCAACCAAACTCTATAGAGTCGTTTCCTTCAGGCATTTCCATATACAGTCTAAAAATGGAAGAAAACGGATAAAATCCACGCCCACCTCCCATACAAAGGTTATGCTGAAAATCACTATTCTATATAATTACTATAATTCATTTCCTTCACCATCACAAGGACCATTTTGAGCAGCAAGTTCCGACTGAATCCGATGAGCATGGAGAAAGATTTCACCAAGTCGCCGCCCCCCTTGAGCATTGGTACAGCGGCAAAAAGCTTGACTCGTTGCTTGCTGATTTGTGTTGGACATTGATAGATGAGTCTTATTTCTTATTAAATTGAATTTAAATATTGTGTACAAATTTATGATACTTACTGATAACACTTATAAGATACAAAAAGAATAAAACAGCACACATACATAGTTAGTGTAGCTATTTTAAAAAATACAAATTTTGTTAAGTTTTTTTTCTAATGGTTAGTTTGCTCAGAACGTTGTCTTTGCTTAAGTTTTTTACTATTTGAACAATCTGTTGCCCTTAATTTGGACACAAAGTATTAACCACTTTAACACTGGTTTATTAAAAATGCTGACGTTTTATATGTAAAATCATTTAATGTAGTTTGATGGGTTTACAGTCATTTAATGTACTTAAATTTGTAAAAAATAATAAATTTTATTTCAACGACGAAAGTATGTAGGTGTACGGAGCGGGTAAGTTGAATACCGGGCCGCTGGGGGATCGCAGGAGGGATTTACGTGGCGCCGCGTATGATCGAACGTATGCATAAAAACGAAAAAATATCAGCGCGGAGTATGTGACGAATTGTTGATAGGCGAACCGCAGATGACGAATTGTGTCTTCCATCCCGATGTCCATCCTTTTTGTTGAGTGGGTTGTACAGGTGTGAGTTGAGTTGGTGTTGTGTTATGGTGTCATCGGCTGTGGTGTATTGTTCTGTCTTGCTAGGATGAGCCAGTTTTTCCCAGGTAGAGTGGGATGAGGCTTAACTCATTTAAACACTATTACAAGATGTCACTTAATGTATAAGTATCAAAGGGTAAATTAAAATATTGACGAAACGTGAGGGAAAAAACATTAAAAAAAATGAACTAAATTTCAGTTTTTGCGACATATTGGCTATAAGTACACAAAAAACATTGATTTTGGGGTTTACAGTCATCTAAGAACTTAAAGACGGACTATTTCTGCGCTTTGCCAAAGAAAGTTTACCAAAAAAGTCAACATTAAAAAAGTTAGAGACCGAAGAAAAATGTGCCTTTCTCTTACAATGGGCCACTTTGATGAAAAACTTCAACCAAAATTTTTGTATTAAAACCATGATTGTAACTCAAAAAAGTAATGATGCAGTTCGATTCGTAGGACCCGAAATAGGGGGAAACCGTCGAATTTGGTCTTGGCTTTTTTTTTTTTTTGAAAAAAGCTATCACAGTGTAATGAGCAAATTTTTTTTATAATGTTGATGGAAATGATTTAAGTTCAATTTGTACAAATGTTGATCAGTGCGTTTGCCATTACTGTGTCCACATTTATCTCAGAATTATACTCTTTAATTCGAATGAGGTCAGCTATGTGTTGATCCGAAAGATTGTTACTTATTTTGGACCAATTTAAGTGTTGAAGATGAAACTTCACAGCTATATGTGGATCCAAACATGGAATATAATTTAAAAATTTGTGTTTTCATGTTATAATATTTTGTTTCATCTATTTTCTTCCAAAAATTAATCCCTGATTCAATAGCCAATGATAAATCACTGAGCATCTTTAGTAATTCTTCTTGAACCTCAGGGTCTTGGTTATGAATGGTGCATTATAAGGGATTATTATGAAGCTGTATGACATTTCGAATGTTATTAATATCACTGAATCTATTTTCACAATTTTTTAAAACGCGGTCAACTATATCTGCATTTGTTGAATAATTTTTCTTAACCTGTTCTATTAAAATTTTGAGTTTGTATCCAAATTGGTCTATTGATGTTAACAAATCGAATATGTTTTTATTTTTTCTTTGGAGCTAGAGGTTTAATTTATTTAAAAGTTCTGTGAAATCGCACAAAAAAGCTAAGTCCAATAAAAAATCTGGACTTTTCAAAGAGATGAGAAGAGTTTGTGAAGAGGAAGAAGAATCTTGCTCCAAAACCCATACAATTTCTTTTCGCAGTTCAAAGACCCTTTTTAGACTTTTGCCTCGGCTTAGCCAACGAACTTTGGTATATAGAAGTAGATCTCCATTTCGGCATGCAATTCGTCTAAAAATTTTTTGAATTTTCGATGGCTGAGGGCATGGTGACCTCCTTTTATTTTATTTATTATTTTTATGGCTATATCCATAGCCTCTACCATATTAAGTTCCTTCGCAAAAAGGGCTTGTTGGTGTATTATACAATGAAAGGTGGGAATTTTTATATTATTTTAAAGTAAATAACCAACAATCCCTTTCTTTTTGCCAACCATGACTTTGGCCCCATCGGTACAAATTGATCTCAATTTATTCTTATCAACTATAGAAAAAACATGTTCATTTACGGCTTCATATAAAGTTTCCCCTTTGACATTACCGTGCAACGATAAAATACAAACAATTTCTTAGAAAATTTCAAAATTTGCATTTATGGTTCTAACACACATTACCAGTTGACACAAATTGCTACTATCCGTGCTTTCATCCAAACACAAAGAAAAAAATTTGCAATCAGACAGCCGTTTTTGCATACAATTTTGAATATATGAGCTAATATCTTCAGTTCTACGGGCAATAGTTTGTTTTGAAAGTGGAATAGTCGTAATAACTCTACACAATGTTTTGCCTTCTTCTCCAAAACATTCTAAAACATTTTGAAATAGTTCTTTAAAGAACACCCCATCGGTAAATGGATGGCATTGTTTTGCTAGTGATAGCGATACAATATAAGAGGCTTTTTCTTTTTGGAGCGTATTTTTTTCTTTGGGACACTCATGTTGTTTTTTATTTTTACTGTTATTTTTGTTATTATTATCAATATAATCGAAATAACTTAAATAGTATTCTGCTTTTTTTGTAAAAGCAGACTTGATCGTTCGGTACCTAAAATTAAATCATACTGATTGTGGGAGGATTCATAATGTCTACATAATGCATAACGTGTAAGATGTGAAATCACTTTATTACAAATTCTCCTCCATATTTTCAACAAAAAAAAAAATTGTCTCCCATTCAATTTTAAACATTTTTATAAATTACGCAAGGGTCGGCATTTCTTAGCACAATTGTGCAAACTAACTTCACTCGTACACTTACGCTCCATCGTTCAGTCGTTGTCGAGCCAGCAACGAATTAACATCACGTAAGACTATAGCGCAAAACCAAATATGCCCTGCGAGAAATATTTTATGATTCTAAATGCCTTTGGTGCCATGCAATGCCTTTTATGTTCCAAGTCTTTTAAAAATAATAGGGAATAAATCCTTAAAGACATTTTGTTAATTTTCATTATACTATTATACAAGTCAAGAAATGTATCAAAGAAAATATTCATTATTCCTCTGAGTTATGTATACAGTGAGTCCCGCTTAAGTAGCACTCCGCTTAAATGAAAATCATCCCTCTTAACTCCCTACATCTTGCTGCTTCTCACGGCTTATTTCTATGAAATACATAGAAATTATTGTTTTAAGTACCACTTGCTTAAGTATTCGCACACGCTTATGTGCCATATTACATTTTTATTTTTAACAAACTACAAAAATCTGTATCTTTGATTGTGGCACATAACCGGGATTGACTGTATTTGTCAAGGAATGTAAAAAATATTTTTACGCGGCTTGCAAAAATCTGCGTCGATATGTATGCAAGCTCACACACAAACATACATATTCACGCTGGTTTGTGGGCGAAGCTGTACAGCGGCAAGGGAAGCGGTGACAATCGGCAATCGTTCGCTTATTTTTTCGGCACAGTTCGGTTGTCTACCAACAGCGTTGGTCCGCCGACACATTGACGCTTTGACAAAACTAGAGCTTCGGCTCTTGTTTGTCCGTGTCAACGTAGATTTTGCATGAAGCACTGAGTGTACATGTATACATAAAAATGTGGTATGTAGACATGAGTGTACATATTTTCATACACATGTAGACAAATTTGCAAACATTATGCGTATGCAGAAATTGATGTGCTGAACACAAAGAAAGCGACAAACTTGAAGCGACATCTGTAAAATATTACAGTGCACATGTTTAAGGACACGGTTATTTTGACAGCTGCACGGCTACAATCTTATTCAATCTTAAATGATTTTTACTACAAATTAAAGACCAGTTTATTCTTTTTAGATGAAATATGCTAATTTTATTGATTTTTTCTATTATTTATTGGAAACTTAACAATTTTAAAATTTTAATAAAATGAAATAAAATGTTTAAAAAAATTACATATTGAATAATGCCGAATTACAATATTGTCCATTTAAAATGGAAATTTCTCTCACGACTTATTAATTAAAATTAGTCATTTAATTTCACCTGCTTTTTTAAACACAATTTAATCCATCTGGATTAAGTGCAATATTTGTGTTTAAAAAAACTAGGCTCAGTTGGCATGCTATTGAAAAAGAAAAAGAAAAAAAATAATCCTGAAAATATAATAATAAAAGAAAACTGAAAGTAGAAAAAAAAACTGCAAATAGAAAAATCTGGAAATGATAGAATTCAAAACATTATAAAATGTAAATATGTATTTATTTAATTAATTCATTACTAACCCGAAAGTAAGATGTTTTTATTCAAAGCATTCTGGCTTGCAACTTACTTAAGTTTTCTTAATTTAGCATCGCGCTTCCGATGTCGTTCCCTATTTATTTCTTGCTTTTCAAACCATTTTGATTTTTTATATAACAGAACAATCACTAAATACTCGAATAGTTTCATTTTATGGGCGAAACATGCATTGGTTATATCAAACCATTCAGGAAAAACATTTTCCGTTTTTTGTTTTATGGCGGACAACATCAGACTACGAACATTTACATAATGAGCATAATTGCTAAAGAGCCTGACGTACCACATCATCTGCAGTCGACACACTTCGAAGACCCTATCACTAGGATTGACTAGCCTTAAGTCGCCGTCATCCTTATAGTTTTTAGCTCTGATTAGGGCCTCCGAATACAGCGTTAAATCGCTTTGTGTATTCGTCATTGCTTTGGTGCATTTTTCGCAATGGATTTTACACAAAATTTTCTGGTATATACCATAGCCAGTGTAATACCGCTTGATCTGGACGTCAGCTTTGTCGTCCTCTTCAACAAAAGTTTCGTCTGGAATAGTGAAAGATTCCAGGTCGAGTTGCTCAGATTCCTGTTCGTTTCTCTGTAAATCTAGATGATGATCTTCGGGGCCTAGGTTCCAATCTAAATTTATGTCGTCATCATCCGCACAATAATACCGTAAAATTTTCATCGAAATTAATCTACCTACAATATATTGTATCTCATTGGCAGAGGGATGGGTATTCATACCCTGACTATCACGGAATCTATAAAAAAAATTCTCCAACGCATCTTGATTAATTTTCCCAAGGAATATATAACTCAATTCCTCTTGATCCCTAAATAGCTCTTCGCTCAACTGAATCATTCCACTTATTGTGGAACAAAACCCACCAATACACCCAATCTGACTAGAAGCTGGAAGCTTGATTGTTTTAAAATATTTTATGTAATCATAGAGGCGTTGGACCTTCCCGGAGTCATTCTTTAATAACGGATATTTCAGCGGATTTTTGGAAACAAAATTCTTACAGTCTAGATCATCGAAAAGATCATTCATTTTTTTAATAAATAACTGAGTAGGCTGTGCACATTTTAATAAATATTCGGCGGGCAAATAAACTTTGGCTATATGCCATTTCAATGCCAGCAGCAGCCGAATTGCTCAGAACTTGAGTTGCACGTTTCAGGGACATTTTTTCAAACACGCTGCGTTAAACATGGGCCTCTGTAAATTTTGGGCATGTTTTAAAATGCGTATTGCTCTGATCGATAGAGTAAAGTTTTTGTATAACTTTGAAACTGGCTATTCCATTTGGGGTTGAAATATCATATTTTATAAATGTATTACGGACGGACTTAAAAAGGTGGCAATAGTCATATAAATAATATATTTTTAAACCTTCGTGCATAAAAAAAGGGTTTTCTTCAGTAATTTTTAACAAATTGAAAAGTGAAGAATTTGAAGGTGCTTGATCGCAGACTGACGCCTTTACGTTGAGATCTATTGACTTTAGTGATGCGATGTTTTTGCTGAAAATTTCTTTCAATTCAGACGGAGCAAGTCCCGTCATGGAAATGTAGTACGAAAACACATAAAAAACAACACTTACTACCTATAATCATCTCACGTTGTCTTTCCCCATGATCCACAAGCCCATCTATAACATCCCTAACTCTATTATAAGTAAGGTCGGACTTTATTAATATTTCATCAAATAACAAGACACAATTTCGTTCTAAAACGGACATATTTTTGGAAATTTTTTCTAAATTTCCCAAGACATTGGCATCGATACCAGGGACAACATACCTAATGGGGCGCCAACGCAAAAGAGAACTCTTGCTTGGGAAAGCAAAACCTAAATTGTCACGCATGAAACTACAGTGGTACTCCAATATAACGAATGATATAATGTTGGGACTGTTCGTTAAACTGAAATATTCGTTATATCGGAAACGAAAACTAAATTAATATTGGTACATATATGTTTAAAAATAAGTACTTGTTCATGAATTCATAAGCATTGGTTGAAATAAATACATATACAATGGAAAATGCATACAATATTTTTATTAATTAAGTTGAATTTTATAACAAAAATACGAGCATTATTCAACTGAAAAGAAATTTGTTATGCTCATTTGCTTTTGTGGGCGAGAAATTTTGAGATCCTGTGCCTTTTGATGTAGGCTTTTCAATACAAATATTTTTTTCCTGCTCCACGTTGTTTTCTTTCATTTGATATATTTCTCAAGCGGTCGATGGCATCAGGATGCTTTGTTGGCGGCACAGCTATAACTGCAGCGGTATCACCTTCCTTCTCTTCCGAAATTTCTATAACTAGTTCATTTTCAGCACTCGGGTTCTCTTCTACAAGTACATTGTCTACAGTGTTCCATGCTTCCAAATCATCTGTGCTGAAGTTTGATATTCGCTTTTCTTTAACGATTGTCGTCTCAATGTGCCAGCATGTGTACCTTTAACACTTCTTATCACTTTCTGGCAATTTTTTAAAATTGTACAAACACTCGATTTTGGAATTCCATATTTCAAAGAAATTTCTTTCAGGGTTTTCCCCTTTTTATTTTCGTCAATTATTTTTAATTTGTCACCCAAGCAAAGCCGTTTCCGAATTGAAGGCATTTTTAAATAATTTATGCGATATCCTCACTTTACCACTTTGAACTCACAACTGATATTTCGCGCAATGAAGCGTGCATAAAAAAATAAATAGAGTTCTTTAAAAAAAATACCTCAATAATAACAAGAACTAACGGGTATTTAACTGCCTGCATTGTTTTTTGTTGTAATACAACCAAAACCAAATACAAACGCCATACATTCGTAATATCGAGTTCATCCAATTTTCAGCTTTCGTTATATAGAGTCATCAATGTATTGAAAAACAGCGTTCGTTATATTGAACATTCGTTATATCGGCGTTCGTTATACTGGAGCACCACTGTATATGATTTGGTGGACATATAATTAATGTTTTGTGCGAATGTCCTTTCATTGTCACTAAAAACAATGCGCTTGGTGACGAACATCCTAGCGAATGTTATAGCGTTAGAGCTTGAAGATACATCCGCAACTATTGCACGTTGTTCTAGGTCTTCATATTTTTTTTCTAAATCTTTAATCACCCCATCTAGCTCTTCGATCTTTTTATTTAATCAAAGAGCATTACTTTGGTAATACCGTGCCGATCGAGCAAATCGTTCGCGACTGTCTAAAGCAGAGCCTACGTCGTTATTTTGGGGTCTTAATCTACTTTCCTCTAATATGGAATATTGTTCAAACTCTTTCAATGTTATGTCGTCCTCTTCTACTCCTACAGCTACTTTAGGACGTTCAAAAGTCACAGTGGCGGGTGGGCACACCCAATTAGAGTCAGCACTCGATGAGCTACGACTTAGTGCTGGCTCTAATCGTAAAGCATGGAAAAGCCCCAGGCAAAAGTTTGTATTTAGCGACATACTGCGAGTCAAAATGATTTCGGCAAATAAAAAGGGTATCGGAAGGCGACACAACTAAGTTGCAAGCCTTTCCCCAACTCTGCCGAACATATTCTGTTTTCGGAAACTCGAAAATCGTCGCCTGTCTGGAAGCACAACTGCGAATGCAGCACCTCCTCCGCGGCAGTGGACCCGTTCACAGATGTGGAGGTGCTTCTTCGTATCCTAATTACATACAGAAAAAAATTTATTTATATTGGGGGGTGGGGGGGGGGGGGGGAGTATCTACAATTGCGTCATATGCAGCTTGGAGACGTGTCCAAAAATTTTCAATCGTTTGGCTTTTTATTTCTAGTGCCGATTCAAAATTGTCTTGAATCGTCGAAGAAGCAAATCGAGTGCAGTATTTTATTAGACAGTCACTCTCAGAAATGAATTTGGAGTATGATATGTCTTTCCCCCTCTTTTGTTTTGTAGCACCTTGCTTAGAGCGTGTAGCTTCTGCAGGTGTACATGGACTTTGATCATCAGAAATCATTTTCGGAATTTTTAAAAATTGAGTAGATTTAGAATCTTTAGAGTCTGTGCTTATTTAGTATCAATAAATTACTAAAGGTGAATTTTTTAGTATAAATTCAGATGAATGTAAAAACCCGAAAACTCTTTTACGTAAATAATAGTTTTTATTTCCGAATTACCGATTATTTTATTGAAATACGCGTATGTCGTGTTACGCAGTATTTTAGAAATGCTTAGGCAATAATAATAAATATGTATATTGTATATTTTATATGTGATATATGTAAATATATGTATTTTTGTTGTTTGTTTGCGGACTTATTCGAATACCCTCGTGTAATATAATGTATATGTTGTATAATATATATATGTGTATATATATCTTATATATAAAAATTAATCGCAAAATGTGTTGGTAAGCGCATAACTCAACAACGCCTGGACCAATTTCACCAATTCTTTTTTCTAAATGTTCGTTGAGGCTCAGGGATGGTTTTTACGGCAAGAAAAATTCGAATAATTGCCGGATAACCCCTAAAAACAGCCCTTTTCTTGTTCCCATACAAACGAATGAATGTTTGTTAATTAGTAACGCTAAGGGAACGACTGAACCAATCTTGATGAAGGAAATGTTCTGTGTGGATTGGGGAAGGTTCAGAATTAAAAAAACCTGTATGCTTTTCTTGAGGAAAAGTCGGAAAATTGACAATTCCAAAAAGTAAATTTTTTCCATACAAATTTTTTTCAATTTTTTATTGTTTTGCTTTTCAATTATTTGAATCGTTCAAATTTGTCGTTTGCTTCAAAATTTTTTGAAAATTATTCAGTGAAAATATTATGTGTGTTGCACACAAAGTGATCAATTGCAGATTGAAATTTGTTATGATGCCACCAAGTGGTCACGCAAATGTCGGTCGGCGTTCTTTTTGGCATCAACATAAATTAGCTGCCCAAGGCACATGACCGAGTACTCCCAGGATGCGATGCCATACGTGCGGTATTAAGGATCGCGGTGAATTAGCAAGCGATCGTCACGATGTCATAGCAAGACTTTTCAAGCAACAGCTTCGATGGTCTTTATCTTAAAGCAACGTATACATGGTGCTGTTAGATGCTAGATGTACTCTGTTGAGTGGCAAACGAGAGGTTTGCCGCACGTACACTTCATTCTTTGGATGGTGGATGGTAGTTACACCAGATCAAATTGATGAAATCATTCAATCATACGGAAATTTCTGATGCAAAGAAAGATCCAGTGTTATACGAAGTGATAAAAACCAATAAGGTTCATAGACCTTGCGGACACCACAATCCCACTTCGGTTTGTATGTCTGACAATAAATGCACCAAACACTATCCACGATTTTTTTTTTTCGGAAACACAAACTAGAAATGATGGATGTCCACTCTATCGGCGTCGCTCACCAGTCGACAATATCAGAACATTCAGCATTCAATTTAGAAGAGTAAATATCGAAGTTGACAAAGCACGGATCGTACTATATTCACCATTATTGTCTAATTCACATTCAAAACTCATATCAATGTTTAGTATTGCAGTTTGGTGTATTCGATAAATACGTTTGTAATTACGTCACCAAAGGAAGCAAAATGGCGGTCTATTGGTCTTGAACGATACGGTCGATACGTGAACTGTAATAAAGCGCTTTGTATGATATTTACTTTTGCACTTCATGAACGTTTTCCGACTGTTTTCGTCTCGCAGTTAATTTGGAGAATGGCCAAGGAGTTTATTTCAACCCAGGTAATGCAGTACAGCCAGTGGAAACACCGCCAGCAACAAAACAATTACATTTACGAGTTGTTGCTCAACTTTCGTCAGTGATCTGTTTGCGAGGACATTCGGAAATACCTTGATATTATAGATGGAATGCATCGCCGAAGAAATAGTTACGCAGAAAGCAAGGCCAACCAGTAGATTGACATCCAGGTGTCTTATCAACTAATTCCTTAGGACGAATTTACACAATTCACCCGAAAAACGACGATTGTTTCTACCTTCCGTTGCTATTGATTAATGTACGCGGTTCAACTTTATTTGAGTCATTGCGTACTGTGAATGGTTCGGTGTGTGCAAGTTCTGGAGTAGTAAGCCAACAATTACAATTGCTCGAACATATTAATCACTGGAATGAAAATGTAGTTCGCACACTTTTCGATATAAACATCGACGTTTTACATCGTCTTCGCTAAAAATTAGAAATGGGTCAATTCTGGTTGATACTTTCGGTGGTCCGATATCAATTCCATCTGCCGTTTATCAATTCACGAAAGATGAACTGATCGCGAATGTTTGGACCTTGGCCAAATTATCGTAACTGCGATTCCTTAAGTGCAGGCGAAATGTTAGCTGCCAAAAATACCGAAGTTGTTGACTTAAGCTGGAAGATTCAAAGTCAAATTCCGGGAGACTTGCGCTCATACAAATCGATCGATCGTTTTGACAATGAAGACGACGCCGTGAGTTATCCAGTGGAGTTTCTAAATTTTTTGGAGAAGCTTGGTATGCCACCGCATCATTTGCGTCCCAAAGTAGGACCTGTCGTTTTTATGTTTCCCAATCTTCATGCGCCGAAACTGTGTAATGGAACCCGACTGATTGTGACACACCTATCGAATACTAGGAGACAGAATGATTGATCCTACGAATTCCTTTGAGTTCTAACGATTTGCTATTTCAGTTCAAACGTATTCCATTTCCAGTGAAATTTGAATTTGAGATGACAGTCAACAGGACCTAAAGATAGTCGCATAATGTGAGGCATAAATTTGGAAATGCTACATTTTTCACACGGCCGTAGCATGCTCACGAGATGGAAAACCATCTTTTCTGTACACCGGAACAGAAATCGAAAAATTTTGTTTATAAAGTTGTTGTTTAATTTCAAACTACGTAATTTCTCGCAGGACATCGGCTGCGGGGTCAGCTAGTATGACGGGTGATTTTTTTGAGGTTAGGATTTTCATGCATTAGTATTTGACAGATCACGTGGGATTTCAGACATGGTGTCAAAGAGAAAGATGCTCAGTATGCTTTGACATTTCATCATGAATAGACTTACTAACGAGCAACGCTTGCAAATCATTGAATTTTATTACCAAAATCAGTGTTCGGTTCGAAATGTGTTTCGCGCGCGCGTGTTTTGTTCAGCGATGAGGCTCATTTCTGGTTGAATGGCTACGTAAATAAGCAAAATTGCCGCATTTGGGGTGAAGAGCAACCAGAAGCCGTTCAAGAACTGCCCATGCATCCCGAAAAATGCACTGTTTGGTGTGGTTTGTACGCTGGTGGAATCATTGGACCGTATTTTTTCAAAGATGCTGTTGGACGCAACGTTACGGTGAATGGCGATCGCTATCGTTCGATGCTAACAAACTTTTTGTTGCCAAAAATGGAAGAACTGAACTTGGTTGACATGTGGTTTCAACAAGATGGCGCTACATGCCACACAGCTCGCGATTCTATGGCCGTTTTGAGGGAAAACTTCGGACAACAATTCATCTCAAGAAATGGACCCGTAAGTTGGCCACCAAGATCATGCGATTTAACGCCTTTAGACTATTTTTGTGGGGCTACGTCAAGTCTAAAGTCTACAGAAATAAGCCAGCAACTATTCCAGCTTTGGAAGACAACATTTCCGAAGAAATTCGGGCTATTCCGGCCGAAATGCTCGAAAAAGTTGCCCAAAATTGGACTTTCCGAATGGACCACCTAAGACGCAGCCGCGGTCAACATTTAAATGAAATTATCTTCAAAAAGTAAATGTCATGAACCAATCTAACGTTTCAAATAAAGAACCGATGAGATTTTGCAAATTTTATGCGTTTTTTTTTTTTTTAAAAAAGTTATCAAGCTCTTAAAAAATCACCCTTTATATAAGTATATACAGTGGTGGTCATAACATATGCAACTAATACGTTAGTTTAGAAAAAGTTGATATATTTTACCAATAACATTAGCAGACCATCGATTGAATTTGAAATTATTAAAATTTGGTATTTTTACTTTTATTTAACGCTTTTAAACAAAAACATTTCATTCATAAAAAAAAAGTAAGAATACCATTTTGATTTCAACTCTAAAATTACGTGGACAAAACATATGCAACTTCTTAGAAAGAATGGTAAATAATAGGTTTTACTAATATTTTGTTCTAAATCCATAGTTTTTTTTTATCACTTTCGTACATCTGCTCGGGATTGAGGCAATTAAACTATCTATGATTTTCATCAGAATCGATTTCCAAGCTTCCTGAAGTCTTTTAAAAATTTCATCGCTGTTTTTAAGATTAGTCCTATCTACGCGCCTGTTAACCAGCTCCGTTAAGTTCTTAATAGAGTTGAGATCTGGGGGCTGGGGTGGTCTTTCCATAACATCAATGTTGTTTGCTTCAAACCAAGACTTGATACTTCTTTAGCCGTGTGCTTTGGGTCATTGTCCAGTTGGAAGCCTCAACGGAATGGCATTTTCCACCCAGAACAGGGCAACATTATACTCTTTAAAATAAATTTGAAGTCGTATTGATTCAAAATTCCATTAATCTTATAGCTTAGCTTAATTCCGTTAGCAGAAAAGCATCCCTACACCATAACATTTCCTCCACCATGCCTTACTGCTATCTTGCAATAACGACGATCATATTTTTTATTTACTGGCCTTCGCACATAAGACATTCCATCACTGCCTATTAAGTTAAACTTTGACTCATCACTGAATAGAACTGTTTTCCATTTACTAATTGGCCAATTTAGATGCCCTTTAGCGATTTTCAAAAGCTTAGCTTTTTTTTCCGAAACCATCGGTTTGTAGGAGGGACGACCACGTTTTAGGGAAGCTTTTAAGTGTCTTTTAAAAGGCGCCTACGCACACTTTTTGTGGACATTTGCAAATATAAATCTTTAATTATTTGTGATAAGATAATTTCAGGATTTTTTTCGCTAATTGTATTATTGAATTCTCTATCCTTTAGCTCGTTTTGCGAACGCGACCGCCTCGATGTATAACCAAAACTTCTTTTGTTGCAACGATTTTTTATTATTCATGAAATTGTGCTTTTGTGCATTTCATATTTTGTAGCAATGCTTTTTTGTGCCATTCCTTTTACAAAATCAGAAATAATTCTCTTCCAAAGTTCAATTCCAAAATTGTCTCTTGCCATTTTCAATAAAACAAAAACCAGGTTTCATTGGCGGAATTAACAAAATAATTACTTTACAAAACTAACGATATTCCATTATTTATAAAGTGGAAGCACAATAGTAACAGAAAAATACCGCTATAATAGTGTTACTTGAACTCAAACTCGGAGTTGCATATGTTTTGTCCACGTAATTTTAGAATTGAAGTCAAAATGGTATTCTAATTTTTTTTATGAATGAAATTTTTTTGTTTAAAAACGTTAAATAAAAGTAAAAATACCAAAATTTAATAATTTCATATTCAATCGATGGTCTGCTAATGTTATTGGTAAAATAAATCAACTTTTTCTAAACTAACGTATTAGTTGCATATGTTATGGCCACCACTGTATATCCTTTTTTTTTTTTTGGTTGCGGACTTATTCGTATGCCTTCGTATGCACTTTCGTAGTGCCTGGTCTGTATGTAATGCGCTATGGTACATATATTCAAGTATTTTTATTGCTTGTATTGCTTTTACGTTCTTCCGTTGTTGTAGGCGCGCTACGAATCCAAAAGAGAGTTCACCATGCGCAAGTGTTCACCTCTTTATGCTTTGTGTTTTTAGTTCTAACTTCGTATAATATAATACCGAGCTGTTACTAGTTAATATGTATGTATGTATGCATGTATGTTCGAATTTATTATGTCTTTAATTTCTCTTCTTGTATTTTTATTGTGCCTTTTACTTATTTATTTTAGATATACTGCTTACTGTTTTGAGGAACAGAAGGAGTATTGCAAGTGGATACTTGAAATTAAATTGTTGTTAAATTAGCTTGTTACGTGTGTTCGTAACACTGGGGAAGGCAAAGAGGCAAATAAAATATATATATAATTTTTTTTCTGTTTTATATATATAGACGATATATGTATGTATATAATTAAAATTTTCCCGGTTTGTGCCGTTCAAACGGATTATCTTAAATATAATTCCGTTTGTTATCATACATATGTACATACATATAATAAATATAAATGAGAAACGATACACTTACTTTATCTCGCCTCAAGGGGTTTTGGGGGATAGTAAGCCTGTGTGCTCCGGTTTTCCCGTCCTGTTGTCCCGCGCCTGTGTGCTCCGGTTTTCCTGTTGGGTTGTTATTATGTTGTATTGATGCTTTTTTGTTTTTTTTTTTTGACCGATCGCGCCCGAATGATGTTTAGGGTTAGATTTTTAAAACGCGGCGCGCTCGTTTGATTATGATTTGTTACTTTTTATGTATTATAATTTGTTTAAAAACTTAATTTTTATTTTATTATGTTTTTACACATGAACATGTAATTATATAGATATGTTCATATATATATGTATATGTTATTGTTTTTTAAAAATGAACTTCGTTTCTGTATTTTGTTTTCTGTATGTGTTAATATTTCTTTTTATATCCTTTTTTTTCACAGCACTCCGCTTAACTTTTTACTTTAACTTGGTTTTATTCTTTTTATTTCGCTTTTTATATGTTTAAACGTCACTACACTCGTTTGTATTAAAATTTGTTTTTTTTTTTTATAGTGCCTTTCTGTAGGCTCGAAGGACCATGTTTCTTTCAGTTAATTTCTTCGCACTCACCATTCGGAACCTTATATAAGAAAAGAGGCAACACACAATTTCGCCAGAAATTTACAAAAAATTTATTATAATTATTATAAAAGTGAATGTTCGCACAATATGTTGGAGCTCGAGGTTAATACTTTTTTCACCGAAGTGATGAACAACGAATAATTAAACAACTGGGTTGAAGTTTGAATCGATAATCAGCATTCCGTTTTATTTTGTGCTTTCTTAAATACTAATATTTTGCTTGCTTGCAATAACTTAAAAATAAATGCTTGCGTAAAAATTCTTAAGAAATGTTTCTTGTTTAACTGTTGCATTTTCGTTAGCGGAAATGCAATTGAATGAACAATAAATACAAATTATTAAAATTCTTCGGAATTAATGGTACATTTTGTTGACTGTTGCATTTTCGTTAGTGGAATTAATGGTACATTTTATTAACTGTTGCATTTTCGTTGGCGAAAATGCACTTGGACAAAGAATTATTTGGAAAACTCAATAAATTAATATTCTTTATAACACCCCCACCGTTAGTTTGAGGCTCCGACGAAATTATATTATCTTTGCCGGATTGTTTATAGTAGTTTCATTTTTTAATTGTACATTTGGAATATATGTTTTTGTATTCTTAAAGAGGTATATAAAAATAATTAAGATACATATTGATATAATAATTGAGATATCTATACCAAAACTAAGTATTTTTGAGTTCTTATCTGTATATAGTATATTTTTCAGTGTTTCTTCGAATTCTTTTTGCTTCAGATATAAAGATTCAATTTTTATGTCTGCTAACACTAGTCTAGTATTACTATTGTCTTTAATTTTTGTAATGATATTAGGTAGAATAAACTTGTCTTGTATTTTTATTTTGACATTTGTAAAAGTCTTGTTTAACGCGTTTATTTCACAATTTTCGAATTTGATTAAGTAAATTCCTGAAATGTTTAATTTAGCTTTGTTGCAGTTATGGGATATTGTGCTGTTAAAATGTTTAAGAATTAGTACTCCAGGAATTATTTCGCTTATCTCTTGTGTATTTAATGTTTGCATTTTGCAATTAGCTTCTTCAAAGTTTAGTATTTTGTTTAAACAATCATCGTTAATTTTTATAAGATTTCTTTTTAGATTATCTTTAATATGTGTGCTATAAATATTGCCATCATTATGATCCATTTAATCATCTAAAAAAGATTACATCTATTTAATTGTAGCTTTGATTTTGGGGTTACTCTTTTCTTGGTATTTCTTCTTAGGTCTAACGTGAGCTTTATAATATTTATGCCCAGTTTCTGTTATCTGTAAGTGGTCATCATCTATTTTTTCAGCATTAATTTTCCTGTATTTTCTGTGATTTTTACCCCCTCTTATCTTTCTAATGTAATTTGGTCCGCCTTCTAATTCTATATCCTTCCGGTTTTCATTTAACTTCTGAATGTACTTTTCTTTCTTTGAATTTATAAGATCATGAATTTCTTTGTATCTATTTTCATGTACTTTGCCATTTACAAAATCAATCGGTTTGATGCCGGTCGTGCTATGTATTGTATTATTATAAAAACCTATTATTCTTATCATTTTATCTTCTATACTTTCGTCTTTGTTTTCTTTATCGTGCCTTAACAAGCGTATGTGCTCATTGATTGTGTTGTGTAGTCTCTCAATGTCGGCGTTAGACGTATGGTTACTATTGGAAGTATAGTGAATATTTATGTTCTCCTTTTTCAAAAATTCTTGCATCGGTATAGCTTTAAAGCCTAGTTCATTATCCACAACAATTTTATTTATTTTCCCATAAGTATTGATTATCAGCAAAAGTTTTGTTTTAAATTCTGTCCAACTCCTACCGTTTATTTGAAATACTAGCGCGAACTTCGAAAATTTATCGATTGCTGTCATAAAAAGTTTCTTACCTAAAGTATAAAATACGTCTATATGTAATGTTTCCAGAGGTTTGGATGGAGTTTCTGTAATTTTGTAAGGGATCTTCGTGGGTTTCCTATCGTATTTTTCTAAGTTACAAATTTCACAGTTATTTATGAACTGAGTTATCCTTTGTTTTAATTTAGGATTGTAAATTCGCGTAATTAATTCTTTATATACTGTTCGTTTTTAATAATTTCAGTTAATCGATTTTCGTCTTCTAAAGGGTGATTTTTTAAGAGCTTGATAACTTTTTTTTAAAAAAAAACGCATAAAATTTGCAAAATCTCATCGGTTCTTTATTTGAAACGTTAGATTGGTTCATGACATTTACTTTTTGAAGATAATTTCATTTAAATGTTGACCGCGGCTGCGTCTTAGGTGGTCCATTCGGAAAGTCCAATTTTGGGCAACTTTTTCGAGCATTTCGGCCGGAATAGCCCGAATTTCTTCGGAAATGTTGTCTTCCAAAGCTGGAATAGTTGCTGGCTTATTTCTGTAGACTTTAGACTTGACGTAGCCCCACAAAAAATAGTCTAAAGGCGTTAAATCGCATGATCTTGGTGGCCAACTTACGGGTCCATTTCTTGAGATGAATTGTTGTCCGAAGTTTTCCCTCAAAATGGCCATAGAATCGCGAGCTGTGTGGCATGTAGCGCCATCTTGTTGAAACCACATGTCAACCAAGTTCAGTTCTTCCATTTTTGGCAACAAAAAGTTTGTTAGCATCGAACGATAGCGATCGCCATTCACCGTAACGTTGCGTCCAACAGCATCTTTGAAAAAATACGGTCCAATGATTCCACCAGCGTACAAACCACACCAAACAGTGCATTTTTCGGGATGCATGGGCAGTTCTTGAACGGCTTCTGGTTGCTCTTCACCCCAAATGCGGCAATTTTGCTTATTTACGTAGCCATTCAACCAGAAATGAGCCTCATCGCTGAACAAAACACGCGCGCGAAACACATTTCGAACCGAACACTGATTTTGGTAATAAAATTCAATGATTTGCAAGCGTTGCTCGTTAGTAAGTCTATTCATGATGAAATGTCAAAGCATACTGAGCATCTTTCTCTTTGACACCATGTCTGAAATCCCACGTGATCTGTCAAATACTAATGCATGAAAATCCTAACCGCAAAAAAAATCACCCGTTATGTCTTCCGTCATGAGTGTAAATCTAAGTACTTTAAAATTTGGGTTATTTGAAAATAGTTCTTCGTAAACAGTTTTAAACATAGTATAAAATTCGTCTTCGATAAAAATAGCATTCAGTTGTGTTGGATTAAAATGATTCTTTAGTATTGTAATTGCTGTTTCCCTGTCCATTTCCTTCATAGAAATTATTCTTCTTTTATTTTTAAAAACAGATTTATTTTTTATTCTTAATGATCCAGAGGTAGTTTTTATTATAACTACTTGATTTTTAAACATATTAATTGGTGAAGTAGTACTTTTTATCGTTCCCCTGTCGCATTCCAGTGTATTAATGCTGGGTTCAATTTCAATCCTTGACAAAGCGTCGGCATTACTATTCTTTGTTCCTTTCTTGTACCTAATATCATAATCGTATTCAGATAGTCTTAATCTCCACCTAACAAGTTTTGAATTTGGTTCCTTTATAGAAAAGAGCCATGTCAGTGGCTTGTGATCTGTCTCTATTATATAAACTTACGACCAAAAAGGTATGGCCTAAAATATTTTGTAGCCCACACGATTGCCAATAATTCCTTCTCTATTGTGCTATAATTTGTTTCATGCGTATTAAGGGTGCGACTGGCGTAGCATATTGGATGATTATCTTGCGAAAGTACCGCTCCCAAAGCGTAATTACTCGCGTCCGTTGTCAATGTAAATGTTTTAGAAAAGTCTGGGTATGTTAATATTGGATCATGCGTTAGTAGGGTCTTGAGGGTGTTAAAACTTTTTTCGTAGTCCGAGTCATTTATATTTATCTGTGAATCTTTCTTTAAGCACCTAGTCATTGGTTTAGCTATAGCCGAGTAGTCCTTTATGAACTTCCTGTAGTAGCCTGTGAGCCCTAAGAATTGCTTGATCTGTTTTGCTGTTTTGGGTATTGGGAAGTTAACAACGCATTCTATCTTTTTAGGATTGGGCTTGACTCCTTCCGTTGTAATTATGTGCCCAAGGAACTCTGTTTCCTTTTTTAGAAATTCTGATTTATCTAACTGCACTTTTAAATTTGCCTCCTGTAATCTTGCGAATATAAGTCTAAGTGAGTTCATATGTTCCTGTAAGGATGTTGAAAATATGATTATATCGTCCAGGTATACTAGGCAGATTTTGTTGATATAATCTTGGAGTAGATTATTCATCAATCTCTGGAACGTTGCAGGGGCTGTTTTTAGTCCGAAAGACATTCGCAGAAATTCATAGTGCCCTCCTTCGACACTAAACGCAGTTTTGTGGATGTCTTCTTCCTCTATCTCGATTTGGTGGAAACCCTTCGCCAAATCGAGTGTAGTGAAGTACTGGCTTCTTCCCAGTTTTTCAAGAATCTCGTCTATGTTCGGGATGGGAAACTTATCATCGATCGTTACTTCGTTCAGTTTACGATAGTCGATTACAAGTCTCCACTTTGGTTTCCCGCTGGCATCGGCCTTCTTTGGCACGATCCAAATTGGGGCTGAGTAGGGAGAATTGCTATTCCTAATTATCCCGTGTTTTAACATTTCTTGGATTTGATCTGTGACTTCTTTCTTATGTACGTACGGGTACCTATATGACTTAGAAAATATAGGTATGTTGTTTGTAGTTCTAATTCTATGTTTTATTGCTGAAGTAAATGAAAGTCCTTCATTTTCCTGGTAAAAAATATTACGATATTCTTTTATTATTTGCAACAATTGTGACCTTTCTTCGGGGTTCAAGTGCCCTATTCTAATTTGGTCAGCCAATGGTTTAGATTCTTTATTTTCGTGATCTACTAGGTCAGAGTCATCTGGTACTACTATCTTTCGTTCATTTAAGTTTTCGTTTTCGAAGTGCATAGGGAGTGTCTTGTTACCGATATTTATTTCGTTCTTTTTATAATCGATACAGGCATTTAGTGGTCTCAATATATCGTTACCTATTAGACCGTCAAAAAAGTTATGAAATTTTATTATATAAAATTCTATTGGTTTATTAGTTCCAATGTCGCTAAATTCTTCGAACATGGGTACTATTGCTTTTTTGTCAACGTAAATTCGATGTTGGAGAGTTTTAATTAAAAGTGGGCTAGTTGGATGAATTCTTTTGGGGTCGCAGATACCCGGATTTAAAATGGAGTTTGTTGCGCCTGTGTCTATTATAAGTCCTATAAAACCTATCTTTGTTTTTATTATTATAAATGGTAATTTATTCTTGAGGCTGATTCCTGAAAATTTTCAGCCACTTCTATTTTTCCTATGTCCATAGGTTCCGGTTGGTTTCTGAAATTTGGTCTCTGGAAGGATGGGTTTTGAGGACTGGGGTTTTGTGGGTTTGCTTGTTGGTATGGTTGGGATTGTTGGTAATTTCTTCCGTTATTTTGGGGCATTGGTTGGAAATTCCTTCTGTTGAATAATTGTTGGGAATTCCCGTACTGTGTTCTATTCCTACTGTCTTTTTTATTGTATTGTGTATAGTTTCTATAGTCAGTATTCCTATTACTTGAATGAGTTTTTAATTCTGTGCTGTTGTTCACGTTATTGTTCCCTGTATGTGCGTACCCGGCTTGGAACAGTATGTCCATAGCATGTTCCAAGTCTTTTGGGTTCCTACAGAAAAGGATTGATTTCATTGGTTCAGGAAGTTTGTTTTTAAAGATATTGAGGGCAGTGCGTTTGTTGTTCATCGCACTCTCTCTAGTTGCTTCGGTTTCTCCTAAAATGGTTACTAATTTGTTATTTAACCTGTGTAAAATGGTTTTCATGTCGTTGTAAAAATCTAAAGTGTTTGTTCTAAAGGTCACGCTTCGTAATTCGTCAAAGAGTTCTTCGCAAGAACGTCTATCCCCGAAATTATTCTGTAGTATGTTTTTAATCTCTGCCCATGAGGTCGCGTGGCAGTTTATTTCTATTGCCTGTCTTGCTCTTCCTTTTAGCTTTGATTTTATTATGTCCGAAAAAACTAGTTGGGCCAGTTCATCATATGTTTGTAGGTGTGGTCTCTTGAGTCGCCACAGAATTCAGGTAAGTTATTAAGATATTTTAAAGGGTTTATAGTAAGAATGTTTTGAACTGGTACTGCCATTTTATTTCCCTTTTTTTTCTCTTGTTTTCCAGACGTATATAGTAATTTTCTTTCAATTTCTTACTCTATGCTAATTTTTTCAGTTACATACATTTAATAATAATAATAATTATATATAATATAGTTAATCGGATTCTCACTTTCTGATGTTGTTGTTGAATATTATATTGCTGTCTGTCTGGCTCTGTGTTGAAGTTGATCTGGATGTGTTTCCAAGGATGGAAAAAATATTGTCACTATGTTGAGTTTAAAGTTGATTAGGATGTGCAGTTGGTTTCTGGTGTTGTTGTTAATATGGGTATATCTTTATATTTCGGTTGTTGTCAGAAATTATCGTCGATAAGAGTAAATCTTTTTTACCCTTTTCTTCACCCCCTTTTTGTATTATTTTCGAAAAATTTGTACGTTTTAAAGGATTCGTTCTTCAATCTTATGAAGTTCAAATGTCACTTTCACTAAACGTTTTCGCAAAAATATTTTGTGTTTTAAAGGATTCGTTCTTCAATCTTATGAAGTTCAAATGTCACTTTCACTAAACGTTTTCGCAAAAATATGTTGTATGTTTTAAAGGATTCGTTCTTCAATCTTATGAAGTTCAAATGTCACTTTCACTAAACTTTTTTGCAAAAATTATTTTGTATGTTTTAAAGGATTCGTTGTTCTTATTTTTTTCTACCCGTTACGAATATAGAAATATTCAATATCCTTTCTTATGTAACTTGATTTTAAATTTTTACACACAAGGATACACGGGTATCCTACCGACTGCGCCACTTTTTTCACCGAAGTGATGAACAACGAATAATTAAACAACTGGGTTGAAGTTTGAATCGATAATCAGCATTCCGTTTTATTTTGTGCTTTCTTAAATACTAATATTTTGCTTGCTTGCAATAACTTAAAAATAAATGCTTGCGTAAAAATTCTTAAGAAATGTTTCTTGTTTAACTGTTGCATTTTCGTTAGCGGAAATGCACTTGAATGAACAATAAATACAAATTATTAAAATTCTTCGGAATTAATGGTACATTTTGTTGACTGTTGCATTTTCGTTAGTGGAATTAATGGTACATTTTATTAACTGTTGCATTTTCGTTGGCGAAAATGCACTTGGACAAAGAATTATTTGGAAAACTCAATAAATTAATATTCTTTACAACAGTTAATCGCACGGCTGTCGTTAGCGGATCGCAAAAAGAAGTGGTAAAAAGTGACGAACTTGTTTCTCCGCCCCTTTTGTTCCCTTTTGGTTGAGGTGAAAAATGCAGTGGTAATGTAGTTATGTGTGATGTGGATTGTAGGTCGTGTAGAGATGAGTGTGGTGAATGAAGCGTGCTAGTGACGTATATTTTAATGCGGTGAGTGTAGAGTGTTCTGGATGCGGGATTATTGTTGTGGTTAGGTGTTCGGTATTGATTATGTGTTGGGTGGGGCAGGAGACTGAAGCTCTTTTAGCCACTACTTATTAGACGCTTCGTTAACAAAAAACTTGATATTAACTTTTTACCCTGCTGGGATAGCATTTTACAAGAAAAACAGTTATCCTGAGCGAATAAAGATCTCAGAATTTGATGTTGAAGTTGAAATAAAAAAATGATTGTACCGCATGCGTCACGAATGTAACTAATGACCGCAATGAGTGCTCCCATTACCTATTATTAATGGGCAGAGCGAATATAAGTAGAAATTTGAAAATAATAATTTGGAAGACAATAATTTATTTGTCACGACATATGTATGTATGTATGTCCCTCTACAACTGGCACAATTCCGATTTCTTTGGCGCCGCAATTTGAAGGTACCGTTGGAAAGAGGAAGTCCTCCTGATTAAAAAACATATAGGTAGTACTTTACGAGATATTCGACCTTAAAGTTAAAAAATTCGTAAAATTCGAACATTTCAAGAAGCTATTTCACCACGATAAACACACTTTATTCACATTTTTTTCTTCAAATTAATTAAATTACACTATAATCTTTTAAATAAATCCACATTTAACACTTTTAGCGTGTTTTTTACCTAAAAAATCTTTATTTTAAAAATTACACTTTACACTCGTTTGAACCTCATTTATTTACCAAAAATTACGACGAAATGGAGCGCTGCCATGTGATGATAAGGCAATTCGCTGAAATTCCTCTTTTTCGCAAAAATTCCTCTATTCATACATATGAATATTTTCTTTTTTAAATTTATTAAGCAAATAAGTAATATTATATACATGTATTAGTAATATTATATATACATATGTATAAGTAATATTATACAATATAATAATATTACGTAGTAAAGTGTAAAGTATACAGTACAGTACGAAAACTCAAATTTTGTTTCAATATGAGTGCGTGATAACCAAAAATTATAACCACTTTAACCACCTTATAACAAAAAGTCAATATATTTTTTTATTTTTACCGCAGAAAGGAGTACTACACAAAAGTACTTCAGTCACCCCGGGTATTCGCTCGGCCAGGGTTATTTTTTTAGAGCGCGGCCGAAGGCCGCCAACGCAGAAAAGAGTACTACGCGAAAGTACTTCAGTCATCCCGGGTATTCGCTCGGCCAGGGTTATTTTTTTAGAGCGCGGCCGAAGGCCGCCAACGCAGAAAAGAGTGCTACCCGAAAGTACTTTAGTCACCCCGGGTATTCACTCTTAATATTATAATATTATCACACAATTTTACTTATCTGTGTTTATTAAATATAAATTACATATTATCATATATTCATATACATATGTATGTATAATATGTATATGGAAAAGTGTTCACATATTCAATTTTAGCTTGAAAAATCCTTCACTTTTGGTTTTTAAGGTGTGCCAATGCTGGTTTTCCTCGTAAATATAAGCACGCTAAACTTTTCAGCCATAAATTTGACAAGTGATTTTTAAATAACTAAATTTAGTGGAAAAATTACAAAATAAATGTGAGCTTATTTCAATGCTTAGAGTATATATTTGAATATACATAGTAAAAAACGTGAAAAAAATTAGTGAAACATGGAGAAATAACATGTGTTCCTAGTGCAAATTTTTGAATTTTTAAACGTGAATATTTTAAAAAATATTAGTTATTTTTATATTATTTTTGGATATTCCTCTTCTGGAGAAGCTCCCCTATCCGTACATACCCCATTTATCCGGAAATTCTATTTTTTTACCCCTCCGCCAAAGTAATCGGAATCGCGCCTTCCAACTAATAATAAAATCGTAAATCCACCCGCTTTTGCCGTCCTGTTCGAATTCAATCACACTAGATTTGCACTAGATCTTGGAAGGGAATCAACTTCAAAATATTTCTGGTATTTCTTCCTTCATCAGTCCACAACATTTAAATTCACGTTTCCGATGTTATTCAATATGCATCAGTTTCAATTCGAGAGCTCTCAAAAGAATCTGCTGAGTCAAGCAATAAGGACGTTAAGATGTATAGACTTACATATATCATATACGAAAGAACTAAAGGGGCGCTAGAAATCAGGACTTGCTAAACCTTGACTTGCTAAACCGATTACTTTCATCACCAGTCAAAGAAAACTATCATGCAAAATGAAATCAATTTTTATCAACGTTTTTAATTTAATGTAATTAATTAAAATTCGTTACCATCAGGGGGTGGCGGAGTGGGAAAAAGAAGAGGGCAATTTGAAAAAGCTTTGGCAAATGTTTCACTTTTATATAGGCAGTGGAAGTATTTTTGGCCGCTAATTCCATGCAAGACCGACCTCTGTGCGTCAGGGCGCAAATCGGTGATATCTTGAAGAACCTCGCCGTGATACGGATTGTGGCTAGACGTTCATACACGGGAGTGAATGACAGTACTCGGCGACGGTTATGTCAGCCTTCTCTCTAACGAGGACATCAACCCGCTGGGTAGCTCCATCTTCCCAATTAAGGAACCAGACTTTCGAGGTACATTCCCTTACATCGTAATCCTTAATTCGTTTGCCACGATCGTCATCAAAAGGGATTTCTCTCGTCCGAAACCGTGTCGAATTTGTTTAATTTTTTTTTTGGTATTTTCAGAAAAGACTTGGCTATCTAATGACCTATAATCATCATTGTTGATAGATATTCGACAACATTATGACAGAATTGGTAACAAAAAACAGTCGAAAAAGATAAAAAAAAAATTAAAAGTTGCACTATTGCGGGGAATTTAGAATTATCAGAGGAATACATGTCTATGTGTATCGTTTCCCCAGGCTTAGTCGGATGCCGTTCATATTTGACTTCTTTACAAATTTCGCAATTGGTGGTAATTTCCTTTAATTACTTCCGCACATTCGGAAAATAATAGTCGTTCAATACCTGTTTAATATTCTCTCGGATAGACCTATGGGCCAACTATGTTCACTTGTTAGTATTTCATCTTGATCGCCTTCGTTAAAAATATCAAAATATCCAAAATAGGCCAACTACAATCGATAGCGTTAGCTACATAAGGATTAACGCATTCACCAATCAATTCTAGTAGATCCCGAAAATTTTTAAGGGGTTAGGCCACTCTAGAGGGCCACAAAATGGGCCTTTTTTGAGATTTTTTGTCGTGAAAACTATTAAATAAATCTGGTTTTTAACAAAAGGGATTTATTATACATATAATTAACTGCTTATAACTATTTTTGAAGAAAAATTAATTGAAAAATGGCGGCTACACAGCGTTCTCCCTAGGATGTCTCCGTTTTTTTCGGGAACCACGGCCGGACACACAGCTCCTGTAATTTTTTTATTTTAATAAGTTGTTGACCGGTTTCCGCTTGTAAATAGCACTAGCTACAGAAGTACGTAGGATATTTTCGATATATGCATTTTTGACAAAATGGCGGGCCTTTGAAGGGACAAGTAACAATTTGGCCTAAAAAATTGTTCCAAGCTTGTTAATAAAAAACAAACTATGCAAGATAAAAAAAATTCTACGTACTTTTGTAGATAATGTATTTCTGAAGATGTTGTCAAAATTTCAATTGAATCGGTTGTAAATTGTTTGAGTTATGTTTCCGGCCAACTTGAAAAAAAAAAACAGTTTTGAGATAAACGCATTTAAAATATTGAGTGGGCTCCCTGCCGAACGAACGGCCTCGACTAGATAACGAAAATGGAGCATTTAGAATTTTTTCCCTGTCATAATCTTTCGGGATAACATTTATGAGACCATAATGTATCATTTGAAAAAAAAAAAAAATCAATTTTCCGAAAATTCTAGAGTGGCCTAACTCCTTAAATGTAATTTGATTCGTTATCCTTAACTTGAAAACAATTCTCCGTTTGAAATTTTTCACGATCCATGGTAACAAATGAGGAGTCCGGCTCTATTGCATTAATGTGCTGTCGTGCCAATGCATCGGCAACAATTTATCGTTACCGGGTTTATAATGGAATTGAGGTGAAAACTCCTCTACAAATGCTTGCCAGCGCTTTATTTTTGTGTTCGCATTCTTATCTGAGACAGCGAAGGTCAATGGCTGATGGTCGGTGAAAATATTGAGCTGTTTTACCCTCACTATCTCTAAAAACTCTCTTTAAGTACTGTCGATAACGTTCTGGAAATCATGGTTATCGGCCTATTGCGTTGGGATAGTACCGCCTCAATATATTGTGCTAAAGCGTTAGTTGTTAAGTCAGATGGTTTATTGTGATCAGGATATAGCAGAAGTACGTCCTTAGAGGGTAGAATTCGTTTAACTTTATCGAAACCTACCAACGCGTCGTTGTCTAACTTACTTCTAACATTTCTGATTGATTTATTTCCACATGACCATGACCATGAGAGACTTAACTATAGAGTCATAATTTTTAATAAACTTGATATTGGATTTATCTCTTTCTTAGAAACAATAAATCCAAAGAGCTCTACTTGTTACATAAGAAATTTTGAAACTCGCATATTGGTTTGGCGAAGTTTAGTAAGTAATGTAATGATCATCGATGTAAACATGACCGTATTTTGTTTTTTCGTCACATCATCAATTGCTCTTTGGAAAATTGCGGGCAATTTTTTTGTCTGAAAGGAAGTCCTTCTCCGCCAACTTGATTTGGTGGAAACCGGACTTTAAATCGAGTCTAATGAAAGGTGTCGATTTCCCCATGTTAGTTAAAATAAGTGAAGTATCTTGAATAGGATATCTGTTAGAAACTGTTTTACATTTAGTTTGCTAAAAAAAACTTTCTTCCGTTCTCGTCTAATCTTTTTTTTCGATAACCCATATACGATTATTATATGGTGATCGAGAAGAATGAATTATCCCATCTCGTAATAAATTTTTAATTTCCTGGTTTCTGAAGCGGCTTTCGAGTAAGGATATAACTTTGAATAAATCGGTTCGTTATCAACAGTCCTAATGGTGGCCACCACATTACTGTTAAACGGCAATGCCTTATCTAGATTTGTGAAAACTTGTGAGTGTTTTTCCATATGAATGGATGAATTTAACTTTAAATAAGTTTTCAATATTTTTTACATATTTTAAACTTTCATTGGTTTTAGTAAAATTGTCATCGCACCGGTCGCCCTGCCTGTCTTTTTAACCAAGGTCAAGCGACCTACGTCAAAAAAATTAATTTCTTCAAAAAAGTCACATTGTGACGTTCTATCATTAAAGTTTACAACCGCAGAACTAAAACTTTAAAATAGAAGCCCTGCTTAATATCCCCTACTCTTGGCACAATTTGGCGAGACTGCCGCTGCTGCAATTTTTGTTGCTGTAGCGTAACTTTATCCTGATGCGGGCTGACCCACGCTTACAGGTTGGCATTTTTTAATCACATTTTATATTTCAGAAGTTAGCAATGAAAATATGTACCATATCTCATTATATTTCAATTATACCACTGTTAGAACACTACGCCGGCGTTTGAGATCCTACCCGTGATTGTGTTGGAATGTGAGAATCATTTTGTTTGGTCTAACCGATTTATACGATTCAACTCAGTTTTGGGATTTTTGTGGCGAAGGACTAATAAGTAGCATGCACCAGTTTCTTTATAGAATATGGTCGGGCGAAATTATTCTCGACGATTAAAATTGAAGTGTGATCTGCCCAATCCAAGAAACTCACACAAAACTAATACGCCTGTGTAAACTGACGTTGAGCAATACCAAAAGCTCCATCAGGATCGGCGTTTCAATGAAAGCGAAATCGTGCGTCTTGTTCGGTCTTCTGCTGAAGAAAAAAATCGAGCTACAGAAAGGAATATAGAAGGTACAATCTTCTACATGAGTGTACAACTGCTGGCAAACGCCGATGACATCGATATCATTGACCATAATAACCGCCGTTAGTTCTGCTTTTCGAGACTGGATAAGAAAGCAAAGCATATGGGTCTGGTTGTGAAGGAGGAAAAGAAGAAATCAAAAAACAATCATCGCCCTCGTAACTTGGCTCGCACCTTACTGCTGACAGTCATAAATTCAAAGTTGTAGATAATTTTGGAAGCAGCATTGCGGTGTCTATACCAATAAAGAAGAAGAAGATATAGTTTTTATAGTATATGACATATTGGCTGATATTTGCAATAAAAAGATTTCAATTGGAACGTAAGTATCCATATTAGTTACCTGCTTAAACAGTTTTGATCCGATTTAAATAATTGTTATTCACAAGCTGGCACACATCAAAAGACAAAATTGGTGGTAAGGTTATCTCGTTATATTCATTGGTGCTTAGTTTGTATAGTGGAAAGTATATTTATGAATTAAGTGAAATTTACTCTGCTTAAAGGCGTGGTTATAGTCTTGGAATGTCAAGCTTATGCTACACTTTCTGCAATTTTGACACCGGCTCCTATTAAACGCTCTTTTTATATGTTGGATGTAATTTAATGTCTTTAACAAATTTAGTTTTTGATTTTTAACGCGTTTAATAGATTTTAACATAACCGGTATATGAGGAGAGGGCAGGGTTATAATTCGATTTTATCTATATTCACACAGTAAGTAGAAGTTTGATAAAATTTGTCCAAGCGAATTTAGTTGTCGAGCACCACACATCGACACCCGCATACACGTACACTAACCAACCACGTCACACCATCTGACCCCACACAGCACAGGGAAAAAGGAACAAACAAGGAGATTACATTTCACTTCGCTTTCGACCTCAACAGCGACTTATACGCCTGTGCAGTAATTTCGTTTTTTTTTCGGCCTCTTCGATCGGTGCGCATCTTTTTCGCAAGTTCTTCACTCCACGTTCGACCGGAGTTATACGTTATACATTATACGAGTATATATTATCGTCTTTTTAAACCCTTTTTTTAATAAACCTCATTGGGACATTCCCCATTGTTCTAACCTACGCGTGTGCATATACATTAACGTTTATTTCTTTCGAAAAACTAATGGTGGTATAAAAGATGAGTGCGGAATATTTACATAGATAACTTGATACGAGTCTCTTTGGTTAAAGAGAGAGCTGTCAAAACTCGTATTTTTTACAACATTTGCCAATGATGCCACTGCTTAAAAATATTAAATTGGGCATTTTATAAACAAATTTTTTGCAGTTTCCACATTACCACAGAGATATGCAAATAGCGCGTTAGCGATATTATTTTTGGTTGCTCGGTTCCGCAGTAGGCCTATATCACCCATATACAGTATGTCAACTATTTGATCACACCTGGGTATCAGAAAAAGGTTTTTGTTTGAAACTTTTTTATTTATAATGACAATCCAATTTTATTTTATATACAAAACAATTAAAAGTAATAAAATAAAATTAACACATTTGTTTTTCAAACACTTGCTAGATTTCATAGAATTTAAAAAAATGTCTCCGCTGCACATTTGATCAATTGGTTGACATGAGCGATTTTTTTTACTTAATACTTAATATGACCCCCTTTTGCTTTGATTACTGCCTCAATTCGTTTGGGCATGGACTCGACCACCTCTCTACAGAGATCTCCGCCAGTATTTTGCCAGAAATTTTTAGCCTTCTGCCATAAATCGTCAAGATTCTGACACTCACTTTGGGCATCAGAAATCGCACGCTTGACCTCAACCCAAGCATGTTCGATTGGGTTGAGGTCTAGCGATTGAGGGGGCCACTCGAGTACTTCAAAATCGTTGTTTTGAAGCCAAGCTTTAGCTACACGAGAGGTGTGTTTCGGATCATTATCTTGCTGGAAGATGACGTCCGACACATTCTTGCGCCACACTTCCAGACTCTTGCACAAACCTTGTTGAAGGATATCGACATATTGGTTGGCATCCATTCGTCCTGCAACTCTTACGCACTCTCCCACCCCCTCCATCCTCATACACCCCCACATCATTACACCACCGCCTCCAAACTTGACCATTGGTTGAACAATACGGCTAGTCAAAGGTTCCCGGGGTTTCCTCCAAATCCATTGACGCCCATCTTTTCCCAGACGGTTTATTTTTGTCTCGTCGGACCATATGACCCACATCCAGTCATTTTGGGTGTAGGTTTTATATTTTTTTGCAAATTGGAGTCTCAATTTAAGGTGTCGTTTTGTCAAGAGTGGTTTTTTTACTTTGACACGTCCGTGAAATCCGTTTTTCCGCAATTTCTTCATTATAGCTTCACTTGTTACATTTACTCCATCCCTATGGGAGAGATCACGTCTGATTTGGTCCGCATTCTCATGCACACCAAACTTTATCCGCCTAACAATGCGCCTTTCCAGGGTGGCATTCAAAATTGGCTTTCGTCCAGGAGTGTTTTTTTACACATAAAGGGCTCATTGATTGTCTTATTTTTGAAATCACGCCTACAGAAACACCAACGAGTCTTGCAATTTCTCTATGCGTTGTGTTTAAATGAATAAGAATTTTGATTTCGTCCATTTTTGTTGCACTTAGTTTTTTCATCTATAGTCAAGCCAAACTTAAGAAAATAACAAAGAAAAACAATAAAAAAAACTCACCTTTTACTAGAAACAAGAATATAACGATTCCACAACTATTATTTAACGAATCAAAAGAAATATGTACTTGAATATTAGAGAAATATTACGGCGATCAATACCCCTTTACTTCACAAAGTCAACTAATTGATCACATGCCTTAGTCTACATTTGTAAATATTCTCTAAAAAGTAACGGCACATTTTGGGTAATTTCGCATTTACTAACTGTTCTTGCATAGGCCTACTTAGTGAACTTATCCCTTTTATTCAAAAGTTTGTTTAAATAAAAAAGAACAAAATAGAATGTTTTTGGAAATGTATGTGATCAAATAGTTGACATACTGTATGTATATAAATAATTTTACAAAATACTGACATCTAATTTTACAAAACTTCAACAACGCACTAATTTTGGAAGTTTGTTTTAGCGCTGCTCTTCTGGCATCCCGCCTTTTTCCCTAACTGCTGGTTGACGGCACCCTGATTGTGTTTTGTTGCCAGCTCAGAAAACAGATCAGGGTTCGCTGCCAGCTGACAAGCGGGAGAGCAAGAAAAGAGATTCTGATCAATTTATCTATGATATTTACATGGTCCTTCGAGCCATAAGGAACGGCACCTTGGAAACAAAAAAATAAAAAATTTTAAGTGACAACAAAAAGCCCTAGGCTGAGTACAGTGGAAAATACAAAAAAAAATTAAATGGGAACAAAAAACCAGTTAAGTGAGTTAAAGAAAGTACATATGTACGTATATATAAAGAAAAAATAAGAAAGTGTAAAATATATGCAAGAAAGAAATACATGTACATTAGAGTGGGTCAATTTTTTCTTGACAAAGGGGTTATCAAAATCGTAAACTACGATTAATTCCAAGAAAATTTGCCCAAGAAACCATGGGTCTAAAATCAAAATCGAGCTTCC
The DNA here is from genome assembly GCF_023373825.1 of Bactrocera dorsalis. Classification (NCBI taxonomy): domain Eukaryota; kingdom Metazoa; phylum Arthropoda; class Insecta; order Diptera; family Tephritidae; genus Bactrocera; species Bactrocera dorsalis. The sequence continues at coordinate 70,657,187 of NC_064303.1, read as the reverse complement.
GATTCTTAGCGAGAAAATTCCGTATATTGTATTTTGTAAAAATAAAATCCAATTCCTATTCCACTGTCGATTGTTTGCTTGTTTTGTAGCTATCGAAGCTAATTTGCTCAAATTTGGTATGTGATGTTGTATTTAAGTAGAAAATTCGACAGTACAGAAATTTTTTATAGGGGGCGTGGCACTGCCCACTTATGAGTTCATAGGTATATCTCTGGAACCACCTCACCGATTTCGTTCAAATTTGGTATACATATGATATGTGTTCAAAAAGTACCGCGAAATCGTTGTATTCCTTGACAGCAATATTTGTAAACATCAGTCTTGTTCCTTTCGGACAAACACATTGCGTATATTCTTTAGTAACAAATCTAGATTCAATCACGTTCAATTCTTCTTGTGTTAAAATAGTTCCATCTCTTATTTTCGTTAAAATCGAAGAAAATAGTCTATTTTCTTGTCGCATTACTTTCTTGAGTTCAAATTGTTTAAATTTTCGCCAAGGTGTTTCGCCTGAAATTCTATTTTTAGTTTGCTTGAAGATTGGCGTAGCTTTTACAGGAGGCAATTGACGCAAATCTCCGATAAGGATTACATCCAATCCACCAAAATCTTTTTGAAACAACCCAGTTATTTGCCTCAGACATGCGTCAATTTGCTGTAATAATTCTGCAGAAACCATGCTTACTTCGTCAATGATAACAAGATTAACATACTGAAATAGAGCTCAGTATTGATGAGCTTTTTCAACGTTGAGGAGCATTAACCTTGACAGTGTTATACTTAAAGCATTATGCACCGTTGTGCCACCTATGGCTGTAGCAGCTTTTCCGGTTGAAGCACAAGCAATATATGCATTAAAAATTCCATCAGTATCCGAAAATCTATTGTAAATTTCCATAAGCGCTTTTATTACAAATTTTACCACTTCCAGCCGGTCCAGTTAAATATAATAATAAAATATAATAATAAAATCTCTTCGGTTTTCGATATCAAGTGATGCATAGTGTGAAACAAAATTTCTCGTTGTTCTTCGTTAGCCTTGCGCATAAGTTCATAAAATTCTTCATATGGTAAAATGTTTTCTTTTTTTTAGCGATGGCTCCAAGCTTATCAAATAGCGCAAGTCATAGATCGCGAGGGCACGAACGAATGCCCATGCAAAGACTGCGTACGCCGTACACTCGCTCCTATACACTCTGAGTATACATATAGATATGTAATCTCATCTGTCGCGAGAGCATGAACGAATGCCCATGCAAAGAGCGAGTTATGTGTACACTATCATCCCAACCAGACACCACACAACAAAATATTGTAAATTGGACAAAATAAAAGATTAAAGAAAAACAAGTAAACATTACAAATAAATATAGTTTAAAAAAAACTAAAAAACACGCTTTGAAAGCATATCAAACTAAAAAGTGAAAAATAATTCTTTGAATCACCCTAATGTATATATATATAAAGAAAAAATAACAAAGTGTATAAAATACTTATACATATATGTAAAAAAAACATACATACAGGGTGGCTGAGGAATTTTGCTACATTAAGAAACTCAAATAATTTTGTTTTCAGTGTATGGAATTCATTTTTCTTTTATTCATGTTAAAGCTCATTCAATTTTATTAAATATAGCTTAATTAGTTTTAAAAATAATGGAATTTAAATGCCCCCCTGCTCGTTAATGCATGTGCGGCATCTTACCAAAAAGTTGTTCATTACTGCTTGGAGAGTTGAGACAGGAATAGCCGCAATTGTTTCTCGAATGGATTGCCTTAGTTCATTTAAATTTGTTGGTTTTGCTTTGTAGACTTCCTCTTTGCAATAACCTCACAAGAAAAAGTCAGGTGCTGTAAGGTCAGGCGACCTGGGTGGCCAACGGAATGTGGAGTTTCTGGATATCAGCTTATTGGGAAATTTTCGTCGCAATTCTGTCATAACAATTTGGGCTATGTGAGGAGCTACACCATCTTGCTGAAACCACACAGAGTTGAAAGAAATTCTCATTCGGAGTAATTCTGGATAGAAAAACTCTCTCAACATGCTCAAGTAACGGTCTCCAGTAACCGTAACGGTGTGACCGTTTTCTTCGAAGAAGTAGGGCCCGACAATGCAGCGTGATGAAACTGCATACTACACTATGACATGAAGTGGGTGCAATTCCGTCTCATGGAGTATCTGTGGGTTGGAAGCACTCAATATTCGACAATTTTGTTTGTTTATGTTGCCGTTTAAATCGAAATGGGCCTCGTCAGACATGAAAAGACAGTTCAACATGTTTCCATCCTCTTCCACCATTTGAAGCATCTTCTGGCAAAATTCCAAGCGAATCGGCAAGTCTTCAGCGTTGAGTTTGTTAGCTATTTGAATTTTATATGGGAATAAGTCCAAATCTTTGTGCATAATTGACTGTAATGACTGTCTGCTTACACCCATTTGAGCAGATAAGCTTCTTGTCGAAACACATGGATTGTTTTGTATGGCAGCAGCTACAGCAGCGACTGTTTCCTCCATTTGAACTGAAGGGTTTCGATGGTAAGGTCTTCTGTTGACTGTCCAATGCTCAGCAAAATTGTTTACAAGTCTCATTATGTTCCATCTGCTCGGAGGATTGCCGCCAAACGTGCGCCTATACTCTCTTTGAACCGAAACTACGGACTCCAGTGCGTGATAGCGGCGGACAATCCAAATTCTTATTTCAGTGTCCCAGTTATCCATTTTTGTTAAATGTAAAAGTCTATCTGCAAAATAAAAAAAAAATTAACCAGATTCATTAAATAGAAAAAAAGTTATTTAATTTTTTTTGGTAGCGGCTTTCATCAGCCACCCTGTATACATATACATATATCCAGAGAAATTTACAAAGTGTATAATTTATGCAAAAAAGAAATACATGTACATACAAATGTATATATAAACAAAGAGTAAGTAAATGTATGAATTTTTTTTTTTAATACATTTTATTTGCAATCTATTTTAGTAAATAATAAGCAAATTTGATAACGAAACCATAATTTGATCTCATGGGAGATCAAAAATAATATACAATATAACAATATGTTCTAAATACAAAAGTTTATATAAAAAATTTTAATTAAACATTTAAAATCATAGTAACATATATAATTAAACATCAACTTAATTTCTAAATGGGAGATCTAGAACATGATGTCTTTTAAGTCTAATAGTTTCATTACTATCATCTAATAACATGACTGCCAAAGGATTGTCATGATAACTTATCCTGTGCAAATATGCTGAACTAAATCTTTTAATTTCATCTTTAACAAAAGGTATATTCAGGTCTGAATGAATGGCTTTATTTGTTATGAACCAAGGCGCATTTGTAATTAATCTTAGAGTTTTCGATTGAATTACAAGCAGTGCCCCAAAGTTGCACACCATATGTCCATATAGATTTTAGTATAGATTTATATAATAGTAATTTATTTTCAAGATGTAACTGCGATGTACGTCCAAGTAGCCAATAAAGTCGTTTGGTTTTTATTTTTAATTGTTTATTTTTGGCTTGTATGTGCTGTTTCCAAGTTAGTCGTTTGTCCAAGAGCATGCCGAGGTATTTAACGCTATCACTTTTAGGAATAGTATTGCCATTTAAAAGCAATGGAGGGCAGTCGCTTCTCCTTAATGTAAATAAAACATGTGCGGATTTACTCACGTTTGCTTTCATCTTCCAGCAATCTAACCAAGTCTTTATCTTGATCAATTCTCTTTAAACTACGAGTAAATTAGTTGCTTCAATTGGCGTCTGGCTTGACGACAATAGAGCAGTATCATCAGCATAAGTAGCAATTAATTCATTTTCAGTTTCAGGAATGTCAGATGTAAAGATGGTGTATAGTACAGGGCTAAGAACGCTTCCCTGTGGTACTGCTGCATTTATGTATTTTATGTCCGACGTTTGGTCATTTATTTTAACATAAAACGACCTGCTTGTTAAATAAGACTTGAGAATTATATAAACTTGAGAGGAAAATACTTTTTTTTAATTTATATAGTAGACCTTGATGCCAAACTTTATCAAATGCCTGTTGTATGTCTAAAAACGCAGCTGAACAATATTCTTTACGTTCTAAAGCATCAATAATGTGATTAATTACACGGTGGCATTTTTCGGGAGTACCATGATATCGACGAAACCCAAATTGGTGTTCAGGTATAACCTTATTCTCTTTTAGTATTGGCAATACTCTGCGCAAAAATATTTTTTCAAATATTTTGGAGAATAGTGACAACAAACTGATTGGTTTATATGAAGTGATTTCGTTCTCTGATTTAGCTGGTTTAGGCACCATCACAATTTCAGCACACTTCCACTGAGTAGGGAAATAGTTAAGCCTTAAAATAGAATTATATATAAGTGTAGGCATTATAATTCCTTTTTTGGGTAAGCATTTAGCTACTTTGGCATCAATTTTTCATATCCTGGGGCTTTCTTGTTAGACAATTTCTTGCTTCAGTAGTAAAGACATTTGACATGCAATGTTAAGGAATTCTAATATTTCAGCATCATTGTTCCCGCCAATTATCAAAAGGAGTGAAAGTTGCTTCAAGGTATTTACTAAATGCATTTGCTTTACTTTTATCTGTTCTACACCAAACGTTGTTACTGTCTTTGATAGGTACATTTCTTTTTTTAGGCCGTTTTATGTATTTTGTAGCATTCCAAATCTTATGGTCTTCATTATTTCTATAATTTAAACTTACAATATATTCGGATATCGATTTATTTTTGAAATCAGCTAATTTTTCTTTTAGCTCCTTTGTGGCTTTGCTTAAAATAGTTTTGTCAGTTGGATTTCTGCTTATTTGCCATTTTTGCCGTAAATGTCTTTTATTCTGTATTAATGCTCTAATTTCTGTAGACACGTAAAATGAGTTGTGAGGCGAGAATTCATTCCTCTTTTGGGGAGTAGCAGCATAAGCAGCTTCATGAATTAAGTTAGTAAAACCTTCAACTGTATCATCGAGTTCAGCTGAAGTTTTAATAGAGGTGTTAAGTACTATATTTTTGTTAACCAGTCTTGAAAAAAGCAAATATCACTTTTGTAGCTTAAAGCAGAATATTTTTGTGGTTTACCATTGATTAACGTGTTGTAGCTGACAATAATTGGCGAATGATCAGAGCTTAATTCTTCTGAGCTAACCGCATCTAAAAGCTGAGTTGGAATACCTTTATATACAGCAAAATCTAAGAGGTCAGGAATTTTCAATGGATCACTTGGCCAATAGGTTGGCTCACCGCTTGACAGAGTCTTTAAATAATTTTTTATGATGCATTTGTAAAGCTCTCTATCCTTTGGGTTTGAAATACGTGAGCCCCACCAGGGATGCTTAGCATTGTAATCTCCTCCTACAAAAAATCTTGGACCGAGACCGCTAAAGAAGCTTTCGTATTCAGAAGCTGATATGTTGTGTCTTGGTGGTGAGTACAAAGCATAAATATATACATCATTATTGTTGGTTTTAACTTTTAATCCAGCAGCTTGAATTGAAAGTGTTTGAATTGGTTCAAGAGCAACATAATTGATAGAAGTTTTAATTAAAACAGCACAGTCAGCATGAGCCCTATTACTGGGATGATTAGAAGTGACTATATCATAATTTTTAATTCGTACAAATGTTTTATTTGTGAAATGTGTTTCTGACACTAGCATAATGTCAATATAATTCTCATTTAAACATATTTCAATTTCTTGAGCGTGACGGGATAAGCCATTGGCATTCCGTATTGCTAATAAAGGGTGATTTTTTAAGAGCTTGATAACTTTTTTTAAAAAAAAAACGCATAAAATTTGCAAAATCTCATCGGTTCTTTATTTGAAACGTTAGATTGGTTCATGACATTTACTTTTTGAAGATAATTTCATTTAAATGTTGACCGCGGCTGCGTCTTAGGTGGTCCATTCGGAAAGTCCAATTTTGGGCAACTTTTTCGAGCATTTCGGCCGGAATAGCCCGAATTTCTTCGGAAATGTTGTCTTCCAAAGCTGGAATAGTTGCTGGCTTATTTCTGTAGACTTTAGACTTGACGTAGCCCCACAAAAAATAGTCTAAAGGCGTTAAATCGCATGATCTTGGTGGCCAACTTACGGGTCCATTTCTTGAGATGAATTGTTGTCCGAAGTTTTCCCTCAAAATGGCCATAGAATCGCGAGCTGTGTGGCATGTAGCGCCATCTTGTTGAAACCACATGTCAACCAAGTTCAGTTCTTCCATTTTTGGCAACAAAAAGTTTGTTAGCATCGAACGATAGCGATCGCCATTCACCGTAACGTTGCGTCCAACAGCATCTTTGAAAAAATACGGTCCAATGATTCCACCAGCGTACAAACCACACCAAACAGTGCATTTTTCGGGATGCAAGTTAATACCACCAGTTCATATTACATGAACATATTCTTTATCTGTCATAAATATGTAACATGACACTTATGACCCATATGGTCCGTATTTAAACATTATATGTACTTTGCTAATACTGTCCGCCTTAGGTGGTCCAAAAATATAAATATATAATTGTAAGATGAATCTTTCCACTTGAAACATATGTCCTACATATGTCCTATCTCAAGTGGATTGTAGATATACTTCCTAGAATGTAAGATTAATATTTGTATCTAGGCTTAAGCAAAATATTGTATATAAGAAAATGTAATAAAGAAAACGAGGCAGTTGCCCGCGGTTGCCCGTAGTGGCCCAAACCAAAACAAAAATTAATTGGCGATCCTGCCAGGAGTATCGTAAAACTCCTGTTGGACCAAAATGTAACAATAATATTCGGCGGTAACCATTTAAGGGGACAAAAAATCCCCGTGTTACCGTTTGAAAAACAATAAAGTATCCTCAATTGAGGAGAAAAGTAAAAACAAAAAAATTTTGAAAAAACGCTAAGTCCAAAAAGAGACTGAGAGAATTTCGAGTGTGTGTTTGTGCCAACTGCCAATCGAACGCGCCACGTATTACGGGCGAACAGCAAACAAACGTACGCAACAGCAGTAGCAGTAAAAGCAGCAACAGAAATAGCAGTAACAAACTTTAAAGGCAGCAACCTGATTAACAACAACAACAACATATTCAACAGCAGCATCAAATTCAACAACAACAAAATAGTTGTAAGTAGCTCTTATATTAATTAATTGCATTAAGTACAAAATGTTTAGTTATGTTGTTTTAGTATTATAAAAATAATAATCATGACACTCACAACTGTCTGTGATTAAAAATAAAAATAAAAAAATTGTATATCAAATATATACAAATTATATCAAATTAAATATTAAAAATTTTAAATGAAGGCTCGACCAGCCAAATAATAAAATATTTTTAAAACCGCGATTCACTACCGCAAGGGGGACCCTCCGGTTTATAATATAAACTCAGTTCTGCGATTCTGAACTCCAGACCCTCCAGAATAAAAGGGTATCTTTTCCCAGAAAAGATCAAAACAAATATTTAAATACAGACAGGCAACAACATTCAAATATTCTTAATAGGAAGTTATTAGAATAGATTTATACAAAAGAAATTTAACTATATTTTTGTGAGTATTACTATATATCCTGTTTCATGAAACTCACAAATATATAAAAACAAACGAAAAATAAAGTTAAAGGAAAGAAAAATGTAATTCTTTGGGAGCAGAGACTCCTGAAGCGCCTGCCGAAGATTTTACCGGCAATATTTTATTAAAAAAGTAAAAACAAATTTTTTTGGGACAAAAAGGTCCTAAAACGCCAGCTGAAGATTTATACCAGCAGAGTAAACAGAATAATTATGAAAAAATATTGTGGAACGAAAATGTTCTACAACGCCAGCCGAAGTTCATACCGGCAAAATAAAAGAAAAAAATAATGGTAAAAAATATAAAATGAATATAAATATATATGTATATCAAAATAAAGAAATAAAAAATTTATATTATTTTGGGACAAAAAGGTCCTAAAACGCCAGCCGAAGTTCAAACCGGCAAAATAAAACAAAAAATAATGGAAAAAATATGAAAAATGTGTTGCAAAATGCACAAGAGAAAATGCTAGAGCATCATAATAAGAAAAGGCTTCAAAAAAGTTATCAAAAAGGAGATATTATATATGAAAAAATTTATGGGGAAAGAAACAAATTAAACCCCAAATACAAAAAACAAGTAGTATTAGAAGATTTAGGAAATACAATTAAAATACAAAACAGAAACATAATAATTCATAAAGATAATATCAAATCTTAAATTAATATGCAAGAAAAAGAAATTTTTGTCTAAATATTGTCACATTTAAAAAGACTTCAATCAAAAAATAATTACAAGTCAAAGATAATATAAAATGTATCTAAGAGTCAAATTTAAATAAATTGTACATATAAATTAAGATGTTAAAATGGTTCTGTTTAAATTGATAAAATATTCTATAGCCTCACGTACTATATCTCTTTGAATCGGGACGCTTCAATTTAGAGGTGGGGGAGTTAATACCACCAGTTCATATTACATGAACATATTCTTTATCTGTCATAAATATGTAACATGACACTTATGACCCATATGGTCCGTATTTAAACATTATATGTACTTTGCTAATACTGTCCGCCTTAGGTGGTCCAAAAATATAAATATATAATTGTAAGATGAATCTTTCCACTTGAAACATATGTCCTACATATGTCCTATCTCAAGTGGATTGTAGATATACTTCCTAGAATGTAAGATTAATATTTGTATCTAGGCTTAAGCAAAATATTGTATTTAAGAAAAGGATAATAAAGAAAACGAGGCAGTTGCCCGCGGTGACTCGAAAACAAAACTAACTATTAATTTGCATGGGCAGTTCTTGAACGGCTTCTGGTTGCTCTTCACCCCAAATGCGGCAATTTTGCTTATTTACGTAGCCATTCAACCAGAAATGAGCCTCATCGCTGAACAAAATTTGTCGATAAAAAAGCGGATTTTCACATTTCGAACCGAACACTGATTTTGGTAATAAAATTCAATGATTTGCAAGCGTTGCTCGTTAGTAAGTCTATTCATGATGAAATGTCAAAGCATACTGAGCATCTTTCTCTTTGACACCATGTCTGAAATCCCACGTGATCTGTCAAATACTAATGCATGAAAATCCTAACCTCAAAAAAATCACCCGTTATTTAATATTTAAGTATATTTGCATAAAAGTACAGTGTTTGTTAATTCTATTTGTTTTGCTAGTAGCTCTTCAATTTTTTTCATCGTAGTTTGTTCATTTTTCTCGTTTTGTTTATCTAAAACATTAAATTTTAAAACATTAGCATAAGTCTGCTCAGTGTTGTTATTTGTCACATTGTTAGAGTAATTTGATTTAGGTAACCCATTACCTAAGCTAGGGAAGTTTTGTTGGTCTATATCAGCGATGCCCAAACACACACTACCAAACTGTGTGCTTGTGTTGGGGTATGAGAGAGTTTGCTGCTACACCAAAAAAAAAATACAAAACTTTAGTATTAATTAATATAAAAAAATTTGAAAGTGATTCGACAACTTTTTCAAAATTGTGAAATTAATGAAATTCCTTATTAATTTTTTATCAATTACAAAAATAAAGACAATTCACGTGTTAAAAAGAAATTAAAATTAAAAAAATTTTAAGTATTGAATTTATGTTGAAGTTTTCACCTAAACGGCTGTATCAAAAAACTAAAAATCAATATTTTCATAGTTTTGAACCAACTAAAATCTAGTTCGGAGCGGCAAAACTTTATACGAAGTTGCCAGTCACATGGCCATGCATAGATACAACCGAAAGCAAGTCCACTTTTGTATCTACCGTTTTTACATAAATAATTAATTGGTTCACATCGCATATATCTGTACTCTCGTCAATACATATGGAAAAATACTTGCTTTCTTGCACCCTTCGCATAGTCATATTATAAATATGTCGGCCTATTACTTCAGTGCGTTGAGTTATAGTTGTCCGTGATAAAGGTATTGAACTGATACCAGCGAAAACTTCCTGACCTATAGTACTGAAACATAGAAAAACCTTTTGACACATATCTTTAAAGAAAACTCCGTCCTCGAATGGTCTTCCCTGCTTTGCCAGCTCTAAAGCAACAGCAAAACTAGCCTTTCGTTGTGCATAACGAACGCTTGAGTTTTTCCCCAATGAATCGTTGATGAATTGCTCATAAAACGGTTTTTTTAGTTGGCATATAAATAATTCTCAAGAACTGCCCGTAACCGATTCATAAATAGAATGGTTTCCGCTATAATTCCTTTTAACATAGTACTCCCTATTTCGTTTAGTTATGTGTTTACAAACTAAACACTCAGCATTACCGAAAAAGGTTTCGGAAAACAAAAACTTGTTTTCCCACTCAATATTAAACATAGTAAAATTGTTAGTCAGCGCACATACAAATTACATGCGTAGCAGTCAACAGTCGTTGATCAAGTGTTTTTCAAATGCACATTAATTTTCCACGATGTATAGAGAGCGCTGGACTAATACGTGTGAGCGAATCTGTGAGACAGCAATAAAGTCGGCCGCCCGCGGGCTAGGTAAACCGCTTCACTGGTCTATATGTTTGTTCTCTTTTCTAATGCTTGCAGAAATCGGTTTATTTCGAACGAGTTGTTGGTATACAGCGCAGCCTTTGTAATTCGCTGTATGATTTTGTAAGCAATGTACACATATAGGAAATGTGTCTTTGGATTTAGTACATTGACTACATAGATAACTTGATCCGAAACTCTTTGATTCGAGAGAGCGCTGTCAAAGTCCACATTTTTTATAACATTTGCCAATGATGCCACTATGGAAGAAATGTGTTAGGGAATTTTTAGTAAATGTTTTGGGAGTTTGTAATTTCCACACCACCGCTGAGGTATACAAAAGGCGCGTTACCGAAGTTAGTTTTGGGTGCTCGGTTCCCCTATAGGCCTATATCACCCATATAGGTACAAAATAAAATCACAAAAATGACAATAATTGTCGAAATTCAAAAACAATATAAAAATTAACAAAAATATTCAAAACAAAAAAATCTAAAAACTATACAAACAAAATATCACATTTCATAATTCTGTTTAACAGCAAAAGTACGCAAATATTTCATATTTTAAATATGAATATACAATAAAAAAATAAATAAAATGAGTACGCAAATATTTACATATATACAAACTACCCTACACCCAGTTTTCAGGGGTAATTATTATATAATTTAAAACTAAAAGGGCTGGGCAGAAAATAAGAGTTTTAAAAATAAAAAAAAATTATATGTATATGTTAATATATGAAAAAAAAAATTCAAAAAATAAAGTTTACACACATATGCTTCCGTAGAGCTTTGAAGATATTTTACCACCTACCTACCTACAAGTGCGAAACGCATAATATTTTTGATTTAAAATTAGGGGTACTAAGGCTTCTATTATAAAATTTAATTAAAAAGAAAATTCTAATTTTAACAAATAATGTTAAAATTAGATCGCTTTTGCAATTTTCACAGCAGGAATAGGGTCTGACACATTTGAGTTTATCAAATAAAATTTGTCCTACACCTATCCTATGACAAGTTGAATCAAATTCCTTTAGGAAAATTGCTTCTAATTTATTTAAATAATCTAAAAATTCCTGTGGTGGTCTTACTAAATTACACCTGTCAACTTGTCTCTGTTGAATAAAATAAAATTCTCGTGAAATATCTTCATCTCCTATATATGGCAAGGGTTGGGAGCAAGCGTGTGTCTTATAAATTTTTAAATAACGGGTGATTTTTTTGAGGTTAGGATTTTCATGCATTAGTATTTGACAGATCACGTGGGATTTCAGACATGGTGTCAAAGAGAAAGATGCTCAGTATGCTTTGACATTTCATCATGAATAGACTTACTAACGAGCAACGCTTGCAAATCATTGAATTTTATTACCAAAATCAGTGTTCGGTTCGAAATGTGTTTCGCGCTTTACGTCCGACAAATTTTGTTCAGCGATGAGGCTCATTTCTGGTTGAATGGCTACGTAAATAAGCAAAATTGCCGCATTTGGGGTGAAGAGCAACCAGAAGCCGTTCAAGAACTGCCCATGCATCCCGAAAAATGCACTGTTTGGTGTGGTTTGTACGCTGGTGGAATCATTGGACCGTATTTTTTCAAAGATGCTGTTGGACGCAACGTTACGGTGAATGGCGATCGCTATCGTTCGATGCTAACAAACTTTTTGTTGCCAAAAATGGAAGAACTGAACTTGGTTGACATGTGGTTTCAACAAGATGGCGCTACATGCCACACAGCTCGCGATTCTTTGGCCATTTTGAGGGAAAACTTCGGACAACAATTCATCTCAAGAAATGGACCCGTAAGTTGGCCACCAAGATCATGCGATTTAACGCCTTTAGACTATTTTTTGTGGGGCTACGTCAAGTCTAAAGTCTACAGAAATAAGCCAGCAACTATTCCAGCTTTGGAAGACAACATTTCCGAAGAAATTCGGGCTATTCCGGCCGAAATGCTCGAAAAAGTTGCCCAAAATTGGACTTTCCGAATGGACCACCTAAGACGCAGCCGCGGTCAACATTTAAATGAAATTATCTTCAAAAAGTAAATGTCATGAACCAATCTAACGTTTCAAATAAAGAACCGATGAGATTTTGCAAATTTTATGCGTTTTTTTTTTTAAAAAAGTTATCAAGCTCTTAAAAAATCACCCTTTAAAAATAACCACAGAAATACGAATATGCGTTTTCTTTTAAGAAATCTACTTCTAAATCTAATTCTAAATTTTCTCCTACTACTATCCGATTAAAGGTGTGGTCTGGTCGCGGTAGACCTTGAAATTCTTGCCAAGAAAGATCCCGTACCACTTTGTCATTGCACACACTTGCTATTATTTGATGAGACTGTGCAATTGAAAAGGTTTCGTTTTCTGGAACGGGTTCGCAGTTTCCCTTTACTACGATATTGGCGTATCGCAACCCCCAAGACTTTTTAAAAAGATTACAAAACATGTAAGGAGTAATCCTTACACTTCTTCCCCCTCCTCTTCTAATATGTCCAAAGTAGTGTTATAAATTGTCCTGGCAAAGTCTTCGCGTCTGTAGGTTAGTGAAGCCTGACTGCGACAAAAATCGCCACAAACGTCTTAAACTACTTATGTTTAAAATCCAACCCTTAATATAATTAAAAGAATTTGTTATGTCAGACCCATTTTCGTCTTCTATTCTAATTGTCTTTAAAATTCCTGCTGCCTCATCTAAAAATTCTAACTGGTCGTCTGACGCCGAAAAAACTTTTTTTGTTGGCAAAATAGCTTCAAAGTTTCTGCTATTAAAAATATCAAATAGCTTATTAAAAAATAAAAGATATTCCGCGGTATTTAAAAATCGAGCATTAGGGCACGACAAAAGCCCTGAACTGTATGAAGCGAGCATACCAGAGGCTACAGTGTCGCTCATAACCTGGGATGCCAGCTTCACACTCATTTTTTGAAAGTTATTAGGAAACATATGTGCTTCAGACAGTTTAGGGGCGCAACGCACGGGATTTTGGGAATCCTTATTATAGAAATGTACAATGTCATCCCAACTCACCGGACGCGATTTAAAACTGACTTTATTTTTTGAATTTTCTAAACAATTCCTAGTGCTTTTTAAAAGGTGGGGGCTATCAAAAAAAAAGAATATATCCTTGCCATTAACCTGAAAATATGGGCGTTCTTCGGTCACTCCTAAAATCCTAGATAAATAGACAAAATTAGATCCCTGATCTGAAACAAAATGGCAAGGTATGAGACCTATGTTTTGTAATTGGGTGATGGCCTCAAATATATACTTTTTGGCGACATCCCCTTTACATGAACCATGGACAATGAAATAGGAGAGTGGGTGTGTCCAAGGCATTCCACCAATACCTTGAACCATAAGAGTCATTGCACTATTACCTATACGAGACGTACGATTTTCATCGCCGTAATCTTCTACTCCTATAATCTTGTCGTATTTAGGGACGTATTGGAAATGACTCTTAAGTGCCATTTCATCGCACAAAATTGATACAAACTTTTGTTCCTGCGTAAAACCCCGACTTCTTAACTCTAAACACTTTAAAGAACTATTACTTCAACCGGGGTCTCGGGGCCATTCGGAAACGAACTCGTCAAGTGTTCTCTCTTCCGGAAATCTAAGAAGAGGTTTTAGGTGTCTATATGCTAAAGGTGAAAGAAAGTATACACCTAAAGCCAAAGTTTTGAAATAGGTGTCGTATCTACGACCTTTTGGTTGACGGCTACAATTTACTAAACTATTTTTTATTATACTACTTATTTGAGGAGGAAGATTTCTATTAAAATTTTCATAATTACTAACCTCTCCTAAATTTTTAATTTCAGTTTCTAAAGTCTTCAGCTTTACCGACATTTCTTTTAATTGAAATTTTAAATTACTAATCTCCTCATCTTTTTCTTCTAATTTAACCCTCAAACTTACATTTTCCTCCATTAATTTTAAGTTTTTAGACGCGAAGGATGTCAAACTAAAACTTGTTTGACATCCTTTTTCTAACGAACTATCGCCCATGGAAATATTTTCTAAAACTCCTATTTCCTGTTCGAGTGCGTCTTCTGCTACAGACGCTAGCAATAACAGGTCGCTTGAACCTGAGGGGTTCTCGACCAATTTAGGTTCAAAATCTAATATTCCTAATTCGATAGTCGAAGTAGGATCGCTAAATTCTACCTGAAAACTGGGTGTAGGAGTTAAATTTTTATCCGGAACCGCAGTCGGCGACAGTTTTTTCAAATACCGGACTTCATCCGAGAAGTGGCGGTCACAGGCATATAAATATTTTTGCCGATTTTCTCCTACGCCCAATCGTTCTTTCCAAATATTATGCCTAAGAAAAAACAAATATACCCTAAACCTTAATACCTTTACTTATAATAATAAATTTTAAAATCTAATATCGACTACAAATAAAACCAATATTGTTACATTATAACATTTATTAGTATTTACGATACTTTCTACTCGTATTACATTTATTTGTACTTATAATTTATAATTATAGTAATAACGGGTGATTTTTTTGAGGTTAGGATTTTCATGCATTAGTATTTGACAGATCACGTGGGATTTCAGACATGGTGTCAAAGAGAAAGATGCTCAGTATGCTTTGACATTTCATCATGAATAGACTTACTAACGAGCAACGCTTGCAAATCATTGAATTTTATTACCAAAATCAGTGTTCGGTTCGAAATGTGTTTCGCGCGCGTGTTTTGTTCAGCGATGAGGCTCATTTCTGGTTGAATGGCTACGTAAATAAGCAAAATTGCCGCATTTGGGGTGAAGAGCAACCAGAAGCCGTTCAAGAACTGCCCATGCATCCCGAAAAATGCACTGTTTGGTGTGGTTTGTACGCTGGTGGAATCATTGGACCGTATTTTTTTAAAGATGCTGTTGGACGCAACGTTACGGTGAATGGCGATCGCTATCGTTCGATGCTAACAAACTTTTTGTTGCCAAAAATGGAAGAACTGAACTTGGTTGACATGTGGTTTCAACAAGATGGCGCTACATGCCACACAGCTCGCGATTCTATGGCCATTTTGAGGGAAAACTTCGGACAACAATTCATCTCAAGAAATGAACCCGTAAGTTGGCCACCAAGATCATGCGATTTAACGCCTTTAGACTATTTTTTGTGGGGCTACGTCAAGTCTAAAGTCTACAGAAATAAGCCAGCAACTATTCCAGCTTTGGAAGACAACATTTCCGAAGAAATTCGGGCTATTCCGGCCGAAATGCTCGAAAAAGTTGCCCAAAATTGGACTTTCCGAATGGACCACCTAAGACGCAGCCGCGGTCAACATTTAAATGAAATTATCTTCAAAAAGTAAATGTCATGAACCAATCTAACGTTTCAAATAAAGAACCGATGAGATTTTGCAAATTTTATGCGTTTTTTTTTAAAAAAAAGTTATCAAGCTCTTAAAAAATCACCCTTTATTTACATCTACTACGCTACTCCAAACAACATATTAAATTGGATCTATTAAATATTACAATACTATTTACTAAATTACATTACATTTCGCAAGTATGATAAATTTTTTATCATGCAATAAATTGCATCTAAAATAATATCAAAATAGGCACAATATTTCTAAATTTCACTAAATAACTATATTTTTCTACTAATTAAAATTATTTACGAACCTGGATCCATCCTTCTCCTTGTTGGGGAAATTGAAAAAACGTCGCGCTCCTACGCATCCAGCCACACACTTATTTTTAGCTTTTGGCATTTTCCTATAATACGTTAGGAAAACATAATATATTTATATACATGTATTTACGATGGCTTTAATAATGCACTTACCAACTTTATTTTTATTAAAAACACTTATACACTTTATTTTTAATCAAAAAACCTAAACACTATATTTTTACAACACAATTACTTATGAGAAGAAGAACGAACTGATTTTGCCAGTTATTTTTAACGGGATTTTGTCTGGCAGTTCATTGTTTTGCTTGTCACCTGATTCGTAGCCCATGAACTTTCAGTGTTGCCATACCAAACCGTGAGATCATGGGCTCTCTCAGAAAGCGAAGAGAGGACTTTCGGATCAATTTATCCATGATTGACTAGTAGGATGCATTAAATTACACTTTACGCATTTATACGGTTTTTTACAATAAGTTTTGGTATGCCCAAATTCCTGGCATCGATAACATTGAGTAATGTCATTAGTTTGACGGGGAGGCTCAACCTTAATAATAACATTATTTAAATGTTAAAGCTCGTAAATTTCCTTATTGTTAGCGTTGGGCTCCAAATCAACAAAGAACATTGATAACGGTTGCTTAGTTATCCTGCTTTTAATATTACTTACATTTCTTAATTTATGACCTAATGAAGTAATATTACTTTTTATTTCATCCAAAGCAGTGGAAAAGTGAATACCTTTTATGACTACTCTATATGATCGATCCTGTTTAGGTTGATACGTGTGAAAACTCACTTCCACACTGTCTAAATATTTTAAAATTTTTCTGTAAGAATCTATATCATTTATCATAACTCTAATTTGCCCGTCAGATAACGATTTATATCTAATCATTTATCATTTCCCTTATATTAAAAACACCTGGTATAATCAACGGCGGTGGTTTTGGAGCGTTCAGCACTCTGTTTCATTCACTGTCACATCCTTTTCAGCGATCGGAAAAGTGTCTTCATCATCACTTAAGAGGTCGAATCTATTTGGATGTATGAGAATTTGTTTCTTCCTTTGATGGACATTAGGAGACTCATTGTTTGTACGTTTTCCATTTTTGATTGAAATGCTTTGCCATTTATGTTTAGCATATTCGTTGTCTTCATCTTCTCCTGATGCATTCATTTTATAATGGTAGATTTTATTTTTAAGTTTTTATAAGTTATAATTATAATCACTCTCACTAAAATATATTACACTTGGAAACAAGCGAGTAGCGCGACTGATGCAAACACAACAATATACAATTTAAATTAAATTTAAATTTCTTTGCAATAATATATGTTAAGAAATTATAGAATTTTTGAAATTTTATATGAGCTTGAGAAAATTTATTTGCTACCGTTTTCAATGCCTGCTCAAAAAACATTAAAACATTAATTTCAAAAAAAAAAGTAAAAGTAAAAGTGAAATAAAGACATACCTACTGTGCAGTGATGTGCATAGCAATACAAACACAAAAGACTGTGAAAAATTAACGTGTAAAACAACAAATCAATTCAATTCAATCTAATTTCCACTAACTACATAAAACCGGCGCGAAACTCAATAAATATAGAACAACTTAAACTTAATACAAAATTAAACAAAAGTAAAGAGCCACAAAAAAAGCTATAAGTCAACAGGTTGGAATGCCGGCGGAGAAGCGAAACATCACCCAAGGAAGCGCACACAATTTTATAATTTAACTCCCAAAATCCCGGAGGAAAATCTGAGTGAGTATATCTATTCCACTTTTGATTTTTATTATAATATGTATATATGTATGTAACTTGCACCAACGGTCCAAATCGTAGAACCGATATTAATTAAACCCGTTTAATGAAAACGGTTAGTAAAGGCTCCGAATTGGCGGCAAATTCAACATACCGAGAGGAACCAATGTGGTAAATAATACATATGTATATATGTATCCACAGTATACATATGTATATATATATATATATATTTATCTAAAATAATTATTATTCCTTGCTTTTTAAACTTACCTTCGTGTATGCAATACACACAATTCACAGAAAAAATTCAAGTATTTATTTTCAAACTATTCTGGCTGTACCGCTTTAGTTTATTAACTGTGAGCTTATTAAGCTGTGAGAGGAATTGCTTTCAAACAAGTAATCAAAAAAAATAGAAAAAAATAGAAAGAAGAATATAGCATATAATAAAATACAAACATACATATATACATATCCTCAAGCGGATTAAACATAACGAAAGGAAAATCACATTTTTATACACAGAGATACATATATGTACATATATACGAGGTTTGACAATTAAGTAATGAGACTGATCGTGGTAAACCTGTGACCTTGAAATTCCCTTTCTTTTTTTCCAGCATCCCTCCCCTCTCCACTGATATACATATGTACCATCGCTCTAGCTTGTTTAGTTCGCCTGCTGCGTCAAGTTGAGTAGACGTGTGTTTGTAGTGCTCGTCACGAATATGGAAAAACGAAATCAAGAGCAACGCGTCGCCGTAAAATTTTGCGCCACATTGGGCGAAACAGCTTCGGAAACGTACGCTAAAATTGTAAGAGTGTATAGTGATAGTGCTCTTACACCCGGAAATCAAACGCCAAAACTCACAATGGTTGTCTCGGCAAGTTACATGTACGACTCAGTATGTAAAAATACTTGACAATGCATTTGACAAATACGATGAACTGTTAAAGCAAATTGCAACATAACACAATTTCCGGGTTTCGCAAAGGCGTTAACCCACCGAAAATAACCGAAAAAACCCTTTTGTTTTTCACAGTGAAAACGACCTTAAGTTAAAGGCCCCACCGAAAATATCCGAAAAAAACGTTTTGTTTTGCGCAGTGAAAACGACCTGAAGTTAAAGGCGTTAACCCACCGAAAAAAACCTTTTGTTTTCGCAGTGAAAACGACCATAAATCACAATCTGCGCCAACTACCGTGGGATTAGCCTCCTCAACATCGCATATAAGGTTCTGTCGAGCGTATTGTGTGAAAGATTAAAGCCCACTGTCAACAAGCTGATTGGACCTTGTCAGTGTGGCTTCAGACCTGGTAAATCAACAACCGACCAGATATTCACCATGCGCCAAATCTTGGAAAAGACCCGTGAAAGGAGAATCGACACTCACCACCTATTCGTCGATTTCAAAGCTGCTTTCGACAGCACGAAAAGGAGCTGCCTTTATGCCGCGATGTCTGAATTTGGTATCCCCGCAAAACTGATACGGCTGTGTAAACTGACGTTGAGCGGCACCAAAAGCTCCGTCAGGATCGGGAAGAACCTCTCCGAGCCGTTCGATACCAAACGAGGTTTCAGACAAGGCGACTCCCTATCGTGCGACTTTTTCAATCTGCTGCTGGAGAAAATAGTTCGAGCTGCAGAACTTAATCGAGCAGGTACAATCTTCTATAAGAGTGTACAGCTGCTGGCGTATGCCGATGATATTGATATCATCGGTCTCAACACCCGCGCCGTTAGTTCTGCTTTCTCCAGACTGAACAAGGAAGCAACGCAAATGGGTCTGGCAGTGAACGAGGGCAAGACGAAATATCTCCTGTCATCAAACAAACAGTCGTCGCACTCGCGACTTGGCACTCACGTCACTGTTGACAGTCATAACTTTGAAGTTGTAGATAATTTCGTCTACTTAGGAACCAGCATTAACACCACCAACAATGTCAGCCTAGAAATCCAACGCAGGATTACTCTTGCCAACAGGTGCTACTTCGGACTGAGTAGGCAATTGAAAAGTAAAGTCCTCTCTCGACGAACAAAAACCAAACTCTATAAGTCGCTCATAATTCCCGTCCTGCTATATGGTGCAGAGGCTTGGACGATGACAACAACCGATGAGTCGACGTTGCGAGTTTTCGAGAGAAAAGTTCTGCGGAAGATTTATGGTCCTTTGCGCGTTGGCCACGGCGAATACCGCATCCGATGGAACGATGAGCTGTACGAGATATACGACGACATTGACATAGTCCAGCGAATTAAAAGACAGCGGCTAGGCTGGCTAGGTCATGTTGTCCGGATGGATGAAAACACTCCAGCTCTGAAAGTATTCGACGCAGTACCCGCCGCGGGAAGCAGAGGAAGAGGAAGACCTCCACTCCGGTGGAAGGACCAAGTGGAGAAGGACCTGACCTCGCTTGGAATATCCAATTGGCGCCACGTAGCGAAGAGAAGAAACGATTGGCGCGCTGTTGTTGACTCGGCTATAATCGCGTAAGCGGTGTCTACGCCAGTGAAGAAGAAGAGAACGAGGAAAGCCAGCGAAATTAAAACATCGAGGCAACAAGTATTCGATAACAACAGAAAAATTAAGTATATTGGACGATATGCAGTATAAAGGCAAACACGGTGAGTGAGTTATCAATAGATATATGTATAATAGATGATAATATCAAATACAAAGCTAACAAAATTAGAATATATTATAAAGACGATGTAGGGATAGACATGAGTAACGTGGACAGTCTTTTAGTGAACACCATTAAAGAAATGACAAAGGGGACATTATTAGACAAAATTTACGAGGAACATGACCTTTATAATATTATAGATATCATGACCAGAATTTAAAAAAACTAAACTAGTATATGGACAGTACGGACAATACAACAACAATAAAAAATAGTATAATAATAGTAATGAGAAATATATAGGCAAAGATGATAGACCAGGTCAAGTTAGGCAAAATGTCCAAAACTCTCCACAAAATAAAGGAATTGTTGAAAACAATTATAATCAATTTAGACAGAATTTCCAACAGGGCTATAGAGAACTCGAAGATTATAGGGAAGTTAATGAATCAATTTTTTTACAAGGAAGCCTCGGGGAGTTTACCAAAAATAGTAATAGAGTGAATATAAGTTTAGGGGATTCTGAATTGAACGAATTTCGAAAAATCCCACTTAAAAGTAATATAACAATCAGAACCGTAACAAGCAAGGAAAAAGTCACCCATGAAGTGTATACGAAAGCACCAAAAGAAGTCAATTTACCTGAAAACGCATATATAAGATGACTTCATAACAGGAATTGATTTATTAAATCATTTAAACACGATGATAAATCTAATAGATGGAAAAATTTCACTAAATAAAAAAGAATCAGCATTTTTAAATAAACCATTCAATTTCAGTGAAATATGTACCCTAGAAGCAACAAATGAGAAATTAAAAGAAATTAAATTAGATCATCCAAATGCAAAAGAGTTTAGAGAAATCGCGAAATTATTGAAAAAATTCGAAAACCTTTTATTTAAAGAAGGAGAAAAATTAACAAGTACTACTGAAATTCAACACGAAATAAAAACTACTATAGAAGAGCAAATAAATTCTAAATTATATAGATATCCACCCCAGCATGAAGAAGTTACAAAACAAATCAGAGAAATGGAGGAACATAAGGAAGGAATGGAGGAATTATAAGGTAAAGTAATTCTCGATATTCCAGCTCTTTAATAGTAATTCCAAAGAAAATGCATAATTCACAGAAAGAAAGTACAGGATAGTAATAGATTATAGAAAGTTGAATGAGGTAACTATATATGATAAATATAGTCTTCCTAATATTGATTCAATTTTAGATAAATTGGGACGAGCCCAATATTTTACTACACTAGACTTAGCAAAAGGTTATCATCAAATAACAATCAAAGAGGAAGATAGGTGTAACACAGCGTTCGTAACACCTCATGGCCTGTATGAATTTACAAGAATGCCATTCGGGTTAAAGAATACACCAGCAAACTTCCAACGACTCATTAACGAAATTTTACGAGACTTTATAAACAAAACATGCGTAGTATACTTAGATGATATACTAATCTTTAGTATAGGTATTAGAATCAAAAAATTTAAAAATACAAATGGATAAATGTAATTTTCTGAAAAAAAAACAGAATTTTTAGGACATATTCTAACAAAAGATGGTATCAAGCCTAATCCAAATAAAATCAAAGTAAAGAACAATTAGAATTACCAAAAACGGATAAAAAGATTAAGAGCTTTTTAGGTATAACATGTTATTATAGGAAATTTGTTAAGGACTATGCAAAGGTAGCACAACCAATTACAAAATATCTATAAAAAGGAGTATAGAAGCATTCGAAAAACTTCAACGATTAATAAGCTCGCATCTAATTTTACGGTATCCAAATTTTGAAAAATTATTTACATTAACTACAGATGCATCAAATTATGCAATAGGAGCATTTATATCTCAAGAAGGACACCCAATATGTTATGCATCAAGAACCTTAAATAATCATGAACGAAATTATTCAGCAACTGATAAAGAATTTTTAGCAATTAATTGGAGCGTAAATTACTTTAGACCATATTTATACGGTAGAAAATTTGAGATCGTAAAAAACATCAACGATGGTTGTTAAAATTAGGTGAATATCAATTTGACATCGAATATATTAAAGGAAAGGAAAACAGAGGAGCAGATTTTCTTAGCAGAATACAGGATAATGAAGATAAGATAAAAGGTAATAAGGATGAAAATACCGATGAAATTTCAGAGCATGACCTAAATATAGTCAACAATTTAGATGACGATACATCAATGCAAACAATACATTCAGCAGGAGAAAATTTACAAGTTCATTTTTATATCAAGGAGGAGATAGTTAATAAATATAAAACTCAAATTATTTTGACAAACAACAAGACAGAAGAACTAAAACGGATACATGGAAAAAAAATATTTTTGTTTCAGAAGATGATTTCGATAGATTGAGTGAAATATTTAAAAAAATATATAACAAAAGGAAAAGTAGGAATCTATTCAGAATTATCTGAGCGATAGTACAATATAGTACAAGAGAAACTAATAGAAATGTTTTCAAATGATAAACAATTAGAATTTATAAAGAGCACAATGAGTGCACAGGATATAGAAACAGAAGTGGAAGCTGTTAAAAAAATTTCGTTGTATCACATTAGAGAAAGTACGAGTATGCATTCGGGCATACAAGAAACATATAGGATAATCAACTTAGAAATAAAATTTATAATCCTAAATTAGGAGAGTTAATGCAAATAGTAATTAACCAATGCGAAACATGTCAAGAAGTAAAATATGATAGGAGACCTATTAAACAAAAATTTTTTCATACAGAAACGCCTACGAAGAATAATGAAATCCACCTATGTAATAAAAAGATTCCATTTTTTAACAATTATCGATAAATTTTCCAAATATGGAGTAGCATATCCTTTAACGGATAGAAATCACATTACATTCATCGAACAATTCGAAGACTATTTTACCAAAATAGGAAAGCCAAAGAAGATAGTAGCTGGCAATGAATTTAATGCTACAAGAATTAGGGAATTTTTAAATAATGAAAATATGGAACTCCATTTAACCAAACCCAATAGTCATACGGGTAATGCAGACAATGAAAGATTCCATAATATAATTTCAGAAAAATTTAGAATGTTATATAAATTAAATAAAAATGTATCAGTTAAGCAGCTAATTCAAAAAGCTATTAGGAATTATAATGATAGATTTCATTCTACAATAAAATTCACACCCAACGAGGTACATAACAATAAAGTAGATAAAGATATAGTTAGTGTTGGCGCCGCCCCGCCCAATTTCTTTTGCCACGTCTGTATCGACAGAGCAATCTTTTCTTTTTCTCTACTTCGAAGTTTTAATTCGCGCTCAACTAAAAAGTTGCGCGTTCTCTTCTTTTGCCACAGCGCTGCGATACAGACGTGGTAAGTGTGTTTCCAATTTTTTATAATTAAATATTTGTGTTAAATGAAACCTTTTGCTTTATTTAACATTTTGTGGAATATATTGCGCCAACCTTTTCCTCACGGCCAACCACATCTTTGGAACGAGCAAGCGCCGTGCTCCACCACCCGAATTATCATTGGTCCTTCGAGCTGGATAACAAGTAACAAGTTGATTTTTTATTTAAAGTGAAAGTGCATAATTTGCCCGCTTTAGCAACTCGCAAGTTACAGCCACACATAATTTGGATTTGTGCTCTGCAAGCTATAAGGCAATAGATTGGTTAATTTGTGCATCATTTATGTACAAAACCCATTGTGCTGTGTGAAGTGGAGACCAAAACTTATTTTTGGCACTCTACCCACAAAATCAACGCACAAGATTGCAGGTAGTATTGTACTTCATTTGAGTACAACAACAAATACACCTGGCAAATGCACTTATTTCACTTTGCAAAAAAACCACACACTATGTTATTCGAGAAAAAATTATAAATTTCTTGGAGGCACAAAATCGTCTGGAGCGTCAAAAATCTCTCTCGGTTTTTTGGTTTTTCTTATGGTTAATTTGAGTCTAGTCGCTCAACTCTGCCTTTCCATATATTGCTCGAATAACAATAAAGGCAAGCAGCAATAACGCAGCTGCGGTTTCACGAGCGCAAACAAAAAAAAAATACAAAATTACAAGTGCAGTGAGCGACACAAAAAAATTAGAAAAGTAAAGTGAGCGACGGCAAGAAAACCAAACAGCGAAGTGAGAGCAGCAAAGGGAGAGCAGCAAAGTCCAAGCAACACAGGCAATCAGGTCCATTATTAGACGCGGCAACAAAAGTTGCTAATTCTCGGGCGATTCTCTTTTGCTGTCGCCCATTACCTTCACACGAGCAACTTGTGTTGCGCAACTCTGTTCGAGTTTTTTTTTTCATTCTCTTTCACTTTACTTTAACTGATTGTCTACTCTTTACTTTAACCCATTGTCGTTTCTTCTTCCTTATAGGTATTTGGGCCACTCTATCACATATATTAATCAGTTCTGTCAATTAAGAAATTCATTTTTATTTATAATTCAAAATTAAAACAAAGATTATATGACAGACTTTCACATATATCACCCTTTTCACTATCGTCTGAATCAATTTGTATGACTTTCTCCATACATTTCACAATATCTTTAATTAATTCGATTTTTTCGTCATACTCCATTTTCTAAGCAGCACAGCAGCCATCCCAACAAACAAAAGAGTGTAGTGGTGAAATCGAAATGGTTCGAAAATAACCCAGTGAACAAAAGTGAAAGTGAATAGTGGACATAAATCAAATAAGTGCTTTTGAATTTTTATCTGTATTTGTATTTGGATTTTACATAATAAAGCAATTAAGCACAAATCTATTTTGTTTGTGTACATAGTCGAAGACTAGGCGTGCAAGTGCATTGGACCGATTACCCAGCAAGCACATTCTAATATATTCGGAAAAATAGTTCACTAAATTTATTATTTTTTTTGTGTCTTCGAAAATTCACGCTTCACTGCGAAACAACGCACTACTAATTTGTAGTTTGTCCGTGATTAGTTCTATAACTTTTGAACTTTTGCAACATATTTGCAAATATTTATTTTTAAATTTTAATTTCAAGTTTTAGATCCGAGTTTGTGCAACATTTTTGCAGTTTCGGTTCAATTTTCGAAACCAATGGAATCTATCAGAGCCTTTACCACAGCTGCAGACGCTCTACTGGAGTTTGAGGAGTCTTTTACTCCAACAGCAAACAACCAAAGTGCCTACTCTCTTGAAGTACAACAAGCTGAACTGAAATCTCTGTGGGCAGAGGTAAAGTCAGAATATAAGTTGTGTTTTCCAAAAGTGGATCCTTCTGACACAAGCTCAATTGACGACCTTAAACTTAAATATACAAGCTGTTACCACGCCTATGTGTATTGAGCGGCCTTACGGCGTTCAACCAAAGCCCTACTTCAAATTCAACGGTGATTCAACCTGAACGGTTACAACAAAACTGTAGAACCCGTGAGGTATTCTATCAATTTACCGCCATGTGATACAGAAATATTTCATGGCGATGTTTTACAATGGCCCTCTATTAGGGATTTATTTGTCGCTATATATGGGAATAACCCAAGGCTATCTCCGGTAGAAAAGTTATTTCATCTGAACCAAAAAACGCGAGGTGAGGCAAAAGCTATCGTTTCCAAAGCGCCACTGACGAATGACGGATTCGCATTGGCTTGAAATAATTTGCTGTGTAGATATGAAAACAAGCGAATGCACAACACACAATTGAATTTATTATTCAAGCTTCCGTACCTTTCTATAGAATCTGAGACCGAACTCAGAAATTTACAGCGGGAGATTAATAGCTGCATTTAAGCTTTACAAATACATGGCATCAATGTAGGTAGCTGGGACGCCATATTTACGTATTTGTGTTCTATCCGACTACCGGACTATACACTGTCGCTTTGGGAGCAATCTCTGGATTCGGATTCAGAGATCCTAAAATGGGTCGAGTTAGACAAGTTTCTAACCAAAAGGGTTAAAACGCTTGAAAGAGTGTCAAACCTCAAAGGCGAGTTGAGTACTCAACCCAATATTAAGTCGGCTAATGGTGAAGGTCGGATACCAACCTTACAGTCAAGGATTGGATCCAAACCCATCAATTCCCATCACGCCAAGAAAAACAATATTAAATGTAAACTGTGCTCATCTCAATCGCACATTTTGAAAACTTGTCAAAGATTCATTGAGATGCAGCCTAATGCACGATTAAATGCTGTCAGAAAACTCCACGTCTGCCTAAACTGTTAATCAGACTCACATGAAGTAAAAAATTCTAAAAGTATGTTTAATTGTAATAAATGTAAACAGAGACATCACTCTATGATTCACCGGGATCAGAGTGAGGATATAGCTCAGATATCTGACAGCACAGACACTACTGAGATTTCTACTAAATCTCATGTGGCCTCTATTAAGGCCAATGTTTTAAATGGTACAGCCATGGTGACCATATGTCACAACGAGAGCACCTTCACTGTGAGAGCCCTGATTTATTCGTAAGCAATAGTCTGCAAAAACGCTTACATCTGGCATGCAAATAGGTCAGCGCGCGAGTTTCAGGATTGAATAATACCGTATCAGGACGAGTTCAATCGGTATGCTCGATTACAATTGGCTCGCCACGTAACAAGAGTTTAAGACTAGACGCGGAAGCGTTGGTACTGCCAAAATTGACTGGACTGCTTCCATCCAGATCAATTAACCCTTCAATTGTCAAAAGGTTACCCAATATCCCCTTAGCGGATAATAATTTCTATACGAGTCAAAAGGTTGACTTGTTGATCGGAGCATACCTTTACCCGAAAATTACACTAAATGGGGTAAAATCGAAAATTTTCGGATCCCTCGCTGCACAACGTACAGTGTTCGGTTGGATTATAACAGGTTCCGTTCCCTCCGAAGAAACGAAGGTAAATGGCAAAGGCGTCGGATAAAATTCAGTAATAACTAAACAACAAACACAAAACAATTTTTGTAGTAAAATAGATACTAATTATATATTTATACAACAGAAACAACATCAGCAGCACCAGCTACAACAGGATCAAACTAACGATGATGGCGAAACAAATGATGCGCCCGGCTCATCGAATCACACCGACACGCATTGTGGCGTCGGTGGGTCGACACTGCCTGCAGCAGGGCTATCTCTGTCAGCAACATCCGTAGGCAGCACACCGTCGAGCAGCGCTGAAGCGACAAATACCAACAATTTCAATTATTACACGAGCGCCGCTGAAACGGTGGTAGCAACGGCTGCCACAGCTGCAACGCAGCGACATGCTGTCGCAGCAACGGCACTACTACAACCCCCATCACAAACGTGGCTGCCATCATCAGCTGTGGCGGCCTCATCAGCAACAGCGCACTATCCACCACCACACCAGCAACATTATGCCACGAGCAACGCAGTGGCGCCATTGTCGGATGCCTTTCACCACCAGCAGATGCAACTACAGCTACAACAACAATACGAGCAGCGCTATCAACTGCAAATAGCCTATTTTCACCAGCAACAGCAGGCGCCGCCGTCGCAATCGCAGCAAGAAGACCAATCAGCAACGTATGTAACGTCACAACAGCCGTCTACACAATACCAACATGCGGCGGCCACAACAACAACAGTAAATCAACAAGCAGCACGCAGCAACAGACAAGCAACGCAGTCGACAGCCACACACCACACAACGACCACATCACAAACAGCAACAACAACACAGCAGCAGCAACCTGCAGCAATGGCGCACGCGTTGACACACGCCACACAGCAATAACAACAACCGTGTCAACGGACGTCATCAGTCACGCAAAGCTCTGACCAACGAGGCCTCGCCCGCATACCACACGCCCAAGATCGAGGCAACGATCGACTGAGACTCGATTTGCGACATTGCCCGGACCGAACCAAACTCGGTTCGTCTCGACGGCCACCCCATTCGAAGCGAAGGCGTGGACGAGAGGCCCGACGTCAAGCAGATGCTCGCCGTACCTTGGCAGCAAAGACTTGCGCGTCGTATAATATCGGCACAATAAAGTGCACTGGCTGCCAACGCCTCTCACATTTACCACCTACCCAGGATCGAGTTAGACTCGAGTCGTCTCGCTGACCTCGGAATGTGGTGACTTCTATGAAAATTGGCGGCATGGCAGTGACCAGCTGAGACTGGATTCATCTCAGCAGCGTTTCCCAGACCGAACCAGACTCGATACGTCTCGTCGGCCACCCCATCTGCAAAGAAGACGTGGAAGAGGAAGTACAGGAGCCAGTTAGTTAAGTTACTTTTAAGTCATTTATTGTAAACTGCATTTGCAGTAATACTGCAAGGCGGGGAGAATGTTGACGCCCAATTTCTTTTGCCACGTCTGTATCGACAGAGCAATCTTTTCTTTTTCTCTACTTCGAAGTTTTTTCGAAGTTTTAATTCGCGCTCAACTAAACTCTAACTAAAAAGTTGCGCGCTCTCTTCTTTTGTGACAGCGCTGCGATACAGACGTGGTAAGTATGTTTCCAATTTTTTATAATTAAATATTTGTGTTATATGAAACCTTTTATTTTATTTAACATTTTGTGGAATATATTGCGCCAACCGTTTCCCCACGGCCAACCACATCTTTGGAACGAGTAAGCACCGTGCTCCACCACCCGAATTATCAGTAAGAAAAAATTTAGAACAGCAAAAAGAAAAGGCAATCAACAAACTAAATAGGAACGGGGAAGATTATACAGAACAAAGAACGGAAGGATTTATAAAAATATACAAAGACAGTCAGAATCTTACGAAAAAATTACTTTTGACGAAATAGTAGAAGAACATAAATCAAATATCTCATATTTGCAACATATTAAGCATAATTGCAATTATATTAGTAGCTACTCTTATTATCAAAAAACACAAATATATAAAAATAATATTAAATAAAAGAATTAAGGAGAATTCTACTATAAAGGGGGGAGTAGTTACATGTAAGTCAGTATGTAAAAACACCTGACAATGCATTTGACAAATACGATGAACTGTTAAAGCAAATTGCAACATAACACCATTTCCGGCTTTCGCAATTTGCTTAAACAAATAAAGTAATCAAAAATTAATTCAACAAGTAAATTTTTTAATAATTATTGGAAGTAATAAAAGTATGCTTATTCAGCAATGATATGTTAAAAATAAGTTAATATTATTAATAAGCAAGTGTAATTAGAATAAGCTTCATTTTAAGCCAGTTTAATAAAATAAAGCAGTCTGTTCTTGATCGCCATCAACGTCACCTCGTTGTAATCCAAATTGATTTTTTTTGCGAAAACGAGTCTACAGGGTGCGCCCAGACATCACTCGTAACTGGATCCTTCATCACGACAACGCGCCGTGCCACACTGCCCTCAGCGTGTCCCAGTATTTTGCCTCTAAAGGTATCGCCGTCTTGCCACAGCCGCCTTACATGTCACCCTGTGACTTTTTTTGTTTCCTAAAACAAAATCGGTGGTCAAAGGGACCCATTTTGAGTCGATTACGGACATCCAGCCGGCCGTGACGAGGGTACTCGCGGACATCCCAGTCGAAGCGTTCCAGAAATGTTACGAAGCATGGAAAACGCATTGGAATCGCTGAATAGCTGCCCAACGGGACTACTTTGAAGGGGATGGCAGAGTTGTAGAATAATTTTAAATATACGGTTTTTATGGAATCAGTCTCATTACTTAATTGTCATACCTCGCATATATCCGTATAAATATACCTACATACAAGTATATAAATATATACATACTGTAAGATCATGAAGAGTTTTTACCAACCCCGTTAGTTTAACGAAACAACAATGATTTAAATGAGAATTTGGGCTGTGTAATTAAATTGAAAGAAGAATGAGGAAATCAAAGCTTGTCGCCTTGGTGGTCAGCAATAGACTATATTATTTAATGTAAATAAAATGCAATTAGGTACAATGATTAGGCTTATGCTAATAATTTCGATGGATGTCCATATGCTTGCACATGCGAAAGAGTCACATAAAAGGAGTGGCAAAAACTCTCACTGTTATGTTGTTGCGAACATATGTATGTAGACATGTATGCGTGTGTATCAGAGGCCTGCACGATTAAGGTAGGCATCGTACGATTACGTTACTAAGTAACACTTCTGACGATTACCACGATGCGAAGGTAACATTTCGCATCGGCATCGCGGCATCGTGGCATCGTACGATTACTATCTGGTATCGTCAATGGCAAATGAAACGCTATAGTCTTACATGATGTTAATTCGTTGCTGGCTCGACAACGACTGAACGATAGAGCAGAGCCGCTCAAAATAATGCGCAATTTATTTACCAACGCATACAATCACACATTTGATATCTGCTAGCGTATGATTGTGTGCCGCTTGCTAACATGTTACTTTTTTAATTACTCGTGCAGGACTCTGGTGTGTATATACAATGAGATATGTGAAAGCATTATGCACGTACAATTTTTAATACCTTAGTTTGTTAATATATACAATTGAGTCTGCGCTCTTATATACTCGTATGAGTAACTAAACTTAAAATAACTTAATAACTAATAGGGTGAAACGTTAGTTGACCCAACTTCCCGGCCCCGTTGAAAGGACTTTCAAACAGGTAAATTTGCAATTTTGTGGATTGGGCGACGAATTATACCCTTTGAAGTTCGCACATCAACCACTCTGACTCGTGCATCCTTTCCTGGGATAGCATCAATGACACGACCAATTAGCCATCGTTGCGGTGGTACATTGTCCTCATGGATAAGAACCATTACGTTCTTACCAACATTTCCATGGTCAGTGTTCCACTTTGTTCTCGCTTGCAGATCGCTTATATAGTCGTGTGACCAACGTTTCCAAAATATTTGTTTGACGGCAGTTATTTGATTCCATCTGTTGACTTCATTGACGTTGTCAGCTACTGCTCGCTCCGGAAGACTCTTTAACGCGCTACCAGTTAAGAAGTGACCTGGAGACAGAGGCCGAGAATTAAGAACTGCTTCTATTTCTACCAAGGCCTCGTATGTTAACTTGGTATTCATAACGTTACGATTCAAATGCCCTTTGGCTGAATTAACTGCGGCCTCCCAAATGCCACCAAAATGAGGTGCCCTAGGAGGGATAAAATGAAAATTGATAAATTGATTAGCGCAATAACTTGTGATGACATCTTTGGTTTCCTTCTTGAAAAGAAAGGCTTTTGAAAGTTTGCTGCAAGCTCCGACGAAATTAGTTGCATTATCAGAATAATGCTGGTATTGTCACTGGCGAATCGAATGCATTGGCGAGTCGAATGTTTTAGGCGAAAATTCGCCATGCTCATATTGTCACTGGCGAATGTACACATTCGCTCAACTTTTTTGTTGCCATACTAAAATAATTGAGAAATGTCACACGAGTTCATCCGAAATTGACATATTTGACGTATTATTGCTACTGTTTCGAAATTTTATTATTCGCTTATTTGTTATTGTGTGTTTTGAAATTTTACCGTGATTTTAAAAAAGTGAATAAAAATGTTTAACAACGTAGATTTATATTTCGAAGACATTTATGTTGAAAGGACAACAACGAAGTTACTTAGGCAGCGACGGTTCATCAGAAATCACTCTAATCCCATGGAACTTTCTTCAGTGTTGTAAGTATCACATAAGTTTTTATTAACAGATTTAAAGAAAACTTTCGGTTAAGTAAGGACGCATAAAGGAAAAATGTCCGACTAACCTATCGTCCTCAATATCGCCGATGTTGAAACTGTGCTGCGTTCTCAGATTTTTGGCTCATGGGAGCTATCAGCAAACAATGGGAAATGATTTCCAACTAGGTATTGCGCAGCTCACTGTTTCGTTGATTTTTAAGGAAATGCTTCCAATATTGGAATCCACTCTGTGCAGTATCTGGATCAAAACAGACATAACTGAAGAGCAGAAACGAACAACAAGAAGAAAATTTTTCACTAGAGCTGGAATTCCGAATGTGGTTGGTTGCGTTGATGGAACCCATGTTGCAATTATTTCTCCATGTGAGAACAAGCACTTATATATGAATAGAAAAGGATTTTACAGCATAAATGCGATGATTGTAAGTAGCAACTAAATAAATAAAATATTACTTATTATTATTTCGTCTTAAAAAATTAATTTTTATCAGGCGTGCGATCAGGATATGGTTATACGGTGTGTTGATGCAAGATATGGAGGATCTATTCACGACTCATTTGTGTGGCACAATAGCGCATTAAAAACATATCTGGAGCAAACATACCAAAGAGGAGATCATAATTCGGTTTACTTAGGTAACTACAATTTATATGTGTATGTACATACATAAATACTAAAATTAAATATATTATAGGTGATTCTGGTTATCCACTACACGAGTATCTATGGGCGCCTTTCCGAAACGCTTTACTAGGAACAGTGGATTCAAATTTTAATAAGAAACACGCAAAGACAAGGAACGTAGTTGAGCGGACAATTGGAGTGCTGAAATGTCGTTTTCGTTGTATACTAGGTGAACGTAAACTACGATACCCTCCTAGTAAAGCAACGGTTATTGTAAATGTTTGTTGTGCTTTATACAATATTTGCAAACAATATAATGTGAATGATCCTGAAGAAGAAACTTTTGTTGATGTCGTAGTACCACTGGAGCCAGTTGAAGGAAACTTCAGTGGAACAGCAGCAGATCTTCGCCGAAGACAAATTGCGAATGCATTGTCATAGTTTAGTTGCATCCCTAAAATATATGTACATATATGTAACATAACTACAATAAAATAACTGAAATTAATTTTGAATATGCAGAAAATACGTTTTTTTATTTTGAGTATTTAAATTTTTTTAATTCCCATTCTTTTAGTTTTATTTCAATTTTTTCTTTATGTCGCTTATTTTTTTCTTTATTTTCTTCCTTCTTTCTTTCTTCTTTCATTTTATAAAGCGCCAATTTTTCTTTTTTAATTCGTAAAATTTTCTAGTGTATCTAGAAATTTCATTACACACCGAATTAATATTGTGCATAATACCGACAAGGCTTTCTTGCGTTTCTCCATGTTTCTCCAAAGCCTTCATACGCAAATTTTCGCGGCCCTCCACTCTGCTTGTAGGTGCCTGCCTAGACGAAATGCTAACATTTCCAGCCTGTTCAGGCTGCACCTCGACATCATCCAGATGTTCTTCTTCTAAATATGCAGGTGCAGGTGCAGGTGCAGGTGTAGTGCTACCAAATGCGGCTCCGCTTGGATTTACTGCCTGCTGCAAGCTGAGCAGCTCGTCCACGGCCTGCTCCAAAGGCGTTAAACTCCGTTGGTTGTATGGTCCTCCACCTGTGGCTGCAATCTCCTTTCGATTATCTGCAATTTTCCTTTTTAATTTTAGCTTATAGTCCAACTAAACCTAAGAAATACACAAATCAATACAGATATGTACATATATGCAATCAAAATTGTTTATTCTTACCTTATTCCATTCGCTGCCACTACGTATTGGAGGGCCGATATTGTTTAACGCCGAAGCAATACCTTCCCACAACTCCATCCTATTTTTTTTTGTTAAGCCAAACGGCGCCATTCCTCTGGCTAGCTTAGAATTTCCTTCCATCAACTTCACCAGTATCTCAAATTGCTTTTGAGTAGTTCGTTTTATTCTAAAAATAATTAAATTTGTAATAAATTAAATACAATAAATAAATTTTTAAAATTTTACTAACGTTTTCTCCATTTTTAATTAGATTCTCGATTCAAATAAACGTTCGCCAAATTTTGACAGTTGAGGCGAAGCGAATTTTATAAATTCGCAAGTGGCAATACCAAATATTCATTTTCGCTAGTTCTTTCGCCACTTCAGGTACACAGAAATCGACGCCGCAACGAGAGAATGGGCGTGTTGGTGTTAACCGCTCAACAGGAAGATTACCCATCATATGTTGAAGCAATGAATACATGATCCCACAATACGTCTAGTGAGATCACGAGCATTAACGATCCAGAATTGTAAACGAATTAAAGCCACCAGCGCCTTAGGTCCGGCATGGTAGTTTTTAATATGTAGATATCGAACATATCGCGTAACAAATCCATATTTACTTGGTAGTAGAATAGGATGTTTCTGGCTTTTCGGAAGATTGGTCAGTTCAAGTCTACCTCCAACCTTAAGTAGTTCAAATCCTTGAGTTCTTTCCAAGAACGAATTCAAATTTCGTAGTATGTCATTTGTCAACAATCGAGTGTTTGCAGCGTAATGCTGTTATTGAACGTTCCAAATAATGCATAGCAAAGCGCTATGTAGTTCATCAGGAGTAAGTGGTCCATCCACCTTTTTCGTGTTATCTTTTTTAAGTCTAGTGTAAAAACGTAGCATCCATGAGACAATCCGCACTTCACGAGTATGAGTACTGTACCTGTCAAGCGCTTCAAGAAGATAATTATTATTTATAATTATGTTAAATACTGATTTACGCATTTCTGCATTAACAATTTCCATGCCAACGTCATTACTTTTTCCATTAGGCCATTTTCTTTCATCTTTGTATAGAAACTCAGGTCCATTAAACCAAATTAAAGTTGTGAGTTCTAATGGTGTGCTTCCTCTGGAAACAATGTCTGCTGGATTGCTTTTCGTTGGCACATGTTTCCAACAAGCATCCACAGTCAAATCCTGAATCTCCGATACTCTATTCCCAACAATGGTTGAAAGTGTACTCGAATGCATTTGAAGCCAATGATGAATTATTTGCGAATCAGTCCAAAGAAACGTATCGAAATTGTAATTAGAAAATGTAGACTTAATTTCTGCAAAAAGTCGAACAAGTAGTTGTGCACCGCAGAGTTCCAATTTGGGAGTGACTGTCGTTTAGTTGGTGCCACTAAATAGACGAACGCGACCATTACCAAAATTGTCAACTATGCGTGTAAATATTCCGCAGCCATAAGCATGTATCGAAGAATCACAAAATCCATGTATTTGTAAAGACTTCGTGTTAGCAGATAAACAATACCTTGGAATTCTAACAGAAGGTAAATCCGAGAGATTGTTGACAAATGTTTGCCATGCCGATACGATGTTTTGTGGGACCGATTCATCTCATACTATTTTCAGCAACCACCTGAAGTAGAATTTTAGCGGTAACGATTACTGGTGCTAGTAGTCCAAGCGGGTCAAAGAGCGATGAGGCGA
Organism: Bactrocera dorsalis; assembly: GCF_023373825.1. Taxonomy (NCBI): domain Eukaryota; kingdom Metazoa; phylum Arthropoda; class Insecta; order Diptera; family Tephritidae; genus Bactrocera; species Bactrocera dorsalis. The sequence goes on along the minus strand of NC_064303.1, from coordinate 70,621,409 downwards.
TGGATAGTATTGTCCTTTTAGTGATGGTTCCATTTATTGGCTACTTTGGTAGAAATGAAAACATAAAATGATCTTTAATTTGATCCCACTAGAGCACTAGTGACAGAAGTATCAAGATTTAAATCCTTGTTAGTGTGTTCGACTCTGAAACATTGGTGGTTGGAATGCCATTTTGACAGCTCAAATCCACCTAATTTTAGCAATTCTGTTACCTCATGTTTTATCTTTGATAGCTCCGCAAGTGAGTCAGCACCACACAGTAGATCGTCGACGTAGAATGATGACTTGACGACATCTGATCCAACGACAAAATTCGACACATACTGATCCGCGAAGTAGTGTAGACTATGCACAGCAAGATAAGGTGCGGCTCCCATTCCGTAGGTGACAGTTTTGAGCTGAAATGTCTGAATATTCTTATTAGGCGAACTCCTCCACAAAATGTACTGAAAGCTCCTATGTTCCTCATTGATTAGTATCTGCCTATACATTTTAACGATGTCTGCAGTAAGTGCGAAGCGATGTAAACGAAAACGAAGCAAGGTTATTACAAGTTCGCTTTGAATTGTAGGTCCAACCATTTGAATGTCATTAATCGATTTTTGCGTAGTTGTTCGACAAGATGCATCAAATACAACTCTCAATTTCGTTGTAGTGCTATTTGGTTTCAAAACGCAGTGATGAGGGATATAGTAGTGAGGTTCCTCCAAGACTCTCATATTCATCCATGAAGGCTACGTATTCTTTCTTGAGCATAGGGGACTATTGCAATCGACGTTCTAGTGCATTAAATCGTCGCAAATCTGTTTTATAAGTTTCACCCAAGCAAGACGGGACATCTTTGAACGGTATGTTCACTATGATCCTGCCTTTGGGCTTTGAGATACAGTGTCATTATATAAATTTTCGCAGCTGTGCTGTTCAAGTGTCCACACATTCGGCTTTGTTGCAATATCTTCAATTTGCCACAATTTTTCCAACTTTAAATCTATAGACTCCTCACATGCAAACAAGCACTTGGCAATAAGCGCGTTAGTGTTTGCTCGATAGCGTCCCGAAACGATCCAGCCTAATAGAATTTCTGTAGAATCGGAAGATTTTCACCAAATTTAATTTGTCCTACAGAAAGTAAACTAAAGAAGCTCTCTGTCCCTAAAAGTAAGTAAATTTTCCTCGATTGATTAAATTGATGATCAGCAAGTACAATGTTTGGAAGAATATGCCAAGTAGATGTATCTATCTCCGGTTCAGGATGATAGGCGATGTGCGACGTAATGCAAAAATCGAGAGGTAACCCCAAGCTTGTACTACGCCAATTAAGAAGAAGAACCCCAAGCTTGTTGCTTGCGACTTAATATTTGTAGGAGTTTTATACTTTATATTGGTAGAGGACTTACCAATACCTTCAATCTCTATGCTGTGTGTGTGTGCTATGTGGAAGCATCAGTTTTTGTGAAAATTCTTCAGTTATGAAATTAACTTGTGAGCAAGAGTCCAGCAAAGCACGGTCAAGATGATAGTTTCCGGAAACTTCGCGCACTAGAACCTCTGCTGTGGCAAGGATGATGTTGTCAAACGATGAATTGTTCATGTGTGTATGAACAGCGGATGTTGAAGCAGAATTTGACGAATCTGGTACAATCCTACGATGTAACAACGTATGGTGTTGACGATTACAAATCTTACACTTATGAGTTGATGCGCAGTTCGATAACTGATGTCCCCTTGATAAGCAGTTAATACATAGAGACATCTTTTTTGCATGGTCAAAGCGTTGCGACACACTAAGTGCCTTAAAACGGTCGCAGTTGTGTATTTTATGATTGTTGCTGGAACACATCGAACAACATGAGCTGGAACAGGAAAACGAATAGATTTTTCGTAAAGGTTTTGCTTCTAGCGTGTTGGTAGTGCTTTGGTGTACATATCCAACGGTGTGAGCGTTGTCAATTGAGTCGAGGCGCTGGGAATGTCCCTCCAAAATGTGGGTGCAATTTTCCCAGCTCGGCAAAGTTTTAAAGTCCAGAGACTCCTTCCATTTGCAATTGGTTTCTTCATCTGCCTTCTGTAAAACTAAATAAATAAGCATAGCTTGTGAAATTTGGCTTTCAGTTCCCAATGACAATAACGACCCGTAAATTGCAGATGCCTTATCAATTAAACTTCTCAAATTACCGTCATTAGGCTTAGAAATAGACGAAAGCTCAAATAAAGAGGAAACATTTTCTAAAAATATGAGAGTTGGGTTGTCATATCGAGTCTTGAGTCTCTCCAATGCCTTCAAATAGTTTTCATTGGAAACTTGAAAGGCGAAAATAGTTTCTAATGCCGGTCCATTGAGACAGTTGCGTATATGATTAAATTTCTCTATGTTAGATAAGCTATATTCTCGATCAATAATTTGCTGAAAGGAAGTTATGAAGTTTTAATATTCAGAGTACTTGCCGTTGAATGTGGGAAGTTTGAGTTTGGGCAGTTTCGATCCTGCCTGCATTACGCAAGTGGTGTCTGTGAGTGTGGTGTTGGAATCCTCGGTAACTTGAGACTGAATAATTAACTTTGTAGTTATATACAGCTCCTCAAGATCCATGCGACCGCAATCCTCAGGATCTATCCTTTCGGTTTCCGTCTGTGTAGACAACACATTTTTGAAATAAGATTCCAGAATACCAAGTCGGCATTTGTATTCGGCTGCTGAAAGTATTTTAGCACCTAGTCGTAGACTGGCCTCGATAATGTTTTTTATGCGAGAAATATTTTTCTTAATATTATCCCGTTGTTGCTTGAGCTCTTCCAAAGACATGTTTAAAATGTTCAATAATTTACGAAAAAATTCCAAATATAAATTGTACGTTTGTTAGAAAACGTAATAAAGTTTGCGATATAACGACGAATGAGTATTATACAAATAGTTTTATACTTGCGATTAGATTGTTTTTAATTCAGAATTTCGCTCAAATGGTTCGTTGGGTATAAACCAATATATTGGAAACTGCAGCAAATGTGAGTAAGCGATAGCGATGGTGTGATCAAATAAGAGCGACGAAATAATTGCAAGTCCAGCGGCAGCGATGCAATGTGATGTGTGATCATAAACAAGCGACGTATTAGCGTATCAGCGATATTGATAGCTAAGCACCGAACAATAACAGCGAGCAGTAGTAGCGACAGCGAATCAAGTATTTGCAGTGCAGTGCGAGAGTAGCAGAGACGACAGACGTTTGCAGTGGCAGCGAACAGCAACGATGGCAGAATTGGCAGAAGCGACGGTGTTCAATTCTGAGCAGTGCAGAGCAGCGGTGTATAACTGATTTAGGTCTAACAGTAAGGTATTACTGTATTTTGTATGGACTAAAATGACCAACTTATTGTGAAGAAATGTCCAACTAAGTTGTACGACGATGCGATTCTCCACCGATAATGATGATGATGGTTATTATGCGCGAGCCTTATGATGACCACCAAGAGCACGAATAACGATAGACTTACATACATATGTTAGATAACCGGATATAAAATTTTTAACAAATTCAATTACACTTTTTATTTAATTTACTCGCAACTTCTAAATCAATTTAAAACACTAGCCCCACGTTGGGCGCCAAAAAATGTAGGATCAGGAAGCGTTTTTCCCAACCGCGTTAGTTTAACAAAACAACAATGATTTAAATGAGAATTTGGGCTGTGTAATTAAATTGAAAGAAGAATGAGGAAATCAAAACTTGTCGCCTTGGTGGTCAGCAATAGACTATATTATTTAATGTAAATTAAATGCAATTAGGTTCAATGATTAGGCTTATGCTAATATTTTCGATGGATGTCCATATGCTTGCACATGCGAAAGAGTCACATAAAAGGAGTGGCAAAAACTCTCGCTGTTATGTTGTTGCGAACATATGTAGACATGCATACGTGTGTATATATGTACAATGAGTTATGTGAGAGCATTTTGCACGTACAATTTTTAATACCTTAGTTTGTTAGTATATACAATTGAGTCTGTGCTCTTATATATGAGTAACTAAACTTAAAATTACTTAATAACTAATAGGGTGAAACGTTAGTTGACCCAACACATACAATAGCGCTTTGGCGCATACATATTTTTAAACGCGAATATATAAATGCGAATTATTTTATACACATTTTGCCGTATATTTTCAAACGCTTGTAAACCTATAAAGATAGGATACAATTAAATAAGGCATAAAATAAATAATAATAATAAATAAACGGTGCGGAAACATTGGTTAAAAAAATTAAATATAAATTACATACATACATATATTGAAAGTCCAATTTGGCGATTTCTTAGCATTTATCTTGTTTCTTGTTAAACAAGAACAAGCATATTTGCACATAGTTTATTTAACACATACTATATGCAGATAACATCCACACGTATGTATGTACAAAGGATATTGACCTAATTTTAGAAGAACATGGCCGTCTTTCCGGGACATGTTTACAGCCATGTACATAAACCATCCAAAATTATCACAATCGCAAAAATTGTATCACCTCCGATACAAAACTAAAGGTCAAGCAGGCGTAACAGTCAAACAGTTCGCTCTTACCGTGCGATTCTGTAACGTGAGACAGTCTCAAGTCTCTAAATTTGAGATTTTGAGTTAGAGACAATTTTTGAGACTTGAGATGATTTTGCTATTCTGTAAGTGACAGTCTCAAAATCTATTACATTTCATTATTCAGAGATGTTTTTACACTTGAATGAAAATAAATATGTCGATAACATATATTAATTTTTCTATAACATTGTCAAAAAACATATTTATCAATAAAAATGAAAATATATGTTGACTTTGTTTCATAATATTTACGAAATTTATGTAAAATTTATTTATTTTTAACTTTTTCGTGTTTGAGTTGCTTACAAAATATAAAAATACGACAATCGATTAATATCTACATATGATGATCTCTATTCAGTACATTCAAAATGGCAGACAAGAGCTCTTTTTAGTTTTGTGACCTGCTAACTACCAGGTCTCAACATTTTGAGACTAACGCTAGAGACTGTTTAGTGAATAGTAACTAGTCTCAAATTGAGACTTTGTCTCAAAATGTCTCAAATAGAGACTAGAGACTGGTTACAGAATCCCGCTATTAATGACGATAATTTCAATTTGGCTTGGGAAGCTGTAAAAGCTAGATACGAAAACGAAATAATACTTATCGATAAACAAGAAACGACACTAATAAACTTGCCAAAAATTAAGAAAGAAACAAGTGTAGAATTCATCAAACTAGAATCTACTGTTTCAAATTTTTTATCGATTCTATCGACACAAAATATTCCCACACACAATTATGGCCCTATTCTGGTGAACATATGTACCGCCGCATTACCAGAAAAATCGTTACTTTTGTGGGAGCAATCGCTCTCATCAAGAAGAAAATGCCCAACGTGGCAGCAGATGAAAAATTTCTAACTACCCAATACGAATTTGTGGAAACGGTAGACAAAAAAATAATCCGAACTAAAAACGTTCAACACGACTTAAATCGAAGCTTCAATAGACCCCAAGCGGGAACCAACAATCATTTAAACAAAACTTTTTTCAAAACACAAGCGTTCACATCTGAACTAAATAAAATCACGTCATGCGAATTATGTACAGGTGGGCATAAGCTAAAAACTTGCGAGAAGTTTAAAAAATTAAATATCAATGAAAGGAACAACTTTGTCAGATCAAAAAGACTCTGTACAAACTGCTTGTCCCACTCACACAATCTGAGTACTTGCGAAAGCAAATTCAATTGCGAATATTGCCACAAAAGGCATCATTCTAGTTAAGTTACACCTCAATAACTTTCCCAACACATCTCAAAGTAGCGCTTTTTCAATAAAAACCATGGGTTTAGTGGCAACAGCAACTCCCGAAACAAAAACTTCAGCAATTTGCCAAGAGACACCATGCTGGTCAATGGCATTAAAAACTCAAACGCTACACAGCGGAAAACAGGTATAGATTTTGCTAAAGGCGTCCATGCTTAGGTCTCCTACCCTCATGAAAGGCTTTGTGGCTATTTTTGTCTGTTTCACGACAAAAGCAATACACCTCGAGCTACATATGTACGAATCTGACGACGGAGGCTTTTCTTGCGGCTTTTGCTCGTTTCGTCGGACGACTAGGCTTTCTATCAAAAATCATGAGCGATAATGGTAAATTTTTATCGGAGCTCAAAGAGCTAACGAAAGACAGTTTGTGAACATCACAAAAGAGGTCTCACCTGACATTGTGGAAGAATACGCTCCTCAAGGTATCAATTTATCCCCCCAAGCGCCCCTCATATGGGCGGCTTATGGGAATCAGCTGTAAAAATCTTCAAACCTCATTTTAAAAAGATAGCTGGCAACCACAAATTAATATATGAAAGATTCACGACAGTGTTAATTAGAATTGAATTAACTCACGGCTTCTCGCTGCACTCTCGCAAGATCCCTCAAGGCAGGGCATTTTCTTAAAGGAGCGCCCATCCTGGGCACACCTGAGCCAGGCGTGGAGTCGCTCTCCTCATTAAACCATTGGGAAAGAATTAAAATTTTCCATCATGATTTCACTCTCCGATGGAAAGATGATTATTTAAAGGACCTCCACAGAAGGTACCGATAGAAAACAACAGAAAATGCGTCTAAGCTTGGAGATTGTGTCTTGAGCAATGACGATTGTCTCCCCCCTACTGCATGGCGGCTTGGCCGCCTAGAGAAGCTCTACTACGACTCCGACGGTCATATTCGCGTAGTCGATCTCCGTACACAAACGGAAACACTAACCAGGCCGCTCGTTAAGCTATGCTTTTTGCCAACCGCCGATAAAACCGAAAATAACGTAACCGTAACTAATAAACAAAAATAAATAATAACAAAATCATAAACTAGTAATAAACACCAACTGAAGCCAATCCATATTATGACTCACTCGTGCCACATTACGTGGTACCACCTGCCATATGATTATATACACATATATATATGATAATTAAAAATACTATTTCTTAACAGATCAATATGGATGCCGAGCAACCACAGCCCACCGAGAAGTTCCAACCGCTCTGCGTAGTGACACGCAAGCACTGGCTCCGGAACCACCACAACTTCAATGCGCGAATTACGTCATCAGATGACTCCACCACTCCCAAAATATTGCCTAATGTAAGAAGAAGCATATTTAAAAAAAAAAAAGAAAGAGGAATAATAATAATTGTAAATATGTCTATTTTGCAACTATAAATCATATATACAAAAGTTGCAAAACAACATAACCAAATACGGTACCATGATCGTGTATATACAAACACACATTTATATATACATACATATAAACGAATAAACGTTCTTGGTATCGTATTACCTAAATATTAAATTGATTACTTAAGTTATGCCGGGTCGTTGACAGTAATAATGAAATGTCGAATCAGCACAACGGCCCTAAGTAAATTACGCTAAGCATAGTTTAAGAATGAAATAATAATTTAATAAAGAACCTGACGGTAAACCGCACAGTATGGTGAACGGTCTTTTTATTCAAAATAAAATATTTTCTGTGCCGTCGCAGAAAACGTAACTGGCGCAGTCGGTAATCCTTGAAAAAAAAAATATTCCAAGGATAGTGAAAACGTAACTGGCGCAGACGAGGCGAGCCGCGAAAAAAAAAAATTGGAAAATCAATATCCAACAAATATATTCAATTTGCCGTCACTAGAAGAAAATCAAAAATTTTTGCGAGCAAATTCAATAAATCAACAAGGAGATAAAATTTTTCCAGCTAATTTAAACTTTAAATCACCAATAATAATAACAACAGTAACAACAAAGCAACAACAAAAACAGCAGCACCAACAGCAAGGTAAAATAATATTCAACTAATAATTTAACAACAACAACGACAACATTAACAACAACAACGACACCAGTAACAGTAACAACAAAACAACAACAAAAACAGCAGCACCAACAGCAAGGTAAAATAATATTCAACTAATAATTTTAGTAGTAGTTTTATTTGAAGTCATTACTTTCTTGGTAAAAAAAAAAGAAAAAAAAAAGAGTCAACGCAGAAATTATACTCACTAAATGTTTCAATAAATTCAAAAACAATAAAGTTAGAAAAAGAAACGAACAAACGAGAAAAGAAACAAGTTAACAGAGTTCAATTGTTTTATAATTTTTGTTGCGAAAATAAAATAAAAATAAAAAATATGGCAGAGCAAATAGAAATGCTAACTCGATGCTTGGCATCTTTAACACAGATAACTGCACAAAATGCAGCAATAAATCAACTTACAATTAGGCAAAGAGTCGAAAAAGTCTTAAGATATGTATCTCCCTTTGAAGGAATTGTAAAAAAATTGCCATCTTTCATTGAAGCAGTTGACAGGGTACGAAGGGACTATGTAGGAAAGGAAGAAATAGTATTCAGGGTTATTTATGATTTGAAAATTGGTGGATCAGCAAAAAATTTTTTGCAAATAAACCCACCTGAAAATTGGGAAAGTTGCAAAACTAAATTAAGGCAACATTATAGACCCACAAAAAATCAAATGATGATCAGGAAAGAAATTTCGGTTCTGAAAGTAAATAGTATAGCGGAATTGAGCAAAAGATTAAACGAAATCGTGGATGATATAACAGAATATAGTGCACTAAGCGAAAATGGTGACACTATGAGAGAAATTTTTTCGGGAATCCTAATTCAGCGAATAAAACAATTAGCATCAGGGACATTTGCATATACAGTGCAATCGGTCACATCATTAACGGAAATGGCGAATGAAATTTATAAATTTATTGGGTTGGATGAAGGCAATCTAAATCCTTATCTAAAAAAAGGGGGAAACAACTTTCAAGCTAATACCAAAAATAATGGTGTTAACAACAAAAATTTTTATTCAGGACAATATCGTTCACAAAATCAAAATTTTTCTGAACAACAGTATCGTCCAAAATCCGGACAACGTCAAATAAACCTTCATGGACAACAATCCAATCAAGCAAGACAGCCTCGATGGCAAAATCGTACAAACTATTCAGAACAAGTTCGAACAAATCAAAATCATTATAATTATTCACAACAGCAAAGAAATTCAGTAAATAGTAGACAACAAGTACAAAATAGGGGACCAGAACCCATGGACGTGGACACAATGAGTAGGAGAGGTGATCTACAAGGATCAAACACGAACGAGGAGTTTTTTACAAATTAGCCTCGGAATCATCAAACAAAATTATAATAATATTAACATTTTTTGAGAAAAAATTTTATGCTTTGGTCGACCCAGGTTCAACCATAAGTATAATGAAAAAATCGAGTTTCGAAAAGTTTAAATTACCAGTGCTTGAAAGTGAAAGCACTTTGGTGAATACTTTAAACGGGATAATTAAAACGCCAAATGTTAAGGTAAAAAGCCCTTGTCCCAAAGAATTTAAATACCCGGAAAACGCAAAAATGAGATGGTTATTAATGGATTTTAATAAACCATATGATTTGTTAATAGGAAATGATTTCCTTTTTAAAAACGTTAAAACCATTGATATCGAAAAAATTACAATAATTTTGAAAAATGGTGTAAATCTTCCATTCTATATGAAAACTATGCAAGAGCAAGTTTATTCATTAGATATAAGTGAAGTAAAGAACATCAACCTCGATCATTTAAAATCAAATGAGAAAAAGGAAATCCAAAAATTATTAAAGTATTTCAATAAACTTATCTATAAAGAAGGGGACAAGCTCACAAATGCAAAAGCAGTAGTTCATGAAATTAAAACAGTTACGAATCAACAAATAAATTCAAGAATTTATAGATTACCTCCAAAACATGAAGAAGAAGTAAGAAGACAAATTTCTGAATTAGAAGAGCAAGGGATAATTAGAAAAAGTCACAGTAGATATAGCTCACCTATTCTAATAATACCGAAAAAGATAGATAATTCAGGAATACAAAAATTCAGGCTAGTGGTTGATTATAGGAGGTTAAACCAATTGACTGTAGACGATAAGTATCCTCTACCGAATATCGAAGGAATCTTAGATAAATTGGGCAAAGCACAGTACTTTAGCACTATAGATCTAGCAAAAGGTTACCATCAGATTTTAATGGCAGAAAGGGACATCCACAAACAGCTTTTGTCACTCCGGCAGGACTATATGAATACGTCCGAATGCCTTTCGGGTTAAAAAATGCCCCAGCTACTTTTCAGAGATTTATGAATGACATATTGAGGGAATATATAAATAAAATATGTGTCGTATATTTAGATGACATATTAATTTTTTCAACTTCATTAAAAGAGCACATAGACTCACTAAAAAAAAAAATTTTTTGAAACTACAAGAGAATAAATTAAAAATACAGGCAGATAAATGCAGTTTTCTTCAAAGAGAAACTACATTCCTAGGACACATTTTAACAAAAGAAGGCATCAAGCCTAATCCAGATAAAATTATAGCAATTCAAAAACTACCAATACCAAAAACTGAGAAACAGTTAAACGGATTTTTAGGTTCAACGGGCTATTATCGAAAATTCATAAAAGATTATTCTAAAATAGCTTACCCCATGATAAAATATTTGAAAAAGGGCAATAAAATTAACGCTAAAGATCCACAATATATTGAAAGCTTTGAAAATTTAAAAGCACTCATTTCATCTCACCCAACTCTCAAATTCCCAGAGTACGACAAAGAATTCAGTATCACAACTGATGCTAGTGACTATGCTATTGGAGCAGGGCTTTCACAGCAAGGCCAACCAGTATGCTATATTTCAAGAACTCTAAATAATCATGAGCAAAAATATTCAACTACAGACAAAGAATTTTTAGCGGTAATTTTCTCTATTACATATTTTCGACCATATATGTATATATGGCAATAAATTTAAAATAATAACTGATCACTGTCCGATCAAATACCTTGTTAATAAATATAAAGGAAAAGAATTTTCTCAACGCCATCAGAGATGGTTATTGAAATTGCAAGAATACAACTTTGAAATACAATATTTAAATGGAAAAAATAATGTTGTAGCTGATTTCTTGAGTCGAATTGAAAACTCTAACAGGAATTGAGGACTCTAGTCTTTTCAACAGAAATGAGAATACAAATTGTTATATGCAACTATAACAATAGGTACCACTCAACTATCAGGTGTTCTCCAAGGGACGCCAAAGAAAACATTTGTCCATCCATATTACAAGATAGAATAAATACAGTAAAACAGAAAACAATAGCCAAATTAAATCAAAACAGAGAAGAATATATAGAAAACAGACAAACAGGACCAATTAAAAACTACAAAAGAGTAAGGCATAAAGATCAACCATATTTCAGAATATTTCCCTTACAAAACGTCCATCCGGCAAATATAAAAAGACCAATGAAATTGGCAAACATAGAAAATCCAAATGAGAATGATGACGATACATTTAGTTTAAGGGCATTTAATGGGGATAATAACACATAAAAAAAAAAATCGGTTATAGCATAACAATTTTATTTTTACAGATGACGGGGACAATTGTGTTTTTTTCAATAACTATAACATTGGTGGCAGCACTCTTGAATATCACACCGATAATTGAGGAAGCGGGGTACACAATCATAGAAACGGAAGACATAGAAATAGTCAATGAAATAAGTACAATTTTACATATTATAAATCCACAAAAAATAACAGAAATGGTCGACCAGATTAAAGAAAACATAGGACAGTTAAATATTGACAACAAAGAAATTTTGTATAACGAAATAAAAAATATAAAAGCAAAAATCACTTCTATAACACCATATATCAAAGAAAGAAAGAAAAGAGGTTTGATAAATATTGGGGGAACAGCCTATAAATGGATGTTCGGAGTTATGGATGATGATGACAGGCAAGACATTGTAGATCATTTGAAAATTATTGAAGAAAATAACCATAATGCAATTGAAAATTTAAATAAACAAATAGCTATTAACGAACATTTCAATAGATCACTAAACCTGTTAAAAGAGGCCATAGAATCAGATAGGAAACAAATAATAAAATCTCTAAATGGAATAACTAAAGAAAAAAATATAATTGAAGGAAAATTTTTGTATAATGACCAAATTAACAAACTAAAATTTATAGAAAATAAATTTCAAGAAATACAAAACAACATAGCGGCGACAAAGTACAATATGGTGCACCCAAGTATGTTAACTGGGGAAGAAATTGAAAAATATGAAATTGATTTTTACAAATTAAAATTGTCAAAAGTAGGAGTAGTAGTATATAAAAATCACACAGCTATATTTGCCATTCAAATACCGAAGACTTTTTTAAAACTAAAATTCAAATAATAACTCCGCTATCAAATAAAAATAAATTACAGATTAATGAAAACGAAAAAGTTGTCACCAAGATTGGTGAAAACTATTTCGATTATGAAGCGAATAAATCATTCAAAAATTTAAAACTATGTAAAAGCTGTATATTTTCACATACATATGAATTTATATACAATAACAAAACCGCAATACAGGAAATAAGCGATGATACAGTATTAATAAGAAATGCACATAACGAAGTAATGAAACAAAACTGCGATGATAGAAAAATCGCACTAAATAATAATTATGTAATTAAATTTGTAAATTGTAAAATAGAAATATTGCAACAAGAATATAAAAATAATAAAACAGAATATATTCATACCATTGTGTATCCTGTCGAAAGATTAAACCAGAGCTACACACCAAAATTGACATTTAATGACATCGCATTAAAAAATATTGAAAATTTAAAAGAAATTGAAGAATTGAAATACCATAAAAATGTATCATATGGTATCAACCTAATGTTAATAATTATAGTTATGATAATAATAGTAATCATTACCAGAATGGTAAAGAAGAAAACAACTAAAATAAAAATTGTAAATACAAGAACTCAGGAGAGTTCTAACAGTAACGTTGGGGGAATTACGTCATCAGATGACTCCACCACTCCCAAAATATTGCCTAATATAAGAAGAAGCATATTTAAAAAAAAAGAAAGAAGAATAATAATAATTGTAAATATGTCTATTTTGCAACTATAAATCATATATACAAAAGTTGCAAAATAGCATAACCAAATACGGTACCATGATCGTGTATATACAAACACACATTTATATATACATACATATAAACGAATAAACGTTCTTGGTATCGTATTACCTAAATATTAAATTGATTACTTAAGTTATGCCGGGTCGTTGACAGTAATAATGAAATGTCGAATCAGCACAACGGCCCTAAGTTAATTACGCTAAGCATAGTTTAAGAATGAAATAATAATTTAATAAAGAACCTGACGGTAAACCGCACAGTACGGTGAAAGGTCTTTTTATTCAAAATAAAACATTTTCTGTGCCGTCGCAGAAAACGTAACTCGCGCAATGTCGCCGCCGACATCGATTCAAGGGAATGACACCCCAGTAATGCCAGCAGGTCGCCTAGGCCCACGGTCATTACTTGAATTGTCTGGCGCCTACCCATCTAACCCGCGAATGCACCACTGGGTATCTGTGCCAGGTTTTTATGGGTCACCATCACACGCCCGCCGTACGACAGGCCTCAGCAACGTTGTAGCAACTCTACAACAACTACAGAGTCTACTAGGCTAGGTACTCGCTTAGGGGTGCCAGGATGTATAAATGAGCATTCTCCGACATCCACACATACACCACATCAACTCAACCTCCCAACACTGACACGCACCTTCACCATACTCATCATCAGCGCTTACAACGCACATTCCACACTACTCACGAGAGCACCACACATCGACACCCACATACACGTACACCAACCAACCACATCACACCATCTGATCCCACACAACATAGGGAAAAAAGGAACCAACAAGGAGATCACACTTCACTTCGCTTTCGATCTCAACAGTGACTAATACGCCTGTGCGGTAATTTCATTTTTTTCGGCCTCTTCGATCGGGGCGCATCTTTTTCGCAAGTTCTTCACTCCACGTTCGACCAGAGTTATACGTTATACATTATATATATTATCGTCTTTTTAAATCCTTTTTTTAATCAACCTCATTGGGACATTCCCCATTGTTCTAACCTACGCGTGTGCATATAACGGGTGATTTTTTTGAGGTTAGGATTTTCATGCATTAGTATTTGACAGATCACGTGGGATTTCAGACATGGTGTCAAAGAGAAAGATGCTCAGTATGCTTTGACATTTCATCATGAATAGACTTACTAACGAGCAACGCTTGCAAATCATTGAATTTTATTACCAAAATCAGTGTTCGGTTCGAAATGTGTTTCGCGCTTTACGTCCGACAAATTTTGTTCAGCGATGAGGCTCATTTCTGGTTGAATGGCTACGTAAATAAGCAAAATTGCCGCATTTGGGGTGAAGAGCAACCAGAAGCCGTTCAAGAACTGCCCATGCATCCCGAAAAATGCACTGTTTGGTGTGGTTTGTACGCTGGTGGAATCATTGGACCGTATTTTTTCAAAGATGCTGTTGGACGCAACGTTACGGTGAATGGCGATCGCTATCGTTCGATGCTAACAAACTTTTTGTTGCCAAAAATGGAAGAACTGAACTTGGTTGACATGTGGTTTCAACAAGATGGCGCTACATGCCACACAGCTCGCGATTCTATGGCCATTTTGAGGGAAAACTTCGGACAACAATTCATCTCAAGAAATGGACCCGTAAGTTGGCCACCAAGATCATGCGATTTAACGCCTTTAGACTATTTTTTGTGGGGCTACGTCAAGTCTAAAGTCTACAGAAATAAGCCAGCAACTATTCCAGCTTTGGAAGACAACATTTCCGAAGAAATTCGGGCTATTCTGGCCGAAATGCTCGAAAAAGTTGCCCAAAATTGGACTTTCCGAATGGACCACCTAAGACGCAGCCGCGGTCAACATTTAAATGAAATTATCTTCAAAAAGTAAATGTCATGAACCAATCTAACGTTTCAAATAAAGAACCGATGAGATTTTGCAAATTTTATGCGTTTTTTTTTTTTTTAAAGTTATCAAGCTCTTAAAAAATCACCCTTTACACCAGGAATAAAGGGATGTTCAACTTATTTTTATAACATTTTCCATAATGGCCAGATTAAACAAAATAATAATTTTTGGGCATTTATCAACCCAACACCCAACATTAAGTACGAATAAAAATTTCTAAATAGTGGTTATTTATTATATGGAGAAACTATTTAAGTCTTTTAAAAGTATATTACCTTTTAATACCAAAAAAAAAGGATTTAAGCTTGTTAGCTCTCAATCATTAAATGTTTTTAATCATTTTCCATTGAAAACAATACAATGATGTTGTCTTGAACGATGCAACAAATCCTTCCGTTTACATATTTTTTTGGTAAGATTTCATTCTGGCCATCGCTCGTTTCCAATTGATAAACGTCAAAACCTACTGAACTCGGTTAGCTGTCAAAGTCGAAATCTCCGTTGCCACGGGCAACCAATGACTAAAGCTCACGTTTTGTCGAACAGTCATGTGCTGAACACATTCAGCGGGACACAACATGGCAGCACGGCAGTGAACTGAAAAGGCGTTCTGAATCCTTCTACATGAACATTTGTGAGAAGGCAGCAACATAACAATGGCCGGCATATATACAAGACAGACAGCTGTCCATTTTGCATGTACACATTTTCGTTGTGGCCATACAAATATGTACTTTGCCCTTCAATGAAATTTTGATATTTTTCAAAGTGAAATTTTTTATGTAAAATATAAGTGAGTAGGTAAATTTATTTGTTTTTAATCATAAATTGTTATTACAAATGATGTAATAGAGTTATTTTATGCTTTTATTTGTAAAGTAACGACAGGTTTGTTAGAGCTTTGAAAAATTTTACATTTTACATATTAGTGGCGTCACCACTCTAGCTCATCTCTCTACTGTCAACTCTACTGTCGTTGGCAAATATAAAAATATATTGAAGTTAGCGAGGGCGACAACTGTCCGCCTGCAGTCGTGTAGTCGTGCAGCTGTCAAAATAACTGTGTCCATAAGAACGTGTGTATTTTAATATTTGACAGATGGTGCTTGCAGTCTGTCGCGCTTAATGTGTTCAGCACATCAATGTGTCGAAGAACTTACGCGACGACAAAGCGTCACAACATTGGGTTGTTGGTAGAAAATCCGAGCTGTACCGAAAACTCAAACGAACGATCGCCAATTGCCACTGCTTCCCTTGCCGCTGTAACAGCTTCTCTAACAAACCAGCGTAAATATGTATGTTCATGTATGAACTTGCATGCATATCGACACAGATTTTTGCAAGCCGCGTAAAAATATGCTACTACGTATAGACTGCATATCGCCCATATATTCCATAGTAATAATAATATAGCGTGGTGTTCGTAACCACGGCCTGTATCGCCATGGCGACAATCACGTTTACCCGCGCCTATAGATGTTTCACGTCAAAAAAGAGAAATCAATATAAATTTAGTTAATGTATAGTATTAAGTAAATTTTTGTTTATTGTATTCAACATGAAAATAAAACAAACATTTGTTTTCACATATTATATTGCTCAGCGCATGCCGATTAAAAACATGAAGCAAACACTCATTATCTAATAATATCCTATGATACAACTTACCCAACAATTTATATTTGCTGCTGCTGATATGATTGTGGAAACTACTGTCATTTCCAATGTTGTGCTATGATTCCCAATGCTAGAAACAATTAATTAATTATATGCAAGATATTGTTAAAAAATCACATAAAATTCGGACCGACATTTAAAACTTGTTTTCGAGAAATTTATTTTCTCTCATTGCTTAAACGAAAATTAATTAAATCAAACGAATAAACCAGGGGTCGAATCGTTACATCCGTGAACGTATTACTCGTCACGTGAAAGCCTGTATTTCGAATTATGACATACGTGATCGTAACGTTTCTGTCGTAATCTGGCATAATGACATACGTGAACGAGTATATAAACGTATCCGTTCGTTGGAATCGTCGTTCGAATGCAAACTACCAATCGTAATAGACAAATTTAAGGAAATGTGAGCAAATTTTTTTTTTAATTTTAATATTTTTTATAATTTTTAAGAATAAAGAACATAGTCAAGAAACCAATGAATATCTCATTAAAAATGAAAAAAAAAGAATATTTATATGAACAAAATTTTCGTATTTTAGTTGACAATAAAAATAAATTTATTTATTAAAGACGTATACAGTTTTGAATTCAATTTATTTATTTGGTATCGTATCTTCCACTTTTGTGCGGCGATACTTTCCTCTCTTGCCATATCCTAAAATACTCCACCGTCTTTTTAAGATTCCAATGCTATGTTCGACGACACATCTACAAAGAAAACTTTATTAATGAGGATTCAAAATTTTTTTTACACCTCCGCTATTGCTACGATATCCTAGCTATCTCCACATTATTTTTGTATGGCCATCACTTTCAGTAGAGCTCAAACAAAAAAAAGTTGGATTCATTTAGATGTTTAATTAGCTTTTGTTAATTTATTGAAAATTTCGCAACAGTTTTGACAGTTCCACATCTATTGTGACCTAAAAATACGATCCAAAGCAATGTGGAATTTTCGATATTAGAAGGAAGACATATTTTATCATCCCTAAATTGTCACTTGATAGTTGTCTACATTTACACATAGAAATAGTAGAAATCTATACCAACTTACATATGTTCAACACGATTTAATCGGTATCCCAAGGTTCCCTATTTTATTTAGTAGGATAAGATATTTTTTTTAACTGAACTCAGCTATATCCGTTAAACAAATAAATTTGTGAATTTTCAATGAAAACGCATCGGAACAAAGGTTGTTGGTCAAAACAGCTGGGATTTAGAATGGCATCTCCCGATTTCAGAGCTAAAATGGGTATGTACGGGTAGAGTAGGTCCTCTAGATCAGGAATATATATATATATATTAGGGTGTGTCATTCTGAGGCAACCTTTTTTTTCAACTGAAAAACAGGCTCAAAACTTTCGAAAATGTGTAAAAAAAAAGTCACTCAAAAGATGAGCTCTTAATATTAATATTAAGAGGTGCCTATTTCAAATTTTCTGTTTTCCATATAAATTACATGGAAAAAAAATCATTTTTTTTGTGGTGGTTATTGTGCGGAGGTTTTATATGTGCCCCGATAGCTGCCAGTAGGGATGGTAAACTCGACTCCGATTCTACTCGAAAATCGAGTTTTCTCGTAAAATAACGAGAAGTTTTAAGCCTGTTTTTCAGTTGAAAAAAAAAGTTGCCTCAGAATGGCACACTCTAATATACATATATAGTTACCGCTGACTTATTGTTTTTGAGATATTTGCATTTAAAGTTAAAAAAAATTCAACAATTTGCGAGTTTCTCCGATTTATAATGAATTTTACACTAATCTTTTTAACTTTTATATCCACTAAAGCTTTCAATACGGTTCTACGCATTTGATAAATCCCGGTGTAGGATTGGCCAGGGTTATTTTTGTGAAACGCTGCCGAAGGCCGCCATAACACAAAAAGAAGTTCAACACGAAAGAACTGGTGTTGATCGGACCAGATTAATTTTTTTTGAAGCGCGGTGAGGGCCGCCAATCCGAAAAGGAGTTCAGCGCGAAAGAACGGAAGACGCCCAGGAGTTAGTCGGATCAGGGTTAGTTTTTTTGAAGCACGGCCGAAGGCCTCTAACTCAAAAATGAGTTCAACGAGATGGTACTGAAGACGACTAGGTGTTGGTCCAACCAGAGTTATCTTTTTGAAGCGCGGCTGAAGGCCATCCACGCAAAAAATTAGTTTTACGCGAAAAAAAACTTAAATCACACCGGTGTTGAACCGACCAGGCTTATTTTTGTTGACTACCAACACCGAAAGGAGGTCTATGGGAAACACTAATATTTTTTTTCTGCCATAGGGTATTATATGTTTTCTTCATTTCTTTTGGTTCATTTGGAAAATATGTACGTAAGGTAACATTGATTATTAATTAGTTTGCAACTCTTTTGTTATTGTATGATCAAATAAAATTGAACAGAAGTTAAATATTCAGTAAAAGTTATTTTTGCACTATTAATTATAAAATAAATAAGTAGAAATGATTTAATGAAGTGTTGGTGGATTAAAAGTTTAAAACATAAGTGTAATATTCATTATAAATAGGAGAAACAAGCATTTTAAATAGTTGAATTTGCAACTTTAATTTCAAATATCTAAAAAAAACATGAGCCAGGGCCAACTATCTGGAGGACCTCCCCTATCCGTACATACGCATTTTAACCCTGAAATCGGGGGATGCTATTCTAAAATTTACCCGTTAGAACTATTTTGATTCCTCAACACGTATTACATGTTTTTCTGAAGTTTTCAACAAATCTTTGAGAATGCTGTTGGGACATTTAATACGAGGTGTGTTCAAAAAGGATCGCTTATTTTTGTGTTTTTTCAAAAATTATTTATTCATGAATATCTATTTTGTCCCCTTCAAAGAAATCCCCATGAGATACATCCTTCAATGCCGTCTTTATCTCGCCAAGGAAAGCGTAACGTCGTCCTTTCATGGGCCTCTTCAGTTTAGGGAACAAGAAAAAGTCACAGGGGGCCAGATCTGGGGAATACCGTGGCTGCGGCATCATTAGTGTGTTGTTTTTGGTTAAAAAGTCGCGCACATGCAACGATGTGTGAGTAGGGGCGTTATCGTGGTGCAATTTTTTTGATAGGTAAAAATCGAAGACGATCCAAAACACGTGCAAGCAAAGCAGCTGTCAACAATTAAATGAACATTCATAATGGCCGCACTTGTCGGCATAAGTGAGAGACATGAGTACCAACATAACGCCACAAATAATTCCAAATTCGAATATACGTAACCCGCGAAAATTCAAAATTCGCGATACTTTTTGAACACACCTCGCATATGTATATGTAAGTATAATGAAGTAGCTGATGAAAATTCTCAACCGTTTTTGAGAAAGAAAATTATTTGGGATGCGTGATTTAACTTATCTAATATTTTTTTTTTAATATTTCATTTAGAAATTAATAATTGCCTGTACCGATAGCTGCGAAGAAATTTATAACGAAACAAGTAAGGAAGGGCTAAGTTCGGGTGTCACCGAACATTTTATACTCTCGCACAATAAAGTGATAATGGAGATTTCATTATCCGTCATTTACATATTTTTTTATTTTGCTGTAAAATTATTTAAAATTAAATTCTGAGAGATTTACCGATATTTTCGGTGAAAAATTAGGTTAGGTTAGGTTAGGCACTGAGTTTTTCGTGTTCGATATAAGGGACCTTGAAAAGTTATAGTCCGATCACGACAATTTTTCCACAAGGGATACCTCAGCTCAAATACCGTATTTGTGTAAAGTTTTATTCCGCTATCATCATTGGTTCCTAATGTATATATTATACAGAGAAGGCATCAGATGGAATTCAAAATAGCGTTATATGGGAAGAAGGCGTGGTTGTGAACCGATTTCACCCATATTTCGTACATGTCATCAGGATGTTAAGAAAATATTATAAACCGAATTTCATTGAAATCGGTCGAGCGGTTCCTGAGATATGCTTTTTGGTTCATAAGTGGGCGACGCCACGCCCATTTTCAATTTTTAAAAAAAGTCTGGGTGCAGCTTCCTTCTGCCATTTTTTCCGCAAAATTTTGTGTTTCTGACGTTTTTTGTTAGTCGGTTAACGCACTTTTAGTGATTTTCAACATAACCTTTGTATGGGAGGTGGGCGTGGTTATTATCCGATTTCTTCCATTTTTAAACTGTATATGGAAATGCCTAAAGGAAACGACCCTATAGAGTTTGGTTGACATAGCTGTAGTAGTTTCCGAGATATGTACAAAAAACTTAGTAGGGGGCGGGGCCACGCCCACTTTTCCAAAAAAACTACGTCCAAATATGCCCCTCCCTAATGCGATCCTATGTGCCAAATTTCACTTTAATATCTTTATCTATGGCTTAGTTATGACACTTTATAGGTTTTCGGTTTCCGCCATTTTGTGGGCGTGGCAGTGGGCCGATTTTGTCCATCTTCGAACTTAACCTTCTTATGGAGCCAAGGAATACGTGTACCAAGTTTCATCATGATATCTCAATTTTTACTCAAGTTACAGCTTGCACGGACGGACGGACGGACGGACGGACGGACAGACAGACATCCGGATTTCAACTCTACTCGTCACCCTGATCACTTTGGTATATATAACCCTATATCTGACTCTTTTAGTTTTAGGACTTACAAACAACCGTTATGTGAACAGAACTATAATACTCTCTTTAGCAACTTTGTTGCGAGAGTATAAAAAGAGATACGCGTGCGAATTCGATTGCGGACTAATTACAATTAAATTCTTTATTCTAGCTCATATTTCACTTCCCCTAAAACTTAAGCTAACGGGATAAAACAGTTGGAATGTAAGCATGCATATTTATACAAAAGGATATATGATTCAATCTATTAACTTATAGTAATAGATTAAGGTTAGTATGTTTAAAATTATTAGGGTAAGTATTTTTACACAATAAAAATAAAGCTTTATAATTCAAATATAATATTAAAATTTAATTGATTTAATTTTAACTTAAAGTTTTTCGTTTCAGCTTTGGACATAAGTCACTTGACGTGACAATTGAATTATATAAACCTACTTAATTTTTTATTCGCACATTCGTAATTCTTAGCCTTCAATCATTCCTGTCATTTTATTCGTGTGATATTGAACGGCTCGGAAATGTTCTTCTCGATCCTGATGAAGCTTTTTGTATTGCTTAATGTCAGTTTACGCAGCCGTAATAGTTTTGCGGTGATACCAAGTTTAGTCATTGCGGCACAAAGGCTCCTTTTCGTGCTATCAAAAGCAGCTTTAAAAACTACGAAGAAGTGGTGTGAGTCTGTTTTTATTTCACGGGTCTTTTCCAAGCTTTGCCGCATGATGAATTTCTGGTCAGTTTGTGATTTTTCACTGCTCCATCGTCATCGATTGGGGAATCGGATTCGTCTTCTCCTGACGTTATGCTGCCTGCCATTCAGCAGGATGGAGAAGTGTTTCCTCAATAATATTAGTATGCTCTGGGCATCAGTTACCAGATTACCTCTGGGGACCACTGTCGGCCTTGACTGCGACAGAGCATTCCTCATCGTACCAGCTGTTATTTTGCTTTTTCCCAAAAACAAATGGTTTCGTTTGCAGATCTTGTTGGTGGCTTTTCGATCCGGAGACAGCCAGGTAGATTGGCGAACTTTCTATGTTGGAATCTATTCCTAAAGATAACCATATATCGAGCCCCGGCGAAGCCGATCAGCCTCAGCCCATTTAGGAATTTTTCATCATGGAGGCTGATTTACCTACCGTTGTGTCAAAGATACCTTCTTCGTCTACCCTGGCGTTAAAGTCACCAAGCACGATTTTCACATCTTGCCGGGGGGTTGCCCCCATAGGTGCAAAGAACTTCGGCGGGACTTGAGGGCATAGTCTCTCTCCCTCCACGAATCCCACACCGCATTTGCGCTCCTTTATATGACCACTTTAGTAAATGCCACAAGAACCTACCTGCCTCAGTCTTTCTCGTCCAACGCACTTCTTGCACTGCGGTGTTGTCAGCTTTTGTGACGAAGACATCAACCAGCTGGGCAGCGACACATTCCCAATCAAACAACCGGATATCCCGGGTGCATGCTCTTAAATCATCTGGAAGGGATGGCACATATCTCGTAATCTTCTCCTTTAAATTCTCACCCCAGCATTCTGAGATGCGCTGGTCTCCTCCTCAACCAGTAATATCGCCGCTGATAAAGATTCCATACTTACGTTTAATAAAAATTATAACAATATAAAAATTTTACTTTTATTTATTTTCTTTGAACAGCAGTAATTCGTGTATTTTTGCTTTGTTATGTTCCAGTTTCACATATTTCAAGGCAAACAGCTGATTTCGAAAGAGTTATAGCTCTTCCTCTTCTTCTTTCAATCCAAATGCAACGCATGATACCTAATTTCGACTCCGGTGGAGCGTAGAGCGGGAACGTAATCGAAATGCATGATAGAGGTGAATATTCTTCTTCTGGCTTAGCAGTATTAGTAGCGATTAGTAAAAGAAATGAGTGGAAGGAAAAGAGATTATCCCAGCTTTGCTGAGAAAAGAAAAATTAACAGAAAAGGGACGAGGTTATAAAAAAAGTGCCCAAAATTTCTTTATTTTTCAAGAGACAAGATACTGTGAGTGATTTAGATTGGAAAGGTAGGTACTACCCAACCCATTTATTAGGGGCCCGTAGTGATAAACAAGGAAATCTTTTAATTTCGGTGTGTCCATCCGTCCGTCACAAAAAGTTGTCTCCCCCTCACTATTTGAAATTATTAATCCTGTTTCTAAAGCTCTACAGCATGAGAATAATGACTTACAGAAATCTAGTATTTTATTAAGTAATCTTTTAAATAGACTGTGCCAATTAAGAAATCAGAATTCATTTAATAGTTTGCTAACCCAAAGATTTGGCAAAGGAGTGGGGGGTAACAACAGTTTTTAAAAACAATAGGCGAAAGATAGCGAAGCGTTTTTTTTGATGAGTTATCACAAGATGAGAGAGTTTCCGACCCGGAATCCTATTTCAAAGTCAATGTGTACTATTGCTGTTTAGATATATTTATTTTTCAAACTAAGGAAAGATTTCAGAGTCTTTGCAACCTGAGTAGTATATTCGAAATATTACAACCGGAGAAACTCCTATCTTCTTCAAGCGAAGAGATATTAAACGCTTCCGTAAAACTGTCTGCTGAATACAGTAAAGTCACTTAATCTTTGTGACCAATTAAAGGCTCTAAAAACATGCTTAAATTCTGAAATTAAAAAAATTTATTCTATTAAAGAACTCATTGGATTATTGCTAGTAAAATTCAATAGTCTTGCATCCAGTTTTCCCGAGGTAATCACAGCATGCTTTTTATTCTTGACCCTTCCAGTTACAATCGCAACGGCAAAAAATACGAAAAGTAAAAAAAAAGAGAGCAAGTGCACACTTTCAGTTTTTGGCTCTCTCTCTATTCACAATTTTTCACATACGTATATATTTATATTATTGCATATATTTATCATACTCGTATCTTAATATTCATATACGTATATATTAGGTTGTGCCATTCTGAGGCAACCTTTTTCTTTCAACTGAAAAATAGGCTCAAAACTTTCGAAAATGTGTAAAAAAAAAAAGTCAATCAAAAGATGAGCTCCTAATATTAATATTAAGAGGTGCCTATTTCAAATTTTCTGTTTTCCATATAAATTACATAGAAAAAAAATCATTTTTTTGTGGTGGTTATTGTGCGGAGGTTTTATATGTACCCCGATGGCTGCCAGTAAGGATGGTAAACTCGATCCCGATTCTACTCGAGCATCGAGTTTTCTCGTAAAATAATCGATTTCTGTTTTTCGTTATAGATTCTTAATATATCTGTTGGCAACTTTTGTAGTCTTTTTTTTCGGAAATTCAATTTAAACACGCAAAATGAGCAAGCCAACTATCGCCAACCTCTCTCCAAGTAAGGAGTTAATCGACTTAAAGTCATTAAAGCGTCAAAGGACGGTGGCAAAAAATAGTATTTTGCGAATAAAGACGGGCCTTTTAGAAAAAACCATGTCGTTAGATCCGATTGAATTGGAATGTCGGCTCGACATACTAAATTCGCATAGCGAAAAATTAAATGCCAATCTAAAATTGAAGAGATTGATGAAGACGACATGGCCCGTGGGGAGTAAGAGGACATAATTGATGAAACGAAATCAATAATTAAAAATATTTTAGCCAAAAATAGAACGTCAACTGCAGAAACATCTTTCGTAGCTTCTCACAGCTGAAAGCTCCCTAAAATGAATTTGCCGAAATTCAAGGGAGAATATTCAGAGTTTAAAAATTTTATGAGTTTGTTTGAGAGCTTGGTTCATAACGATCCAAATATCCCAGATTAGAAAAATTTAACCATTTGGTAAATTGTCTATCTGGAGAGGCTCTGGGAACAGTTAAAGCATTTCAGATGTCGGATGAAAATTATCCGAAAGCGTTGGCAAGCCTCAAGAAAGTTTATGATAATAAATGTTTGATATTTTTCAATACAATATCTAAACTTTTTGAGCTGCCAACCATCCCAAAGCCATCCGCGCCTTCAATGCGATCAATGATTGATGAAGTGTCTGCTGTTTATGACTCTTTGCTATCTCTGGGCGATGAGAAGCAAATAACAAACGCCATTATAATACATATAGTTATGACAAAGGTTGACTCTGCCACCCGATCCAAGAGGGAAGAGCAACTTGACTACGATCAAAAATTTAACCATTTGGTAAATTGTCTATCTGGAGAGGCTCTGGGAACAGTTAAAGCGTTTCAGATGTCGGATGAAAATTATCCGAAAGCGTTGGCAAACCTCAAGAAAGTTTATGATAATAAATATTTGATATTTTTCAATACAATATCTAAACTTTTTGAGCTGCCAACCATCCCAAAGCCATCCGCGCCTTCATTGCGATCAATGATTGATGATGTCTGCTGTTTATGACTTTTTGCTATCTCTGGGCGATGGGAAGCTCGAGTTTGTGAAATCGGTGCCCTTGTGCATAAATTGCTCGCGTAAGGGGCATACGTTATCCAAGTGCAGAGCGAATTGATGTCGTGTATGCAATCGATCGCATCACACTTTGCGTTTGTTAAGTCGCGGGTAAATAATTACGAACTTTCGGCGGAATTCTGGATAATGCGTAGCATTTCGGCTAATCATCCAGACCTCAACATAAATGTTAATGGCTGGAAAATTCCGCACAATATTAAATTGGCGGATCTAGAATTCCATAAATCAGAAAATATTGATATCTTATTGGGTGCAGAAACCTTTTTTCGATTTGTTAGCGGTTGGCCAAATTAAAAGTGGCCCTAATCACCCACCGCTACAGAAAATCCTTTTAGGGTGGGTTGTGTCTGGCAAATATGCCAGATCTATGCAATCTAAGTCCTCCTCCTTCCGCAAGTAGCAAATTATGCCAATCTGAAGATGACTTAACGTCAATTAATTCGGGGGTCCAAAAGTTCTGGGCGTTAGAAAAATTACCTTCAGAAACAAATGGCATCAAATTCACACAAGAGCAAAAAGAGTGTGAAAAATTTTTCGTGAAAACAACTCGAGCATTGCCTTCAGGACGGCTTCAAATCAGAATGCCATTTAAAGCTGACCGTAAGTTACTCAGTCACTCTTATGAAACCGCAGTTCGACGGTTTCAGGCCCTGGAAAGAAGAACGTTGAAAGATCCAGAACTTCGTAAAATGTATCATTAATGCGTTTTAAGATCCGAAAGCACAACAACCAAATTACGTGTTGTTTTTGACACTTCGAGTCGTACTTCATCTCAAATTTCATTGAATGAACTTTTGATGGTAGGCCCAACCATCCAAGAAGAATTGTACTCAACTCTTCTTCGTTTTCGTCTACACAAGTACGCTTTAACGGCAGACATTACTAAAATGTACCGCCAAATAATGGTGCACGAAGAAGACAGAAATTGTCAGCTTATTGTGTGGAGAGAGCATCCCTCAGAGCATAATCAAATTTTTCGAATTAACACTGTCACTTACGGCACTGCGCCTGAACCATTTCTCGCAACACGGTGTTTACAAATGCTCAGCGATGCTAATACAACTAAATATCCCCTTCGTTCTGTGGCCAATAAAATAGACTTTTATGTCGATGACTTATTGACAGGATCTCAAAATTTTGAGTCTCTAGATCTTTTGAGAAGTGAGGTAATTAAAATATTAAAATCGGCAGGATTCACCTTAACGAAAAGGTTTTCGAACCACCCTCAATTTTTCGACAGTAATTGCAATGAAAAGTCATTAAGCTTCAATGACAAAAATTCTACTAAAACGTTGGGAATCCATTGGTTGCCGAAAGAGGATTTATTTCTGTTTGTTCTAGATGACAATTTTAATGATCTGCGAGCCTTCCTCTTCTTTACTGGCGTGGACACCGCTTACGTGATTATAGCCGAGTCAACAACCAGTTGTTTCTTCTCTTCGCTACGTGGCGCCAATTGGATATTCCAAGCGAGGCCAGGTCCTTCTCCACATGCTCGTTCCACCGGAGTGGAGGTCTTCCTCTTCCTCTGCTTCCCGCGGCGGGTACTGCGTCAAATACTTTCAGAGCTGGAGTGTTTTCATCCATCCGGACAACATGACCTAGCCAGCGTAGCCGCTGTCTTTTAATTCGCTGAACTATGTCAACGTCGTCGTATATCTCGTACAGCTCATCGTTCCATCGAATGCGATATTCGCTGTGGCCAACGCGCAAAGGATCATATATCTTTCGTCTTGCCCTCGTTCACTGCCAGACCCATTTGCGTTGCTTCCTTGTTCAGTCTGGAGAAAGCAGAACTAACGGCGCGGGTGTTGAGACCGATGATATCAATATCATCGGCATACGCCAGCAGCTGTACACTCTTATAAAAGATTGTACCTGCTCGATTCAGTTCTGCAGCTCTAATAATTTTCTCCAGCAGCAGATTGAAAAAGTCGCACGATAGGGAGTCGCCTTGTCTGAAACCTCGTTTGGTATCGAACGGCTCGGAGAGGTCCTTCCCGATCCTGACGGAGCTTTTCGTGTAGCTCAACGTCAGTTTACACAGCCGTATTAGTTTTGCGGGCATACCAAATTCAGACATCGCGGCATAAAGGCAGCTCCTTTTCGTGCTGTCGAAAGCAGCTTTGAAATCGACGAATAGGTGGTGAGTGTCGATTCTCCTTTCACGGGTCTTTTCCAAGATTTGGCGCATGGTGAATATCTGGTCGGTTGTTGATTTACCAGGTCTGAAGCCACACTGATAAGGTCCAATCAGTTTGTTGACGGTGGGCTTTAATCTTTCACACAATACGCTCGATAGAACCTTGTACGCGATGTTGAGGAGGCTTATCCCACGGTAGTTGGCGCAGATTGTGGGGTCTTCCTTTTAATGGATTGGGCATAGCACACTTAAATTCCAATCGTTGGGCATGCTTTCATCCGACCATATTTTGCAAAGAAGCTGATGCATGCTCCTTATCAGTTCTTCGCCGCCGTGTTTGAATAGCTCGGCCGGCAATCCGTCGGCCCCTGCCGTTTTGTTGTTCTTCAGGCGAGCTAGATCACCTATGGGGGTTCTACAGGAGTATGCTCCGGTCTTGAAACCTTCATTCGCCGCATTTTTTCGTAGAATTTTCGAGCATTACCCCTGTCGGCCAGCTTATCAAGCTGTTCATACTCTTTCTTCTTCTGTCTGCAAATGCGTCTCGCTTCCCTCTTCAACTCTCGGTATCTATCCCATCCCGCACGTGTTGTGGTCGATCGTAACGTTGCGAGGTAGGCAGCCTGTTTTCTCTCCGCTGCGACACGGCACTCCTCGTCGTACCAGCTGTTCTTTTGCACTTTCCGAAAACCAATGGTTTCGGTTGCAGCTGTACGTAAGGAGTTTGAAATGCCGTCCCACAGTTCCCCTATACCGAGTTGTTGACGAGTGCTCTCAGAGAGCAGGAGTGCAAGCCGAGTAGAAAATCGTTCGGCTGTCTGTTGTGATTGCAGCTTCTCGACGTCGAACCTTCCTTGTGTTTGTTGGCGTGCGTTTTTTGCTGCACAGATGCGGGTGCGAATTTTGGCTGCAACAATATAGTGGTCCGAGTCGATGTTAGGACCTCGGAGCGCACGCACATCTAAAACACTGGAGACGTGTCTTCCGTCTATCACAACATGATCGATCTGGTTGGTGGTTTCGATCCGGAGACAGCCAGGTAGCTTGATGTATCTTCTTATGCTGGAATCTAGTACTACAGATAACCATATTTTGGGCCCCGGCGAAGTCGATCAGCCTCAACCCATTTGGAGGTGTTTCCTCGTGGAGGCTGAATTTACCGACCGTAGTGCCAAAGATACCTTCTTTGCCCACCCTGGCGCTGAAGTCGCCAAGCGCGATTTTGACATCGTGGCGGGGGCATCTCTCATAAGTGCGCTCCAAGCACTCATAAAAAGCATCTTTGATCACATCGTCCTTCTCTTCCGTCGGGGCGTGGGCGCAAATCAGCGATATGTTGAAGAACCTCGCTTTGATGCGGATTGTGGCTAGACGTTCATTCTCCGGAGTGAATGATAGTACTCGGCGACGGAGTCTCTCTCCCACCACGAATTCAACATCAAACTTGCGCTCCTTTATATGGCCACTGTAGTAAATGTCACAAGGACCTACTCGTTTCTGTCCTTGTCCCGTCCATCGCATTTCTTGGACGGCGGTGATGTCAGCCTTTATCTTTACGAGGACATCTACCAGCTGGGCAGCGGCACCTTCCCAATTAAGGACCGGACATTCCAGGTGCATGCCCTCAAATCATAGTCCTTATTTCGTTTGCCATGGTCGTCATCAAAAGGGGGGTCTCTCATCCGAGGCTGTTTGCTGTTTTTCATTGGAGGTGTTTTTTTACGTGGCGGGTCCCAAACCCAGCGCACAACCCTGATTATGGCCAATTAGTAACCACTTCCAGCTCTCACCAGAAGACGAAGCTTTAGAGAAGAAAAATGCTTTTAAATTAATTTCGACCACTGAGAAATATCCAAATGTCTCATTGAAAAATTCTCTTCTCATAGAAAGTTGTTTCATGTGGTCGCATATTTACAACAATGGATCAGACGACCAAAAATGCCTACGGAGGGTAGGGATCTGACATCTAACGAATTACACTTGAGTTTTTTGCAAATTATACAGGTGATTCAACATTCGGAATTTGCGAATGAAATGCAAAAACTGACTAAGGGCACCACGCTACCCGCAATCTTGCAAAAACTTAATCCGTTCTTGCATGAGTACTCGGATATGTCGCTTTCATTCAAATTAATCCGAGTAGGAGGTCGCCTTTTAAATGCACCTCTCCCATACGATGCTAAATTCCCATTATTACTAAATAAAAATTCGGGTAGCATGCAGTAGAACCGTAAGAAACTGCACACACTGCTTTCGTTATAAGCCGAAGTTGCAAACCGAAATAATGGGAATCTTACTAGTTGAAAGACTTCGAGCGCTACGACCCTTTCTTATATGTGGCGTAGATTTTTGTGGTCCAATTTATACTACATTAAAAATACGCGGTCGACCACCCGTAAAATATTATATCGCAGTTTTCGCTAGTTTCACGTTAAAATCAGTACACTTAGAGTTATTTTCTGACTTATGAACTAATTCCTTTATTCTCGCCCTAAAAAGGTTCATTGGTCGCCGAGGGATGCCTCAGACGATACACAGCGACAACGCAACCAACTTCTTCGGCGCCGATCGCAGGTTACGAGAACTCAAAGAGGCGTTTCTGTCCCAGTCTCCGGAACTAATGGGATTCACCGCCAAAGAAGGGTTCACATTCGCCTTTATACCACCGAGGGCACGCCACTTCGGCGGGTTATGGGAGGCGGCAGTGAAGTCCGCCAAACACCTCGACGTCAGCGCAATGGGCAACGTGCTGCTCACCGCCGAAGAACTGGGAACACTGCTGGCCGAAGTGGAGGCCATCCTCAACTCGCGGCCCCTCGCACCGTTGAGCCAGGATCCCAACGACGGTGAAGCATTGACTCCAGCACACTTACTAATAGGGTGCTCCCTCCGAGCTTTACCACCGGCACAAGTGTCAACGGACCCAATTCGCTATTACGAGAGATGGCAACTTGTTTGCTGTCTCCAGCAACAGTTTTGGCGGCAGTGGTTCAAAATGTACATTACGAATCTTCAGGAGCGCAACAAATGGCTGCACCCGAAACGCAACCTGCAGCCCGGCGATCTCGTCCTCGTCCACGAAGACAACAAGCCACCGCAGCGGTGGGCACTAGGACGAATCGCGGCAACCCTAGAAGGACGAGACGTAAAGGTACGAGTGGGAGACGTGGCAACCAAGGCAGGCACCATTAAGCGCCGTATTCACAAACTCGCCCTGCTGCCTGTCGAAGTTGAAGGATCATGATGCTGTCAAGGTGGCCGGTGTTGCGTCAAGCGACTTTATAAATCTAAAAATATGTTTAAAAAATAAATTTGTCAAATTAAATGAATAATATTTGAATATATTATAAAATGTTTTATATTATGTAAAATACTTACAATTTGTATAGTATATATGTAGTAACGTGTGCCACTGGTATACTTACTTTCTATAGTATACCTATGAGTTGGAAAATAAAAAGCACTGGTTTTCACACGTTATATAATATTATTCAATTTAGTATTTTCACAATAGACTCTTATTTTATTTGTATACAACTCGGTGTATTTAACTAAATTCCAAGGTTGGACATTGTTGGCGAGCTCGGTGCTTCACGTCACTTGCCGATTTTGATAAAAAAAAGAAATTGCGGTGATGGTTGCGGTTAATACAAAAATTAAAAAATCTGAATATCACGGACGACTGTCTTTCTTTACGGATGAAACGGTAAGAGCCGGATTCCGGTCGGATCAATCCCTTTTGAAGGTTTGGGTGGTGAATAGTTGCTGATTACGAGTCGTCTCGTTGATAATCGTGTGGTTTTTGTGTTGTAGTAATGATCGGTGTTAAGTACTGTGTTTGATGCGTATGTGTGTATTGGTGTTAGCTGTGAACTGTTGTGTGATGACGTGTTGTGACGTGACGTGAGTTGATGTGATGTGACGTGATGCGATGTGATATGTTGCAGTTCATAGCTCATGTGAACATCCCGGCCCCCCCTAGGCGAGTTAATCGGCTAGGAGCATCTGCAGCCATTGCAGTGTGTGTAGTACAGCGCTCAACCCTGTTGAGCGTCGTTGTTGCTGACGATGAACGTTGCATGGCGGAGATGGCCGTGTACGTGTTGTGGTTGATTGGCTGCTTCGTCGTAGCCGGATAGCATCACTGCGTGGTCTGGTACGGGTGTTGGTGCTACTTTCCGACGGATTGGCTCGGTGGGGAAAACGATGAAATAGAGTGTGATGGGGCCTCTGGCAATATTGACAGACGCCGTCGGCCCAGCACTCTATGGTGGCGTGGTCATCTGCCAGGCAGGTCATGCAATGCCCATGGGCTCTTGCAACCTGTTGTCGTTGAGCGGGCTTCATGCTCTTAAAAATGGTGCATCGTTTCAAGGCGTGTGGGCGTTGGCACAGGCTGCAACATGGAGGCCCTGTGGCTCCAATAGCTGCTCTTCTCTCATCTCCCTGACTGCTTCGGCGGATGGCGGTGGTCGCATAACCCTGGTCCTTGGAACGGCAACGGGTGCAGCCGACGCTTTGAGTATAGCGATTTCGGACCTTATGGTGTTGGAGGTGGTTTGGGTCTCCTCTACGTCTATTTCTATGGGAATATAAAATTGTATTAAATTGATTTTGTTTATAATATTAGAATGTAGTTGTTGTAGCTACATATCTATACATATGTATATGTATAATAAGTTGATCTTCAACGCGCTTGTTTGAATTTACTTTTTGTGTACGGATTATAAAGCGTGTTATTTTCGAAATAGCGGAATTGACTTGTTATTTTTCGATAAATTTTGCGAGTTATTTTGCGGTTTAAGGTTGGTACGCAGCTCTCAAGTAATTGCTCAAGAAAAAAAATACATTATTTCTTAAGTAATTTTGACAGCTGGTTACGCATTGTGAATGATTCACATTAGAAGAGCAAGAGAGAATAAACAAAGTAAACAAACTTTGTGCGTATGTATGTATGTATGTATGTATATGGTAACACAAATATTTTCATTGAGATTTAAGGAATGTTGTTGATGATTGGTTGGTTTTATACAACATTTCAAAATGGAATATACTGTATAATATTGATTTCAACTAATTTAGGATGAATTTGACGATTACTTCGAATTTCCTGCAAGAAACAATTGTTAATTTGATGTTTCTTCGCAAAACCAGGTTTGCCATATTCACATTTTATTGAAAAAAGTATTAAAAATTAGTACTAGTCCTTCCATCTGTGGCTGAATTCGTGATGGAGAATCTTCATTCTTTCCCATCGATTGATTAAAGTGAGTGAGTCTCCTTCTGTCTCAGGTGTAGCGAGAAGAGGAGCTCCTCTGAGGAAATGACCTGGTGTAATAGCTGTGAAATCGGAGGGATCTTGCATGAGTGATGATATAGGTCTTGAATTTAATACGGCTTCGATACGAGTGAGTAGTATAGTAAACTCCTCATAATATAATTTATGATTACCAGCCGTTTTCCTTAAATGGGACTTAAAGCTTTTCACTGCTGATTCCCAAAGTCCACCCATGTGTGGAGAACATGGAGGTATAAACTGCAAATCGATCCCTTGGGGTGCATATTTTTTAACAATTTCAGGGGATACTTCTTTCATCGAGTTTATGAACTCTTTCTCGGTGGCTCTTTGAGCTCCGATAAAGTTTTTCCCATTGTCGCTCATAATCTTTGAGGGAAATCCGCGTCGTCCGACAAAGCGTGCAAATGCTGCGAGAAAAGCCGCAGTGGTCAGATCTGAACAAAGCTCGAGGTGTACTGCCTTTGTCGTAAAACATACAAAGACAGCCACATACCCTTTTCTAAATGAAGAAGACCTTAACATTGAGGCCTTTATCTGGAAAGGTCCAGCAAAATCAACCCCAGTGATGGTAAAGGGTAGAGCATAGTTGCAGCGTTCAGGTGGTAAAGCTGCCGTGATCTACGTACGCATTTTATGTTTGTACAAGGTACATTGTTTACACATAAAAATCGTCTTTTTAAGTTGTGGCTTTAGTCGCGGTATATAAAATTCTTGTCGGACCATTTGCTGCATCAAGCGATGATCACCATGTAATGTAAGCTGGTGAAGATATATTAGGAATAAATGAGTAAAACGGGATTTCTCAGGTATAATAATGGGATGCCGTTCGTTGTAACTGAGGCTGGAATTCGGTAATCTTCCATTTGCCCTTATTAATTCCTTAGCGTCCAAGCGAGTTTGGGTGTAGGTAATGAGACTAACTTTGGCATGTTGCAAATCGGTATGCGTTAGTTGTACGCAAGGATCATTTGGTATCCCTTTCATTTTTTGTTTAAGTCTTTGGGTGAATTTGTGCATGTAAGCGACTACTCTTAGTGCTCTAAGAAATGAAAAAAATCGGTGGAGAATATAATCCTCTTCTGGAGTGATATGAAAATTTTCAATTTTCCGACTTACCGGCGGTATTATATTACGAGCGGGAGACTTTGGCCAGAATTCTTGTGATTCTGTTAGACATGTTGGAGCATTCCACCAGAGTGTAGTGCTGGTGAGGTGCAGTGGCTTGCAACCTCTTGTCCCAAGATCCGCTGGGTTATCTGCACTTGCAACATGTTGCCATTTTGCTTGGCCAACTAAGTCTAAAATTTGGAATATTCGGTTAGATACATAGGTCTTCCAGCAATAGGGTGGTTTTTCTAACCATGCTAAAACTATCTCTGAGTCTGACCAAAGATACATTGCTTTTCAGAGGCATCACAGAAACCTGTGTTAATGTTAGGGGTGAAATTTACCCATCGAGGGATTCGAATTTCAGATATAGTATGTAAATTGTTAGCAAATTGAACCCATTTCGCTAAACGTAAAGGTTTTACCTGTTCATCCCATTCAGTGCCATCTTGCCACAATTCTTGAATGAGGATTTTTGCTTGAATCATTATTGGCGAAAGCCATCCTGCGGGGTCGAAAATTTTGCCACCGAGGAAAGTATTTGCCGTTTTGTAATGGCGGACATTGCAGATATTGACTTAATTGTATATGAGAATTGATCTGTTATCGCATTCCATTGAGTTCCTAGAGTTTTAGTTGTACTAGCCTTTTCAAATTTAAGGAAGTCTGTATCTAATAAGTCTTCTTTTTTAATGTCTTTTATTATTTCAGGGTGATTTGAAGTAATTTTCTTTAGAGGGAAACCTGCTGAATTTAATACATACTTCGATCACTTGCGATAGTGATTCGCATGCTAATGCGATACTGTGGCTGCCTGATAGTATGTCGTCCACGTATGTTTGTGTTTGCAACACAGAAGATGCTAAGGGCAAATTTGTTGCATTTGTTTTTGCCACTTCATGCAGTGTCCTGATCGCCAAATAGGGTGCGCAATTGATGCCAAAGGTGACGGTTTTAAGTTTGTAATCGCTGATTGAACTATTACTCGATTTGCGGAAGACTATACGCTGGAAATCTTTGTCATCTTTATGTACTAGGATTTGTCTGTACATTTTCTCTACATCCCCATTAAAAACGTATTTAAACATGCGCCATATTAACAGCATGAGATCAGGTTGTAAAGTTGGCCATGTGTATAGTACATCATTGAGTGATTTGCCTGAGCTCGTACACTTTGAGGCATTGAAAACCACTCGTACTTTTGTTGTATTTTTATCAGGTCTTATTACCCCATGATGTGGCAGATAAAAAGATAAATATCTATTTTTAGATACCTTTTCATATGGTACAGCTTCTTCCATATAATTGAGGTCAAGATATTCGTCCATCACATTATCGTATGCCGATTTAAGCTCACTTGTCTTTATCAGGCTTTTTTCCAGGCTTAGAAATTGCTGGACTGCTGATATTCTAGAGTGGCCTAGAGCTATATTTGGAAATTTGAATTTTTGACAGGCAATTTTAGCCGATTTTGAGCTTTAGATGATATAAAGGATCTTTGAGAACCTTGATCTATTAATGCTCTTAATTTGAATAATTCTCTCTATGTTCAATAGCGATGACCGCAGTGGGTAAAAGAATTTTGCTTTCATTCTCTGAATGAAGAGCTTGAATTTTTGCTGCTTTAGAGCAACATGGTTGTTCTTCCCTTTTTTCGGGATTTGAGATTTCGGGGTTATCACTTTTGGTTGTAGTGACTAACCCGGTGGTTTTATGAAATAGATTTTGCTTCATATTTTGAAAATTTATAATATGAAGCAATGAGTGATGTCTTCGTTGACAGTACACACAATTAAATTTGCTTTCACAGTCTTTTGTCGTATGAGCATTTGACAGACAGTTGATGCAAAGTTTATGTTGTCTGACAAGATTGTTCCTGTCAGAAACGGAAAGTTTTTTAAATTTCTCGCAAGATCTTATGTTATGACCTCCTTTACAAATTTCACATACTGGTTGCCATTTATTAGTTTGGTTTGACATGAAAGTGTGACTTTTATTAACGTGTCTATTGTATTGCAGATTATTGCTGGCTTGAGGTTTGAACAAGTTTTTACTTGAGTCATTTTGATGACTTTTTAGATTTATATTTTTGTTGTCAATTCGCTCAGCTATCTCGTATTGAGCAGTGAGGAATGCGTTCATTTGCTCCCATGTGGGCATTTTTTTCCTTTCCACAAGTGATTGTTCCCATCGTAGTAACGCAGCATCAGGGAGTGTTTCTGCACTATAGTTACTATGATGGGGTCCCACGATTCTGTGGAGATATTTTATGTTTTGAATACTGATATGCAATTAGTCGCTGTCGAGTAAAATTTTGAAATTCCTGCCTGGTTTCTTTTTGAATTTTCGGTAGATGTAACAATGTTTTTATTGGGTTTTCTATCATAACCCTTCCATTTTCGTATCTTTCGACCAGTGCTTCCCAAGCCAGCTTAAAATTTTCGTCATTTAAAGCGAATCGCTTGACGATACTGCCTGCTTCCCCTTTTATTTTGTACCTTAGATGGCATAACTTTTGTGCTTGTGAGAGTTTAGGATGGTTTATATAAACAGCAGTGAACATGTCCCGGAAGGATGGCCATTGATCATAACATCCATTGAAAACTTCAGTATCACAAGCTGGTACTTTTAGATACATGCCTTTATCTAGGTCTTCTTTTGGTGTTGTAACTACTCTGGGAGGGGGAGTAGTGGCTCCACTTGGCCTTGCTAAACTTATTTGTTAAGTTATCAGTGATCGCGGCAGTTATCACACTTGGCTATCGCCGAAGCTTTTGCGTTTTCTGGTAGTTCTGCGTCGTCAGTATCTAGTACTGTATCGTACGCTGCCAGGAGGCGAGCCCTGAGGTTGTTCACACTTTCTAGTTTTATATTTAAAATTGATTCTGTGATGTCAGTAATAGGGGAAGCTTGAAATCTTGTACAATATTGTGTGATCTTTTGATCTTTTTTGTTTTATACTCTGCTTTGAGCGTGTATCTTCTGCAGGTGTGCCTTGTGGCTTATCTTCATCAGCCATTTTAGGAATTTCTAATGATAGAGGTGTTTTTGGCTTAACCTCTCTTGATTTGTGAGATTACATTAATTTGAATAGAGTTTGAAGCTTTTAGCTTAAAGTTTTGTCAACTAAATAATTGTTTCAAAATTAATATTGCTACAGCAATGTAGTCAAATAGAAAGAGTATAAATGAAAAATTTTGTTAATAGAAGATTTATTTTTGTAAAAATATATATATATTTGTATAATATATGTTATGTGATTAAATTTTCGTTTCGCTACCGCAAAGATTAATTCTTTTCTTTTTTTTATGAAAAAGTTCGATATATATATATATTTTTTTTAATGGGACTGAAAATTTTTTGAAGTGTATCAAAGTATCTTCAGTTCACTCGCGTTTATTTGTATATTTGTATCTGCAAACGAATTAAGAACGCGAAAGAAAAAATACAATACGCAAAATTGTTTGTATGTCTCATTTATTATCATATGTTTGCAAATGCATATGCTTTATATGTTTGTTTTTGTTTAGCTTTGCTCGTATCCCTTGTAGTTATCAATTCGCTAAATATGTATGTATACGAGTATATGTTATAAAAATGTAACATATAACACTTCGCTAATCGCACACAAATGTAGAAACGCGCGGAAAAAATAGAAATAAATAATATGTATGTATGGATATGTTTATACATATATTTATTTATGTAATGATCTATGTATATGTGTTGAATAGTAGTATTATTAGAAAATAGAAATAAATAATATATGAATGTTTATATATTTATATAATTATGTATATGAGTTGATGTATGTCGCACGGGAGATGCATAAGTTTACCGGCACATAGGTACATACATAAATGTAATGCCTTTTTTTTCTCTATTATTTCTTTATTCCTTTTTTTTTTATTACCTACCTTTGCTTGAATGCTCTAAGCGATTTGAACATCCAAGCAGGTAGTTTGGTATTATTTGGTATTATTATGTGTTCTAGCTTTATGCTAAATTATGTTATGTATGTGTGTACCATATGATTGTTCCCGTTTCTGATTTTAGGTTTTATGTTTGTCAAACTTTGTTGTATTATTACCGCGCCCGTTTTGATATTAGTAGGTTTTTTTTTGTTTTCATTTTATGTTTATATTTCTTTTATGTATCTTTGCATGTCACGTTCTATTTTTCTTATACTTAAATTTCTTTTATGTACTTATATTTTCACGTTACTTTCTGTTTTCTGTGGTTCTGGGTTGTTTCTTTTTTTTTTCACTGTAACATACATATGTATTTGTTCACTTTAACTTTGTCATAGTATGTTCACTTAAAGGTTTTGTTTTATTTTCTTTTATGAATTTTGTGCTTCAAACACTGCACTTGCACCAGGAAGTTATTAAAATTTTTGCTTAGGTGCCTGTCTGAACGGCTCGAAGGACCATTTAGTAACGTGTGCTACTGGTATACTTACTTTCTATAGTATACCTATGAGTTGGAAAATAAAAAGCATTGGTTTTCACACGTTATAAAATATTATTCACTTTAGTATTTTCACAATAGAATCTTATTTTATTTGTATACAATTCGGTGTATTTAATTAAATTCCAAGGTTGGACACTGTTGGCGAGCTCGGTGCTTCACGTCACTTGGCGATTTTGGTAAAAAAAAGAAACTGCGGTGATGGTTGCGGTTAATACAAAAATTAAAAAATCTGAATATCACGGACGACTGTCTTTCTTTACGGATGAAACGGTAAGATCCGGATCCTGGTCGGATCAATCCCGTTTGAAGGTTTGGGTTGTGAATAGTTGCTGATTACGAGTCGTCTCGTTGATAATCGTGTGGTTGTTGTGTTGTAGTGTTGTAGTAATGATCGGTGTTAAGTAGTGTGTTTCATGTGTATGTGTGTATTGGTGTATGCTGTGAACTGTTGTGTGATGACGTGTTGTGACGTGACGTGAGGTGATGCGATGTGAGATGTTGCAGTTCATAGCTTATGTGAGCAGTATATTAACATAACCATCATGTACTACCAATGTATTAGAATATTCTATTACCATGAATTATGAGAATGCTGAATTGAATTATAACTACATATACTTACACCTTTTTGTATACATACTTACCACTAGTCTAAGCCGTTAGGTTAAGATTTAGGCTAACTAATGAACTACTGTAATAAAGAATTCTATTGTATAAAGACTATACCCGCGAACGGACGCTTTTCATTTTTTTAATCGGAATTTTTAAATTCGACAAAGGCACTCTGTGAATCTTTTCACTTTCACAGCAATAATTTGTAACAAAAATTTTATGTAAACTTAAACACGTTTTGTACATTTTTTGGAAGTTACGTTTGTATATTTTGTTTTTAATGTTTTTTACTTTACTTAGCCGACTACAACCGACAATCGCGAAACGATTACCCCTTTTTTGTAAATACATACTTACGCGTCCCGTTAGGTTAAGGTTTAGGCTAAGTCATAAAATTCCTGGAATAAAGAATTCAATTGTGTAAGAAAAGCAATCGCGATCGGTAATATACTTATATTTTTTCGACACAGGCAATTTATTTAGTTCACGCATTCCCAAGTAATTAACTCATCTCAAAAAAGCTTGAGATTTTACATGTCGCCCGAGCAGGGACAATAGTGCGTGATAAAAGTTTAACAAAAAAGTTTAAAGTTTAATAAATAACAATTTAAAACAATTTTCGTAAATATCGCATTTTTACAAATATAATTTTCGGTACAAAGGCAATTAGCTTTTAGTTGCGCATCTCAGTGAGTCTAACGTTTTTAACTTCAATCTTAAAAAAGTTTACGAATTTTTTCAATAGTCTCTAGTCTTTAGTCACAACAGATTGACTCAAGTTTGTTACCTCGAAGTAAGTAAGCATGTAATAAAACCAATAAGAATTATTATCTTCCATTTTGACTATACTAACACTTCACTTATAGAGATCATCATAGATATTAATCGACTGCCGGATTTTATATGTGGTACGCAACTCAAACACATAAAAGTTAACAAAAACCAAATAAATTTTGTAACTATTCTGATTCAAAGACAATACGACAGTAGAAAACCTTTTCGTGGTAGCTTTCTGGGAGGTGAATAGCGGGCATCTTGTATTCGGCAAAGGTAGCAACGCAGTGCTGTATATATTGGGGTAGAAAATAAGAGGCAAATATTGTTAGACAAGTAATGTGCGTTACACTCTGATCACATACAGAGCGACACACTTCACTTAATTAAAATACACACGTTCTTATGGACACAGTTAAGTAGTTGTGCAGCAGTCTCAATAACTGTGTCCATAAGAAATGTGTATTTTAATATTTGGCAGATGTCGCTTAAAGTCTGTCGTTCTCTAAGTTTTCAGGTCGTTAAGCTGTGATCCCCGGATTTCGGCCGTATCGGCTGCACTGAAGCTAATATACCCTTCACAGGTGCATATCTTTTAGTAACTATGTGTTCAGTTTACATGGAAGCTATATGCTATAGCAATCCGATCTGAAAAATTTTTTCGGAGATTACTTTTTTGCCCTAGAAAATAATCTATGCCAACTTTTGTGAAGATACATTGTCAAATTCGAAAGTTTTCCATACAGGAACTTTTATTTGATCGTTCAATTTGTATGGCAGCTATATGCTATAGTTAACCGATCTGAAAATTTTCTTCGAACATTACATTGTTGCCCTAGAAAATAATCTGTGCCAGCTTTTGTGAAGATACATTGTCAAATGGAAAAGTTTTCCATACAAGAACTTGATTCCGATCGTTCAGTTTGTATGGCAGCAATATCGGCAGTTCCTACAAATGAGCAGCTTCTTGAAGAAAAAATGACGTTTGCAAAATTTTAAAACAATATATTAAAAACTGAGGGACTAGTTCGTATATATACAGATAGACGGACAGACGGACAGACAGACGGACATGGCTAAATCGACTCAGCTCAACACACTGATAATTTATATATATACTTTATAGGGTCTCCGACGCTTCCTTCTGGGTGCTACAAACTTAATATACCCTGTTCCGGGTATAAAAATGCCGCAGCTACTGCCATTAACCGTTACTTTAGAAATGGGGTTTTCTCATGTTGTACTATTTTGACAAACATTAGTTGAAAACGATCATTTGTGTGTAACTATTAATCAGAATGACATCGCGAAATGTGCTCTCCTTAAGAGAAAAAAATGAAAATAATAAATTTTCAAGGAAAAGAAAAAAATTCTGTTCGTGATATTGCAGAGATGTAGCATTTTTGTATTTTTAGTGATCGGCCATCAATTCATTCATACGATTTTCTTAAGGTTTAACATAGAAAGAACGTAATATGCAGCAATTATCAAAAACAAAGAAGACATCAAAGCTAAATGGAAGTCTGGGATTAATATTAACCAAAAAAGGATTTTCCTCACACCTAAGGGCTCTCAGGCCGATAAGTTGTGTTATGACTGATTCGCTGTAGTCAAAAGCAAAAACATCCCTTTTTCAGATCCAATAATAAAATCCAAGGCCAAAGAAATAGCAGAACAGGCATAACGTCGCATTTAAATGCATATCGGGTTAATTCAGTGAAAAACTCCCTTTTTTGCTGAGTCAGTACAGACATAAAGATGTGTACAACGCCGATGAAAGTGGTCTTTTGCCTGACAAAACTTTGGCTCTAAAATCTGAGAAATGTACTGGTGGTAAATTGTCGAAGGAAAGACTAACCATTATGTTTTGCGTCAATATGGTTGGATGAAAAGAAAAGCTATTCTTCACCTTCTTTATTGTCGTAGACACCGCTTATGCGATTATAGCCGAGTTAAGAACAGCGCGCCAGTCGTTTCTTCTTTTAGCTACTTGGCGCCAAATAGATATTCCAAACGAAGCCAGGTCCTTCCAACAGAGTGGAGGTCTTCCTCTGCTTCCTCCGGCGGGTACTGCGTCGAATTGCCGCTGTCTTTTAATTCGCTGAACTATGTCAATGTCGTCATTTATCTCATACAGCTCATCGTTCCATCGAATGCGATAGGACCATAAATCTTTCGCAGAACTTTTCTCTCAAAAACTCGCAACGTCGACTTATCAATTGTTGTCATTGTCCAAGCCTCTGCACCATATAGCAGGACGGGAATTATCAGTGACTTATAGAGTTTGGTTTTTGTTCGTCGAGAGAGGACTTTACTTCTCAATTGCCTAATCAGTTATCCTGCGTTGTTGGTGGTATTTACATTGGTTTCAAGATAGACGAAATTATCTACGACTTCGAAGTTATGACTGTCAACAGTGACGATTCATAGTTGACTGTCGACGCGGATAGACGTGCGTGCGCATCGTTGCAATGTTCTCATGGTGTTTTCTTTTCGACGATTTTTTGCGATTTTATTTATTTTATTTACAGAGAAACCTCTCCTAACGGACACCTCTATTAGACGGACCTTGGGCGGACATTTTTTCATGCACCAAGTTTTAAGTACAATTTTCAGAACAAATCGCCCTCCCTTAGGCGGACACTCTCTTGGCCGGACGCGGACAGTTCATTGCTACAAAGTTGGACGAA
The DNA here is from genome assembly GCF_023373825.1 of Bactrocera dorsalis. Classification (NCBI taxonomy): domain Eukaryota; kingdom Metazoa; phylum Arthropoda; class Insecta; order Diptera; family Tephritidae; genus Bactrocera; species Bactrocera dorsalis. Next base: position 70,578,638 of record NC_064303.1, on the reverse strand, counting down.
ACTCCTCTACTAAGCGGACACGAAGCTCTTATCGACGGACATTGACTTCTGTTTTCATAACAAATCAAAAACCTCTCTTGGGCGGACGCGAACCCCTCGTAAGCGGACAAAATATGAGAATGTGCGTATGGCGTATGTATAAATAACAGATTATAACAAATGAAAAAAGGGGACTCCCCGAATTCAATGTAATTAGGCTGTTCACGATAAGGTGGTTATCGGGTTATATGATTAAGTGAACAACAACAAAATGCGGTATGACAAAATAACCAAAGTTGACCAACCTAGGCCCTTGTTTACAGATTATATGGTTATTTCCTGATGACACAGTGGTTGAAAGAACTCGACAAAAAAATGGAGTTGGAAAACAGAAAAGTACTTTTGTTTTTAGACAACGCAGCATCCCACCCTCGAGATATAAGTTTGAAAAATGTTAAAATACTATTTCTGCCTAGTAACACCACTTCAGTTTGCCAGCCTTTGGATCAAGGAATTATTCAAAATTTTTAAGTTCACTACCGAAACTCTCAGGTTATAAATATTTTGGTAAGCATAGAGACTGGTTCGCCAAAAAAAAATATAAACGTTTTAGAGGCAATACATTTCATAAAAGAAGCCTGGGCAAATGTTCAACCGCAAGCTGGCTTCGATTTTTTAATTATCAAAAGCCCTTGGAGAGTGTACTCATTCAAATCCGGATGACTTTGTCCAAATAGATAATAATGCATGGACCAAGCTCAGACTTCGAGTTAGACGTTATAATTGACGAAACCATAGAAACCATTGACAATAATAGTACTGATAATGAGAGTACTATCGAAGAAAGAAATGAAATTTTCTCAAACGAAACCGCATTGACTGCCGTTTCAAATTTAAAAAGATTTTGTAGCGACGACCTTATTTCATTCGGATTGTTGCAAAATTTGGAAAGCCATCTGCAAAACAATTTTCTTTTAAAAAAGCAAAAAAACTTAAGCCAGTCTACAATTACCCAGTTTTTCAAGCAATGAATTTAATATTTATATTTTTTATATATTACTTCATGTGAATTTACGTGAGATTTATATGAATTTTTGAAGTACATAATACATACATAAATTCCTGTTTGAACAATGTTATATGAATTGTTTTGCATTTAAATCTGAAAGTAGTGAGTATTAAGGACATAATAAAATTAAAAATTTATAAAATAGCTACCCACTCCATTGAGCGGACACCTCTCATGGGCGGACAAAAGTTGACTGACGGTGAGTGTCCGCCCAAGGGACTGTGTTTGTTATTTATTTATTTATTTATTTGTTATTGCCTGGAGCGTAGCGGTCGGGGAAATTGTTTGTATGATCGTGGGTAGCGAGGGATAGTGACCGCGAGAGTTTTGTGCGGGTACACATTTTTATACAATTTTGTGCATTTTTGTGTACTGACAGTGAGTAATATAGCGGTAAGTGATTTTATTATTACTACCTTATATACGATCCACGTTTTTGTTATTGGCGGAAGCTTCGCACGGTTCTAGTGTAGCACCGTGTTGTTGGCATTCTTGCTGATTGGACTGCCTGCCAGTAGTACTGTGCTGTGCATATGGCGTTTAGTTGGCTCAGTGTCAAGAGAATATGGACAGGATTGCCCAAAGGGTGCAAGTATCTTCCAGCGTAGGAGATTGCGACTGAGGACCAACGGTCGTAAAAGCGAACCGTTTAGCCCACGGTGCGATTCGGCTCAGCGCCACATCCGTCGACTCCGGACCGTTACGGGGACATTGTCCGTCAAGCGGCCAATTGAGTGGCTTTAATCCGACCACGGGTTAAAGTTGTGGGTTGTGCCACTGCGAGCACGCTATAATCGACCGCTTAGGTTGTCGTTTTTACTGAGCGGGCCTGCGCGTGAGTCGCATTTTTCAACGCGTTCAGACGCAAGCACCTGGAGAGCAGTTGTTCCAGAATCTTTCTGTCCAAGAGTCTTCTGCGTTAGTGGTACGCCGACGGATCAGTTCGACTGAGAAGATAGTCGGAAACGAGATGCCTCCTGGACGGAATAGGAGGACGAAGATCCGCGCTGGAAGCGGAGAATTCGCCGCTCCTACAGTCGTGGATGATTTCACGTCGGGTGGCGAGGGGGAAGCGATGGTAAGGTCTCCACTGCGGAGTAAGGCGCGTTTGGGGTCGCGTCAAGAGGGCGGAAGTGAGGGACGGAGCGGGAGTTATGACGGGAGTGCCAATGTTATCACCGCTTAGAGCGGTTGCGCGTGCGAGGTCGTCGCGTAACGTAAGTGGAAACGAGGGAGGGAGCGGTAGTTGTGATGGGAGTGGGGGGTGGAGCAGTCAGCCATGTTGCGGCTGGCAAAAGAATTACGGAGGAATTAAATGAGCTGGTATTTGATGCCAAAAATTTCGATGTAGGGGCCGCGAAGGGGCTGATGGAGCTTGCCTCAAAATTTAAGTTGTGGGAGGCACTCCTCGACGCCGAGCAGTTCAATGCCGGTTCCGTCTGCACCGATATCCGCATTTCCAGCAGCTGTGCTGGAAGCAATTACACCGGTGACGCCGAAGCCTGTGGAGACCTGGTCGGTCGTGGTAAGGAGTAAGGGGCCTGCAAATTTCTCTAAGGATGTAATCCAAAAGATGGTGAAAGAGGTGGGTCCATCACTTGAAGTGAGGCTCCACGAAGTTAGACCAATAAAAGGTGGTGGGGCGGTTATTTGCACTCCCTCTCTCCTAAAAGGGAGAGGGTGGCAAATAACAAGAAATTCGAGGAGGTGGGGTCGGACGTCTCTGTCAACCGGAAGTTGGGTCGCCGGGTGGTGGTCCAGGGGGTCCATATGAAGATCCCCCATGAAGAAATCACTACTCCGGCTGAGCCTCCAGGATTTCAGCCCGGCGCTCATTGGTATATCTGTGGCCGAAATTCAAAAATTTCATGTTGTCTGATTTGAATGAAATTTTCACAGTTTGTTACCAACTATCTATACATTATTTTCCCAAAGTATTAGGATTCTATCTGCATTAGTTTTTTGTCCAGGAATACCCAAAATTGGTGAATGTAGAGAACATCAAAATTAGCAAAAAATTTACTCAAAAGTCAAATCATTGATACAATAAAACAACTATTGAAATTCAACTTTGTTATTATTTTTCATTTATAATATGTATCAAAGAAAAAATTTGCATCAAAATCCATTAAAAAAAATAATGCATAAAAAATTTTGTGGAACAACATAATTTGGACGTCAAAATTTCAATGTTCTTCAAATTCAAAGTGGTGCATCTTTTTAGCGCTGTCTACCGCTGTCGACATACATATACCGAATTAAAGCCTGAAGTCTCAGCTAAACGATAAAAAAAAATTCAGCTGCCCCAAATTGCCCCCTTGAAAAAAACAATGTCAGAATGTCACGAAGATGTTAAAAATTTGCTAAAAGAGACTTAATAAAAGAGAATTTAGTTGTATGGGAGGTGGGCGTGAAAGTGGGCGGATATTATTGAAATTTAACACCAACATATATAATGTCATAAAAATGCTATGTACCAAAAATCAGTGCAGTAGGTCAAAAATTAAGTTTCACCTTATATGGGAGGTGGGCGTAAAATAAAATTTTTTAAAAAAATTTTTTCATTTTTTTCTTGATTGGAATCCAAAACAATGATGTACCAAATGTCATTGTCCTGCGACAACTCCTTATATTTTTAGCCGCAGTATGCACTAGCAGAAACCTATGTGCGGCGTCCCAGAGGTCGGACGTAAGGATGGTTAATCGGCCCTGGAGGGAGACCTCTGACAGTAACACCAATGTCGTCCTTGAGGGTACGGACAAGTTGATGTCCGCCCTCTTGGAGGCAGGTAGGTGCTATATAAAGTGGTTAGCCCATTTTTCCTAGGGCTGGATACGAATCCCTCGTTCTCGATGTGATTTAGTAAGGTATCCCGGCATTCGTCTGGATTCCAAAGCCACAGACGAGGCAAGGCACTAAGCGAATGTTGTGGTGGCTAATAACCTCCACATTTTGAATGAGCCGAGAAAATGGCATACATTCGATGGGCCTGGGGGCTTGAGCGATATTGACGTGACGCCTCAGAATGAGTCAGCAAGTAGGGCTTTCAGCGTTAGATGGGAGGTGAAGGGAGGGTGGAGATTGAGTGATCATAAGTTGATTGAAATTATGGTTACCCCTCAATCCCCTCCCTTGCCTTATGAGAGTCCATTGCGGTGATGGCGTACCACTGGTACTGACTGGAACCAGCATGGACTCTCGGTTAGAGGAGCGGTATCTTGCATACCGCTTAGTGAGTTTCAGGAGTTGGGGGTGCACGAGAAAATTGCTTGTCTATATGGGGTAGTTTAGGGGTTAAATGTTAGGGTATTTAAAAGGTCTGAAAGTCATAAGACTAGTAATATTAATTGGTGGACGCGTGAGATAACCATGAGGAGGAGGATTTTCAAGCGATTGAGGCGAAAGATTCAACGCGCCCGACTGACCAATTCCGGCTGTCCCAGCTTAGGTTTTTTTTTTTTTTTATAGTAGGAGGAAGCATCGAAAGCTGGAGTGCGTCCTTTGCGTGAAGTTTGCCACCGCTGCTGCCACATTGCTATGCTTTTTATTCTCTCTTCTCTTTTTGCTGTGGCAGACGTCTCTGATAAGTTATATATTCGCGCGAATTCGTCTCCCTGGATGTCAATCGGCGCCATACTGGCTAAGACCTCAGCAGCGTCATTTGAAATGGTTCGAAAAGCGTATTGCTGAAAGCCTATGCACTGTGTTAATTGGTCTAGCATATGATTTTTTTTCTAGCGCCTGTATCCATATTGGAGCCACATACAGGATCACTGAACTTATTGCCTTAGCTATTAAACATCGTCGCACACAGCCTTTATTTGCCATCATTCTAGGCAACGCATTATATATTTTATTTGCTTTACTTGTCGCGTTTTCCAAGTGTTCTTTGAACTTGAGCCTTGAGTCCAATATTACCCCGAGATACTTCAACTGCGGCTGTGAAGTAATCTCACATTCTCCGATGGTCAGCGATATTTTCTCCTCAATTTTCCTTGAGCTTATGAGCAGGACCTCTGTTTTCTGCTCAGCCAGCTCTAGACTCATGGCAGTAAACCATCGGCGCAGACAATTTATGCTGTCATTGCATGTGATCCGGAGGTCATCCAGATGTTTAGCTACAGCTACCACTATGAGGTCATCCGCATAAGCGATTGTTTTCACATTTTTTGATTGCGGTATTCTTAACACCCCGTCGTACATCAGGTTCCATAGCAGCGGTTCTAAAACCGAGCCTTGCGGTACTCCACTGGAGATAGTGTAGCTTTGAGTTCCCTCGTCCGTCTCGTATAGCAATCTCCTATTTTGAAAATAACTCATTATAATATTTATCAGATACTGAGGAGCGTGTATATCGTGTAGGGCTTTTATTATATTTGCCCACTTTGCGGAGTTGAACGCATTCTTCACATCCAGAGTTATTAGCGCGCAGTATTTTTTCCTACCACCTTTCAATCTTTTTCCGCTTATTGCACATTTAGCAGTATCAACTATTTCTCTTAGTGCGTCAATAGAGGACCTCTTTTTAATAAAGCCGTATTGTCACTCTGATAATCCGCCGGCTTTTTGGATTGCTAACTCCAAGCGGTTTCTTACAATGTTTTCGTACACTTTCCCAATTGTGTCGAGCATGCAAAGAGGTCAATAAGATGAAGGTTCTTCTGGTAGTTTTTTTGGTTTGGGAGTAGAACCAGACGCTGTATCTTCCACGGATCAGGGAACACCTCTTCTAATATACGCGCATTGTACATATTAACAAATAAGCTGGGCCTTAGAGTTATGGCTTCCTTAAGGGCTCTATTTGGTATACCATCTATTCCAGGCGCTTTAGAGTTTTTGATTTTTTTCGCAATAGCCAATAGTTCGTCTTCTGTGACTAAAAGGGGTGACACCTTAGCTTCGTTTCGTTTAATATAGGAAATGGAGGCATGTGTCGGGAATAACGCTTCGACAACATTTTTCATAAAGGATGCGTTCTTAGGTTGCTGAGATTTATTTTTAAACTTCGACATACAAATTTTGTTCGCTTCTTCACAGAGCTTTTCGAAACAGGATCTCTTACTACGGATAATGGCTGACTTTAGGAGCTTTTTCTGATATTTAAAGGATTCTCTGAGGCTGATTTCGTTATCACCTCCCTGGTTACGCTGGTGGATGGAGTCATGTGTAGAAGTTCACGCAAGTGAGGAAAGTTCTCTGATCGCCATTCACTTGGGAGTGGCCAGAAACGATTCTTTTACATATGACTCAAGCAGCTCACGACTTCCGGTCTTTGACCAAGTATCCTCTGGGTAGCCTAAGAACATCCGTTTGAAGGCGAGCTAAAGTGAGAAGGCGAAATATCCCCTACATAGGGTTGTGCGCTGGGTTTGGGACCCGCCACGTAAAAAAAAACTCCTAATGAAAAACAACAAACAGCCTCGGATTAGAGACCCCCTTTTGATGACAACCATGGAAAACGAAATAAGGACTACGAATTGAGGGCATGAACCTGGAATGTCCGGTCTCTTAATTGGGAAGGTGCCGCTGCCCAGCTGGTTGATGTCCTCGTGAAAATAAAGGCTGACATCTCCGCCGTCCAAAAAATGCGATGGACGGGATAAGGACAAAGACGAGTAGGTCCTTGTGGCATTTCCTACAGTGTGGGATTCGTGGTGGGAGAGAGACTCCGTCGCCGAGTACTATCATTCACTCCGGTGAATGAACGTCTAGCCACATCCCCAAATGGGTTGAGGCTGATCGACTTCGCCGGGGCCCGAAATATGGTTATCTGTAGTATTAGATTCCAGCATAAGAAGATTCATCAAGCTACCTGGCTGTCTCCGGATCGAAAAACCACCAACCAGATCGATCATGTTGTGATAGACGGAAGACACGTCTCCAGTGTTTTAGATGTGCGTGCGCTCCGAGGTCCTAACATCGACTCGGACCACTATCTTGTTGCAGCTAAGATTCGCACCCGCCTCTGTGCAGCAAAAAACGCACGCCAACAAACACAAGGAAGGTTCGACGTCGAGAAGCTGCAATCGCAACAGACAGCCGAACGATTTTCTACTCGGCTTGCACTCCTGCTCTCTGAGAGCACTCATCAACAACTCGGTATAAGGGAACTGTGGGACGGCATTTCAAACTCCTTACGTACAGCTGCAACCGAAACCATTGGTTTTCGGAAAGTGCAAAAGAACAGCTGGTACGACGAGGAGTGCCGTGTCGCAGCGGAGAGAAAACAGGCTGCCTACCTCGCAACGTTACGATCGACTACAACACGTGCGGGATGGGATAGATACCGAGAGTTGAAGAGGGAAGCAAGACGCATTTGTAGACAGAAGAAGAAAGAGGCCGAAATGCGTGAGTACGAAGAGCTTGATAAGCTGGCCGACAGGGGTAATGCTCGAAAATTCTACGAAAGATGCGGCGGCTTACTGAAGGTTTCGAGACCGGAGCATACTCATGTAGAACCCCCCAAGGTGATCTAGTCACCGATGCCCAGAGCATACTTAAATTATGGAGGGAACACTTCTCCAGCATGCTGAATGGCAGTGAACACGCAACGCCAGGAGAAGACGAACCCGATTCCCCAATCGATGACGATGGAGAAGACGTTCCATTGCCCGACCAAGAAGAAGTTCGAATAGCAATTACCCGCCTGAAGAACACCAAAGCGGCGGGGCGGATGGATTGCCAGCCGAGCTATTCAAACACGGCGGCGAAGAACTGATAAGGAGCATGCATCAGCTTCTTTGTAAAATATGGTCGGATGAAAGCATGCCCAACGATTGGAATTTAAGTGTGCTATGCCCAATCTATAAAAAAAGAGACCCGACAATCTGCGCCAACTACCGTGGGATTAGCCTCCTTAATATCGCGTACAAGGTTCTATCGAGCGTATTGTGTGAAAGATTAAAGCCCACCGTCAACAAACTGATTGGACCTTATCAGTGTGGCTTTAGACCTGGTAAATCAACAACTGACCAGATATTCACCATGCGTCAAATCTTGGAAAAGACCCGTGAAAGGAGAATCGACACTCACCACCTATTCGTCGATTTCAAAGCTGCTTTCGACAATACGAAAAGGAGCTGCCTTTATGCCGCGATGTCTGAATTTGGTATCCCCGCAAAACTAATACGGCTGTGTAAACTGACGTTGAGCAACACGAAAAGCTCCGTCAGGATCGGGAAGGACCTCTCCGAGCCGTTCGATACCAAACGAGGTTTCAAACAAGGCGACTCCCTATCGTGCGATTTCTTCAATCTGCTGCTGGAGAAAATAGTTCGAGCTACAGAACTTAATCGAGCAGGTACAATCTTTTATAACAGTGTACAGCTGCTGGCGTATGCCGATGATATTGATATCATCGGTCTCAACACCCGCGCCGTTAGTTCTGCTTTCTCCAGACTGAATAAGGAAGCAATACAAGTGGGTCTGGCAGTGAACGAGGGCAAGACGAAATATCTCCTGTCATCAAACAAACAGTCGTCGCACTCGCGACTTGGCACTCACGTCACTGTTGACAGTCATAACTTTGAAGTTGTAGATAATTTCGTCTATCTTGGAACCAGCGTAAAAACCAACAACAATGTCAGCTTAGAAATCCAACGCAGGATTACTCTTGCCAACAGGTGCTACTTCGGACTGAGTAGGCAATTGAGAAGCAAAGTCCTCTCTCGACGAACAAAAACCAAACTCTATAAGTCACTCATAATACCCGTCCTGCTATATGGTGCAGAGGCTTGGACGATGACAACATCTGATGAGTCGACGTTGCGAGTTTTTGAGAGAAAAGTTCTGCGAAAGATTTATGGTCCTTTACGCGTTGGCCACAGCGAATATCGCATTCGATGGAACGATGAGCTGTACGAGATATACGACGACATTGACATAGTTCAGCGAATTAAAAGACAGCGGCTACGCTGGCTAGGTCATGTTGTCCGAATGGACGAAAACACTCCAGCTCTGAAAGTATTCGACGCTGTACCCGCCGGGGGAAGCAGAGGAAGAGGAAGACCTCCACTCCGTTGGAAGGACCAAGTGGAGAAGAACCTGGCTTCGCTTGGAATATCCAATTGGCGCCACGTAGAGAAGAGAAGAAACGACTGGCGCACTGTTGTTGACTCGGCTATAATCGCGTAAGCGGTGTCTACGCCAATTAAGAAGAAGAAGGTTACGCTGGTGGCGGCGTCTATCTGAGTGACAGAGCTTCCTCAGCTTGGCGATTTCGTCGTTCCACCAGTATACCGGCTTCCTATTTATATTGTATCACGTCCTGCGCATAGTTGCATCGCATGCTGCAACTAGCTCCTTACGCACAGCGGATACTAAGTGGGCGGCATCTTCGCCTGATGCCTTTGCCGCACTCCAGACGCTCTCAAAAGCGTCAGTATCAAATTCCTTTTGCCGCCAACTTCGCCTTCGAGAGGTATTTCTCGGACAGTGTTCCGTTTCTTGGGAGAACGAAACTTCGGCAATTATAGCCATATGGTCACTATTTGTGTACATATCTGACACCTTCCACTTAGTATGCCTACTAGCAAACATTAAGTCTATTATTGAACCTTTATTTGCCTTTTGAAAGGTATTTTGTTTAAAATTGGAAGGTTAGTTTGACTCAGAAATTCTAGAATGAGGCGACCACGATGATTAGTAATTCTGCTACCCCAAGCAGTAGAACATGCGTTAAAATCTCCCGCTATTATTATTGGCGATTTGCTTCTGATTTCTAGAGATAACTCCAGGAGAAAATCTTCAAACTCGCTAATTGTTGCGCTAGGACGAGCATAACAGCTTACAAAATAAATTCCTTCTATATTCGCCCATGTAAAGCCATTATGGGATTCGTTGGAACGTGATGTGAAGGCTTGACCTTTGCAGGCCCATATTGCCGCCTTGCCACTTATATCTTTATTCCAAGTGCTTTCCGAACGTTGAGAGTATTGTTCGCTTAATAGGGCGACATCTATGTTTTCATTTAGCACCGTCTGTTTTAGAAGGTCTTGTGCTGCAGCGCAATGGTTCAGATTTAGTTGCAATATCTTCATTTTTTCGTTGTCTTCAACATATCTGCGTATTTAGGACAGACCGTACTTAAAACGGAGTGCTCTCCTTTGCATAGCATACAACATGGGGAATTTGTGCATGTCTTTGCCACGTGACCTGGGGTTCCGCAACGTGTACAAAGGGAAGACCTATCAATGGAGCTGCAACATTTGAGCGCTATATGTCCTAGTTGGAAGCACCTAAAACAACGAGTAATAGGTGAACATTCTCGGAGGCGGCATATAGACCACTCGATCTTTACTTTGCCACACTTGAGTAAAATTTTGGCAATTTGTGTGCCACTTCGAGTTTTCCGAAAATTTTTTATATTTTGCCCCCCCAGGTTTTGGATCTCACACTTCTTTTGTAATGCTTCACAGATTTCTTCAGGGGTGGTTATCTCATCCAAGTCTTTGCACATAATGGTAATAAAGGGTGATTTTTTAAGAGCTTGATAACTTTTTTTAAAAAAAAAACGCATAAAATTTGCAAAATCTCATCGGTTCTTTATTTGAAACGTTAGATTGGTTCATGACATTTACTTTTTGAAGATAATTTCATTTAAATGTTGACCGCGGCTGCGTCTTAGGTGGTCCATTCGGAAAGTCCAATTTTGGGCAACTTTTTCGAGCATTTCGGCCGGAATAGCCCGAATTTCTTCGGAAATGTTGTCTTCCAAAGCTGGAATAGTTGCTGGCTTATTTCTGTAGACTTTAGACTTGACGTAGCCCCACAAAAAATAGTCTAAAGGCGTTAAATCGCATGATCTTGGTGGCCAACTTACGGGTCCATTTCTTGAGATGAATTGTTGTCCGAAGTTTTCCCTCAAAATGGCCATAGAATCGCGAGCTGTGTGGCATGTAGCGCCATCTTGTTGAAACCACATGTCAACCAAGTTCAGTTCTTCCATTTTTGGCAACAAAAAGTTTGTTAGCATCGAACGATAGCGATCGCCATTCACCGTAACGTTGCGTCCAACAGCATCTTTGAAAAAATACGGTCCAATGATTCCACCAGCGTACAAACCACACCAAACAGTGCATTTTTCGGGATGCATGGGCAGTTCTTGAACGGCTTCTGGTTGCTCTTCACCCCAAATGCGGCAATTTTGCTTATTTACGTAGCCATTCAACCAGAAATGAGCCTCATCGCTGAACAAAATTTGTCGATAAAACACATTTCGAACCGAACACTGATTTTGGTAATAAAATTCAATGATTTGCAAGCGTTGCTCGTTAGTAAGTCTATTCATGATGAAATGTCAAAGCATACTGAGCATCTTTCTCTTTGACACCATGTCTGAAATCCCACGTGATCTGTCAAATACTAATGCATGAAAATCCTAACCTCAAAAAAATCACCCGTTATTATGAGTTTTTGGCTGTATTACGGCCATCTCACCAATAACTCCTTCTAGGGCGCTTTCGAACGTGTCGGCTCTCTTTTCTGCTTGATTTTTTAGTTCGATTAGCAGGTCTTCTTTGAGGGTTTTTCTAATGTACCTCACGTTTGAGCCCAGTTCTTCAAGGCCTCTGTCGCATTTTATTTATTTCAGAATATCCGTATACGACGCTCCCTCCTTTTTTGTTAAGATTATAGCGTCTGGTTTCGATCTGATTCTCTTCTCGATCGGTTTCTTCCTTCTAACAACGTCTGTCCATTTTTCGACTGCGGGCTTGTCACCCAAACTGTCTTTGTCCATGTATTCCGTGACCTCACTATGTGTTGCTTGCACTTTGTGATTCATGTTTTTGGGCTTCTTCGTTGGTGGCAAATATCCCAATATCTCGCGTGGTCTCTTTGGAGCATTTTTTTCACTTTGAATTGGGGATACCTGCGGCGCTTTCCCTACCATGATTATTTTCGACGGCTTCTCTTGCTTTTCTGCATTATCATACAAGCTTGTGATACAGCTTACAAGATCACGCATAGCTTGATTTATATCTCTCTAACCGGACATCATACTTTCGAGCTCTCTAATTTTTCTACCCACTTTGCAGAAAATATTGGGATTTTCTCCATTGTTAAGCTCCTCAGATTTGCTACCTTTTTCTGCTTTTTCGGCATTTTCGCAAATTTTTGCTGATCCAGCAGCGGTGGGTTTTTCCGGTTTGCCTTTTGGAGGCGTTCTCAAGATTTTGGAGTTCCTCTGAAAAGGATTCTCTGGTGTACATCCCAAACTGTTCTCAGAGGCCATGACTCTGCCAGAGAAAAGTTGGGAACACCTGTCAGTGGGTACGTTCAGTCTTTGCCCTAACAAACCTTTCTTATATTTTGATGGTTGGCAATGCCGTAACCAAAGCAAAACGAAGAAAGGAGAAAAAGGAGAAACAAAACAAAAAACAGCTGACAGACTAAATCAAAACGGCAAAAAAGAATGGAGTGCACGTTTTGATTCGCTGTTACCTGGGCAAATTCCTATTTAATTTTTATTTTGTTTTATATAAATTTGCCAAAAAGGGGCAGGTAAGTGCCAAATAAATTCTATTGAAAAGATTTTTTGTAATTATCTAATTTTGTGATTAGCCTCCAATCAGATTGAAAGTGCAGTTCAGTCTCCCGGTAAGTCTTATACAAAAACAAGTGTGCTATTACTTTAAATGACCACTAATTTTTGCAGATATCCTAGACCACTAAGAAACACGTCTACTTTTCACTCTGTATATACAGATACAGCTTAGGTATGAATTTAGTTGTGCGGATAGGGAGTATAAGGACCCTGGGTCCGGTCAATAGGATCTGCCGGGCTCGTAAGAGGGAGGATGTCACCTCTCTTCGCGTCGGTGACACTCTGTTATCGTCGTGGAGAGAGTGTGCGGGGGTTCTATTAGGTGCGTTCTTTCCTAGGTCGGGGGTGCAGGTACCTCAAGCAAAAGAGGTGCCTGTCCCTCCACTAGATGATCTGTAGTTGGGGTACGCCCTTGGCCTGGTTATGTCTAAACGGTCCCCAGGTTTTGATGGTTTGAACGGAGAGATGTGTAAAAGCTTATGGAAGTTCATTCCGGAATACCTGGAGGCCATTTATAATAAGTGCGTCTGGGAGGGATACTTTCCACGCGAGTGAAAAAGTGCTAGAGTTGTTCCTCTCCTGAAGTCCCCTAATAAGGTCAGGAGCGCTCCTCGATCTTATCGGTGTATCAGTCTCCTTCCAATACTTGGAAAAGTGCTGGAAAGAGTCATGGTGGAACGGCTTCAGGAGCTAACGCGCGGTATGTGGTCGGATAGGCAGTTTGGGTTCAGGAAAGGGAGCAGTATAGAGGATGCGTCTATGTTCAGAATGTCGTTATGGAGAATGTCAACAAGTATGTCCTTGGCATATTTGTTGAAATCAAGGGGCCTGCTTAAGAGCAGATTGTCACCGATTCGTCCACCGATTGTCCGTGTGAAAGGGGTCAGTATCATATATGTGACGAAAGTCAAACTTCTGGGTTGACCATGAGTAAAAGGATGTGTTTTACTCCGCACTTGGCGAATGTGAAAGAGCGACTGCAGGCAACCGTAGGCAAAATACGCTGCATTTTGAGGAGCGATTGGGGTCTCGGACGTCGTGCTGTCCGCACCATATATCGTGGCTTCTTTTGGCCTGTGCCACATAAGGAGCCCCCATATGGTGGGAGACAGCCACGACTGTCTTGGGGTCTCAAAAACTTCTCTCAATTCAACGTTGTATGACGGTTGCTGTTTGCCTGTATGTCGCACCGTCTCAACGGATGTGATTCAGGTTTTGTTAGGTGCACCCCGTCTTGACCTGATTGTCATACAGCGCGCTGTTGCATTCAGGTTAAGAAGGGGCTTGAGTGTGTCATTGCTACGGAATGGCTGGATTTCCGCCGATGATATGGAGAGGGAGGGATATATAGGTGGCAAGAGGCTTTTAGATGATAGTGTTAGGTGTAGGTGGCACGAACGTTGGGACAATAGCCCTAAGGGCCGCGTGACGTACGAGTATATTCTGGACGTTGGCTTCTGCTTACGGGGCACCTATAAGATAGGGCGGAAATAGAAAATTGGTCGCATTTAATTGCAGAGTGCCCGATGTACTCGGACATTAGGGATCTGGGCGGTATGGGGATTAGCTGGACTGATGGACGATTAGATGTTAGTGGTGTGATCTCCATTAGTTGAAATACCGAACAGTTAGGGTCGTTTGGGCGTGTATTATTTAAGCGGCGAAAGTGATTAGCTGGGAATTAGGGTTAATTTTTGTATGATTGGTGTGTGAATGTGATATATGTATGGGGTCCAACCTATGGCCATCAGCCAAGAGCAGTATGGAAGCTCAACTGGTAGTAGCCTCGGCGACGAGGTCTGACCAAATACCACGGGGAGCAGAAGCCCATGGAGGTAACTCCAACCTGCTCAAGCGGACTGGCCCCTCGGAGAGTATCGTGGTTATTGTGGTTAAAACCCAAATGTGGGAAGAACTGACTTTGTCAGTTGGATGGGGAGTTGCATTGCAACCGGGTGCTGGACCCAAAGCACGGCAGAGGTTTCAGATGGGCCTCGAACCCGATCAAGGTGGTTAGTGTGTCCATTTCACACTGGCAATTGGTACTGAAAATGCTTAGCATTCTCAGGGCGCTGATCAACGCATTGATTTGATCCGCTATGCTTTTGAGTGCAGTGGAGTAAGGCTGTCGTCAGCAGGTACCCACACGAAACACACCGGACGTTGTCAACAGTGACATGAGAGCCAAGTCGCGAGTGTGACGACTGTTTGTTTGTTGACAGGAGATATTTTTTCTTGCCCTCGTTCACTGCCAGCCCCATTTGCTTTGCTTTCTTGTCCAGTCTGGAGAAAACAGAACTGACGGCGTAAAGGCAGCTCCTTTCCGTGCTGTCGAAAGCAGCTTTGAATTCGACGAAGAGGTGGTGTGTGTCGATTCTCCTTTCACGGGTCTTTTCCAAGATTTGGCGCATGGTGAATATCTGGTCGGTTGTTGATTTACCAGGTCTGAAGTCACACTGATAAGGTCCAATCAGTTTGTTGACGGTGGGCTGTAATCTTTCACACAGTGCGCTTGACAGAACCTTATGCGCTATGATCAGGAGGCTTATTTCACGGTAGTCGGAGCACATTGTTTGGTCTCCCTTTTTGTTGATTGGGCAGAGCACACTTAAATTCTAATCGTTGGGCATGCTTTCGTCCGACCATATTTTACAAAGAAGCTGATGCATGCTCCCTATTAGTTCTTCGTCGCTGTGCTTGAATAGCTCGGCAGGAAATCCATCGACCCCCGTTGCTTTGTTGTACTTCAGACGGGTAATTGCTATTCGAACTTCCTCATGGTCGGGCAATGGAACGTCTGCTCCATTGTCATCGGCCATTCAGCAGGCTGGAGAAGTGTTCCCTCCATAATTTAAGAATGCTCTGGGCATCAGTCACTAAATCACCTTTGGGAGTTCTACAAGAGTATGCTGTGTTGTTGAAACCTTCTGTTAGTCGCCGCATCTTTTCGTCGAATTTTCGAGCATTACCCTGTCGGACAGCTTATCAAGCTCTTCATACTCCCGCATTTCGGTCCTTCTCCTTTTCTGTCTACAAGTGCGTCTCGCTCGCCTCTTCAACTCTATACCATTCCGCACGTGTTGTGGTCGATCGTAACGTTGCGAGATAGGCTACCTGTTTTCTCTTCGCCGCGACACGGCAGACCTTTGCAGTTTCCAAAAACGAATGGTTTCGGTTGCAACTGTTGGAGCTTGAAATGCCGTCCCACAGTTCCTTTATACCGAGTTGTTGACGAGTGCTCTCAGGGAGCAGGAATGCAAGCCGAGTAGAAAATCGTTCGGCTATCTGTTGTGATTGCAGCTTCTCGACGTCAAACCTTCCTTGTGTTTGTTGACGTACGGTTTTTGCTGCACAGAGGCAGATGCGAATATTAGCTGCAACAAGATAGTGGTCCGAGTCGATGCACTAAGGGGTATTTGACGCAAAAAACCGGTCATAAGAGGTTTTACTAAATTTCGCCAAATGGTATTTACGCCGCATGTTTTACTATTTACAATAACCGCTCCAACCTATGCACCCCTCCCCCGCCCGCTTTTTACCTCTCTCTCGCAACGGATCCAGTCGGAACCCAATCATTGAGTGTAACGCGTGTCTCTGTTCTCGGCGTTCTCGATTATTTACATAATTTCCCTTGGTTGATACGGCTGCGCGTGGAGATTTACTTGGAAATTTTTTATTGAATATGGAAGTAAAAGGTATGTACATATGATTAAGACGTATAACAGTCAATTTATTCTTAAATTTAAGCATTTAAACTGATGTTGTTAGTTGCCTTTGCAAGAATGTAGTATTTTTTACAAAAAAAGTATAACATTATTGTTTTTGATTATTTGTCGGGATTTGTCGCGCCAGAATTCTGGTACGGAAATTTAATTTGGACCTTCTTCTATCCGAAACCGAAGTAAAATTGTCCCCCAACCCACCCCATTTTTATAGGTATTTTTTTAAAGTGCACGGTGTAATAGGATGTTGTTCAGATTTCTGAACACTTCTTAACGGCTACAATTGTAAAGAAGATATTTTTGTTAAGAAACAATTGTAATAGTTCAAATATTTATGTTCATTATCGCCAGCGTATACAAATCTAGTCTTAAACGTAGGTATCTATTTACAAATACCCATTTCTATCAACAATGTAATAAATGTTCATGTCGAGGAGTTGACTTTCGCTGCATGTGTAAGTCAGGGCACTTCCGGAAACATACACACTTCAAAGATGATTAAGGAAATAACTTCAACACCTACGAGAGCCAAGAAGATCAGAACGATAATTTCATCTAAAAAAGACCATGTGGAAAAAAAATATACTATAGAAGAAGCATTATCCTTATTTGTTGAAGGTAATTTCACAAGAAGTCAGCGGAATTCATTACAAGGCGGACGTAAAACTATCTATCCTTGCTACTCTTTGCTGCAAAAGGCAAAAAAAAGTGCTTACCCGGAGGAAGATAAAATAACGGTTACAGAGACTAGCTTTAATGTAGAACTTCAAGCTTTGCTGGATCATACGGCTTTGCGCCTCATCCAATATTTAAAAGAAGTCATAGATACATTAACTGACGCCGAGAAGCAGAGCCTTCTTTTGATATCAAAATGGGGGTGCGATGGATCACACCTAACTCCATTTAAGCAAAAATTTGAAAATCTTTCTGGTGACGATTCAAGTATATTTGTGAGCTCGATTGTTCCAGTGAGGTTGGTTGTTACTTTCAATGGTGAAACAACAAAAACCATTTGGCAAAACCCTACGCCATCTTCGGTGAGATTCTGCAGGCCTATTAGAGCTCAGTTTACTCACGAAACAAAAGATGTAACAAAACAAGAAATAGAATACATCGAAAATCAAGCCAGAGATCTGGAAGATACAAGAGACAGTGAAACATCAGCGCACATCATTCATAAAATATTACTGACAATGGTAGACGGGAAAGTTTGTAACGCTGCAACGGATACAACCTCTACTATGCGATGTTATGTATGCGGTCAGACTTCAAAAGATTTTAATAAATTAAAAAAAGGTGTCATAAATCAAGAAGCTTTAAAGTTTGGCCTCTCAGTACTCCACGCCCGAATACGGTTTTTTGAGTTGTTGTTGCACTTAGCATATAAAGAACCCATAAAGAATTGGCGAGCCCGTACAGCAGAAGACAAAAAGATTATTAAGGAAACAAAAGAGACAATACAAAAACGTTTTAAAGATGAAATGGGTCTACTGGTTGATGTTCCTAAACATGGTTTTGGAAACAGTAATGACGGGAATACATCTAGGAGATTTTTCGAAAATGCAGAATGCTCTTCTCGCATCACCGGCATCAACATCGAAGTAATAAAAAGATTTAAAGTTATTCTTGAAATAATATCAAGTGGTCATGAGATTGATCCTAAAAAATTCGATGATTATGCCCAAGACACGGCAAAATTGTATGTGGAAATGTACGGTTGGTATCCAATGTCGCCAAAATCCTGATACACGGAGCGCAGGTGCTGCAAGAGGCAATTCTTCCAATTGGACAATTATCCGAGGAGGCTGCTGAGGCCCGAAATAAACATATCAGAAAATATCGGGTAGATTTTGCCCGAAAGTTTTCGAGAATCGAGTGTAACAGAGATGTTTTGAACAGACTGCTTTTAACATCCGATCCACTTATCAGCTGCAATCGTCCAAAGAATAAGAAGAAACTCGTGCCATTTTCTGAGGAAGCAAAATCAATTTTAACTGCAGCAACACCTAATCTCAATAGGTCAGACGAGAATACTGTCGAGGAAGAGGATTCTGATGTAATCAGCGAACTAGATTATCCTGAAACTGATTAATTTTTTTTTAAATTATATTATTTTATTTTCAGTTATTTTTTTATATTCTAATCATGTATTTTTATTAATAAATGCTATATATTGATTCAATATTGCTTTTTATTATATTTTAAAATAATATAGGTCCCTAAATAATTATGACCGGTTTTTTGCATCAAATACCCCTTAGTGCGATGTTAGGACCTCGGAGCGTACGCACATCTAAAACACTGGGGACGTGTCTTTCGTCTATCACAAAATGATAGATTTGGTAGGAGGTATCTACTTTTCCTCCTTAATAGCAACCAATCTTTCCTGTAGTTCTAGCATTTTCTCCTGTGCAGTTACCAACATCTCAAGCTTTTCATCTAATCATTTTTGAATATCTGACAAGACTTTATAATTTGTTGGAGTAACTCCAAATTTTCGTCACTCTTAGTTTTCCTCCTCGGTGTGCGTGGAGTTCTTTCTGTTGACGTTGTAGCGTTTAGCGTCTGTGTAGATGTTATTGCCAGATAATAAGCTGGAGAAAGGGTTTGCCTCCTCGTCTCTGCTATCACTGCCACCGATGAACGTCGAAGCTTGCGTAGTTGGGTTATATCTAAAGCTTAGTACGCAGCTCTCAAGAAACGTAAAAACTTCATATAAAAAAACGCTTAAGAAACGGTCCAGAAACGTTCCTGCGATAAACTTACTTGTGCTAGTACGCAGCTCTCAAGAAATCTAGTACTAATTTTTAATACTTTTTTTCTATAAAATGTGAATATGGCAAACCTGGTTTTGCGAAGAAACATCAAATCAACAATTGTTTCTTGACGGAAATTCGAAGTAATCGTCAAATTCATCCTAAATTAGTTGAAATCATTATTATAAAGTATGTTCCATTTTGAAATGTTGTATAAAACCAACCAATCGTCAACAACATTCCTTAAATCTCAATGAAAATATTTGTGTTACCATACACATACATACATACGCACAAAGTTTGTTTACTTTGTTTATTCTCTCTTGCTCTTCTAATGTGGATCATTCACAATGCGTAACCAGCTGTCAAAATTACTTGAGAAATAATGTATTTTTGTTCTTGAGCAATTACTTGAGAGCTGCGTACCAACCTTAAATGCAAAAACATTTGTTATGCCCTCTACGAAGGGCATTATTGAAGTAAAGCTTTTTCTTTGCTTGGTATTTTTGATCAGCAAAAACCTAGAAAAACAATCATAAAAATTAATATTTTACAAAACTATATTGCATATCAATTATATACACACCTTACTCCACAGCTTAGCATCTTGAACTGGTGACCCCACGGCATTAAGCTGTAATAGTTTAGCAACTGGTCATAGATAGGTTATCAGTAATTAATGGTTTCGTTAACCGATAGGTTACTTTAGTTTTAGCCTCAGGAAAAAAGTAACCATTTCTCTTCTTTCACTACACGTCAGTGTAATTAGCTTATCTGTTACTGAAAATAGTTTGTTTGTTATTATTATGATCACCTATGGGTTACAGAAAACTGGGGTCGAATCATCACATCCGTCGACGTATCACTCGCTGTATTTCGGATTAAGACATACGTCATCGTAACACTTATATCGCAACCTGGCATGATGTCATACATGAACGATTATATTCGTTCGAAACGTTATTCGAATGAGAAAGCCAATCGTTACAGACAAATTTATAAAAATGTGAGTAATTTTTTTTATAATAATTTTTAGTAATAAAGAACCAAAAAAACCAATGAATGAAATACCTCACTTAAATAAAAAATAAAATAGAAATGAATTCATGTGCACAAAATTAGTGTAATTCAGTTTACATTAAAAACAAATTTACTCAGTTAGACTCAGTCAGACATATACATTTTCAAATAAAATTTAATAAAGAATACTTTATTTGGTGTTTTATTTTAGTGGTGTCTATTTCTTGTGATTGATCAGAATCGAAATATTCAATATTTAATATCTTTCAATATGTTTTGTAATGTCGAACGAACTTTAGCAAATCTTGCCACTTTTGTGGGATGATAACTTTTTCTCTTGCATTTTCTAAAATTCTCCGCCGTCGTTTTAAGATTCCAATGCTTTGAAAATTTTTCAGAGAAAATTTGGTTATATGAGGTTTCATAATTGTTTTTTTTTTATACATACGCAGTATCCGAAAGTGCCGAAGTAGTGCTGCGATCTCTTAGTTATCTTCGCACTATTTTTTCATCCCCTTCACTTTCACTAGAGCTCAAATAAAACACAAAGTCGGATCCATTTTGATATTTAATTAGCTTTTGTTAGTTTATTGAAAATTTGCACTAGTTTTGACAGTTCCGATTCGCCACCTGGACAATAGGTTATTTGTTTCGTTATTCATTGGTCACAGAATACTGGTGCATCGGTTAACTCGCCTCTTGCTATGAGTTATATGTTTGTTAATTTACTAATTCTTAACATTCACAGAATTTGTACACATATAAGCTAATTAAATAATAATATTTTAAATTAATTGAGAGCTATTAGTATTAAGTAATTTAAATATAATAATAACATATGTTAAACAATTTTCGGGAACACAGCTATAGGTGTAAGCAGTTACATAATTGCTCGTCCCTAAACGCTGTACAAAATGCCACAAACATTTCATATGTTATTTAAAGTATTCACCCAACATTTTGTGAAAAAATTTTTTGTTCTGTATTCACTATTAGCGATTCGATATATTGATGTGTGTTACTTTGCTTATTCATTGCCATTAAAAGAACAATTTACACAATTCTATCAGTTTCCGAAGGATAATGCATTTTTATGAAAATATCAAAAGAGTTGAAAAATGAAATGTGCAATTTATTTCTATACACCTACCTCAACATTTCATTCAATGCATTTATTGGGTATGTCTCGTCTGCGTGGAAAGCAGCCTTACAAACAACTCCACGGTTTTATTTAAAGCCTCCATTCTTCGGAACAGTATCCAACTTTACAGTTGACACATTGTCTAACTAATTGCAGCCATGGTGCTTTTGGATCGTATTCAGGCAAAGACACTACCAATGCATTGTTAGTGACCAAGTTTTATACAACTGTTTCTAATAAATAATTTTTCTTAAAGCCTAACAATAAGTTATAAAGTCTTGAATCTATTTAAACACTTGACACATTGAAACAAGTGATTAAGCTGTTTTGGTGATACGTCGCTCTTTAATACGCAGGCATATCTTTCTTTTAAGTCGTGTTTGATCGCAAGAATGTACCAAAACATTAGCCAAAGGGTTTGGGTGATCTCGGAGTTTAGTTTAATTCTGCCGTCTTCTACTTTATTCTTTACCATAGGAATACCAAGATCTTTATGGATATTTTCGTTACGCATGTACTATGGTGAACACGTGATTGTTCTAAGCATTTTTGATTGAAACCTTTGTAATATATCAATATTAGTTGCACAGGCCGTACCCCACAGTTTAATGCCATACATCCAAATCGGCTATATGACCGCATTATATAAAAGAACTTTGTTGTTTAGGTTAAGTTTAGAGTTTTTATTTAAAAGCCAATTTAAATTTGCAGCTTTAATCTTAATACATGTTATTTTACTAGAGATGTGTTTTCTCCATGCGAGCCTTCTGTCTATGTGAATACCAAAATATTTTACTTTGTTCGCTTCGCTTGGGGTACTAAAATATTGCTTATTTTTACTCCGGGCACATTTATGGTCTTCGCGAAAACGTAACACTTCTATTCATTTACATAGAAATTTGCTAGCCTTTCTTCGACAGAACTTAAATGCTCCGCTAATATTTTTGATACTAATATGCAATTGATACGGCTCATTAAAGCTCTATCATCTGCAAAAGTTGAAGTCAATACAATGTTGGCTGTTGGAAGATTTGCTGTATATATGTATAAACGCCAGCAGATATAAAATTTCTTACTTTAACCATAAATTGTCTATTATTTAAATAAGATTCCAATGTCTTATATAATTCTAAAGGTAAAATTTTTTTAATCCTACAAGTATATAGAAGGCCTTCGTGCCACACCTTTTCAAACGCCAGAGCTACGTCTAGAAATATTGCAGAACAGTACTGTGCTAAAAGTATTGTGCCATGTTTCGCACGAAATTCGAATTGATGCGTTGGTATTGTATTATTTTCGTGGAGGAAAGGAGACATCTTTGATAGTAATGCTTTTCCAAATATTGTTGAAACACTGTGTAGAAGACTGATTGCTCTGTATGAAGACGGCTGTTTATATACCAAGATAACCTGCGACGTTTCAATGAAATTGAATAGTATCCGAAACCAAGAATTGCGTTGAAGAGCAAAGAGAGCACCTCTACAGCAAAATTGTTAACTGAATTAGCATTTTTGGGGAAATATTATCATGTTCTGGCGACTTTTTTGGATTAAGTTATTTTATGATTCCGATAATTTCAGAAAGTGAAGTTTTAAAAGACACAAGCGACTCTTTAGCTGTGTTGTGTAAGATTGACAGCTGTTGTTTGGCAAATTGTGTTGAAATACCTTTTCAATGAGATTTGCAAAACAATTAACCTTTTCCTGGTGGCTTTATGGACTTTTGGGCTTTCCAAGATGTTCGACCCACTTCTGGATCAACGGATATGTGTTGTTTACATAACTTTATCAGTACAGAAGAGTGATCAGAAGATAGATCAGTACATGTTAGAATTTTCACTACAAAACCATACACTAATGGGTATCAAACCCGCGGACTCACCCGTTGAATTGGAGACGAAAGCGAAGGAGGAGGATTCAATCGACAAGCTGGCAAAACGATGCGTATATGCGCGCGAATCGTAATTGAAAGAGAGCGGGGACCGTCCGTCGGTCCCTTTTGTTAATTGTGTCCGGTGTTCTCGTGTGTGGTGTATATAATGCAGGTGTGTTGAGTGTGAGGTGTGGAATATGATGTGTGGATGATGTGGATGGTGTAATCGTGTTGAGTATGGGGTGTACGTGTGGGGTGTAGCTTTATTATATTTAGAGGGGGGTCAGGTTCTCATTTAGCCATCCCGGCCCCAGTAAACGACTGTTTAG
The DNA here is from genome assembly GCF_023373825.1 of Bactrocera dorsalis. Taxonomy (NCBI): domain Eukaryota; kingdom Metazoa; phylum Arthropoda; class Insecta; order Diptera; family Tephritidae; genus Bactrocera; species Bactrocera dorsalis. The sequence continues at coordinate 70,555,204 of NC_064303.1, read as the reverse complement.
CCTAAAAGGTGCTGCAGCTGTTGCAGCGTTGCCACAACGCTGCTCAGACCCGTAGATCGACGAGATGGTGGCCCAGGCTGTCGACGCCGCAGTGATGCTCCGCTCCGCTGGGGTGCGGCACGAGCTGCGGGTTGGAATCGGGGTATGATGCCGCGATGGTTGGGTGGCCGGCTCACTTCGCGTGACGAGCTGCGGTGTAGCAGCGTTTGATGCGGCCGGTGGCACATTTGGCACAGCCCACGTGACTCACACTCTGTAGTCGCATGAGTGTGCGACAGGCAGTTGAGGCAACGCCCGTGGGTCTGAGGAACTTGCTGCCGTTGCATACCCCTAAATATTCCACAATGGTGGAGACGATGAGGGCGTCGACAGATGGTACACCTTATTCGGGTCTCCGAAGTCCTCGATGTAGTCGATGGTGGTCGGGTGCCACCAAGAGGTGCGGGTGTAAGTATCGCTGCAGGCGCGGTTGCCGGTACAGGTGCCGGCGTTGTTGCCGGTGCAGTTGCCGGCGTTGTTGCAACCACAGTTCGGGCCGCTGGTGTAGGCCCAGTGCGTGGCGTTGCGGAGTTGCGACTGATGCGTCTACATCCATGGTGATCTATGGTAAAGGAGATGGTTAGTTATACATATCTGTCATATAATTTGATATGGGCAATCGTGCCACGATATGTAGCATGAACGGATCGTCGTATTAATCGACCATTTTTTGTTAGGTTTGTTTGTTGGTTTTGACGGTTTATTATTTTTTTTCCTAGCGGTTTGTTACTGGCGTATTTCTCGTTTTAGCGTAAAATTTAGTAATTTTATTATATCGCGCCAGTATCGGTTTGGTTATTTCGGTTTTCGGATTCGCGGTCGTCGGTGGTTGGTAAAAAGCACAGCTTCACGAGCGGTCTGGTTAGTGTTCCATTTTGCGTATGGAGATCAACGACGCGTATGTGACCGTCGGAGCCATAATGTAGCTTTTCTATGCGGCCAAGCCGCCACTCAGTAGGGGGTAGACAATCATCATGAATGAGGACGATAGCGACTCCATGCCTGGATCAGGAATGGCCAGGATGGGTGCTCCTTTTAGAAAATGCCCTGAAGTTATGGCGGTGAAATCTGAGGGGTCTTGCGATAGTACTGTAAGTGGCCGTGAATTGAGAACGGCTTCAATTCGATTTAATAACGTCGTGAACTCTTCGTAATTGAATTTATAATTTCCAGCTACCCGTTTGAAATGGGATTTGAAGCTTTTTACAGCGGATTCCCATAAACCGCCCATATGCGGAGCGCTTGGGGGTATAAATTGCTAGTTGATACCTTGAGGGGCGTCCTTTTGTACGATGTCGGGTGACACTTGTTTTAAAAAATCCACAAATTGCTTTTCTGTGGCTCGTTGAGCTCCGATAAAGGTTTTGCCATTATCGCTCATGATTTTTGATGGGTAGCCACGTCGAACGACGAAGCGAGCAAATGCCGCGAGAAAAGCCTCCGTCGTCAGATTACTACATAGCTCAAGATGTACTGCCTTTGTCGTGAAACATACAAAGACAGCCACATAGCCTTTCATAAGAGTGGGAGACCTTAACATGGACGCCTCGAATTAGCGAGCCGACCATTGGCACAAAGCAGACCTTTCGTGTCCAAAAATGGGTTTAGAACTAAGAGTGAGCTCTTTTTATCAATCGGCTTCGATTCTCTTAGTAGTGATATATCGCGGCTGAAGTAGCGCGCTTGTGTATATGCTATTAGTGCGACCTTTGCCTTTTGTAACTCTAGGTGCGTCACTGTGTTGCATGGGAAATTATGTGATCCTTTTACTTTGCTTTTGAGTTGCTCGACAAATTTTAACATATAAGCAACTACTCTGAGAGCTTTTGGAAACGATGAAAACCGTGCAAGGATGTTGGCATCCTCCAATAATGTGTGAAAGGTGGCGATTTTTCGACCTTCTGGTGCGATAATGTTGCGCATGGGGGATTGTGGCCAAGAATCAGGAGAATCTATTAACCATCGGGGGCCATTCCACCAGAGGGTGGTGGTGGCAAGGTGCAGTGGCTTGCACCCTCTTGTACCTAGATCGGCAGGATTGTCAGCACTGGATACGTGACGCCAAGTGGCTGATCCCACTAGGTCAATAATTTGAGACGTTTGGTTAGAAATATACGTCTTCCATGCATGTGGTGGTTTTTCCAACCAGGCTAGTACAATTTCTGAATCGGACCACATATATAGTTTGCATTTTGTCATATTTAAATGCATTTGCACCATGGCTACTAATTTTGAAAGTAGTAGTGCGCCACATAACTCAAGTCGTGGGAGACTTATAGTTTTTAAAGGTGCCACCTTTGCTTTTGCTACTAATAAGTGGCTTGTGGTCGTGGTGTCACTGTGCGTGCGCACATAGATAGTAGCGCAGTGTGCCTTTTCTGAGGCGTCACAAAAGCCATGTAATTCGACTTTGTGATCGTGGAATTTGAATCTGAGAAATGTCATTCAGATTGTTTGCGAACTGGGACCATTTTTCTAAGCGAAGAGGTTTCACTTGTTCGTCCCAGTCTAGCCATAATTCTTGTATTAAGATTTTCGCTTGGATCATAATTGGCGAAAGCCATCCTGCGGGATCGAAAAGTTTTGCCACCGAGGATAAAATCTGTCTTTTCGTTATGGCTGATAATGCGGATATGGACTCTGTCGTGTATGAGAACTGGTCCGATATCGCATTCCATTGGATGCCTAGAGTTTTTGTTGTTTAGTGTCCAACAAATTTTCGTTTGGAACATTTTTGACTATATTTGGGTGATTTGCCGTAATCTTTTTTAAAGGAAACCCTGCGGATTTGAGGGCTTTTATCACCTGTGATAAGGCCTCGTATGCTTGTGGAAGGGTGTGACTTCCAGACAGAATATCGCCTACATACGTTTGAGTTTTCAACACTTCAGTTGCCAGAGGAAATTCTGACTTTGTGTTGTCTGCCAATTCGTGGAGTGTTCGAATGGCTAAATATGCTGCACAGTTAACGCCAAATGTAACTGTTTTTAATTTGAAGTCGCGTAAAGGACTGGTGCGGGATCTTCGGAACATAATACGTTAAAAATCTTGGTCGTCTTTATGTACGCCTATTTGTCGATACATTTTTTCGACATCCCCATTGAATACGTATTTGTATATACGCCAATTCAATATGAGGAGCATTAGATTTGGTTGGAGTGTAGGTCCCGTAAATAGAATATCATTTAGGGAATTCCCCGAGCTAGTGGTTCTCGAAGCATTAAAAACAACTCTTACTTTTGTTGTTTTTTTGTCTGGCTTTACTACTGCGTGATGTCGCAGATAAAAGGAGTAGTATTTGCCGTTAACGATTTTCTCCCCTGGGTTTACTTCCTCCATGCGATCTAAATGGAGGTATTCTTCTAACACACCATCATATTCAGATTTGAGTTCGCCTTTTTTAAGTAGGTTTCTTTCCATACTTAGAAACTGCTGAATTGCAGAGGTGCGAGAGTGACCTAAGGCGAGTGTGTTAGGAAATTGTTGCTTAAGTGGTAGTCGTACGACGTACCGACCATTTTCTGATCTAGTAGTTGTGGCTTTGTAAAAATCCTCCCAATACTGATCTTCAGGGGTTGTGACTGATATGGGGGGAAGTTCTTCTAGTTCCCAAAATTTTCTCAATTGTGAATTGAGGTACTCATTTGAAACTTCCTCAACTTGAGTTGTCAATTTTGTAACTGGTTCCGCAACTAGTCCGCTTAGGACCCATCCGAAAATGGTATTTTGCGCCAGAAGTGTTTTGGTAATTTTCTCAATACCTTCGAGTATTATCTGTGGTATGAGATCGCTGCCTAATAGGAGATCTATTTGTGCGGGTGTGTTGCAGTTTGGGTCTGCTAGCTTTAGGTGTGAAACCTTTTGCCAATGCTTGCTATTTATATGATAGCTTGGTAGCATGTTGGTTAATTGCGGTAAGACAATAGCTTCTGCTTGTATGCGCTTATCCGCTTTGGGGGAAAAGAGGGTAATAGGGCAGATTTTATTTGAGTTTTGAACAACTCTTCCGCCCATTCCCGTGATTTCAAAGTTGGCCAGTTTTGTTGGTAACTGTAGCCTGTTTTGTGCCCTAGACGCTATAAATGACCGTTGTGATCCTTGGTCTATTAAGGCTCTGATTTTAAACAGTTCTCCTTGGTGTTCGATGGAGACAACTGCTGTCGGTAATAGTACCCTACTGTGATTTTCGCTATGTAGCGTTTGGGTTTTTAACGCCTTTGAGCAGCATGGTGCTTCTTGGCAGTTTTCAGAATTTGTTGTGGCAACTAATCCTGTTGCTCGTTTTACGTTTGCATTGTTTGGGGGTGAGCTGGAAAAATTGGTTATATGTAACATTGAATGATGTCTTTTATGGCAGTAAACGCAATTAAATTTGCTTTCGCTATCTTTAAGCGTATGCGCATGTGACAGACAGTTGGTACATAATTTTTTCGTTCTTACGAAATTGTTTCGATCGCTAACATTCATTTTTTTGAATTGTTCGCATAATTTTAGTTTGTGACCTCCTCTACAAAGTTCGCATGACGTTTGCTTATATTGTTCGGATGTGAACGATTGATTTTTAAAAATGCTTCTATTTATATTATTGTGGCTACTTGCTTGGGGTCTATTGAAGCTTCTATTGAGGTCGTTTTGAACGTTTTTCGTTCTGACTAGTTTTTTTTCTACCCTTTCTGCAATTTCCTATTGGGTAGTAAGAGATTCTTTCATTTGCCACGTTGGGCACTTTCTTCGCGATGAGAGCGATTGCTCCCACAAAAGTAACGATTTTTCTGGTAATGCAGCTGTACATATATTTACCAGAATAGGGTCCCAATTATCTGTGGGAATATTCTGTGTCGATAAAACCGACAAACAATTTGAAACCGTGGATTGAAGCTTTATGAACTCTTCACTTGTTTCTTTCTGAATTTTTGGTAAATTCATTAATATCGTCACCTGTTTGTCGACCAATATTCTCTCGTTTTCGTAACGTGCTTTTAAAGCTTCCCAAGCAAAATTGAAATTTTCGTCATTGAGAGCGAACTGTTTCGCTATTACGCCTGCCTGACCTTTGGTTTTGTATCTGAGGTGATACAATTTCTGCGCTTGTGACAATTTAGGATGGTTTATGTACACAGCTGTAAACATGTCCCGGAAGGACGGCCACTGTTCATAACCACCATGAAATATATCTGTGTCGCATACTGGCACTTTAAGGTGAATGCCTGAACTTGACTCATGGGCTTGTCTTTGTGGCAGCTCTACTCTCTGTTGTGGAGTATGTGCAATTGCTCTTAATAGGTTTAGTTGATCAGAAATCATTGCTTTTGTGTCTTCGAACTGGTCTAGGCAGTGTTCATACTTGATGTAAGCCGAGGACTTGAAATTTTCGGGAAGACCTGAGTCGTCAGATTCTACGATTGCGTCATATGCCGCTTAGAGACGTGTCCAAAAATTGTCTAAATTATCTTTTTTGATTTCTAAGACCGATTCAGATTTGTCTTGAATCGGTGAAGATGAAAATCAAGTACAGTATCGTATCAAACTGTCACTCTCAGCAATGAATTTTGTATGAGAAATGTCTTTACCCCTCTTTAGTTTTGTAGCACCTTGCTTTGAGCGTGTAGCTTCAGCCGGTGTACACGGACTTTTTTCGTCTGAAATCATCTTTGGAACTTTTAGCAACTGAGTTGTTTTAGATTCCTTTGAGTCTGAGTTCATTTAAAAGATGTATAGAATAAATTAAAGAGTCTTAGAGAAACCTAGACTTGTAGCTGTTTAGAAAAAGTTTCGTATATAAGATGTTGAATAGAAGACTCTTTTGTATGTAAGGCTTTTGTATGTATGGCTTTTTGATAAACCGAGATTTTAAAAATATTTTCGTATATATATGTACATATGTATTTATGTATATGATCAGACGAGAACTCTTTTAAGTAAATAAGAGTTTTTAACTAAATTAATAAACCAAAAAACGCTTTTTGTTGCCGCGTATAATCGTGTTTATGAGTAACCGAAAACTCTTTTAAGTTAAATAAGAGTTGTTTTATTTTTGCTTCGAATTCAATTTAATTTTATTTAATTATTTGTTATTAATCCGCAAAAACCAATAATTCCTTGTATATATTTGTATATGTATGTACGTATATATATTTATGTATCTTTATTTTCTTATGTGCAAATGAGAGCTCGTTTTAGAGATCACTGCACTTTATTCATAAGCATGTATGTACATATGTATGTATTACGCTTTGATTTTTTACACAATCCTGCTTGTTTTAGTTAGCCAAAACCCAAGGGGTATCGCGGAATATATGCTGTTTCAATACCTGTGCAACTCACCTTTGCTTCCAACCTTAATTGTTGTGAAGAAATAATGCACAGCCCGAGATTTCAAATTGCGGAATTCACTTTTATTTTTTCAAATAATGCTATGTGATGCACAGCACGGTTTTCGTTGATACAACTTTTAGTGATATACTTATGTATATTGCATAAAATGATAGGCCAATTGGCGGCGGAATCGGCGAGCGATTATTAATGCGGGAGGAAAAAACAACGATGCTGCGAAAAGCGTATGCGCAAAGGCTTGGAGTCGACTCGTACGAAAGTAAAAGCGAAGTGAAGTGGCTGGAGTTGTCCGTCCCTTTTTTTTGTGTTCTAGTTGGAAGTGTGGTGTCATGTTTGAGTGTATTGGTGTGATGTGTAGTGATGTGGAAGGTGAGTGGTGAGTGTGGTGTGCTGTTATGATGATTTGTGTTGAAATGTGGTGTGGCTGTGTTTCATTACAGGGTAGGCCGAGAGTCATTTAGACATCCCGGCCCCCCTAGGCAAATTATTAGCCTAGTAGCCTTTGCAATTGCTGCAGTGTAGCCACCACGTTACTGAGTCCAGTAGGTTGGCGAGACCGCGGCCTAGGTTGACGCCGCCGCGTAGAGGTATTGGGTTGGTGGCGCCGAGTACGTGTTCGGGATTCTGGTGGTGGCTCAGCTCTTCGTGGTCGTGCAGCACGGTTCGCCTGCGGTCGTCGGGTCGTAGCACGACTGGAGGGGGCAAGTAATTGTCTGCCGTCCCGATGAAGGAGCGTATGATGCGGCCGCATGCATATTTGGCACGTATACCCTGATGTACACTCCGATGTGGAGTGGGTAGGTGCCAGACAATTTAGGCAGTGGCCATGTGCCTGGACAATCTGCTGGCGGAGCGGAGGCAGCATCCTCTTAAAAATGCCGCAGTGCGGCAACCTGTGGGGGCGGCGGCAAAGCGGGCATCGGAGGCGCTGTGGGTCTGCTGGCACCGGCGTCGTGGCACGTGAATGGTCGACCGAACGGCTGGCGTTGGTGCTAGCGGCATATCGACATCCATTTGATCTGTCAAAGATATTTACGTTATATGTTTGTGGTATACAGATATGATAGTTGGTGCTACGTTAGGTGGCACTGGTGGGTAGTCATGTGGACCACCCATCTATTACTACGTTTGCGGTTTTCATTAAGATAGGATTTGTGGTTTGTTTTGCGGGTTATATCGATTTAGCGTTTATTGTTTACGGTTTACGTGTCGGTTTTATCGGCTGTGGGCAAAAAGCATAGTTTAACGAGCGGCCGAGTTAGTGTTCCGTTTTGCGTACGGAGATCAACTACGCGAATATGACCGTCGGAGCCGTGGTAAAGCTTCTCTATGCGGCCAAGCCGCCATTCAGTGGGGGGGAGACAATCGTCATGAATTAAGACACAATCTCCAAGCTTAGGCGCGTTTTCTGGTGTTTTCCACCGGTACCTTCTGTGGAGGTCCTTTAAATAATCTTCTTTCCATCGAAGACTGAAATCGTGATGGAGAATTTTAATTCTTTCCCATATGTTTAATAAGGAAAGCGACTCCACGCCTGGCTCAGGTGTGGCCAGAATGGGCGCTCCTTTAAGAAAATGCCCTGGTGTGAGGGCTGTAAAGTCTGATGGATCTTGTGAGAGGGCTGCGAGAGGCCGTGAGTTGAGAACGGCTTCAATTCTAGTTAAGAGGGTCGTGAAGTCTACATAATTGAATTTATAAGTGCCAGCTAGCTTCTTGAAATGTGATTTGAAGCTTTTTACGGCTGATTCCCATAAACCACCCATGTGTGGAGCGCTTGGGGGGATAAACTGCCAATTGATGCCTTGGGGAGCATATTTTTGAATAATGTCAGGTGAGACTTGTTTCATAAAATCCACAAATTGTTTCTCTGTGGCTCTTTGATCTCCGATAAATGTTTTACCATTATCGCTCATGATTTTGGTTGGAAAGCCACGTCGTCCGACGAAGCGAGCAAATGCCGCGAGGAAAGCCTCCTTTGTCAGATTGGAACATAGCTCAAGGTGTACTGCTTTTGTCGTAAAACAGACAAAGACAGCCACATAGCCTTTCATCAGGGTGGGAGACCTTAGCATGGACGCCTTTATTTGAAAAGGGCCAGCAAAGTCGACACCTGTAGTGGTGAAAGGCAGAGCAAAGTTACAGCGTTCCGGTGGAAGTGCTGCCATAATCTGCGTTCTCATTTTCTGCTTGTGCATAGTGCAGACCTTGCACGTGAAAATGCACTTCTTGATTTGGGGCTTAAGGCGGGGAACATAGTACTCTTGGCGTACCATATGTTGCATGAGGCGATGTTCGGCGTGTAACATGAGTATATGGATATAATTGATGAACAATGTGGCAAATGAGGATTTCTCTGGTATTATTATGGGATGGCGTTCGTTATACGTAAGGCTGGAATTAGCAAGCCGGCCGTTTGCACGAAGCAGACCTTTCGTGTCTATAAATGGGTTTAGTACTAAGAGTGTGCTCTTTTTGTCAATTGGCTTCGATTCTCTTAGTAACCCTAGGTCGCGGCTGAAGTAGCGCGTTTGGGTTGATGCGATAAGAGCGACCTTCGCTTTTTGTAAGTCTTGGTGCGTCAATGTATCGCATTGGGGGCAAGTTGCTCCCTTTACCTTAAGTTTGAGTCGCTCTACGAATTTGAGAATATAGGCGACTACTCTGAGTGCTCGGGGGAACGATGAAAATCGTTCAAGGATGTCAGCATCATCCATTGTTGTGTTATAAGTGGCGATTTTTCGACCTTCTGGGGCAATTATGTTGCGCATTGGCGATTGTGGCCAAGAATCGGGAGATTCTGTTAACCATCGGGGGCCATTCCACCAGAGGGTGGTGAAGGCGAGATGAAGGGGTTTGCACCCTCTTGTCCCAAGATCGGCAGGATTGTCAGCACTGGCTACGTGGCGCCAAGTGGCTGATCCTACTAGATCAAGTATTTGAGACGTTCGGTTAGAAATATATGTTTTCCACGCGTGTGGTGGTTTTTCTAACCAGGCTAGAACTATTTCGGAATCGGACCAGAGGTATAATTTATATTTTGCCATGTTTAAGTGGGTCTGCACCATGGAGACTAGCTTTGCTAGGAGCAGAGCGCCACAGAGTTCAAGTCGTGGTAGACTTATGGTTTTTAGAGGCGCAAATTTTGCTTTTGCCACTAGTAGGTGGCTTGTAGTTGCAATAACGCTTTGGGTGCGCACATATATAGTGGCACAATATGCCTTTTCAGAGGCGTCGCAGAAGCCGTGTAGTTCCACTTTGTATTCGGGGGAATAGTTTACCCACCGTGGAATGTGTATCTGCGAAATGTCTTTTAGGTTATTAGCAAACTGGGACCATCTTTCTAAGCGAAGAGGTTTCACTTGTTCGTCCCAGTCAGTTCCGTCTAGCCATAATTCTTGGATCACGATTTTCGCTTGTATCATAATTGGCGAAAGCCATCCTGCGGGGTCGAAAAGTTTTGCCACAGAGGAGAGAATTTGGCGTTTTGTAATGGCGGATAATGCGGATATGGACTCAGTCGTGTATGAAAACTGGTCCGATATCGCATTCCATTGGATGCCCAGTGTTTTTGTTGTACTTTCCTTTTCGAATATAAGGAAATTAGTATCCAACAAATTGTCGTTTGGTATATTTTGCAAGATATTTGGGTGATTAGCTGTGATCTTTTTTAGGGGAAACCCTGCGGTGTTGAGGGCCTTTATCACTTGTGATAAGGACTCGTATGCTTGTGAGAGGCTGTGGCTCCCAGACAAGATATCGTCTACATACGTCTGTGTTTTTAACACTTGTGTTGCCAGAGGAAATTCTGACTTTGTGTTTTCTGCCAGTTCGTGGAGTGTGCGAATGGCTAAGTATGGAGCACAGTTTACGCCAAAGGTTACTGTTTTTAATTTAAAGTCGCGTAGTGGACTATTGGCAGATTTTCGGAAAATAATCCGTTGGAAATCTTGATCATCTTTATGAACAATTATTTGTCGATACATTTTTTCGACATCCCCATTGAATACGTATTTGTATATACGCCAGTTCAATATGAGGAGCATTAGATCTGGTTGGAGTGTGGGTCCCGTAAATAGAATGTCATTTAGGGAATTCCCCGAGCTAGTGGTTCTCGAAGCATTAAAAACAACTCTTACTTTTGTTGTTTTTTTGTCAGGCTTTACTACTGCATGATGTGGCAAGTAGAAAGAGTAATATTTGCCTCTTATGATTTTTTCACATGGGCTTACTTCCTCCATGCGGTCTAAATGGAGGTATTCTTCCAAGACACCATCATAATCTTGTTTCAGCTCACCTTTTCTAAGTAGGTTTTTCTCCATACTTAGAAACTGCTGCATTGCAGAGGTGCGAGAGTGACCTAAGGCGAGTGTGTTAGGAAATTGTTGTTATAGTGGTAGTCGTACGACATACCGACCATTGGCTGATCGAGTAGTTGTGGCTTTGTAAAAGTCTTCACAATACTGATCTTCTGGTGTTGTAATTGAAATGGGGGGGAGTTCCTCTAGCTCCCAAAATTTTCTCAATTGTGAATTGAGGTACTCGTTAGAGATTTCCTCAACTTGAGTTGTCATTGCTGTGACTGGTTCCGCAACTAGCCCACTTAGGACCCATCCGAAAATGGTATTTTGCGCCAGTAGTGTTTTCGAAATTTTTTCGACACCTTCCAGTATTATTTGCGATATAAGATCGCTGCCTAATAGAAGGTCTATTTGAGCGGGGGTGTTGCAGTTGGGATCTGCTAGAGTCAGATGTGAAATCTTATCCCAATGCTTGCTACTTATTTGATAGCTTGGAAGCATGTTTGTTAGTTGCGGTAAGACAATAGCATTTGCTTGAATGCGCTTATCCGCTTGTGGTGAAATTAGGGTAATGGGGCATATTTTGTTAGAGTTTTGTACTACTCTTCCGCCCATTCCCGTAATTTCATAATTGGCTTGTTTTGTTGGCAATTTTAATTTATTTTGAGCCTTAGACGCTATAAAGGATCGTTGGGACCCTTGGTCTATTAGGGCTCTTAGTTTGAACAGTTCTCCTCGATGTTCGATGGAGACAACTGCTGTGGGTAGTAGTACTCTACTATGATTATCGCTGTGTAGCGTTTGAGATTTTAATGCCTTTGAGCAGCATGGTGTCTCTTGGCAATTTTGTTGCGTTTCTGTTTCGGGAGTTGCTGTTGCAACTAAACCCGTGGCTTTTTTTGAAAAAGCGCTACTTTGAGTTGTGTTGGGAAAGTTGTTTATGTGCAACATAGAATGATGCCTTTTGTGGCAATATACGCAGTTAAATTTGCTTTCGCAAGCAATGAGATTGTGTGAGTGAGACAAGCAGTTTGCGCAGAGTCTTTTTGAACTGACAAAGTTGTTCCTTTCATTCACATTCAATTTTTTAAATTTTTCGCAAGCTTTTAGCTTATGCCCTCCTGTACATAGTTCGCATGACGTGAATTTATTTTGTTCAGATGTGAACGATTGTGCTTTGAAAAAGCTTCTATTTAAATTGTTGTTGTTATTGACTTTGGGTCTATTGAAGCTTCTGTTTAGGTCGGGTTGAACGTTTTTAGTTCTAATTGTTTTTTTATCTATTTCATATTGGGCAGTTAGGAAATCTTTCATTTGCTGCCACGTTGGGCAGTCTCTTCTTGATGAGAGCGATTGCTCCCATAGAAGTAATGATTTTTCTGGTAATGCTGCGGTGAATATGTTTACCAGAATAGGGTCCCAACTGTCTGTGGGAACATTTTGTGTCGTTAGAACCGACAAACAATTTGAAACAGTGGATTCTAATTTTATGAATTCTTCACTTGTTTCTTTCTGAATTTTCGGCAAGTTCATGAGTATGGTTACTTGCTTGTCGACCAATATTCTTTTGTTTTCATATATGGCTTTCAGAGCTTCCCAAGCCAAATTGAAATTGTCATCACTTAATGCGAACTGTTTTACTATAACGCCTGCTTGACCTTTTGTTTTGTATCGGAGATGATACAATTTTTGCGCTTGCGATAGTTTTGGATGGTTTATGTACACGGCAGTAAACATGTCCCGGAAGGACGGCCATTGTTCATAACCTCCATGGAATATTTCTGTATCGCACGCTGGCACTTTGAGATGAATGCCTGTTGCCTCTAGGGCTTGCAATTGTGGTAACTCTACTCTACTGTGGGGAGTAGGTGCAATTGACTTTATGAGTTTTAGCTGATCTGCGATCATAATTTTTGTGTCCTCATACTGGTCTAAGCAGTTTTCAAATTTGGCGTATGCAGAAGATTTAAAGTTTTCTGGTAGATCTGAATCGTCAGTATCTACAATTGCGTCATATGCAGCTTGGAGACGTGTCCAAAAATTTTCAATCGATTGGCTTTTTATTTCTAGCGCCGATTCGGAATTGTCTTGAATCGGCGAAGAAGCAAATCGAGTGCAGTATTTTATTAGACAGTCACTCTCTGAAATGAATTTGGAGTATGATATGTCTTCCCCCCTCTTTTGTTTTGTAGCAGGTGTACATGGACTTTTATCGTCAGAAATCATTTTAGGAATTTTCAAGAATTGAGATGTTTTAGATTCTTTTGAATCTATATTCATTTAGAAAATGTGGATTTGTAAAATATTGTATATATTTTCTTTCAGTGGATACTGAGAACTTTATCAACCGAAAACTCTTTTAGGTAAATAAGAGTTTGTTATTTCCGATAAAATTAGTGAAATCCGCGTTTATAGTTTATATTACTCGCCGTCGTATCTACTTGCGATGGCGTTTATGTTTATTATTATTATTATTATAATGATAATATTATAATAATATTATTATAATTTTTTTTTTTTTGTATTGCGAGCATATATATAATTTTTTTTTTTTCGTACTTGTGTACCGGAAAGGGTCAATACCTTTTGTATATAAGTATGTATGTATGTGTTCACGATATGTGATTCGTATGCATATAAGTATGCTGAAATTACTTTAATATGGTGCAAACCTGCTTGTTTTTGTTGTGCAAATACAAGGGGTATTGCTTGAACCTTATGCCAATTTGGACTTTGAGATATGAATATATACTATTTATGTGCATATACGTACATATATATGGTATAATAATTTTTTATATATTTATTATAATAATATATTTTCTTTTTTTTTCGTTTTGTTGTTAATTTGTGTTATCAAATTCTGTAACACTCCGTTTATAATTTTTTTCCAAAATTGTATTATTTTCCCGTAATTTAATTGTTCCTATGTATATGTGGTATATACTTTGTAGGCATGCAATTTATTTGAATACAAATTATTGTTGTAATCGCGGTACTAGTACTTAACGCAGGAAAGTCGGTTAAAATTGGAGAAAGAGAAATGACGTTTGCAGGTATTTAACTTCTGCACTCAACACACATGTGTGACGGTATGTATATACTCGTATGTATGTTACTATATTAGCCTCTACTAAATTTCGGCAAGTATAAGTTAGTTAATTACCAAGCTAAGGAAAGTTGGTTTGCATGTATATATGTATGTGTGCTTCAATTTATAAATCATATGTTCCGCATTTATGTTTTCTTTTATTTCTTGTTTTGTACTTTTTAATATGCCTTTTGCCTATTAGTGCAATCCGCTTGCTGCTTTAAAAGCAGAAGGGGTGCCGGAAAATATTGCAAGTAGAGACTTGGATGATTTTGTACGATTTTAATTTGTTTTGTGAATGTGTTCACAAAGAAAAGCATATACAGGCATTAGTAATTTAAATACAAGTATATATTTTATCAACTTTAATATCGGTCTTTTAAAGCACCGTATTAAATTTTACGATTCGTTTTGTTGAAACTGTTTAAAGTTATAACCGAGTTAATTGGTAAAACAGTTTTTTTTTTTTTTCTAAACATACATATGTACATGCATATAAGTAAGGTGGAAGCGATACACTTACCCTTTCTCGCATCAAGGGAATTTTGGGGGAGTGTATTTCTTGTGGCTTGCCCTAATGTTTATTTCCTTATTCGTCTTGTCCTCGCAGTTAGTATGCCTCCTCTTCTGTGTGCCTTGGGGAAGTGGTTTTGTGTATGTTGCTTTTGCTTTTATTATCCGCGCCCGTTAGTGTGTTTTACATATTTAGTTTCGCGCCCGTTGGTGATATTTATTTAGTTTCGCGCCCGCTGTTGTTGTTTTGTTTTCGTTTACTAGATTAGATATATTATATGTATATTCCAATTGTGGTGCACTGCACTAATACTGTATATGTCAAATTTTTTTTTTTTTATTGTTTTAGGTATTTTTCACTCTTATAGTTTTAAAATATATGTTTCAGTCTCCGCACTTTATTTAATTAAAAAAATTTTTTATTATTTATATTTACTTTTTTTTTTTTGTTTTTTTCACAGCAATGCACTTCTTTATTTAGCTTCCTTCTTTTTCTTTCGTTTTTAAATGTATTAATGTCACTGCACCCTTAATGGTTTTTTTCTTTTTTTTATAGTGCCTTTCTGTAGGCTCGAAGGACCATGTTTCAATACCTGTGCAACTCACCTTTGCTTCCAACCTTAATTGTTGTGAAGAAATAATGCACAGCCCGAGATTTCAAATTGCGGAATTCACTTTTATTTTTTCAAATAATGCTATGTGATGCACAGCACGGTTTTCGTTGATACAACTTTTAGTGATATACTTATGTATATTGCATAAAATGATAGATGGGCCAATTGGCGGCGGAATCGGCGAGCGATTATTAATGCGGGAGGAAAAAACAACGATGCTACGAAAAGCGTATGCGCAAAGGCTTGGAGTCGACTCGTACGAAAGTAAAAGCGAAGTGAAGTGGCTGGAGTTGTCCGTCCCTTTTTTTTGTGTTCTAGTTGGAAGTGTGGTGTCATGTTTGAGTGTATTGGTGTGATATGTAGTGATGTGGAAGGTGAGTGGTGAGTGTGATGTGCTGTTATGATGATTTGTGTTGAAATGTGGTGTGGCTGTGTTTCATTACAGGGTAGGCCGAGAGTCATTTAGACATATGCCAATGTGGACTTAGAAGCAGTAAGCGTATCTACATATGTATGTGACAATACTTATGTAAATTTTTAAGTATGTGTTTAAATGAGTTGAGCATCCGCCTACTTTACCCGAAAAAATTGGCGCACCCTAATACGACGACGCAATTCACCACAGCTGATGACACCACAACAGAACACCAACACATCTCACTACAGCTGTACATCAACCCACTCATCAAAAGGGATAGAAAAAAGGGAAAGCGGACACAATTCGACTCTCATAATTCGACCATCAACATTCGCTTAAACACTGCGCCGGGTCGACATCTACGCTCTTCTACCGCAATTCTACATTTTTGACTTCGATGCGCGGAAACTTGATCGCCAACAAAATAAAATAATCTTCGGCATTGGATTCTCGCCGCCTCACTTGTTAACCTTTAGTTTTATGATAATACAATTTATAAGTTCGTGCTTTATATTGTCAAAATAAAAACAAAATTTATTTTTATTAAAGAGCTTGTATGCTATATAAATTTTGTATCTTTGTATCTCCTTCGAGCCTTACCGAAAGGCACCTTCGGATTTTTTATAAACACAAAAACAATATCTTATTAGAATATATGTATAACAACAAGTCAAAAGAAAGTGCGTGAACATAGTGCAGTGACCTGAAAAAAAAAAAAAAAACAAAGTGCAGTGACACAAAACAAAAAAAAAAACAAAAAAAGAAGCAGTGACCCACACAAACAACCCAAAAAAAAAAAAAACAATAAATATATACACATATGTCTGTGAGGTAAACAAAAAAAAAAAAAAAAAAATGTAAAGAGAGTGGAGAAAAAAGGTGACAGAAACAAAAAAAGGAGTGCATTTATAAAATTAAACACGCAACCAGTTTCAATAAACAAAAAAAAAAAAAAAACCAACACATAAACCGGTCGTGGAATCGCGAAACTAAAAATACATACATACAAAAAAAAACACTTGGCGCGAAGCCCAGCAGTAAAACATATGTACATACATACGAACAAACTAAACGCGCGCGAAAGCTAAATATAAAATATAAACTAACAAATTAAGCGGGCGCGAATCTAATACAACATGAAATAAACAAAAAAGCGCTAAACCAAAGACAACCAACTGGAAGCGAAGAAGAAGAAGTTGACAACAGAGGCCCGGATAAACGAAACAATATACACACAAAAACAAGCGGGCGCGAATAATTAAAACAAACCTACAAACAACAATACGCACAAGAAGCCAGGCAGCAGGAAGACCGTGGAAGAGGAAAATAGGAATTGTCAAGAAAACATACATACATACATACGTTAATCTGAAATCACAGTGAGCGTATTAATTTCATTTTATATTTAGTGTATGCACGTACATACATACATACATATATATGTTTTAAGGTACGGTTTTCCTAGGTAAAACTTAGCGAAAATCAATACCTAAACTGGTTTAGTACATATACATATATTCTAAATCATTTCATATACACATATGTACATGTATATATCCTTAAATATATGTATGTTTATCTACTAACTTTGGTCCGACTCCAACAAACCAATAATTAAAATTTTTACTATGATAAATTTCCGGCAGTACCCCTAATGCTTAATAAAGTAATAAGCAGGACCCTGCATACAAAAATTGAGAAGGACATATTTGAAACTATAAACTAAAAAATAAAAACAGAAAAAAAATACATACATATAAGCATATTTATTTAATGCATATACCATATACGTATATTATACCTACATATTGCGAAACATATTTACAGAGTGCATACTTACATATAGAGGTGTGCACCTTTATTTCAATTCCGTTTTCGCACTCTCTTCACAGTGCATAAACAAGCAAGCTTACAAAAAGCAAATTGATCTCCTAACGAGCTCTCAATTGCACAAAACATAAGTACCTACTTACGCATGTACAAGTACACGTATTAGGGTGTGCCTGATTACACAACATTAGGACATAGAAAAATACTTAAAATTAATATTGCGCTTTGAAAGCAACGCATATAATAAAAAAAATAAAAAATAAAAATAAAATAACCCGTCTTTTACAACAAAAAAAACGTATATACTTAAAAAGTATTCAGCTCTTACTGAGAAACCTTTAATTCATTTTAAAAAAGTATTTCTACATACAACCAAAATAATGAAA
The DNA here is from genome assembly GCF_023373825.1 of Bactrocera dorsalis. NCBI lineage: Eukaryota > Metazoa > Arthropoda > Insecta > Diptera > Tephritidae > Bactrocera > Bactrocera dorsalis. The sequence continues at coordinate 70,537,682 of NC_064303.1, read as the reverse complement.
AATAACGAAAATCAAAGTACATCTGGAGCTACACGCTCAAAACAGGTTGCTAGATTTATTTCAGAAAGTGACAGTTTAACAAAATACTGCACTAGATTTGCCTCTTTACCGATTCACGAAAACTCGGAATCGTTATTAGAAATAAAAAGCCAAAATCTCGAAAATTTTTGGACTCGCCTCCAAGAGGCTCATGACGCCATAGTAGATTCTGACAATTCAGATCTACCACAAAGCTTTAAATCATCGGCCTACGATATTTTTGAAAACTGCTTGGACCAATATGAAGAAACGAAAGCTATGATCTCCGATCAATTAAAGCTCATTAAAGCAATTGCACCTACTCCCCACAGTAGAGTAGAGCTGCCACAAGAATACAGGCAGAAAGCAAGTTCAGGCATCCAACTCGAGTTGCCCGCATGTGACACAGAAACCTTTTACGGAGGTTATGAAGAATGGCCGTCCTTCCGGGATATGTTCACGGCCGTGTACATAAACCATCCTCAATTATCACAAGCGCAAAAATTGTATCACCTCAGATACAAAACTAAAGATCAAGAAGGCGCAATAGTAAAACAGTTCGCTCTTAATGACGAAAATTTCAATTATGCTTGGGAAGCTTTAAAAGCTCGATATGAAAACGAAAGAATATTGGTCGATAAGCAAGTAACGACACTAATGAACTTGCCAAAAATTAAAAAAGAAACAAGTGAAGAATTCAGCAAACTAGAATCCACTGTTTCTAATTGTTTGTCGGTTCTATCGACACTTAATATTCCCACAGACAGCTGGGACCCAATTCTGGTAAACATTTGCACCGCCGCATTACCAGAAAAGTCGTTACTTCTATGGGAGCAATCGCTCTCATCACGAAAAAAGTGCCCAACGTGGCAACAAATGAAAGATTTTCTCACCACCCAATATGAAATTGCGGAAAGGTTAGAAGAAAAAATAATCAAAACTAAGAACATTAAACACGACCAAAATAGAAGTTTAAATAGACCCCAAGTTAGTAACAAAATCAATTCAAACAAAAACTTTTACAAAACGCAATCGTTCACATCCGAACAGAAAAAACATACGTCATGCGAACTATGTAAAAGAGGGCAAAAACTTATATCTTGCCAGAGGTTTAAAAACTTAAATATTAACGAAAGGAACAACTTTGTCAGATCAAAAAGACTCTGTACAAACTGCTTGACCAATACACATAATCTTAAAAATTGCAAAAGCAAATTTAACTGCTTATATTGTCATAAAAGACATCATACAATGCTTCATTACAGCAGATATCCGATCTCTCCCCAAAGTAGCGCTTTCTCCAAAAAAGCCACGGGTTTAGTTACAACCGCAACTCCCGAAACACGAAATACTAAAAATTGTCAAGAGACACCATATTGCTCAAAGGCACAAAAAGTTCAAACGCTGCACAGCGAAACACAAAGTGGACTAGTTACCGAACTAGTCACAACCATACCAACTCAAGTTGAGTACAATACAAATAAACACCTTAATTCACAATTAAGGAAATTTCAAACTATAGAAGATCAGTATTGTGAGGACTTTTCTAAAGCCACAACTACTCGATCATATAATGGTCGGTACGTCGTACGACAACCACTAGAGCCACAATTTTCGAATACCCCACATAATGGTAGAAAAAACAAAGTCAGATTCCCCCTGACAACTTCATATAAAAACAAAAAGATATGTTCGTAACTTTTCGACCCCACAGGATGGCTTTTGCCAATAATGATACAAAAAACCTGCTTAAAAAATCTCTAACTATGTGGCGCGGTACTAAACGTCAAATTAGTGCATATAAACATATAACAAAAAAAAGTGTCTCAAAAAGTAAAAAAAAAAAACAAAAATTGACACTTTTCATACAATATTGCCCTACAGAGGCTTAAATTTTCAAATAAATAAAATCACAAAAGCAAGTTAAGTGATCACCATACTCCCAATGCAATAATGTGACGCACCTAGACTTAACAAAAGCAAAGGTAGCTCTTATCGCACCTACTTACATTAGCGCTTATCATAAGGGTAGTGAGTGAGAATCACATAGCACTTAAAAAATTATAATTCTAATGAAGCCGTTCGCAATTACCGGCCACTCTCTCGCAAGATCCCTCCTTTGTCACAGTCCTAACTCCAGAGCTAAGGAGTACCCATTCTGGCCATATCTGAGCCAGGCGTGGAGTTACTATCCTTTATTAGCCGAGAATAAATTAAATGCAAACAATTGCCGTTCATACAGAAAAGGCACCAACCGGAATACCATACCGATGAAATAAGAAATTTTAAATAACCGCCAATTAAATGAATAAAAGCAAACAACGCATACATTTGTTTGCTATAATAATGGGTTGTCAAAAAAGCAAAATCAAAGAAACAACCGCTTTCTATAATAACTACGGAAAGCAGTTACAAACTCGTAAATGCGCATCATATAGTTTCATATCGCATGAACGTACAAGCAAATACATACATATGTTTAAAACCAAAGCCATTTTCAGCATTTATTCTGAGCCCTCGGTTTTTCCAACCAGGCTAGTACAATTTCTGAATCGGACCACATATATAGTTTGCATTTTGTCATATTTAAATGCATTTGCACCATGGCTACTAATTTTGAAAGTAGTAGTGCGCCACATAACTCAAGTCGTGGGAGACTTATAGTTTTTAAAGGTGCCACCTTTGCTTTTGCTACTAATAAGTGGCTTGTAGTCGTGGTGTCACTTTGCGTGCGCACATAGATAGTAGCGCAGTGTGCCTTTTCTGAGGCGTCACAAAAGCCATGTAATTCGACTTTGTGATCGTGGAATTTGAATCTGAGAAATGTCATTCAGATTGTTTGCGAACTGGGACCATTTTTCTAAGCGAAGAGGTTTCACTTGTTCGTCCCAGTCTAGCCATAATTCTTGTATTAAGATTTTCGCTTGGATCATAATTGGCGAAAGCCATCCTGCGGGGTCGAAAAGTTTTGCCACCGAGGATAAAATCTGTCTTTTCGTTATGGCTGATAATGCGGATATGGACTCTGTCGTGTATGAGAACTGGTCCGATATCGCATTCCATTGGATGCCTAGAGTTTTTGTTGTTTAGTGTCCAACAAATTTTCGTTTGGAATATTTTTGAGTATATTTGGGTGATTTGCCGTAATCTTTTTTAAAGGAAACCCTGCGGATTTGAGGGCTTTTATCACCTGTGATAAGGCCTCGTATGCTTGTGGAAGGGTGTGACTTCCAGACAGAATATCGCCTACATACGTTTGAGTTTTCAACACTTCAGTTGCCAGAGGAAATTCTGACTTTGTGTTGTCTGTCAATTCGTGGAGTGTTCGAATGGCTAAATATGCTGCACAGTTAACGCCAAATGTAACTGTTTTTAATTTGAAGTCGCGTAAAGGACTGGTGCGGGATCTTCGGAACATAATACGTTAAAAATCTTGGTCGTCTTTATGTACGGCTATTTGTCGATACATTTTTTCGACATCCCCATTGAATACGTATTTGTATATACGCCAATTCAATATGAGGAGCAGGTCCCGTAAATAGAATATCATTTAGGGAATTCCCCGAGCTAGTGGTTCTCGAAGCATTAAAAACAACTCTTACTTTTGTTGTTTTTTTGTCTGGCTTTACTACTGCGTGGTGTCGCAGATAAAAGGAGTAGTATTTGCCGTTAACGATTTTCTCCCCTGGGTTTACTTCCTCCATGTGATCTAAATGGAGGTATTCTTCTAACACACCATCATATTCAGATTTGAGTTCGCCTTTTTTAAGTAGGTTTCTTTCCATACTTAGAAACTGCTGAATTGCAGAGGTGCGAGAGTGACCTAAGGCGAGTGTGTTAGGAAATTGTTGCTTAAGTGGTAGTCGTACGACGTACCGACCATTTTCTGATCTAGTAGTTGTGGCTTTGTAAAAATCCTCCCAATACTGATCTTCAGGGGTTGTGACTGATATGGGGGGAAGTTCTTCTAGTTCCCAAAATTTTCTCAATTGTGAATTGAGGTACTCATTTGAAACTTCCTCAACTTGAGTTGTCAATTTTGTAACTGGTTCCGCAACTAGTCCGCTTAGGACCCATCCGAAAATGGTATTTTGCGCCAGAAGTGTTTTGGTAATTTTCTCAATACCTTCGAGTATTATCTGTGGTATGAGATCGCTGCCTAATAGGAGATCTATTTGTGCGGGTGTGTTGCAGTTTGGGTCTGCTAGCTTTAGGTGTGAAACCTTTTGCCAATGCTTGCTATTTATATGATAGCTTGGTAGCATGTTGGTTAATTGCGGTAAGACAATAGCTTCTGCTTGTATGCGCTTATCCGCTTTGGGGGAAAAGAGCGTAATAGGGCAGATTTTATTTGAGTTTTGAACAACTCTTCCGCCCATTCCCGTGATTTCAAAGTTGGCCAGTTTTGTTAATAACTGTAGCCTGTTTTGTGCCCTAGACGCTATAAATGACCGTTGTGATCCTTGGTCTATTAAGGCTCTGATTTTAAACAGTTCTCCTTGGTGTTCGATGGAGACAACTGCTGTCGGTAATAGTACCCTACTGTGATTTTCGCTATGTAGCGTTTGGGTTTTTAACGCCTTTGAGCAGCATGGTGCTTCTTGGCAGTTTTCAGAATTTGTTGTGGCAACTAATCCTGTTGCTCGTTTTACGTTTGCATTGTTTGGGGGTGAGCTGGAAAAATTGGTTATATGTAACATTGAATGATGTCTTTTATGGCAGTAAACGCAATTAAATTTGCTTTCGCTATCTTTAAGCGTATGCGCATGTGACAGACAGTTGGTACATAATTTTTTCGTTCTTACGAAATTGTTTCGATCACTAACATTCATTTTTTTGAATTTTTCGCATAATTTTAGTTTGTGACCTCCTCTACAAAGTTCGCATGACGTTTGCTTATATTGTTCGGATGTGAACGATTGATTTTTAAAAATGCTTCTATTTAAATTATTGTGGCTACTTGCTTGGGGTCTATTGAAGCTTCTATTGAGGTCGTTTTGAACGTTTTTCGTTCTGACTAGTTTTTTATCTACCCTTTCTGCAATTTCCTATTGGGTAGTAAGAGATTCTTTCATTTGCCACGTTGGGCACTTTCTTCGCGATGAGAGCGATTGCTCCCACAAAAGTAACGATTTTTCTGGTAATGCAGCTGTACATATATTTACCAGAATAGGGTCCCAATTATCTGTGGGAATATTCTGTGTCGATAAAACCGACAAACAATTTGAAACCGTGGATTGAAGCTTTATGAACTCTTCACTTGTTTCTTTCTGAATTTTTGGTAAATTCATTAATATCGTCACCTGTTTGTCGACCAATATTCTCTCGTTTTCGTAACGTGCTTTTAAAGCTTCCCAAGTAAAATTGAAATTTTCGTCATTGAGAGCGAACTGTTTCACTATTACGCCTGCCTGACCTTTGGTTTTGTATCTGAGGTGATACAATTTCTGCGCTTGTGACAATTTAGGATGGTTTATGTACACAGCTGTAAACATGTCCCGGAAGGACGGCCACTGTTCATAACCACCATGAAATATATCTGTGTCGCATACTGGCACTTTAAGGTGAATGCCTGAACTTGACTCATGGGCTTGTCTTTGTGGCAGCTCTACTCTCTGTTGTGGAGTATGTGCAATTGCTCTTAATAGGTTTAGTTGATCAGAAATCATTGCTTTTGTGTCTTCGAACTGGTCTAGGCAGTGTTCATACTTGATGTAAGCCGAGGACTTGAAATTTTCGGGTAGACCTGAGTCGTCAGATTCTACGATTGCGTCATATGCCGCTTAGAGACGTGTCCAAAAATTGTCTAAATTATCTTTTTTGATTTCTAAGACCGATTCAGATTTGTCTTGAATCGGTGAAGATGAAAATCGAGTACAGTATCGTATCAAACTGTCACTCTCAGCAATGAATTTTGTATGAGAAATGTCTTTACCCCTCTTTAGTTTTGTAGCACCTTGCTTTGAGCGTGTAGCTTCAGCCGGTGTACACGGACTTTTTTCGTCTGAAATCATCTTTGGAACTTTTAGCAACTGAGTTGTTTTAGATTCCTTTGAGTCTGAGTTCATTTAAAAGATGTATAGAATAAATTAAAGAGTCTTAGAGAAACCTAGACTTGTAGCTGTTTAGAAAAAGTTTCGTATATAAGATGTTGAATAGAAGACTCTTTTGTATGTAAGGCTTTTGTATGTATGGCTTTTTGATAAACCGAGATTTTAAAAATATTTTCGTATATATATGTACATATGTATTTATGTATATGATCAGACGAGAACTCTTTTAAGTAAATAAGAGTTTTTAACTAAATTAATAAACCAAAAAACGCTTTTTGTTGCCGCGTATAATCGTGTTTATGAGTAACCGAAAACTCTTTTAAGTTAAATAAGAGTTGTTTTATTTTTGCTTCGAATTCAATTTAATTTTATTTAATTATTTGTTATTAATCCGCAAAAACCAATAATTCCTTGTATATATTTGTATATGTATGTACGTATATATATTTATGTATCTTTATTTTCTTATGTGCAAATGAGAACTCGTTTTAGAGATCACTGCACTTTATTCATAAGCATGTATGTACATATGTATGTATTACGCTTGATTTTTTACACAATCCTGCTTGTTTTAGTTAGCCAAAACCCAAGGGGTATCGCGGAATATATGCCAATGTGGACTTAGAAGCAGTAAGCGTATCTACATATGTATGTGACAATACTTATGTAAATTTTTAAGTATGTTATAAAAATTTTTTATATTATATTTATTATTGGCTTTAAATTGTACCCGATGTCGACAGGGTATATTTTTTGAAGCAGTATATATGTGTATGCGCCCGTGTATATATATATATATATATATATATATATATAACTATATACGGATATATGTATGTTTGTTCGCGGTACGAAGAAACCACGGAAAGAGAATTAACCGACCGCAGGTAATTTTCGCAAATTCACTTGTTATTAAGTATATAATTTGTGTATCTGCGCAGCATATATGTACATATGTATATACATATATTCGCAGTGAGAGAGGCCGCGAACAGAATATTTAATGGTATTCCGAATTGAGAATTTATGTTTGTATATATACTAATAAATGAGCAAGTTATGCTCTTCTTATAACGGGTGATTTTTTTGAGGTTAGGATTTTCATGCATTAGTATTTGACAGATCACGTGGGATTTCAGACATGGTGTCAAAGAGAAAGATGCTCAGTATGCTTTGACATTTCATCATGAATAGACTTACTAACGAGCAACGCTTGCAAATCATTGAATTTTATTACCAAAATCAGTGTTCGGTTCGAAATGTGTTTATCGACAAATTTTGTTCAGCGATGAGGCTCATTTCTGGTTGAATGGCTACGTAAATAAGCAAAATTGCCGCATTTGGGGTGAAGAGCAACCAGAAGCCGTTCAAGAACTGCCCATGCATCCCGAAAAATGCACTGTTTGGTGTGGTTTGTACGCTGGTGGAATCATTGGACCGTATTTTTTCAAAGATGCTGTTGAACGCAACGTTACGGTGAATGGCGATCGCTATCGTTCGATGCTAACAAACTTTTTGTTGCCAAAAATGGAAGAACTGAACTTGGTTGACATGTGGTTTCAACAAGATGGCGCTACATGCCACACAGCTCGCGATTCTATGGCCATTTTGAGGGAAAACTTCGGACAACAATTCATCTCAAGAAATGGACCCGTAAGTTGGCCACCAAGATCATGCGATTTAACGCCTTTAGACTATTTTTTGTGGGGCTACGTCAAGTCTAAAGTCTACAGAAATAAGCCAGCAACTATTCCAGCTTTGAAAGACAACATTTCCGAAGAAATTCGGGCTATTCCGGCCGAAATGCTCGAAAAAGTTGCCCAAAATTGGACTTTCCGAATGGACCACCTAAGACGCAGCCGCGGTCAACATTTAAATGAAATTATCTTCAAAAAGTAAATGTCATGAACCAATCTAACGTTTCAAATAAAGAACCGATGAGATTTTGCAAATTTTATGCGTTTTTTTTTTTTTTAAAAGTTATCAAGCTCTTAAAAAATCACCCTGTATTATGGAAATATATGTGACATATGTGTATGTATGTGTGAATGATTTAATTAGCACATATGCTTTTTTTTTCCTGGTGATTGTCGTAGCTTACTTTAAAGTTTAAGCAATCCTGCTTATACTTGATTAAGTATAAGGGGTGTTGCGGGAAATTTCTGCAAGTAAATACTTAAAAATTTTTGTTTTTATTGCTTTTGGGATGAATTTTGTGTTATAACACAACGGTAAGCATTTACCGGCAATCACTAGTCCGCTATATACAGTACCAAACTGCTTTGTTAGCGGTTTTCGGTTTTTCCCGGAAAATAAACCGAGTTTTTTTTTGTTGACCGGAATTCAGGTAAGAATCCCAAATTTCCTTTTTTTTCTTGAAATTGAACCATACATATACATATGTATATAGTATAAAAAATGAAAGGAAACGATACAACTCACTTTGTATTCCGCCAGGGGCTTTTGGGGATGATATGAGTGTACGTATGTATGTATCCGATGTGTGGGTCTTGTGCGTGCGCCTGTGTGTATGCCAGTGCTTGTGCTTTGCTTCGCTTGTGTCTGTCCTTGGTTTTCTGCTTCTCCAGTTCTCCAGTCCTTTTGTTGCTGGTGTTGTAGCTTGTGATTTTGTATGATTTATTCCTTTTGTTTGTAGATAATATGTATGTCACTGCACCATCTCTTTTTATATTATATGTATATATGTATATGTATGCATATAGTAGGTGTAAGTTATTCTTCTTTCTCACTGATCTCTCTCACTTCACCTCACTTTTGTCACCACGTGTCACCTTACATACATACATATGTATGTATTGTATGTGTATATTATTTTCCACACTGCACTCTTTGTCACCACACTTTTGTTTTTTGTAGCCGCACTTTTTCATATGCGTGTGAAATTTTATTTTTAATATATTCTTTTTTTTTCAATTTTGTCACCACTCAGGTATATGCACGTATGTACATATATACCATATATATGTACGTATCGTCAACACTATATATACATATATATTGTTTTTTTGTTTTTGTTGTTGCCGGTTTTTTGCATTACTGTGCACCACCGCCTGTTGTTTTGTTTTCTTTTCACAACGGTTTATTCTGTAACTGCTTAAACTGTGTCACCTCACCAAATTGGTTTCCCACAATTTTAATCACCGGCTTTTTTTTCAATATTCACTAACGGTTTTTTTCCCAGATTTTTATAACAGTTTTCTCAACTGTATCACAAACGCTGTTTTTTTATGTTACACCGGGTTTTTTCACACTTTTATTTTATTTAGTTAACGCGCCACCGTGACCGATATGTTATTTTTTTCCAATTTTTTCACACTTTTAACGCGTCACCGTGACCGATATATTATTTTGTGTTACCAATAGTGCCGTCCTGTACGGCTCGAAGGACCATAGAATTTTCACTACAAAACCATACACTAATGGGTATCAAACCCGCGGACTCACCCGTTGAATTGGAGACGAAAGCGAAGGAGAAGAGCTGGCAAAACGAGCGTATATGCGCGCGGATCGTAATTGAAAGAGAGCGGGCACCGTCCGTCGCACAGTGATTCGCCTGGATCATTGTAGGCGGACAAAAGTCAATGTAAACAATCGAATAATTGACAGTACTCTGATTATAACAACCTTTTCAATTTAAATAAAAAATGCAATATAAATAGTGATTTAACAAGGTTTGGAGAGGAAAACACGACTGTTAATGAAATGGAATATAATTTAAAAGGTATGTATGTGTCGGGGTTGTCGACGATATATTTGCCGGTGTGGGTGGTACGTTCTGCGGGTAGTGCTGCCATAATCTGAGTAGTGTTGCGCTTTTTGTGCAAAACGCAAGTTTTGCACTGATGAATGGTAGACTTGATGAGGGTTTTCAGCTTCGGTATCCAAAATTCCGAACGCATAAGTCGTAAGACTAGCTGATTGCCGCCATGAAGGGTTATTAGATGGGTAAATTGGGTGAGTTGTTTGGCTAATCGACTGCTATAGGGTAATATAATCGGATAACGCTCGTTGTATGATAATGCCGCTGAATTGCTCAACCGACTATTAACTCGCATTATTCCTTTGGGATCGATTAAAGGGTTTAGTGTCAAAATTGTACTTTTTTGGGTACGCTGGTTTTCTCTTCTTGGAAATATTTCTTTTGGGATAAAATAATTAGCTTCGTGCGTGTAGTGTTGAACTCCTCTGGAGTTATTTCGAACGTCGTGTATGATTGTTGTGTTAGATTGGGTGACGCATTCGAACAGAATCGGAACAAATATGCTACAACTCGATGGCTTTGGGTAAGGACGAGAATCTATCCAGGATATCCTCTTGTGTTGTGTTCACGAAGGTTCTGATTGGCCGGAGTTCCAGTGTTGTATCGCTTGATTTTTTGGTAACTGGCCAGTGTATTGGGTCGAGTGTTAGCCATTGGGGTCCGTGCCACCAGAGGTTATTATTAACCATTTCCAGAGGTGTGCTTCCGCGAGTAGCTAGATCTGCCGGGTTGTCTTGACTTTCGACGTGAGTCCAATTTTTGGTTCCAACCTTTTCTGCGATTGTGGCAATTCGGTGGGATACAAAGGTTGTCCATGTGCATGGGGGTTTGCTAAGCCATGAAAGAACAATAGTGGAATCCGTCCAAAGGTGGGTATGGTATTGGGTCATGTTTAGTTGGGGTAGGGTCGCATCCACTAGATTCGCCAGAAGAACTGCTCCGCAAAGTTCTAGCCTTGGTAATGATATAGTTTTTATTGGGGCCACACGAGTCTTGGATACCAAAAGAGTTGTCCAGGTATTTGCGTTTGTAGAAACACTGATATATAGGGCTGCTGCGTAGGCTTTTTCAGATGCGTCAGAGAATCCATGAAAATTGATGATCGCGGATGTCGAAAAGTGGGTCCATCGAGGAATTTCAATGAGATTTAAGGAATCGTAGTCCTTTATGAATATTTTCCATCGATGGAGAGTTAAGGGTTTCAAACATTCATCCCAATCGGATTTATCCAGCCAGATCTGTTGCATTATTATTTTTGCGGTGACTACAACGGGGCTGAGCCAACCAGCTGAGTCGAACAATTTTGCTATAATCGATAGTACTTCTATTTTAGTATACGAGGTTTTATCCTGAATAGGGTTGATGAGAAAAAAGAACGCATCTTTTTTTGCATTCCATCTGAGTCCTAGTGTTTTTGTGTTATTGGATTCTGGTAAACTGAGTGAGTTGGTATCCAATAGATGTTCTTGTGGGATTCCAGAGAAAACTTTCGGGTCATTTGAGATCCATTTGCGTAGAGCAAATCCTGCGGACCTTAAAGATGAAGTGAGTTCATCCCGTGCCAATATCGCTGTTGGTGCGTCATGTGCTCCTGCAAGTACATCATCAACATACATTCCGTTTCGAAGTATCTCTGCTGCCAGTGGGTGGGTTCCTTGTACATCATCCGCTAATTTGAGGAGGGTACAGATAGCTAGAAATGGAGCACAGTTAATACCGAACGTAACAGTTTGTAATTCAAATTCTTCTATAGGGTCGTTAGGGGATTTCCTAAATAAGATTCTTTGAAACGGAGTGTGTCTGCTTTCAACGAGTATTTGACGATACATTTTTTGGATATCTGCGTTGATACGAAACATTCGCCATTTTACTACTAGGATTACGAGGTCTGCTTGTAGAATGGGTCCAGTATGTAGTACATCATTGAGGCTGTTCCTGTTCGAGGTGGGGCATGAAGCGTTGAATACCACTCGCAGTTGAGTCGTTATGAGATCCGGTTTGATGACTCCGTGATGTGGCAGATAATACGTTTTCGTATTATCCGCAGGGTCGTATTCAACTTTGGTCATATGACCGAGTTCCAAATACTCGTTGATGGCCTTGTCGTATTCCGCTTTTATTTCGGGTTTTCTCGACAATGACTTTTCATTTCTAAGAAATTGAGCTAGAGCTATGTGTCTTGAGTTGCCCAATTCTAAGTTTTCTGGGGTTTTAAAGGGTAATGTTACCACATAGCGCCCATCTGAGTTTCTGTGGGTCGTATTTTTATAAATTTGCTCACAAACTATATCTGAAGTTGAAGGTAGAGGCTTCCTTGGAACTTCTTCAACTTCCCAAAATTGTGTGAGCAACTTGTCTGGGGTCATCTTATTGAAAAATGACATTATCGAGGGTGATAAGTGTTTTTCTGGTGTGGGTCCGGATAAAATCCCTCCGAATTCCGTTTCTTGGGCTAGAAGGGTACCGAGTACATTTTTCCGTACACCACTGAGAATTATTTGTGGGTACTGGTCACTTCCGATCAATATGTCCACTGGTTTGGGTTTATTAAAGTGAGGGTCAGCTAAACTAAACCCGAAATCTGTATTAGTGATGATCGTACTAAGTGAGTGGGTAAATTATCGGTTAAAGATTTTAAGATAAACGCGTGTGTTGTTATCTTAAACTCCTTTCTTGTCAGTGAACTAAGGGTGAGTTCACAAATTTTGGAGGGTGTCGCCGAAACGGTCTTGTTCAATCCAGTCACTTGTGCATTTCTCCTCAACGTCCAATTATATGTATGTCCAATTTTCTCTGGAATTTCTCTGAAATAAAAGTGGCTTCTGACCCGGAGTCGACTAGTGCGCGAGCTGTGAATGTTTGCCCTTTGTATTAAACTTGGACTACAGCAGTACCTAACAAAATCTGCTTCCCACTGAAGTTTTGCGGGTCTTGGGTTTTGTTTGTAGTGGACTGTAAGAGGGTTGTATTAAGGGTTTGGGAGGTACTACTGGTGTTTGGGTCAAGAGGCGGGCTTGCGGCTCTTGATCCTTGCGGTGGGGATTGGGAACGGGTTGGTGTATCCCTATGCAGAAGTGTGTTATGTTTCTTTCTGCATATTCTACAAGAATATTTGCTCTTGCAATCTCTGAAACTGTGGGATAATGCAAGGCAATTGAAACAATAACCATTATTTTTTGCTGTGGTTATTCGGGTCTCAACATTCAGTTGTAAGAACTTTGGACATTCTCGAATTGAATGTTGTGTTCTACAAAGCTTACAACTTTCAATGCCTTGAGGCTTTTTTGAAAGGTTGTTGCCTCTAACTGGGTGTGCACTAGCGTGTGAAAAATCCAGGGTCGAAGTTCCGGAAACATTAGCGTGAAATGTGCTGAACTTCCTGTCTTTTCCTTTCCTATAGGATCCACTGTCGGATTGGGTCACTGGAACGCGGTCAGTTAGATTTCCGACTGCTTCCAAAGATTTATATCGATGAGTGAGAAACGCGTCGAAAGTTTTCCAGGATGGTATTTCCGAGTTATCTTCTAGGGTGTCCTCGAATTGATGAAGTAGGGTTTTGGGTAATTTCAATCCGCATAAGACGGTTAAGATGGGATCGCAGCTACTAGTGTCTATGTACACGTTGTGTAGATTTGTGAGGCAATTGTTGACGGTCCTCTGAAGGTGCTTGATCGCGATTCCACTTTCTTGGGTTGCTTGGGGTAAGTTGAATAAAATCTTCAATTGCGCGTTGACCTGAACTCGTTTGTTCTCGTATTGGGATACCAGGTCTCTCCATGCCATCAGGAAACCATCATTTGTTAAGGGTGTATTTTTAACAATTGCTCTTGCTTCTCCTCGGGTTTTTTGAATCAAATGGAACAGTTTTTCCACGTTGCTGATTTTGTGATTGTTTATGTATATAGCCGTAAACATATCTCGGAATGAAGGCCAGGTTGCGAAATCTCCATAAAATATGTCCGTATCACAAGGGGGTATATGTATTGAGGGTCCTATGTCCCGCGATGTAAATTCTTCTGAAACTCTTTCCTTTATTGGGGTTGGGGTCTTGAGATCATCAATAGCTTGATTAATGGATCCTAAACATTTTAAATGACCCTTTTTAAATTTTTCTTTGATTTTGCAAAATCAATAGTTTCACCGGGTTTTTGTGGGATTCTACGAAAGACAACGTACGATTTGTTTGCCTTGTCATATATCGCGTTGAGTTCAACCCTTTTTATTTCCAGGGTATAAATTGACTCATCTTCGGGTTGGGTGTCGTAATGTTCCTCAATGTATTCGAACAAATCGGAAATACAAAATTTAAATTCTTCCATTATTATTAAAAAAATCACTTAACCGGGTTTACGACGACGAATTAAATTGAAATAAAACAAATAATAAATTTGAAAAAATATTTCTTTATTTAAGTTTGAACTTTAATAAATTAATAAGAAACGACTTTATTTTTTGTTTGCTGTGTAAATTTTGAACCGCAAATTATGATGGGTGAAATTTCGAAGAACGAAAAATTTCCTATTGGGTCTTTTGAAATTTTTCCTACCGGGTCTGTGTTTTGCTTGCTCACACTGCACTTGCAGTCAACGTTAGTTCGTTGTTAGTTCAGCGGGTAAAGCAATAAAACATATGTACGCGTAGGTACGGGTGGGTGCCAGAGCTCCCACTCCCGGGCTCCCGGGATCCCGGGATTTAAAATTAATTTCCCGGGATATTCGGGATTTTTGCCCTTTTTTTTAAACACTGTTAATTATTATTTTTTCATAAACAAAGTTGTATTTACAATAGATGAACATTGCCAAAAAACAATTAGTAAGAATTTAGTACTTTACAACACTGTTTGATCAAAGTTACAGCACTGGTTTGATCAGCTGTTAATTGGCAAGCTGTAGCATGTGCCAAGCATACGATCAACCGCACTGCATTTTACAAACTTACACTTGTGCTTATTGTAGAAATTGTCAAAAAGTACAATACTAATGATGTTGAGAATCGCGATATCGATTTAAAATTAATCTCATTATCAGTAGAGGAAGCGATACCAAAGGAAATAAATTTACTTCTTGGGGGTGGCGGGCTTTGCAGCAATCTGGAGGTTGCTTGTAATTTTTTAAAGACAATACCACCAACTAATGTCGAATGCGAGCGTTGTTTTTCAGTGTCTGGCCACATTTGCACTAAAATCAGATCTAGTTTAAACGATGAAACAATGGATGCGATTGTATTTTTAAAATACTATTTAAAATTAGTTCCTACAGAAATCGATCTGTGGTTTTTATTATTTGTTTTTTGACAAAATAATATATATATAATACCAAATACATAGGTATATTTTTAATTTAATTCATGTAACTGATTCGAAATAAAAAGTGAATTATATATTTTTTTCAATTTATAAGAAATAATAATTATTATTAAATAATAATTTTTTTATTATAAAGAACCCAAGAACATGGGCATACTTAATTGAATCTATGTAACTGATTGGAAATAAAAAATTAATTTAATTTTTTAAATTTATAACCAATAATTAACAATTTTTATTTTCTCCCGTTTTCCCGGGAATCCCGGGAAATGAAATTTCGATATCCCGAAATCCCGGGAATTCGAAAACACTCCGGGAGTGGGAGCTCTAGTGGGTGCCAAAGAAACGCTACTTGGCTCTCAATAATTATATGCGTATGTATATATGTCAACGGGTAAGGTGCAAAGCGGAATATGGCAATAACAAAGTTAGCAAATACTTTGTGCTTAATACCGGTTAAGCAAAAGATTTACTTTGGAATAGAATAATAATTTTGTTTTTGTTTCACTATGCCGTTTTATTCCGATTTGCACTAATAAATTTATATTTTAAATAAATTTGGGTTTAAGTACTTACAATTATTTCCACGTATGGGTTTGCTGATAAAGTATATAGTTGCTTGGGTGGGTGAACTCCTGAAGATCCGAAAGGTGGTTGTTGGGTGGGTGAATTTGTGTAAATCCTGATGATCCAAACGATGATTAATTGGTGTTTAATTGGGTGGGTTGATTTTATGAGGCTGAAAATCCGGCTCGAGGGACCAAAATGTCGGGGTTGTCGACGATATATTTGCCGGTGTGCCAAATAAAATAAAAACTTTTAGTAATTGGGTAATAATTTGTGTATTTGAACAAATATAAAATATGTGTATGGGGTGATCTATACAAGTGTGTGATTATATGTGGATGGGTATAATTGTGTGTGGTCTTATGAATATAATTACAATTAGTATAAATTTAATTATATTTAAATGTAACCTGATATGGTTTTTGACTCCCGTGTTGAGATCTTTTATTCTGTTGCTGTTGTTATTGTTGTTGCTGCTGATACTGCTGCTGCTGGTTTTGCTGCTGATATTGCTGCTGCTTTGGCGCCTGAATGTGTCCGTCCGCTATGGTGATTCGTTTTTTATTGTGTTTTTTTCGTTTTGTTGGGTACTTCGCTGTTATGTTGGCGCTGTTGGGTGTTTTTTGCATTGTCCTCTAATTCGTATTTAGACGAGTTAGGAGGACAATGCAGGGATGTGTTCATTTGGTATGAACAGTATGTATATTTAATGCAATTTAATACTTGGTTTGCGTTTAGCTAATACGTTGTACGGGGTTTTGAAAACTCATACAAAAATGTTTATGTTCTTTTTATTTTCAAGTTTTAAACGTATGCAACTTTTTTTATCCACATATATCCAAGCTAATGTTTGAATATTGTATAACGGCAACCTTAAGCTATACAATGACCTTTGATCGAGTACCCCATCTTTCCCCATAATTTTTAATTATTTTTTTTTTCAGATCGAGTTTGCTCTATTTCAAAAATGGAGTTATTTGAAGAATGGCAAAATGTAAAATAGAACGAAATTCCCGATTAGTTAATTATGTTTGCACAAAATTTAGTGCTACAGATGTAACGCCTGATACACAGAAGAAGATAAAGTTAAAAATTTCGAGTGTTTCGTCAAAATTTTCGAAAAAATGGACTGAAACAAATATGATGATTGAACGTTTTTTAAACAAAAATGGCAGTTGGTTAGAAGGAGCAGATTTACAATTTTACCTATAAATGGAACATCCCTGTCCTACCTCATCAACTGGAAGCAATCGACCTGAAGGTAGACCAAAAAAAAATTTTGAAGAGTCGTCTTTTAAAACGAAAAAACCAAGGGTCGAAGACTTACTAGAATCGCGAAGTGCCATCGAGTTGACAGGACCCGCTGAAGTAGCAAATCGCTTTGAGGGTAATAGAAGCATAGCTACTTCGATTAAAATTTGAAATCTACAGAAAAAAGAAGTCTGGTAATACCACATGCGAAGGCAGGCAATTGGCAAGTGATGAGGCATTAGCTTATTATGTGGATTCTAAGTACACAAGCTACTCATGTAAACAGACGCGAAAATGGTCATTGAAGGCGGGACATAAAGTTTTTCCATCCTATTTTAGTTTACGTAAAAATTTGTGTTACCCTGCAGATGAGCATATCTTGGTAACAGAAACGCGCGCCGAAATTATACTTCAACGCATTTTGGATAAAACCGCTAAACGTTTAATTGAAGCGCAATGTGAAGTTTTTAAAGTAAATATATATTCTAAGTCGTCATTCACACTAATCAGCAAATGGGGATGTGACGGAAGCTCCGGCCATAGCGCTTATAAACAGAAATTTGAGAACTGCGATGCTACTGATGAGTATCTGTTTGTTTTTGCTATTGTCCTATTGAGATTGAGTGACGATGCCAGCCAAAATATTTTATGACAAAATCCGCGGCCTTCGTCCACGCTCTATTGTCGCCCAATTAAGCTTATTTTTTATAAAGGAAACAACTGATTTTACTATATCAGAAACTAACAAGGTTTTGGAAGAAGTATCTCAACTTCTTTGTGCTTTATCCAAAACGGACACATTTTTTGAAAAATATTTTTTCGTTTGTCTACATTAGTGTGTCACTTTCAAATATTGTGCACTTATGTCAGCACTTCTTCCGAAACACTTCTCAACTCGATGCAGTTTTAATGTCATCTAAAATATATTATGCTTGTAGAACGACGGCCTTTTTAGTTTCTCTTTATTTTTGGAAAAATCACGCTGTCTGTGGATATCGATGGGGAATCGTTATACTTGGTATTGTTTTTGGCCAAGAATGGGCGAACAATTTATTTAACAAACGAAAATCTCCAAACTCATAAAAACACGTCTAAACTTAGCGGAGCAGTCATGTGAATTTGCTGAATAGCCAGAACTTATACGAATGTAAATAAGGCGAATGCGGTGGTTGTGGCACGATATTAGTTGAAAATGTGGCGAAATGATCACGAATAACCAATGCGGTGTGAGATGGTGAATTATCGCATTTGTTCAATAAATACAGAGATAGTAAAAATCAAAGAAATCACTTTTAGATACGACACCTACTCAAATATTGTACTAATGAATATTTTGACGAGAAATTTATAATAGATGTTAACTTACCGATTCGAAAAAAATAAAAATTCACCTTTCAATTTGATCACAGTATAATATATAAATGATTTGGATGACGAGAAGAGTTGTCCATTCGTCCGTGCAAGCTGTAATTTGAGTAAAAATATTTAGATATTTTTATGAAACTTGGGACACTGTTCCCTGTCAAAAAAGTAAGGCGTAGTTCGTAGGTGCATCCGTCAGAACAAGCTGTAACTTGAGTGCAAATTGTAATATGTAGGTATGCGGGTTCCTTAATACAAAAAAAAATTACGAGTTCGTAGATGACCCAAAAAACACCACTGTGGTGAAATCCCGTATCTTAGGAATTACTCGACCGATTTCGACTATAGTTAATACATGAGTAGGTTCGTATATATGACAGTACGGAAACGGGCGAAATCGGACTACACCTACGCCTACTTCCTGCATAACACAGTTTTAAATTCCTTTTGATTCTTTCAGTTTCCAGGTACCGAACATGTAAACCCTAGAATCTGGTCAATTTATGGAATATACAATTGAAATTCAGACATATGTAATTATTTCCTGATAATAGTAACTAATAGTAATATCAAAAATGTGTTGAATCGGGTCAATATTTCCCTGAGCCCACTTATACCTAATATACAAATTTTAGAACTATTTTATTTTATTTACTGGATTTGCTTTTTTTTAAAGCCTAACAATAAGTCATAAAATCTTAAATCAATTTAAAAACTAGATAAGCTCAAGCAAGTGATTGAGCTGTTTTGGTTACACGTTGCTATTAACCCGGCGTCATTGTTGCCGGGTATCTGATACCCGAGCGATTTTAAAACTGATTGATCTCAGAATAAATAGTTTTATTTTTTTTGTTTGATTGTATTGTTGATTTTTTAATAAATAAATGTTTAATTATTATAAGTAATATGTATTATTAGCCAATTATTTAATGTAGCATACTAGTATTGACATAACATTGATTCAGTGTTCAGCAATGTCCACAGGTAAAATACACCCGGTCACAACGGACAAGTTCTATTTAGTAGCCATAATGACGCCGGGTTGAGTACGCAGGCAAAGTATTAGCCAAAGGTGGTTAAATGAGTTAGGCATCCACCCACTCTACCCGGGAAAAACTGGCGCATCCTAATACAACAGCGCAATTCACCACAGCTAATGACCCTAAAACACAATTTACCACACCTGTGCCCCTACCCACTACACAAAAAGGATGGACAACAGGATAGAAGACACAATTCGAGCCACACAAGCCACACATCAACTTTCGCACATTAAAATTCGCTACCAAATTTCGTACATATATACACTGCATCGCGTTAACACCTCTACACCGATTATACAATAAGCGGATCCTGAGAGCATTACTCCGAATCATCAGTAATCCAGAGCGCTACATCAATATCGATACACCCGCAACCACCAAGCTACGTTCGAATCAACACCATCTCTCGTTGCTTCATCTGGACATCGCCTCGCATTAATCATATTGTACATGTATCCCATATTTTGTGATCAATTAAAACCATTTTAAATCTAAAATACATTCGCATACTGTTTTTAATAAAGTGATAGTGAGTGCATTATTGGAAAAGGCAACTAGTGGGTGTAGAATTAAACATGGTCCTTCGAGCCTTACAGAAAAGCACTATTAGATTTTAAAGTAAAAATCGAAAAAAGAAAAAATAAAACAGGACAAAAGTGTGGTGACAAAACCAGTGTTAATAAAAACTAAAAAAAAAACATACATACTCACATACGTCTATATTACCAAGAGTGCGGTAATAAAAAGTAAACAGTTTCCGACACACTAAATAAATGTTAATACATACAGTGAGTTCAAAAAGTGTTCACGTATAGTTAAAAATAGTGCATTGCTGCTGATGTTTAGAAAAATAAACATTCAAATAAAATTTTGTTTTACGAAAAGCGTAAACAAAATCAAAAAAGTGCGGAGGAAAAGAATACATACATACATATATTAAAATAATGCAGAAACACACAAACCAAATCTTAATTATAAAAATCATCAGTATTTTGTAAAAGTGAGTGTCAACCAAAACAAAAATTAAAAAAATGCAAGCAAAGAAAAAACAACATACCCGCAACTTATATGCATACATAATAAACAATAACAATAATCAGCAGAAGGTACAGTGCAGTACATTTAAAACATTTACATACAGTTGTACATACATATGTACATAAAGGGGAGAGAAAAGGTGAAGCGACAACGACAACAAAACGAACAAAAAACAATTTCAACAAAGATAACAGCAACAAACATACGCGCGTTACCTAAACACAAAACATAAAATAAAATAAAATAATCGAAATCGAAACAAACGGAACGGCGCGAAAGCAAACAAAAAAAAAAAAACTTAAACTAAAACTAAAACACAAATAAGGCGCAAAACAAATATTCGGGCACGAACAAAAATAGCCATTAAATATAAAAATACAAGTCATTCTCGTAGTCAGCTGACAAATTCATGAGTGGAGAAAGGAAATGGGATTGGAAGAAATCGCGCAGGCTTGTAAACACTTACATACATACCTACAGCACATGAAACGTCCCTGGAGGAAGAATAAAGTGAGCGTATTTATTTCATTTCTTTAAATCTATTTAATGCGCATATGTATGTAAAAAATACGTTTGATATAAAATCCATATTTCGAAATCCATTTTAACAGCGAAAAAACGGTTGCCAAACTTTCCCACTTTCGGGTTTATTTTGCGGCAAAAACCGAACACAGTTTGATATAACGATTATATATCAATAAACATATGTTAATAAATAATATTACTTTATTGCCGAGGTACCAGCTTACCTTCGTGTATTGAAACACTTACAATACACACATTCAAGTATCATCTTGCAATTTTTCCGGCATACCTCTTATGTTTCATAAAACATTAAGCAGGATTGCATAAATGAAGTAAGCAAAGGCACAAACATAAATAAAAATTGTAGCTTCAAAAACGAAGCAAGAATTGCAAAAAAGACATACATACATATTCGCATATATACCTAATGGAAACCAGGTTCAGACGTGTCACAAGCCATCCACTCCCCTACATTGTGATTCGGATAATCGGCGATTCGGATAGTCGGAGTTCGGATAATTGGAGTTCTACTGTAGTGCAAACGGAAAACATTTTACCGAATCAATTTTCGCACTCTCTTTTCGTCGTCCAAATATATTGCCAAACAAAAACAAGCAAAATTAACACATAAACATTAGTACACACAAATATTCCAAGTCCACATTTGCAATTTTCGGAAATATCTCTTGTTCTTTGGCAAACAAAAACAAGCAGGATTGTGTACAAAAGCGAATTGATCTCTCTAACGAGCTCTCAGTTGCTTAAGAACATAACTCATAAATACATACTAACAATTCGTGCATATTTAGGCAAAAGCGTGCATACCTATGTAAATATTCATCTCTTCAACGAGCTCTCAATTGCACAAAACAAAAGCACATACAAGTCCAAGTATTAGGGTGTATCTAAATACAAATCATTCGGACATCAAATATTTTAATTAATAAAAAGCGCGGTTTTTAATACCAATTAACAATTCAAATATATTTTCGAACTAAAATATAAATAAATAATATTATTTTCCAAAAATGGTTAACAACAACCAGAATCAAAATACACCTGCGGGAGCTACGAGCCCAAAACTGGTTGCTAAATTTATTTCAGAAAGTGAGAGTTTAACAAGATACTGCACTAGATTTGCCTCTTCACCGATTCAAGAAAACTCTGAATCGTTATTAGAAATAAAAAGCCAAAATATAAAAAATTTCTGGACTCGCTTCCAAACGGCTCATGACGCCATTGTAGAATCTGACGATTCAGACCTATCACAAAATTTGAAACAATCGGCTTACGCAATATACGAAAACTGCTTAGACCAATATGAAGAAACAAAACATATGATCTCCGATCAATTGAAGCTAATAAAAGTAATTGCAGCTACTCCAGATCAGAGAGTGGAGCTGCCACAGATGCAACAATATCAAGAGGCAAGTTCAGGCATCCAACTCGAGGTACCCGCATGTGACACAGAAACATTTTATGGAGGTTATGAAGAATGGCCGTCCTTCCGGGACATGTTTACAGCCGTTTACATCAACCATCCACAACTATCAAAAGCACAAAAATTGTATCACCTCCAATACAAGACAAAAAGTCAAGCAGGCGTAATAGTCAAACAGTTCGCTCTCAATGACGAAAATTTCAATTTTGCTTGGGAAGCTCTAAAAGCACGTTATGAAAACGAAAGAATATTGGTCGACAAACAGGTGACGATATTAATTAATTTACCAAAAATTCAGAAAGAAACAAGTGAAGAGTTCATAAAGCTTCAATCCACTGCTTCAAATTGTTTGTCGGTTTTATCGACACAGAATATTCCCACAGATAATTGGGACCCCATTCTGGTAAATATATGCACAGCTGCATTACCAGAAAAATCGTTACTTTTGTGGGAGCAATCGCTCTCATCGCGAAGAAAGTGCCCAACGTGGCAACAAATGAAAGGTTTTCTCACCACCCAATATGAAATTGCGGAAAGGTTAAAAGAAAATATAAGCAAAACTAAGAACATTAAACACGACCAAAACAAAAGCTTAAATAGACCCCAAGCACAAGAGGGCATAAGCTTAAAACTTGCTAGAAGTTTAAAAATTTAAACATAAATTAAAGGAACAACTTTGTCAGGTCAAAAAGACTCTGTACAAACTGCTTGTCCCACTCACACAATCTTAATAATTGCAAAAGCAAATTTAACTGCTTATATTGTCACAAAAGACACAATTCAATGCTTCATTATAGCAGATATCATATCTCACCCCAAAGAAGCGCTTCTACAAAAAGAACCACGGGTTTGTTTGCAACAGCAAATCCTGAAGTCCACAAATCTGAAAATTGCCAAGAGGCACTATGTTTCTAAGTGTAACAAAGTGGACTAGTTGCAGAACCAGTTTCCACCATACCAACTCAAGTTGAGGACAAATACCTTAATTTACAATTAAGGAAATTGCAAAAGTTAAGGAAACTTCCAATAACAAAACAAATCTATAAAAGATCAGTATTGTAAGCGCAACTCGAAAGCCGCAACTACTCGATCAAATAATGGCCGGTACGTCGTACGACTACCACTAGAGCCACAATTTTCCAATACTCCACAAATTGGTATAAAAAACAAAGTCAGAGTTACCTCTGACAGTTCCTATATTAAAAACATATAAAAATTTTCGGCCCCGCAGAATGGCTTTCGCCAATAATGAGAAAAAAAACAATTCTGAACCAATTCTGGAGTGGTGGCGGGCTACAAAACGCCAAATTAGTGCATACGCACTAAAACATAAAATACGAGTATAACAAAATTATATCAAATATCGACACTTTTCATAAATTTACAAAAGCAAACAAAATCTTAAAAGGAAGGGATCCTCACTCTCCCAATGCGAAACAGTGACGCACTTGCTTGCAATGGGTAAAGGTCGCTCTTATCGCACATATCCAAGCGCTGCTCATATGGGTGGGTTATGGGAATGAGCTATACAAAGCATCAAATTAACTATGAAGACCTTTTTACTCTACGAATCGAACCCGTTCTCCATTGACAGTCATTCTCTCACAAGATCCCTCTAATTTCATAGTCCTTATTTCAGGGCTAAGGAGTACCCATTCTGGCCACATCTGAGCCAGGCGTGGAGTTAATATCCTTTATAAGCTGAAAAGAAAAAGAAAAAAGACATTAAACAGCTAGCGATGGTAAAGAAATTTTAAATAAAACCACAAATAATAAACCGTTCAAAGAAACAACCGCAAATATAATAACTAGTAGTTTCAAACTCATAAATCCGCAAAAATATAGTTTCTTATTATATGCGCGTTAAAGCAAATATGATACATTCCAAATACTATGTTTAAAACCAAAACCGTTTTCAACATTTATAGCATGTACGCGAAAATACATGCAACAGTATAAAAGCGTAACACTAGGCAAAATATTCGCCTAGGGGGCCCAGGATGTTTAAATGAGTTAGGCATACACCCATTCTACCCGGAAAACTGGCGCATCCTAATACAACAGCGCAATTCACCACCGCTGATGACCCTAAAACACAACTCACCGCACCTGTACCCCTACCCACCACACAAAAAGGAGGGACAACAGGATAGAAGACACAATTCGTTTTAAACAATTCGAGCCACACAAGCCGCAACTCAACTTTCGCACATTAAAATTCGCTACCAAGCTTCGTACATATATACATTGCGTCGCGTTAACATTTAATATTTTGTGATCAATTAAAACCATTTTAAATCTAAATTACATTCGCATTCTGTTTTTAATAAAGTGATACTGAGTGCATTATTGGAAAAGGCAACTAGTGGGTGTAGAATTAATTTGGGTGATCTCGGAGTTTAGATATATATTTAATTCTGCTATCTTCCACTTCTTTCTTTACCATAGGAATACCAAGGTCTTTATGGATATTTTCGATACGCATCAACATTAGTTGCACAGGGCGTACCCCACAGTTGAATGCCATACATCCAAATCGGCTATATGACCGCACTTTGTTGCTTAGGCTAAGTTTAGAGTTTTTATTTAAAAACCAATTTAAATTTCCAGCTCTAATCTTAATACATGTTATTTTACTAGAGATATGTTTTCTCCACACGAGCCTTCTATTTAAGTGAATACCAAGATATTTTACTTCGTTCGCTTCGCTTGGGGTACTAAAATATTATTTGTTTTTACTGCCGGACCAATTTTTGGTCTAAGCGAAATATAACTTGCTTACACTTTTGTTCATTCACATTTATACGCCAGTTCACTAGCCATTCTTCGACAGAACTTAAATGCTCCGCTAATATTCTTGATGCTAAAATGTGGCAGTTGTTACGGCTCACTTTAGCTTTGTCATCCGCAAAAGTTAAAGTTAATACATTGTTAGCTATTGGAATATCTTCTATATATATGATGTATGGAGTTCGGCCTAAAAAGCTGACTTGTGGTACACCAGACCTGATCTGTCTTTCGTCCGATAGGAGATCTCATACTTTCACCATAAATTGTTTATTATTTAAATAAGACTCCAATGTTTTATACAATTCTAAAGGTAAATTTTTTTTAATCTTATATAAAAGACCTTCATGTCACACCTTATCAAACGCCTGAGTTACATGTAGAAATATTGCTGAACAGTACTCCCTGTGCTCAAATGCTTTCCTTATTTCGTTAGTAATCCTATTTACTTGCCATGTTTTGCACGAAATCGGAATTGATGCATGGGTATTGTATTATTTTCGTGGAGAAAAGGAGACATCTTTGATAGTAATCCGTTTTCAAATACTTTAGAAAGACAGGGTAGAAGACTGACTGGTCTGTAAAAAGACGACTGTGTTAAGTCTCTCCCAGATTTATCTATCAAGATAACCTGCGACTTTTTCCATGAAATTGGATAGTATCCGGAACTAAGAATTGCATTGAAGAGCAAAGAGAGCACTTCTACAGCAATAAATGGTATCTCAATAAGCATTTTTGGGGTAATGTTAAGCTTTTTGATGATTCCAATAATTTCAGAAGGTAAAGTCTTAAAAGACTCGAGTGACCCTTTAGCTGTTTTCGGTAAGATTCACAGCTTGTTCTTTGACAAATTAGGTTGAAATACCTTTTCTTCTTTTTCGTCACTTCGAGCCCAATTTCCCTGGGCAGCGGCACCATCCCAATTAAGGGACCGGACATTCCAGGTGCATGCCCTCAAATCATAGCCCTTAATTCGTTTTCTATGGTCGTCATCCGAGGCTGTTGGTGGTTTTTCATTGGAGGGTGTTTTTTTACGTGGCGGGTCCCAAACCCAGCGCACAACCCAAGGGAATAATTCAAACACGTCGATTCAGCATGACTTATGATCCCCTAATATCTTATCCGGGTAGTTCGCAAGCTTCGTCATGCATCCACAAAGGTATACACTACAAATGTTTTGAAATTAAATAGTTGTACATAATATTTATATACATTTATTTATTTTTGGATCTGTCAAAGGAAATTACGTCCTTTCGCGAAGTCCAAAAAGTCATTAGGGATACCGTCCAACCAATTAATTCGCGGCTCACGTCTATTGAAAAGGTCCTTGCCGAAAAGGTACTTTTCTTTTCCACCTTTCTTTACTTTCTGTATGCAAAAGTTTTTGTTATTTCAGATGCCGGAAAAAGCTGAGGTTCAGACCCAAAGCTAAATTTCGCGTAAATTCAAAGTGTTGACGGCTAGAACACAGAAGTCCTTTGGTCGCATCACCGGTGATATAGAGGATGAAGAGTATTTGGAGCTTTCTTCAAATATTTCCATGTCATCGGCAGAACTGGCGGTTGAAACGCTGTTAAAAGCGAAGGCGAGTGTTGACGCAATGGTAATAGTAGGGGAGCCTAAGAGGGGATTTTTGCAGTTACTTAAGCGTGTCAGAAAACTATATGGGGAGAAACATTGCACCCTTTTATGTACCCCTATCAAATATGAGCCCTTAATATGGAGGCGTGCGTTGGGGGGGGGATCGTCAGATTAGAGAAAAAAAATCGATCCTTCGGGAAACTCGAGCGCGTCAGATTAAGAGATGGTATGTTAAATGCATGAAGACGAGGGTATATTTCAATATTCTGACAGTTTGAGGGTGGCTTAGAGAAATAGCAGGGTGACAAATCTGTAAAAAAAAAAAGCGTCACCTTGAAATACTCGAGCGCGATAGATTTTTTTTTCATTTTAAAGGTAATTCTGTCAGAATCACGAAAATCATATAATCTGACAATTTCCGTGGGGCGATACAGGTAAAATCGTCGATAAAAGGTCAAGCGTACTAATCACCATAGCGTGGTTATTGTTAGTAAACGCTTGACACTTTTGTTTGTTTCGTTCGTTTACAGCGATCAGTTTTACATCCATTGTAAAAATGAGTGACGTTAGTGTCAAATGTGTTTACTGTGGCGAAGAAACGTATGAAAAAAAAGTTTATTCCACAAACTCTAAATTTTTTTTATTAATATTTATATCTATTTTCATATTAATAAATTATTCAATTTTCTACACATAATACATATCATATTGTATACATATACATATGTATATGTATACACTGCTTTTATTACATCCTGTAACAAAAACAAGAGCCAAACAGAATTCTTCCACTTTTAAATCGTCAGATTAACGATATGCCTCTATATAATTGTCAGATTATCTTTTAGGAAGACTCTGACATCAAGTTCATCCCACTGTTTAAAAATCTGACGCGCTCGAGTATTTCAAGGTCACCTTTTTTTTACAAGTTTTAAAATCAATAAATGACTTTTGTCCACGTCGAAATTGTCAGAATATTAAATGGTACACTTTTTAGAGGTTCAATAACATTCGCTTAGAAAATCTGACGCGCTCGAGTAACTTATTATTTTTTTTTTAACCTGTCATTACGGCCTTCAACCCTGACTTGATTGTCAGATTAATATATATCGACTATCAGAAATACAATGCGCGTATATACCATAAATGACTGACGCGCTTGAGTATTTTCATGTGACTGTTTTTTTTTACATTTTTGACACCAATTTCCCGCTCTTCTCCGCACTAAAATGGACCTAGACTTTCTTTTTTTTAAACGTTATCTTGACAATCTAGTAAGTCTCCATGACCCTCCAGTAACTGCAAATTTAGCACTCCGGGCTCCCCTACTATAAATATATTGAATGCAAAAGTGAATATACTTTTTGTGATTATGTTAATATTTACTTCTTTTCATATATAGATGCGGCAAAGGCCATATGGTAGTGTGGACGGTGCCCCTCGTTCGTTATTTTCAGACAAATTAATGGGGAACTACAATTTGGTAGGCGGAAATTCGCGCTTTACAAATTACAAATATTTTTCCAGATGTTTTTCTAGAACGGCCAAAGGATCAGGTCATTTTAGATTTAAGATATTTTATAGTGTAAAGTAATAATAGAAATAAGCAACTAAAATATAAATTAAAAATTAAGTCTAATTAAGTAATTTAGATCTATTAAAAGTTAAGCTTTAAGTCAGATTATGTTGTAAATATTATTTAGATTTAAGTTGTACATACATATCGGATTAAGTTGTAAATAATTTTTAGTTTTAAGATGTACATACATAAATACCTATTACAGTGTAAGATTATTGATACATAATATAAACATATTAATAATAGAGATTTTTTTATTTTAAGTTGTGCTTCACAAATGGAATGGTTGTGCATTGACTAATGTAAAGTATTATATCCAAATTATTTGCGGTAATGCCTTCTTACTATGGTGTTTAATTTGTTACCATTATTATTGATTGTGCTTTATGTGTCTGTGCGTTACAAAGCGAATTTATCGTTTTATTTTTAATTTTTAGTTTCGAAAATAATCATAAAAAAGGGCATTCGATTGGTATTGGTGATACGCGTTTACAACAGGTATGTTTTGCTTTTAGCAAAGTCCCAATTGTAAAGTTTGATACTGTTCCGAAAACTGTCGCATGGAGGCTTTAAAGGGTCAGTAGGGTAATCTGCTTTTTTTATATAAATTGTTATTCTACAATAGAACTTTTTTCATATATCATGAGGTATATCGTGGAGTGTATAAACAAATTTTTCGCATTTTTTTGAGGATATAAAAACGAAACATAAAAACCCAATTTATTCTTAAAAAGTACGTGAATGGGTATCGTCCCTATTATAATCTCAATTTATTTACATAAATTTTGTCATAACATTGTCAATAATTAATAAAAAGTATAGGGACGATAGCCAGGTATTTTGTGAACATTAAAAAAAATTAAGCAAATCGGTTGAGTAGCTCGATGAGAATCATGTCCGCCAGTTTAAAAAAGTGTGTGTTTGAACGGGTTTAAAGCTTAGTTGTGCACTCCGAGCGCTCCGAACGTCGAGCGATATTATTATTTTTGCGCCTTTTTCGAAACCTTCCAAAGGTAAAGTGGGTTTCTACATTAATTCTAAGGGTATAAAGGAACAGAAAATGCAACAAAAAAAGTTTAAAAAAATATTACCCTACTGACCCCTTAAATAAGTAATATCGATTTGCTGGAATTACATTTTTCAACATTTTCGATTCTCTCAGAAAAATGCATTATCCGCCGGGAACTGATTGTTCGTTTAATGCCCATGTATAAACAAAGAAACAACAAAGAACACTTTGCCTAGTCACTTCAATATTTCCAATCGCTACTAGCTTAAGCTTAGTATCCAGCTCTCAAGAAATGTAAAAACTTCATATAAAAAAACGCTTAAGAAATGGTCAAGAAAATTTCGTGCGGTAAATTTTCGTTTGCTACTATGCAGCTCTGAAGAAATGTACTACTAATTCTTAATACATTGTTGCGAAGAAACAATCTAACAACAATTGCTTTTTGAAGGAAATAATCGTTAAATTCATCCTAAATCAGTTAAAATCATTATTATGAAGTATATTTCATTTTAAATTAGTAAATTTAGTATTGTAAATTATATAAAGTATATTAATATCAGCGTTTGAAAAACTACGCTACTCCCGTAGCATTTCATTTTACTCTTGCTACCGCTCTCACTTTGTCGGGAGCCACAGCATAGCCTTAGCATAACAATGTAAAAGAAGTGCTCTACTCTGCTCCGAGTTTTGTTGGGTAAAAAACTATAGCTGGAGCGGTAGCAAAAAATTAAATTCTGCGCTATGCTCTGGCGTAGCGGTAGCAAAAAATTGGGAGCGGTAGCACAGCAGAGCTAATGAAAATTTTCATGTGCTACAACTCCCGCATGTGTTTGTTGTTTTTTTTCTTTTCTTTGCTATTTTTTGTCGTAATATTTGAATTAATTGAATAATTCAAACAAAAAAATGTTATGCAAATCATTTTGGCACTTGTTGCGTCAAGTGACTTTATAAATCTAAAATCAAATATTTTAAGAAATATATTAATAAAGTCAATTAGATAATAATTGAATAAATTATATATATTTTTTTACTATGTAAAATATTTACCATTTTTATATTACCAAAAACATCATCTATTCCAAATGTATTACAATACTCAATTACTATGAATTTTCGAAATTAATTTTAACTACATTCCTTTCGCCTTTTTTATATACATTAGGGTGTTTTTTTTAACTATTAATTTTCTTCAGTCCCGTCACGAAATTTCCTTGGAAATACCATACAAAAACTTCCTTGAAATGCTTAGCCCTAAATATTAACATTAAAAACTGGACCAAGGCATGTAAAAATTGTCCATAGAAAATACACGACAATCCAAAAGTGGCCAGAGCAACAAAGTCGAAACTCACACCGGCGAGGTATTACGGGGCTCTAAACTTGTTTTTTCCAAGAAATTCGCATTCGCTCGAAATGTGAAGAAGAAGTGTGAACAATTCTGAGAAACATGCGTCTAAAGCAGCGTTGTCCAACGTGACTGTGTGCACGTTATATTTGTGTTGGTTATTCTAGCGTCAACTGATCGCAAAATTATGCTTTGATTGCCTACGAAGTTGAATACAGTAGTACAATCGTGCTTTCACAGACACTTGTCGCGACATGTTGGTGTGAGGTGTCTGGCCACTGTCCGTGCGCTATTGTGCGCATAGGCCATGGACAACGCTGGTCTAAAGTCAAGCGATGCCTTAAAATACCTCTGATCTGTAGGAATAAAGATAAAAAATCAGGATTGTCGTGTATTTTCTATGGACAATTTTTACATGCCTTGGTCCAGTTTTTAATGTTAATATTTAGGGCTAAACATTTCAAGGAAGTTTTTGTATGGTATTTCCAAGGAAATTTCGTGACGGGACTGAAAAAAGTTAATAGTTAAAAAAACACCCTAATGTATATAAAAAAGGCGAACGGAAGGTAGTTAAAATTAATTTCGAAAATTCATAGTAATTGAGTATTGTAATACATTTGGAATAGATGATGTTTTTGGTAATATAAAAATGGTAAATATTTTACATAGTAAAAAAATATATATAATTTATTCAATTATTATCTAATTGACTTTATTAATATATTTCTTAAAATATTTGATTTTAGATTTATAAAGTCACTTGACGCAACAAGTGCCAAAATGATTTGCATAACATTTTTTTGTTTGAATTATTCAATTAATTCAAATATTACGACAGAAAATAGCAAAGAAAAGAAAAAAAAACAACAAACACATGCGGAAGTTATAGCACATGAAAATTTTCATTAGCTCTGCTGTGCTACCGCTCCCAATTTTTTGCTACCGCTACGCCAGAGCATAGCGCAGAATTTAATTTTTTGCTACCGCTCCAGCTATAGTTTTTTACCTAACAAAACTCGGAGCAGAGTAGAGCACTTCTTTTACATTGTTATGCTAAGACTATGCTGTGGCTCCCGGAAAAGTGAGAGCGGTAGCGATAGCATAGCAATTATTCTAGAAATTTTGCTGCTACGGAGTAGTAAATGAGAACCCTGCTATTTAGTATAAATGCCTGTGCTGATACCTTATAATTTGTGTTTAAGGGTGAGCAAAGCGTGATTTCACAAATATTCGTTGGTGTTGCTGAAACTGCATTGTTTAGTCCGGTCACTTGGGCTGATACAGAGTGGGTGGGTATATCCAAACTTCTCTGAAGTCTTCGAGATATAAATGTGGCTTCCGATCCTGAATCAATAATTGCTCGCGCGGAATATCGCTGGCCATTATGTTCTATTTGAACCATTGCAGTACCGAGTAATATTTGCTTCCTACTTGGGTTGGGTGGGTCTTGGGTTGATGATTTAGTGGACTGTATAGTTGTAATGTAGGCTTGCAGATTTGTATTTGTGCTTTGGGTGGGTAGTGGTACTTGAAGCGTTTTCAAGGTTCGAACTAGTGACGTTTGGTATTTCCGGAGTGATTCAGGTTGAAAGCTGGATTCTCTGTGTATCAGAGTATTGTGTTTTTTGTGACACTTACGACACGAGAATTTACTCACACAGTTCTTGTAGCTGTGTGATATGGCCAAGCAGTTATATCAATAACCATATTTTTTGATTGTGGAGATACGTGTCTCTATATTCATTGCGAGAAATTTGGGGCATTCACGAATAGGGTGCTGCTTTTTGCAGAGCTTACAGCTTTCTGTACCTATAATATGTTGGTTAAAGTTGAAATTAGTATTCCTTTGAGTATTAGAGGGTCTGGCAATTGGCTTTGTGTGTCAATCTCAAGATTGTGTAAATGGGTTAAAACGTTATTGACCGAAGGTTGTAAGCTTTTTATAGCACAACCGGTTTCCTGAGTTACTTGGGGTAGGTTAAAAAGGGTCTTTAATTGAGTGTTTACCTGCAACCTCTTATTTTCGTATTGGTCGACTAAATTTTTCCAGGCGAGTATGAAACCATCATTTGTTAGGAGTGCGTTTTGAATAACCTCTCTTGCTTCTCCTCGGGTCTTCTGAGTAAGGTGAAAGAGTCTTTCAACATTACTAATCCTTGGGTTACGGATATACAGGGCTGTAAACATATCCCGAAAGGTGGGCCAAGTTGTGTAATCTCCGTAAAAGATGTCGGTGTCGCATGGTGGAAGGTGAACTGCAGGAGCGAAATCCATCATTGTGGCTTCTGAAGTCCTTTCCTTAATGTGTTGGGTTGACACCTGTGTTTTACGCGCATCTACATCTTCGTTGATGGAAGCTAAGCAAGAGAGGTACATTCGATAACTTTTTTGGTATTTTTCTTTCACTTTAAAGAAATCGATGGTTTCATGACTTTCGCGAGAAATTCTTCTAATCGCATCGTATGAGCGCTTTGCTTTTTCATAAAGCAAATTTAGTTCGATCCTTTTAATTTCTAGGGTATAGACCGATTCATCTTCACTTTGGGTCTGAAGATGGTCTTCCACGAACTCCATTAAATTAGTTGTTGTAATTTTAAAATCTTCCATTTCCATTTTTAGGTAAGATATATTTAATATTTGGGTTGAATGAGAAAAACAAGTCGCATAGAGTTACGAAAACAAACTTTAAAAGCCTTTTGTATAGTGATTTATTTATTTTCAAAATTTCAAAGTAATTGGCTTGTTTTTATCTCGATGATGTCCGATGGTTAATATTGATGGGAAATTGTTAAATTTCCGATCAATCGTAGAAAAAAATCGATAAATTAAATTTTTGCAGGGTTTTGTATTTTTTCCTACTGGGTCACCTTTTTAATTTCCTACTGGGTATTTTTCTTTTGACGCGCTGTTCGCCAACAATTTTTGTCACCAACTAATACGAGTATAAGCGAATGAGTGCGCTATTCGTATGCAGGTTTGTAGCGGGTGTATATTTATTTAAGTATATAATTTTAGTTCAACGAGAAGAATGCAATAGCCGACGGCAAAATATATGTACGTATATATTTTATTATTGCACTTCTTCTCTTGGGTAAGTATATGTAAATATGTGTGTATATCAGTGGTCGGCATGAGAGGATCTGTCACTGCGTTGGTGAGCACGAAAAAAAAGTAGCAAAAAGAGTAGCCCAGTGAGAAATTGGAATTAAAATTAACCCTTTCGTGGCTTCTTTTTGGTTTTTGGTTTTAAAAATCTAATTTTTAGCTTTTTTATATACTTAAGCCTACCTTATGAATAATCAAAACTAATTTTTTAACATTTTGTTTGCAAAAGTGGGTTTTGGACACTATGCCGTATGGCATAGAATCTATTTAAAGGCAAAAAATATAATATATAAGTTTTTAATTCAGTTTTAAAATTGTTGTTTTTATTGGATTAAAAGCATTTTTTTTAAACTTAAACACAAGCAAACGCAAAAAACTATAAAAAATAAGAGTTTATTGTAACTAAAACTATAAAAAATAGGAATTCATTGTCAATTTCTGGTTCAAGAGTATGTCTTCATCTGTATAGTTCTCTGAAAAAAAGAAATATATGTAGAGAAACACCGTACTCGTGTGCACAGTCAAACACTTATATATAATAATACAAAACTTTATTGTGAATATAAGAAAAATGTTACACTTATTCAACTTTACTGGATGTTCTCAAATATTTCGTTTATGTTGCTCACTCGCTGACGGTTGCTCGTTGACTGAGTCTTTGGTTGCTGCCACTTGCTTTATTTTATTTGACACTTGATGGGCAACAGAGTTGCCATCGCTTACAGTCGGCTTTCCTGACCCAATGTGGCGCCCTCGCCCATGGTGCTCTCATCTTCGTTGTCTATGTCGTCTATGTCGTCTGGATCATCTGGTGGTAACATGCACCAAGTTTTAAGTTGATCTGATGCAAATACGGCTTTGTAGTGACGTTGCGTTCGCTCGGCATGAGGTAAGTCTTCAATTACATAACGATCATTTGGCAAGACTTTGGTGATGATGAATGGTCCTCTGAATCGTGGTTCTAGTTTACGTGATGTACCGGAGCTTATTGGTTCGTTTGTAGTCAATACGAGATCACCTTCGTTGTACGTCTTCGGTTGATTATGCTTTGCGTCATATAGCTTCTTGGCTTGTGCTCTTACGTCGTTTATTCGTTGAGCTGTGTCGACTCGTAGTTGCTGTAGGTCGGTGTCGTTTATCAGGTCAACATCATCGTCTTGAAGTGCCTGGATAAGTTGATTCTGCAGGATGTCTCGAGGCACGTACCCATAAAGTAGTCGGAATGGTGTACAACCTGTGGTTTTATTCGGGATGGTATTAATGCTCCATTGTATTTGACGTTTGTCGTCCCATCGTCTTTCGTCATCAGTAGAAGATAGTAGCATGGATAGGATGACGCGGTTTGCTCGTTCAGCGTGTCCGTTAGCGCGTGGCGTCCGCACTGCGTTGAGAATATGTTTGACGTTGTTTTCATCGCAAAACTTTTGGAACGCTTTTGAAGTGAAGGCCGTTCCTCGGTCGGATATGATACGTTCAGGCATTCCTAGATAGCTCGTGATCTCAAGCAATACCGGAATTACATGGCTTGTTGCGGTACTCTTGACTGCTCGTAGGATTGTGAATTTGGTAAATGAATCTACAATGCTCGTTGCGTTTTGAACTTTTTGGGAACGGACCCAAATGATCAATGTGTATTGTCGTGAACGTTATTGGCTTAACGTTGTCGTAGTGATATCGACTCTCACGTCGTCCTCCAGGGGTTTTATTTAAAGCACAACCCACACATGAGTTGATGTAGCTCTTTACGTAATTGCGCATTCGAGGAAACCAGAAGAGATTGAGAATTCGTTTCATTGTTTTGTCAACGCTCATATGACCTGCCTTATCGTGGCATTCGTGCAGTATTTGGAACCTTAATTGCTTTGGAACAACCCATAGTAGTTTGTTGTCGTGTTTTCGATATAGGCGTCCCAGTTCAACAACGTAGTCGGGATATTCTGGCTTCACCTCATTCTGTATTTCGTTAATGATGTTTCTTATTTTCTCGTCTTGTAGCTGAACACTAAACAACCAATCTGCCTGGTCGATAATCATCTTGGAAATTTTGAGATCAGCGGCATCTATTTCGTGTGCATCTTCATAAGGTGCACGGCTCAACGCATCGACATGGGCCATACGAGCTCCTGGTCGATGTTGAATTTCAATGTCGAATTCTTGGATTCTCAACCACCATCGGGCAATGCGTGGTATAAGCTCTTGCTTCTCCATCGTTGTTCGTAAAGCGTTGCAATCGGTAATAACTTTGATCTTCTTTCCGTATACGTAGTATTTGAATCTTTCCAATGATTCCACAATCGCTAATGCTTCGAGTTCATAGCTATGGAAACGTTTTTCGTTGTCTGTAGTAGAGCGACTAAAATATGAGATCGGGTGCAGTTGTCCATTCTCGACTTGCAACAAAACGCTTGCAAGGCCGATAGAGCTTGCGTCTGTATGTAGTTCGTGTTCGGCTTCGATGCGGTAGTTGACCATGGTTGGTTTCGATGATAATGCGGTTTTGAGTTCGTTGAATGCTGACTCTTGCTGTAGTCCCCATGCGAATGCGGTGTTGTTGCGTAGCAATTTGCGTAATGGTTCAGAAATAATGGAATAACCAGCGACGAATTTTCGGAAGTAGCCACTGAGACCTAAGAATTTTCGTACTTCAGTGACATTTCTCGGCTGTGGAAAATTTACGATAGCGTTGGTTTTGACGTTGCCCGGACTGATGCCTTCAGGAGTTAGCTGATGTCCCAAAAACGTTATTGTTTGCGTGAACAACTCACATTTGTTAACGTTCAATGTGAGTCCACAGGTACGTAGTACTTGGAGTATACGAGAAAGCTTTGTATACATTTCGTCGAAAGAATTGCTGCCGATTAGGATGTCATCCATATAATGCAGCATGTCGCCCGTCTCCACCCGTCTTTGGATTTCTGCCATGAGTCTATTAAACACAGCTGGTGCATTCTTTAAACCAAACGGCATGCGTTTGAACTCGTATAGACCGTCCGTCGTGATAAAAGCGGTGTATTTCCTACTATCGGGTGCCATTTTGATCTGATAGTACCCACTATTCAAATCGAGTGACGAAAAGTATCGGAAACGTTTCGCTTCGTGTAGCCGTTCTTCAATATTCGGGACTGGAAAATTCTCTTTCTTTGTTACCTTATTAATTCGTCGATAATCGATACATAACCGATCACTTCCATTCTGCTTTTTGACTAAGACCACGGGACTTGCGTGTTCGGATGTCGATTTCGTGATAATATCACGCTTCGGTTCTGGGATACGATAAGGCGCTTGAAATATGGTGCGATTGCTCTCAAGTTCGATGCTAGCTTGAACTACGTCAGTTTTGCCAATATCTTTCAGCCCACTGGAGAAAACATCGGCATAGCTTGCCAGAAGACTTTGTATCTTATTTCGTTCTGCTTCATTGCTGAAATTGGACATTAATTTGGAAAAATTGCTCTCAGTTATTACCGTTGTCTGTACTGCTCGTCTGCTTCCGAATATTGTGCGACCATTTTCAATTTTCAGCGTAGTGTTTGCATTGATGATAACATCTTGACCTATTAAAACGTCTTGTTCTAGTAACTCGTCATCAGCGATGTAGGCTTGCGTCTCGATGTTGATTCCGTCGATGGTGATGTCTATGGTAATAGCCTCCGTGAACGTACGCACCCCTCCGCAAATGTCTTTTACTTGTAAGCAGCATTTTACGGCTTTATCGTCGATGCGCTTGGCTACTGACCTACGAATGATGCTGCATTGGCTGCCCGTGTCGATGAATGCGATATACGGTTGCGCTTTTATGTAAACTAACTTCTTAAAACATTCGTCAAGGTTGATTGCACCAAGTCGTCGTAACGTTACTGTCGTCTTCTCACAATTTCCTCCGTTTGGATGAACTTTGTTACACGTTGTACAGCGATGTCGTTTCTGCGGCAATGGACATTTGTTGGCGAAATGTCCAGGTACGTTGCAATTGTAGCATTTCAATTGTGCTTTAAATTCACCATTTTGTTTCGTTGACTCAGCATATTTTTCGTTATTGTTGTCTCGCTTACTTGGTTGATGTACTTGTGGCTCACTTAGCCCTCCGCGATTAATGAAATAGTCCTCGATGGCGTCTCTCATCTGCTTCATTGTTGTAAACTTCATTGCTGCAATGCTTTGTTGGAGTTCTCTATGTTTTAACCCAGCTCTTGCATAACGTATAATGGCTGCCTCACTCAGTTTGTAACGTATACCTAGTGCCGCCACTCGAAAACAATATTCTTTTACGATTTCTTTTGGCTTTCTCGTTGCATTGGCCATCACGAAATGAATTTCTGCCTCGTCTCGATCTGAACCAAATTCGTGTCGTAACGCATCAGCAAAATTTTCCCAAGTTGTGTGTAATGTGGGTCATGCATCCAACCACATACGTGCAACTCCTTTTAAACGTGTGTAAATAGCTAACAATAAAAATTTCTCGTCCCATCTATATGCTTCCACTACTCGATCGACTCTATCAATAAATTGCTCTACCGTAATGCTTGCGTTATTCGTTGGATCAAATTCCGGCAGGGTATTTGCAATTTCTTTAACTGACGCGTGTCGCATATTCCCGTTCGTTGAAATATTCCCGTTCGCAGAAATATCACCGTTGCTTTAAATGCGTGTTGTAACGTTGTTGTTAGTTGCCACCGTGCTGTCGTCGTTCGTTGAAATAGCGTCAGTGGCGTGACTCTGAACGCCTGCGCCGCCGTTGACTGCGACTGCGCCATCATTGCTATTTGCGTTTTGTACCGTTTGTACCTCTTTCATGCTAACTGTACCAGTCCCGTTGTTTTGCACTTGTAGCAGCTGCGCCATCATCTCGCGTAACTGCTTCATCTCCTGCTGCAGTTGTGCCACCGTTGACATCTCGGATGACTCCTCCGTAACGTTGATCTCTTGGATGTCCACCTCGTCGGACTCCTCATATGCGCTAAGACGTTGCAACAACTGGTCTCGCGTGCCAGTCGTCGCTAATTGCCTTTCCCGTAGCAACCTCTTCAGTTGTTCCACCTTCAGATCACTGATCTTCACCATCGTATCGTTTTTACGTATCGTGTATATATATCTACCGGTGCCTATAGCCCTTCACCAACGCACATACATATACTTACTATGTTTGTAGACGTGTATGGGTTTATCATCCCACTTCTGAACTGTAGAGAAACACCGTACTCGTGTGCACAGTCAAACACTTATATATAATAATACAAAACTTTATTGTGAATATAAGAAAAATGTTACACTTATTCAACTTTACTGGATGTTCTCAAATATTTCGTTTATGTTGCTCACTCCCTGACGGTTGCTTGTTGACTGAGTCTTTGGTTGCTGCCACTTGCTTTATTTTATTTGACACTTGATGGGCAACAGAGTTGCCATCGCTTACAGTCGGCTTTCCTGACCCAATGTGGCGCCCTCGCCCATGGTGCTCTCATCTTCGTTGTCTATGTCGTCTATGTCGTCTGGATCATCTGGTGGTAACATGCACCAAGTTTTAAGTTGATCTGATGCAAATACGGCTTTGTAGTGACGTTGCGTTCGCTCGGCATGAGGTAAGTCTTCAATTACATAACGATCATTTGGCAAGACTTTGGTGATGATGAATGGTCCTCTGAATCGTGGTTCTAGTTTACGTGATGTACCGGAGCTTATTGGTTCGTTTGTAGTCAATACGAGATCACCTTCGTTGTACGTCTTCGGTTGATTATGCTTTGCGTCATATAGCTTCTTGGCTTGTGCTCTTACGTCGTTTATTCGTTGAGCTGTGTCGACTCGTAGTTGCTGTAGGTCGGTGTCGTTTATCAGGTCAACATCATCGTCTTGAAGTGCCTGGATAAGTTGATTCTGCAGGATGTCTCGAGGCACGTACCCATAAAGTAGTCGGAATGGTGTACAACCTGTGGTTTTATTCGGGATGGTATTAATGCTCCATTGTATTTGACGTTTGTCGTCCCATCGTCTTTCGTCATCAGTAGAAGATAGTAGCATGGATAGGATGACGCGGTTTGCTCGTTCAGCGTGTCCGTTAGCGCGTGGCGTCCGCACTGCGTTGAGAATATGTTTGACGTTGTTTTCATCGCAACACTTTTGGAACGCTTTTGAAGTGAAGGCCGTTCCTCGGTCGGATATGATACGTTCAGGCATTCCTAGATAGCTCGTGATCTCAAGCAATACCGGAATTACATGGCTTGTTGCGGTACTCTTGACTGCTCGTAGGATTGTGAATTTGGTAAATGAATCTACAAATGATCAATGTGTATTGTCGTGAACGGTATTGGCTTAACGTTGTCATAGTGATATCGACTCTCACGTCGTCCGCCAGGGGTTTTATTTAAAGCACAACCCACACATGAGTTGATGTAGCTCTTTACGTAATTGCGCATTCGAGGAAACCAGAAGAGATTGAGAATTCGTTTCATTGTTTTGTCAACGCTCATATGACCTGCCTTATCGTGGCATTCGTGCAGTATTTGGAACCTTAATTGCTTTGGAACAACCCATAGTAGTTTGTTGTCGTGTTTTCGATATAGGCGTCCCAGTTCAACAACGTAGTCGGGATATTCTGGCTTCACCTCATTCTGTATTTCGTTAATGATGTTTCTTATTTTCTCGTCTTGTAGCTGAACACTAAACAACCAATCTGCCTGGTCGATAATCATCTTGGAAATTTTGAGATCAGCGGCATCTATTTCGTGTGCATCTTCATAAGGTGCACGGCTCAAC
The DNA here is from genome assembly GCF_023373825.1 of Bactrocera dorsalis. Taxonomy (NCBI): domain Eukaryota; kingdom Metazoa; phylum Arthropoda; class Insecta; order Diptera; family Tephritidae; genus Bactrocera; species Bactrocera dorsalis. The sequence goes on along the minus strand of NC_064303.1, from coordinate 70,497,142 downwards.
GCATCGACATGGGCCATACGAGCTCCTGGTCGATGTTGAATTTCAATGTCGAATTCTTGGATTCTCAACCACCATCGGGCAATGCGTGGTATAAGCTCTTGCTTCTCCATCGTTGTTCGTAAAGCGTTGCAATCGGTAATAACTTTGATCTTCTTTCCGTATACGTAGTATTTGAATCTTTCCAATGATTCCACAATCGCTAATGCTTCGAGTTCATAGCTATGGAAACGTTTTTCGTTGTCTGTAGTAGAGCGACTAAAATATGAGATCGGGTGCAGTTGTCCATTCTCGACTTGCAACAAAACGCTTGCAAGGCCGATAGAGCTTGCGTCTGTATATAGTTCGTGTTCGGCTTCGATGCGGTAGTTGACCATGGTTGGTGTCGATGATAATGCGGTTTTGAGTTCGTTGAATGCTGACTCTTGCTGTAGTCCCCATGCGAATGCGGTGTTGTTGCGTAGCAATTTGCGTAATGGTTCAGAAATAATGGAATAACCAGCGACGAATTTTCGGAAGTAGCCACTGAGACCTTCGTGATAATATCACGCTTCGGTTCTGGGATACGATAAGGCGCTTGAAATATGGTGCGATTGCTCTCAAGTTCGATGCTAGCTTGAACTACGTCAGTTTTGCCAATATCTTTCAGCCCACTGGAGAAAACATCGGCATAGCTTGCCAGAAGACTTTGTATCTTATTTCGTTCTGCTTCATTGCTGAAATTGGACATTAATTTGGAAAAATTGCTCTCAGTTATTACCGTTGTCTGTACTGCTCGTCTGCTTCCGAATATTGTGCGACCATTTTCCATTTTCAGCGTAGTGTTTGCATTGATGATAACATCTTGACCTATTAAAACGTCTTGTTCTAGTAACTCGTCATCAGCGATGTAGGCTTGCGTCTCGATGTTGATTCCGTCGATGGTGATGTCTATGGTAATAGCCTCCGTGAACGTACGCACCCCTCCGCAAATGTCTTTTACTTGTAAGCAGCATTTTACGGCTTTATCGTCGATGCGCTTGGCTACTGACCTACGAATGATGCTGCATTGGCTGCCCGTGTCGATGAATGCGATATACGGTTGCGCTTTTATGTAAACTAACTTCTTGAAACATTCGTCAAGGTTGATTGCACCAAGTCGTCGTAACGTTACTGTCGTCTTCTCACAATTTCCTCCGTTTGGATGAACTTTGTTACACGTTGTACAGCGATGTCGTTTCTGCGGCAATGGACATTTGTTGGCGAAATGTCCAGGTACGTTGCAATTGTAGCATTTCAATTGTGCTTTAAATTCACCATTTTGTTTCGTTGACTCAGCATATTTTTCGTTATTGTTGTCTCGCTTACTTGGTTGATGTACTTGTGGCTCACTTAGCCCTCCGCGATTAATGAAATAGTCCTCGATGGCGTCTCTCATCTGCTTCATTGTTGTAAACTTCATTGCTGCAATGCTTTGTTGGAGTTCTCTATGTTTTAACCCAGCTCTTGCATAACGTATAATGGCTGCCTCACTCAGTTTGTAACGTATACCTAGTGCCGCCACTCGAAAACAATATTCTTTTACGATTTCTTTTGGCTTTCTCGTTGCATTGGCCATCACGAAATGAATTTCTGCCTCGTCTCGATCTGAACCAAATTCGTGTCGTAACGCATCAGCAAAATTTTCCCAAGTTGTGTGTAATGTGGGTCATGCATCCAACCACATACGTGCAACTCCTTTTAAACGTGTGTAAATAGCTAACAATAAAAATTTCTCGTCCCATCTATATGCTTCCACTACTCGATCGACTCTATCAATAAATTGCTCTACCGTAATGCTTGCGTTATTCGTTGGATCAAATTCCGGCAGGGTATTTGCAATTTCTTTAACTGACGCGTGTCGCATATTCCCGTTCGTTGAAATATTCCCGTTCGCAGAAATATCACCGTTGCTTTAAATGCGTGTTGTAACGTTGTTGTTAGTTGCCACCGTGCTGTCGTCGTTCGTTGAAATAGCGTCAGTGGCGTGACTCTGAACGCCTGCGCCGCCGTTGACTGCGACTGCGCTATCATTGCTATTTGCGTTTTGTACCGTTTGTACCTCTTTCATGCTAACTGTACCAGTCCCGTTGTTTTGCACTTGTAGCAGCTGCGCCATCATCTCGCGTAACTGCTTCATCTCCTGCTGCAGTTGTGCCACCGTTGACATCTCGGATGACTCCTCCGTAACGTTGATCTCTTGGATGTCCACCTCGTCGGACTCCTCATATGCGCTAAGACGTTGCAACAACTGGTCTCGCGTGCCAGTCGTCGCTAATTGCCTTTCCCGTAGCAACCTCTTCAGTTGTTCCACCTTCAGATCACTGATCTTCACCATCGTATCGTTTTTACGTATCGTGTATATATATCTGCCGGTGCCTATAGCCCTTCACCAACGCACATACATATACTTACTATGTTTGTAGACGTGTATGGGTTTATCATCCCACTTCTGAACTGTAGAGAAACACCGTACTCGTGTGCACAGTCAAACACTTATATATAATAATACAAAACTTTATTGTGAATATAAGAAAAATGTTACACTTATTCAACTTTACTGGATGTTCTCAAATATTTCGTTTATGTTGCTCACTCGCTGACGGTTGCTCGTTGACTGAGTCTTTGGTTGCTGCCACTTGCTTTATTTTATTTGACACTTGATGGGCAACAGAGTTGCCATCGCTTACAGTCCGCTTTCCTGACCCAATGTGGCGCCCTCGCCCATGGTGCTCTCATCTTCGTTGTCTATGTCGTCTATGTCGTCTGGATCATCTGGTGGTAACATGCACCAAGTTTTAAGTTGATCTGATGCAAATACGGCTTTGTAGTGACGTTGCGTTCGCTCGGCATGAGGTAAGTCTTCAATTACATAACGATCATTTGGCAAGACTTTGGTGATGATGAATGGTCCTCTGAATCGTAGTTCTAGTTTACGTGATGTACCGGAGCTTATTGGTTCGTTTGTAGTCAATACGAGATCACCTTCGTTGTACGTCTTCGGTTGATTATGCTTTGCGTCATATAGCTTCTTGGCTTGTGCTCTTACGTCGTTTATTCGTTGAGCTGTGTCGACTCGTAGTTGCTGTAGGTCGGTGTCGTTTATCAGGTCAACATCATCGTCTTGAAGTGCCTGGATAAGTTGATTCTGCAGGATGTCTCGAGGCACGTACCCATAAAGTAGTCGGAATGGTGTACAACCTGTGGTTTTATTCGGGATGGTATTAATGCTCCATTGTATTTGACGTTTGTCGTCCCATCGTCTTTCGTCATCAGTAGAAGATAGTAGCATGGATAGGATGACGCGGTTTGCTCGTTCAGCGTGTCCGTTAGCGCGTGGCGTCCGCACTGCGTTGAGAATATGTTTGACGTTGTTTTCATCGCAACACTTTTGGAACGCTTTTGAAGTGAAGGCCGTTCCTCGGTCGGATATGATACGTTCAGGCATTCCTAGATAGCTCGTGATCTCAAGCAATACCGGAATTACATGGCTTGTTGCGGTACTCTTGACTGCTCGTAGGATTGTGAATTTGGTAAATGAATCTACAATGCTCGTTGCGTTTTGAACTTTTTGGGAACGGACCCAAATGATCAATGTGTATTGTCGTGAACGGTATTGGCTTAACGTTGTCGTAGTGATATCGACTCTCACGTCGTCCGCCAGGGGTTTTATTTAAAGCACAACCCACACATGAGTTGATGTAGCTCTTTACGTAATTGCGCATTCGAGGAAACCAGAAGAGATTGAGAATTCGTTTCATTGTTTTGTCAACGCTCATATGACCTGCCTTATCGTGGCATTCGTGCAGTATTTGGAACCTTAATTGCTTTGGAACAACCCATAGTAGTTTGTTGTCGTGTTTTCGATATAGGCGTCCCAGTTCAACAACGTAGTCGGGATATTCTGGCTTCACCTCATTCTGTATTTCGTTAATGATGTTTCTTATTTTCTCGTCTTGTAGCTGAACACTAAACAACCAATCTGCCTGGTCGATAATCATCTTGGAAATTTTGAGATCAGCGGCATCTATTTCGTGTGCATCTTCATAAGGTGCACGGCTCAACGCATCGACATGGGCCATACGAGCTCCTGGTCGATGTTGAATTTCAATGTCGAATTCTTGGATTCTCAACCACCATCGGGCAATGCGTGGTATAAGCTCTTGCTTCTCCATCGTTGTTCGTAAAGCGTTGCAATCGGTAATAACTTTGATCTTCTTTCCGTATACGTAGTATTTGAATCTTTCCAATGATTCCACAATCGCTAATGCTTCGAGTTCATAGCTATGGAAACGTTTTTCGTTGTCTGTAGTAGAGCGACTAAAATATGAGATCGGGTGCAGTTGTCCATTCTCGACTTGCAACAAAACGCTTGCAAGGCCGATAGAGCTTGCGTCTGTATGTAGTTCGTGTTCGGCTTCGATGCGGTAGTTGACCATGGTTGGTGTCGATGATAATGCGGTTTTGAGTTCGTTGAATGCTGACTCTTGCTGTAGTCCCCATGCGAATGCGGTGTTGTTGCGTAGCAATTTGCGTAATGGTTCAGAAATAATGGAATAACCAGCGACGAATTTTCGGAAGTAGCCACTGAGACCTTCGTGATAATATCACGCTTCGGTTCTGGGATACGATAAGGCGCTTGAAATATGGTGCGATTGCTCTCAAGTTCGATGCTAGCTTGAACTACGTCAGTTTTGCCAATATCTTTCAGCCCACTGGAGAAAACATCGGCATAGCTTGCCAGAAGACTTTGTATCTTATTTCGTTCTGCTTCATTGCTGAAATTGGACATTAATTTGGAAAAATTGCTCTCAGTTATTACCGTTGTCTGTACTGCTCGTCTGCTTCCGAATATTGTGCGACCATTTTCAATTTTCAGCGTAGTGTTTGCATTGATGATAACATCTTGACCTATTAAAACGTCTTGTTCTAGTAACTCGTCATCAGCGATGTAGGCTTGCGTCTCGATGTTGATTCCGTCGATGGTGATGTCTATGGTAATAGCCTCCGTGAACGTACGCACCCCTCCGCAAATGTCTTTTACTTGTAAGCAGCATTTTACGGCTTTATCGTCGATGCGCTTGGCTACTGACCTACGAATGATGCTGTATTGGCTGCCCGTGTCGATGAATGCGATATACGGTTGCGCTTTTATGTAAACTAACTTCTTGAAACATTCGTCAAGGTTGATTGCACCAAGTCGTCGTAACGTTACTGTCGTCTTCTCACAATTTCCTCCGTTTGGATGAACTTTGTTACACGTTGTACAGCGATGTCGTTTCTGCGGCAATGGACATTTGTTGGCGAAATGTCCAGGTACGTTGCAATTGTAGCATTTCAATTGTGCTTTAAATTCACCATTTTGTTTCGTTGACTCAGCATATTTTTCGTTATTGTTGTCTCGCTTACTTGGTTGATGTACTTGTGGCTCACTTAGCCCTCCGCGATTAATGAAATAGTCCTCGATGGCGTCTCTCATCTGCTTCATTGTTGTAAACTTCATTGCTGCAATGCTTTGTTGGAGTTCTCTATGTTTTAACCCAGCTCTTGCATAACGTATAATGGCTGCCTCACTCAGTTTGTAACGTATACCTAGTGCCGCCACTCGAAAACAATATTCTTTTACGATTTCTTTTGGCTTTCTCGTTGCATTGGCCATCACGAAATGAATTTCTGCCTCGTCTCGATCTGAACCAAATTCGTGTCGTAACGCATCAGCAAAATTTTCCCAAGTTGTGTGTAATGTGGGTCATGCATCCAACCACATACGTGCAACTCCTTTTAAACGTGTGTAAATAGCTAACAATAAAAATTTCTCGTCCCATCTATATGCTTCCACTACTCGATCGACTCTATCAATAAATTGCTCTACCGTAATGCTTGCGTTATTCGTTGGATCAAATTCCGGCAGGGTATTTGCAATTTCTTTAACTGACGCGTGTCGCATATTCCCGTTCGTTGAAATATTCCCGTTCGCAGAAATATCACCGTTGCTTTAAATGCGTGTTGTAACGTTGTTGTTAGTTGCCACCGTGCTGTCGTCGTTCGTTGAAATAGCGTCAGTGGCGTGACTCTGAACGCCTGCGCCGCCGTTGACTGCGACTGCGCCATCATTGCTATTTGCGTTTTGTACCGTTTGTACCTCTTTCATGCTAACTGTACCAGTCCCGTTGTTTTGCACTTGTAGCAGCTGCGCCATCATCTCGCGTAACTGCTTCATCTCCTGCTGCAGTTGTGCCACCGTTGACATCTCGGATGACTCCTCCGTAACGTTGATCTCTTGGATGTCCACCTCGTCGGACTCCTCATATGCGCTAAGACGTTGCAACAACTGGTCTCGCGTGCCAGTCGTCGCTAATTGCCTTTCCCGTAGCAACCTCTTCAGTTGTTCCACCTTCAGATCACTGATCTTCACCATCGTATCGTTTTTACGTATCGTGTATATATATCTGCCGGTGCCTATAGCCCTTCACCAACGCACATACATATACTTACTATGTTTGTAGACGTGTATGGGTTTATCATCCCACTTCTGAACTGTAGAGAAACACCGTACTCGTGTGCACAGTCAAACACTTATATATAATAATACAAAACTTTATTGTGAATATAAGAAAAATGTTACACTTATTCAACTTTACTGGATGTTCTCAAATATTTCGTTTATGTTGCTCACTCGCTGACGGTTGCTCGTTGACTGAGTCTTTGGTTGCTGCCACTTGCTTTATTTTATTTGACACTTGATGGGCAACAGAGTTGCCATCGCTTACAGTCCGCTTTCCTGACCCAATGTGGCGCCCTCGCCCATGGTGCTCTCATCTTCGTTGTCTATGTCGTCTATGTCGTCTGGATCATCTGGTGGTAACATGCACCAAGTTTTAAGTTGATCTGATGCAAATACGGCTTTGTAGTGACGTTGCGTTCGCTCGGCATGAGGTAAGTCTTCAATTACATAACGATCATTTGGCAAGACTTTGGTGATGATGAATGGTCCTCTGAATCGTGGTTCTAGTTTACGTGATGTACCGGAGCTTATTGGTTCGTTTGTAGTCAATACGAGATCACCTTCGTTGTACGTCTTCGGTTGATTATGCTTTGCGTCATATAGCTTCTTGGCTTGTGCTCTTACGTCGTTTATTCGTTGAGCTGTGTCGACTCGTAGTTGCTGTAGGTCGGTGTCGTTTATCAGGTCAACATCATCGTCTTGAAGTGCCTGGATAAGTTGATTCTGCAGGATGTCTCGAGGCACGTACCCATAAAGTAGTCGGAATGGTGTACAACCTGTGGTTTTATTCGGGATGGTATTAATGCTCCATTGTATTTGACGTTTGTCGTCCCATCGTCTTTCGTCATCAGTAGAAGATAGTAGCATGGATAGGATGACGCGGTTTGCTCGTTCAGCGTGTCCGTTAGCGCGTGGCGTCCGCACTGCGTTGAGAATATGTTTGACGTTGTTTTCATCGCAACACTTTTGGAACGCTTTTGAAGTGAAGGCCGTTCCTCGGTCGGATATGATACGTTCAGGCATTCCTAGATAGCTCGTGATCTCAAGCAATACCGGAATTACATGGCTTGTTGCGGTACTCTTGACTGCTCGTAGGATTGTGAATTTGGTAAATGAATCTACAATGCTCGTTGCGTTTTGAACTTTTTAGGAACGGACCCAAATGATCAATGTGTATTGTCGTGAACGGTATTGGCTTAACGTTGTCGTAGTGATATCGACTCTCACGTCGTCCGCCAGGGGTTTTATTTAAAGCACAACCCACACATGAGTTGATGTAGCTCTTTACGTAATTGCGCATTCGAGGAAACCAGAAGAGATTGAGAATTCGTTTCATTGTTTTGTCAACGCTCATATGACCTGCCTTATCGTGGCATTCGTGCAGTATTTGGAACCTTAATTGCTTTGGAACAACCCATAGTAGTTTGTTGTCGTGTTTTCGATATAGGCGTCCCAGTTCAACAACGTAGTCGGGATATTCTGGCTTCACCTCATTCTGTATTTCGTTAATGATGTTTCTTATTTTCTCGTCTTGTAGCTGAACACTAAACAACCAATCTGCCTGGTCGATAATCATCTTGGAAATTTTGAGATCAGCGGCATCTATTTCGTGTGCATCTTCATAAGGTGCACGGCTCAACGCATCGACATGGGCCATACGAGCTCCTGGTCGATGTTGAATTTCAATGTCGAATTCTTGGATTCTCAACCACCATCGGGCAATGCGTGGTATAAGCTCTTGCTTCTCCATCGTTGTTCGTAAAGCGTTGCAATCGGTAATAACTTTGATCTTCTTTCCGTATACGTAGTATTTGAATCTTTCCAATGATTCCACAATCGCTAATGCTTCGAGTTCATAGCTATGGAAACGTTTTTCGTTGTCTGTAGTAGAGCGACTAAAATATGAGATCGGGTGCAGTTGTCCATTCTCGACTTGCAACAAAACGCTTGCAAGGCCGATAGAGCTTGCGTCTGTATATAGTTCGTGTTCGGCTTCGATGCGGTAGTTGACCATGGTTGGTGTCGATGATAATGCGGTTTTGAGTTCGTTGAATGCTGACTCTTGCTGTAGTCCCCATGCGAATGCGGTGTTGTTGCGTAGCAATTTGCGTAATGGTTCAGAAATAATGGAATAACCAGCGACGAATTTTCGGAAGTAGCCACTGAGACCTTCGTGATAATATCACGCTTCGGTTCTGGGATACGATAAGGCGCTTGAAATATGGTGCGATTGCTCTCAAGTTCGATGCTAGCTTGAACTACGTCAGTTTTGCCAATATCTTTCAGCCCACTGGAGAAAACATCGGCATAGCTTGCCAGAAGACTTTGTATCTTATTTCGTTCTGCTTCATTGCTGAAATTGGACATTAATTTGGAAAAATTGCTCTCAGTTATTACCGTTGTCTGTACTGCTCGTCTGCTTCCGAATATTGTGCGACCATTTTCAATTTTCAGCGTAGTGTTTGCATTGATGATAACATCTTGACCTATTAAAACGTCTTGTTCTAGTAACTCGTCATCAGCGATGTAGGCTTGCGTCTCGATGTTGATTCCGTCGATGGTGATGTCTATGGTAATAGCCTCCGTGAACGTACGCACCCCTCCGCAAATGTCTTTTACTTGTAAGCAGCATTTTACGGCTTTATCGTCGATGCGCTTGGCTACTGACCTACGAATGATGCTGCATTGGCTGCCCGTGTCGATGAATGCGATATACGGTTGCGCTTTTATGTAAACTAACTTCTTGAAACATTCGTCAAGGTTGATTGCACCAAGTCGTCGTAACGTTACTGTCGTCTTCTCACAATTTCCTCCGTTTGGATGAACTTTGTTACACGTTGTACAGCGATGTCGTTTCTGCGGCAATGGACATTTGTTGGCGAAATGTCCAGGTACGTTGCAATTGTAGCATTTCAATTGTGCTTTAAATTCACCATTTTGTTTCGTTGACTCAGCATATTTTTCGTTATTGTTGTCTCGCTTACTTGGTTGATGTACTTGTGGCTCACTTAGCCCTCCGCGATTAATGAAATAGTCCTCGATGGCGTCTCTCATCTGCTTCATTGTTGTAAACTTCATTGCTGCAATGCTTTGTTGGAGTTCTCTATGTTTTAACCCAGCTCTTGCATAACGTATAATGGCTGCCTCACTCAGTTTGTAACGTATACCTAGTGCCGCCACTCGAAAACAATATTCTTTTACGATTTCTTTTGGCTTTCTCGATGTCGTAACGCATCAGCAAAATTTTCCCAAGTTGTGTGTAATGTGGGCCATGCATCCAACCACATACGTGCAACTCCTTTTAAACGTGTGTAAATAGCTAACAATAAAAATTTCTCGTCCCATCTATATGCTTCCACTACTCGATCGACTCTATCAATAAATTGCTCTACCGTAATGCTTGCGTTATTCGTTGGATCAAATTCCGGCAGGGTATTTGCAATTTCTTTAACTGACGCGTGTCGCATATTCCCGTTCGTTGAAATATTCCCGTTCGCAGAAATATCACCGTTGCTTTAAATGCGTGTTGTAACGTTGTTGTTAGTTGCCACCGTGCTGTCGTCGTTCGTTGAAATAGCGTCAGTGGCGTGACTCTGAACGCCTGCGCCGCCGTTGACTGCGACTGCGCTATCATTGCTATTTGCGTTTTGTACCGTTTGTACCTCTTTCATGCTAACTGTACCAGTCCCGTTGTTTTGCACTTGTAGCAGCTGCGCCATCATCTCGCGTAACTGCTTCATCTCCTGCTGCAGTTGTGCCACCGTTGACATCTCGGATGACTCCTCCGTAACGTTGATCTCTTGGATGTCCACCTCGTCGGACTCCTCATATGCGCTAAGACGTTGCAACAACTGGTCTCGCGTGCCAGTCGTCGCTAATTGCCTTTCCCGTAGCAACCTCTTCAGTTGTTCCACCTTCAGATCACTGATCTTCACCATCGTATCGTTTTTACGTATCGTGTATATATATCTGCCGGTGCCTATAGCCCTTCACCAACGCACATACATATACTTACTATGTTTGTAGACGTGTATGGGTTTATCATCCCACTTCTGAACTGTAGAGAAACACCGTACTCGTGTGCACAGTCAAACACTTATATATAATAATACAAAACTTTATTGTGAATATAAGAAAAATGTTACACTTATTCAACTTTACTGGATGTTCTCAAATATTTCGTTTATGTTGCTCACTCGCTGACGGTTGCTCGTTGACTGAGTCTTTGGTTGCTGCCACTTGCTTTATTTTATTTGACACTTGATGGGCAACAGAGTTGCCATCGCTTACATATAATAAAACTAATTCAAATATAAAAATAAATCTTTCATGGTATAATCTAAAGCAATTTCTGGTCCCGTTTGGAATGCAGAGATGAATGTTACATTTTGCACACAAGTATCTGGAATATCCTTTGCATCCTGGTACTTTACATATACGTTTTACAGGTGTATACTCAGGCCAATGTTGAATACCATCGAACCTGAAGGTGCCCTTTCATATGAAGGTCTTGATTTCGAAGTTGATGGAGTGCTAGAAAGGTCTAAGTCCTCCGATTGCTTGGGTCTTCCTCTTTTCCGTGCGCCACTTTGAACTGTCGCCAATGCCAGCAATCCATCAACTACATCATTCCGGAACGCTAATAAATCCATTTGATCTTTCTTTCTTATGTTATTACTTTCGCAATCATTGCGATATTCTAACCAAGAGTTGCATACTGCTAAGTCCAGAAAATGGTCGAAAACTCTAAGGGTCCACTTTTTTGTCCGAATAGAAATTCGATACAAAGATAGCAAAAAGTCCATCTTGTCGACTCCTCCCATATATTTATTATACACAAGGCTGGTATTTCAGTAGCACCAGCCCAGTACATTTGTAATCGAGGATATCCGATTGTTCCAATAATGATTTCCAATCCCATTAATGTCAGGATCTCTTGATTTGTTGCCTGAACAATAGTGTCAATAAAATCATATGGAAAGTACTTTAGAAAATATGAAACAGGAGTTTTTGCATCTTGCATTGAATAACTTTCTGAAAATCCTGAGATTGGAGTATTCCATTCTGCCTTTGCCCATCTATATGAAATAATTTTTTTGAATGGTGGATCCGAGGCATCTTCTAAATCCATCAAATCATCTCCTACATCCAAATTTTTCTCAAATTGATCAGAATTCCCATCCGGATTAGTTAACTCTTCGATCAAGAAGGCATTGTTATTTCTATCATTTAAAGTTTGCAATAGTGATTCCAAAACACCATTTTCTTCTTCTTCCTCATCATCAAAATCAGATATATCTGAGTTATCAAAACTAATTAAAATATTTTCTACTTCTTCGGTGTTTAGTTTATTAGGCATTGTTAACACGTCTAGTCAGTATGAACTTATAAAGGGTGATTTTTTAAGAGCTTGATAACTTTTAAAAAAAAAAAAACGCATAAAATTTGCAAAATCTCATCGGTTCTTTATTTGAAACGTTAGATTGGTTCATGACATTTACTTTTTGAAGATAATTCCATTTAAATGTTGACCGCGGCTGCGTCTTAGGTGGTCCATTCGGAAAGTCCAATTTTGGGCAACTTTTTCGAGCATTTCGGCCGGAATAGCCCGAATTTCTTCGGAAATGTTGTCTTCCAAAGCTGGAATAGTTGCTGGCTTATTTCTGTAGACTTTAGACTTGACGTAGCCCCACAAAAAATAGTCTAAAGGCGTTAAATCGCATGATCTTGGTGGCCAACTTACGGGTCCATTTCTTGAGATGAATTGTTGTCCGAAGTTTTCCCTCAAAATGGCCATAGAATCGCGAGCTGTGTGGCATGTAGCGCCATCTTGTTGAAACCACATGTCAACCAAGTTCAGTTCTTCCATTTTTGGCAACAAAAAGTTTGTTAGCATCGAACGATAGCGATCGCCATTCACCGTAACGTTGCGTCCAACAGCATCTTTGAAAAAATACGGTCCAATGATTCCACCAGCGTACAAACCACACCAAACAGTGCATTTTTCGGGATGCATGGGCAGTTCTTGAACGGCTTCTGGTTGCTCTTCACCCCAAATGCGGCAATTTTGCTTATTTACGTAGCCATTCAACCAGAAATGAGCCTCATCGCTGAACAAAACACGCGCGCGAAACACATTTCGAACCGAACACTGATTTTGGTAATAAAATTCAATGATTTGCAAGCGTTGCTCGTTAGTAAGTCTATTCATGATGAAATGTCAAAGCATACTGAGCATCTTTCTCTTTGACACCATGTCTGAAATCCCACGTGATCTGTCAAATACTAATGCATGAAAATCCTAACCTCAAAAAAATCACCCGTTACAACAGAGTAAAAAATTCCTTTGGGAAAAATCTTTGCCATATGGCATATTTTTTCCTAAAATACTAAAGCAATGTTTATCTACTAAATTAATTTCAAAAATCTAACAAATTTACAATTTTATTTAACAAAATATATAAAAGTATAACATGTTCTTTTTTTGCAAATTGTGAATCTCACGAGGAACGCTTGTTCTCTGAAACATAACAATGTGTAGGGTCCATCAATCAATTTTTTTTTTAATTTATTTATAGATAACACTTCAAAGAAAAATACAAAACTAATAAAAATAAGTGTACCCACACACATTATGACCTAAAATGGGCTTCAAGAAGTGGCTATGCCATATGGCATAGAATCACCGAAAGGGTTAAGCAAATTTTATAAGCAAAATTATAAAATAATGAAAATTAACAAAATGTATTTTAAGGATATATTCCCTATTATCTTTAAAAGACTTGGAACATAAAAGGCATTGCATGGCACCAAAGGCATTTAGAAACATAAAATATTTCACGCAGGGCATATTTGGTTTTGCGCTATAGTATTACATGATGTTAATTCGTTGCTGGCTCGACAACGACTGAACGATAGAGCGTAAGCGTACGTGTGAAGTTAGTTTCCACAATTGTTCTAAGAAATGCCGACCACTGGTGTATATACATATTGTTACGAATTTACTCTTTGCTAGTTTACTTTGTTAGGTTCGTATCTCTGGATTGACAAATAAAACCAACACTGTTTAATTTAATTCAACAACTCTTTATTTCACAACTCGTCTACACTATAACAGTTTACTCTTAGCACTGAATGATTACGTTGGCGCTGCCACGGCTTATATAGCCACGCACTTCTCGCTGATGCCGACGTGTCCTTCTAGAATATCGCGTCTGGAAATTACCAGAACATACGGCTATACGGCGCCAGACGCAAGCAGACAGTCGCGGCGCCAGACTCAGCAATTGTTTAACTAGACAAGCAGACAGTGCGGCGCCAGATGTCTATTGTTTCGACAAGCAGACAGCCGTGGCGCCAGATGTCTACAACAAGACAAATGCTATTCCATATACCTACAGCTATTGTTCATAATCAGGGATGCATATAGTAATACAAATACAACTTAATACTACTTTTGTAACACTGCCCTCCACTAAAGCCTAATCGTCCCGATTAGGCACAAATCCTCTTGAACCAAATGGGGCGAGCCTCTCCAAATGTACTACTTTCATTTTACATCGTGCTTTTCCATTTCTTTGTATGCGGTATACCACGTCATTAAGTCGTTTCATCACCATATAGGGTCCTTCCCAGGCTGTCTGCAGTTTCGGGGACAAGCCTTTCTTTCGAAGTGGATTGTACAACAGGACCAGATCACCTTCTTCAAAACCTTTTGAATTTGCCGCTTGATCGAACCGGTCCTTCATCTTATTGCTCATCAGATGCGTATGCTGTCTTACCATTAGATGCAATTCATTCATTTCTTCCTTTAAGGCAGAACAATAATCTCCATCATTTCTTACAGCTGAAGGATTCGTTCCAAACTTAAGATCAGCAGGGAGTCGCAGATCAGATCCAAAAATAATCTTTGCTGGCGTGTAACCAGTTGTCTCGTGCTTCGCTGAACGATACGCCAGCAGGAACATCTGGATGCACTTGTCCCAATTCCGTTGATCTTTATCAACGATTTTCCGCATATGTTCTTCGAGCGTTCGGTTGAATCTCTCCACCATTCCATCTGATTGTGGATGTAACGCTGTTGTCCGTGTCTTGTGGATGCCTAATAATGTACAGACTTCTTGGAAAATGGAAGATTCGAAATTCCTGCCTTGATCTGAGTGTAATTCGACGGGCACTCCGAACCTTGTTACCCAATTTTCTACAAACGCTTCGGCTACTGTCTTCGCTTCTTGGTTTGGTAAGGCATATACTTCTGGCCATTTACTGAAATAGTCCATGACAACCAGTAGATATTTGTTTCCGGCCGTACTGGTTGGGAACGGACCTGCAACATCCATTGCGACTCGTTCAAATGGTGATCCCACGTTGTACTGTTGTAGCCTACCGCGACTTTTGGCTTTAGGACCTTTAGCTGCCATGCACTCTACGCAATTACTTATCCATTCTGCTATGGAATCTCGACAACCGATCCAGTAGAACCGTTGTTTAATCTTCTCTATAGTTTTTGTAATTCCAAGGTGCGCTCCACTAGGTCCATTGTGATATTCTTTCAATACTTTCGGGATCATGGACTTCGGTACTATGATCAGCAGACGAGACTGTTTGCCATCTTCGCTTTCCCAGGTACGATGAAGGTATCCATTAACGAGGTTTATGCTGTTCCATTGGGCCCAATATGCTTTTGCAGTTGGACTCTCGCTACTTATTTGTTCCTTTGGTGGTCGTACCCCATTTTCTTTGGCCATTACCAGCTTTGCAAGATCAGGGTCCTCCAGCTGATTGATTCTGATGCGGTGAGGAGTCCAATCATCTTCAGGTTCTATATTCAGTAATCGCACGTCGATTATACCTTCTTTTCCTTCTGATTTGGAGCAATGTTTACATTCCAGTGGACAAGGGCGACGTGATAATGCATCCGCATTTTTGTGGTGAATCCCCTTTCGATGTTCCGTTTCGAAGTCGTAATTCTGTAATCTTTCGATCCATCGTGCAATTTGGCCTTCCGGATTCCTAAACTGTAATAACCATTTTAATGCTGCATGATCAGTCCTCAGCAAGAATCGTTGTCCATACAAATACTTGTGGAAATGTTTTACACATTCCACCACAGCTAGTAGTTCTTTTCGCGTCACACAGTAGTTTTTCTCTGGTTTCCCGAGCACTCTGCTGTAATACCCAATTACTCTTTCTTGTCCGTCGATGAGCTGAGACAGGACACCTCCAATTCCATAAGCGCTCGCATCTGTATCCAGGATGAATTTCTTTCCAGGTATTGGATAAGCCAACATCGGCGCCGTACAAAGTTCTTTAAGTTGCTCAAACGCTTTTTCTTGTTCCAACTGCCATACAAACGGGCGATTCTTCTTTGTTAAATCATGTAAATTTCTAGCCACGTTCGCAAATCCAGGTACAAAACGGCGGTAATACGTGCATAAACCGAGGAAGCTGCGGAGTTCATGTATGTTGGTGGGTCGAAGCCAATCTTTAACTGCTTTTATTTTTCCTTCCTCGGTGTGAATCTCCTCAGTTGACACTTTATGTCCGAGATATGTGACCTGCTTCTTCCATAATGAGCACTTTTTGGGATTCAAGCGTAATCCGGCTGATGCTATTCGCTGAAAGACTTCCTCTAGATTTTTCAGATGATCATCAAAACTTTTTCCCATGATGATAATGTCATCAAGATACACCAAACATGTCTTCCAGTTGAGTCCTTTTAACACATGTTCCATCAGTCGCTCGAACGTTGCAGGCGCATTACATAACCCAAATGGCATCACAGAGAATTCCCATAACCCGTCGCCCATACTGAAAGCGGTCTTTTCACGGTCACATTCATCAATCTCGACTTGCCAATATCCACTTTGTAGATCTAATGTAGAAAACCATTTCGCTCCAGACAAGGTGTCTAATGTATCGTCAATTCTTGGTAGAGGATAACTGTCTTTCTTTGTGACATCATTCAACTTCCTATAATCTACGCAGAAACGGGTGCTACCATCTTTCTTTTTAACTAAGACGATAGGTGAGCTCCATGGACTTATTGAAGGTTCGATTACACCGTTTTTGTGCATGTCTTCAATAATTTTGTTAGCATCCTCACGTTTTGCTAGTGGAACCCTACGCGGAGCTTGTCGGATTGGTTTAGCGTCTCCAGTATTTATGCGATGTTTGACAATGCCGGTTCTTCCTGTGTTTCCTTCGTTTGCAAATATGGATGCGTATTTTTCTAATAGTTTTTCTGCTTTTAATTTTTCATTTCCATGCAGTTCGTTCAGCAAATTATTTAGGAGTGTAGGACTTATCTGCTGTGGCTCAATAGTAGGTTTCTGTTGTGACCGTTCGCATCGTGCTATTGCACTTATATTCTGGCACTGTCCAATTACTGTTCCTTTCTTCAGACTTATAGGCGTGTTGAATTCATTCACTACTCAGACCGGAATGGTGGCGTCTTCACTAGTTTTCACAAGCGTTCTTCCTACCAATATGGGTGTATCTATTTTTGTTGGTTCCACAATCCACAATTCTTCAGTCCCACCTGCTCCATTCACTTTAGCCCATACAATCGCCTCAGATTTTGGTGGAATACTCTGATTATCATCAACAATCACCCTCTTACTTTCAACGTTGGTCACATATCCGGTGTTTATAGGCATCTCCATGTTCTGGCAAATCAGCATTTGCTTGTTTAAATCCAAAGTAACCCCGTGATCAATCATGAAATCTACTCCCATTATAATTTCATCCGTGATTTCTGCTACGATGAAGGTGTGATTAACTTCCAGCGTACCAATCATTACTTCGCAAAACACTTTTCCCGCGACAGCTGCTTCCTCTCCGGTGGCCGTTCGAAGCTTGCAACCGACTAATGGTTCAACCGTTCCTCTTGCCACATCCGGTCGGATAATTGAATGTGTGGCACCAGTATCCAAAGTAAGCGTTGACAGTCGTCCATTTACGAAGCCGTTGATAGTAAGATTGTTGTCATGGCGACCTATTTGTGATATCGAGATGGCGGGGCAAATAGTTGTGGGAACCAGCTCACGCCCCTTTGAACTGTTCCGTTTTAGTTTAACGATTTGTGAGATGTGGATGCTCCGTCCTCGTTATCTGTTGGTTGTTTCCGTTTTGATGGGTTTACCATTATATTGCAATTTCGGGCAAAGTGACCCGCTTTTCCACAGTTGAAACATCTGCCTGTTGTATTTACTCGCGGTGCAGCAATTGTCTTCAGAGTCTTTAATATTTCTTCCATCAGCGCCGGTTGTTCCATTTCAACCCTTTGTACTTTGTGTGTTGGTTTACTTAGTAGGGAAGCTGTTTCCTGTGTGAGGGCGTGCGAAACCGTTTCAGCAAACGTTCTTTTTGGCAATGCATATGTGGCGCGTTTGGTGTCCACATCACGAATTCCATTTATGAAACATTGAATTTTTACCCTCTCAATGTAATCCGCAGGTGCATCTGCATTTGCCAAATGAGCCAGTCGTTCTATTTCAGTTGCGAACTCTTGCAATGACTCGTTCATCTTCTGACCCCTATTTTGCAGTTCGATCTGGTATATTTATTTCCGGTGCTCACTACCATATCGTCTTTCTATCGCACTCATCAATGCCTCATAGTTGTCCCGTTCACAGTCTGGAATAGTCTGAAGGATTTCTGCCGCAGGTCCTTTCAATGATACAAACAAGGACGCCACTTTGTCCACTGCATTCCAGTTATTGGCCGTTGCTGTCTTTTCAAACTGAAGTTTGAAAATTGGAAATGGAATACTTCCATCGAATGTGGGTGCCTTCAGTCTTGGATTATTTGTTGATGGTGCAGGGCCATGCAGTTGCAGTTCTCGCATACGATTACTCAGTTGAAGAAATTCTGATCTTAAATTTTCTTCGTCATTTTTTATTGTGCTTAATTTGTCTTCAAATTTTGAAAATTTCTTTTGCACTTGTGTATTATTTTCTGTAATCTGTTGTACCAAACGCTTTTCTAACTGCGTATTATTTTCAGTCATTTGTTGTGTAAAGCGAGACTCTAACTGTGATGTATTTTCAGCTATTTGCGTTATTTGCTGTGCCAGACGATTTTCTGTTTGCACTGCATTTTCTGTTATTTGTGATATATTTTCGGCTATTTGCTGTGCCAGACGATTTTCTGTTTGCACTGCTTTTTCTGCATTTTCAGCTATTTGCTGTGCCAGACGATTTCCTGTTTGCACTGCTTTTTCTGTATTTTCAGCTATTTTCTGTATAGCCACTAACAGCATGTTCATGTCTGCACTTGATGATGTTCGTTGTTCTTCTACTTTTTCTTCTACCTTTGTAGAAGTTTCTGGCCCATCAAATTCGAACTCGTTTACATTAATTCCATCCGCTTCCATTGCTTTACGTAATCGTGCCTGCAGATCCGCCTTTTGCCCGCTTATCGGCAAATTACGCTCCTCCAGTTCCTTTTTTAATTGCTGAATTCTCAATTCTCCGAATTTAACCATCTTGAATTTGGATTATTTGACAATCCCACTTCTGACACCAATTGTTACGAATTTACTCTTTGCTAGTTTACTTTGTTAGGTTCGTATCTCTGGATTGACAAATAAAACCAACACTGTTTAATTTAATTCAACAACTCTTTATTTCACAACTCGTCTACACTATAACAGTTTACTCTTAGCACTGAATGATTACGTTGGCGCTGCCACGGCTTATATAGCCACGCACTTCTCGCTGATGCCGACGTGTCCTTCTAGAATATCGCGTCTGGAAATTACCAGAACATACGGCTATACGGCGCCAGACGCAAGCAGACAGTCGCGGCGCCAGACTCAGCAATTGTTTAACTAGACAAGCAGACAGTGCGGCGCCAGATGTCTATTGTTTCGACAAGCAGACAGCCGTGGCGCCAGATGTCTACAACAAGACAAATGCTATTCCATATACCTACAGCTATTGTTCATAATCAGGGATGCATATAGTAATACAAATACAACTTAATACTACTTTTGTAACAATATAATTAAATAGTGCAGATCAAATTTTTGTTAACCCAATAAAACAAATAAATTGTGCTTAAGTCGGCTTAAGGACACGATCGGGTTTAATGACTGCGTGGTGTGGTAAGTAATACTGGGTCGCTTTACCAGAAGGCTCATATTCTACTTTCTTCATTTGTCCGAGTTCCAAATATTCCATAATTGCTTTGTCATATTCTGCTTTGTGGAATTGGGCCAACGCTACATGTCTAGAGTATCCGATATCAATATTGTCGGGTTCTTTGAAAGGTAGGGTTACTATATAGCGCCCATCTAGATTACGACGAGTAGTTTTTTGAAAAATTTCCTCACAAATTTGGTCTGATTTGGAAACTACGAATTCCTTTGAGATTTCCTCCACCTCCCAAAAACGTGTGAGTAGATTCTCGGGGTTCACTTTATTGTGAAATGATACTGTGGTGGAATTTCCGGGGGGTTGGGTTATGGGTCCGGACAATATCCATCCGAATTCTGTCTCTTGAGCTAAGAGTGAACCGAGTATGTTTCTCTTTACTCCATTGAGTAAAATACTTGGATAGCTATCACTACCGATTAGTATATCAACGGGTCTGGGTTTGTGGAATTGGGTGTCTGCTAAAGTGAATCCAAGATGTTTAAGACACTGCTTTGGATCAAAGGGGTATGAGGGTAAATTATCAGTTAGGCTATTTAGCAGGGTTTGAAAAACTACGCTACTCCCGTAGCATTTCATTTTACTCTTGCTACCGCTCTCACTTTGTCGGGAGCCACAGCATAGCCTTAGCATAACAATGTAAAAAAAGTGCTCTACTCTGCTCCGAGTTTTGTTAGGTAAAAAACTATAGCTGGAGCGGTAGCAAAAAATTAAATTCAGCGCTATGCTCTGGCGTAGCGGTAGCAAAAAATTGGAAGCGGTAGCACAGCAGAGCTAATGAAAATTTTCATGTGCTACAACTCGCTTGACTTTAGACGCATTTTCTCAGAATTGTTCACACTTCTTCTTCACATTTCGAGCGAATGCGAATTTCTTGGAAAAAACAAGTTAAGAGCCCCGTAATACCTCGCCGGTGTGAGTTTCGACTTTGTTGCTCTGGCCACTTTTGTAGAGTGAACAATTCTGTGAAACATGCGTCTAAAGTCAAGCGATGCTTTAAAATACCTCTGATCTGTAGGAATTTAAAGATAAAAAATCAGGATTGTCGTGTATTTTCTATGGACAATTTTTACATGCCTTGGTCCAGTTTTTAATGTTAATATTTAGGGCTAAACATTTCAAGGAAGTTTTTGTATGGTATTTCCAAGGAAATTTCGTGACGGGACTGAAAAAAATTAATAGTTAAAAAAACACCCTAATGTATATAAAAAAGGCGAAAGGAAGGTAGTTAAAATTAATTTCGAAAATTCATAGTAATTGAGTATTGTAATACATTTGGAATAGATGATGTTTTTGGTAATATAAAAATGGTAAATATTTTACATAGTAAAAAAATATATATAATTTATTCAATTATTATCTAATTGACTTTATTAATATATTTCTTAAAATATTTGATTTTAGATTTATAAAGTCACTTGACGCAACAAGTGCCAAAATGATTTGCATAACATTTTTTTGTTTGAATTATTCAATTAATTCAAATATTACGACAGAAAATAGCAAAGAAAAGAAAAAAAAACAACAAACACATGCGGGAGTTATAGCACATGAAAATTTTCATTAGCTCTGCTGTGCTACCGCTCCCAATTTTTTGCTACCGCTACGCCAGAGCATAGCGCAGAATTTAATTTTTTGCTACCGCTCCAGCTATAGTTTTTTACCTAACAAAACTCGGAGCAGAGTAGAGCACTTCTTTTACATTGTTATGCTAAGACTATGCTGTGGCTCCCGGAAAAGTGAGAGCGGTAGCGATAGCATAGCAATTATTCTAGAAATTTTGCTGCTACGGAGTAGTAAATGAGAACCCTGGCGATAACACCCTGACTAAATACGCCACAAGCATTAAACTTCACAACAAAATGGTATGAAAGAGTTAAATAGGAGTAGGTGTAGAAATTGGACAATATTATCATCCCTATCACGCAATCCATCGTAGAGTGTTTTTTCGGGAAAGTTACGAAACTGCTATCATGCAATTCGAACAGTTCCGAAAGTAAGTTCGAAATTCGTAGAGTTGCGTTCACTGAATTCACTCGGAACGGAAAATTTTTAGGTTTAGCGGAATTTTTGTACGACAGGTTTGTGCTAACGGAGAAGTAAATTTCCATATGTGAGATTGCTGCCAGGAAACTGAACATTCACATAACGTATTTTCATTTTATTGTCACATATCTGCAAAACATTGATTAAGATGTTTGAAATGCGAATTTGTCACCAAACTTACAATCATGGCATTGATACTAAAGTATTTTCAAATTCAAATTCTTTATTAAGTAGAAAAAAAAATATCACATTATAAACTTAAATAGCGTACAATTCACAGAATATGGTATATAAACCTTAATTCTTTTTGTCATCACAGATTTTATTTATTCTATAAAAGGAATTTCAGAAGAAAGTACTACTATATAAAAACCTCTGCTATAAATCTTACAAACTAGTTTGTATTGTTCGACTAAATGGTGAAAATACTAAATTATTATGGATGTAGATTAGATACTAATATATTGTCAGAGAAAGCACAACGTATCACGAATCTGTCAGTCAATACTTGAAATTGTTCTGATATTAGTTTGATGTTAGAATGATTATGAAGTCTTATGGTAGAGAAATCCCAAGGAAGACCAAGCATCATTTTAAGGATTTTATTTTGACTTATTTGCAGTTTTTTTAAGTGCGACGCAGCGGCTGTGCCCCATGCAGGGCAAGCATATAAAATTATGGATTGGAAAACTGTTTTATAGATTACTAATTTGTTTTCTTTGCTCATACTAGACTTTCTATTAATCAGGGGGTACAGCATTTTTATAGCTATGTTGACTTACTCTTGTATGTGTTTTATATGTTCACTATATGTAATTTTTTTATCAAAAGTAAGATATTTCACAGAGCTGGCCCAGGGTAATTCGTGATTTTCCAGTTGTAGCCTTGAGCTTGATAAATAGCAAGGACTCCTTTTTCTAGTGAAAAAGATAGCTTGTGTTTTACTAGCGTTAATTCTAATTTTCCATCTTTTCATGTACAGTATACTCTCGAAAAGTAAATCGATTGGTATTTTGGGTAATTTACTTTTTCGAATAATTTACTTTTCCAAATATATACATAAATTATCTGTTTTTATAATATTAAATGCATTTTTAAACTTAAAAAATTCATTCATTTATTTGCTTCAATAAAACATATGGATTTACATGAAAAACATATGTATTTATTATGAAGAGAAAAAATTTTGAATATTCTTTTGTTTTTTTTCTTTTGCAATATATATTTTCTGACCATTTACATATGTACATATCTCAAAGTTTATTTACTAAATAGACACGATAAACAAGAGAGAAAGTGTTTTTGCAACATCGTAAAAAACGCTGCTTGCTTCGTTTCGAATTTTTTATCACACTCTCTGAAAAGTAAATTAAAAAATTAAAAAATTTACTTTTTCGAGGTGCATGTGTAATCTTAAAGGTGATTTACTTTTCCGCGATTATTTACTTTCTGAGAATTTACTTTTCGAGAGTATACTGTAGTTTGAAATTTTGTATAATGCACCCTGTAACTTAGTTACTATGTCATTGCCAAACTCATGCGAATAGAAAATTGCAGTTTCGTCGGCGTACATAGCATAATGACAATTTTCAATTCTTGGGAAATCGGAACAGTATAGTGTATACAACAAGGGGCCAAGTACTGATCCCTGCGGAACTCCAGCCGGTTGTTGGATCATGTCGGAGTATTCATTATTTAAACACACACAAAAATAGAGATTGGTCAAAAAACTTTTAATTATTTTTACAAGATGCAATGGAAAGTGAAAATTAACTAATTTATGTATAAGACCATTATGCCACACTGTGTCAAATGCTTTTTCAACGTCCAGTAATATTAGACCAGTTGACTTTTTGTTTTCGAAGTTTGACTTTACATGATTAGAGATACCTTTAATCTGGTGCGTTGTACTGTGAAACTGTCTAAATCCAAATTGTTCATTTGGTAATATTTGATTAAGATTTATAAATAGAGACATTTTTTGTTGAATAACTTTTTCAAAAATTTTGCTAAGGCTACTTAGAAGACTAATTGGTCGATAACTATCCGAATATTAATTGGTTTACCAGGCTTTCGGATTGGTATGATTTTTGCAGTCTTCCAGGTGCGAGGAAAATATTGCAATTTTAGACAAGAGTTTATTATAAACGTGAAATACAGTATGGCTTCTGTAGGCAGATATCTTAACATGATCTTTTGCGGTTATAATAGAGAAACTTATATTTAGTTGGGGCAAAGATTTTAATATGTGTCCCGTCTACACATAAAATCGCGCCTGGAAATCCGTATTTCCTTTTTCGCTTCCCTTTTTTCAACATCACTTAAATCGAGGTTTATCCACTGAGGGCACAAATGAGACTGAAGCAATCCCAATACTTCTTTTACGATGCAACAAAATGTTGACTGAACCATTGGAATATCGAAGTCTTTACCCACTCCATGCTGATAGCCTCCTTCAGCTAAAAACCGTAAAACTGAAGACAATCGATGAAGTAAAAATATAGACGACGATCTTGAAGAACTTGCATTCCCCTCTAGAACATCGAGAACATACGTAAATGCCGCCTTATTTAAGCGATAGTTTTTAATAAACCTGTTTTAGAAAAATAATTTTAATAAAATTTAACAATAAATTTTTATGGATTTATGAACTGTACATTGTTTCGTCCACATCGAAAGGGTTACTCCTGTCCCTCAGTGATTTTCGGTGAATTTTTATATCACGCCGCTTTCTCTCACGTTCTTCCTCAAGCAACATAAATGAAAACGTTAGCGAATACATATTTTTTGTTCGTAAAACCAATTTGAATATAAACGTTTCCACTTTTATTAATCCTAATTTTTATTTTTTCTTCAACACAGCTGATTTCGAAATGTCAAAATTCAAAATTAAGTCTGGCAACAAAAGTTTCGAATTCACATGAATTCAATGATAGCAAATTGTTCGTATTCGTAGCGGACATTCGTATTCGTAGCTTTGCTACGATGGATTGCGTGATAGGGCTGTATATCTGAGTTTTATTGGAAAACAGTATTTGAAAACACTGAATTTCATCAAAAGTGTCTCTGCTGCTTTAACGACCAAAAAATATATTGATACGAATATTTTCTTCTAAACACAATTTTGAAACAGATATTATAAAAAAACACAAGATATGTTCAATTTTCTACAAATAAGCGTGCGGTAGAAGAATAGAACTAGGTATATGTAAACTTTATTGATTTATATTACAATCTAAATTTAGGCTCCTATTACGGGTTTCTTCCAACTGCATTTTGGTTGGTATTTTGAAATTCGGCATTATGGTTTTCCACTCAATCCGTTAAAAAAAATTCGATTGAAGTGCTGGCAAACTTCAATTTTTTTTTGGTATAACGGTTTTCAACTCTACGACAGTGGGCTAGACTAGAGTATCAAAAATGAACAGTTTTTATAACAAATCTATAGAAAGGTGAAACATTTGTTGAGCTCGTGAAGTAAAATTCCGGTATTGCAATTTGTAAACATTAGAATAAAATTAAGGTATTCCTAGGAATATAAGGGGTATTCAGACCGAACTTGTTAATCTGGTAATTCACTTGTTGATACTTCGTTAAAACACTTAACTCTGAACATACTTTTGGCTTTCACCCCTATCATGCATTTCGATTACGTCCACGCTCTACGCTCCGCCGGAGTCGAAATTAGGTATCATGCGTTGCAATTGGATTGAAAGAAGAAGGGGAAGAGCTATAACTCTTTCGAAATCAGCTGTTTGCTTTGAAATATGTGAAACTGGAACATAACAAAGCAAAAATACAAAATTACTGCTGTTCAAAGAAAATAAATAAAAGTAAAATTTTTATATTGTTATTATTTTTATTAAACGTAACTATGGAATCTTTATCCGCGGCGATATTACTGGTTGAGGAGAAGAGCAGCGCATCTCAGAATGCTGAGGTGAGAATTGAGAGGAGAAGATTACGAGATATGTGCGATCCCTTCCAGATAAATGACGGGCTGTAAGTAATTGCACGTGAAAGTAGACATTTTTCTTACAATTTGTTTACTTATTTAGATTCAAAAAAACTTTCGTCTGAATAAGGACGCATTCAAGTATGTCCTAGATACGTTTGCGGAAGAAACGACGGCAAGTAAATTTGATGCTTCCTCTTTCCAAAAAGCCTGCACATCTTCTTTAGGACGCTGGTGGAAACCGTTGGCTATATCTAGCTTACTCTCCATCATATCTGCCAATTTTCCATATTGCTCTGGTGTTGTTATTTTTGACCTGAAAGCATATCAAAAAACATCACTAAAACTGGAAATATCGTGTCTTTTACAACTTTTAAATACAAGTTTTACTTACATTTTTAGAAAATTAAAAAAAATCACGCAAATAATAAAATTTTCGCAGCAAAATAAAAACACAAAAAGTTCTCCGCCAACAAAATTGCAACTTAGCAAAACGGAGCTACGATCGAAATGCATGATAGGCAGAATCGTAAATTTCGAAGTTGAACTGAACGGGAACGGAACGCATGATACCAAAGTCGCCAAACGGAGAAAATTTCAATCCAAGTCGAAATGCGTGATAGGGGTGTTTATCTTAGTAGTGTGTTGTTCCAAAAGAGCTGATTAAATATGTATTTTAAATACTTACTTTGAAAAATGGTGTCAAAAACTATTTTGTAGTGGACAACAAGTGTATTTTTTGCAACGAATCAAGTTAACTTTTGAGGCAAAAACGCAAACCAAACAGCCGAGTGATGTTACTTTGGTCCTCTTCAGTCATTGGCGATTTGCGGTGTGCACATCATTTTTGTCGACGTAGTTTTAAACTGATGTTCTTTCACCTTTTTGTGAACAAATTGAAATTGTTTTAATTTTTCGTCTAAACATTTGCAGCTATTTAAGGGAGGGGCTAGGGTTTTAAGATAATTTTTTTTTGTTTTTTTATTACAAACATTTTTAAAACTTTAACAATGTTAGATATCACTACAACTAGTTTCAAAAACTAACGAGCAGTTTGATTTGAATAACTGAAAAACAAATTATATAGAAATTAATAAAAATATTCATATGGCATACATATATTTAATTCCTTTATATTTTAGCTTCCAACTAAGCTATGTGGTTTTTTTCGACAAATCTTAGGTCTCGATGAATATCAGCATTTCTGCAAAAGAGCATTTACAATGCCTCTTAGCACTTTGTTTTGAAAAAAATGTATAATATTAATACTGCTATCATTGGCACATCCCCACAGTTGCGCACCATACGACAATACCGGCTTTATTATTTGTTTATAAAGAAGTAATCTGTTGTGTATGAACAGGTTTGACCTTCGCCAAATTAGCCATTTCATTTTCGCCAATTTCAGATTAAGTTCAATCCTTTTTATTTTAATATGCTCTTCCCAACGTAATCTAGTATCGCGTGGGTTCCAAGACATTTAGCCGTTTTTGCATATGGTATTCAGGTATCTAGAATACTTATAGGTTGATAAGTGATTCTTTTGTTTGTAAAGTTTACATGAACCGATTTGTCACCATTTAGTTTTATTCTCCATTTTTTAGTCCAACTTACTAGAGAGTTGGTTGCATGTTGCAGGTTTAGCGCAGCTTTTTCTGCTGTTTTTTCGACGTATAGTATTGCGGTGTCATCAGAAAAAGTGGCAGTCATACTGTTTTGGTGCTAAGAAGAAGAAGCTAGAAGTCTCTTGTATACAGAATATATAGACCTAAGATATTTCCCTGAGAAACCCCCGCTTTAATTTGGAGAATTAATTTCCTTGTTTTACACGGAAAAATCTCATGGTGATATACGACTCTAAAAGAGCACAATACTCAACCAGAAGACATGATTTTAGTTTTTGCATAAGGTCTTCGTGCCATACCTTGTCAAATGCTTGTGCAACGTCAAGGAATACAGTTGAGCATACGTTTCTCTCCTCCAGGGATTTTTCTATTTCTGATGTTATTCTGTGAATTTATTCTATTGTGGAATGCTTATTTCTAAAACCGAACTGATGCGATGGGATTAACTGCTTTTCGTCGATTATAGATTTTAATCTTAGATAAATTAATTTTTCAAAAAGTTTTGAGATTTGTGGGAATAGAGAAATTGGTATATATGACGAGACTACGTGAGGATCCTTTCCTGGCTTAGGAACCATAACAACTTCGGCAACTTTCCAAAGGCAGGCAAAGGGAAAATGTGTCAGACGGATTGCTGTATTGAAAAGATAGGTGAGCTTCCGTAAACATTTGTATGGTAACTGCTTTAACACTTCAGCTGTAATTAAGTCGAAGCCAGGTGCTTTCTTAACTTTAAGCTTTTTAATTTCACTTTTAAGTTCACAAATGGTGATTGCTGGGATTGTTGCATGATCCTGTTGAATACTACTGAGGAACGCGATTTCACTATCCACATTTGGACGAAAGGTTTCAGCTAGCAAATGCATTAACTTTATCACAATCACTTCTAGCCCATGTATTGGAAGCAACTTTTAGTGGTGCAACGTGACTTGTTGGGCGTTTCAGATACTTTGTACTTTTCCAGAGTGAGTAATCATATTTTTTGTCAGCGGATAGTTGAGATAAATATTTATTAATTGACTTATTCTTAATA
Organism: Bactrocera dorsalis; assembly: GCF_023373825.1. NCBI lineage: Eukaryota > Metazoa > Arthropoda > Insecta > Diptera > Tephritidae > Bactrocera > Bactrocera dorsalis. Next base: position 70,468,806 of record NC_064303.1, on the reverse strand, counting down.
TGAGCAATTTGTCGTTTTAATTCAGCTGTCGCCTTATTGAGGTTGGTTTTGTCGAGTGGTGAGCGGGTTTGCTGCCATTTCCGTCGTAACTTTCTTTTCTTAATTAGAAGGATTTTTATTGTTTAATAATTTGAACCTACAATTTTTTGCTTTATCTTCGAAGTATTATCCCAAGCTGCTTGTTGAATTTCTTTCGTAAATGTGTTAACTTCTAACTCTAGTTGTTCAATTGTTGTGATTTTCGGACACTTTATTTTAGTCTGAAGTATTTGTTTGAACGGATTCCAGTCCGTATTTTTGTTGTATAGCTTCAGACTAAGATCTCTTTTAATGACTGTTTCACTTACTGTTAAATATAATGGGGAGTGATCAGAGCTTAAATCTAACCCACCTTCTACTTCTATGAAATTTCGAGATATCTTCCTGGTTATAAAAAAACTATTACATCTGGTATTTTGTTGGTGTCCGTTGGCCAATAAGTTGGTGTTCCGGTCGATGCAAACTCACATCCGGTTTCTTGAGCTGCCTGGAATAAGTCTCGCCCTTTAGCTGTCGTTAGGCGCGATCCCCAGTAAACATGCTTAGCGTTAAAGTCGCCTCCCATAATAAATTTGTGTTTGTGCATATTGAGAAGTTCTTTATATTCTTAAAAGAGGATTTTGTATCTCGGCGGGCAATATATTGCAGTAACTGACAAGGGGGAGGTTCATTGCTTTTAATGTAATAGTTGTGGTTTGAATATTGTGCGTACTGATTTTTCTATCCTCATCATGTTTAATGCTGTTTTTAACAATAACAGCAGTGCCTCCCCTCGCACAATTACTAAGGTAAATTGTATGATAGAAATCGTAGTTTTTGAAAGTTATATGGCTGTATCTCGTAAAATGAGTTTCGAATATGAGACGTAAATCTATTTTCTCCTTTTGTAAAATAAGTAAAAGCTCTTCTTGGTGCTTCCATTAGTCCACTTGCATTCCATGTTAAGATAAAAATAGTAATAATAATAGTAATTTTATTCAAACCGTTTGTACATTATTGAGCACACTTTTAACAATACAGTAGGTATAATTTTTTTATGCAGAAATATTGAAGCATAAGCCGGTATTCGTTTTGAAATTTTCTGAAGCCAAATTGATAATTTCCGAATAAGCTGGTTTTCTTCCAACACTGGCAAAAGTTTACGTATTAATGTTCAGGTTTCTCGGGTTTAAGAATTAAAAAACTTCAGCACGTTTCTAATGCGCTGGGAGCTAAGTTTAAGTGCAAAGATTCCCAGGCATACTCACGCATTTCGGTCTCTTCATTTTAGTAGTTATTCACCTTATTTTTTATGTCTGCAAATGTGCCTCGCTTCCTTCTTCAAATCTCGTTATCTATCCCATCCCGCACGTGTTGTGATCGATTGTAAAGTTGTGAGGTAGACAGTCAGTTTTCTCTCCGCTGCGACACGGAACTGCTCATCATACCAACTGTTCTTTTGCATTTTCCGAAAAGCAATGGTTTCGGTTGTTTGCCAAGCACGAGTTTGACATCTTGGTCACAACGTCCTTCTCTTCCGTTGGGGCGAGGGCGCAAATCAGCGATATGTTAAAGAACAGGAGTGAATCCCACACCGAACTTGCGCTACTTTATATGGTCACCGTAGTAAATGCCACAAGGGTCTATCGGCCTCAGGCCTTGTCCCGTCCAACGCATTTATTGGACAGTGATGATGTCAGCCTTTATTTTCACGAGGACATCAACCAGCTGAGCAGCAGCACCTTCACAATTAAGGGAGCGGACATTCCAGGTGCATGCCCTCAAATCGTTATCCTTAAATTGATTGCCATGGTTGTCATCAAAAGGGGGGTCTCTCATCCAAGGCTTGTTGTCCTTCTTCATTGGGTGCGTTTTTTTTACCCAAAAATTGGTCACCAAGCTCCACTAACACGCTATTCAGAAGCTCCACGTAATTTTCTGTGTTAGTTTTGTTTAACCCAAAACAAATTGGGATATTATCATGAAATCCAAATACGACCCACATAATACTTAATTCTTTTATTAAAAGTGGTCGGCCTAATCGAGGTGTTTTAGCATAGCTCTAGGCTTCCCTAAGACAATTTTGGATCACATTCTTGTGTCTTTTCATCCTCGTTACAATATTTCACATGGATAGTTTCTTCGAATGCCACTGTATAGGACTGCTCTCAATAGTGAATTTGGTACCGCGTGGAATTTCTACATAAAAGTTGATTTGAGGCACGAACTGTATGGTGATTATTTGAGACTTATTTTAAATTGCATTAAGTGCAGTATTATTACTGGTACTTTAGCAGAGATCGAATCCGAAATGTTTGTTGCAGTTACTGCAGTACAGTTAAAATTTTGAATGTTTTAAACACTTGTATGTATAGAGGTTATTTCTATTTTATTTGGAATTGCAAACATAAACTACAGTCTGTCAAGAACGTGGTCGGGATAATTTATAAAAAAAAATTATTTTATGAAACTTCCACATTTATATACACATTGTACACATTACAAACAATGGTGCAATTTGGTCAATAATATGTATGTAACGATGCCAGATTGAGTTTTCCATTGAATACGGAGCTTGATGCGGTGTTTAGGATCGTTGTCCTCCTGCAGAACCCAATCTTCATTTTTTCTGATGAACCATTGTTTGGCAGATAGCAGTAAAGCTTTTTTGTAGATTTTTATCATTTTTCGTCATTTAGGTTGTCAGTATAGAGATGCCGAATCCTTGCTTTGAGAAGCAGCCCCAAAGATGCACCTTGATTCCATGTTTTACGGTCCGATGAACAAGCCTATTGGTGGAAGTTGACCAGGTTCGCGTACATTTTCAAAATATTTATCAAAATTCTCATGCGCCCAAGCGAGTTGCTTTGTCACAAATTTTTCAGTCAACAGAAGCTTCTTCATTGTGTTGCATCATTCACGTTTAACGTGATTCTCTTTCAAGAGATCACCAACAAAAAACTTCCCTCTATCGGCTCGCGAAGGAATTAGAGCGAAATTTTTCATTAACTGTCGGTAAAGTCGACCACGCTCTTACTTGACAGACTGTAGGTCCACACAATAGGTCAAACTTTAAATATATATTTCAAATATAATGTTATTGATATATTTTTGTCTCTGGTCTCTAAAATACACATTCTAACATAATTTATAGCCTTCTTACAAATACCTCATTTTTTAAACTCCGCCACTTTAGAAGAGTTCTCGATTTTCAAGTTTTAATGATTTCGAAATTAGCGTCATCTATGGTATTAGCCGCGAAGGGTATTTTATCGGGTCCGTGAGTGAGTTCAACTTCAACGAAAATTTGATTTTTATTACGATTTTAATGATTAACTTAATTTGTTTCGATCGAATCGGCAAATTTTTCGTTCGAAACGGTTTCAATGAGTAGACCCAGCGACAGGGAGAGGGCATCATCATGCGCAACCCTCTGTTTAAGTAGATAGTTCATGGTCCACATCTTTAGACTACGATGCAACGTAGACAGTTCGATGTCTAATTGACTGTATTAAAAGTTTTTGTCAACTCTAACGCTAATAGCATCGTCCTATCTTAGGGTGGTTTCTGATTTATGACACGAGCTAAAGAGGCGTTTATAATTATACCACCTTTCAGTAGGGGAACCTCTGCCCCCCTTAGCACGCATCGGATATATTTAGAAACTCAATTTCAATTTTTTGATGATAAGATGTATTGCATATGCGATATGCAGAATGCTCAGGGACAAATGGAATACCTTGATTAGATATTTTACTCCCATCTGTTTATCACGCCTCGACGAATAGATTTAGACAATTTCAATCTGCTAAAAATTTAAAATTTTAATTTTTAAATATAAAAATATGCGAAGAAAAAATATTTTTTTATTAACACTCTCACTGAGGAGTTAGCATAAATGATACATTTCAACTAGAAAGGTACAAAATAAATAAACAGTGTAAAAAATTGATTTTTAAATTGTGAATAGCTTTAAAGTCAGACAGATTGTTCCAAAACTTGAATAGATCTCTGTCAACTATATCATATTATATTAAAATCAGATCCACCATTGTAATAAAAGTAATATTTAAATTATTTATAACACAAATCACATACATTGACTTTTGGGCTAGCATAGTTGGTTTTGATGTAAGTTTTTGTGCAACTACTTTCCAAGTGTTGCAAGTTTTCTGCGTTTTAGCACATCAGTTACGACAGTGATGGTTTTTCGAAATTTCAATTTTGGCAAAGATGTCAGGTCTCATTTTTCGAATAGTATTATGCATACCGCGGAGTTTGATTTACCGAAAACGACCTCTTTTGGGATTTGCGCAGTCGTTTGGTAACCCGCTTTTTTTGGCTTGTTGGCTAGAGGGTACAGTTTAAACTGTCGTCGAATATAGCGCACTTCTTCGGGTCGATGGAAGCATAGCCATCGAATTGAATTTCAACCCTATTCTAACATCTTTTCGGATTGGACAATATCTTGACAGTAGAACCAGATCTTTCTCACCCGGGTGAAAAAATTATAGGACTTCAAGTGCTCTACTCTTTTCGTCCGCTAATGTTAATTTACCGTTTGCCAAATCTCCAAAGTGAGATCCTTTTTGCGGAATCACAGGAATCGACCTTTTGTACGGTGTCCCGCTCAATCATTACATCTGCTGCTTGCTTTCGGTAATTGAAGCACCTTGCAGAATTGACGTTCGTCAACGATTATGTTCGGTGAAAGTGTTTTCGGTAAGATCGACGTTATTAACTTTGCTGAACTCAAATAAAGAGGAGGTTTGCGATTGAAATAATTATAGAATAATGTGGTAATTAGCAAAGGTCGACTGGTTATACAATTTATGAAACCATCGCTAAAGATTATAATATCTGACGAACCTGACCAGACAATTATGCCCTGACTGCCTGGTATTGATCAAACTAAGAGCTTTGCTCTTTAGGACCATATACAAATACATCCTTTTGTTGACCACTCGACTCGAGTGGCGGCGTACTTCGTGAAAAATGTTCAGTTAGAAGAGCCCTAGAGGATAGTGTCGAAATTATGCGTTGGTAGTATGGGGCAACTTAATATTATATATGGTCCACTCCCTAGAAATCTTAAGCTCTGAACAAAACTTGCTCCATGTATGTATTGCATATAACCAAGGTAGTGATTGCAGAAAAAAGTTCTCCGGGTCCGGTCTGGACTCAAAAACAGTATGGATTAAGATTTTCGTGTATGGTTAGTTGCGGATGCGAACAAGTTTCTATAATCCATAAAAAACTTCGCTTTCATCAAATTAATATTCTCCACTAATAATTCTCATCACTAACAAACCACTTTACCGCGCAAGAAAATCCTACCTCCATCTTTCAATATACATATTTGAAAAAAATTAAAAGAAACCAACCTCGAAGAAAGAAGATTAATATTTAATATCTTCGAAAGGAAGAAGCAAAAAATCTTGCAGAAGATATTAAAATTTACCAATAGAAGTGTTTCAACCTTCCGTAACAATTTTTAAAGGAATTCGATGAAGTTGTTGCAGCGACCAGGAAGGCCGGACGAACTTCAAAGTTATGATAAAGCCGTTAACGTGAGAAAAATTAAAGAAAATCCGCTTCAGAAATTAATCAAAGTCTCGCTTTGAATGCTGACTTCCGAAATGCAAAGGAAAAACACAAAATACTCGGTTAAGGACGGAGATAGAAATCTACCGCTATGGCACCGTGTGTGTGCATGCAGGTTATCGCTAATAAAATGGATAACCGGTAATATATTCGAATATTAAAAGATAATTAAAATGTTGGCAGGGATAAATTCAGACTTTCCGGTCGTTGCATATTTCAATAGGACAACAACCCAAAACGTACAGCTCACAAGGCAAAACTGTGGATATTGTACAACACCCGAAAAGTTTTAGGACCGCCCCCTACTTAGTCCTCGGATTTTAATCCGATTTCGAACGTACATCTAAAACAGGCCTCCAAGAAGCAATTATCAATGCCAAATATATTAAAGGAAGTTATAAATATGAATGCATACGCTACCCGATATTAATTAGAAGTAAAATTAATTTTAGCTGTATATGTACAATTTTTTACGAATACCTTTATGAATTTATCAGTTGAAGAGTTTTTATCAATGTTCCTTTAAAATTAATACTAAATTTTTGAATTTAAATAAAAGTTAATCCTACAATAAAGTAATTAAGCGATATACTTATTTCAATAATAATAAAACTTGTGTAAGAACTGCATACACAAATTAATTGAAGCAACAAAAACGATTAAAAAGGGCGGTAGTAAACAAAAAACAGAAACAAATGCAGCTTATCTGATGCTTGTTTTATAACAAATATTTTATATACATATATATACATATTTTAATATTACATTTCACATAAAGATAAAAAAATAAAATTATGCATGTTTTTCTGGAGATTGGCAATTTAATAAAACAAATTTTGTTGTATATTGTTGCATTACTGTAAATTCATTATGCATTACGAATTATCAAACCGTTACCCTTGTTACAAAAATTTCACACATTTAATGCCTTGTAACAGTAAATGTTGTGAAAATTTTGCCTACCATTTGTGAAATCCAAGACTGAATTGCTTAGCTGTCAGAATTGCAAACCAATTCTGATTTTCAATGGTGTCACAGAATCTAATTGGAATTTCGTCTTTTCGAACATACTGTTACGAATTTACTGCTTGCTAGTTTACTTTGTTAGGTTCGTATCTCTGGATTGACAAATAAAATCAACACTGTTTAATTTAATTCAACAACTCTTTATTTCACAACTCGTCTACACTATAGCAGTTTACTCTTAGCACTGATTGATTACGTTGGCGCTGCCACGGCTTATATAGCCACGCACTTCTCGCTGATGCCGACGTGTCCTTCTAGAATATCGCGTCTGGAAATTACCAGAACATACGGCTATACGGCGCCAGACGCAAGCAGACAGTCGCGGCGCCAGACTCAGCAATTGTTTACCTAGACAAGCAGACAGTGCGGCGCCAGATGTCTATTGTTTCGACGAGCAGACAGCCGTGGCGCCAGATGTCTACAACAAGACAAATGCTATTCCATATACCTACAGCTATTGTTCATAATCAGGGATGCATATAGTAATACAAATATAACTTAATACTACTTTTGTAACACTGCCCTCCACTAAAGCCTAATCGTCCCGATTAGGCACAAATCCTCTTGAACCAAATGGGGCGAGCCTCTCCAAATGTACTACTTTCATTTTACATCGTGCTTTTCCATTTCTTTGTATGCGGTATACCACGTCATTAAGTCGTTTCATCACCATATAGGGTCCTTCCCAGGCTGTCTGCAGTTTCGGGGACAAGCCTTTCTTTCGAAGTGGATTGTACAACAGGACCAGATCACCTTCTTCAAAACCTTTTGAATTTGCCGCTTGATCGAACCGGTTCTTCATCTTATTGCTCATCAGATGCGTATGCTGTCTTACCATTAGATGCAATTCATTCATTTCTTCCTTTAAGGCAGAACAATAATCTCCATCATTTCTTACAGCTGTAGGATTCGTTCCAAACTTAAGATCAGCAGGGAGTCGCAGATCAGATCCGAAAATAATCTTTGCTGGCGTGTAACCAGTTGTCTCGTGCTTCGCTGAACGATACGCCAGCAGGAACATCTGGATGCACTTGTCCCAATTCCGTTGATCTTTATCAACGATTTTCCGCAGATGTTCTTCGAGCGTTCGGTTGAATCTCTCTACCATCCCATCTGATTGTGGGTGTAACGCTGTTGTCCGTGTCTTGTGGATGCCCAATAATGTACAGACTTCTTGGAAAATGGAAGATTCGAAATTCCTGCCTTGATCTGAGTGTAATTCGACGGGCACTCCGAACCTTGTTATCCAATTTTCTACAAACGCTTCGGCTACGGTCTTCGCTTCCTGGTTTGGTAAGGCATATACTTCTGGCCATTTACTGAAATAGTCCATGACAACCAGTAGATATTTGTTTCCGGCCGTACTGGTTGGGAACGGACCTGCAATATCCATTGCGACTCGTTCAAATGGTGATCCCACGTTGTACTGTTGTAGCCTACCGCGACTTTTGGCTTTAGGACCTTTAGCTGCCATGCACTCTACGCAATTACTTATCCATTCTGCTATGGAATCTCGACAACCGATCCAGTAGAACCGTTGTTTAATCTTCTCTATAGTTTTTGTTATTCCAAGGTGCCCTCCACTAGGTCCATTGTGATATTCTTTCAATACTTTTGGGATCATGGACTTCGGTACTATGATCAGCAGACGAGAATGTTTGCCATCTTCGCTTTCCCAGGTACGATGAAGGTGTGATTAACTTCCAGGGTACCAATCATCACTTTGCAAAACACTTTTCCCGCGACAGCTGCTTCCTCCCCGGTGGCCGTTCGAAGCTTGCAACCGACTAATGGTTTAACCGTTCCTCTTACCACATCCGGTCGGATAATTGAATGTGTGGCACCAGTATCCAAAGTAAGCGTTGACAGTCGTCCATTTACGATGCCGTTGATAGTAAGATTGTTGTCATGGCGACCTATTTGTGATATCGAGATGGCGGGGCAAATAGTTGTGGGAACCAGCTCACGCCCCTTTGAACTGTTCCGTTTTAGTTTAACGACTTGTGAGATGTGGATGCTCCGTCCTCGTTATCTGTTGGTTGTTTCCGTTTTGATGGGTTTACTTTTATATTGCAATTTCGGGCAAAGTGACCCGCTTTTCCACAGTTGAAACATCTTCCTGTTGTATTTACTCGCGGTGCAGCAATTGTCTTCAGAGTCTTCAATATTTCTTCCATCAGCGCCGGTTGTTCCATTTCAACCCTTTGTACTTTGTGTGCTGGTTTACTTAGTAGGGAAGCTGTTTCCTGTGTGAGGGCGTGCGAAACCGTTTCAGCAAACGTTCTTTTTGGCAATGCATATGTGGCGCGTTTGGTGTTCACATCACGAATTCCATTTATGAAACATTGAATTTTTACCCTCTCAATGTAATCCACAGGTGCATCTGCATTTGCCAAATGAGCCAGTCGTTCGATTTCAGTTGCGAACTCTTGCAATGACTCGTTCATCTTCTGACCCCTATTTTGCAGTTCGATCTGGTATATTTGTTTCCGGTGCTCACTACCATATCGTCTTTCTATCGCACTCATCAATGCCTCATAGTTGTCCCGTTCACAGTCTGGAATAGTCTGAAGGATTTCTGCCGCAGGTCCTTTCAATGATACAAACAAGGACGCCACTTTGTCCGCTGCATTCCAGTTATTGGCCAATGCTGTCTTTTCAAACTGAAGTTTGAAAATTTGAAATGGAATACTTCCATCGAATGTGGGTGCCTTCAATCTTGGATTATTTGTTGATGGTGCAGGGCCATGCAGTTGCAGTTCTCGCATTCGATTACTCAAATGAAGAACTTCTGATTTCAAATTTTCTTCGTCATTTTTTAACGTGCTTAATTCGTCTTCCAATTTTGAAAATTTCTCTTGCACTTGTGTATTATTTTCTGTAATCTGTTGTACCAAACGCTTTTCTAACTGCGTATTATTTTCAGTCATTTGTTGTGTAAGGCGAGACTCTAACTGTGATGTATTTTCAGCTATTTGCGTTATTTGCTGTGCCAGACGATTTTCTGTTTGCACTGCATTTTCTGTTATTTGTGATATATTTTCGGCTATTTGCTGTGCCAGACGATTTTCTGTTTGCACTGCTTTTTCTGCATTTTCAGCTATTTGCTGTTCCAGACGATTTCCTGTTTGCACTGCATTTTCTGTATTTTCAACTATTTTCTGTATAGCCACTAACAGCATGTTCATGTCTGCACTTGATGATGTTCGTTGTTCTTCTACTTTTTCTTCTACCTTTGTAGAAGTTTCTGGCCCATCAAATTCGAACTCGTTTACATTAATTCCATCCGCTTCCATTGCTTTACGTAATCGTGCCTGCAGATCCGCCTTTTGCCCGCTTATCGGCAAATTACGCTCCTCCAGTTCCTTTTTTAATTGCTGAATTCTCAATACTCCGAATTTAACCATCTTGAATTTGGATTATTTGACAATCCCACTTCTGACACCAATTGTTACGAATTTACTGCTTGCTAGTTTACTTTGTTAGGTTCGTATCTCTGGATTGACAAATAAAATCAACACTGTTTAATTTAATTCAACAACTCTTTATTTCACAACTCGTCTACACTATAGCAGTTTACTCTTAGCACTGATTGATTACGTTGGCGCTGCCACGGCTTATATAGCCACGCACTTCTCGCTGATGCCGACGTGTCCTTCTAGAATATCGCGTCTGGAAATTACCAGAACATACGGCTATACGGCGCCAGACGCAAGCAGACAGTCGCGGCGCCAGACTCAGCAATTGTTTACCTAGACAAGCAGACAGTGCGGCGCCAGATGTCTATTGTTTCGACGAGCAGACAGCCGTGGCGCCAGATGTCTACAACAAGACAAATGCTATTCCATATACCTACAGCTATTGTTCATAATCAGGGATGCATATAGTAATACAAATATAACTTAATACTACTTTTGTAACAATACGTAAAACCAATATTGGAATCCGCTGTTTACTAATACGACAAAACCTGCAAATGAATACATTTGGAAGCAATCTTATTAAAGTTTTTAATGAGTTCCGAATTAAAGAAAGATTTTAAGAGATAACATTTTTCGAATGAATAAAGACGCATTTGGATGTTAAATTACGTTTATTACGTTTTGTAAATCTTCTTTAAGGGGGAACCTGCTTTAAAAGCTTCAAAAAAAATTGAATTTTTTTTGCTTAAATCTCTTTAAAAATTATGTAAATATAAAATGGAATAAGAATGGAAATAGAGAAGAAATTGTTTTACACGGAAAAATGTCATGGTGATATACGATTTCAAAAAAAGCACAATACTCAACCGAAAGACATGATTTTAGTTTTTGCACAAGGTCTTCGTGCCATACCTTGTCAATGCTTGTGCACGTCAAGGAATACAGTTGAGCATACGTTTCCCTCCTCCAGGGTTTTTTCTATTTCTGATGTTATTCTGTGAATTTATTCTATTGTGGAATGCTTATTTCTAAAACCGAACTGATGCGATGGGATTAACTTCGTCGATTATAGATTTTAATCTTAGATAAATTAATTTTTCAAAAAGTTTTGAGATTTGTGGGAATAGAGAAATTGGTATATATGACGAGACTACGTGAGGATCCTTTCCTGGCTTAGGAACCATAACAACTTCGGCAACTTTCCAAAGGCAGGCAAAGGGAAAATGTGTCAGACGGATTGCTGTATTGAAAAGATAGGTGAGCTTCCGTAAACATTTGTATGGTAGCTGCTTTAACACTTCAGCTGTAATTAAGTCGAAGCCAGCTGCTTTCTTAACTTTAAGCTTTTTAATTTCACTTTTAAGTTCACAAATGGTGATTGCTGGGATTGGTGCATGATCCTTTCGAGATTATTAGCAATAGACTAATTGGTCGATAAGAATTTACTAGATGTTCAGGTTTTTCGGGTTTAAGAATTAAAAAACCTCAGCACGTTTCCAATGAGCTGGGAGCTAAGTTTAAGTGCAAAGATTCCCAGGCATACTCACGCATTTCGGTCTCTTCATTTTAGTAGTTATTCACCTTATTTTTTATGTCTGCAAATGCGTCTCGCTTCCTTCTTCAAATCTCTTTATCTATCCCATCCCGCACGTGTTGTGATCGATTGTAAAGTTGTGAGGTAGACAGTCAGTTTTCTCTCCGCTGCGACACGGAACTCCTCATCATACCAACTGTTCTTTTGCATTTTCCGAAAAGCAATGGTTTCGGTTGTTTGCCAAGCACGAATTTGACATCTTGGTCACAACGTCCTTCTCTTCCGTTGGGGCGAGGACCCATATAATACTTAATTCTTTTATTAAAAGTGGTCGGCCTAATCGAGGTGTTTTAGCATAGCTCTAGGCTTCCCTAAGACAATTTTGGATCACATTCTTGTGTCTTTTCATCCTCGTTACAATATTTCATATGGATAGTTTCTTCGAATGCCACTGTATAGGACTGCTCTCAATAGTGAATTTGGTACCGCGTGGAATTTCTATATAAAAGTTGATTTGAGGCATGAACTGTATGGTGATTATTTGAGGCTTATTTGAAATTGCATTAAGTGCAGTATTATTACTGGTACTTTAGCAGAGATCGAATCCGAAATGTTTGTTGCAGTTACTGCAGTACAGTTAAAATTTTGAATGTTTTAAACACTTGTATGTATAGAGGTTATTTCTATTTTATTTGGAATTGCAAACATAAACTACAGTCTGTCAAGAACGTGGTCGGGATTATTTATAAAAAAAAAATTATTTTATGAAACTTCCACATTTATATACACATTGTACACATTACAAACAATGGTGCAATTTGGTCAATAATATGTATGTAACGATGCCAGATTGAGTTTTCCATTGAATACGGAGCTTGATGCGGTGTTTAGGATCGTTGTCCTCCTGCAGAACCCAATCTTCATTTTTTCTGATGAACCATTGTTTGGCAGATAGCAGTAAAGCTTTTTTGTAGATTTTTATCATTTTCTCGTCATTTAGGTTGTCAGTATAGAGATGCCGAATCCCGGCTTTGAGAAGCAGCCCCAAAGATGCACCTTTATTCCATGTTTTACGATCCGATGAACAAGCCTATTGGTGGAAGTTGACCAGGTTCGCGTACATTTTCAAAATATCTATCAAAATTCTCATGCACCGAAGCGAGTTGCTTTGTCACAAATATTTCAGTCAACAGAAGCTTCTTCATTGTGTTGCACCATTCACGTTTAACGTGATTCTCTTTCAAGAGATCACCAACAACTGAGCCTGTGTTGACAATGCATCAAGGAAAAAACTTCCCTCTATCGGCTCGCGAAGGAATTAGAGCGAAATCTTTCATTAATTGTCGGTAAAGTCGACCACGCTCTTACTTGACAGACTGTAGGTCCATACAATAGGTCGAACTTAATTTAATTTTTTTTGAAATCTCTTTAAAAATTATGTAAATATAAAATGGAATATTTCCCCAAAGTTATAGATGGGAATTCGAAATATTGTGGAAGCTAGAAGGGAAATATGAGCGCTTGGGCAGAAAGCGAAAACTTTGGCGCGCGATTTCTCGGTTTTTCAGTTCTACGATTTTTCTTAATTGGAAGTTTGGAAAATCTTTGGCATTAAATTGTCCTCTATTTAAACTAAAAGAACTAAGAAAAGTTAAGTTTGAGCATACATATGTTAAAGTAAAATTTTTTTAGTCAAAAACCACTTTTTTTCAAATTTCAAAATTTTCCCTTTTTATACCCTGAACAGGGTATATTAAGTTTGTCACGAAGTTTGTAACACCCAGAAGGAAGCGTCGGAGATATATATCGGAAGTATATATATAAATGATCAGTATGTCGAGCTGAGTCTATTTAGCCATGTCCTCTGACGGTATATACATATTCTGTATATACGAACTAGTCCCTTAGTTTTAAATATATCGTTTTGAAATTTTGTAAACGTCATTTTTTCTTCAAGCTGCTCATTTGTCGGAATGGCCGATATCGGACCACTATAACATATAGCTGCTGTACAAACTGAACGATCGGAATCAAATGCTTATATGGAAAACTTTCACATTTGACAAGATATATTCACGAAATTTGGTAGATTATTTTCTAAGACAACAGAGTAATTTTCGAAGAAATTGTTCAGATCGGTTAACTATAGCATATAGCTGCCATACAAACTGAACGATCGGAATCAAAATCTTGTATGGACAACATTGACAGTTGACAAGATATATTCACGAAATTTGGTATAGATTATTTTCTAAGACAACAGAGTAATCTCTAAGAAATTGTTCAGAACGGATTACTACAGCATATAGCTTCCAAACTGAACACATAGTTACTAACAGAAATGCACCTGTGAATGGTATTTAGCTTCGGTGCAACCGAAGTTAACATTTTTTCTTGTTTTAGTTTTATTAGTTTAACTTGAACATAAGTTATTAAAAACTATGAAACTCTTTGAATTTTTGGTTTTCGATAGAAATCGCGACCTGCATCTTGCCCGGCATATGCACATGCGAAAAGCAACTGGCAATTGCTTCCCAAAGGTAAAATGTAAAAGATTTCGTATAAAAAAAAATTGCGGATGATGTTTAAATATCTTTATATATATAAATCTTCTGACCGTGTGTTTGCATCTGAACTGCTCCTAAACGGATAGACCGATTTTGATGAAATTTTGTGTGTATGTTCAAGGAGATTCGAGAATGGTTTAGATTTACAATTTGGTCCACTGGAAAATGTTTTTTAAATAATTTTTTAATTTTTAATCAATTGTTAATTTTGGAATGTTTGACCGATAGATGGCGCTACCATCGCAGTATCCAATATTCAAAAATTAAATTGGCGTAAACGTGCATTAAAGAAAACGATGTCAAAGTAAAAGGCGACATCTGTGGATCAAGTTTTTATATTGTGGACAGAGTTGTTCGTTCTTAACCCTTTCAGCCCCGAAATTGCTTCTAAGCAACTTCATTATATGTTTGACATCGTTTAAAAAGTCAAATACACAAAAACTTCTTTAAAATACACATCTTATAGATCAACTTCATGATCATGATTAACCCTTTTAGCCCCAAAGTTGCTTATAAGCAACTTCTATATATGTTTGACATCGTTTAAAAAGTCCTTTGGGGCTGAAAGGGTTAAGTAATAATAATAATTGGGTGATTCAATACATCATACCTGCTAACTATTGGAGGGGGTATCTTGACAGGCAATTTAAAATTGCAAAAGGTCTGGCATAAAAAAATAGCGGCATAACTGAAGTGTTGATAAAAAATTTGAGATATACAGAAATCTTTTCGCAGCATTGCACAGAGCAATGCAATATTTAAACGGGAACGATGAATACATATGTATGTATATGCGTACAATTTCAAACTGATCTTTCCTGAAAAATAATAGAATTGCTAAATATCGGGAATGGTTGAATAGAACTGCAATCAAATACACAATGCAATGAATTAAAACTGGCTCATTTATCATTCGATGAATAATATACCACGGGCATCCCAAAGGACAAAGGTATTTTTACCCCAAAAACCAATTATTTCTTAACGCACGAAATGCTTTTTGATTCATTTTTGTTGCTTCATCAAAAATGCGATTATTCCTTAACTAATACTTATAATCTAACTAATAGAAATCATATAGATGGTATTGGTACTACTATCTATGTATAAGCCACAGTAAAACGTAAGCGGGTCCTCTAGTATAACTATAAACCCTAGAAACTTCGCTTTAATTAATTATTTCTTTCCCTCCCAAAAAAAACTCAAAAAAATCGATTTTTTTGTAAGCCTCTAAAGCAGGCTCCCCTCTTAAATATCCGCATTTTTTCCAAAACTCAATAATTAAGGCATTTCGTGTTTTATTTTTATGTTCTCTCCTATAGAAATAAAGATAAATTAATTCGTAACAATAAAATAACTTGATTTCTTACTTACATTTCAAATCTGTGTGCGACTTTCTTCTTGATTTTTTTCTGACAGCAAAACCGATACAAATTCTGTTTCGAATATCAAACCAATAATATCTAAATTCATAACACCTACTGCTTTTTTTGATCGGTTTCAATTCTGATTCCGACAACTATCAGATTCCACAACATCCCTGATTATAATCAGCCCTATCACGCAATCCATCAGAGCAAACAAATACGAATGTACGCAACGAATACGCATAATTTTCTATCTCTGAATCCACGTGAATTCGAAACTTTTGTTAGCAGACCTAATTTTGACACTTCGAAATAAGTTGGATAGGAGAAAATATTTAAATTTTGATAAATAAAACTGAAATCTTTTATAGTTAAATTAAATTTACGAACAAAATATGAATCCGCTAACTGCTACTTTAGGAATTTTCATAGCAATTTCATATATTTTCCAAAAAGAGTATGCGATGGATTGCGATAGGGCTGAATCTAAATTAATAATTATTATTAAATAATAAATTATATATCAACAAATTTCTTTGCCAACATAAGTTTATTAATTTAACAATACTTAATTTCGCAAAAAGGTTAAAAGGATTACTATATGTGATGTTTTTTCTGTAGAAAGTTATCGTTTGCAAAACTTTCGCAAGCTACAAAAGCACTTGTACCGACGCGTGTTCTTGATCGACTTCTACTAAGTTGGGCTCGCCGTTCAGCGCCTGAAGGGCGGGGCCGCCTTTGTCTTTGATTACGATTTCCGAAAGCAGTTCCTGTTTGTAAGGCTTCTAATAAACTGTCCATTACTCCTTCCTGGGTTTGCGTAGAATCCATGTCAACAAGTGCTAATTTAAGTTGTTGCCGTTCTAATTGCTCGCGAAGCAAACGTTCTCGAGCATCTTGTAACCTCCGTTTCTTATTCTCTTCTTCTCTTTGGTGTATATTCTCTTGTTGTGCTAGTACAAAGGCATCTTTAAATGTTTTGATATCGGTAAAAAACTCTTCCATTGAATACTTGTTATGGTCAAATGAAAAGTATTCTCCCAAATCCTTGTACAATTTTTCCATTTGAACTTGCATTTTCCCTAAAAACAAAAAAAAAATTAATTAAATTTTTTTATACGAGGTTAAAAGCGTAATTGAAACTATGATGCGAAAATATTAAAGGGGAAATAATAGGATTCAGATTCATTAAGGTTTAGAAGCAGCGACCTACAACCACTGACTAATTACGGTTTGAAAAGTATATTACCAGAAGCAATTAATAATAGTAATACTACTTATTAAGACATATCCTCCAATATAATATTGCTATCGAAGACCTGTTGAAAAACGAAAAGCAGAGTATTCTCCTGAAATTGCAAAAAAAAAAAATGGATGAAGTAACAATATAACTGGGGCCAACCGTTTGTGATGTCTGGAGATTCAAAATATCCTAGTATAGCAAGCAAACTCTACGAAAAATTTGCATAATTCTTATTATCCAAAATCTATTATTAATATAGATTTTAAAACGAAAAATATAGAACCTTATCAAAAGGCAGTTTATAAATACATATATAGCACCGTCTGTTCATCTACGTTTGCCCATTTATTAGAGTTTTAGTACAGTTCTTACAGAAAATCAACAAGCAGGACAAATTCAACATCTCTTTAAATAATGATTTAAATAGGCGCCCATCAGACGACCAAAAAGCTTCCTGAGCTGATTAATTTCTTCATTGTCATTAATATATTTCGAAAGAAATGTCGATTAATCAGGGTTATAGCCTTCACCCAGATCATTCCTGGATTTATTTAACTGAAACGAAAATATACAATTATATACATTGTGACAAAAAAGTAAAACGAAATTGTAATTCCTCTGGTACAAAGTCTTCAAAGACGGTCGAGAGATCGTTGAAGACATGCCTCGTTCTGGACGATCCTCGACTTCTTCAAGTGAGGAAAACATTTAAAAAAGATAAGGATATAGTGCTGTAAATTGGCCAAGCATATTAAAGAAATGGCAAGAGAGCTCGACATCGCTTGCGTGTCCGTTCGAATGATTTTGGTAGATTTTTGTGTATGAAACGCGTTCTTGCTCGACTCGAACCGATAAAGCCAAATTTTTTCAAAAAAGTTTGCGGTACAAAAGTTTTTGAACATGCTTGATCGTGGAGAGCATTATAACTGTCGATGAGACATGGGTTTATGAGTTCGCAATGCAAACAAGTAAACAATCATCGGAATGGAGGGAAAAAACGAACCGAATACCAAAAAAAAAACCACGTCAAAGCTGCCCAAAAACAAGGTAATGCAATAAAGAGCGGCATTGTGGCGTTTGCGTGAGCTCATCGAAAACAGTCGGAATTGTGGAAAAACAATCCATTAATTTTACACGATGAAAATGCACCATCGCACGATTGTATCAAAACTTTAATCACCAAACTAAAAATATATGAATATTGATTTTGTAGTTTTTATAAACATAAATATTATAAATACGTCCAAATTTAACGTTGAAGTCAGTTTCAAAGTTCAATCATAGGAAAAAATATTAATTTTCATATTTCTTTGGCTTTCTGTGATTTTTATAGAGTAAATAGTATATATAAAAATATATTTATATTCAAATTATGAACAAATTTTAATATAAGTTAATTGCTGGTGGTGACTATAATGCAAAAAACCCGAGGTGGGGTTCATCCCTCACACATACCAAAGGTAAAGCACCTTTAAATTGCATTTGGAACAAAGGTTTGATGTGCCATTCAACTGGTGAAGCAACTTACTGACCATCCGACCTATCAAAAATTCCAGACGTTCTTGATTTTGATATTTCAAAAGTTTTTAACTCAAGGTGCATACGCTCTACCACCTGTTCGGATCTCCTAACCGATTACACCGCAGTTATGGTTGCAGTAAATAGTCGGTAAATTGGCAGGTAAATTTCTTTGCACTTAAACTTTGCTCAAACTTTGTCATTTCCCATCGCATTGGAAATGTGCTGTGGTTATTTTAATTCTTAAACCCGAAACCCCTAAACATCTGGTTAATTCTTATCGACCAGTTAGTCTAGTGCTAATTATCTCGAAAGTATCTGAAAGAATATTTATACGTAAACTTTTGCCAGTGTTAGAAGAAAACCAGCTTATTCCGAAATTATAAATTTGGCTTCAGAAAATTTCATGGCACAATTGATCAATGTAATAAGGTAGAATACTTTATAACTGATGCTATGGAAAATAATAAATACTCTCGGGAATATTCTCGCTTTCAGTTTTCTCAGCCGTTAACTGCAGCTTGTGAGTGGTGACAGTTTTTCAGTGATAAGTGTTTTCTCTGATGAAATATTACAAGTTTGTTTTCTGAGGTACGTCTGAGAGACGTATCGTTATCTTTTACGTAACTTTTAAACTTTTTTATGTTCTCGTTTTTTCGTGTATTTGATGAAGCTCTGAGAGGTTTTATACATAATTTCTCATTTCTTTTAGTTAATAAATATGGAGAATCAAAGTGTAGATGACACAAAAATTGCTGCTCTTTTGCAGGATATTTTAGATGGCTCAAGTTCATCGGAAAATGGAAGCGAATCAGAAAATGAATTGATGGAGGATAATGTACAAAGCGACGTGGAAGATGAGTTTATTGATTGTAAATCCTCTCAAGAATTACCGCAAACCCCTGCACACTTTAATTCACCTTCCGATTACCGCATTATTACGCCACCCCAACCGACCCTTAAAAGTAAAAGTAAGCTTTGCTGGACTTCGTCAAAAGGTCAAAATTCTGGACGAATGATCCAATCTCGTGTTTCAATGGTTTCTTAACGGAAGAAATAATTTCGGAAATTGTGCAGTGGACAAATGCAGAGATATATATAAACCGCCGAGACGATATTACGTCTGCAACCTTTAAAAATACAAATGTCCTAGAAATACGCGCATTAATTGGCATGCTTACCTTATCAACAGTACTAAAGGATAATCATTTATCAACCGACGAAATTTTCAATATTTCTTATAGTGGAACCTCATACTTGCTGTATGAGCCGCGAGAGATTCGATTTCTTAATTCGGCGACTTAGAATGGATGATAAATCTAAATACCAAATGATGCATTCACGCCCGTCAGGAAGATATGGGACCTTTTTATAAAGCAATGCCAAACGAGCTACAATCCCGGATCTCATACTACAATTGGTGAACAGCTTTTGGGATTTCGTGGGCGTTGCCCTTTTAAGATCTATATTCCCAACAAGCCAAACAAATATGGAATAAAAATTGTGATGATATGCGATAGTACCACGAAGTATATGTTTAATGCAATGCCGTATTTGAGAAAATCGACAAAAATTTCTGATCTTCCATTGTGGGAGTTTTACGTCAAAGAGCTATCCTGACCAATTCATGATTCATGTCGAAACATTACCTGCGACAATTGGTTCACTTCGGTCCCTTTAGCAAAAAGCTTGCTAAAAGAACAGTACAAATTGACGCTTGTAGGAACCATAAGGTCGAACAAAAGAGAGATCCCAGAAGAAATGAAAAACTCACGTTCCCGGCAAGTTGGAAGTACCAAGTTTTGTTATGACGGACCTTTGACTCTTTTGTCCTACAAACCTAGGCCATCAAAAATGGTTTATTTATTGTCTTCCTGCAATGAAGAAGGCACGATTGATGTCAATAGTGGAAAGCCCGTCATGATATTATATTATAACCAAATAAAAGGCGGTGTCGATACATTTGATCAAATGTGTTCATTGATGTCGTGTTCGAGAAAAACCAACAGGTGGCCTATGGCAATATTTTACGGAATACTAAACATGGCATTCATAAACTCTTATGTTATTTATTGTCATAATTCGATTTCCAATAGTCAAAAGTCATTGAGTCGTAAAGAGTATATGAAGTCACTTTCATTGTCTTTGACAACCCCATGGATGCAGAAGAGATTGCAAATCCCAACTTTGTCGAGAACACTAAGAAGTAATATTGAAAATTCTGCAAAAGATGAACTCAGCAATGGATGTAGTGCTAGTAGAGGTCAGCCTACCTCAAAAAAGAAAAGGTACTGTTTGCCCGTCCAAAATCCGACGTATGTCAAAAATGACATGCGTAAAATGTGACACACCCGTGTGTGGGGAACACAATAATTTAGTATGTAATTCTTGGATATAATTATGTCAAAAGTTAATTTTTTGGATTATATAAATGAACACTGATATTGTTATCTAATTTAACCGAAATAAAAAAAGAATTTTTTAAGTTTTATGTTATGAACTGGTGTCCTTTTAAAAAGACTAATTTTTTGTTATGAATTTTTAATACAAGTGAAATTTCCTTTCGATTTCTTAAATAAACAATAATTTTCTTGAAACAAATATCCAAAATAAAAGTATAATAATTAAATAAAAGATCTCCGTAAAAAAATATCTGCAAAACTGTTTCCATTGACATCCTTAAAGGACGAAAACTCGAATACGTCTCTCAGACGTACGTTATCTTTTCAGTAGTTAAAAATAACGTTATCTAAGCAGGGTTAAATTAAAAGAAAAACCACCAATTCATATACCTTAAATTACAAATACTTACACACATAAGTTTATTTTCTTTGTTTATTCTCTCTTGCTCTTCTAATGTGGATCATTCACTACGCATTGTGTTACTATTGACAGTCTCATCTTCGAAGTCGTAGATAATATCGTCAATGTCAGCCTGGAAATCCAACGAACAAAGACCAAACTCTATAAGTCACTCATTAGATCCGATACGAGGCATGTCAATTAAGTAATGAGACTGATTCCATAAAAACCGTATATTTGAAAATTATTCTACAACTCTGCCATCTCCTTCAAAGTAGTCTCTTTGGGCAGCTATACAGCGATTCCAACACGTTTTCCATGCTTTGTAACATTTTTGGAACGCTTTGACTGAGATGTCCACGAGTACCCTCATCACGGCCGCCTGGATGTCCGTAATGGACTCAAAATGGGTTCCTTTGACCACCAATTTTGTTGACATGTCGGGCGAATAAGGCGGCTGTTGCAACACGGCGATCCCTTTAGAGGCCAAATACTGGGACACGCTGAGGGCGGTGTGGCACGGCGCGTTGTCGTGATGAAGGATCCAGTTACGAGCAATGTCTGGGCGCACCCTGTTGACTCGTTTCCGCAATCTTTCGAGTACTTGGCAATAGTAGACTTGATTCACAGTTTTCCCCGGTGGAACGAATTCTTTGTGGACGATTCCATGGCTATTAAAAAATGGAATAATCGTCGTTATCACCTTCGACTTGCTCATGCGAGCTTTTTTTCGGGCGGAGGGCGCGCGGAGACAACCATTGTGAGCTTTGGCGTTTGGTTTCCGGGTCGTATTGAAAAAAACAGCTACCATCGCCTGTAATAACTCGATCGATATCGCGTGGGATCGTTTTCCACTTGTTCCAAACAGTCTTCTGCGACGGTCATTCGATGCTCTTGATTTTGTTTTTCCATTTTCGTGACGAGCACTACAAACACACGTCTACTCAACTTGACGCAGCAGGCGAACTAAACAAGCTAGAGCGATGATACATATATCAATGGAAAGGGGAGGTATGCCGCAAAAAGAGAAAGGGAATTTCAAGGTCACACAAGCGTGTCAATAAAATCAGTCTCATTACTTAATGGTCAAACCTCGTATAGTACAGAGGTATGGTCAATCTCAACATCTGATGAGTCGACGTTACGAGTTTTCGAGAGAAAGGTTCTGCGGAAAATTTATCCTTGTGCTTTGCGCATTGGCCACGGCAAATAGCACATTCAATCGAACGATGAGCTTATGATATAAACGACGACATTAACATAGTTCATAGAATAAAAAGACAGCGGCTACACTGGCGTTCGAATGAACGGAAACACTCCACAGGAAGACCTCCACTCCGTTGGAAAGACCAGGTGAAGAAGTCATTGGCTTCGATTTTAAAAAATTCTTAAAAATTAAAATTCAAAACCAGTTCGATAATGTTGGGATAGATGGACAAAACATGTTGTGTCTAGTGTCTTTGATGTGCGTACGCTCCGTGAACCTAACATCGACTATCTGGTTGTAGTGAAGATACGCGGCCGCCTCTCTTTATCCAAGCACGCCCGTCAACAACTACAGGGAAGGTTTTCTGCTCAAATCGTCCTTCTGCCCCTTTCGGCCTACCTCGCAACTTTACAATCACAACACGTGCAAGATGGGATAGACAACGAGAGTTGAAGAGGAAAGTGAAACGCATTTACAGACAAAAAAAGAGAGGTCGAAATGCGTGAGTATGAAGAGCTTGACAAGCTAGCCGACAGGGGTAATGCTCGAAAATTCTACGAAAAGATGCAGCGACTAAAAAGAAAGTTTCAAAACCGGATACTCTTGTGGTGTCCTAGTGACTAATGCCCAGAGCATAGTGAAATTAGGGAGGGAACACTTGTCCAGCCTGCTGAAGGGCAGTGAATTTATAACGTCAGGGGAAGGCGAACCCGATTCCACAATCGGTGACGATGGAGCAGACGTTTCATTACCTGACCAAGAAGTTCGAATAGCAATTACCCGTCTAAAGACCAACAAAGCGGCGGGGCCTATGAACTGCCGGCCGAGCTATTCAAACAAGGCGGTGAAGAACTGATAAGGAGCGGGCATTAGTTTCTTCCTAGAATATGGTCGGACGAAAGAAAGCCCAACGATTGGAATTTAAGTGTGCTCTGCCCAATCCAGACAAACCAACTCTCTTTCCTGTGACTTCTTCAACCTACTTCTGGAGAAAATAATTCGAGCTGCAGAACAATACAGAGAAGCCACTATCTTAAATAAGAGTGTACAACTGCTGGCGTATGCCGATGATATTGATATCATTGGCCTTAACAACCGCTAGTTCTGCTCCACCGAAGCAGATCGGTCAGGTGGTGAACGAGGGCATGACGAAATATCTCCTGTCATCAAACAAACAGTTGTCGCACTCGCGATCAGATGCTCTACATCTGATGAGTCGGCCTTAAGAGATTTCGAGAGAAAGGTTCTGCGAAAGATTTATGGTCCTTTGCGCGTTGGCCTCAGCGAATACCGCATTCGAAGAAACGATGAGCTGTATGAGATATACAACGCCATTGGCATAGTTCACCGAATTCAAAAACAGAGGTTACGCTGCTAGGTCATGTTGTATTTTTGTATTTTACACATTTTAAGTTGCATGCTTTGGATCAATGGCCAGCGATCGCGAATGGTTTCGTAGTATTTGTAAGAACATTGAGGTATGAAAATTTGTCCATTATTGGTGTTCTCGGTGGACAATTGTTGTATTATCGAATCCAATGCGAATTCAGCTTCAGAATTTGAAGTCCTTTTCTAAACGTTGTTTAGCAAAGTTCAGCCGTGCTCTTTTGGACGGCAATGGTTTTTTCCCCTAAACAACTGAGCATGATGACGCTTTCGTACAAGTTTACTGGGTACGTTAAACCCAAATTGCTCATGTACTTCAGACATAATCTCTCGGAGGAGTTTTTGGATTTTTTCTTCAGTAAATTAGGATGACTTTTTACAATATTCATGGCGTTATATACCATTTCCCTCGGACAATTCTTCAGTTATATACTTATACTAGAGGACCCGCTTACGTTTTACTGTGGCTGATACATAGATAGTACTACTAATACCATCTATATGATTTCTATTAGTTAGATTATAAGTATTAGTTAAGGAATAATCGCATTTTTGATGAAGCAACAAAAATGAATCAAAAAGCATTTCGTGCGTTAAGAGAGAATTGGTTTTTCGGGTAAAAATACTATTGAATTTGGGCTGTGCATCAGTGAAATCAATCGAGTCCAATCGATTGTCAGCCTGGTGGACTGCATATTAAGAAACGGTTCTCAAGCGCGGAAAGACAAAAAAATTGGCTGGCAAGGTTATGGCATCAGTCCTTTGAGATGCCCGTAGTATATTATTCATCGAATGATAAATGAGCCAGTTTTAATTCATTCCATTGTGAATTTGATTGCAGTTCTATTCTACCATTCCCAATATTTAGCAATTCTATTATTTTTCAGGAAAGATCAGTTTGAAACTTATTACTTAAGAACAAACAACTCTGTCCACAATATAAAAACTTGATCCACAGATGTCGCCTTTTACTTTGCCATCGTTTTCTTTAATGCACGTTTACGCCAATTTAAGGTTTGAATATTGGATACTGCGATGGTAACGCCATCTATCGGCCAAACATTCTAAAATTAATAATTGATTAAAAATGAAAAAATAATTTAAAAAACATTTTCCAGTGGACCAAATTGTAAATCTAAACCATTCTCGAATCTTCTTGAACATACACACATAATTTCATTAAAATCGGTCCATCCGTTTGGGAGCAGTTCAAATGCAAACACACGGTCAGAAGATTGATTTATATAAAGATTTTTGTCTTGTTAGAATGCGATTGTAAGAAGTAACAAAGTATAATAAATTACAACGAATCAGCATCAAAAGTGTCGTCGTAAATGTAAAACAAAACATGTTTTTTAGGATTAAAAATCTCATAACAAAATCAAAATTAGCTGTAAGCTTCTTGTAGTTCTGCCTAATTTAGTTAGGGCTTAGAAATTAGAAGTTAGCTCCAAAATTGGCAGTAGATTACATGATATTAAGTATTAAATCGAAATAGCTCTAAAATAAAAGTAAATTACGTATTATATTTAATAACGATGTATGTAATACGCTGAATTTCGAACATCGAAAGCAAATATTTCGATTTTGGAGAGTTATTTCAAAACCTGGAGAAACTAATTTGACTCAATCTATCGAAAAAGTTGGTAGCAAACCGAGTGTTATACAGTGACATTGTATAAAAACAGGTAAAAGCCATGTTGTAATTAGCATCATAACGTCCTATTGCGAAAGAAAAGAGTGGATATTGTGCGCTCTGCTTATTTTCACTTTCGCAACAGTCATAATATTTTATATTTCAGTATTTAGTAACACAATCAGGAAACTCACAATTTTATCGTATAGTTTGAAATTTTTGATAGTATGCAACTCAAAACGTTTTGACATTCGAGAGTGTCTTGTGTTGTTTACAGTAACTTAAAATATTCTTCTCGACAAATGTGGAAATATCGCTAACACTTTCCCGCGCATTTTTGTTACAATTTTATGTGGATTAGACCTCATCAAGATTGCATAGATGGTCCATCAAGAACCAATGTTTATCGATGATAAGGTGAATTCACTCGAGGCCGTGGATCATTCTAAGACGATTTTCTGGAATTGTCATGTGACCTATGGTGTGATTGTGACAACTATAGGTATTTGTAAGACTAGCATACATTCAATATTTCATGAACATTTGACTGTAAAAAAATGTGTTCAAGTTGGATCCCACACATTTGTCAATCGCTCAAAAGAAAGATCGTGCCGATCGACCGAGAGGAATGTTAGCAAAACACGATAGCGGTGCTTCGAAACACGTTTATGATATCGTGACAGGTGTGAACCTGTGTGTGTGTCCTATTTTTATTCTCGTTCGTTAAAAATAAACTAAGAGGTCATAAGGCATGTTTTGGAGATACCTCAATGAGTGGCAAAAGTACTACGACAATTGGTTCGAACGCATATAAAAGTATAGATCTCAATAGAGAATATTTTTTAAACAGAACAAAGCAACTTTCAATGATTAAAATTTGTTTTTGTTTTGGAGCCCCGAAATATAAAAGGCAATCTAGGTATATGACAAATAATGATAATAAGTACTTAATCTAAAATATTCAAACTTAGAAAATTACAGGTATACTGTATATGCTTTATGCCTAATATTTTAAGGTGTTAATTATCTTAATAAAACTGCCTGGAAATATGCTCTCGAGCATGCCTTAGCATAATGTGAAAAGTAATTACAATTAATTTAACCGTGCCTTATCGCCAATGTAGTTATTTTTGACTTGCGTATTTTTTTTTTTATTTCGGGTATTAGGTCTGCCAATTTTTTGAACTTAAAACTTACAGCTAAATCTCTTAAAATTTGACTTCTTCCCAAACTATACATTATCCATTACATTAAAAAAAATTGTATACCTTGACATAACGCTTTCCGCCGCTCCGGTTGAGTTTATGTCAATAAAATTAAGAGAAAATTTTTCGATTATAATTATGTAATCGGTCAGTAACAATTGGTATTTAGAGATATCGGTATGTACCTCTCCACAACAGTAATGTGGTGAATAAAGCGACTAGAATTACATAGGTTAAATTAATATAAA
This sequence comes from Bactrocera dorsalis, assembly GCF_023373825.1. NCBI lineage: Eukaryota > Metazoa > Arthropoda > Insecta > Diptera > Tephritidae > Bactrocera > Bactrocera dorsalis. The sequence goes on along the minus strand of NC_064303.1, from coordinate 70,442,023 downwards.
TACCTTAGACATTAAATAAATAATGTTGTGGAATCCAAGACAGAATTGCAAACCAATGGTGTCACAGAATCTGTTTGGATTTTCGTCTTTTCGAACATACTTAAAACCAATATTAGAATCAGCTGTTTACTAATGTGACAAAACTTGCAAATGAATACATTTGGAAACAATCCCATTAAAGTTTTTAATGAGTTCCGAATTAAAGAAAGATTTTAAGAGATAACAATTATCGATTGAATAAATACGCATTTGGGGTTTAAATTACGTTAATCAGGTTTTGTAAATCTAATATCTTTAAATATGCGGATTTTTTTCTAAAAACTGAATAATTAAGACATTTCGTGTTTTATACTTATTGTTTTCTCTTATAGAAATAAAGATAAATTAATTCGAAATAATAAAATAATTTTATTTCTTAACTCTTTCAAATCTGTGAGCGACTATCTTCTTACTTTGTTTCTGATAGCAAAACCGATAAAATTGGTTTCCGTGACATCCAAAACCGAAACAAACTTTGTTTCGAATATCAAAGCAATAATATCTGAACCCTACTACTTTTTTGGTCAGTTTCAATTCAGGTTCCGACAACTATCAGATTGCACAACACCCCTGAATTTCATTTAGAACATTCCTAAAATATTTAACTGCCTTCGAACCAAGTCCTGCATCCTTAAGTTTCCTTCCCAGTTTTTCTATAATGTTTATCTTTTAGTGCTTCTTCTTCTCCTTCTTTACTGGCATAGACACCGCTTACGCGATTATAGCACGACAGTCGTTTCTTCTTTTGGCAACATGACGCCAATTGGAAATGCCAAGCGAAGTCAGGTCCTTCTCAACTTGGTCTTTCCAACGGAATGGAGCTCCTCCTCTTCCTCTGCTTCCCCCGGCGTACTGCGTCGATTACTTTCAGAGCTGGAGTGTTTTCATCCATTCGGATAACATTACCTGGCCAGCGTAACCTCTCTTTTAATTCGCTGAACTATGTCAATGTCGTCGTATATCGCATACAGCTCATCGTTCCATCGAATGCGATATTCGCTGTGGCCAACGCGCAAAAAACCATAAATCTTTCGCAGAACATTTCTCTCGAAAATTCTGCCTTTGCACCATATAGCAGGACGGGAATAATGAGTGACTTATAGAGTTTTGTTTTTGTTCGACGAGAGAATTGCCTACTCAGTCCAAAATAGCACCTCGTTAGATTTCGAGGCTGACATTGATGCTGTTAATGCTGATTTCCAGATAGACGAAATTATCTACAACTTTGAAGTTAAGATTGTCAACAGTGACGTGGGAGTCGCGAGTGCGAATACTCTTTGTGTGATGATAGGAGATATTTTGACTTGCCCTCGTTCACCACCAGACCCATCTGCTTCCCTTCTTTATCCAGTTTGGAGAATCAATATCAATATCATCGGCAGCAGTTGCACTCTTATAGAAGATTATACCTGCTCGATTTAGTTCTGTAGCTCGAATTATTTTCTCCAAGTGCAGATTGAAGAAGTCGCACGAAAGGAAGCCTTGTCTAAAACTTTGGTAATTGGTAATACCCGAAAATATATCACCTGCTCTAGAAGCTTCAAAAAATCGATTTTTTTTTTGTTGCTTAGATCTTTTTAAAAATTATCTACGAATGTATCCCCAAAGTTATAGATTGGAATTCGAAATATTATCGACTCTAGAAGGGAAATAGCGACCGAGCGTCTAGCAGATATATGTATAAGCGCTTGGGCAGAAAGAGAAAACTCTGACGCGCGAATTCTAGGTTTTTAATTTTTCCGATTTTTCTTAATTGGCGGGCAGGATAGAAAAAAACTAAACGTCGTATGGAATTGGAGCAAAATTTATTATCTTTGGCATTAAACTATCTTCTACATAAACTAAAAAAAACTAAGAACGTCAAGTTTGAACATATTTTTAAACAACATAAAGTAAAATTTCTTTGATAAAAAAAATTAACAATTTTTAAATTTTTAAAATCTTCCACTTTTTTTGGAATTTTCTTAGTTTAACTAGAAGATACGTTATTAACAAATATGAATCTTTTTGAATTTTTTGTTTCCAATAGAAATTGTGACCTGAATCCTGCCCGCCGTCTGACAAATGCACATTCGAGATGCTTAAGGCAATTGCTTGCCAAAGCCAGAATTTCAAATAATTTGTATCCAAAAAATTTTCGGATGATGTTTAACCCATTTACAACCAAGGAGTCAAAAAATAAGTTTATTTAAAATTTTCAGTTTTTTATTGATTTATACCATCGCAGAGATGAACAAAAAAATTTTTTTTTTTATTGCATATACGAAAATTTTACTGTACCCACGCGAGTACAATGGTCAAAAGTGTATAAAATATTTATGAATGGGCTATTTTAAAACAGTCGCGTTCCACGCACAAAGCAGTACCACATAGCTTGCAAATCTACCTGATTCGTTTATGGCAGACTCTGCATCTAAGAGGCTTGAGGATTGTCTTTGGAAAATGTGCTCCTCCAGCTGTAGAAGCACTTGGAGCTAACGCGCGCTTAGAATATCTTTTCAATGTCTAGTGTCATAGGTAGTATCGCGTAATGTCCCTTGAAACTCAAGCAAATCTTTGGTACTATTATTCACGTCTTTGTACAGCTTCCAAGCGTTTACCATTGTGGAGCACATCATCGAAGTAAAGAGCGGCCACCACCATTTTTTGCCTCGAATCCCAATTTTGTATACATTTACGGCCTGATCATGTAGATCAACACCGTCCATACCGTGGTTGTAATTTGAAAGTAAATTTGGCTGAGGTATACTTATCTTTTTTTGTTCCAGTTTTGACCAACGCTTTACGTATTAGTTAGTTCCCGTAGTTACGACATTATTGACATCGACATCAGGAGGAATCATAACGATATCGACATCATCTGCCTCATCATCATCAGCGATGTCAGCTAAAGCCTGTGAAAGTTGTTTATATCTCTTTCCATAAAAACACGAAGTGGAAATAGCCATCCTAACCAAAAGATACAATTTTTTATTTCACCTACACATTTTGCCATTGTACCTTAGCGGGTACACAACTTTTGAAAGGCACATACCTCAAATAAGAATAGGTTTTTCAAATGGGTTTTTTATGTAAAATTGATCTCTTTAGTCTTATCTCACACAACACACAATTTTAAAACTAACAACCGAGAGATAATAGCTCATCAACAGCAAAATAATGACTAAAGACACAAAATCACACAATATGAAATTGACGCCACAAAAAGTGCCGTTATGAATTCGCGTGAAGCGAATGTATTTTTTTTGTTGTTTCTAGGAATAAAACTACGCATATGATAAAAAATTTGTGTGCAAATACTTAGCATTGAGTTACGCCACATGCCTAAACTTGACTGAATTTCTGTACACAAGCGAGTACAATGGTTGTAAATGGGTTAAATATATAACTATAAACCCTAAAAATTTAACTTTAAAAAAATATTTCTTTCCCTCCCAAAAAAGTTCTGAAACAAAATCGATTTTTTGAAGTCTCTGAAGCAGCCTTTCCCCTTAGGACCCCTTTCGTAGAGCGAAAATATAATTTTTTCAAAGTTATAGGTTTATGGTACTTGCTTTAATCTAAATAAAAAAAACATATTATATAAATGAGAAAGAAATATTATTTAGACACATTTGTCTGGAGATTTTTACCAAAAAAAATCAACAACAAGTTGTGTTTCCCGTGGAATCTAGACTAAAAAATCGTTGAAAGTATTTCGGGGAGTCTATCTTGTCACAAACACGAGTGCTTGGCACAACGATTTAGTGAAATCATCGAAAGGTAATCCATCCATCTCTGTTCATGACAATAAAAATGAAGATTCGCAATCAAGAATACGAAAAAAGGCAGAAGGCACTGAAGCATTGTTAATAAAAATTTGTCTTAGAATTCAAATTTTTTAATTTAAGAATCATAAGAAAAATTATACATTTTAATATAGCGACCTGTTTAATCACTTACCTAGTACATCAACATGCTGACGGCAGTCGTATGAGAATTCACCCATTATGTCATTAAACTTATCATCATCGCATTGAGGTACTTTATTATTTTTTAAATCTGTCTCCAGCGACTTTAGAGACGAAATCATTTGACGCATAGCTCTCTGAATCGAGTCTAAATTTACTCGAGAAGCTTTATCAATATGTGTTAAATCGTTATAAAAATCAAGTATATCGGTAAACTCGTTTTCTATTACTTTTACTAAATAATGCAAAAGAGTATGTCGGTTATCAATATCTTTAGTATTACAAAGTTTTGCAAGATATGACATGTCAAATCCATAGGCTGCTTCGCTTTTTGATCCTGAGTTCAAATAGTTTCCCATTAATAATATTAGTTCTAAAACTTTTGCAAATTTTTTACTGTTACGAACTTCTTCACAAGCTGCTGTTCCAGCTACAATATCAGGCTTAATATCTTGAATGACATCAGAGTAGGTTAATTTAAAATTAAGGTGGTGAAGACGCGGCAGTAGTCTTTTTATTTCGCTAATAGTGGCAGCAAATTGTTCTACTGGGGACAGCGGTTCTGCTTTTGCTTTTATATCTTGAAGTTGTTTTAATTGATCTGGTGATGGCAAATACTGAATTAAATTCTGTAGTATGTTTGAAGATAATATATCGGTATCACAGCGCAAAATACAAATTTTAATTTGCTCGTTTGATAAGTGTTTTAATGGCCCCCCAAGCAATATGGCTAAATTTTGGGCTGATTTAGAATCAAGTACCCGTAAGCTTATGTTCTTCTTTACTAGGGTGTTTGCTTTATCAACCGCATCATTTTGATATTTCTTTACTGGTTTTGATGAAAATCTCTCAGAGAGTTCCGAAAGAAATTGCTTCGATGCTAAACGATCTTCTTCGCAACTAAGCCAAAAAGATTTATCCGACATTATTTGAGGTGATACAACTTTCCAATTTATGCGTTTCATTGGATTTCCTACTTCCCATTTCTTCTTCGGTTTCAAACCATTTGGAAGTTCATTAACCAGAAAAGAGGATTGTTGGCCCTGTTTAGCTCCAGGCACAGATATTAATCCGAAATTAGATGGCGGTGGAGGTGGAGGTCCAAAATTTGTAGGAGGTGGTGGAGCTGGGCAATTCGGCATTGGTGGAGGTGGTGGAGGTGGTGTACCTTTTATGAACGATGGTGGAGGAGGTGGTGGTGGGGGTGGTGGCGTTGGTGGTGGTATCATTGTGGAAGTTCTCGATATATTACAATCTGGTTGTGTTGTTTTTAACTGTGTACAAAGAAAAATAATATTAACAGGCACGAATATAATTATATAAGCAAATTAAATAATAAATGTATAAATTTAAGCTAACGTCAATTATAACTACAAATAAAAGCTGGAAGAAATGACTATCTATTTTACTAAGAGCAGAATAAATATATCCACAAAATGATGAAATATTATTATTTATTGTTTTGAACGGTACAATTTCAGTAAGGGTGTAGAACTAGAGACCGTAACCATTATAAGTTTTATTTAAAAATTACATAATATTAATTTTGAAATAAAACATAATCAATATTTTTGAGCAAAAAAAATAAAACCTTTTCTTTCGAGCAAAAAGAATAAAAAGCCACAATAATGATTATTTATAATTTTTATTTATTTTTTTTGCTTAAAATAGTTCCCACTTTTATATCACAGGTTTCTTATGTCATGCAAAAAAGGATATATCGTATATACCCTGTGGGTGAAATTGGATGGCCCTAGCTCAATAATAAATTCTTTTGATATTAATTAGGCAATCATATCCATAAAGTTGTTTCATCAATTGAAACGTTTCTATAAAAGTTTAACCAATTTTAAAACAAAATTTAATTTTGGCTCTTTGTCAGCTCATTTTTGCACCGATAACACAAATATACTTAAAGCGCAATAACTTCACTTCCAATCAATGAAATGTCATGAAATGCTCACTGGACAATCGATAGAAATAGCAGATTCTACCGCATTAATCGACATATACATGGCGCCACCAGGGGACGCTGGAGTCCCCTAGTCCTGTTTACTTTGGAACGCACCTTGTAAGCAAGGTCTAAATTCATTCTTAACCGAAAATAAATTGTAGCTACACTAGTCGTGTAAGGGAGAAGATCATATCGAAAATTCCAAATTTCAAATTTTGTAAAACTAAACGCTTGAAATTTATTTAAAGGATTCTAAACATATCTTACCTAATTATCACGAAATTGGTAATATAAAGATCACCGATCATGTGAAAGTCTAAATCAAGTTTAGGGGCAGGATAAAAAAATTAATAATGTTCTTGAATATAGTAATATATTGTGTATGAACAAACTTTAAAATGTTTGTAAATTTCGAAACTTTACAATTAGTTTACATCAACAAACGCATTCGGATTTTTTCTACGTATGTATCAAAGACATGAGACCGACTGAAATGTACGATCTATAAATCTATAAAATATAATAAACATCATCCATAGTTGGACATTTTTGTAACCATTTTTTAAGTCACATAGTTTTAGATGCGATAAAAAAATGTATGCTGGTATTGTCACTGGCGAAGCGAAAGCATTAGGCGTGTCGAACGTTTTCGACATGTTCATATTATGACAGGCGAATGAACACATTCGCTTAACTTTTTTATTGCCATACTAAAATAATTGAGAAATGTCACACGAATTTATCCGAAATTGTCATTTTTAACGTCTTTAAACTGAATATTCTTTGTTTTCAAATTATACGGTGCTAGTTTAAAAAATTCAATAAAATGATTAACAACGTGGATTTATATTTTGAAGATGGTTATGTTGAAAGGACAACAACCAAATTACTTAGGCAGTGACGGTGCTTCAGGAATTACTCCAATCCCATGGAACTTTCTTCAGTATTGTAAGTATCTATTGGTGTAAAAGTGCATACACACATATTACATAAGTTTTTTATAATCTTCCGAATAAGCAAGGATGCAATTATGTAAGTGCTAAACAGCATGAAAGAAAAATGTTCGATTCGCCTAACATCGTCAATATCCCCGATGTTAAAAATGTGTTGTGTCCTTTGGTTTTTGACTCATGAGAGCTATTAGCAAACAGTGGGAAATGATTTTCAAATAGGTATTGCGCAGCCCATTGTTTCGTTGATTTTAAAGGAAATGCTCCCAATTTTGGAATCCACTCTTTGCATTGTCTGGGTCAAAACGGACATAGTGGAAAAAGAAAAACAAATAACAAGAAAGAAATGTTTCACAAGATCGGGCATTTGAAATGGTGGAACGGATGTTTCGATTATGGCTTCGTGCAAAAATAAATGCTTGTATTTAAAACGAAAAGTATGGAGAATCTGTGTAGAATGATAGCACATTAAAAACATATTTGGAGTAAAGAGGAGATCACAACTCGTTTTACTTAGGTAACTATAATTTATATGTGTATGTACAAACATAATTACTAAAATTAAATATATTTTAGGTGATTCTGGTTATACACTACACGAGTATCTATGGACGTCTTTCCGAAACGCTTTATCAGGAACAGCGGAATCAAATTTTAATAAAAAACATGCAAAGGCAAGGAACGTAGTCGAAAGGACTATTGGAGTGCTAAAATGACAGCAGCAGATCGTCAACGAAGACAAATTGCGAATGCACTGTCACAGTGTAGTTGCATTCCTAAAATATATGTATATGTACATACAATAAAATAATTGAAATTAATTTTGAATTGCTGGAAATTCCTTGTTTTATTTTAAGTATTTAAGATATTTTAATTCGATTTCTTCTTAATGTCGCCATTGTTCAATATTTTCTTCCTTATTTCTACAGTGGTATTTTTTTTTTATACCTAGCGATTTCATTTCACACTGAGTTAATGTTTGGTAATATCTCCAATTCAAATTCGCTCTCCTCTCTCTGTTTATAGGTGCCTGCCTAGACGTACGAGTAAAGCAGACGTTTAAAATTTCTCCCGCCTATTTAGGCTGCTAAATTTATTGGTGAAGCCGAAGTGATTTCAAATGCGGTTCCGCTTAGATTCACTGCCTGCTGTAAGCTGAGCAACTCGTCCACGGCCTGTTCTAAAGGCGTTAAGCTGCGTTGGGTGTAAGGTCCTTCACCTATGGCTGCAATCTCCTTTCGATTATCTGCAATTTTCCTTTTTAATTTTAGCTTATAGTCCAACCAAACCTAAGAAATACACAAATCAATACAGATATGTACATATGTATATTCAGTTAAAATTGTTTATTACCTTCGCCGATATTATTTAATTCAGCCACAACTCCATCCTGTTTTTTTTTTGTAGAGCCAAACGGGGCCACTCCTCTGGCTAGGTCAAGATTTTTTTCCATCAACCTCACCATGACCTCAAATAGCTTCTGGCTGGTTATTTTTATTCTGAAAATAAGTAAATTTTTAATAAATAAATACGATAAATAAATTTTTAAAATTATACTAACGTTTTTTCCATTTTCAATTTCACTCACGAATTAAATATAGGTTCGCCCAATTTTGACAGTTGAAGAAAAGCTAATTTCATAAATTCGAAAATGGCAATACCAAATATTCATTTTCGCTACTTCACGGCGAATTTGCTAAGCGCTCGCTACTCGCAATTCGAAATAGCGAGAGTCGCCTAAAATTTCATTCGCTTCGCTACTGATAATACCAGGATTAAATAACTGTAAAGTTTGCTCGAGGTAACAGTCCATATCCGAATTTCGGGTCCATTCTAAATAGGATAACACATGACCTATTTAGGATTTTCAAAATCGTAAAATTATTTATAAGACATATATACAGGTGAACTTTACTAACTCGAATGACCATAATCCAAAAACAATTTTCGAGTTAAAGAGACTTCGAGTTAAGGATAGAAATTTGTTCGTATCTGACATGCATCGACTCAATAGTCATTAAAGAGTGTCAAGCAAACATATTCTAGTTATAAAAAAATTAATAGAATAGACAGACTTCTATGTTGAGCTATGTTGACGTTTTAGTGAGTACCAGATTAGGTAGTAAGAAATAATGCGACTTACCTGTAACAGAGTGTCAATGGACTTTGCTGTCTCTTTAGTCGTTCTTAATTTAATCTGTTCTTCTAAATGTGCCACTTTCGCTTCAGCTTCTTGCTTGGCTATTTCCAATTCTTCTATTTTTTTTTCAAATTCTTCGAAACGCCTTATTTCTTTAGCCTTTACCTTTTCAACGATATCATCTAATATTAATGATGTATCAATATTAAATGTACGGTTGTCAAAATTTGGGTCGCAATAGCCTTTGTGTAATACTATTTGTTGTATACATTCTTCAATCAATTGATAATATGCTGGTCGAAAATAGAAATCATCCCTTATGTAAAGTAAATGTTGCAGTATTGATAAAAAGTATGGTTCCGAACTGGTATCTGTTACAAGATTTTTAAGTACTTCAAAACAGTCTGCCATATCGTCCATGTTAAAACTAACATTTTCAAACCTTTGAGTGAATTCTTCGAAATCATCTTCTCTTATTTCATTAAAAATTTTAAAATGTTGCTTCAAAGCATCATTATTACTTTTAGAAACAATGTCTTTAAACAAATCAAATCTCTCATAAAGTCCCATTCGCATTATTTCACAGCGCAAATGTAAACGAAAGTTTAAATCACTGGGAGTGTTCGTTAGCGTATTAATGAAAATAAGACTGTGGCAAGCTAAATCTCTTCTAGGGTCACATTTTCCTTCCATAAATAATGCATCAACTATAGGTTTAAACCGTTCACTTGTTTTATATTTGTTTGAGGCGGCAGTAGTTATTGCGCGAAGAACCTTATCATATCCGTTACGTTCAGGGACAAGACAAAATGATGCCAGTAATTTTACAGCTTCACACATTGTTTGTGGTTTCCGAGGATTCAAATATTGTGCTAATAATAATACTACTGTGTGCAGCTCAGGTGTTAATACTAAATTTAAACCCCATGTATTATTCATTACAGCTTTCAGGCAACGAATGCACTCCAACTCAATTCGGTCAAATCCACGTTCTTTTAAACAGCGTCTCAATAATAAAGTTACTTCATTTATGCCATCTTCTCCAAACTCCTTAATCCATGAAATAGGATTGCTTGTGAGAGCTACCCGCAAACTCTCTAGACACTGATATATTTTATTTTCGTTGTGTTCTTTATTACGTAGATATTCAATGTAATCAAATGGTTTTTCAAAACGGGAGCTAGAACGGTGTTCGTTAGAATTTTTACCTGTAAAAAAGTTAATACGAAAGCAGAATTAAATCAGAGTGCCCACTGTAGTTAGATTTTTTTCAGAAATATACAATAATATTTAATAGGCTCTGTAACTGCAATTGTGAATATTAAATTTTCAAATTGAACTTGAGCAATAAACTAACTACTATTATTCAATCTTTTGGAAGAAATATAGAATTAGTTAGTCTTTTCTGTATACTCACTCTTCCAACCTAAAGCTCTTGAAAAACTTATAATTAAGGACTGCGTCGCAGTTCTTTGAAATAAATTTTATTTTACAAACTTGTGCAGCATTGATTTGCGTTAAACTTTAATTTTTATTTTATTAACAAGTATACAGTCTGTCAAGTAAGAGCGTGGTCGACTTTACCGACAGTTAATGAAAGATTTTGCTCTAATTCCTTCGCGAGCCGATAGAGGGAATGTTTGCCTTTGATGCATTGTCAACAAAGGTTCAGTTGTCGTTGATCTTTTGAAAGAGAATCAATTTAAACGCCATGAGTGCTAAGTAAGCGTCGCTCTACGAAGCTGTGTTCCTTTGCATCCACCCGAAAGGTCCCAAAATGTCGATGATTTACCAGAACGTGGTTCGATAGGAAAAGTGAACAAAAAAGATAAAAAAAAAAAATGATAGTGAATCTGTTTTCGTGGAATCCTGCTTTAACACTGCGGCAAGGACAAGATAAATTAATGGCAAAAGGTTTAGATATACCCCACGAAACTATCCGAACCCTTCTTCATACTCATGCAACACAATGAAGAAGCTTCTGTTGACTGAAAAACTTGTGACAAAGCAACTCGCCTGGGCGCATGAGAATATTGATAGAGATTTTGAAAATGTACGCAAACCTGGTCAACTTCCACCAATAGGCTTGTTCATCGGACCGTAAAACATGGAATAAAGGTGCATCTTTGGGGCTGCTTCTCAAAGCAGGGATTCAGCACCTCTATACTGACAACCTAAATGCCAAGAAAATTATAAAAATCTACAAAAAAGCTTTACTGCTATCTGCCAAACGATGGTTCATCAGAAAAAATGAAGATTGGATTCTGTAGGAGGACAACGATCCTAAACACCGCAGCAAGCTCTGTACTCAGTTGAAAACTCAATCTGGCATCGTTACATTGTATTGGCCGTCGCAGTCGCCTGATGCAAACTCTATTGAAAATGTGTGGGCATACATATATTGTATTAAACAGAAGCTCCGTGGAAGATGCACATACACTTTGAAGCCAGTTATCTTACGAAATTCGTTGGATCTGGAGATCTTTGCCACTAGAATACGCGTTAAATTAGTAGAAAGCATGCCTCGGAGATGCCAGGCAATTATCGACGCCGGTAGTTTAAAGTTTAATAAAATATTTTTTTTTTATAAATAAACGCGACCACGCTCTTACTTGACAGACTGTAATTCAAAAATTTCTGTTTTAATATTTAGTTCACTTGAAGTCTTTCGCGAATGATAATTTGAGTAATTTTCTGTTCTTCAGGGTGGTGAATGTGCCTGGGTTTGTATCGTGTTTTGAATTATCTATAGTAGGGTGTGTTGGGTGCGATGCGATGGTAAGTCTTCATAGGTTATGTGAACTTTTCAATTACACTATGAAAAATACTTTCGGGTTTGGCAGGATTATCGAAGATGAACTCACGCAGTACAGAAATTGGACCACTAGTGTTTTAGGTTTATGAGTTTAATGGTCGAGTGGATGTTAAGAAACTTTCATAAACCAGAATAGGCAAGGAAGGAAAAAGTTCGTGAGTAACAGAACATTTTGCACTCTTGTGATTTGGAAGGGGTTAAAATTATATTTTGCATATATTAACTTATAATGTTGGTCGTGGACTAACTAATATTCTATTACATTCAAATCAACCGTAAGAACATAAATAACTATTTTCATTATAAGTTCTGTGGGACTATCTTAATAAATAAAACACGCGGTGTCGTAGATGCGCTATTATCATAATTTAACACAGTTCTAAATTTTGAGACAATTATAGCACGACTGGGCTTCACGTTCTCTGACAAACTACCAACGTACCTAATTGAACAAGAGCTATCCAACCTAAGTCAAGGATTCTTTAGTGAACTACAATTCTTTGACGGATGATATAATGTCAATTGAAATATTTACATGCGAAATAAACCCAGCTGAAGGAACGAAATTAATATGTTGGGTGAATGAAGGAAAAGCCAACCGAAACAAACAAATACTCGAAGAAGGTTATAATAGGGATGTGGAGACTAAATCTTGATTTCAACAGAAGGTTAGGCGTTACAACACTGTGGTCACGAAAAAATGCCGGAATATTTTTTTTTCAAATATCGAATATATTACCAAAAGAAACGGCTTGAAGTTAAGCGGAGAGCTTAAAATCACTGTTTTGGTGCATTGATTAATAATATATTCACAAAATTATAGATATATTCAGCAGATTTTAACATAATCTTTGTATGGGAGGTGAGCGTGGTTATTTCTGCTCCTTTCACAATGAATGAGGTGCTGATAGAGGACTATGCTTTCAGCAAGTTTGGTTAACATAGCTTTAGTAATTTGTGAACAAAGTATATTCGAGCTATTAGAGAGCGGGGCCACGCCCATTTTTATAAAAAATCTATTCTAACGGGTGATTTTTTTGAGGTTAGGATTTTCATGCATTAGTATTTGACAGATCACGTGGGATTTCAGACATGGTGTCAAAGAGAAAGATGCTCAGTATGCTTTGACATTTCATCATGAATAGACTTACTAACGAGCAACGCTTGCAAATCATTGAATTTTATTACCAAAATCAGTGTTCGGTTTTTTTTTTTCGGACAAATTTTGTTCAGCGATGAGGCTCATTTCTGGTTGAATGGCTACGTAAATAAGCAAAATTGCCGCATTTGGGGTGAAGAGCAACCAGAAGCCGTTCAAGAACTGCCCATGCATCCCGAAAAATGCACTGTTTGGTGTGGTTTGTACGCTGGTGGAATCATTGTACCGTATTTTTTCAAAGATGCTGTTGGACGCAACGTTACGGTGAATGGCGATCGCTATCGTTCGATGCTAACAAACTTTTTGTTGCCAAAAATGGAAGAACTGAACTTGGTTGACATGTGGTTTCAACAAGATGGCGCTACATGCCACACAGCTCGCGATTCTATGGCCATTTTGAGGGAAAACTTCGGACAACAATTCATCTCAAGAAATGGACCCGTAAGTTGGCCACCAAGATCATGCGATTTAACGCCTTTAGACTATTTTTTGTGAGGCTACGTCAAGTCTAAAGTCTACAGAAATAAGCCAGCAACTATTCCAGCTTTGGAAGACAACATTTCCGAAGAAATTCGGGCTATTCCGGCCGAAATGCTCGAAAAAGTTGCCAAAAATTGGACTTTCCGAATGGACCACCTAAGACGCAGCCGCGGTCAACATTTAAATGAAATTATCTTCAAAAAGTAAATGTCATGAACCAATCTAACGTTTCAAATAAAGAACCGATGAGATTTTGCAAATTTTATGCGTTTTTTTTTTTTTAAAAGTTATCAAGCTCTTAAAAAATCACCCTCTACAAAGGCCATCTGCAATCACAACCGGTGCAAAAAATCATGCATTAACATATTGACATATACTTTATCGAGCAGTTCCATCTCTATCAAGATAAAGACGAAGTATAATTCAAACATAGTGCAATAATGGATAAGGAGATTTACTTTATTTGCTCACATGACAAGCCCAGCTCCTTACCATGATTCAAATATTAATTTACATGAAGTGTTTACATACTTAGTTTCACAACATTAATTAAAGGATGGGAAATCCCAATTCCATTATGTAAAGCATCATATGTAGTATACTCGTGTGAAAGCATGGATAATTTGTGAATATCGCGCATTTTTGGCATTAAACTATAATAGCCTTGACCGCGTTAATCCGGATTAACTGCGTACTCAATCAGATCCAAATTTGTAGGTGACAGACGGCAGATACGCGAGTTTGAAACTCTGGTAAACAGCTGATTGCCATTTTTTAATATTTTCTATGAAAGTGGATAGAAGATAAACATTGCATTAGCCGACCAATTCTTACAAAACCATCTTATTACAAAAATATATTAACACGTTAATTTTAAAACTGCATCATAACATAAAACTTCTTTTTTCATTATTGAAAATTTGAAAAACAGCTGTCAGGATGGCTTGTTTTTCATTCACAATAAACTACAACAGCTTGACCGACGGCAGCGTTTATCCGGATTAACAGCGTACTCAATCAGATCCAAATTTGTAGGTGACAGACGGCAGATATGCGAGTTTGAAACTCTCGTAAACAGCTGACTGTCATTTTTATATTATTTTCAATTAAAATGGATAGAATAAGAAATGGAAAAAGAAAAACTTACGGTGATTCAGTTTTATCAATAACACAAGCTTATTAGTTGTACAAAGGCTTCAAAGACAGTCGAAAGATCGTTGAAGATATGTCATGTTCTAAACGACATTTGACCTCTTCAACTGATGAAAATATTAAAAAAGTGAAGTATATGTATGGTGCTTGAAAAGGCAAATGTTAGAGAGATGTTAGGAGTGCTCGAAATCTCTCGCGAGTCCGACCTAAAGATTTTGGTGGATATTTTCGATATAAAACGTTGTACTCGTCTCGATAAAGAAGATTTTGAAAGAACAATTCCATCACATTATGACAGAATTTAAAGCAAAAAACGCAACGAATTCATCGATCAACCGCCGTATTCACCAGATTTGGGTCCGTGTGAATTTTTTTTGTTGAAGAGATAAACAAAAATCTATGAAGAAGATGAAGGCCATCCGAAAAAGGTGTTATGAAAAGTTTTTCGAGGACTGTAAAAATCGCTGGCATAAGTGTATTAAATCTGGTAGGGATTACTTTGCAAGCGACAAAATAAAACTTCTTCTTTATTGGCGAAGACACCGTTTAGCGGTTATAGCTGCGCCGACAAAATAAATATTGATGAATAATTAAATATAGTGCGTTTTATTTACAGTTTCCGGGTACTTTTTCGTCACAGTGTATATTTGTTTTATTTAAAACATTACATAGTTCTTTTGCACTTACCATTAACTTTTTATGCCTGAACAGGGGATATTAAGTTTGCCACGAAATTTATAAAACCTATCGGCCTCAATACCCGCGCCGTAAGCTCTGTTTTCTCCAAAGATGGACAAGGAAGCAAAGCAAATACGTCTGGCAGTGAATGAGGGCAATACGAAAAATCTCCTGTCATCAAACAAACAGTCGTCGAACTCGCGATTTGGCTCTTACGTCACTGTTGACAGTCATAACTTTGAAGTTGTAGATAATAACGTCTATTTAACACCACCAACAATGTCAGCCTGGAAATCCAACGCAGGTGCTACTTCGGACTGGGTAGGCAATTGAGAACTAAAACCTCGCTCGGCGAACAAAAGCCAAACTCTATAAGTCACTTATTATGGTGCAGAGGCTTGGACGATGACAACTGATAAGTCGACGTGGCGAGTTTTCGAGAGAAAGGTTCTGCGAAAGATTTATGGTCCTTTGCGCATTGACCACGGCGAATAATGCATTCAATGGGCAACGATGAGCTGTACGAGATATACGACGACATTGACATAGTTCAGCGAATTAAAAGGCTAGGTTACGTTGTCCGAATGGACGAAAACACTCAAGCTCTGAAAGTATTTGACGCAGTACCCGCCGGGGGGAAGCAGAGGAAGAAGAAGACCTCCACTCCGTTGGAAGGACCAAGTGAAGGACCTGGTTTCTCTTGGTATGTCCAATCGGTGCCACGTAGCGAAAAGAAAAAACGACTGGCGCGCTGTTGTTAACTCGGCTATAATCGCGTAAGCGGTTTCTACGCCAGGAGATCGTATAAAATATATGTCAAGAACCGATTTTTAATCGTCTTCGACTACTGAAGATCGATTCCGAAAAATCGATTATTTAACGAGAAAACTCGATTATCGAGTAGAATCGGAATCGAGTTTACCATCCTTACTGGCAGCCATCGCGTGCACATATAAAACCTCCCCACAATAACCACCACAAAAAAAATGATTTTTTTCCATGTTATTTATATGGAAAACAGAAAATATGAAAGAGGCACCTCTTAATATTAATATTAAGAGCTCATCTTTTGAGTGACTCTTTTTTACACATATTCGAAAGTTTTAAGCCTGTTTTTCAGTTGAAAAAAGATTGCCTCAGAATGACACACCCTAATGTACAGTCATGGGACAGAGAAATAACACACTTTTAAAATTCAAATATGTTTTCAGTTTTATCAAGTAAGTGAATCCTAACAATAACGTTAGTGTATGGCTTGACTTCCACAACGTTTCTCAATGATGGTCAGTTGTTTGGACGAATCAGTCGGAAAATACCACTCCTATCAAAAAAAAAAAAAAAACAGAGCACGGCTAGCCTTTCCTAAAGATTGTATAGAAAAGAACGACAAATTGTGAAAAAGGGTTCTGTGGAGCGATAAAACTAAGCTTAACTATATCGGATCCGATAGAAAACCATTTGTTCATCATCCCAGATGTCAGGCGTATAACTTCAATTCGCATACCTAAACATTCTGCAAAATACCATGGAACTATTCGCGTTTGAATCGATGCCAATGAATTGAATTTTTATGCATGAAAATGATCCAAACGTACGCAGCTAGAAGTGTGAAGAACTGGCTCACTGCAGAAAGTATTGACGTCTGGCCAGTCCAAAGTCCCGACGCAAACCAGATTGAAAATGTATGGAACGACGTTAAGTTACAGATTGCCAAGAAAAAATTAAAAAAATGAGAAAGTGTCAGATATATATATGGAGAGCTTGCCCCGACAATGTCAAGCAATTTTGAAAAATTGTGGGCACACAACAAAATACTAGCGTTGTAAGTGCTTAAACACTATAATATTTATTAGATTTCTAAATAATTTATTTAATTTCCGCACAATCGGCTTACCGTGCTATTTATATGTACAGACCTAAACACGCAATAGGAAACTCAATCATATTTTTTAAGAACTATTGAGCTTTTTAATTTTTTATAAATAACTCACTTATTGCTCACTTTATGTGATGCTAATAAAAAATATTTTTTTTTTCTGTTTTTATTGAAAATATACGTCTTTTTATTACATTCTCAAAGTGTGTTATTTCTCTGATCATTACTGTATGCATAGCATGAGCTGATTTGACATAGCCTTGGCCGTTTTGAGATATTAATATGAAGTTTTGTACTTGTCCTGTTTTCCCCCAGAAATCGCTCATTAGTCAGAACCCCCGTATCGGACCACTATAGCATACAAACTGAATGGCTTGTATGGAGAGCTTTGTTATTTGACGAGATAACTTCCCAAAATTTGGCATGGTTTTTTATCTAAGAGATAATAAGAAGTGTAATCTCCAAAGAAATTGTTCACATCAGATTAATATAATACATAGCTGCCATACAAACTGAATGATGGGTATTAAGTGCTTGTATGGAAAGCTTTTTCATTTGATGAGATATCTTCACGAAATTCGACATGAATTATTATCCAAAGAAGTAATGGAATCTCCGAATAAATGGTTCATAGCTACCATAAAACCTGCCCGATCACAAAATCAAGTTCTTGTAAGGTAGTTTTTGCATTTGCGAAGGGTATTATAGCTTTACTGCAACCGAAGTAAACGTTGTTTCTTGTTTTTATAGTCTTATTACGATATGAATATACACTGATCAAAGTAAATATTTAATTTTATTTTTACTATTAAGTAATATAAACAAATAAAAAACCAAATAACAGTATTTTATAAATCAATAATTTATTTAGTTTGTAACTTGACGAGTTTTATGATAATAAAAACAACAAATCTGGCCAAAATAAAGCGCAAGCCCTGAATTACCTTAAAAATAAAAGCACAAAATTTTTTAACAAAACTGGAAAGTCACTTAAATTTCGAGATTTTCTGTACTAGTTCGTAAGTTTCTCTTCAAAATGTCGAAATATATCACGTGGCCCATGATTTGGCAATTTGAAAATACAACCCCAAATCCTAACGCCTCCCACTTCCGTGTCACATTAGGCAAAAATTCAGCGTACTTGTTTATGTACGCTTTCGCAAAAAAAATGGCTTTTTGCGCGCAACTCTCATCTGTAGCGAAGAACTGACAAGGAGCATGCATTAGCTTCTTTGTAGAGTATGGTCAGACCGAAGCATACCCGACGATTGGAATAAAAATGTGCTTTGCCCTATCCATAAAAACGGAGGCCCCATAATCTGCGCCAACTACCCTGGGATAAGCCTCCTCAACATCGCATATAAGATCGTAAAGAGCGTATTGTGTGAAAGATTAAAGCCCATCGTCAACAAACTGATTGGACCTTATCAGTGTGGCTTCAGGCCTTGAAAATCAACAACTGACCAGATATTCATCTTGAAAAACACTCATGAAAAGAGGATCGACACACATCACTTCTTCATCGATTTCAAAGCTGCTTTTGAGCGCGAAAAGCTGCTTTTATGTCCCTATACCTGAAATTGGGATCCACGCAAAACTAATACGGCTGGATCCGTCAGGATCGGTAAGGCCTTTCGATACCAAACGAGGTTTCAGACAAAGCGACTTCTTCAATCTACTCTTGGAGAAAATAATTCGAGCTGTAGAGCTAAGACGAGAAGGTACAATCCCAACTCGACTCCCACGTCACTGTTGACAGTCATAACTTTGAAGTCGTAGGTCTATCTTGGAACCAGTACGAACAACAATGTCAGCCTCGAAAGCCAACGCAGAATATCTCTTGCTAGCAGCTGCTATTTCGGACTGAGTAGGCAAGTAAAGTCCTCTCTCGACAAACAAAGATAAAAATCTATTAGTCACTTATTATTCCCGTCCTGCTATATGGTGCAGAGGACGATGACAAAGGTTCTGCGAAAGATTTTGCGAATATTACAATCGATGGAGTGATGAGCTGTACGAGTGATACGACGACATTGACGTAGTTCAACGATTTAAAAGAAAGCGGCTACGGTGGCTAGGTCATGTTGTACGAATGGACGAAGACACTCCCGCTCTGAAAGTATTCGACGCAATACCCGCTGGGGAAATCAGAGGAAGATCTCCAAAGGACAGGTGGAGAAGGACCTGGCTACCCAATTGGCGCCAAACAGCAAAAAAAAAAGAATGACTGGCGCTCTGTTGTAAACTCGGCTGTAACCGCGTAAGCGGTGTCTACACCAATAAAGAATAAGATGATTTTATAAGTAAATAAGTTCTGATTTGATTTAAAGAATACTTTTAGTATCGAGTTCAACGTAATTTGTGCACAAATTTGAAACTAACTTATTTTACAAATAAAAAAGACTTTTTTGTACCCGGATTTTTATCCGGCCAAGGACTGTCAACTCAGCATAATTTTCCGATACAACAACAAAAACATTTTTTTTTTGTTTTTTACTCAAAACCGACGTCTTTATAACTATGCGCTATAAGTACAGGTGTTATTTATCTTTTGTTGTTTGTGCTGTTAAATTTTATTAAAAAAAATCGTTGTAAATGCCAATGCAGATAGGAATTCTATACGATATTAATTAATAATGATTTATTTATTTCCTGCTTTTGGGTATTACTTGTTTTCTTTTTTTATTTCTTTCGGTTCTTTTGTAAAATATAAGCTAACGCTGATTATTTTTTAGTATGCAACCCTTTCGTTATTATGTGAACAAAAAGAATTGAAAGAATATTGAATACAAGTTATTGAAGTCCTTATACGACACCGGAAAAGGTTGCATTAAATGCAAGTTGCGCAACCTTGCTCAATATGCATCTAACGCAACCTTGTCTGCGATGATGTTCGAGCAGCAAGCGAAGCGGTGACAATAAGCGATCGTTTGTTCGTTTCTTTCGGCACAGCTCGGCCGACACAACAACACAACACATTGTTACCATGCTTATGCTGTTGTTGTTTTTGTAGAACAATGTTTCAATTTTTGGTTGGTGACATATTCACATGTGTGCGCATATGTATGCTTGTATGCTTGTGCATTATTGAAGTTATAGTTCTTTTTCTTTCGTTTGTCTTTCTGTGAATTCTCAACTATTTTATGTGTCTTTTGTTTGAAATACTCTGCGTTGGCCCTTGAAAAATTAAGACTATACTTCACACAATCATTTCTGTGTGTCTTCATTTCCATTTTTGGAAATCGACCCGCGATGACGAGGTATATCGTTTTATCTGACAGCGTGAGGTTTAAGAAGTTCATTTCTAATTTTGTCTTGTGGCATATTAGAAATGATGTTTCTTCGAAAATCGTTCGCTTACAACGGATAAAACGACTTCGGAGTGGTAATTTTAATGAATAAATTCCTTTTGGTTGAAATATTTTGCGTTGGCCGTAGAAAAGTTAAGACTATACTTCTCAGGATCATTCATTCCTTTCATTTCTTCAAAATCATTAATGACCTTTAAAAAAATGCATATTTGCATTATTTCGTTGTCATTTCCATATTCGTAGCAATAGAATTTCTATGGCATTACATATCGACGCAGATTTTTACGAGAAGCACCATAAAGTTGTGCAATTTATGTTTTTTAGCTTTTGCCATCGTCGCGAAAGACGACTTGTTGGCAAAGGCATGCTCGGGGAGATGTTACGGCCTCTGTTTTATGTTTTTATGAAATTTACTACACTTGTTCTTCGCCAATTTGGCTGTCATATTGTCTTGTGAAGATCAATTTTTTGTTGGTGACATATTCATATGTGTACGCATATGTATGTTTGTATGCATGTGCATTATTTGTTTGGCAATGTATGCAAATATATGTACATATAAGTATATATGAATGTATGAACATGCAAGTCAATGCGCGCACATGTAATAAGTATATTGATAAGTGATGAAAATATGATTTCAATTTCTGAACGCGCACATGCATATACATACACTCATAAGAGCATGTGCAGATACACAAGATAGGATAGAAGATGTATGCATTTTTTCATATATCACAGCAATATACATAATATACATACACATAATATTGCTGTGATAAATTTAATTTCTATTAGTAAGAAAAATATTTATTTGCATAGTACACGATGTTAAAAGCAAAAAATTAAAAATTTAATCTGTCGGATTCGAACCTCTGCACAGCTGTGGTAGCATATTGACTTTCCAAGCGCTTACCACCAACACCGCCATTGACACTTAGGTTGCACTGACTTAAGTATGGTTTGGTTATGCATGTACATAAGAAACATACGATGGTTCTAATAATTTTGTTTAAGTATAGAAATATTCTTTTGTAGAACATTTGCTTTCGCAAACATACAGACAAATGTGCAAACGACATAATATCGCTCATTTGCTGCAAGACCGACATAAGTCAAAAAAATCGATTTTCCAGAAAACGCGTTTAAAGTTTTCAACTGACTACAACCTTACACGGTGACTCCAACCTTACACCTCTTCTCAAGCGGAGCATATAAGAGGTATTCATATGAATTTTTCACTCAACATGAAGTATGATATAACGAACAATTCTGCAACATTAACTCAAAAATCACGTTTTCTGATTTATGCCGGTCTTGCAGCAAATGAGCGATATATGTATGTATTATTGTTTCGCATTTTGCTTCTGAATATCACCAAGAAATATAACTTCTTCCGCACGTAGGGACTCCACACGCACCTTTTTTTTGAACAATTTAATATACATAAAATAAATGTGTAGAAACCGGACTAAAAGCGCATTTTTGTTTCGGCCAAATGTGTAGTCACATCCAGCCGCGCTCTATTTTTTAGATATTGGGACGTCAAAACGTTTTTCTTTATTCGTACGATAGTCACGAATGGTAGAACAAACGAATACAAATTCCTATCAGACGAACATAAATCCCACTATTTGAAGCCAAATCTAATGGACTTTCCTTTGATAAACATTTTCCATCCGAATCCATCTCAAATTTCAAATCGTTGTGATCGATTTTCGCATAGTTCTTCGTACATCGAAGCCATCTCATCATCGATAAACAAGTTGAATTGATGAAATATGCTAAAATACGCTTCGGAAATATAAATTACGGTCATTGTGCACTACATACCATATTTGCTAAATAATGTTTCCTTATTTTCAAGTTCAATGTTCACCGGAAGCTCGCAAGAGCAATTACAGTTTTTTGCTCCAGTCCATTTTAGTTCGGACATATTCACTTGTTTTCTGCATTTGGACGTCACACGCGAACCTGAACCAACTTCAAAATCAGTAGAATGTTTCTCGGTCTCGTCGCAACTGACTGATGCATTTGGATTGCCTTCATTGTACGCGCACGACAGTTCAATATGGCCAGCTTTTTCCTGTGACAGAAACTCATTTCCATCGTTCAGTATTTTCTCCTCACCATCGACATTTTCCGAGTCGAATTTGTAGTTTTTGGAGGCAAGACGATTATGTCGAACGTATCCGCAAGAAAAATGGGATTTGCGATCCACTGTAAATATTTTAGGATGCCAAGTCCTTACACTTTTATTTCTCAAACTGTACTGATCGCTTTTTCACCGAAGACGGTTACATATACTCATTCTAACATACATTCATTTTCTCTGCTTATATGCTATGTATTTACTTATACATCTTTGAAATGGACACATGAACTTGTGCAACATGAATATATGTGTCAACACAATGACAACCAAGAATGTGTTTAAATGAATACAAATGAACTTTAAAAGAGAATCAACAATAACTGAAAACGAATCTTAAGTTAACGGGATATATCTACATTAATCCTTCAATGGTTTACTCTTTTATATTTAAATTAACCCGTCAATGGTTTACTCCTTTATATATAAGTATAATTAGAATAACTTAAAGTTAGGATGTATTATCATACACATAGTACTTATTACTACAATATTTTACTTAAGAACGGAAAATATCACTACTGCGCGGCATCGGAACGTACCGGCGAATCACAGTGGAAGACCTGTTCGGGCTCGTTCTTTTTATATTCAAAACCTAGGAAGTGTTTGGTCAAATGTATTTTAAAAATATCTGCAAAGAATGTTCTCGACACCCCGTCTGCTGATTGTGATACTTTCTAGGTTAACTTGTTCGTAAAAGTAAGCAGTAATTAATAACGTCTAAAAATATTTTTATGTTGATTTTATAGCGTATTAGTGGCCATAAGTATTTGCAAGACTTTTGTAGCCCTATGTGATAAATTCCTTAAAAATAACAGAAGCTAAAGTTATATCGCGGTCATTGGGTTGTGCGCACCCAATGAAAAATAACAACAAGCCTCGGATGAAAACCCCTTTTTGATGAAGATAATGGCAAACGAAATAAGGACTACGAATTGAGGGCATACACCTGGAATGTCCGGTCCGTTAATTGAGAAGGTGCCGCTGCCCAACTGGTTGATGTTCTCGTTAGAGTGAAGGCTGACATCACCACCGTCCAAGAAAAGTGATGGACGGGACAAGGACTGAGGCGAATAGGTCTTGTGGCATTTACTACAGTGGCGCACTCGCACTCGCTACTTGGTTCTCACGTCACATAACTTTGAAGTCATAGATAATTTCGTCTATCTTGGAACCAGCGTAAACACCACAAACAATTTCAGCCTGGAAATACAACGCAGGATTACTCTTGCCAACAGATGCTACTTCGGACTGAGTAGGCAATTGAGAAGTAAAGTCTCTCTCGGCGAACAAAAGCCAAACTCTATAAGTTACTTATTATTCTGCTATATGGTGCAGAGGATTGGACGATGACAACAACTGCTGAGTCGACGTTGCGAGTTTTCGAGAGAAAAGTTCTGGGAAAGATTTATGGTCCTCTGCGCGTTGGCCACGGCGAGTATCGCGAACGATGGACCGATGAGCTGTACGAGATATATGACGGCATTGACATAGTTCAGCGAATTAAAAGACAGCGGCTACGCTAGCTAGGTCATGTTGTCCGAATGGATAAAAACACTCCAGCTCTGAAAGTATTCAATGCTGTACCCGCCGGGGGAAGCAGAGGAAGGGGAAGACCTCCACTCCGTTGGAAGGACCAAGTGGAGAAGGACAAGGCTTCGCTTGGAATATTCAATTGGCGCCACGTAGCGAACAGAAGAAACGACTGGCGCGCTGTTGTTAACTCGGCTATAATCGCGTAAGCGGTGTCTACGCCAGTAAAGAAGAAGATTTGAAATTCTTCCCACATAATCTGGACCAGTTCATTGATGAACAAGGCAAACATTTGCAGGAAAATAGGCTAGGATTGAAAAACATTTTTAAGCTTTATTAAGACATCTATATATCATTCGAAACGTCCGAGTTTCTTCTTCTTTCCTAAGTCGTTCTTAAATTAAAAATCGGTTGATTATTAGCTAGAATATGGGCTAATAATGCTCAAAAGTTCTAAAAATCGGGGTTTAAGCTTAAGTCGAGTTTTGGGTATGTTTGGTAAATTTCAGTACCGGATTCTCGTTCTTGACAAAAGCTACTAGAAAAATAACATCACTTTTCAGGTATTTCGACTTCATTCTTTTTGTTGCACTGTAAAGGGTGATTTTTTAAGAGCTTGATAACTTTTTTTTAAAAAAAAAAACGCATAAAATTTGCAAAATCTCATCGGTTCTTTATTTGAAACGTTAGATTGGTTCATGACATTTACTTTTTGAAGATAATTTCATTTAAATGTTGACCGCGGCTGCGTCTTAGGTGGTCCATTCGGAAAGTCCAATTTTGGGCAACTTTTTCGAGCATTTCGGCCGGAATAGCCCGAATTTCTTCGGAAATGTTGTCTTCCAAAGCTGGAATAGTTGCTGGCTTATTTCTGTAGACTTTAGACTTGACGTAGCCCCACAAAAAATAGTCTAAAGGCGTTAAATCGCATGATCTTGGTGGCCAACTTACGGGTCCATTTCTTGAGATGAATTGTTGTCCGAAGTTTTCCCTCAAAATGGCCATAGAATCGCGAGCTGTGTGGCATGTAGCGCCATCTTGTTGAAACCACATGTCAACCAAGTTCAGTTCTTCCATTTTTGGCAACAAAAAGTTTGTTAGCATCGAACGATAGCGATCGCCATTCACCGTAACGTTGCGTCCAACAGCATCTTTGAAAAAATACGGTCCAATGATTCCACCAGCGTACAAACCACACCAAACAGTGCATTTTTCGGGATGCATGGGCAGTTCTTGAACGGCTTCTGGTTGCTCTTCACCCCAAATGCGGCAATTTTGCTTATTTACGTAGCCATTCAACCAGAAATGAGCCTCATCGCTGAACAAAATTTGTCGATAAACACATTTCGAACCGAACACTGATTTTGGTAATAAAATTCAATGATTTGCAAGCGTTGCTCGTTAGTAAGTCTATTCATGATGAAATGTCAAAGCATACTGAGCATCTTTCTCTTTGACACCATGTCTGAAATCCCACGTGATCTGTCAAATACTAATGCATGAAAATCCTAACCTCAAAAAAATCACCCGTTATTAGTCGTAAGTAAAAGTTAATAAAATACAAAATATGATGGTAATCCGCTGCATTTTGCAATATAAAGCTTTGGCAACACCCAAAATAATTACCTCGGCTTTGATCTTTTTCGTTCGGGTACACCTGAACTTATTCCAATTAATTTGACGGCTTGTGTCCATTCCATAGAACACTGATTAGAGTTGTAAGAGATATAACCGCTTCATTGTAGTTATGACATCATTTGTAATTGTATAGTGTTGGTAGGACAGCGTTGGTAGGACAGTTAAAATTTTTTGATTGATTAAAAATGGAAAATGTAAACCGCCTCGTCTGACATTGTTAGAAGTGGCTACTGCCCTGGCTTTAAAGAGTGAATACAAACTTATAGAGTTGCTTTTAAAAGGCTCATCTAAATTAGTTGGCAGAATAATTCCTTTTGCGCAATATGCATCGAACGTCATCGTGAATACATCTTTTTGAGCTACATACTGAAGTATGATTTGCCATCCAATTGATTCATTTGGAATATTGTATGCAGAAGACTTTTTGTTGAGTCTTCAACGTGCACTCCAAAAAATACCTTTACTTTTTCATCGAAAAATAGTTTATTCGACCCCTTTCTCTTTTCAAAAAAAAAAAATGCGTCATGTTATACTATATTTTACCTTTGGTTTTAATATATACCTAACAGTTTCAATTAATCCACGAGTCGAAATGGGTTACAATTTTAATGAAACCAACTAAGTCAATACCGCTGGCAGTGTGTTTTGCAGATAATCTCCGTCTGGCGGTGCAATTTCCATGTCTGGCGTCTTGCTGGTGTGGAGTATGATTATCGCATGACATTTTGTAATTAGTGCGAGATTGGTGACTGCTTATGTTTCACGTAACGCAAAATTGAAAAGCCGTATGTGATACGTTAACTTGTACAATTTTAGCATCTCCGTACACAAACCAACAAATTAATTTGACTCCTTGTCAATTTATGCTTTTTTCCAAAACGAAGCTTAAAAATCCACATTTGCAAAAATATGCATAAATTATAGTAAGTAGCATTTCCACACACAACTGAGACCGGTAAATGCCTCTTGTTTATTCAAAGCTATCAGCAACTCTTATGGAACATCACTAAACTTAATACGAAATTAAGTTCTAGGAATCGTGACAACCATAAACTTTGTTTTTTCGTAACCACAATCTCTAACATGGACATCTCGCCTAGAATACCCAATAATACCGGCTTCTGGCGTCTATCTGATGCTCCCTTTGTGTCTGCCTGCAAACGTTTAATATTTCAATAATTTAATACATTTTTTTAATAATACATATATTAAATTGGCTAGGCATAAAATTGAAATTTAAATAGTCGTATGGCTTTCAAACAAGCCCTCAAACGATTCCGCCATTTATCAAAAGCAGCACGCACAGTTTATAGTGCTATTGACGAAGCTGCCCGCACCAAAGATTGAGATTTGCAAATTTCTGGGGTATTCGGCACACCATGTTCTCTAACTCTGACCACAAACGTAGTCTAATAGATTGAAATTTAGATTTCTATAAAACAATAAATATTGCTTTTAAGTCACTGTTAGGTGGTTTTTACGTTGTGAACCTTCCATAACATCCTTATCGGATAAGTCATGACATTTATCTGATCGATCGATATGAAACACGCGAAAACGACCGCTTTCTTTTACCATCAACTGTAGATGCTAGAACCAAACAGATCTTAAGTTTTTTAGCAGCTTATAGATTTCAAAACACTTTTCAAAATTAATAGATGTACCCGATGTTAATGGTCTGTTTGCAAATGAAGCATACAAATTTTTCAAATCATTTTTGTAAGTGTTTACATCGTTAATCTTCGAAATAATAATAATAACATGTGCAACTAATACTTTATTTCAGAACAAGTATACAAGGTGCGGTCCAAAGTAAACAGGATATTTTGAATCTAGCGCGTTTGTTGGCGCCATCTATATGACAACTGGTGCGTTAGAATCTTCTATCTTTATGCAGTGAGCATCATGACATTTCATTGTTTGGAAGTGAAGTTATTGCGTTTTAAGTATCAGTATGTTTGTGTTATCGGTGCGAAAATGAGCTTCGAACATTAAATTTTCTTTTTAAATTGTTAAAACTTTTACCGAAACGTTTCAATTGATGAAACAAGTTTATGGTGATGATTACCTATCCCGTAGTAGAGTGCACGAGTGGTTTCAACGTTTTCAAAGTGGTGGTGAGGACATAAATGACGATCGACATGTGGGCCAATCAAAATCCGTGATTACCGGAAATTCCATCGAAACTTTGCGTGAATTCATCAAAAATCAGCCGAAATCATTATTGAAATTCATGGAAATGGAATTAAACATCTCCAAAACATCGATTTATCGCATTTGGCCTTACGAAATGGGCATGCACGGTTTGTTCCGCACAAATTGACTGACGACTAAAAATTACTCTCATCAAGCGACGCTTATGACCGATTATTTCACCAAAAATCATATTATAACCATTCACCACTCCCCGTATTCATTTGATATGGCACCGTGCAACTTCTTCCTTTTCAGAAAAATGCATTTTCCCATGAAAGGAAAGCGTTATGCAGACGTAGAGGCCATTCAAAAAGCTTGCACCGGCATACCGGCGACCATACCGGCCAACGAACTAAAACACTCGTTCGACATGCTTTTGGACCGTGCTACAAAAAACTGTATTGAAGCAAAAGGAGAATATTTTGAATAAAATAAATTTATTTTGCCGATAAAAACATTTGTTCTGTTTTTTTTTTTTAAGTTCTGTTTACTTTGGAACACACCTTGTGTTATTACCATTAAACTTGCAGACTAGGGCTGCTTTTCTGCTAACGGAGTTGAACCATTATATAAGATTAATAGAATTATGATTCAATACGACTACAAATGTATTTTGGAGAGTGTCATGTTGCCATATGCTGAATGGGAAATGCCATTGCGTTGGGTCTTCCAACAGGACAATGACTGAAAGAAAATAACATTGTTGTTATGGAATGGACACCACGGTCCCTACGGATAATATAATAATGGAGATGAACTTTTTAATAGACTCCAAAAAGCTTGACAATCGATTCCGATGAAAACCATAGATAATTTAATTGCTTCAATACCGAAAAGATGTGCCGAAGTAGTAAAAAAACAATTTCAGTAAAATTTATTTTTTAGGATTGTTTCCAAAAAGTTGCATATGTTTTGTCCACGTAATTTAAGAGTTGAAATCATCAATCAATTTTTTATTTTTTGTTTATGTATGACATTTTTTTTGTCGAAAAATGTTAAATAAAAGTACAAATACCAAATTATTTCATGTTTAATCAACGGTCTTCAAAGTTTAATGCTAATATATATGTATATACTTTTTCTAATATAATGTATTAGTTGCAAATGTTATGGCCACGACTGTAAATAGTGGGATATGTTATTAACTATATAGAGCATTTATTTTTGAAATGCGATTAGAAATAACGTCACCGATAGGGGAGAACCTTGTGATATTCCATTTTCTAATTTTTTAAGCTTGATTTATATCCGTTTACGTTGACCGCAAATGTTCTATTTGATAAAAATGCTTTTGTATAGTTGTAAATTTCCGGGCCAATTTTCCACTGATCGAGTTGATTGAATATAGAGTGGACATCTATACGGTTGAAGGCTTTTGTAAAATAAACTCTTATAACAGAACAGTTTTCGTTTTGATACTATTTTTTTGCTTAATCATGATAAAAGCAAGATAGGACGGTAATTTTGGTAGTCACCTTTCTTATTCATACTTTTTGGAATACAAATGACGTTAGATTTTTTCCCAGAACGTGGGGAAACGCACCAGTTTTAACAACTAAATTGTATAAATTAATTAAACGACTTATTAGCACCAGAAGTGCGTTTTTAATCATTGCATAGGTGATTCTGTCCGGTGTAGGATAATTCTCCTTAGTATTTTGAAGGTTATTTTCTAGTTCAAACAGTGTAATTTCTTCTTCAAGACTACTAGCAGACTTTGAAATTTTATTCACTGATTTGAGGACATGATTTTTTGCAGAAAGGTATTCAAAAAAAAATGTTCATCTGCAAAAGCCTATGCAAAAGAATTGGCAAAAATTGTTCTGCAATTTGGGCCGCTTCTGTTGTAATTCCTGTAGAAGATTTAATTGACTGAATGTAGCAAAAGTGGGTTTGTTCGTAAAAGTTCTTACTGTTCGCCTGACTTTTTGTGTTGGAGTGTTTGGGCTGATATGACCCGTAAAAATTTGAAAAGAGCTAGTATTTGCCTCTTTACTTTTTTGCGAAAAAGAGCATTACATTTCTTATAGTTGAGCGGGTTATGTAAGGTTAAGGTGTTTTTAGAGCATGACAGTATTTCATTTTCTTGTTTCTAAGTTCTTGCAGCTCTTTTGTCCACCAACAGGTATTACGTCTTTTCTTGTTTGGTTTAGATTGCGAAATACTTACATTGGCTGCTCGCCTAATAGCTTTCGTCTCTTTATTAATGTTATCAGTGTTCGGATATCGGTCTACTTCTATTTCTAATCTCTTTGAAAAGAAAGGCCAGTTTGCGTTTGCACTTTTGAATCTATGGTTGTGGATAGTACTCGCAGAACTTTCCACATACTCGTATTATGATCACTACCGGGCATATCGTCCACCGTGTCACAATTTATCTCTTTCGATAAAAAACTACATGCTCATGCTGAAATGTCAATCGCAGATAAAGTACGAGGGCTGTTCGATTAATAACCGACCTCAACGTGAAGCTAGCGGCACATCTGAAAAAAAAGTTTCTACTTCAAATTGTGCATATTATAATAGCTACTCGCCAAAATTTCAGAAATTTATCTTGCGCAATTATCTGTTGACAGTCGTTTTTGTGAGTCTATTTCGGTGATTTCCCCAAAATGGAAAAAATTGAATATCGAGCTGTAATTAAATTTTTATTTTTGAAAGGCAAAACGCCTTCTTAAATCAAAGATGAGTTGGACTCTGTGTATGGTGACTCTGCACCATCGTTTACCAATGAAAAATTTTGGACAGCTGAATTTAAACGTGGTCGCAGGAGCTTGGAAGATGATGAACGTCCTGGGCGTCCAAAAACTGTAACCACTAACGATAACATCGCTAAAGTTCATCAATTGGTACTAGACGACCGCCGGATTAAAGTTAGGGAAATAGCTGAGATTATGAAGATGTCAAAAGAAACTGTTTGTCACATATTAAACCAAGATTTGGGCATGAGAAAGCTGTCCGCGCGTTTGGTGCCGCGTTTGCTTACGCTAGACCACAAACGTGCGCGCATGAACATTTCCAGCGCTCTGTTGGCTCAGTTTAGAGGCAATAACACCGAGTTTTGGCGCCGATTGATAACTGTAGACGAAACTTGGATTCATCATTATACGCCCGAAACAAAAAACCAATCTAAACAGTGGATTGAAAAGGGGGAACCAGCCCCAAAAAACCTAAAGCTGTGTATTCGGCTGGGAAAGTGATGGCGAGTGTTTTTTGGGACAGCCATGGAATTATTTTTATCGACTATCTTGAAAAAGGAAAAACTATAACAGGAGCATACTACGCATCATTATTGGACAAGCTAAAGGAAGAAATTTCGAAAAATCGGCCACATTTGCAAAAAAAGAATGTCTTGTTCCAACAAGACAACGCACCATCTCACACCTCAACAGTCGCCATGGCGAAAATCCACGAATTGCGGTTCGAACTGCTTGACCATCCACCTTATTCACCGGATCTAGCACCAAGCGACTTTTTTTTGTTTCCTCAACTTAAAACTGCGCTCGGCGGCCAGAGATTTTCGTCAAATGAGGAGGCAATCTCTTTCGTGAACTCGTATTTTGCAGACAAAGACGCCAAGTACTATTTGGAAGGGTTGCAGAGATGGGAGCATCGCTGGGAGAAGTGTGTGGAGTTACAAGGAGACTATGTAGAAAAATAAAAAAAAAAAAATTTGAAAAAGTCGCGTGCATCATGGTTAGGTCGGTTATTTATCGGACAGCCCTCGTATGGTGAGTGGAATAGTGAATATATTTGCCGTTGTTAAGAATACACAGATTATTTTGTAGTATATAACTTTCAAACATTATTCCTCTGGAGTTGGTGTTGTGGGGGCCTCACAGTGCATGTCACCCGTTTATATCGCCCAATATAATACTGTTCACAAAATTAGTATCAGTATTCAACTCATTGGGAGAAACTTTTATGTTTGATTTTAGGTAAATATTTTGTATATTAATTTGTAGACTAATTTTTGCTTGGGTAGAAGCTATTTGAAATTTGGAATTATTGCCGTTTGCACTGTAGACATATATACTTGCGGATGAGAAATTCAATACCTAATTTATTTTTCATTTTCGTATTGTGAAGATAAAGATTATACCCTTTTGGGCATTTGATCGTTATCAATGTCACATTGATATGCGTTTCTTGCAATGCTAGGATATGAGGTTGGAATTCCGCTATTAACATCTCCAAATTATTGTAATTGCTCCAATAGCTTTTGATATTCCACTGAAGAACTTTCATTACAAAAAATGCACGGAGATATGAGTTAGTTATTCAGGATTAGAATCTGTTATTGTATTTTTCTGGTTATTGTAGTGAAGTTGAGAAAGAATGTCATTAGTGTCTGTAGCCTTATTATTCTGTTAAACCTAATTGTTTTCGGCAAAATTGCTGGTATTGCCAATGAAATTATATTCAACATTGTTTTCCTGCATTATAGTTGGTTCGGTTTCTTCCTGAAAATTTAATGCTGTGGGTTTTGTTGTGGAGCTAATAGGAGTTACAATAAAGTTATTATTGGGAGGATTTTCTTTATTTTGATTGCTGGGATTAGTGGTATTATTATGATAAATTTTCGTTGGTAGAATAAAATCTGAGTATTTTTATTTTTAATTAATTTATATAAAGTTTGTGTTTTGTAGTTGTGTCGTCAGCAATAGGTTTTGGTATTGTTATTATTTTTTGCAGATTTTCGTTGCTTTTGGTTGTTGTTGTTGCTGTGATTATTTAGTCTGTGGTTAGTTCCAGTGATTCTATTGAGTTTTCCTTTGTAAAGTAGTCTGGTGAACAGTAGTTCACATAAGTTACTACTTCTTTAATTGACGTTCGCTTTATTATAAAATATTTAAGGATTCCTTGATTTTTAAAATAAGTTGGGCATTTTTGGAAATTGGAATTTTACGGCAGGCTTGGAGAAGATAGGGATTTTGCTGCGGGACCTAACTGAAAAAAAGTGATAGTAAAACCGTAAGAAATAACCCATAAGAAGAAGACTGTAAGATCACTAGTTATAGCCTACCTTTAGGTTTTGCAAAATTGTGTATGCAAATTAGTTTTGAGTGAGAATTGTGCTTGCACTAAGTACGTTTATGGGGAATTGAATTGTTGCATATTTTTTGGCGCAGGTTGGTTAATGGTTTGAGTTTTTGTTATAATGCTCAAAATGTAGTATTTAACTTTTATTTTAGCGAAGAATTATTGGCAGTTCCTTACGGCAGACTTGGAGGAGATAGGGATTTTGCTGCGGGATCTAACTGAAAAAAGTGAGAGTAAATCCGTAAGAAAAAGTCCGTAAGAAAAAAGTATTAATTGCACACTTTTAAGCGGGCTCTAAGTGTTCGCTCCCCTGCACATTTTTTCACCATTGAAAAAGTTTACGTTGCGCTTTTGTGAATAAGCTTTAGAGCTTTGAATGTGTCATTGTGTTGCCATATTCTTTCAATTCGTTTTCCTTAAAAAGTATAATTAATTGAAAACAATACATATTGGAACGAAGTTCCTTACGGCAGGGTTGGAGGAGATAGGGATTTTGCTGCGGGATCTAACTGAAAAAAGTGATAGTAAAACCGTAAGAAAGCTGTAAGCTCTTCGAGCTCAAAAAGCTATTTATAAGTATCTTTGTTTGAGACCCAGGATCTTAGGCCCCTGTCACAAAGACTCCAGAAAGCGTTTTGTTTCCGGTATAGAAAAAATTAATGAAATGATGACGCTTCCCTCTTTATCTTATCTTTATCGACTTCCAAGAGGCGTTCAATACACGTCATAATCTGGAATGCATTCGGTAATAGAGTGGTCCCCTTAAAATCAATTGATTTAATAAGACAGTCTACTCAGATGTGGGTTATTCGGACAACAACCATGCCTACTTCCCATACAGCACAATTTTAAATTCCACTTGATTCGTTCAGTTTCCAGTAAACAAATCAAGTAGCTATGAATATATCTGGATACAACTTTGCACAATTAATATCTTTAGTGTATGCCACCTTATGACCAAGAATTGTTTAAATCCAATCAAAACTGTTCAAGCTCCCAGGAAACCGTATACTTAGACCCCGGTACCTATTTTCAGATTTTGTTATGTATTCTTGTAATGTTAAAATAATAAAAAAAAAATTATATTAAAAATATTAATTTACATTTTTACTTGGAATTTCTGAATCTAGACTTAAATATTCCCTTAACATCGTATTGGACGGAACGGGAGAAATAAGCTGGGGTCAAAGTAGAAGTTTCGAAGACCTAGACTATATGGAGACATTATATGTTTAATAACAAACATCTTTGCAAAAAGAAAACCATCAATGGGGCAAAAAACTGCAGCGAAAGTAAGCCTCGGCTAAATCAAAGAAATGCGTATAAACACCACCTATACCCAAAACTTCCAAGTCGATTGTAGAGAACTCGGAAATGTGAAATTCTTTTAGTTACTTGGGCAAGTTATACGCATGCACATTTAGTTTTACCAAACTTGACTATTATTTTGTTATTTTAGTTATTAATTTGAATTACAACTTTTTTTTTATTTTACGTAATTCATTACGAGTATTTCTTGAAATACTAAATTTTCTTAATACTTTCTGTACTTAAATAAAAACTAATCAGCAAAATTTTTTTGCAAATTGTATCGATTCTACATTAGCCGAGGGAACTTCGTTCCTACCTGGTGTCCCACGACACCACATTTGTTTTTTATTTATTGATCTATGCTGAGAATTACAGTTAATACATTTAATTTGTTCTTTTTATAATTTTATTAACTTCGATTGCATTTTGATCCTTAAGGCCAGTTGTTATTTCTTTTTCTGAAAGGTTTGTTAAAGCTGGAGAAAATATCACGACTTTTACGGTATTAAATTTTGTATGATATTCACAGATAATTTCGCATATATTAGTTTCTATTAAAATGACGGCGTTTTTTTTGCGGTTGACGAGAACGAGTTATCATCACGTGTAAATTTTGTAAGTTTTCTATTCTTCTCACTAATGATACCGTTTAGCGCTTTTGTTTGTACTTTTGATGGTTAAAATTTTCTGGGAGTCAATCTTTTTATTATTATCGAGATTTTCCGTAATTGAGGTTAGGGCAAAAAAAATGGTGGTTTGTTTAAGCATAAATCTTTTTTATTGAGTTGTTCTTTTTTTTTGTGGGTGGGGGATCCATTTCCAGAATCCCATAATAGCCTCTACCAGTAGGAGAGCTGTCGGCCATAACTGAGAGAGTTCAATACAAGTGTCTTTGTAAAGTCGACGTTAGAAAAAAAAACTCTTAACAAATTTATAGATTTACAATTTAATTTTTTCACACAATTTTTGAAAATTTTTTATAAACTTGAGAAAAAAAAAAATATTGATATCGTTTTCAATGCTTGCTTTTTTTTACTTTTCCATTTACAGTGATGAACAAAAGTATTGGCACAGCAAGATACCTTACTTTAGCACTGTTTTTACCACTTATAAAATAAGTTTTGAACACTAAAAAAAGTCCTTAGTTAGGACGAGTAATTATCAATTATATTTGCTTTAATTAATTTAATTATCTCTTATATTTAATGAATAGTAATTATTAAAGAAAAAAGTGCTAATTATAGCGAAACAAAACTACTGGCACACTCCATAAAAATACAAAAAAACAATAACAAAGTAGTAAACTATACTACTATGTATACAAAGTACTAAACTATACTACTATACTAAAATAAGGTGACATTTGAATTTAAACTGCGCGCGTCGAAGGATTTGGAGAATTTTTTTGTTTAGGTTGTTAGTACTGTCAATCACATTTATGTCAAATTTCATGTCAAAATATTTATTAGTGTTTGAGATACGAGTCGTTTTGTGAGCTGCTAAAAGTTTTTCGTTTTTTGCGATGTCGAAATTTGTTGAGCAAAGAATTTGCATTAAATTTTGTTTACGGAATGAATTTTCTGCTGCGGATACGTTGAGGATGGTGCAGAAAGCCTTTGGTGATGATGCTATGTCTAAAAAAAATGTTTACAAGTGGTATAGTGAGTTCCAAGCCGGCCGTGAACGTGTCGAAGACGAAGAACATCCAGGGCGACCATCAACCTCAACCGACGAAGCTCACGTTCAACAAATCAAAGATTTGGTGTTGAAAAACCCTCGATTGACAATTAAATCTCGACTGGTACCGAAAACATTGAATTTTTTGGAAAAAAAGGCGTAGCATTGAAGTGTGTGAAATGATGCTTTCCGACTACCAGGGTTTCATGAAATGCATTATGACTGGCGATGGGACTTGGATCTATGCTTACAACCCCTAAACAGACGATCAATCGAGCGAATATCGTGCCAAAAGAGAGCCGAGACCAAAAAAATCGCGCCAAAGTCGCTCAAAAATCAAGGTCATGTTGACTGTTTTCTTTGATTATCGTGGTGTTGTGCATTATGAATTCCTTCCAACCGGTCAAACAGTCAACAAGGAATATTATTTGAACGTTATGCGACGTTTGCGTAACGCTATCCGCCTAAAAAGGCCGGAATTGTGGAAAGACAATTCTTGGTTTTTACACCACGATAATGCACCATCCCATACTGCCCAAAAACTCAACCCATATCGTTCCGCAACCACCGTGTTCACCTGATCTGGCGCCGTGCGACTTCTGGCTGTTCACCAAGCTTAAAAGACCGCTCCGGGGACACCGTTTTTATACGATAGAGGAGATTCAAGCCGCAGCGAAGACGGAACTGAAAGCCATCCCGGAAAGTGACTACAACCAGTGTTTCGAAGATTGGAATAAGTGCATTGCATCGGGAGGGGATTACTTTGAAGGGGATGAAATTGATTTGGAAGAATAAATAAAGAATTTTCAAAATAAATATAAAATTAATATTTTATGGCCAAGCCCTTTTGCTTGATGACTGCTTCTAGCCGGTTTGGCATTGATGAATCCAATTTTTGTGTCGTTTCTGCGCCAATATTCTGCCATTCCTCCATTAGTGCCACCTTCAACTCAGCTTTTGTGTATATCGCTCTCTTCTTAACGCGCCTATCTAGTTCTTCCCACAAATATTCTATTGGGTTAAGATCGGGCGATTGAGGAGGATGCGGTAATGTATGTTTTATGTGATGTGCCAGCCACATGCGTACATCATAAGCCGTATGCTTCGGGTCATTATCGTGTTGAAATGTGAATGACTCTGGCAATTCCAATTGTTCGGCACTTTTTTATTTCTTGTCCATAATGACGTCTATGAATTCCAGCTCACCGACACCTGCAGCGGACATACAACCCCCAACAATTACCCCTCCACAGCGATGTTTTACAGTAGCAGCAAGGTTCTTTTTTTGCAGTTCGATGTTAGGCTTTCTCCACATTTGAACATTGAAATATATTGAACTTACTCTCATCTGGCTTGCTTATGTACTCCTTCACATAAGCTAAACGCTTCGTTTGGTTCGCTTTGGAAATAAGAGGTTTACGTCTAGCTACGCAGGAACTGTAATTAGCTTCATGCAGTGTCCTCCGGACCTTTATTGGATGAATATCTTTTCCCATCTCTTGTTTAACTTCCGCAGCGATTTGTGTGGATAATATTCTGGGGTTCTTTTTTACCTTCCTGACTATTTGACTACGTTCGCGATCACTTAAAGCCTTAGGTCTGCCTATTCGTTTTTCGCTTTGTAAAGATGCAGTATCTCTAAAACGTTGAATAATACTCCGTATGGTATATCGGCTTCTGTCCATCATTTCACTAATCTCGGCGTACGATTTACCATTATATATTATATCATATATAATATTATTTTCCGCTGAGATTCGTTGGTTTCACATTTTTTGCTCCTCATTTTTAAAAAATTTAAGCAAATTTAACTATTAAATAAAGGCACACTGAGTTTTGAAGTTTGATTCTTTACAAAAACAAATTTGCTTATGTATAAATAACGGTACTTTAAAAAAGAGTTGCCATAATTAATAAAAATTACCCAAAATTGCCTGATTTTATAGGGTGTGCCAATTCCTTTGTTTCACTATAATTAGCCCTTTTTGCTTTTATAATTACTATTAAATAAATATAAGAGATAAATAAATAAATTAAAGCAAATATAATTGCTAATTACTCGTCCTATCTAAGGATTTTTTTTCTTTTTTTTGTAATCAAAACTTATTTTATAAGTGGTATAAAACAGTTCTAAAGTCAATACTTTTGTTCGTCACTGTATGTAAAAACTTTGTTGCATAATACCAAATGCAATCATACGTACTTTTAAAAAAGAGGAAAAGATAACATCTCCAGTTTTAGAGTTAACTGTAATTTTAAAAGTGAACGACATAGATGCAATCATATTCAGTTTGCAAAACGCCACACTAGTTAAGGCAAAGTTGAAAATTAAAAAAAAGCTTCGACATGCTATGGGCTGAATATAAAATCAATATGATAGGAAATGATAGTTGGAAGTGAGAGACAAGAAATGTACGTCCGCTTCACGACTAAGTTCTCAAAACCCCGTGGATGAAAAAAACTCATTTGGGGGTGTTTCTCATAGTGTGGTGCAGGGCCTATTTTTTGAATATATGATAACGCGGACTGCCATATGCGTCTTTCATATCTTCAATTTGGCAATTCCAATAAGACGGGATCCAGAAACATACTTCGAGTCTCGCAAATCCAATCGTAAACTAATGGAAAATAAGTAAGGAACTCTGAGAGAAGCTTCAAAGGGTTTGATAATCTGTTCCACAGAGCACAGAGCAGAGAGAGTATATCTGTATTATGCAATAATTGTAGTGTCCTACAAAGTACCAACAATTTTTTCTATTAACTCCCTTAAAATTTTTTTTTTTTTATGTAAGATATTTTTATTATATTCTTTGGTCCTCGGAATTTTTGGAATATTTTACTTGACCATTGTTTTTGCAAAATTATTTTTTTTTTGTTTTTACAATATTTGGACTGTTAATAATAACATTTGATATAGAGTGAATAATAAAAATATATTTTAGTTGATTTTAAATCAGATTTATATTTTTTAGAAGATAAAATTAGTACTGTGGATGCTTCTATATTTTTGTCCGTAACTGTATACAGCGGTTAAAAACTACGCTACTCCCGTAACATTTCATTTTACTCTTGCTACCGCTTTCACTTTGTCGGGAGCCACAGCATAACAATGTAAAAGAAGTGCTCTACTCTGCTGCGAGTTTTGTTAGGTAAAAAACTATAGCTGGAGCGGAAGCAAAAAATTAAATTCTGCGCTATGCTCTGGCTTAGCGGTAGCAAAAAATTGGGAGCGGTAGCACAGCAGAGCTAATGAAAATTTTCATGTGTTACAGCTTTAATTAATTGAATAATTCAAACAAAAAAATGTTATGCAAATCATTTTGGCACTTGTTGCGTCAAGTGACTTTATAAATCTAAAATCAAATATTTTAAGAAATATATTAATAAAGTGGATTAGATAAGTGAATAAATTATATATATTCGCCGGTCGAAACTCACACCGGCGAGGTATTACGGGGCTCTAAACTTGATTTTTCCAGGAAATTCGCACGAAATGTGAAGAAGGTGAACAATTCTGAGAAAAATGCGTCTAAAGTCAAGCGATGCCTTAAAATACCTCTGATCTGTAGGAATTCAAAGATAAAAAATCAGGATTGTCGTGTATTTTCTATGAAAAATTTTTACATGCCTTGGTCCAGTCCTTTATGTTAATATTTAGGGCTAAAATTTTCAGAGAATTTTTTTTTTAGTATATGGACTGAAAAAAATTAATAGTAAAAAAAAACACCCTAATGTATATAAAAAAGGGAAAAGTAATGTAGATAAAATTAATTTCGAAAATTCATAGTAATTGAGTATTATAAACATTTGGAATAGATGATGTTTTTTTAATATAAAAATGGTAAATATTTTACATAATAAAAAAATATATATAATTTATTCAATTATTATCTAATTGACTTTATTAATATATTTCTTAAAATATTTGATTTTAGATTTATAAAGTCACTTGACGCAACAAGTGCCAAAATGATTTGCATAATATTTTTTTGTTTGAATTATTCAATTAATTCAAATATTATGACAGAAAATAGCAAAAAAGAAAAAAACAACAAACACATGAGGGAGCTGTAGCACATGAAAATTTTCATTAGCTCTGCTGTGCTACCGCTCCCAATTTTTTGCTGCCGCTACGCCGGAGCATAGCGCAGAATTTAATTTTTTGCTACCGCTCCAGCTATAGTTTTTTACCTAACAAAACTCGGAGCAGAGTAGAGCACTTCTTTTACATTGTTATGCTAAGACTATGTTGTGGCTCCCGGAAAAGTGAGAGCGGTAGCGATAGCATAGCAATAATTCTAGAAATTTTGCTGCTACGGAGTAGTAAATGAGAACCCTGACTGTATATACTAATTTTCAGTATTCTTAATACAAATCTATTTAAATATACATATATACTGTACTTTTTACTTTACAAGAATAGCTTAAAAGAAAATATTTTGTGTAAGCATTTCTATTAATATCCTACATATTAAATTTTCAAGTTCTCAACAATTTAAGTACATTTATGTAAACTAATTTTCCTAATTTAAGCTTGGTACATATTATATAAATCATACCCTTAAGTAAAAACTTACCTTTTAGATGCATAAATACCATTTTGCGTTTTTCGGTAAGAGTTTTCTTTAGAAGTGGTTCACGTTTATCTTTAGGGATATTCATATCTTCCAGAATTTCCAAAAACTTCAAGTCTATTTTACTGTCATCCATCGTTCGAATATCATTTTCCAGCGCCTGAAGGTCAATACTTTCATTGTTATCAAACATATTTGCTTTTATGGGCATAGTTGAATTATTGCTGGTGTTTTTTATCTTTTGACGGCTGAACCATCCCTCAAACCAACCATCAGTTGTTCCTGTTCTTACTTTTTCTTGCTTTGACATATTTATTATTAACTAAAAAAAATTAAATAGAAAAAAATTAAATAACTTGACCACTTGCTTACTTTAATATTTTTTTGATAAGTGGCAATATAATTTTTTAAAATTTCTATAATGCTATCAAAATTTGTGAACAAATGTGAGAAACAAAAATTACACTAGCCGACAATGTTGACATTTTTTTTCTGCTTTGAAACCAAACTTGTTTTTTTATGTTGCTTTGATAAGGTACATATATAATTTGAATATAAAAAAAAATTGCTAGGTCCAGGTTAAGAGAAAAATAAAAGTAAAATTTTTGCAAAAAATATATTGAATATTATAAATTTTTATCCCTCTATTTATATTTTCTTGTACTTTTTTGAACTTCTGCTTTATTGGTAGTCAGGATTATCACGTAAACATATCCAGCAATAGTCTGCCAACATGCTAGGAGTCCATTTGCCTTGATACCTTTTCTCCATACTCAATATGTCTTGGTGAAATCTCTCCCCATGTTCATCACTGACTGCACCTAAATTGGGAGGAAAGAAATCCAAGTGCCAATGTAGGAAATTTATTTTCAGGGACATGTTACACCCTAAAGCCTGAAAATCCGTCAATAGGCTTGATATGAGTTCTTCATAATCGGGTGATTTGGTGTTACCCAAAAAAATTTTTACAACCTCAACAAATGAAAGCAATGCTTTTTTTCTAGCGTATTTAGTTTAGAGACAACTTCATAACTCGTCGTATGTCTGGCCCCACAAAAATCACTTCTTTTAATTTCGCATCACTAAGTCTCGGAAATATACTTTTAAGGTATTGAAAACCTTCTCCCGTTTTATCCATTGCTTTTACAAAATTTTTCATTAAGCCTAATTTTATATGAAGGGGTGGCAATACAATATTCTCGGGTTCAACAAGACGAAGATTGGACACCTTTTTCTGATTAGGTACATAGTCTGTTCGTTTTGGCCACTCTTTTTGGATATAGTGTTTGCTTCAAGCTCTGCTATCCCATTCGCACATAAAACAGCAAAATATGAATATGGAAATGACAAATTTGGTAGAAAAGCCAAGCTGTGCCCAAAGAAACGAACAAACGATCGCCGATTATCACCGCTTCGCTTGCTACTCGAACAAGGTTGGAAAGATTCATATTGAGCAAGGTTGCGCAACCTGAATCTGTCGCAACCTTTTCCGAACTCGTATAAGAAGTATAACTTCAATAATATTATCGTAATTGGACCTAAGGATTTTTTTTTATTATTTTTCTAATGATATACATACTAACAGGAACCAAAATATATAATTTTTATTTCAGAGCAAAATCCATTGTCGGCTAGTGTTATTATT
The DNA here is from genome assembly GCF_023373825.1 of Bactrocera dorsalis. Lineage (NCBI taxonomy): Eukaryota > Metazoa > Arthropoda > Insecta > Diptera > Tephritidae > Bactrocera > Bactrocera dorsalis. The sequence continues at coordinate 70,399,750 of NC_064303.1, read as the reverse complement.
TATAATGCCGATTTTTAATTTTGGCTTTTTTTGTTCGACTAATTGATATACCCCAGCGAAATAAATATAAAGGTAACCACATTTTCATCAATGAACAAACATAGGACATAATTAGATTAAAACTTGTCTTGCAATTTACTTTTATGCTTTTAATTTTAAAACAACGGTCGAAGAAGACTAAAGAGTTTTTGCAATCCTAAGGTACTTCCACCCTCCACTGGCCAGCTCTGAGCTCAGATCTAAAGCCAATAGAGAACCTTTAGTCCATGTTAATGGAGATTTTGCCATGGTCTCCAGTTTAAAATATAAAACAATTAAGGCGTTACATAACCAATGAATGGAAAAAATTTATACCACCTACATTCATTCGCTGATAAACTCCATACCACGATATCTAGAAGCAGTTATAAACAATAATGGCGCACATACATATGTACATCTCTTTAAGGGGTCTATACGGTAATCTGGCCTGTTTTTTTTAATTTTTTTTTTTGAAAATTTTGTTTTCTTAGAAATTTTTATTCCACAATAGAACTTTTTTCGCATATTATGAGGTACATATATCGTGGAGTGAATAAACAAATTTTTTCGCAATTTGAGGACATCTGTCGGAGAAATGGCTGGGTGAATGAGAGGCGTTTTTCACTGGCGGACACGATTTCTCATGTTTGGATCATCTGAAACACAAAAACCCAATTTATTCTTAAAAAGTACGTGAATGGTTATCGCCTCTACTAGAATTTTGAAAAAAAAATTTTGATAAATAAAAAAGTAATTCACGTTTTTTTTAACTTTTTCCCTTTTTTAGGTGTGCTTTGAGAAAAACGCGTTTGAAGTGCCAGGTGTGCACTCCGAGCGCTCCGAACGTCGAGCGGTATTATTATCTTTGGTCCTTTTACAAAACCTTCCAAAGGTAAAGTGGATTTCTACATTAATTCTAAGGGTATAAGGAAACAAAAGATGCAAAAACAAAAAAAAATTGAAAAAAGATTACCCTACTAACCCTTTAAAACAAAAGAAAATCGTTAAAGGTTAAAGTAACCTGCGTTTATATTTTCGCACTTAATGTTTCTTATAAAAATTCAGTTTCAAAAGGAAGAAAATATTTAAATTTTAGACAGTATTTAGTGCTTTTTAGGACAATTAGGAAATGTATTTAAAAATAAGGCTGTTGTTTCGTTTTCGTTGGGGCTGTTTTTTACGTGGCGGGTTCCAAACCAAGCGCATAACCCTACGAAGAGATGTTTCGCTTTCTCACTTCAGTTCGTCTTCAAAAGATGTTCTGTCCCAAAGGATACTTGGTCTAAGACCGGGAGTCGTGAGCTGCTTGAGTGATATGTAAAATAATCGTTTCTGATCAGTCCCAATTGAATGGCAATCAGAGAACTTTCCTCACTTGTGTGAACTTCTACACATGACTCCATCCTCCAGAGCACCGAGGTCCTAACTACAGGTCCGACTAACAAGTTTCAAGACAGAAGCATGCTCTTGTGGAACCCCCAGAGGTGATCTAGTGACTGATTTCCAGATCATACTAAAATTATGGAGGGAACAGTTGTCCAGCCTGCTGAATGGCAGTGAAAGCATAACGTCAGGAGAACGCAAGTCCGATTCAACAATCGATGACAATGGAGCAGCATTATTAGTGTGGCTTTATCCCTGAAAAATCAACAACTGATCAGATATTCATCATGCGCCATGTTTTGAATTAATCGATAAGATCGATAGAGTGATTGAAGAGTAAGGTTTATATATGTAATAACATCCATTAAATAGTGGAGAAATACTGTTATTTTTGAGGTTTCTAATGTGATGTCGTAAATAATTAATTTTTTCCGCTTATATTGCAAACGTAGGCTGAACCCTACAAAATTTATTAAAACAATATAATAAGAATTTTACACATTGAAACACTACAGAAACTCGATGGTAAATGTCTATCTTTTATAGACATCCCACAATAACATGTTTTTGTCATTTACTTTTTAAGACAAATAATGGCTAATTTTCGAAGTAATTTTAACCAATACAGCATTAATACTTATTTAATTAAATACCTAAATACATTGTTGATTTAATATATGTAGATCTGTATGGCCCCCTACTGCATATGATATAATGAATATTTTCGAAGATATTACAGATTTCAAAATTGCGAGACGTAGCGTTTGCGGCGGTACAGGCCGGGTACTATGATAAATTCAAAGAAGCAAAAAAATTTTTTTAATTTTGTCGGGCTGTGTAATTAGCGCGTTGTTGTTGTTGTTTTAACGGATATCCCCGTTAGGATGGTAAGAGTTATCTGTGTTGTCGTCGAGGTCATCTAACGGTAGGCCCAGGAAACGCGCTGTTTCGACGGGGTCGGACCAAAGGGAGGAAGGTGTTAGATGGGTTGGGTTTGTGGGGCATGCAAAGAGGTGGTCAGTGTCATGCGGAGACTCGTTGCACGCAGGACATATATTGGATATGTCGGGGTCGATTCTGGATAAGTAGGAGTTTAACCTGCTACAGTACCCAGAACGAAGTTGCGCTAGGGTCACTCGCGTTTCTCGCGGCAACTGGAGCTCTTCATCTGCAATAGGTGGTGCTTTGACTCCAAGAACGCCATTCACGGGAAGGGAGTCGGTGAAGGTGTTAATGGCTCCACTGTGAATGGCGGTCAGTACCTGTCTGAAGTCTGTAGCGTCCGAAGTTCGGTCGGCGTACTGTACGATGTCGTCGACGTAGTCGAGGAATGACCTCTTGATGCTCCTAGGAGGCGGCTCCGCTCCAAGCAGATGGCTGTAAGGGTGATTCCTACGGAAACATCCCAGCAGGAACTGCCTGGAGAGGAGTTCATTATGCTCCTTTACAGGAAGCATGCGCGTCTCACTATGGAGGTGTTCGATGGGAGACATCAAGAGTCATCCCGTCGTAGTCCGGAGTGCTGTGTTCTGGCAGGTCTGTAGTTTCCTCATCTGCGTGCCACTGCATCCAGGCGACCATATCGGTGCTGCGTAGTTGAGGACCGGCCGGCCGATTGCCTTGTAAGTTGCCAACAACGTTTCTTTGTCTTTTCCCCATGTGCTGCTAGCGACTTGAGGATCTTGTTGCGGCTCTGTACTTTGGCGATAATCGCGGTCGTATGGGGAGAGAAGGAGCATAGACTATCAAGGGTTATGCCTAAAATTTTAGGGTTATTGACAGTCGGAATTTTGACGTCATCGACTGCAATATCAAGCTCAAGTCTATACTCCTTCGTCCAGTTTGTGAATATGGTCGCTGTGGATTTGGTGGGGGAAAGTTGGAGATTCCGTGCAGTGAGGAAACGAGAAAGGTCGGAGAGGTAGCTGTTCACTTTCGAACACATGCCATCGATTCCATTGCCCGACGTCAATATGGTGCAGTCATCAGCGTACGAGGTTATGGAAACCCCCTCTGGTGGTTGTGGGAGTTTCGAAATATAGAAGTTAAACAGTAGTGGGGAGAGGACACCACCCTGCGGAACCTCCTGTTTAATTCTTCTCAGTTTAGATGTTTCGCCTCGAAATAGTACGGATGACTGACGACCACTCAGGTAGTTCATGGTCCACCTCTTTAACCCTGGAGGAAGCGTTGTTTTTTCTATGTCCTGCAGTAGCGTTGTGTGATTGACTGTGTCAAAGGCTTTTGACAAGTCCAACGCTACGAGGATCGTTCTCTCACAGGGTGGCTTCTGGTTGAGGCCACGGACTATCTGGGTGTTTATGACGCTAAGTGCTGTGGTAGTGCTGTGCACTTTGCGGAATCCATGCTGGTGGCTGGCTAGGCTCAGGTTGTGAGTGAAAGTCGGGAGTAGCAGAGCCTCAAGTGTCTTCACTACTGGGGAGAGGAGAGTTATCGGGTGATATGATTCCCCTTTGTTGGCGGGTTTCCCAGGTTTCAGTAGTGGCACCACTCTTCCGATTTTCCACACATCGGGTATTTGAAGAGTGGTTAGTGACAAGTTGAGGACTCTGGTGAGATAACCTACTCCCGTCGAGCCTAGATGCTTTAGCATTAGCATGTTGATTCCATCAGGGCCAATGGATTTGGATGATTTAGCTTTTTTGATGACACTCTGAACCTCCTCATCGATGAAAGTAAGTGGCGCGCAGTTGTTTGGCATTTTGGGCAGCCGTCGGTTAACACATCTCTTAGCTTTGTCTACCGAAGGGTGCAGTGTAAACTGCCGGCTAAAAGCTCGCGCACTTCTTCGGGTCCGAAGAGGCACGACCATTGAATTGAACTTCAACTCGGTCGTCGTGTCTCTTCGGATTAGATAAAGCTTTGACAGTAGCCCAAAGCTTACTCACACCGGTGGAGAGGTTGCAGGACTTCAGGTGCTCTATCCATTTCGTCCGCTTATGTTGATTTACCATTCGCCGAATCTCCAAATTGAGATCCCTTATTCGGGGATCCCCGGGATCGGCATGGCGCATGAGCGCGACACCTTGCTCATTAGCTAAGACAGCTGCTTCGGCTGGGAAATTGGGGCGGATTTCCGCTATTCTTCCAGCCGGGCTGAAGCGAGCAGTAGCTGCTGCGATCACCTTGCGGAATTGACGTTCGCCAACGCATACGTCCGTAGGAATGGGTAGAGCGTTGAAGGTGCTCTCAGTGAATTCTGTGAAGCCGACCCAATTAGCTTTTTTGAAGTTAATGAAGGTACGGTTGTCCACAGAAACGGGAGGCTTCTCGATCGAGATAATTATGGGCAGATGGTCTGATGCAAGAGTTAGCATAGGTCGCCAGGTTATGCTGTTTATCAGGCCACCGCTAGCAATGGTAATATCCGGCGAGCTATTACAGGTGCCCATAACTCTGGCGGGGGCTTCGTCATTCATTGTGCAGAATGTCGAATCGTCAATCTGTTCCGCCAGGTCCATTCCCCTACGATCGTTTGACAGGCAGGAATGCCAAAGATCGTGGTGCGCGTTAAAGTCGCCTAGTACCAAACGGTTTTCACCACGAAGTAGCGCGCCTATATTCGGGTGATATCCTGTAGGGCAACATGTAACTGGGGGAATATATATATTAAATATTTCGAGCTCGACATCGCCTGACCGGATAGCTATGCCCTGACATTCTAGGGTAGTATCCCTGGGGTCGATGTCTTCATCGATCCGACGATACTGCACGGTGTTGTGCAATATGAAGGCTAGGCCACCACCATTATCTCGCTCGCGATCTTTACGAATGATGTTGAAACCTGCACAACTCAGAAGGTCTGAGCGGCTGTTGAGCTTGGTTTCTTGGACCGCAGCTATCGATATACGTTCCCGATTCATGAGTGCAACTATCTCCTCGATCTTGCTCTGGAGTCCGTTGGAGTTGAATTGAAGTAGTCTCGTTTGTCGCAGGTGTCCGTGAATGATCCTGGGGGTGAGGGAGTGACGTGTTGGTGGTGGTTGTTGCAGCTGCAGAACCCGCGGGGGCGGTTGTCGCACTGGGGTGTTGGTTGGCGACGCCACTGTTGTGAGTTGCGGGAGCAGACTCCTGCAGCATGGGGCAACGTAGGTGACACTCCACTCACGTGTGGTGCGCAGGCCGGTACACGTCGGGAAGTGGCACCAGCCAGTGCAGGAATTGCACTTAACTAATGCGACGTTCCGACGTATGACGGTCTGACACACGGAACAGACTGTGCGAGGAACCAAGAGTTGCTGATTGGTTCTCGCACGAGGATTGGAGCTAGATGAAGGTTGGGGGGGGGACAAGTCAGAGTGGGAGCTGTGTTGCCTGTTTGAGCTCCTGACCGTAGAGGTCCTTTGTTGGCCACTCTGACTGAGTGGCAGCGCGGCGCGCGAACAGTGTGCAGGTTGCACAGCCGTAGAGGCTTGTATCGCAGTATTGCGCAGACAACACGGGGCCACGTAACGCGTGGTCCACTCCCTGTGGGTCTTAAGGCCTGAGCAGGTCTTAAGATGGCTCCATCCATTGCATGTATTGCACCTGACCGAGGGGGAGTTTGGATGGAGCCTTTTAGCGCAGACGCAGCAGAAAAATTCCTCCGGGCCCGGGTTGGACTCAATGCCAGCACGAGTCAGGAGGAGCAACCCTGCTGCAAGGCGTTGCTCTAATGACGACAAACACAGATTAATACTCACCGATCCAAACGGAGGTTAGATCGCCGAAAAAACAGCCCTTGGTCGGATAAAATCCGAGTCAATTCCGGTGCGTAGAACCGGCTGTCGTGGGAATTGTGTAATTAGCGCGTCGAAGGCCGCGGTTCTTTCTATAACACTTTGAATATAGCAGCGACCGGACACGTTTATTAACGCAGCCCTCAAACGAGGAATATTTAAACGGAAACAATGAGGAATATGCGTACAATTTCAAACTGATCCTTCGTCAAAAATAATACAATTGCTAAATATTTGAAATAGTAGAATGGAACTGCAACCAGACAGTAGTGTAATGGAATATTACTGGCGCAGTAATCAGTCGATGAATGCCAGCCGACTTTTTCGTCTTTTCACGCTTGGGGATCGGTTCATCATGTGCAGTCCACTACAAATGACTGTCGATTGGACACTCAGACACTACAAATGATGGCTGACACATAGATAATACTACTACTACCATCTTTATGATTTCTATCTGTTAGATTATAACTACTAGTTACAGAAAAATGGATCACAAAACATTTCGTGTGTTAATAAAGCATTGCTTTTTGGGGAAGAATACTGTTGCATTTAAGCTCTGCACCAGGGAAGTCTACCGTTGAAAAGAGGTTGGCTAAATCGGAAAGAAGGAAATGACGGCCCAAAGACACGAAAGCTATGTGTCAAATGGGTGCCTCGCAAGTTCATAATCTAACAAAAGCAACGAATTGCTGATTCTGAGAAGGGTTTGAGTGTTCTCTAAGGCACAAATCCGATAAAAAATATATAGGGTAATAGGTACCGCAAAGTAAATATTCCGAAATATTCGACTTTGAAGTTCAAAAATTCTCAAAATTCGAACATTTCAACAATCCATTTCACTACATTAATCACATTTTCCACTTCAAATTCATTTAATTAAACTGTAAACATTTAAACAAATTCACAATTTGCACTTTTTGCACGTTTTATAAACAAGAAATTTATATTTTAAAAATTACTTTTTACATTCGTAGTGAGAATCATTTATGTGCTAACAATTATGGGGAAACGGAGTGCTGCCATGTGATAATAAGCAAATATGAGCAATTCATTGAAATTTCTGTTTTTCGGTATAATGCTTCTTTCTTTATTTAGCAATCTACATCTGATAAAAATAAGCGTCTATAAATTATATTTCAAATTAAAATGAGTATAAACATAATAATAAGAACTAACTAAGAAATATTTTACATTACATATGTACTCAGTACTTGCGACATCCAAAAAATTTGACCTCGATACTCGACAAGACTTTGTTGATTTTGGTAACGGTTCCTTAGTTCGAATACATTTCTGAAAAGTTCCGTTTTTTTCGATGATGAAATCTTATAACTCTTACGCATATGCGTTTCGGTAGATTTGGATCACTTTTAACTGGCGTTTTGTGTAGTGCGGTTTCATAACGAAAAGGAAAAAATTTACTAACAATAAAAGAGAAGTTGACATTTTAAAGAAACTAAGTGCAGGATATTCTGTCAATTCCTTAGCTAAAAGTTTTCACGTGCATAGATCAACAATAGCTCATATTAAGAAAAATGGGGAAATTCGTGTCGCATGCTGAATCTGCTCCTGGAAAGAGGAAAACGTTTAAACCTCAGAACATCCAAAAATGGAAAACGAACCCATGAAATGGTTTGTAAAAAAACGAGCAAAGAACTTACCTATCACTACTGATATGCTCAAGGTAAAGGCTAAACTTTTCCAAGCAAAAATACAGGAAAAGCCAGGTGACTTTCGTGATAGCAATGGGTGGATCACAAATTTTAAAAACAGATATATAATACGAAAACTGAAAAACTTTCGAATAATTCTCATTCAGTTAACCCATTTTTGCAAAACTTAAACAAGAAAAATTATTGATTTAGGGTTGAACAAGGAGCAGATATACAATGCCGATGAGTGTGATAGAACTCTTGTGAGCTCAAAAGAAACCTCGCTTCCGGGACATAAAATCAGTAAAGAAAGAATAACTTTTCTTGTTTGTACAAATGCGTCTGGTAATCATAGAGTAAAATGAATGGTTATTGGGAAAGTATTGAATCCACGCTCACTTAACAATTTTACGAATTTGCCTGTTGTCTACAAAGGAAATAAAAGTGCTTGGCTTTATTTGAAGAATGGTTTCACAAAACATTTGTTCCAGAGGTGTGTAGATGGATGTTTTGCTTTAAAAAATTTATCTTAGAAATTTAAAATTTCTTAAAACTGCTGGTTAAAAAATTTCTCCGTGGCGAAAATCTTCCAGAAAAGGCTATTTTACTTATAGATAATGCTCCCTGTCACCCCCAAGAAGGAGAGTTAAGAGTACTGAAGTCAAATATTGGTAATGTGTCTTCCTCCGAATTGTACTGCTATTATACAGACCGTGGACCAGAATGTCATAAGGTTTAGAAAAATTAACTACAAAACAAGCCTTTTAGGTCACATCGACGAGGAAAATCAGTAGACGAAGCTCTGAGAAGCATCAGCTTGAAAAACGCAATAGGGATATTCAGACCAGCTTTGTTAATTCGTTAGTCGTTACTCGGTGGTTTTTTCGTGGGTTTTATTTTTGTAAAACTAACAGATTATCGTCTTACCGAGTAATGATACCGAGTAATGAAGTACCAGACTGGCAAGCATGAAAGTTTTTTCGTTACTTGGTAACATCACTCAGCTGTTTTGTTTGCGTTGTTGCCTCAAAAGTTAACTTAATTCATTGCGAAAAAATACATTTGCTGTTTACTACAAATTAGTATCTGTCAAATTTTTCAAAAGTAAGTATTTAATATAATTGATAGAGTTGTTTTGAAACAAAATTTGCACCCACTACTGAATACCCCTAATAGTTTCTTTTATTTAATGCATGGAATGCCGTTAATGTGTCCTCAATTCGGTAATCTTTTCAAAAATTGTTTGACATAACAACCGAATGGAATTATGAAGATGACATCCTTCTTTCAGAGTCACGTTTACTGCTAGCTGAAGATACATAAAGTAGAACCATTGCAGAAATTGCAATTCTGAAATTGAGCAATCGATTGTTGAACCTACTTTGGAGTATTTTCGTACAAAATGAAGTTCACTGCACCGATGATGATAACTCTACCGAAGGTGAAGAAACAAACGACGTGATCCACAATATGAAAAGTTGCGTCGGCGGAGGCAATATCAGCATTAAATATTTGCCTAGAATGGGCGCAGCAAAACGCTTCCTTAAACGATCTTATAAGGCTTCAGAGGCTCAGAAACAACGTAGTCCTGAACAAGCGAGCTTGTATCAAACAATTAAAAATTTCAAATTTTTTTAATACACATATTTATGTATGTAGGTTTGCATGTATATCTATCTATATTTATGTACATATACCTACTAACATATTTAACTTAAAAATTTTTGAATTGAAATACATACATATAAAAAAAATATACATATATGTATGTATGTATAATTACATGATATCGAGGTGACTGAAGTACTTTCGCGTAGTACTCCTTTCTGAGTTGGCCGACTTCGGCCGCGCTTTAAAAAAATAACCCTGATCGAGCCAATACCCGGGGTGACTGAAGTACTTTTGCGCAGAACTCCTTTAAAAATCTAAGTATTTTATTACGTAACATTGTTATTTCATATTACTTAGTTCTTTATTAAATTTAAATAAGAAAATACCCATATGAATGAAAAAGATTGTTTATACTCATTTTAATTTGAAATATAATTTATAGAAGCTTGTTTTTTATATTTTTTCGTTATCATGTTTTCGTTATAAAATGATTAAATTTTTGTTATATCTGTCAGCTTGGCATAATTCCGATTTCTTTGGTACCGTTGGAAAGAGGAAGTTCTCCTGATTAAAAAATATGTAGGGTTATAGGTACTACAAACGCTTTACACTAATACACTATAAAATTTTAAATAAATCCACGTTTTACACTTTTAGCAGGTTTTTTCCTAAAAAATCTTTATTTTAAAAATTACATTTTACAATCGTTTGAACCTCATTTGTTTACCAAAAATTACGATATGTGATATGATAATATGTGATGATAAGGCAATTCACTGAAATTCCTCTTTTTCGCAAAAATTCCTCTATCCATGCATATAGATATTTTCTTTTTTAAATTTATTAAGCTAATAAGTAATATTATATAATAATATTACGTAATAAAGTGTAAAGTATACGGTACATTACGAAAACTAAAATTTTGTTTCAATAAGAGTGCATGATAACCAAAAGATATAACCACTTAGTAATAATAATTCAATATATTTTTTTATTTTTAACGCAGAAAGAAGTACTACGCGAAAGTACTTCAGCCACCCTCGGCCAGGGTTATTTTTTTAGAAAAAAGAATCACTCGAAAGTACAAACAAAAAAAACGTTGTGAAGCGCTGAAAATCCTTTACTTTTGGTTTTTAAGGAAAATTTTGAAAATTTTTTTTTATCTTATTGTTTAACATTTCAAGAATATGTCCTTAAAATTTTAAGTCGATAGAAGTAATATTCCTAGAGTTATCGTCTTATTAGTCTCCTGGCCTTTAACGCTCTAACTCTAACAGCTGAGGGCAGTCGGAATAGAACATAAACTTTAGACGCGTTTTTCTCAAAACTACTTTTTCAAAGTCCGTGTTCACTGTCATTTCAAAAGTACTAGACCGATTTATTTCAAACTTTGAACACATTTTTAGCATATAAAATACCTCCCCCTAAGGGTTATTAAATTTTTTTTTTTTTCATTAATGGTGTTTTCCACCCACAAAATTTTCTGGTGGAAAATAGCAGTTTTCACTTTAAATGACCGCCAAAAATTTTTTAATGAAAAAAAAAAATTATCAGAGAACGTTGGGGAGAAGATTTGATTATAGTTTAACTAATTTTTCTTTATTTTTTATTTTCCGATAATTTCCGGCCGAGTTATAGTGAACACCGCAAACCCTGTTTTTCTCAACCCGTTCTGGGGAAAGCACTGTTACCGGCTTATGCCTCAATTTTTCTCCATGAAAAAATACCTTACATTGTCAAAAGTGTGCTCTATAATGTACAAAAGGTCCGAATAAAATTACTCAATCCAGATTTGAGAAATAAATTCACAAAAAAAATCTTTTTTTTTTTACCTTGAATACTCCACCAAGTATGTTTTCGTTTACTTTAAATAGTTTCTATTAAGTATCCTTATATTGAAAAAAAAACCTTCGGAGATTATACATATTTATTGTGACTTTAAAAATGTGCTTCTTAAAAAATAAGTTATGTGTGGTAAATTTTTAAAGAGGTGGATATCATATAAAACGTCAACATCAAATTAAAAAAAAAAAACAAATGGAACGGAGGCATCCTACTGTTCAATTGGAAATGGTAATATAATTTTGAAGTTATATCAAATTGGTATTGTAAAAATGTTTTTTCAGCCGCAAAATGCGCCTGCTACTTTTGAAGAGGATGTTCCATCAACTTCGACTGCATTACCAAAGCCTTTAACACAAACTTAGCTTTTAAATGTCGCGCGGCTAAAATCAAAAAGTGAAATTACAAGCAAATTATTGCAGCATTCGGGAATTTGTAACAGCCCTAAATCCATCTTATGACATTCTTAGCAGACGTGTGATTTCAAAATCAATGATTCCTGCATTGTATGAGGAATGTAAACATAAGGTGCGAGAAATTATTAGGAATAGGGAAAAGTTTTGAATAACCACTGATTGTTGGACATCGCGCAACACGTCTAGTTTCATTGCTGTACGGCTCATTATGTCTCCGAAAAATTTGAACTAACGTCAGTACTTTTATCGTCATCCCAACTAAAGCAAAATCATACAGCTGAAAACTTAGGTGAGGCGATACAACAAATAGTAAGTGATTGGAAAATTAGCGACAAAATATTGCTAGCTGTTTCGGACAATGCTAGTAATAAAAAGAGCCATAATTAATAAGTTAGGTAGGAAGCATAATGTATGGCTCACACAATTAATTTAATTGTAAGAGGATTGCGCATTTCTGAAGTAGAACAAGTAACTGATAAAGTTATGGTAATTATTCCTCACTTCAACAAAATTACTTCAGCGAATGAAGCGTTTGAAAATTACCAGCGAAACAGCGCCTCTAGAACCTCTAAAATTAAATCAACAAGTTGAAACGAGGTGGAACTCCACACTGGCAATATTGGAGCGTTTTTCGGAGTTGGAGGAAGCGGTGAAATGTACTTCGGTAATTATAAACAAAAATTTACCTATATTAACCAGCGACGAGTGGGCGACTGTTGCTGCTTTGTGCAAAATTTGCAAGTCATTTAAAGATGCTACTGTAAGCATTAGTGGTGAAACATATTGCACAGGTTCGCTGGTAATACCAATAGCAAATGGTCTATTAGATGTGTATAGACACTTGCGAACTGAAATATTTTCAAACACCATACAAAAAGTAATTGAAATTTTTTTAAAGGGAATTAGAGATCGTTTTAGCAGTTTACAACACAGCAATACACTTAACTTAGCTACTTTTCACGACCCCAGATTCAAATTAGTGGCGTTGACTGATGAATCGGCAGCACATAACACAAAAAAATTTATAAAACGTTATCTAATAGAGGATGGAGTCTTGTGTAGAAGTTCATGCAAGTGAGGAAAGTTCTCTGATTGCCATTCACTTGGGAGTGGCCAGAAATAATTCTTTTACATGTGACTCAAGCAGCTCACGACTTCCGGTCTTTGACCAAGTATCCTCTGAACATCCGTTTAAAGGCGAACTAAAGTGAGAAGGTGAAACATCCCCTGCATAGGGTTGTGCGCTGGGTTTGGGACCCGCCACGTAAAAAAACACCACCCAATGAAAAAGCGTAAACAGCCTCGGATGAGAGACCCCCCTTTTGATGAGGACCATGGCAAACGAAATAAGGACTACGAATTGAGGGAATGCACCCCTTAATTGGGAAGGTGCCACTGCCCAGCTGGTTGATGTCCTCGTGAAAACAAAGGCTGACATCACCGCCGTCCAAGAAATGCGATGAACGGGACAAGGACAGAAATGAGTAGGTCCTTGTGACATTTACTACAGTGGCCATATAAAGGAGCGCAAGTTTGGTGTGGGATTCGTGGTGGGAGAGAGACTCCGTTGCCGAGTACTATCATTCACTGCGGTACGTCTAGCCACAATCCGCATCATGATATCATCGGCCTCAACACCCGCGCCGTTAGTTCTGTTTTCTCCAGACTGGACAAGGAATCAAAAAAAATGGGTCTGGCAGTGAACGAGGGCAAGACGAAATATCTCCTGTCAACAAACAAACAGTCGTCGCACTCGCGACTTGGCACTCACGTCACTGTTGACAGTCATAACTTTGAAGTTGCAGATAATTTCGTCTATCTTGGAACCAGCGTAAACAACACCAACAATGTCAGCCTAGAAATCCAACGCAGAATAGCTCTTGCCTACAGGTGCTACTTCGGACTAAGTAGGCAATTGAGAAGCAAAGCCCCTCTCGACAAACAAAAACCAAACTCTGTAAGTCACTCATAATTCCCGTCCTGCTATATGGTGCAGAGGCTTGGACGATGACAACAACGGATGAATCGACGTTGCGAGTTTTCGAGAGAAAAGTTCTGCGAAAGATTTATGGTCCTTTGCGCGTTGGCCACGGCGAATATCGCATTCGATGGAACGATGAGCTGTACGAGATATAGGACGACATTGACATAGTTCAGCGAATTAAAAGACAGCGGCTACGCTGGCTAGGTCATGTTGTCCGGATGGACGAAAACATTCCAGCTCTGAAAGTATTCGACGAGTGGAGAAGGACCTGGCTTCGCTTGGAATATCCAATTGGCGCCACGTTGCGAAAAGAAGAAACGACTGGCGCGCTGTTGTTAACTCGGCTATAATCGCGTAAGCGGTGTCTACGCCAATTAAGAAGAAGAAGAAATGAAATGCAAAGGGAAGAAATAGAATTTCAGACTGAAAGAACAGAAGAAAATGTAGAAAAATCAGTGTCAATATGGAGTTTTTTCGATAAATACGCTAATGAACATAAACCACATAGTAGCGTTGAAGCAAAAGCCATTATTGAAATTCAGCGCTATTTGGAAGATGGGCTGGTTTCCCGTAGTTGCGACCCTTTTCATTGGTGGCTTGAAAATAAGTACAGATACTCTAAAAAGGCAGAATTAGCAGAAAAGTATTTATGTGTTTTAGCCTCCTCCGTTCCTCGCGAGAGAATTTTTTCCAAAGCGGCAAAAATTATAAGTAATCGTCGGTCAAGATTAAGCGAAAGGAATACTGAAATATTGTTGTTTTTGAATACAAATGGAAAATATTTATAAACACATATTTTGGCTTTCTTTTCCATTTGATATAAATATTTTTAACACTATTTAATTTTATCTTTTATGTATATATTTTGTATCTGCTGATTTTCTAAAAATGATTTTATTATGTTAATGTCTGTTTATTCCAACAAATATGTACATTGTACCTAAAGGAAAAAAAGGTATTTAAGGTAATTTTTATTACATTCACCGTCACAGTTTTAAATCACTTAAAGTTCAAAAATTCGCAAAATTGGACCATTTCAAGGAGCTATTTCACCACATTAAATTGCAATATAGTAAATCTACATTTTACACTTTTAGCAGGTCTTTTACCTAAAAAATCTTTATTTTAAAAATCACATTTTACACTTGTTTGAACCTCATTTGTTCACCAAAAATTACGCTGCCATGTGATGATAAGGCAATTCGCTGAAATTCCTCTTTTTCGCAAAAATTCCTCTATTCATGCATATGGATATTTTCTTTTTTAAATTTATTAAGTAAAATTATATACATATATATTAGTAATATTACATAATAATATTATATATACATATGTATGTATAAGTAATATTATATAATAATATTACGTAATAAAGTGTAAAGTATACAGTACAGTACGAAAACTCAAATTTTGTTTCAATATGAGTGCATGATAACCGAAAAATATAACCTCTTCATACCCAAAACTCATATCTTAAATATAATAATATATATATAGTCGCCTAAAATACAAACCAATGTATCATCAAAAATAAATGGAAATCGCTGACAAATATAATAACCAAAATTTATCTATTTTATAACGAAAATTTAAATTTTATTTCAATATTGGATATAAAGTGGTTATATTTTTCGGTTATTATGCAGTCATATTGAAACAAAGGAGTACTACGCGAAAGTACTTCAGTCACGCCGGGTATTCGCTGATGATTTTATTATACTTAGTATAAAATTGCATAAAATTATATATAGGATGGAGTCATGTGTAGAAGTTCACGCAAGTGAGGAAAGTTCTCTGATCGCCATTCACTTGGGAGTGGCTAGAAACGATTCTTTTACATATGACTCAAGCAGCTCACGACTTCCGGTCTTTGACTAAGTATCCTCTGGGTAACCTAAGAACATCCGTTTGAAGGCGAGCTAAAGTGAGAAGGCGAAACATCCCCTGCATAGGGTTGTGCGCTGGGTTTGGGACCCGCCACGTAAAAAAACACCCCCAATGAAAAACAACAAACAGCCTCTGATGAGAGACCCCCCTTTTGATGACGACCATGGCAAACGAAATAAGGACTATGATTTGAGGGCATGCACCTGGAATGTCCGGTCCCTTAATTGGGAAGGTGCCGCTGCCCAGCTGGTAGATGTCCTCGTAAAGATAAAGGCTGACATCACCGCCGTCCAAGAAATGCGATGGACGGGACAAGGACAGAAACGCGTAGGTCCTTCTGACATTTACTACAGTGGTTATATAAAGGAGCGCAAGTTTGGTGTTGGATTCGTGGTGGGAGAGAGACTCCGTCGCCGAGTACTATCATTCACTCCGGAGAATGAACGTCTAGCCACAATCCGCATCAAAGCGAGGTTCTTCAACATATCGCTGATTTGCGCCCACGCCCCGACGGAAGAGAAGGACGATGTGACCAAAGATGCTTTTTATGAGTGCTTGGAGCGCACTTATGAGAGATGCCCCCGCCACGATGTCAAAATCGTGCTTGGCGACTTCAACGCCAGGGTGGGCAAAGAAGGTATCTTTGGCACTACGGTTGGTAAATTCAGCCTCCACGAGGAAACATCCCCAAATGGGTTGAGGCTGATCGACTTCGCCGAGGCCCGAAATATGGTTATCTGTAGTACTGATTCCAGCATAAGAAGATACATCAAGCTACCTGGCTGTCTCCGGATCGAAAAACCACCAACCAGATCGATCATGTTGTGATAGACGGAAGACACGTCTCCAGTGTTTTAGATGTGCGTGCGCTCCGAGGTCCTAACATTGACTCGGACCACTATCTTGTTGCAGCCAAAATTCGCACCCGCCTCTGTGCAGCAAAAAACGCACGCCAACAAACACAAGGAAGGTTCGACGTCGAGAAGCTGCAATCACAACAGACAGCCGAAAGATTTTCTACTCGGCTTGCACTTCTGCTCTCTGAGAGCACTCCTCAACAACTCGGTATAAGGGAACTGTGGGACGGCATTTCAAACTCCTTACGTACAGCTGCAACCGAAACCATTGGTTTTCGGAAAGTGCAAAAGAACAGCTGGTACGACGAGGAGTGCCGTGCCGCAGCGGAGAGAAAACAGGCTGCCTACCTCGCAACGTTACGATCGACCACAACACGTGCGGGATGGGATAGATACCGAGAGTTGAAGAGGGAAGCGAGACGAATTTGCAGACAGAAGAAGAAAGAGGCCGAAATGCGTGAGTACGAAAAGCTCGATAAGCTGGCCGACACGGGTAATGCTCGAAAATTCTACGAAAAAATGCGGCGGCTTACAGAAGGTTTCAAGACCGGAGCATACTCCTGTAGAACCCCCAAAGGTGATCTAGCCACCGATGCCCAGAGCATACTTAGATTATGGAGGGAACACTTCTCCAGACTGCTGAATGGCAGTGAACACATAACACCAGGAGAAGGCGAACCCGATTCCCCAATCGATGACGACGGAGCAGACGTTCCATTACCCGGCCATGAAGAAGTTCGAATAGCAGTTGCTCGCCTGAAGAACAACAAAGCGGCAGGGGCCGACGGATTGCCGGCCGAGCTATTCAAACACGGCGGCGAAGAACTGATAAGGAGCATGCATCAGCTTCTTTGCAAAATATGGTCGGATGAAAGCATGCCCAACGATTGGAATTTAAGTGTGCTATGCCCAATCCATAAAAAAGTAGACCCCACAATCTGCGCCAACTACCGTGGGATAAGCCTCCTCAACATCGCGTACAAGGTTCTATCGAGCGTATTGTGTGAAAGATTAAAGCCCACCGTCAACAAACTGATTGGACCTTATCAGTGTGGCTTCAGACCTGGTAAATCAACAACCGACCAGATATTCACCATGCGCCAAATCTTGGAAAAGACCCGTGAAAGGAGAATCGACACTCACCACCTATTCGTCGATTTCAAAGCTGCTTTCGACAGCACGAAAAGGAGCTGCCTTTATGCCGCGATGTCTGAATTTGGTATCCCCGCAAAACTAATTCGGCTGTGTAAACTGACGTTGAGCAACAAGAAAAGCTCCGTCAGGATCGGGAAGGACCTCTCCGAGCCGTTCGATACCAAACGAGGTTTAAGACAAGACGACTCCCTATCGTGCGACTTTTTCAATCTGCTGCTGGAGAAAATAGTTCGAGCTGCAGAACTCAACAGAGAAGGTACCATCTTCTATAAGAGCGACTTGGTACACACGTCACTGTTGACAGTCATAACTTTGAAGTTGTAGATAATTTCGTGTATTTAGGAACCAGCATTAACACCACCAACAATGTCAGCCTGGAAATCCAACGCAGGATTACTCTTGCCAACATGTGCTACTTTGGACTGAGTAGGCAATTGAAAAGGAAAGTCCTCTCTTGACGAACAAAAGCCAAACTCTATAAGTCGCTCATAATTCCCGTCCTGCTATATGGTGCAGAGGCTTGGACGATGACAACAACCGATGAGTCGACGTTGCGAGTTTTCGAGAGAAAAGTCCTGCGAAAGATTTATGGTCCTTTGCGCGTTGGCCACGGCGAATATCGCATTCGATGGAACGATGAACTGTACGAGATATACGACGACATTGACATAGTTCAGCGAATTAAAAGACAGCGGCTACGCTGGCTAGGTCATGTTGTACGGATGGATGAAAACACTCCAGCTCTGAAAGTATGTGACGCAGTACCCGCCGCGGGAAGCAGAGGAAGAGGAAGACCTCCACTCCGGTGGAAGGACCAAGTGGAGAAGGACCTGGCCTCGCTTGGAATATCCAATTGGCGCCACGTAGGGAAGAGAAGAAACAACTGGCGCGCTGTTGTTGACTCGGCTATAATCGCGTAAGCGGTGTCCACGCCAGTAAAGAAGAAGAAGATAAAATTGCAAAATGTATGTATATAAAAATGTTATATTACAATCCTATACATATGTATATAATATAATATTATCACACGATTTTACCTATCTGTGTTTATTAAATATAAATCACATGTTATTCATATATTCATATACGTATGTATATAGAAAAGTGTTCACATATTCAATTTTAGCTAAAAAAATCTTTATAGTTTTTTATAGTTAATAAAGAATCACTCGAAGGTACAAACAAGGAAAACGTTGTGAAACGCTAAAAAATCCTTTACTTTTGGTTTTTAAGGTGTAGCAATGCTGGTTTTCCTCGTAAATATAAACACTCTAAACTTTTCAGCCATAAATTTGATAAGTGATTTTAAATTACTAAATTTGGCTGAAAAATTACAAAATAAAAGTGAAAAGTGAACTTATTTCAATGTTAAGAGTGTATATTTAAATATAGTGAGTGAAAAACGTGAAAATATTCTGTGAAACATGGATAAATACCATGTGTTCTTAGTGCAAATTTTTGAATTTTTAAACGTGAATATTTTTAAAAATATTAGCTATTTTTACATAATTTTTGGATATTCCTCCTCTGGAGAAGCCCCTCTCTCTGTACATACCCCATTTATACGGAAATTCGGTTTTCTTACCCTCCGCCAAAGTAATCGGAATCGTGCCACTTATTTGCTAATTGCGAATTGCTTTATCATCATATGGCAGCGCTCCATTTCGTCGTAATTTTCAGCTTGCAAATGATATTTACTACGAGGGTAAAATGTAATTTTTACAATAAAAATATCTTAAGTAATAAAACCAGCTAATCGGATTTTATTTAAAATTTTATAGTTTGGGTCGGCTTTAGTATACCATCCCACGATTTCAGGGTTAAAAGTGGTATGGTTGGATAGAGCTGCTGTTCCAGATTAAGAAAATTGCCGCCGCAAACTTATAGTTTTCGAGATATTTGCATTTAAAGTTGAAAATTTTGCAAATTTTATCTTGCAATTTCTCGATTTCTAGTAATTATTTATTTCATATTATGCACTTTTTATGCACTTATACTTTATTACATTATTTCTACATATTTATTTTTTAGTAATTATTTAGTTATTTGATTAAAATAAGCATTTTATATCTTACACAATTTCCATTCCATGCACAATAACAAAAGTATTCCGTGTTGACAGATAATAAGTGTTGCCAAAATTACACATTTATCAAACGAATAAAAATTAATCAAAATGAATAAAAAAATAAGATTATACCCCGAATACATAAATCATTGCCCCTTTTCTTCATACATCATGATTTTTGATCGGACAGGCCGCCAACGCCAAAAGGAGTTTTACTCAAAAAAATAGCTGACACACCCCGGTGTTGGATCGGCCAGGGTTATTTTTTTCGAAGCGCCGCCGAAGTGCGCGGCCACGCACTGAGCGATGAGCGACGAAATTAAAACATATGAAATGCCATTGAAGTGGCCACGCAGTAAGCGACGAAATTAAAACATATGAAATGCCATTGAAGTGGCCACGCAGTAAGCGATGAGCGACAGAGCGACTGAGCGATTTCTCTGCGACTGAGCGACGTCGCTTAACAATTAAAACATGTTCTAATTTTCAGATGACTGCTGAGCGACGAACAGAAAGAATGGACAAATTTAACATTGAAATGCTTATTTCTGAGGTGCAAAGCTACCCGGTTTTGTGGCAGGATAGCCACAAAGACTTCAAAAATAAAATTTGTTATCACTGACAACATGTAGAAAAAACTGGGAGAAATATGTGGTTGTTTACGTAGATTATGATATAAATGATTAAATTCACTGAACCTCCATCTTGTTTGGTTTATTGGATGAACACCATACTTTCTTTTTTTTATACGTAGCAAGATTCTATAAACATGATATCTAATTTCAAGTGGTAATATACGCTGTACAGCACTTGACAACGGCATTTTAGCAACTAATCGCTCAACAACAGTCGCTCAGTAAAAAGCCATACGTCGCTCAAAATCGTCGCTCAGCAGCTCATCGCTCAGCCGCTCATCGCTCCGTCGTTTACTGCGTGGCCGCGGCCAAAGGCCTCCAATGCAGAAATAAGTGGGACGCGAATGGACTAATGTTTACCCTGTTTTACCTTTGTTGTATTGCAAATAATCATTATGATTCTTTTATTAAATTATTAGATTAAACATACTTATAAGCCTTAAAACTTTTTTTATTACAATGGAAAATTTATTTCAGATGGTATTTGTTTTCTGCGTTTGAGT
This sequence comes from Bactrocera dorsalis, assembly GCF_023373825.1. Classification (NCBI taxonomy): domain Eukaryota; kingdom Metazoa; phylum Arthropoda; class Insecta; order Diptera; family Tephritidae; genus Bactrocera; species Bactrocera dorsalis. Next base: position 70,378,994 of record NC_064303.1, on the reverse strand, counting down.
TTTTATATCCATTTTGGGGAAATGTTTAGTATCGCGCCGGTTTAGTATTGTTTATGGAGAAAAACAGGGGAGGGCTACCCCCCTCACGCCCTCTTATTGGAAAGAGGAAGGATCGAGCTTTTTAATAAACCCCCCCTCGACCTCCTATAGACCCGTAGGGAGCCCTTTGAAAATGACCAAAAATCAGTGTTTTTGCTCATTTTTCCATACAAACTGAAACCAATGCAACCCAGCCAACATTTTTGTATGGACAAGAAATCAAAATAAAGAAAACCAAAATGTGTAGTACTACTTTTTGCGTTGGCGGCCTTCGGCCGCGCTCTAAAAAAATAACCCTGGTCGAGCGAATACCCGGGGTGACCGATGTACTTTCGTGTAGTACTCCTTTCTGCGTTGGCGGCCTTCGGCCGCGCTCTAAAAAAATAACCCTGGTCGGTGCAACACCGGGGTGTATCAATTTTTTTCGCATAGAACTCCTTTTTGCGTGGGCGGCCTTCGGCCGCGCTTCAAAAAAAAATAACCCTGGTCGGTCCAACACCCGGGTGTGTCAGATTTTTTTCGCATAGAACTCCTTTTTGCATTGGCGGCCTTCGGCCGCGCTTCAAAAAAAAAACAACCCTGGTCGGTCCAACACCGGCTACGCCATCCACAGTATTTTAGCATTGAACACCTTTTCGCGTTCACTTCATACATTTATTGCGGGTTGGGTTTAGTTTAGTATCTCATTTTCACTGCTTATTCCTCTTAAATGCGTGCACGGATTTTTTTAAATTTATATAGCACGGATAGCCAATGAATTAAACTTTTGTTTAAATGTAAATTTATTGTTAAATGTTAATTTGTTTTTTAGATATAAGTACGCAAAAAACGCACATTTTCACATTTGCTCAAACAATGGCTCTCTTCTTTTGAAGTTTTTGTTGCACTGCTTGCAAAAAATTTAACCAATTTTACACACACACATTCTTTGAAATATATTTAATTGAATTAATGATAAATTATGGATTTTAAGTTGCAATTTTATGTACAATTTAATAAATAAAACAGCTTTCAATTACGTGTTATATTGTTCCTTGAAATGAAAGCAAAATTACTGAATATGAACTGTCAAACGACGAAGAAAATAAGCACAAAAGGAAGATAGTAATAACCCAACGAATCAAAATGGTAGGCCTTATATACTGCGGCGGTTGTTTCAATGTAATATATTATACTGAAAATATAACGAAAATTTTCGCCTGCGGCGCTTGTTTCGATGTAATATATTATACTGAAAATATAATGAAACTTTGGAATAAAAAATCGCGCGATTTTTTATTCCGAATTTTCGCCTGCGGCGCTTGTTTCAATGTAGTATATTATGCTGAAAATATATTTAAAATTTGAAAAAAAAAGATCGCGCGATGAAAACCCAATTTTATTATTTAGGGGGTCTTGTATAAATGGTTGGTTGGGTTATCTCGGTACTGCAACTACTGGTATGCATTATTACCGATGCATATACAATTTTTAATTTTCAGTGTTTTTATTATTTAAATAAAGTGGATTTCCATTTTAATTCTTTGAAATAATAAAAATAATAAACATAGAGTCACTCTATGCGTAAAAATACACAAATTTTATAATATTTAGTGAAAATTGTATGGAAAAACTACGATTTTACGCCATTTTCAGGAGGCTGCCCTAGAGCCCCCCGGGGTCCTAGGGGGGGAAGGGTGGTATTATTCAAAAGTTCCATTCATTACCTTTCAAATGGGGGGGGTAGCAAGCCCCTCGCCCCCTCCCCCTTTGCGCAAAACCTCTTCAAAATGAGATACTAAACTAAACATTCCCCTTTATTCCCTTTTGTTCGTGCTTTCTCGGCAATTTGACAGTTCAAATTAGGCAGTAATTTTGGTTTTTCGCATTATTGAACTCAATGCAGAAAAGGGTGTATTTTATTTAAAGATTTACAAGGAAATTAACAATCAAAAGTAATTAAAAACATTACTAGTGGTTTTTATAATTCATAAGTAATGTATGTGCGTGAAAATGTATCCATAATTGGTTTGGTACAATGCACAACAGATGCAAATACACTAGCATATATTGAGAAATTTGCAAAAAATAGCATTTTTTAAAGTGAATTTTTGGAAAAACTTGTGAACCGATTTTTATAAAATATGTTTTAAAATAAAGTTCGATAATTTAAGCATACATGCGTGTTTAAAATTTTCAATTTGGTTATCTCGTTTAGGTACAGTGAGCCAAAATTAACCGGCGCGATACTAAACCCAACCCGGAATAAATTAAACCCAGTTAGCAATAAAGGGGAATGTTTAGTTTAGTATCTCATTTTGAAGAGGTTTTGCGCAAAGGGGGAGGGGGCGGGGGGCTTGCTACCCCCCTCATTTGAAAGGTAATGAATGGAACTTTTGAATAATACCACCCTTCCCCCCCTAGGACCCCGGGGGGCTCTAGGGCAGCCTCCTGAAAATGGTGTAAAATCGTACACCCCTATCACGCATTTCGACTTGGATTGAAATTTTCTCCGTTTGGCGACTTTGGTATCATGCGTTCCGTTCCCGTTCAGTTCAACTTCGAAATTTACGATTCTGCCTATCATGCATTTCGATCGTAGCTCCGTTTTGCTAAGTTACAATTTTGTTGGCGGAGAACTTTTTGTGTTTTTATTTTGCTGTGAAAATTTTATTATTTGCGTGATTTTTTTCAATTTTCTAAAAATGTAAGTAAAACTTGTATTTAAAAGTTGTAAAAGACACGATATTTCCAGTTTTAGTGATGTTTTTTGATATGCTTTCAGGTCAAAAATAAAACCACCAGAGCAATATGGAAAATTGGCAGATATGATGGAGAGTAAGCTAGATATAGCCAACGGTTTCCACCAGCGTCCTAAAGAAGATGTGCAGGCTTTTTGGAAAGAGGAAGCATCAAATTTACTTGCCGTCGTTTCTTCCGCAAACGTATCTAGGACATACTTGAATGCGTCCTTATTCAGACGAAAGTTTTTTTGAATCTAAATAAGTAAACAAATTGTAAGAAAAATGTCTACTTTCACGTGCAATTACTTACAGCTCGTCATTCATCTGGAAGGATCGCACATATCTCGTAATCTTCTCTCAATTCTCACCCCAGCATTCTGAGGTGCGCTGCTCTCCTCCTCAACCAGTAATATCGCCGCGGATAAAGACTCCATAGTTACGTTTAATAAAAATAATAACAATATAAAAATTTTACTTTTATTTATTTTCTTTGAACAGCAGTCATTTCGTATTTTTGCTTTATGTTCCAGTTTCATATATTTCAAAGCAAACAGCTGATTTCGAAAGAGTTATAGCTCTTCCTCTTCTTCTTTCAATCCAATTGCAACGCATGATACCTAATTTCGACTCCGGCGGAGCGTAGAGCGGGAACGTAATCGAAATGCATGATAGGGGTGGTAGTTTTTCCATACAATTTTCAGTAATTATTATAAAATTTATGTATTTTTACGCATAGAGTGACTCTATGTTTATTATTTTTATTATTTCGATGAATTAAAGTGGGAGTCCACTTTATTTAAATAATAAAAACACTGAAAATTAAAAATTGTATATGCATCGGTAATAATGCGTACAAGTAGTTGAAGTACCAAGATAACCCAACCAACCATTTATACAAGACCCCCTAAATAATAAAATTGGGTTTTCATCGCGCGATCTTTTTTTTTCAAATTTTGAATATATTTTCAGCATAATATACTACATTGAAACAAGCGCCGCAGTATAATATATTACATACATTGAAAACGTCAAAAGAAGAGAGCCATTGTTTGAGCAAATGTGAAAATATGCGTTTTTGGGTCGGCTTTAGTATACGATCCCACGATTTCAGGGTTAAAAGTGGTATGGTTGGATAGAGCTGATGCTCCAGATTAAGAAAATATATAATTGTTGCCGCCGCAAACTTATAGTTTCCGAGATATTTCCATTTAAAGTTGAAAATTTTGCAAATTTTATCTTGCAATTTCTCGATTGCTAGTAATTATTTAATTCATATTATGCACTTTTTATGCACTTATACTTCATTACAATGTTTCTTCATATTTTTTTTCCAGTAATTATTTAGTTGTTTGCTTAAAGTAAGCATTTTATATTTTTCACAATTTTCATTTCATGCACAATAACAAGGAATACCCTCGTTGACAGATAATAAGTGTTGCCATAATTACACATTTATCAAACGAATAAAAATGAATAAAAAACAAATACATAAATCATTGCCCTTTTTCTTGATATATCAAGATTTTTGATACACCCCGGTGTTGGATCGGCCAGGGTTATTTTTTTTTGAAGTGCGGCCGAAGGCCGCTAACGCAAAAAGGACTTTTACTCAAAAAAACCTGACATACCCCGATGTTGGATCGGCCAGGGCTATTTTTTTCGAAGCGTGGCCGAAGGCCGCCAATACAGAAATAAGTGGGACGCGAATGGACTAATGTTTACCCTATTTTTCCTTTGTTGTATTGCAAATAATCATTATGATCCTTTTATTAAATTATTAGATTAAACATATTTATAAGCCTTAAAACTTTTTTTATTACAATGGAAAATTTATTTCAGATGGTATTTGTTTTCTGCGTTTGAGTTTTTATATCCATTCTTATTCATTTGATAAATGTGTAATTATGGCAACACTTAATATCTGTAAACACGGAATACTTTTGTTATTGTGCATGGAATGAAAATTGTGTAAGATATAAAATGCTTATTTTAAGGAAATAACTAAATAATTACTAAAAAATAAATATGTAGAAACAATGTAATAAAGTATAAGTGCATAATATGAAATAAATAATTACTAGAAATCGAGAAATTGCAAGATAAAATTTGCAAAATTTTCAACTTTAAATGCAAATATCTCGAAAACTATAAGTTTGCGGCGGCAATTTTCTTAATCTGGAACAGCAGCTCTATCCAACCATACCACTTTTAACCCTGAAAACGTGGGATGGTATACTAAAGTTTCCCCTTATAGTTTAATTTAATGAATTTTAAGTGAAAAATGTGAGTTTGTTTTAATGTGTTGAAATGGCTTCTTGAAATGTTCGAATTTTAGACATTTTTAAACTTTAAAGTTCGAACATTTCATAATCTAAGCGTTTCCAGTATATATAATCCTATCTTTTTTTAATCAGTCAATCTTTCCAACGCCACCTTCAAATTGCGGCGCCAAAGATAGATAACTATGCCAAAGAAATCAGACTGCTACGATTATGCACATACATACGTATGTATATGTATAGTCTCCTCTGCCCAACCATATCCATTTTAACCGTGATATCGTGGGACCTCATTTTTTCTATTATTAACAAAACTTTTTTCGATACCCACCCATTAATGTGTTCAGCTTAATCGAAGCATTTACTCACCTTTAATAAATGTACATAAATTACCCTCTATTGATCGATTTGTTGAAGTTAGTAAACAAACACTACAGTAATCGTTCAATGTTACAATTGTTTACTCTTATGATTCTGTTTTCTGAGAATACCTTCATAATATCGATAATCTAATCGCAGACAATTTATTAGAGGGTACTACAGGTTCAATTTATACTGATCGCGATAAATATTGAGCGTATAGTATATAACATGGATAAATTGATCCGAAACTCCTCTCTTCGCTTTCTGAGAGAGCCCATGATCCCACGGTTTGGTATGGCAACACTGAAAGTTCATGGGCTACGAATCAGGTGACAAGCAAAACAATGAATTGCCAGACAAAATCCCATTAAAAATAACTGACAAAATCAGTTCGTTATTTTTCATTGTGGAGTACATAAGTAATTGTGTTGTGAAAATATAGTGTTTTTTATTAAAAATACAGTGTATAAATGTTTTTACTAAAAATAAAGTTGGTAAGTGTATTATTAAAGCCATCGTAAATACATGTATATAAATATATTATGTTTTTGTATTATAGGAAAATGCCGAGAACTAAAAATAAGTGTGTGGCTGGATGCGTAGGAGCGCGACGGTTTTTCAATTTCCCCAACAAGGAAAAGGATGGATCCAGGTTCGTAAATAATTTTAATTAGTAGAAAAATATAGTTATTTAGTGAAATTTAGAAATATTTTTTCATAAATGGTGCCTATTTTGATTTTGTTTTAGATGCAATTTATTGCATGATAAAAAATATATCATACTTGCGAAATGTAATGTAATTTTGTAAATAGTATTGTAATATTTAATAGATCCAATTTAATATGTTGTTTGGAGTAGCGTAGTAGATGTAAATATTACTATAATTATAATTTATAAGCACAAATAAATGTAATACTAGTAATATAAATAATAAATTATAAATACTAATAAATGTTGTGATTTTATTTTGTACCTATATGGGTGATATAGGCTTATAGGGGAACCGAGCACCCAAAACTAACTTCGGTAACGCGCCTTTTGTATACCTCAGCGGTGGTGTGGAAATTACAAACTCCCAAAGCATTTACTAAAAATTCCCTAACACATTTCTTCCATAGTGGCATCATTGGCAAATGTTATAAAAAATGTGGACTTTGACAGCGCTCTCTCGAATCAAAGAGTTTCGTATCAATTTATCCATGGTATATAATACAGAGAACCGCAACCCATATCACACCATTTTATACATATTTTGAAAATCCTATCTTGGTGTTAAAGTGGCCATACACGACACACATGTGCGTTCGATCGGTATGTGTGCAATTGATGTTTACTCCTGTATGGACTTGTGCGCATACCTATCCATTTTCACGAAAATGTTTGATTTTTTACGATCAGTGTGCACACATGTATGCCGTGAATGGCGCTGTGTGCACACAAATTTTTCTTTTTTTTCGTTTCGCCGAATAGGAAAGATCGCGGACAAACAATTTTCCGCTTGCTTGTCGCACATGTTCACTGTGTGAAAAACGAATGCAAAATGAATTTGATGTGCTGAACACAATGAGCGCGACAGGCTGCAAGCGACATCTGTCAAATAATAAAATATACACGTTCTTATGCACACAGTTATTTTGGCAGCTGCACGACTACACGACTGCAGGCCGACAGTTACACTCAGCGAAAAAAAAACCCACGCAGTCGAAAATTTTCTAATATTCCTATTTTGAACTGTCACTGTTTGCTCAAAATTCACTATTTGTCTTATTTAGCTGTTTTGTCATGTGACTACATTATTTTGCCTTTATTTTTAAAACCGTTAGCGTCCGCACGTGTTTATTACAGAAGTTGCGGTTTTTTCTTTTGGATCAGTTGTGATAACAAGTTAAGTTGAACATGGTGGTGTCAACAAAAAAAAAACAGAAATCGTAACTTTATATAAAATAAATTATCCAAAGGTCAAAAAGCTCGTGAAATAGGCATAAGAGATTGGAACGTGCGTATTATAATTAAAAATTATACGTATTTTAACTGAATAGCTCGAAAAAAGGGCAGTGGACGTCTGAAAACAGTAAAACCTCGACAAAAACGACAAATTAAACGGATGTGCATTAATGATCGCTTTCAACATGCTGGAACAATCAATGCAACATTATACGAAACCACTGGGGTAAAAATAACTACAAGTTCTATACAAAATTTGCCGAATATTCTTGGACTCCGAGCGCGACGTCCAGCCAAAAAGCCACTTCTCATTACACGAATGAAGAAATACTGACTAGAGTGGGCAAAATTACACAAAATGTGGACTACATCAGATTGGGGAAATGTTATTTTTTCCGATGAGTCGAAATTTAATTTGTTGGAACCCGACGGAAATGCCGCAGTGCGTCATGGGAAAGGGGAGCGTTTTTTGGAAAACTGTGTTTGGCCCACCGTAAAGCATTCGCCTTATTTAATGGTGTAGGGAGCTGTAACCAAGTTTGGGTTTGGGCCGCTAATTATTCTAAAAAGATCTGTGAATGCCAAAATATAAATTGGAATTTTGAGAGAAGGAGTTTTGTGAATTATTGAACAGCTGGCCGAACGCGCCCAAAAAGTTTATTTTCAGGATATTTCAGCCCCTTGTCATAGAGCCAAAGCGGTAACCAAAGCAGAAAAATATTGAAATAGATTTTTCACTAATTTATTACAAACACTTACAGGTTTCAAAACAAAAAGATTTTTATGGAATGGGGACTCTCACGTGGCCAGGAAACAGTTCAGACCTCAATCCAATTGAGAACTGCTAGCATTATTTGGGCAAAATGGTGGACAAAATGATAAGAGAAAAGCATCCAAAAAGTCTAAAAGAAATAGAAAAAATTGTTGAAGCTGTGCGGAATGAATAAATTAATTAAAATTATCTTCAACGCTTTTATGAATCCATGCCTAAACATATAGCCGATGTTATTAGGAGGAGGGGGTGTTCTACAAAATACTAAGAATTTTTTTATACAAAATATTTTATTTTGATTCGTTATGTATTCTAATGCAAAATAAAAAATTTTATAAAACATAAAATATGTAAATAACTTGTTTAAAAATTACATTATTGTTCATAAGAAAATTTACTTCTGTGGTTTGTTATGTGTGTGTTTTTACATTTTTATCTATAACAAGTGTTAAACTATAAGTTTTTTATATAAAAATGCTTGAAACATAAACTAAATAAAAGTGTTGACCCTCAAAGAAAAATGTTTATCTTAGAACAATATTAATCCAAGTTTTGCGCTATATAAAAGCAGCGTTTGAAAAACTACGCTACTCCCGTAGCATTTCATTTTACTCTTGCTACCGCTCTCACTTTGTCGGGAGCCACAGCATAGCCTTAGCATAACAATGTAAAAGAAGGGCTCTACTCTGCTCCGAGTTTTGTTGGGTAAAAAACTATAGCTGGAGCGGTAGCAAAAAATTAAATTCTGCGCTATGCTCTGGCGTAGCGGTAGCAAAAAATTGGGAGCGGTAACACAGCAGAGCTAATGAAAATTTTCATGTGCTACAACTCCCGCATGTGTTTGTTGTTTTTTTTTCTTTTCTTTGCTATTTTTTGTCGTAATATTTGAATTAATTGAATAATTCAAACAAAAAAATGTTATGCAAATCATTTTGGCACTTGTTGCGTCAAGTGACTTTATAAATCTAAAATCAAATATTTTAAGAAATATATTAATAAAGTCAATTAGATAATAATTGAATAAATTATATATATTTTTTTACTATGTAAAATATTTACCATTTTTATATTACCAAAAACATCATCTATTCCAAATGTATTACAATACTCAATTACTATGAATTTTCGAAATTAATTTTAACTACATTCCTTTCGCCTTTTTTTATATACATTAGGGGGTTTTTTTTAACTATTAATTTTCTTCAGTCCCGTCACGAAATTTCCTTGGAAATACCATACAAAAACTTCCTTGAAATGCTTAGCCCTAAATATTAACATTAAAAACTGGACCAAGGCATGTAAAAACTGTCCATAGAAAATACACGACAATCCAAAAGTGGCCAGAGCAACAAAGTCGAAACTCACACCGGCGAGGTATTAGGCTCTAAACTTGTTTTTTCCAAGAAATTCGCATTCGCTCGAAATGTGAAGAGGAAGTGTGAACAATTCTGAGAAACATGCGTCTAAAGCAGCGTTGTCCAACGTGACTGTGTGCACGTTATATTTGTGTTGGTTATTCTAGCGCCAGCTGATCGCAAAATTATGCTTTGATTGCATACGAAGTTGAATACAGTAGCACAATCGTGCTTTCACAGACACTTGTCGCGACATTTTGGTGTGAGGTGTCTGGCCACTGTCCGTGCGCTATTGTGCGCATAGGCCATGGACAACGCTGGTCTAAAGTCAAGCGATGCCTTAAAATACCTCTGATCTGTAGGAATTTAAAGATAAAAAATCAGGATTGTCGTGTATTTTCTATGGACAATTTTTACATGCCTTGGTCCAGCTTTTAATGTTAATATTTAGGGCTAAACATTTCAAGGAAGTTTTTGTATGGAATTTCCAAGGAAATTTCGTGACGGGACTGAAGAAAATTAATAGTTAAAAAAAACACCCTAATGTATATAAAAAAGGCGAAAGGAATGTAGTTAAAATTAATTTCGAAAATTCATAGTAATTGAGTATTGTAATACATTTGGAATGGATGATGTTTTTGGTAATATAAAAATGGTAAATATTTTACATAGTAAAAAAATATATATAATTTATTCAATTATTATCTAATTGACTTTATTAATATATTTCTTAAAATATTTGATTTTAGATTTATAAAGTCACTTGACGCAACAAGTGCCAAAATGATTTGCATAACATTTTTTTGTTTGAATTATTCAATTAATTTAAATATTACGACAGAAAATAATTAATTTTTTGCTACCGCTCCAGCTATAGTTTTTTACCTAACAAAATTCGGAGCAGAGTAGAGCACTTCTTTTACATTGTTATGCTAAGACTATGCTGTGGCTCCCGGAAAAGTGAGAGCGGTAGCGATAGCATAGCATTGTCTTTATATGCACTTATATGCATTTTACGACCGATGACCGAAGCTGCTGTCACTTTTTGATCGATTACGTCGATTATAGTTATCCAATTGTCTTAAAATTTTTATGAAATGTCAACAAGAGATCAAACTTTTTAATTCATATACCCACCAATGGGTGGCGCTACCAGAAACAGTTATATTTTCTTTTGCGACAGACCTTGTATAAATGATAATATTGTTACAAAAGTAGTATTAAGATGTATTTGTATTGCTATATGCATCCCTTATTATGAACAATAGCTGTAGGTATATGGAATAGCATTTGTCTTGTTGTAGACATCTGGCGCCGCGGCTGTCTGCTTGTCGAAACAATAGACATCTGGCGCCGCACTGTCTGCGTGTCGACTTAAACAATTGCTGAGTCTGGCGCCGCGGCTGTCTGCTTGCGTCTGGCGCCGTATAGCATTATGTTCTGGTAATTTCCAGACGCAATATTCTAGAAGGACCAGAAACTTGGGCCAGAAACTTCTACAAAGGTAGAAGAGAAAGTAGAAGAACAACGAACATCATCAAGTGTAGACATGAACACGTTGTTAGTGGCTATTAAGCAAATGGCAGAAAATGTAGTGCAAACAGAAAATTGTCTGGCACAGCAAATAGCCGAAAATGCAGAAAATGCAGTGCAGGCAGAAAATCGTCTGGCACAGCAAATAACGCAAATAGCTGAAAATACATCACAGTTAGAGTCTCGCCTTACACAACAAATAACTGAAAATAATACGCAGTTAGAAAAGCGTTTGGTACAACAGATTACATAAAATAATACAGAAGTGCAAGAGAAATTTTCAAAATTTGAAGACGAATTAAGCACAATAAAAAATGACGAAGAAAATTTAAGATCAGAATTTCTTCAACTGAGTAATCGTGTGCGAGAGCTGCAACTACATGGCCCTACACCATCAACAAATAATCAAAGATTGAAGGCACCCACATTCGATGGAAGTATTCCATTTCAAATTTTCAAACTTCAGTTTGAAAAGACAGCAATGGCCAATAATTGGAATGCAGCGGACAAGGTGGCGTCCTTGTTTGTATCATTGAAAGGACCTGCGACAGAAATCCTTCAGACTATTCCAGACTGTGAACGGGACAACTATGAGGCATTGATGAGTGCGATAGAAAGACGATATGGTAGTGAGCACCGGAAACAAATATACCAGATCGAACTGCAAAATAGGGGTCAGAAGATGAACGAGTCATTACAAGAGTTCGCAACTGAAATCGAACGACTGGCTCATTTGGCAAATGCAGATGCACCTGTGGAATACATTGAGAGGGTAAAAATTCAATGTTTCATAAATGGAATTCGTGATGTGGACACCAAACGCGCCACATATGCATTGCCAAAAAGAACGTTTGCTGAAACGGTTTCGCACGCCCTCACACAGGAAACAGCTTCGCTTCTAAGTAAACCAGCACACAAAGTACAAAGAGTTGAAATGGAACAACCGGCGCTGATGGAAGAAATATTGAAGACTTTGAAGACAATTGCTGCACCGCGAGTAAATACAACAGGAAGATGTTTCAACTGTGGAAAAGCGGGTCACTTTGCCCGAAATTGCAATATAAAAGTAAACCCATCAAAACGGAAACAACCAACAGATAACGAGGACGGAGCATCCACATCTCACAAGTCGTTAAACTAAAACGGAACAGTTCAAAGGGGCGTGAGCTGGTTCCCACAACTATTTGCCCCGCCATCTCGATATCACAAGTAGGTCGCCATGACAACAATCTTACTATCAACGGCATCGTAAATGGACGACTGTCAACGCTTACTTTGGATACTGGTGCCACACATTCAATTATCCGACCGGATGTGGTGAGAGGAACGGTTGAACCATTAGTTGGTTGCAAGCTTCGAACGGCCACTGGAGAGGAAGCAGCTGTTGCGGGAAAAGTGTTCTGCGAAGTCATAATTGGTACCCTGGAAGTTAATCACACCTTCATCGTAGCAGAAATCACGGATGAAATTATAATGGGAGTAGATTTCATGATTGATCGGGGTTACTTTGGATTTAAACAAGCAAATGCTGTTTTGCCAGAACATGGAGATGCCTATAAACACCGGATATGTGACCAACGTTGAAAGTAAGAGGGTGATTGTTGATGATAATCAGAGTATTCCACCAAAATCTGAGGCGATTGTATGGGCTAAAGTGAATGGAGCAGGTGGGACTGAAGAGTTGTGGATTGTGGAACCAACAAAAATAGATACACCCATATTGGTAGGAAGAACGCTTGTGAAAACTAGAGAAGACGCCACCATTCCGGTCAGAGTAGTGAATGAATTCAACACGCCTATAAGTCTGAAGAAAGGAGCAGTAATTGGACAGTGCCAGAATATAAGTGCAATAGCACGATGCGAACGGTCACAACAGAAGCCTACTATTGAGCCACAACAGATAAGTCCTACACTCCTAAATAATTTGCTGAACGAACTGCATGGAAATGAAAAATTAAAAGTAGAAAATCTATTAGAAAAATACGCATCCATATTTGCAAACGAAGGAAACACAGGAAGAACCGGCATTGTCAAACATCGCATAAATACCGGAGACGCTAAACCAATCCGACAAGCTCCGCGTAGGGTTCCACTAGCAAAACGTGAGGATGCTAACAAAATTATTGAAGACATGCACAAAAACGGTGTAATCGAACCTTCAATAAGTCCATGGAGCTCACCTATCGTCTTAGTTAAAAAGAAAGATGGTAGCACCCGTTTCTGCGTAGATTATAGGAAGTTGAATGATGTCACAAAGAAAGACAGTTATCCTCTACCAAGAATCGACGATACATTAGACACCTTGTCTGGAGCGAAATGGTTTTCTACATTAGATCTACAAAGTGGATATTGGCAAGTCGAGATTGATGAATGTGACCGTGAAAAGACCGCTTTCAGTATGGGCGACGGGTTATGGGAATTCTCTGTGATGCCATTTGGGTTATGTAATGCGCCTGCAACGTTCGAGCGACTGATGGAACATGTGTTAAAAGGACTCAACTGGAAGACATGTTTGGTGTATCTTGATGACATTATCATCATGGGAAAAAGTTTTGATGATCATCTGAAAAATCTAGAGGAAGTCTTTCAGCGAATAGCATCAGCCGGATTACGCTTGAATCCCAAAAAGTGCTCATTATGGAAGAAGCAGGTCACATATCTCGGACATAAAGTGTCAACTGAGGAGATTCACACCGAGGAAGGAAAAATAAAAGCAGTTAAAGATTGGCCTCGACCCACCAACATACATGAACTCCGCAGCTTCCTCGGTTTATGCACGTATTACCGCCGTTTTGTACCTGGATTTGCGAACGTGGCTAGAAATTTACATGATTTAACAAAGAAGAATCGCCCGTTTGTATGGCAGTTGGAACAAGAAAAAGCGTTTGAGCAACTTAAAGAACTTTGTACGGCGCCGATGTTGGCTTATCCAATACCTGGAAAGAAATTCATCCTGGATACAGATGCGAGCGCTTATGGAATTGGAGGTGTCCTGTCTCAGCTCATCGACGGACAAGAAAGAGTAATTGGGTATTACAGCAGAGTGCTCGGGAAACCAGAGAAAAACTACTGTGTGACGCGAAAAGAACTACTAGCTGTGGTGGAATGTGTAAAACATTTCCACAAGTATTTGTATGGACAACGATTCTTGCTGAGGACTGATCATGCAGCATTAAAATGGTTATTACAGTTTAGGAATCCGGAAGGCCAAATTGCACGATGGATCGAAAGATTACAGAATTACGACTTCGAAACGGAACATCGAAAGGGGATTCACCACAAAAATGCGGATGCATTATCACGTCGCCCTTGTCCACTGGAATGTAAACATTGCTCCAAATCAGAAGGAAAAGAATATGAATATATATGAATATAGAACCTGAAGATGATTGGACTCCTCACCGCATCAGAATCAATCAGCTGGAGGACCCTGATCTTGCAAAGCTGATAATAGCCAAAGAAAATGGGGTACGACCACCAAAGGAACAAATAAGTAGCGAGAGTCCAACGGCAAAAGCATATTGGGCCCAATGGAACAGCATAAACCTCGTTAATGGATACCTTCATCGTACCTGGGAAAGTGAAGATGGCAAACAGTCTCGTCTGCTGATCATAGTACCGAAGTCCATGATCCCGAAAGTATTGAAAGAATATCACAATGGGCCTAGTGGAGGGCACCTTGGAATTACAAAAACTATAGAGAAGATTAAACAACGGTTCTACTGGATCGGTTGTCGAGATTCCATAGCAGAATGGATAAGTAATTGCGTAGAGTGCATGGCAGCTAAAGGCCCTAAAGCCAAAAGTCGCGGTAGGCTACAACAGTACAACGTGGGATCACCATTTGAACGAGTCGCAATGGATGTTGCAGGTCCGTTCCCAACCAGTACGGCCGGAAACAAATATCTACTGGTTGTCATGGACTATTTCAGTAAATGGCCAGAAGTATATGCCTTACCAAACCAAGAAGCGAAGACAGTAGCCGAAGCGTTTGTAGAAAATTGGATAACAAGGTTCGGAGTGCCCGTCGAATTACACTCAGATCAAGGCAGGAATTTCGAATCTTCCATTTTCCAAGAAGTCTGTACGTTATTGGGCATCCACAAGACACGGACAACAGTGTTACACCCACAATCAGATGGGATGGTAGAGAGATTCAACCGAACGCTCGAAGAACATCTGCGGAAAATCGTTAATAAAGATCAACGGAATTGGGACAAGTGCATCCAGATGTTCCTGCTGGCGTATCGTTCAGCAAAGCACGAGACAACTGGTTACACGCCAGCAAAGATTATTTTTGGACCTGATCTGCGACTCCCTGCTGATCTTAAGTTTGGAACGAATCCTACAGCTGTAAGAAATGATGGAGATTATTGTTCTGCCTTAAAGGAAGAAATGAATGAATTGCATCTAATGGTAAGACAGCATACGCATCTGATGAGCAATAAGATGAAGGACCGGTTTGATCAAGCGGCAAATTCAAAAGGTTTTGAAGAAGGTGATCTGGTCCTGTTGTACAATCCACTTCGAAAGAAAGGCTTGTCCCCGAAACTGCAGACAGCCTGGGAAGGACCCTATATGGTGATGAAACGACTTAATGACGTGGTATACCGCATACAAAGAAATGGGAAAGCACGATGTAAAATGAAAGTAGTACATTTGGAGAGGCTCGCCCCATTTGGTTCAAGAGGATTTGTGCCTAATCGGGACGATTAGACTTTAGTGGAGGGCAGTGTTACAAAAGTAGTATTAAGATGTATTTGTATTGCTATATGCATCCCTTATTATGAACAATAGCTGTAGGTATATGGAATAGCATTTGTCTTGTTGTAGACATCTGGCGCCACGGCTGTCTGCTTGTCGAAACAATAGACATCTGGCGCCGCACTGTCTGCGTGTCGACTTAAACAATTGCTGAGTCTGGCGCCGCGGCTGTCTGCTTGCGTCTGGCGCCGTATAGCATTATGTTCTGGTAATTTCCAGACGCAATATTCTTGAAGGATACGTCGGCATCAGCGAGAAGTGCGCGGCTATATAAGCCGTGGCAGCGCCAACGTAATCAATCAGTGCTAAGAGTAAACTGCTATAGTGTGGACGAGTTGTGAAATAAAGAGTTGTTGAATTAAATTAAACAGTGTTGATTTTATTTGTCAATCCAGAGATACGAACCTAACAAACTAAACTAGCAAGAGTAAATTCGTAACAATATTTAAAAGCTACCCTAAAAAAATTTCGGAAAATTTGTAAAAATGGAAAAGAAAAATATAACTAATGGTATAAATATGTTCTTACAAAAATTCAAATAAAGAGAAATAAACAAAAAATATCAGTTGTTTTATTTATAAGGAAAATAACTATTACGATAGGCAGTGGTGACCAATGAATAACGAAACAAATGACCTATCGACTAGCTTTCTATAACACATAGAAGGTAATTTGTTGTTGTTCCATCGGAGGAATAAAAATGCCGACGATGTTACTTTTGTGACATTATACTTTATTCTACTACTTTTTCAAATTATGTTCTGCTTATATAACTACTAAAGTGATTACAATTTTCTTAATCTATTTCTTTGTTTTTTTGTTTTTGTTTTATTTTCTTATGAAATACAATATTTGTTAAATGCAATCTTTGTAATTTTGTTAGTGAAATTGTGAGTATCATAGTTTGGATAATAAAATCTTTGATTGTATGATATTTTAATATTTGAGAATGTTTGGTATAGGATCTTAATTGAGCAGTTATTATAATGAATCAATGTAGTGTTTTACAACTTAATTTTTCTGTTGTCGCAGTTCTGGTTTAGTTCTATGCCATTTGCATTTTTTATTAAAATAGTTTCTTCATCAATTTGAAAAATTTCTGTAGTTCTATTTTTGATAAGTTCACAATTTAATAAGTAGATGCAATGTTTAAAAATTTGTAGTTCATTGAGTGGTTTAGCTTCTTCGAATTTATAAGTGACATTTTTGTATTCAAAAACATTTTCAATTTCTGCTGTTATTTCTTTGCCTGCTGTATTTGGTATAGGAATAATAGCTTTTAATTGTACCGATTGAAATTCTTTTGGGATTTTGGCCACGAACATTAACAAATTTTCTTTATATTCCAAGGCGCATAATTTTATATATTGAAGTCTATGTTGTAATTATAAATTTCTTCATTTGTTAAAATGCTAGGGTGAAAAATACTACTTTTTGCTGAAATAATGTTTTCCTGAATCTGGTTTACTGCGTCTTTGAGAATGTTTATCTTTATTGTTTGTTCATGAAGAATCAATATTTTGTCTGTTCCCTCTTGATACATTAAAGAATTCTTTCTTTCGTCTTCAATAATTTGTTTTAATTTTGTGAACGTGTTCGAAAAGAAATTATTAATTTTTATTTGGTGGTTGAGAGCTGTAATTAAATTATATAAATTTTCATCTACTTTCTTAAGGTGATTTTCAGTATCTATTCTATCTCCATCATCCATCGTTCCAAATAGAAATGTATGTACAGAACCTATACCGTTAATTAAACCTCTCTTTTTTCTACTAACTTCTTTTCTTGGGATTAATGTTTTGATTTACCTCTCAAGATTTCAATTTCATTAGATTCTTCTTCTTCTTTACTGGCGTAGACACCGCTTACGCGATTATAGCCGAGTCAACAACAGCGCGCCAATCGTTTCTTCTCTTCGCTACGTGGCGCCAATTGGATATTCCAAGCGAGGCCAGGTCCTTCTCCACTTGGTCCTTCCACCGGAGTGGAGGTCTTCCTCTTCCTCTGCTTCCCGCGGCGGGTACTGCGTCGAATACTTTCAGAGCTGGAGTGTTTTCATCCATCCGGACAACATGACCTAGCCAGCGTAGCCGCTGTCTTTTAATTCGCTGAACTATGTCGATGTCGTCGTATATCTCGTACAGCTCATCGTTCCATCGGATGCGGTATTCGCCGTGGCCAACGCGCAAAGGACCATAAATCTTCCGCAGAACTTTTCTCTCGAAAACTCGCAACGTCGACTCATCGGTTGTTGTCATCGTCCAAGCCTCTGCACCATATAGCAGGACGGGAATTATGAGCGACTTATAGAGTTTGGTTTTTGTTCGTCGAGAGAGGACTTTACTTTTCAATTGCCTACTCAGTCCGAAGTAGCACCTGTTGGCAAGAGTAATCCTGCGTTGGATTTCTAGGCTGACATTGTTGGTGGTGTTAATGCTGGTTCCTAAATAGACGAAATTATCTACAACTTCAAAGTTATGACTGTCAACAGTGACGTGAGTGCCAAGTCGCGAGTGCGACGACTGTTTGTTTGATGACAGGAGATATTTCGTCTTGCCCTCGTTCACTGCCAGACCCATTTGCGTTGCTTCCTTGTTCAGTCTGGAGAAAGCAGAACTAACGGCGCGGGTGTTGAGACCGATGATATCAATATCATCGGCATACGCCAGCAGCTGTACACTCTTATAAAAGATTGTACCTGCTCGATTCAGTTCTGCAGCTCGAATAATTTTCTCCAGCAGCAGATTGAAAAAGTCGCACGATAGGGAGTCGCCTTGTCTGAAACCTCGTTTGGTATCGAACGGCTCGGAGAGGTCCTTCCCGATCCTGACGGAGCTTTTCGTGTTGCTCAACGTCAGTTTACACAGCCGTATTAGTTTTGCGGGGATACCAAATTCAGACATCGCGGCATAAAGGCAGCTCCTTTTCGTGCTATCGAAAGCAGCTTTGAAATCGACGAATAGATGGTGAGTGTTGATTCTCCTTTCACGGGTCTTTTCCAAGATTTGGCGCATGGTGAATATCTGGTCGGTTGTTGATTTACCAGGTCTGAAGCCACACTGATAAGGTCCAATCAGTTTGTTGACGGTGGGCTTTAATCTTTCACACAATACGCTCGATAGAACCTTGTACACGATGTTGAGGAGGCTTATCCCACGGTTGTTGGCGCAGATTGTGGGGTCTCCCTTTTTATGGATTGGGCATAGCACACTTGAATTCCAATCGTTGGGCATGCTTTCATCTGACCATATTTTGCAAAGAAGCTGATGCATGCTCCTTATCAGTTCTTCGCCGCCGTGTTTGAAGCTCACCCGGCAATCCGTCGGCCCCTGCCGCTTTGTTGTTCTTCAGACGAGCAACGTCTATTCGAACTTCTTCATGGCCGGGTAATGGAACGTCTGCTCCATCGTCATCGTTTGTGGAATCGGGTTCGCCTTCTCCTGTTGTTATGTGTTCACTGCCATTCAGCAGGCTGGAGAAGTGTTCCCTCCTTAATCTAAGTATGCTCTGGGCATCGGTGTCTAGATCACCTTTGGGTTCTACAGGAGTATGCTCCGGTCTTGAAACCTTCTCTAAGCCGCCGCATTTTTTCGTAGAATTTTCGAGCATACCCCTGTCGGCCAGCTTATCAAGCTGTTCGTACTCACGCATTTCGGCCTCTTTCTTCTTCTGTCTGCAAATGCGTCTCGCTTCCCTCTTCAACTCTCGGTATCTATCCCATCCCGCACGTGTTGTGGTCGATCGTAACGTTGCGAGGTAGGCAGCCTGTTTTCTCTCCGCTGCGACACGGCACTCCTCGTCGTACCAGCTGTTCTTTTGCACTTTCCGAAAACCAATGGTTTCGGTTGCAGCTGTACGTAAGGAGTTTGAAATGCCGTCCCACAGTTCCCTTATACCGAGTTGTTGACGAGTGCTCTCAGAGAGCAGGAGTGCAAGCCGAGTAGAAAATCGTTCGGCTGTCTGTTGTGATTGCAGCTTCTCGACGTCGAACCTTCCTTGTGTTTGTTGGCGTGCGTTTTTTGCTGCACAGAGGCGGGTGCGAATCTTGGCTGCAACAAGATAGTGGTCCGAGTCGATGTTAGGACCTCGGAGCGCACGCACATCTAAAACACTGGAGACGTGTCTTCCGTCTATCACAACATGATCGATCTGGTTGGTGGTTTTTCGATCCGGAGACAGCCAGGTAGCTTGATGTATCTTCTTATGCTGGAATCTAGTACTACAGATAACCATATTTCGGGCCCCGGCGAAGTCGATCAGCCTCAACCCATTTGGGGATGTTTCCTCGTGGAGGCTGAATTTACCAACCGTAGTGCCAAAGATACCTTCTTTGCCCATCCTGGCGTTGAAGTCGCCAAGCACGATTTTGACATCGTGGCGGGGGCATCTCTCATAAGTGCGCTCCAAGCACTCATAAAAAGCATCTTTGGTCACATCATCCTTCTCTTCCGTCGGGGCGTGGGCGCAAATCAGCGATATGTTGAAGAACCTCGCTTTGATGCGGATTGTGGCTAGACGTTCATTCTCCGGAGTGAATGATAGTACTCGGCGACGGAGTCTCTCTCCCACCACGAATCCAACACCAAACTTGCGCTCCTTTATATGGCCACTGTAGTAAATGTCACAAGGACCTACTCGTCTCTGTCCTTGTCCCGTCCATCGCATTTCTTGGACGGCGGTGATGTCAGCCTTTTTCTTTACGAGGACATCTACCAGCTGGGCAGCGGCACCTTCCCAATTAAGGGACCGGACATTCCAGGTGCATGCCCTCAAATCATAGTCCTTATTTCGTTTGCCATGGTCGTCATCAAAAGGGGGGTCTCTCATCCGAGGCTGTGTTTGCTTTTTCATTGGGGGTGTTTTTTTACGTGGCGGGTCCCAAACCCAGCGCACAACCCTATGCAGGGGATGTTTCGCCTTCTCACGTTAGCTCGCCTTCAAACGGATGTTCTTAGGCTACCCAGAGGATACTTGGTCAAAGACCGGAAGTCGTGAGCTGCTTGAGTCATATGTAAAAGAATCGTTTCTGGCCACTCCCAAGTGAATGGCGATCAGAGAACTTTCCTCACTTGCGTGAACTTCTACACGTGACTCTAATTTCATTAGATAGGGTGTAGTAATGTAGATGTGAATATGTGAGGGTCAATTATGTATATTACGAGGTCAGATGATGTAACAATCTGTTTAGTGTTGGTGATAATTTCTGCGTATCCATTGTCGGTATGTATTTGATGTACTTCCAGTTTGGTTGCATTACTAATTATTACAATTGCTATCATCAATGTTATTTTGAAGATGTAAATGACCTAAAAAATTTGTTTGAACGTTTAATATTTGTCGGGTGAATATTATCTAATGGCAATTTTCTATACCTTGGTTCGTATTTGTGCCGAACCGCTTTATAATTTTTTGCGTAACCTTCTTTTTGAGTGTTATTAAACTCTTCTCTATTTCTATTTAGTTTTCCTATGCATTTTCCTTTAGTCTTCTGAATAGTGTCTTTAATCAAATTTTTATCAGTTTTTCCATTTATAACTTCAAGAGGTGTGGTTTTAATTGTAGACAGATAAGATTTGTTATACCATTCTATGCTTTGAAATACTTTTTCCGCTGTCGAAAGTCTTGGTTTTTCAATTTCTAGGCCTCTAATTCTTTCGGAGAGAGTATTATGAAATCTTTCGATATCTGAATTCACAGTATGACTGTTTTGGAAAATGAACTTCTATTTCTTCTTTCCTAAAAAAGTCTTTTATGTTAATTGAGTTGAATTCATTATCTAATATTAACTTTCTGGGTCTTCCTTTGATAGAAAAGAATAATCGAAGCTTTTCTATAATAGTTATACTGTTTCTATCTTCTAGCTGAAATGCCATAGCAAATTTCGCAAATTTGTCTAAAAAAGTAAGGAAGTAACATTTTTTATTTATGTATATATCTACGTGAACTATTTCATTTATATCTGTTTTCGTTAATTGAAATTTGGTTTTAAAGGTTTTCTATCATATTTTGCTCTATTGCAAACATCGCAATTATTTATATTTTTTTGAATCAAAACTTTCAAATTTTTCCAGTATTTTAGTTTTTTCAATTTTTCATAATTTTCATTAATACCTGCATGGCCTGTTTCATTTTTATGATATTGAGCAATTTGTTTATAAACTTTTTCTTCATTTTTCATATCTTTAGCATGGAGTTCACATCTAAAAAACTTTAACTGCCTATTAAATATTTTTGCTGAACTATATTGTACTGATTATCGGTTAAGTAAGAAAAAATACCTACTTTTCCACTATTTATGTGCCTACGACAAAGATCTATGAAATTATTATTTTTTATATCTTCTGCGCTATTACTAATTGGCAATTTGACAAACGAAAAGTGATAAATATAAAAATAAAATTGAGGAAAATAAAAGTTGGAATAACTTATTAACGAAATACAAAGAAATAGATAAAAGTGTTATATTAGAAATAAATTCGAAGAAATGTTCCGCTTGTCTGTCGCACATGTTCACTGTGTAAAGAACAAACGCAAAATGGATTTGTATATCGTGTATGGCGAAACGATTTCATACAGATCAAACACACAAATGTCGTGTATGGCCCCTTTAAACAAACAAATGCGCAAAATTAATTATGGAAGGCGAGTAATCACACCGAAGTGAAGTGAAAGAGGAGAAATGGCTACTTTTTTCCAGAGGCAAAACAACAAAAATATTCTTGCGGATAAGGAAAGCGTTAATTACTGATAAACTATCGATGACCATGTACTTAACTATTACCCGTCTTGTAGGGTCCTTGTCTGAAGTACTAAACACATAACGACGACCAGACGACAAACGACAAACGAGAGTACGAAAGTGAAATGAAAACAAAACAACGCATGTACACAAAACAACGCAGCTGTCCATTTTAAATGTACACAATTTCGTTGTGGCCATACTAAAACCTTACACTTCAATGAAATTTTAATATTTTGTTCAAAGTTAAATTTTTTATGCAAAAAATAAGTAAATAGGTATATATTTTTGTTTTAAATTATCAATTGTTATTACAAATGATAAAATATAACTATTTTATGCTTTTATTTGTAAAATAACGTCAAGTTTGTAAGAGCTATGAATAATTTTACATTTTACATATTAGTGGCATCACCACTCTTCCTCATCTCTCTTCTTCATTCTACTGTCGTTCTACTGTCGTTGGCAAATAGGAATTAGCGAGAATGACAACTGTCGGCCTACAGTCGTGTTTTCGTGTCGTTGTCAAAATAAGTGTCCATAAGAACGTGTGTAATATTTGACAGATGTCGTTTGTCGACCTGTCGTCGTTATGTGTTTACAGCAGTGTCGACCAAACTACCACACGCACAAAATTATACAAATGTTAGTTAAGAAGAACAAGAAGCGAAGCAAGCAGCGAAACAAAAAGTAAACAAAGCAGCTACACCGAAAATAAAGAGCAACTATAAACGACGCCTTTTTCTTTTGTTTACCCTTTTCTTCAGTATCAACTGCTTTGTAAATGTTCATTTTTTTAAATTCGCTATTTTGTTTTCTCTTTCGGAAATTTCAAGATTAGAAATATCTTTATGAGAATTTAAAAAATGCTTTTCTAAATTGAAAAGACGCTTACTCTTAAAAGTACGCTTGCACAACATTTATTGCGCAAGATTATTTTCATTTTCATACATAAAAAATTGATCCATTTTTTTGCTCAGTGCAAGAACAAATTTTGCCGTAGCGAGTGTCTAATTTGCTGCGAAGCTTCGGGCATGTTGGTGTGAAAAAACGATCGCTCAACTGTAGGTGTGAAAAAACGAAGACTAAAAATAGTAGGAGCTGGTCGAGGCTGGTTTACAGCTTGAACGTTATAAACGAAAGCGATTTTTTATAGATTTCAAAGTTGATGTTCGGGTTAAGACCTAACCAATACTCTTAACCATATTTTGAGGAACACGTATACGAGAATCAAATAGAAATGACGATAAATTGCAAGAAATCACTATACAGCGATATTCGCAGTTTCCATAATGTTCGAGTAGCGAAGTTTTTTTCAACGACCTAGTATACCTAGTGTATCTGCCGCATTGTGCAGTTATACTTCGAGTGTTGCAGTATTAAGGGGTTACATGGGTTTCACAGTTCCAAAAAATCAAATTTTGTCTTATTAAATTCTATAACATCTCTAGAATATTGTGCTAAATTTTCAAGTTGATGCAGCTAATAGTATCGGAGATACAGCCTTTGAGAACTTGTGCGCTTGCAGCTAGCTAGGCTAACTACGCCATCTTGATGAAATTTTACACAAGTCTTCAAGATATCATTTACAAGGTCTTGAACGAAGGATTTTTTGGTTTTTTTAATTACAATTATTTAAAAAAAAATTTCGAGAAATTTTCATTGAAATTTGCTTTTTGTTATAAAAACGTCTGCCAAAAATCCAATTTTATTTTTTTTTCCTTCGTCCAAAACCTAGTTTATTGTCTTTACTAAAACACGTATTTTTATTTTTATTATAAGCGTGTTTCACCACGAAAATAGCAGAATTGAGAATTTTCAGTGTTAAATGAGAAAAATAATGCTAATTCCAATGTAAACAAATTTATGCCTACAGATTCGTTTATTTCCTATGCGCAACCGACTCGACATATAATTTATATATGATCCGTATATATGTATTTGGTATCAAAGCATATACTAAGTACATAAGTATGTACATAGTTACGTTAAAATTTACCTATTTTATGATGAATTCCATAAAAACTTTGCAAATATATAGGTATATAACTTAATAAGATGTATATTTATAATTCAATAAGATTTGTATTACCACTTAAATATGCATTTTATATACTTAGGTTTGCTACGGCATATATTTATATACGTAAATATGTATATATTTGCTCTGGTCATTAATCGTTTCCATATCATGTTAAAAGACCAAGCGGTCGCACATTTGGCCTTATATGTTTAGTATGTAATTATGTGTGCATGTAAACAAATATAAAAGAACCATACGCATAATGTTTGTAAATTTGTCTACATGCAACATACATATGTATGTATGTAAATATATACACTCAATGCTTCATGCGAAATTTCCGTTGTTGCGGACCTTATAACCCTATAGGACCCTATAACCCTATATATTTTTTAATCAGGAGGACTCTTTCCAATGGAAATCAAGAAATCAAGAAATCGGAATTGTGCCATAATAATAATAAAACGGCATTTAGCTTGTTAAATAACGAAAGGATGTGACTGTTTTCGCCAAATTATAGCTAACTATAATTGTACGCTTTATTGTGGCTGACACATACATATGTAGATAATACTACTACTACCATCTTTATGATTTCTGTTAGTTTGATTATAACTACTAGTTAATAAGATATAGCACTTTTGTGAAGACACTTGTGAAGCTTTACAAACAAATGGATCATAAAGCATTTCGGGGGTTAATAAAGCATTGCTTTTTGGTGGAAAATATTGTTGAATTTAAGATCTGCACTAGGGAAATCAACTGCAGATTTCCTGATGGTGATTTAGACACTACAAAGAGGAAAAAATGTAAACAATCAATTTTTCACCTAAAAATCGGCTTAACAAATGAAAAAATCGTCAATTTTTTCCATTATATGCAAAATATTTAAAAGAAGACGGCTTTTATTTCAAAATACTATATGACAATCTTCAATTAATCAACAATTGTTTTTTGAAGGAAATTCAAAGCTATCGGTAAATTCATCTCAAATTAGTTAAAATCATTATTATAAAGTGTAGTTCATTTTGAAATGTTGTATAAAACTTACCAATCATCAGCAACATTCCTTAAATCGCAATGAAAATATTTATATTACTACACGCATGCATATTACACACAAAGTTTATTTTCTTTGTTTATTCTCTCTTTCTCTTCTAATGTGGATCATTCTCAATGCGTAACCTGCTATCAAAATTGCTTGACTACAGCTCAAAAAATACGGATTTTTTTCTTGAGCAATTAGTTGAGAGCTGGAAACGGACATTATCTATTAAAAAAACGCTTCAAAATCACCACCATTTAAAGGTGTCAGCATACAAAGAGACATAGGGACAGAAAAAGGCACTTTGTTGTAAACTATGTATTGATGAATAAATACGATTAGTATAGTAATTTGATTTTTTTATTTATTAACATGCATGGTATAAATTTATAAAATGTTTTAGAAAATGATGAATAAGGATAAAAATAACATATTCAAAAATGTTTAAATAAAGTTGTTAATAACATTGAACATTGGCTAAATGAGCACCTGACCCCCCTCTTAATATAATACTCCTACACCCCACACATACACACCATACTCAACACGACTACGCCATCTACATATATCATCCACACATCATACTCAACACGTCTACACCATATTCAACATACACACCTCACACTCAACACACCTACATCATATACACCACACACGAGAACACCGGACACAATGAACAAAAAGGACTGACGGACGGCGCCGAGTCTCTTTTAATATCGGTCCGTGCGCTTATACGTATGTACATACCAATCGGTCAACCGAGTATCCCGTTTTTAATACTTTTACAAAATTATTATAAACATTGGGCGCCGCGTTTGTCTACTTAAACAATAGTTGCATTTGGCGCCTTATAGCATTATGTTCTTATAATTGTCAGACGCAATATTCTAGAAGGACACTTCGGCATCAGCAAGGAGTGCGTGGCTATATAAGCCGTGGCAGCCCCAACGTAATCATCCAGTTCTAAGAGTAAACTGCTATAGTGTAGACGAATCGTGAAATAAAGAGATTTTGTTAAATTGAATTTAACAGTTTTTGGTTTTATTGGTCAATCCAGAGATACGAACCTAGTAAAGTAAACTAGTAAGGAGTAAATTCGTAACAATTGGTGTCAGAAGTGGGATTGTCAAATAGTCCAAATTCAAGATGGTTAAATTCTGAGAATTGAGAATTCAGCAATTAAAAAAGGAACTGGAGGAGCGTAATTTGCCGATAAGCGGGCAAAAGTCGGATCTGCAGGCACGACTACGTGAAGCAATGGAAGCGGATGGAATTAATGTGGACGAGTTCGAATTTGATGGGCCAGGAACTTCTACAAAGGTAGAAGAAAAAGTAGAAGAACAACGAACATCATCAAGTGTAGACACGAACATGCTGTTAGTGGCTATTAAGCAAATAGCAGAAAATGCAGTGCAAACAGAAAATCGTCTGGCACAGCAAATAGTTGAAAATACATCACAGTTAAAGTCTTGCCTTACACAACAAATGACTGAAAATAATACGCAGTTAGAAAAGCGTTTGGTTCAACAGATTACAGAAGATACTACACAAGTACAAAAACAAGTGCTAGAGAAATTTTCAAAATTTGAAGACGAATTAAGCACGTTAAAAAATGACGAAGAAAATTTTAGATCAGCAGTTCTTCAATTGAGTAATCGTATGCGAGAACTGCAACTGCATGGCCCTGCACCATCAACAAATAACCCAAGATCAAGCGGCACCCACATTCGATGGAAGTATTCCATTTCAAGTTTTCAAACTTCAGTTTGAAAAGACAGCAATGGCCAATAACTGGAATGCAGCGGACAAAGTAGCGTCCTTGTTTGTATCATTGAAAGGACCTGCGGCAGAAATCCTTCAGACTATTTCAGATTGTGAACGGGACAACTACGAGGCATTGATGAGTGCGATAGAAAGACGATATGGTAGTGAGCACCGGAAACAAATATACCAGATCGAACTGCAAAATAGGGGTCAGAAGATGAGCGAGTCATTGCAAGAGTTCGCAACTGAAATAGAACAACTGGCTCATTTGGCAAATGCAGATGCACCTGTGGATTACATTGAGAGGGTAAAAATTCAATGTTTCATAAATGGAATTCGTGATGTGGACACCAAACGCGCCACATATGCATTGCCAAAAAGAACGTTTGCTGAAACGGTTTTGCACGTAAAAATTGCTCGAAATCAGAAGGAAAAGAAGGTATAATCGACGTACGATTACTGAATATAGAACCTGAAGATGATTGGACTCCTCACCGCATCAGAATCAATCAGCTGGAGGACCCTGATCTTACAAAGCTGATAATAGCCAAAGAAAATGGGCTACGACCACCAAAGGAACAAATAAGTAGCGAGAGTCCAACTGCAAAAGCATATTGGGCCCAATGGAACAGCATAAACCTCGTTAATGGACACGTTCATCGTACCTGGCAAACAGTCTCGTCTGCCGATCATAGTACCGAAGTCCATGATCCCGAAAGTATTGAAAGAATATCACAATGGACCTAGTGGAAGACACCTTGGAATTACAAAAACTATAGAGAAGATTAAACAACGGTTCTACTGGATTGGTTGTCGAGATTCATTAGCAGAATGGATAAGTAATTGTGTAAAGTGCATGGCAGCTAAAGGTCCTAAAGTCAAAAGTCGCGGTAGGCTGCAACAGTACAACGTGGGATCACCATTTGAACGAGTGACAATGGATTTTGCAGGTCCGTTCCCAACCAGTACGGCCGGAAACGAATATCTACTGGTTGTCATGGACTATTTCAGTAAATGGCCAGAAATGTATGCCTTACAAAACCAAGAAGCGAAGACAGTAGCCGAAGCGTTTGTAGAAAATTATATAACGAGGCTCGAAGTGCCCGTCGAATTACACTCAGATCAAGGCAGGAACTTCGAATCTTCCATTTTCCAAGAAGTCTGTACATTATTGGGCATCCTCAAATCACGGACAACAGCGTTACATCCACAATCAGATGGGATGGTAGAGAGATTCAACCGAACGCTCGAAGAACATCTGCGGAAAATCGTTGATAAAGATCAACGGAATTGGGACAAGTGCATCCAGATGTTCCTGCTGGCGTATCGTTCAGCGAAGCACGAAACAACTGGTTACACGCCAGCAAAGATTATTTTCGGATCTGATCTGCGACTCCTGCTGATCTTAAGTTTGGAACGAATCCTGCAGCTGTAAGAAATGATGGAGACTATTGCTCTGCTTTAAAGGAAAAAATGAGTGAATTGCATCTAATGGTAAGCAGTGGCGTAGCTAGCATAGGTGACACCCGGGGCGGATTTTGAAGGTGTCACCCCAAAACTCAATCAAAACTTTTAAAGTAAAAAAATAATCATTTACATTTTATTAAAACATGAGTATTACAAATATTATATTAGTATATTATGTGAAAAAATTAAAATTTCTTCCTTCTAGCTTTGACACTTGCAAACTCCGAAATCACGTCTTCAAAATTTATATCTTGTGTTGCTTCATGTTCTATCGTTAAAATACCAAGATTGTTTAATCTGGTTTCAGTCATTGTAGACCGCAAGTAATTTTTAATTAATTTTAATTTGCTGAAACTTCTCTCACATGAAGCGACTGATGCACATATTGTCATAAATAACTTTAATGCAACCGTTAGATTCGGAAGAGAAGCTGTAAAGTCCCATTCCACAATGAATTTCAAATAGTCCAGCGTCACCCAATTAGAGACAGTGATATTAGCCGCTTTTAAATGTCTTCTCAATCTTGGTATTTCTAAAAGTAATTCTGTTTCTGATACTTCATCGTAAAGGTTAGTAAATTTTGATATAGCAAATTTTAACTGTTCAGTGTTTGCCAAAAGCAAGGTCTTTGACTGCACAACTTCAAACAATGAAGCTACGTCTTTAATGAACTTTACTCGTGTTTCGAGTTCAATATTGAATCTGTCAATACATTCTAACATGTCCTTTTGAAGTTCCGCTCTAAGTGTAAGTCCAGTATCGGTGGCTAACTCACCGGGCATGCGTTTCTTGCGACGAATTCGTCGTTCCATCGAAATGTTGTATTCTTCCGATTTTTGTACAGCAAAATCTATTGCCTCTCCTGCTAGATGCAACCGTTTCTCTCCAATGAATAGACTAAGTGCTTCTAGTTTTATGATTATTTCATCAACACATAAACCTTTACTTTGCAATGCAATCTGAGCATAGTTCACTTCCCTTAGCACATCATTCCAAAAGAAAAGAAAACAAAGAAATGAGAAATTGCACACAGCAGAGATAAGATTTTGTGCAGCACCTCTAGTTTCTAAATTTACGTCTTGGTCACATAGTTCCTCAATTGCAGATATTATCCCATCAAAATTTTCAGCCAATACTTTTACTGCACCATAATGAGCACTCCAGCGCGTTGTCGAAAGTCTTTTAACAGATGCTTTGCAGTGATTGAGGAGCACTTCCCAGCGGCTTGTGGAAGTTGAAAAAAAGTTAAATATTGTCTCCACTGCTCCGAAAAATGTAACACAATTCACATTTTGTGCAAACGAATGTTGGCCGCATAAATGCAGATAACACAATTTGCTTTACAGTTTTTGATTTTAATAAACTGGTTAGTAATTTTTCGAAACCTTAGTTATTATAATTTATCTAACCGAGATTTAAATTTTCGTTTAGGCTTAGTAAATATAGTAATTTTTCACGAACATTATAATAAATTTTATTATATTTTTTTCTCCGTGTACACGTTACGTAACTAGCTTTGTGAAATATATTTTTATATAAATTAACAATCCTGCAACTGGGTGTAAATAGTATGTATTTAAGTAGATATGACTAGAAAATAATAGCAAAAATACTTTACTTACCTTGTTTATTTTCTTCAAGAATCTTAATAGTCGGTTTTATACAAAAATTGTTGTTTTTAATATCTAATAATTAACAAACACTTTGCACTAAACTTTCACACGTTCACGTAAAAGAATATTGAAATAAATGCGGTCGGAAACAAAAGAAATTGCCCAATCCACAACACATGTGACGAGCTCTATATCAAGGGAATCCCCTGACTAGCGTTGGTTGTGCGAATTCCACCTAATTCTCTTTTGTAACGGCTAATCAATTTGTACAAGTCAAACGAAAGTTTACCGCCCAGGACTGTATCGTTTTGCATGCAAAATTTAAGAAATTCTTGAAGCGTGTTAAAAAAAAAGAACTTACATAACAAGTAACATCTCAATACAATTTAAGAAAGATGCAAAGTAATTCAAAATAATCACTTAAATAACTCTATCTTTTAATTTACATAATATCTATTAAAGAGATGCTCATTAAGCTTTAAAATTTATATGTAGCTTAAATGCTAACACAACACCCTAATTACATGAAAGTAACAAAAAAACTGTTATACAACACCCTATTTTCACGTCTTCAAAATTTATATTTTGTGTTGCTTCATGTTCTATCGTTAAAATACCAAGATTGTTTAATCTGGTTTCAGTCATTGTAGACCGCAAGTAATTTTTAATTAATTTTAATTTGCTGAAACTTCTCTCACATGAAGCGACTGATGCACATATTGTCATAAATAACTTTAATGCAACCATTAGATTCGGAAGAGAAGCTGTAAAGTCCCATTCCACAATGAATTTCTATTAAAGTGCTGCTCATTAAGCTTTAAAATTTATATGTAGCTTAAATGCTAACACAACACCCTAATTACATGAAAGTAACAAAAAAACTTTTATACAACACCCTATTTTCTAGAGCAGCGTTGTCCACGGCCTATGAGCACAATAGCGCACGGACAGTGCCAGACACCTCACACCAACATGTCGCGACAAGTGTTTGTGAAAGCACGATTGTGCTACTGTATTCAACTTCGTAGGCAAGCAAAGAAGAATTTTGCGATCAGTTGACGCTAGAATAACCAACACAAGCATAACGTGCACACAGTCACGTTGGACAACACTGCTGTATATACTGAGATTGACAGTGTGCACATTGTTTTGTTTTTAAATACTCGTATCAATTTATTATGCTCGTGGTACGATATTATAGTTACCTAGATTATTTGATTAGTGGCGGTTATGCCACAGATTTACGATTTTTTATAGGTAGAACTGATTGTCATAGTCGGGCTCGGGTGTCACCCCTAACCGGGTGACACCCGGGGCGGACCGCCCCTGCCGCCCTCCCCTAGCTACGCCACTGATGGTAAGACAGCACACGCATCTGATGAGCAATAAGATGAAGGACCGGTTTGATCAAGCGGCAAATTCAAAAGGTTTTGAAGAAGGTGATCTGGTCCTGTTGTACAATTCACTTCGAAAGAAAGGCTTGTCCCCGAAATTGCAGACAGTCTGGGAAGGGCCCTATATGGTGATGAAACGACTTAATGACGTGGTATACCGCATACAAAGAAATGGAAAAGCACGATGTAAAATGAAAGTAGTACATTTGGAGAGAGAGGATTTGTACCTAATCGGGACGATTAGGCTTAAGTGGAGGGCAGTTTTACAAAAGTGGTATTAAGTTTGGTATTTGTATCGCTATATGCATCCCTTATTATAAACATTGGGCGCCGCGTTTGTCTACTTAAACAATAGCTACATTTTGCGCCGCAGCTGTCTGCATTGTCTACTTAAACAATAGCTGCATTTGGCGCCGCAGCTGTCTGCATTGTCTACTTAAACAATAGCTGCATTTGGCGCCTTATAGCATTATGTTCTTATAATTGTCAGACGCAATATTCTAGGAGGACACTTCGGCATCAGCAAGGAGTGCGTGGCTATATAAGCCGTGACAGCCCCAACGTAATCATCCAGTTCTAAGAGTAAACTGCTATAGTGTAGACGAATCCTGAAATAAAGAGATTTTGTTAAGTTGAATTTAACAGTTTTTGGTTTTATTGGTCAATCCAGAGATACGAACCTAGTAAAGTAAACTAGTAAGGAGTAAATTCGTAACAATACGTTTTACCAGCAAAGTCGTCGCCAACACAACGGGTAAGTGCCGAGAGGCTTTTCTACAAAGGAAGACTTCTATTTTTTCCATGGTCCTTCGAAGCCGTACCGGACGGCAGTAGTGGTAACAAAAAAAAATAAAAAATAAAATAAAAATAAATAAAATAAAGTATTAATAATAATAAAAATCGGTCACGGTAACGCGGTAACTAAAACAAAAAAAGTGTTGGTGAATAACCCAGAGTGTAAAACCGTTTAAACAGGCCGTTAACAGGCCAGAACCAGTTGAAAAAAGTGCAAAAATTTGTGGAAAACAACGGTAGGGATGTGAAACATTTTAAAACGGTTACAAAATAAGCCGTTGGTGGATATATACTATACATACATATAAAAAAGTGAAAAGACAACGGTGGTGAGGTGACACAATTAGGAAAACCTTTGGTGGGTACATATAAAAAAAAAAGTTTGTTAAAATTGCTGAAAATAACGGTGGTGACACGGTTTAAATAAAACCCAACATATTGGAAAAAAAAAAGTTTTCATATCTACATACAATATGTATGTATGTATGTACATACTAAGAAAAAAAAACCCAAAAAGAATAAGCTACATTACGTGTGCATATGAGTGCTGTATAAAATTTAAACAAAGTGAGGTGACAAAGTGCAGTGTTAAAATTAATATACACATACAATACACATACGAGTATGTACATATGTAAGGTGAAGTTGACACGGCCCACAAGCGAAAAAGAAAAAAAATAATAATAATAACTAAAAAGAGGGATAACAAAAAGTGCGGTGAAGTGAGAAAGAGCAGAGTAAAAGAAAAAATTAAGACCTGCTATATACATGCATATATACATCTAAGCGGTGATACCCTGCCAACATTTGAAAGTGTCTTTTATCGCCAACGCCAAATACGTCACGCTTTAGTTACTTCCGTACGTTAAAATAAAGATAGTTGTCACGTTCACGTGTCAAACGCCAAATGCGTCACTTTTAAGTCACTTCCAGACGTTAAATTAAAAATTGTTGTCTCGTTATGCAAAAGATAAACAATCAATGAACGCGATCACCGACGTTGAAGTCGCAGCAACTGCAAAATGAAATTAGATGAAAACAACAGAATAGAAAAAGAAGTTGTTGACATTTGACATCTGGTTCATTGGTTTTGTGTCTTCTGCAGTTTGTGGTCAGTGCTAAAGTGCGATATTTTTTTTGGAACTAGTAAAATTATTTGTTTCGTGATGTTTTAATTTGAAATATTATTGAAAATATAATTAAAATGAGTCAGCAAAGGCTATTAAATTGAAAAATAAAAGAGAAGCATCTAAATTAATATGCAATATTAATGAGAGCATATATAGCGGCAGTAATGAAGTTAAAAAAATAAATGTCGATGAAGGTCATTGTAAAGAAAGTTCAAAAGAAAGTTGTGAACCCAGTGTTTCGAGCAATGTTAATAAATGTAATGATAGTGTTTTTTTGTCAAGTGATTGCTCAAGTGAGTTTGAGGATTTTAGAGAAGAAATAAGTAAAACTGAGGAAATGAATATAACAGAAAAGTTACGAAAAAACGATCTTGCAAGAGTTACGTTCTTTGCAAACAAAATTTGAAAAATTCGAAGAAACTAATACAAAAATAATAAAAACTTTGACGGAAGAAGTCGTTGCGTTAAAAACCGAAGTCAAGCAGCAAAGAAATATGCGTGAGAAGGATGATACGTCTCTAATACCTTCCTTTCCTTTCATGGATGTCAAGGACTTTATTGATTTTGACACGAAGCTGCTGTTGAGCGACAAAATAACATCTCAGCTGGTAGGTCGATTTTCTTATACTAAATGACTATAATTATGAATAAATTTGTATATTTGGAACATATTTAATTTTAGAAAAATATCATATATAGAGTTGGAGGAAAGGATTTCCCTTCATTCCTAAGAATGGCATTGAAATCCATTATATCGGATGCTATGGCCGTTAATTTAACTTGGCGTGGAACAAATGACAAACCCAGTATCCAACGCTTTACAACATTTGCACTAATAAAAAGTAATATTTCACATAAAACTATAACTATAAAGAAATCAATTAATTCTATTTTCCTATAGATGCCTGTCATTCCAAATATTCGAACTCGACCGATATGGATATAAATAAAGTGTGTCAACAGCACATACTTCACGCCCGAGACAGAGTACAAAAAAAAAACAAACAAACAATTAATGAACTGAAAAATTAAAAAAAATCTTATTTCTAATATTCACTTGAATTAATTATTTATTTTTTTTTGTAATACATTTTTGAATTGAAATAAATATAAAAAAATTAAAAACGAAAATTTTAACTTCCACAAGTCACTAATACGTAACTTCCACAAGGCACTAATACGTAACTTCTGAAAGTAACGTCCGCGGGGAACAACTTCTCAATAAGGAAGTGACTTCTACGATGAAAAAAATGTATCGCAGACGTTGAATTGTAACTTCTTGAAGTCACTTATAAGTGACTTTTGCGATAGAAAATGTTGGCAGGGTAGTGGAGTGACATATAACCTGCAAACAAAAGGAAAAAAGGAATACAAAAAATACAAGCTACAACACCAGCAACAAAACGACAGGAGAACTGGAAAAGCAAGCGAAGCACAATTATAGGCAAACTCACACCACGCACACATCAGATACATACGTAAACTCACAATATCCCTAAAAGCCCCTGGCGGAAAGCAAAGAGAGTTGCATCTAGATAAGTTTGTAACAAATAGATACATATCGTCACCTGAAATGCAAAATAACGTATCATCAAAGAAATCGAAATTGAGTGTCTTATTGAATACGCTTCACTACTTCAAATTATATACATAATATTGCATATTTTCTGGTTCTGCGGTCATATATAAACCAGTCTTAACCAATATTAATATTTTGTTTCACTCAGGTTCGATTTTATTTCGTGTTTCATTCATGCGACTGTAAATTTCTGAAAATGTTGTTACGTTTTTTTGCATTTCAGGTGACGATATGTAAGTATGTATTTCTATTTGTACTTTGGGAATCTTTATATTGTCTAAATGGTTATCACGCACATTTGAAATAAAAACACCGCATCACTTAAGTGTGTAATATAAAATATAGTTTATTAAAGAAATATTTAACTTTACACAAATGTTCCTTTCCTTAAAATTAAATGTTACAATTATTTAGGGAACCAATGCAGCGAAAATAGCGCGCCGGATAACTTGCGGTCGAAGTTCAAACTCTAGCGCGGGAGACGGGTGTTACAAACGGAAAATCATCGTTTCATTTCAATTTATATATTATATGTATACATATATGTATGATTTGATATCAGAAAATTAAATTTGCGGTCTGACCAAAATTCCGGTCGGAAAAGTATTGAAAACCGTTTCCAAACTGTTTTCGGTATTCGGTTTATTTTACGGTAAAAACCGAAAAGCGCTAACAAAGCAGTTTGGTACTGTATACAGCGGATTAGTGATTGCCGGTAAATGCTTACCGTTGTGTTATAACACAAAAATCACCTCAATACCAATAAAAAAAAAATTTTGTTCAAGTATTCAAGTATTTACTTGCAGTAATTTCCAGCAAGACCCCTTATACTTAATCAAATATAACAGTGATGCCCAGACGCACACTACCAAACTGTGTGCTTGTGTTGGAGTATGAGAGAGCTTGCTGCTACACCCAAAAAAAATACAAAACTTTAGTATTAATTAATATAAAAAAAATTTGAAAGTGATTCGACAACTTTTACAACTTTTACAAAATTCTGAAATTAATGAAATTCCTTATTATTTTTTATCAATTACAAAAATAAAGACAATTCACCTGTCAAAAAGAAATTAAAATTCAAAAAATTTTAAATATTGCATTTATGTTGAAGTTTTCACCTAAACGGCTGTATGAAAAAACGAAAAATCAATATTTTCATGGTTTTGAACCAAAATTGTTAATCAGCGCGCACATACAAATTACATGCGTAGCAGTCAACAGTCGTTGATCAAGTGATTTTCAAATGCACATTAATTTTCCACAATGTATAGAGAGCGCTTGACTAATACGTGTGAGCAAATCTGTGAGAGAGCAATAAAGTCGGCCGCCCGCGGGCTAGGTAAAGCGCTTCACTGAAATATAAGCAGGATTGCTTAAAATAAGCTACGGCAATCACAAGAGGAAAAAAAATTAAAAGCATATGCGCAAATAAAATTGTATACGTACATACATATTAGAGTGTGCCATTCTGAGGCAACCTTTTTTTTCAACTGAAAAACAGGCTCAAGACTTTCGAAAATGTGCAAAAAAAAGTCACTCAAAAGATGAGCTCTTAATATTAATATTAAGAGGTGCCTATTTCAAATTTTCTGTTTTCCATATAAATTACATGGAAAAAAAATCATTTTTTTTTGTGGTGGTTATTGGGCGGAGGTTTTATATGTGCCCCGATGGCTGCCAGTAGGGATGGTAAGCTCGATCCCGAATCTACTCGAGAATCGAGTTTTCTCGTAAAATAATCGATTTTTCGAATGTCAAGAACCGGTTCTTAATACACTTCGACTACTGAAAATCGATTTTTAAAAATCGATTATTTAACGAGAAAACTCGATTCTCGAGTAGATTCGGGATCGAGTTTACCATCCCCACTGCCAGCCATCGGGGCACATTAAGAACTCCGCACAATAACCACCACAAAAAAAAAATGATTTTTTTCCATGTAATTTATATGGAAAACAGAAAATTTGAAATAGGCACCTCTTAATATTAATATTAAGAGCTCATCTTTTGAGTGACTTTTTTTTACACATTTTCGAAAGTTTTGAGCCTGTTTTTCAGTTGAAAAAAAAGGTTGCCTCAGAATGACACACCCTAATATATATGTTACATATACCCCTATAACATACATATATATGTTACATATGTATACCGTTCGTGAGTTATAGCGTCGCAAACATGGAGCAAAATAAAGAGAAAATACGGCATATTTTACAGTACTACTATGATAAAGGCAAAAATGCATCTCAAGCCGCCTATAAAATTTGCACAGTTTCCATTTCCACCGCACAACGATGGTTTCAACGTTTTCGTTCTGGTGTAGAGGTGGTCGAAGATGCGCCACGCTCCGGAAGGCCTGTCGTCGAAAATTGCGATAAAATCGCTGAATTGGTCGAAAGAGACCGGCATAGTAGCAGCCGTAGCATCGGTCAAGAGCTGGGCATAAGTCAACAAAAATTCATTTCAATTTCAATAAAAAAATTCAATAAAAATACCGCAAGACTTTTTTGACAACCTAATATTTCAGATATAGATATACATATGTAAATTCATATCTAATATTAAAAGATTATTAAATTCTCTTTTCGCGGCTTCTTATCTCTGCGAAAATATGTATGTATATACATACACTTGTATATGCGGCATGATTATAAATATATACATATACATATACGTATATACATAAAACCGAGTGAACTTGAGAAAATTACCTGCGGTCGGTTAATTCTCTTTTCGTGGTTCTCTTCGTACGAACATATATACATATATACTATATATACATGCGTATATATATTTGCACATACGGGCGCATATAAATGTATTCAATATGCTGGAAGAAATACCCAATCGACATTGGGTAAAAATTATGTAACAATAAATACATATAACAAAAAAGGATTTGTGTGACATATAAAATTTGTACAAAAGTGTATTGTCACGTATGTAGATACGCTAATTGCTTCAAAGTCCACATTGGCACATATTCCGCGATACCCCTTGGTTTTCGTCTAACAAAACCAAGCAGGATTGCGTATAAAATGTATTCAAAGCCTACATTGGCATATTCCTCACAATTTTTGATCAACAAAAACAAGCAGGATTGTGTAAAAAACCAAAGCGTAATACATATTGTTGCGAATTTATTGCTTACTAGTTTACTTTACTAGGTTCGTATCTCTGGATTGACGAATAAAACCCAAAACCGTTTTATTCAATTCCACAACAACAACTTTATTTCGCAATTTGTCTACACTATAACAGTTTACTCTTAGCACTGGATGATTACGTTGGCGCTGCCACGGCTTATATAGCCACGCACTTCTCGCTGATGCCAAAGTGTCCTTCTAGAATATTGCGTCTGGCAATTATAAGAACATAATGCTATACGGCGCAAAATGCAGCTATTGTTTAAGTAGACAACCGCGGCGCCCAATGTTTATAATAAGGGATGCATATAGCAATACAAATACCAAACTTAATACTACTTTTGTAACAATATGTACATACATGCACATGTACATCAGTGGTCGGCATGAGAGGATCTGTCACTGTGTTGGTGAGCACGAAAAAAAAGTAGCCCAGTGAGAAATTGGAATTAAAATTAAGCAATTTTAATTATTAATTAATAGTATAATGAAAATTAACAAATTGTCTTTTGAGGATATATTCCCTATTATCTTTAAAAGACTTGGAACATAAAAGGCATTGCATGGCATCAAAGGCATTTAGAACCATAAAATATTTCTCGCAGGGCATATTTCGTTTTGCGCTATGGTCTTGCGTGATGTTAATTCGTTGATGGCTCGACAACGACTGAACGATAGAGCGTAAGCGTACGTGTGAAGTTAGTTTGCAAAATTTTGCTATGAAATGCCGACCACTGATGTACAAAGTGCAGTGATCTCTAAAACGAGCGCTCATTAGCACATAATAAATAATAGATCCACCTATAGGTATCTCCTATAGGACATTTGGACATGAAATTTATATAAAACAAATATACATAGAAAAATAAACATATAAAAAATTTCCGGTCAACAATAAATAATTAAATCAAATTTAAGCGATATTCTTTATATGTACGTGTAATATCAGAGAACGCGATAGACGTTCTCTGGTAATATTTTACGTGATTTGGAAAACTCTTATTTATGTACATAAAAGAGTTCACGTCTAAACATTTCATTCAAAACTCTTATTTACCTAAAATAGTTCTCGTCTAATCATATAAATACATACACGTACGAAAATATTTTTGAAATCTCGGTTTACCAAAAGCCGTTAGGTTTATTAATTTTTTGAAACTCTTACATACAAAAGAGTCTTCTATTCAACATTTTATATACTATATACTATACTTTATATACTTTTTCTAAACATATACAAGTCTAGTTTTCACTAAGACGTTTTTATTCATTCTATACATCTTTTGAATGAGCTCAGACTTAAAGGAATCTAAAACAACTCAGTTGCTAAAAGTTCCAAAGATGATTTCAGAAGAAAACAGTCCATGTACACCGGCAGAAGCTACACGCTCAAAGCAAGGTGCTACAAAACTAAAGAGGGGTAAAGACATTTCTCATACAAAATTCATTGCTGAGAGTGACAGTTTGATTCGATACTGCACTCGATTTTCATCTTTACCGATTCAAGACAAATCTGAATCGGTATTAGAAATCAAAAAAGATAATTTAGACAACTTCTGGACACGTCTCCAAGCGGCATATGACGCAATCGTAGAATCTGATGATTCAGATCTACCAGAAAATTTTAAATCCTCGGCTTACACCAAATATGAACACTGCCTAGACCAGTTCGAAGACACAAAGGCAAAGATTTCTGATCAACTAAACCTATTAAGAGCAATTGCACCTACTCCACAACCGAGAGTAGAGCTGCCACAAAGACAAGCCCAAGAGGCAAGTTCAGGCATTCACCTTAAAGTGCCAATATGCGACACAGATATATTTCATGGTGGCCGTCCTTCCGGGACATGTTTATAGCTGTGTACATAAACTATCCTAAATTATCACAAGCGCAGAAATTGTATCACCTCAGATACAAAATCAAAGGTCAGGCAGGCGTAATAGTGAAACAGTTCGGTCTCAATGACGAAAATTTCAATTTTGCTTGGGAAGCTCTAAAAGCACGTTACGAAAACGAGAGAATATTGGTCGACAAGCAAGTGACGATACTACTGAATTTACCAAAAATTCAGAAAGAAACCAGTGAAGAATTCATAAAGCTTCAATCCACGGTTTCAAATTGTTTGTCTCTTTTATCGACACAGAATATTCCCACAGATAATTGGTACCCCACTCTAGTAAATATATGCACAGCTGCATTACCAGAAAAATCGTTACTTTTGTGGGAGCAATCGCTCTCATCGCGAAGAAAATGCGCAACGTGGCACAAATGAAAGAATTTCTTACTTCCCAATATGAAATTGCAGAAAGGGTAGATAAAAAACTAGTCAGAACGAAAAACGTTCAAGGCGACCTTAATAGAAGCTTCAAAAGACCCCAAGCAAGTAGCCACAATAATTTAAATAAAAGCTTTTTTAAAAATCAATCGTTTACATCCAAACAATATAAACAAACGTCATGCGAACTTTGTAGAGGAGGTCACAAGCTAAAATCGTGCGAAAAATGCAAAAAAATGAATGTTAGCGATCGAAACAATTTCGTAAGAACGAAAAAATTATGTACCAACTGTTTGTCACATGCGCATACGCTTAAATATTGCGAAAGCAAATTTAATTGC
Organism: Bactrocera dorsalis; assembly: GCF_023373825.1. Lineage (NCBI taxonomy): Eukaryota > Metazoa > Arthropoda > Insecta > Diptera > Tephritidae > Bactrocera > Bactrocera dorsalis. The sequence goes on along the minus strand of NC_064303.1, from coordinate 70,337,909 downwards.
GTTTACTGCCATAAAAGACATCATTCTATGTTACATTTAACAAATTTTTCCAGCTCACCCCCAAACAGCGCAAACGTAAAAAGAGCAACAGGTTTAGTTGCAACAACAAATTCTGAAAACTGCCAAGAAGCACCATGCTGCTCAAAGGCGTTAAAAACCCAAACGCTACATAGCGAAATCACAGTAGGGGACAGCAGTTGTCCATCGAACACCGAGGAGAACTGTTTAAACTCAGAGCCTTAATGGACCAAGGATCACAACGATCATTTATAGCGTCTAGGGCACAAAACAGGCTACAGTTACCAACAAAACTGGCCAGCTTTGAAATTACGGGAATGGGCGGAAAAGTTGTTCAAAACTCAAATAAAATCTGCCCCATTACCCTCTTTTCCCCCCAGCGGATAAGCGCATACAAGCAGAAGCTATTGTCTTACCGCAATTAACCAATATGTTAACCAATATGCTACCTAAAGCTAGCAGACCCCAACTGCAACACACCCACTCAAATAGATCTTCTATTAGGCAGCGATCTCATACCACAGATAATACTCGAGGGTATTGAGAAAATAACAAATACACTTCTGGCGCAAAATACCATTTTCGGATGGGTCCTAAGTGGCCTAGTTGCGGAACCAGTTACAACATTGACAACTCAAGTTGAGGAAGTCTCAAATGAGTACCTCAATTCGCAATTGAGAAAATTTTGGGAGCTAGAAGAACTCCCCCCTCATATCAGTCGCAACCCCTGAAGATCAGTATTGTGAGGACTTTTACAAAGCCACAACTACTAGATCAGAAAATGGTCGGTACGTCGTATGACTACCACTTAAGCAGCACTCGCCTTAGATCACTCTCGCACCTCTGCAATTGAGCAGTTTCTAAGTATGGAAAGAAACCTACTTAAAAAAGGCGAACTCAAATCTGAATATGATGGTGTGTTAGAAGAATACCTCCATTTAGATCGCATGGAGGAAGTAAACCCAGGGGAGAAAATCGTCAACGGCAAATACTACTCCTTTTATCTGCGACATCACGCAGTAGTAAAGCCAGACAAAAAAACAACAAAAGTAAGAGTTGTTTTTAATGCTTCGAAAACCACTAGTTCAGGGAATTCCCTAAATGATATCCTATGTACGGGACCCACCCTCCAACCAGATTTAATGCTTCTGATATTAAATTGGCGTATATTCAAATACGTATTCAATGGGGACGTGGAAAAGATGTATCGGCAAATAGTCGTATATAAAGACGACCAAGATTTTCAACGGATTATGTTCCGAAGAGCACCCACCAGTCATTTACGCGACTTCAAATTAAAAACAGTTACATTTGGCGTTAACTGTGCGCCATATTTAGCCATTCGAACACTCCACGCATTGGCAGACAACACAAAGTAAAACTGAAGTGTTGAAAACTCAAACGTACATACATATGTATACGATATTTTGTCTGGAAGTCACACCCTTCCACAAGCATACGAGGCCTTATCACAGGTAATAAAAGCCCTCAAATCCGCAGGGTTTGCTTTAAAAAAGATTACGGCAAATCACCCAAATAAACTCAAAAATATTCCAAACGAAAATTTGTTGGACACTAATTTCCTTATATTCGAAAAGGAATGTACAACAAAAACACTGGGCATCCAATGGAATGCGATATCGGTTCACATACACGACAGAGTCCATATCCGCATTATCAGCCATCACAAAAAGACAGATTTTATCCTCGGTGGCAAAACTTTTCGATCCCCTAGGATGGCTTTCGCCAATTATGATACAAGCGAAATTCTTAATACAAAAATTATGGCTAGATGGAACTCGAAAATTGTCCCAGTTTGCAAACAATCTGAATGATATTTCTCAGATACAAGTTCCGCGATGGGTAAATTACTCTCCCGATCACAAAATCGAATTACATGGCTTTTGTGACGCCTCAGAAAAGGCATACTGCGCTAGCATCTATGTGCGCACGCAAAGTGACACTACGACCACTTATTAGTAGCAAAGGCAAAGGTGGCACCTTTGAAAACCATATGTCTGCCACGACTTGAGTTATGTGGCGCACTACTACTTTCAAAATTAGTAGCCATGGTGCAAATGCATTTAAACATGACAAAATGCAAACTATGTATACATGTGGTCCGATTCCGAAATTGTACTAGCCTGGTTGGAAAAATCACCACATGCATGGAAGACGTATATTTCTGACCGTACGTCTCAAATACTTGACCTAGTGGGATCAGCCACTTGGCGTCACGTATCCACTGCTGACAGTCCTGCCGATCTAGGTACAAGAGGCTGCAAGCCACTGCACCTTGCCACTACCACCCTCTGGTGGAATGGCCCCGATGGTTGAAGCCGCGATATATCACTACTAAGAGAATCGAAGCCGATTGATAAAAAGAGCTCACTCTTAGTTTAAAACCTATTTCTGGACACGAAAGGTCTGCTTCGTGCCAATGGTCGGCTTGCTAATTCGAGCCTAACATACAACGAACGCCGTCCCATAATAATTCCCGAGAGGTCACCATTTGCCATGTTACTATCGCAAGACCCCTCAGATTTCACCGCCTTAACTCCAGGGCATTTTCTAAAAGGAGAACCCATCCTGGCCATTCCTGAGCCAGGCGATGGAAACGAATTAAAATCCTCCATCATGATTTCAGCCGCAGATGGAAGGACGAATACATAAAGGATCTCCACAAAGGATACCGCTGGAAGACTCCTGAACAAGCGCCCAAACTTGGAGACTGCGTCCTCATTGACGACGATTGTCTACCCCCTACCGAGTGGTGGCTTGGCCGCATAGAAAAGCTACATTATGACTCCGACGGTCACATACGGGTCGTGGATCTCCGTACGCAAAGCGGAACACTAACCAGACCGCTCGTGAAGCTGTGCTTTTTGCCAACTACCGACGACCGCGAATGCGGAAACCGAAGAAACCAAACCGATAATATCGCGATATAATAAAATAACTAAATTTCACTATAATACGAGAAATACGCAATGTCGACCGTTAAAATCATCAAAAAATAACACGCCGTATCAAATAACAAAGAACCTTAACAAAAATTGTCGATCAATACGACGACGCGTTCATGCCACATATCGTGGCACGATTACCATCTCTGCTTATTTGACAGAAATTTATAATCCACAATCTTCTCTATACAGATTAACATGGCCGTAAATACGCCAGTCGCTACAACGCCTACCGCTCGTGCTACCAATGCGCCACATACTGGGCCTACACCAGCGCCCCGAACTGTGGTTACAACGCCTCCGGCACCTGTTCCGGCAACCGCTTCTGCAGCGGTACTTGCCCCCGCATCTCGCGATGGCACCCGACCACCACCGGCCACATCAAGGACTTTGGAGACCCTTCGGATAAAGTGCCCCATCTGTAAACGCCCACATCGTCTCCACCATTGTGGAATATTCCGGGGTATGCGACCTTTGCAACGGCAGCAAGTTGCCCAGACCCACGGGCATTGCCTTAACTGCCTGTCGCACTCCAGAGTGTGAGTCCCGGGGGCTGTGCCAAACGTGTCACTGGTCGCACCACACGCTGCTACATCGCAGCTCGTTATGTGAAACGAACCGGCCACCCAACCATCGCGGCCGCGTATCTCGACTTCCACCCGCTGATCGTGTCATACACCAGCGGAGTGGAACCCAGTTGCGGCGTCGGCAGACTGGACCACCTCTTCGTCGATCCACGGGCCTGAGCAGCGTTGTGGCAACGCTGCAACAGCTGCAGCGCCTTCTAGGCTAAACAGTCGTTTAAGGGGGTCGGGATGGCTAAATGAGCACCTAATCAAGTGTATGAATACATAGAACAACATAAATAGAGAATTTGCTGTTTATGAGCTACAAAGAGTCTGTCAAACGTTCAATGTTTAATAAGGTTTTTGGTACGTGATCCATATTCTAAATTGATGGTTAGCGCGTGAATGCCATGTATAAAATGATACAATACTCTTTGATTCGAGAGAGAACTGTCAAAACTGGCATTTTTTATCACATTTACCAATTATGGCAGTGCTGAAAAATATTAAATTGGGAATTTTATAAATAACTTTTGGGTATTTCTCAATTTCCCCATTACCCCTGCGGTCTGCAGACATCGCATCAACCATATTATATTTGGGTGGTCGGTTTTCCAGTAGGCCTACATCACTAATGTTTATAAATAATTTTACAAAAAACCGACATCTAATTCTACAAAATTTCAAGAAGTCACTAATTTTGGCAGTTCGTTTTAGCGATATTCCTCTGGATTCCTTCATTTTTCTTTAGCGCCTCATTAATGGGACCTTGATTGTGTTTTGTTGCCAGCTCAGAAAAAAGATCAGGGTCCACTGCCAGCTGACAAGCGAGAGAGTAAGAAAGAGTTTCTAATTAGTGAATTGTATTTGTGAATGCTACACATTCTTTAACCCTCCATTACTAACCTTAGGGTCGAATCGACCCAGACATGCAAACTTTTTAAATTAACAAACAATGAAGAATATTTTTTAACGCAAGATATATGTGTAATCTAAATTTGTACATATTTAAACGTTTATAAACAATAAGAACAAGAAACATGTAAAATATTATGCATAAAAAATTGTTTTAAAAAATACCCTGGGTCGATTAGATTACATAATTGAAAAATTTTTGCATTAGTCATTCCAATTTTTCTTTTTAACATTTTACTTTTATATTTCAGGTTTCAAATGCAATTTATTTGAAGTCAATATTGTTACAAAAGTAGTATTAAGTTGTATTTGTATTACTATATGCATCCCTGATTATGAACAATAGCTGTAGGTATATGGAATAGCATTTGTCTTGTTGTAGACATCTGGCGCCACGGCTGTCTGCTTGAGAAACAATAGACATCTGGCGCCGCACTGTCCGCTTGTCGAAACAATAGACATCTGGCGCCGCACTGTCTGCTTGTCTAGTTAAACAATTGCTGAGTCTGGCGCCGTATAGCATTATGTTCTGGTAATTTCCAGACGCAATATTCTAGAAGGACACGTCGGCATCAGCGAGAAGTGCGTGGCTATATAAGCCGTGGCAGCGCCAACGTAATCAATCAGTGCTAAGAGTAAACTGCTATAGTGTAGACGAGTTGTGAAATAAAGAGTTGTTGAATTAAATTAAACAGTGTTGATTTTATTTGCCAATCCAGAGATACGAACCTAACAAAGTAAACTAGCAAGCAGTAAAAATCATAACAATATCTTTAAAACTTATCATTTTATGCGGAATCTAGCTGGATAACTTTTTTTCACTTTTTTAGCTATGTTGCAATGAATACAAACTTAATTTCAATTTAAGTATATAAATTAATTTTTTAACACATCATTTTATAAATTTAACAATAAAATACTACAATATACTAAAAGACGTATTCGTTTTAGCAATTTATAAGTTTAAACGATTTTAATAGATAATACAAATGAGGGTCGATAAGACCCATGGTTAGCAACCATGCGACATGATTTGAGGTTAGTAATGCAGGGTTAAAGTTCGCACGAGTACTTATTCAAAACTGTGTTTTTGAAAGAAATATGCGAAATCGTTTCGCCATACACGACATATGTACATGTGCTGAACACAATGAGCGCGACAGACTGCAGCAGCACGACAGTGAACTGAAAATGGCGTTGGGTGGCCGGCATGTGCACAAAACAACACAGCTGTCCAGTTTACATGTACACATTTTCGTTGTGGCCATACAAATACTTTGCACTTCAATGAAATTTTGATATTTTGTTCAAAGTGAAGTTTTTGATGTAAAATATAAGTGAGTAGGTAAATTTATTTGTTTTAAATTATAAATTGTTATTACAAATGACATAATAGAGCTATTTTATGCTTATATTTGTAAAGTAACGACAGGTTTGTTAAAGCATAGAATTATTTAACATTTTACATATTTGTGGCATCACCACTCTACCTCATCTCTCTACTGTCAACTCTAGTGTCGTCCTAACGCTCCGTCTCGACAGGACAAAATCTATGTCTGACTAACTGCCAAATCTATTGCTATTGCCATTGCAAATCTGTATGTGGGCATTTGTTATCATAACATAATCATTTGCGCAAGGGCGCAGGGTAGGTAGGTTCGAGCTGATGTAGCGCATGCTTTGAGCTCTTGAAAAATTTATTTTATCATATTGCGAAATGCCGTCGGGTAGGTAGCTGATGTAGCGCATGTTTTGAGCTCTTAAACTGTTTAAATATTTTATGAGGAAAATAAAAAAAGGATAAAGATCCTTTACAAATGTATTTCTGGGACAAATAAAATAATAAGAAAAGGGTAAAGATCCTTTGTTCACAAATGTATTTCTTGGAAAATATAAAATAATAACAAAGGATAAAGATCCTTTTTTTACAAATGTATTTCTGGGCAAAATAAGATAATAAGAAAAGGATGAAGATCCCTTTGTTACAAATGTATGTATTTCTGAGAAAATAAGAATTCATATTTTTGGACTACTATATGTATAATAATTCTGGCATAAATTTTATATACCATTTAATATAATAAATTTAAATTAAGAAATGATTATTTATGCTTGTATAAGTTTATTAAATTTAAAACTTCGCTCATTCCATAATTTTTCTGTAAATTAACAATATTAAACTAAATATTAATTTTTTGAAAAAAATGTTATTATGAACATGTACTTTATTTTTATAACATAACACAATCGTCTCAATATTCGATCTTCTAAATTTCATATTACCGAAATGAAAATGCCGTCGGCATATGTGTAAATGGGATATGTTGCCTCTTCGAAATTTTCATAGAAATGAAAACTGCGCTGTCAAACTGCTCAAGTGACAGCTTAATGCTTACAATATATGGTAAACTAATTGGTTTGCCATATATTGTAAGAAATAAGCAATATGGAGTCTCCACAGGCAATAGGCAGGGAAAACCAGTTAGTGAGACATAGATTTTATCCTGTTGAGACGGCCCGTTATGTCGTTAGCAAATACAAAAATATATTGAAGTTAGCGGGAGCTACACTCAGCGAAAAAAACCCACGCACTCTACAGAGTGCTTTTATACAGGGTTCTCATTTACTACTCCGTAGCAGCAAAATTTCTAGAATAATTGCTATGCTATCGCTACCGCTCTCACTTTTCCGGGAGCCACAGCATAGTCAGGGATAAAGGGTTGTTATACTATGTTCAGACCGAAAATTTCAAAGATTAGATTACATTTAAGCATTTCATAATCCAACGGTGTTCTCACTGCCGTTAGAAAGATCAAAAAACAGCTGTTATTGTCATTCATGAACTCACATCGCTTAATATTTATCAAAAGAAAAGATTGTCATATAGTATTTTGAAATAAAAGCCGTCTTTTTTTAATATTTTCCATATAATAGAAATAATGGATGCATTTTTTTCATTTGCTTGGTCGATTTTCAGGTGAAATTAGATTCATTGCTTTAAAAAAAATTTGTTTGTTTACATTTTTTTCCCTTTGTAGTTCTCAGCTGTGATAATGTAACAGTTTTCCAGTGCTGACTAGTATTTTTCCAGTGCTGACAAGTATATTGCGCAAAATCAGAGTCGCACGGACAGATTTAGCGTGGATCAGTATCAAATCATTTCAATGAAGTGATTTGGAACTGTCATTTTTGTATGGCGAAATCTTGATAAATTTTTAAGATTAGTGGGATAATCCATTCAACAGCCGAAATCGTGTGATTAAGTGTCGGTCTGAACATAGTATTAAACTTATTCCAGTGTGAGAGCGCCTCAAAATAAGCGTTTTTTATAACATTTTCCATTATGGCCAGATCGAACAAAATAAGAATTTTTGGGCATTTTAAATTAAAACACCCAACATTTGGTACGAATAAAAATTACTATGTAGTGGTTATTTATTATATGGAGAAACTATTTAAATATTTTCAATGTATATTACAAGTACTGAATTTTGACCTTTCAATACCCAATAAAAGAATTTAATCCTGTTATCTCTCAATCATTAAATGTTTTTAATCATTGTCCATTGAAAACAATACTATGATGCCTCAAATTACAAAACCTTTCATCAAATACCTTTAAATTTCACAAATTTATTTAATTTTCATTGTTTTTCATTTTTATAAGTGGTCTTAAACGATGCAACAAATCCCTCCGTTTACATATTTTTTTGGTAAGATTTCAATCTGGCCATCGCTCGTTTCCAATTGATAAACGTCAAAACCTACTGAACTCGATTAGCTGTCAAAGTTCAGTAGGTTTTGACGTTTAGCAATTGTTCTCTCACTTCCAGTGAGAGAGGAGTTAAACATCTCTTTATCTCTGGCATAGTCTTAGCATAACAATGTAAAAGAAGTGCTCTTCTCTGCTCCGAGTTTTGTTAGGTAAAAAACTATAGCTGGAGCGGTAGCAAAAAATTAAATTCTGCGCCATGCTCTGGCGTAGCGGTAGCAAAAAATTGGGAGCGGTAGCACAGCAGAGCTAATGAAAATTTTCATGTGCTATAACTCCCGCATGTGTTTGTTGTTTTTTTTTCTTTTCTTTGCTATTTTCTGTCGTAATAATTAATTGAATAATTCAAACAAAAAAATGTTATGCAATTCATTTTGGCACTTGTTGCGTCAAGTGACTTTATAAATCTAAAATCAAATATTTTAAGAAATATATTAATAAAGTCAATTAGATAATAATTGAATAAATTATATATATTTTTTTACTATGTAAAATATTTACCATTTTTATATTACCAAAAACATCATCTATTCCAAATGTATTACAATACTCAATTACTATGAATTTTCGAAATTAATTTTAACTACCTTCCTTTCGCCTTTTTTATATACATTTGGGTGTTTTTTTAACTATTAATTTTTTTCAGTCCCGTCACGAAATTTCTTTGGAAATACCATACAAAAACTTCCTTGAAATGTTTAGCCATAAATATTAACATTAAAAACTGGACCAAGGCATGTAAAAATTGTCCATAGAAAATACACGACAATCCTGATTTTTTTCTTTAAATTCCTACAGATCAGAGGTATTTTAAAGCATCGCTTGACTTTAGACGCATGTTTCTCAGAATTGTTCACTCTACAAAAGTGGCCAGAGCAACAAAGTCGAAACTCACACCGGCGAGGTATTACGGGGCTCTAAACTTGTTTTTTCCAAGAAATTCGCATTCGCTCGAAATGTGAAGAAGAAGTGTGAACAATTCTGAGAAACATGCGTCTAAAGTCAAGCGAGTTGTAGCACATGAAAATTTTCATTAGCTCTGCTGTGCTACCGCTTCCAATTTTTTGCTACCGCTACGCCAGAGCATAGCGCTGAATTTAATTTTTTGCTACCGCTCCAGCTATAGTTTTTTACCTAACAAAACTCGGAGCAGAGTAGAGCACTTTTTTTACATTGTTATGCTAAGGCTATGCTGTGGCTCCCGACAAAGTGAGAGCGGTAGCAAGAGTAAAATGAAATGCTACGGGAGTAGCGTAGTTTTTCAAACCCTGCTAAATAGCCTAACTGATAATTTACCCACATACCCCTTTGATCCAAAGCAGTGTCTTAAACATCTTGGATTCACTTTAGCAGACACCCAATTCCACAAACCCAGACCCGTTGATATACTAATCGGTAGTGATAGCTATCCAAGTATTTTACTCAATGGAGTAAAGAGAAACATGGATATTGTCCGGACCCATAACCCAACCCCCCGGAAATTCCGCCATAGTATCATTTCACAATAAAGTGAACCCCGAGAATCTACTCACACGTTTTTGGGAGGTGGAGGAAATCTCAAAGAATCCGTAGTTTCCAAATCAGACCAAATTTGTGAGGAAATTTTCCAAAAAACTACTCGTCGTAATCCAGATGGGCGCTATATAGTAACCCTACCTTTCAAAGAACCCGACAATATTGATATCGGATACTCTAGACATGTAGCGTTGGCCCAATTCCACAAAGCAGAATATGACAAAGCAATTATGGAATATTTGGAACTCGGACAAATGAAGAAAGTAGAATATGAGCCTTCTGGTAAAGCGACCCAGTATTACTTACCACACCTCGCAGTCATTAAACCCGATCGTATAACCACGAAATTGCGTGTGGTATTTAATGCATCTTGCCCCACGTCAAATAACAGAAGCTTAAATGACGTCTTACATATTGGGCCTACTTTACAGAAAGATCTTGTTATTCTGATCACAAATTGGCGACTCTTCCAATTCGATTTTAATGCGGATATTCAGAAAATGTACCGGCAAATACTCGTAGGCCCTAATCAAACTCGGTTCCAAAGGATACTATTTAGGAAGTCCCCGGAAGACACAATAGAAGACTTCGAATTGCAAACAGTCACGTTCGGCATAAATTGTGCGTCGTATCTAGCGATCCGTACGCTCTTGAAGCTAGCCGATGATATAGAAGAAACCCACCCATTAGCAGCTACAATATTTAGCCAGGAAATGTATGTAGACGACGTTTTAGCTGGAACTCATGAACTGACCACGGCAAAGTCAGCACGAGATGATCTCATTTCTGCTCTGAAGTCCCCAGGATTCGCTCTGCGAAAATGGACCTCCAATGACCCACACATTCTGAAAGGACTTCCACAGGATCATCTTTTAGAGACGGAAACACTAAACCTTTCGGAACCCGAAAACACCAAAACTCTGGGCATTCGATGGAACTCCAAAAAGGATTCATTTTTCTTCCTCGTCAACCCAATGGAAAATAAAGCCCGCACACACCAAACGTGAAGTTTTATCAGCCATAGTAAAATTGTTTACCCAGCCGGTTGGCTAAGTCCAATAATAATCACGGCAAAAATAATTATGCAACAAATATGGCTTGATAAAACTGACTGGGATGAATGCCTGAAGCCCCTCACCCTTTATCGATGGAACAGTTTCGTGAAGGATTACGAAAACATAAACAAAATTGTAATACCCAGATGGACCATACATATGGAGCATATGCCGCGACACTTTATGTAAGGATTTTAGTTGGAAACAAAATATGGGCAACTCTCTTAGTGTCAAAAACAGGAGTTGCTCCCATTAAAACCGTATCCCTACCCAGATTGGTACTCTGCGGAGCGGTTCTACTAGCTAACCTTGTTAACTCTACCCTATCCCAACTACACTTAACCCAATATAAAAATTATTTTTGGACTGACTCAACCATAGTTCTCGCTTGGTTAAACAAACCACCCTGCTCATGGACCACTTTCGTTTCTCATAGAGTAGCTGCAATCACCGAGAAAGTGGGAGTCGATAATTGGAACCATGTGGAAAGCCAAGACAATCCCGCAGACTTGGCAAGCCGAGGTTGTACACCCACCGATCTATTGAATTGCAACCTCTGGTGGCATGGACCCCAATGGCTACAACATGAAAAAGAGCATTTCCCAGCAACGGAGAAAACATACAACACTACAATGGAATTAAAACCCGTTAAGACGTTTGCTACAACCACCCAAGGGGATATACTCGAAAGGTTTTTCTCATTCCCCAGAGCTATTCGCGTTATCGCTTACTTATTCAGGTTTTACGCAAATGCCTCACCAAGGAGACGAGAAACTGATTACTCATGCCATGAAATAAGCCCTGAAGAGTTCAACACAACCCGAATGAAGTTAATCATACACACCCAAAAAAGACATTTCCAAGAAGAATATGATGCCTTGACCCGTAAAACCCAAATACACAAGAAAAGCTCATTATTGACTTTAAATCCGTTCATTGACCCTAAAGGAGTTATGCGAAGTGACGGAAGATTAACCAATTCCGCAGCACTATCATATAATGAACGTCACCCTATCCTATTACCCTATAATAGTCGTATGACAAAATTACTAACTCAATTTACCCATTTAGCAAGGTTACACGGCGGAAATCAGCTAGTTCTTCGACTCCTAAGGACAGAATTCTGGATACCCAAAGCAAAGATGCTGATTAAAACAATAATTCATCAATGCAAAACGTGTATCATACCCAACAAGGCTGAACAAACCCAAGATAGAGATAGATAGATTGTTGATTGAGGCATGCACTGCGACCACGGGTCTATTGTGCCCTCACCTAGCTCACAAAGACTCGCTTAGCCCCAGCATACTGATGAAGTCCAGTATCCTACCGGGTGCTAGCGAGGCAGTGTGATCCCTATCCGGAAACATGCATCCGAGGGCCTTTGACCTGCGCCTACAGACTGCGTTGCAGTCGAATAGCAGGTGCTCCGGGGTTTCAGGTTCACTGTCGCAGAACCGGCAGTTTGCGCTAGCTGAGAGGCCCATGTTAGATAAATGCCTTCTTAGCTTGCAGTGGCCGGTGTTGATTATAGTCTCGAACCTCTTTTGGTTATACCCCCCCACTAACAGTTTGGCATGACGCATCCCGTGCGCTCGCTGCCAGTGTGCCTCTCTGCACGCTCTTTCCTCTTTGCGGAGCAGTTCCTTCACCGTATGGGGACCCACTCCAGTGAATGGTTCTGGCCCCACCATAGCAGTGGAGGCTGCAGAGCGGGCAAGCTCGTCAGCCAGCTCATTGCCGGCTATTCCCCTGTGACCAGGCACCCAGATAAGGTGTACCTGGTTCTTTTCGGCTAGGTTGTCAAGCCTGTTTCTACACTCTTGCACTAGCAGCGATTTGATTTCGTAAGAGGAAATCGCTTTTAGTGCCGCCTGACTATCACTGATTATAGCTATTCGCTCGTTGCGATAGTTTCGGTGAAGGTTTATCTCAATACACCGGCTTATGGCCAGAACTTCGGCTTGGAAAATGCTCGGAAAGTTTCCCATCGGAATGGCGAGCTATCCCTTAGCATTTGCTCAAGAGTGGTGTCGTTCCACTCACTCTTACTACCAAGGGTAACCTTAAACTTCCTTGTTAAGTGGGTCGTTTTGCTGATGCCGTCCCTTGGGAGGAGGGCAATAGGAATATCGCCACTTATTCTCTCCATCCTCTGGGACGAAATTATCTTGCCTTTGCCACCACCCTCCGCTGTTATCTGCAGAATTGAGTTCTTGGCTACTTGACCTATTATTATATGGAGCGGTGTGAGCTCCAGCAGGACCTCCAGAGCCGCCGTAGGGCAGGTCCGCATGGCTCCCGTCATGCACAAGCATGCCAGCCGCTGTAGTTTGGCCAGTTGGGTTCCCATCGAAGCCTGTGCCGCCACGGAGGCCCAGGACACCGCCCCGTATGTAATAATCGGTCGGACAATCATGGTGTATAACCACCTAATGATTTTTGGCTTACATCCCCAGGATCTACCCGCCAGCCGTTTACATACCATCAGTGCCTTTGTTGCCTTGGCTACCGTTTGGTTCACGTGCTGCTTCCATCGTAGGGTAGAATCCAGAGTGAGACCTAGGTATTTAACCTTGTTAGTCATTTCAATCTCTCTGCCCCCAACCTCAGGCCGGGTAGGGACCTGCGCCTTGTAAATGGGACGATGGTTGTCTTCGAGGGGTTGATGTTTAATTCAACCCCCCTGCACCACCCCTTTGCCAGATTCAGACCGCGTTGTACTAGGTCACAGAGAGTATCCTCAAATTTACCTCTTGCTAATATCACAATATCGTCCGCGTACCCTTGGCAGCGGATCCCGTTGTCAGTTAGCAATTCTAGCAGCTCATCCACGACAAGGCTCCACAGTAGAGGTGATAGCACACCGCCCTGTGGGCACCCTCTTGTCACCCCTAGACGAATTGTTGTATCGCCAACTTTGGTCTCAGCTATTCTGGTGCGCAGCACAGCGTCAATCCATCTGCGCACCGGTGTAGCCACCTTCCTTCTCTCCAGTGCCCTGGCTACACTCCTGTGAGACGTGTTGTCAAAGGCACCTTCGATATCTAGAAAGGCGCATATAATTACCTCCCCTTCTTCCATTGAACTCTCGATCTCCGAGGTCAACTGGTACAGAGCCGTACTGGTTGATCTTCCCGCTCTGTATGCATGCTGAGTAGCATGCAGGGGTGCAATTTTCAGCACCGTCGACCTAATATTGTTGTCAATGATCTTTTCCATCGTCTTCAGCAGGAAGGAGGTTAGACTGATCGGCCTGTGGGATTTGGCCAAGGAGTAGTCCCTCCTACCCGCTTTCGGTATGAAGATCACCTCTGCCGTCCTCCATTGGTCCGCGATGTACGCCAGTGCAAGGCTCTCCCTTAGCAGCCGAACAAGGTGAGGTAGCAACAGCTGCTCGCCCTGTTGCAAAAACGTCGGGAAGATGCCATCCACCCCCGGAGACTTGAATTTTTCGAACGTGGCCATAGCCCACTTGATCGAGTCCGCAGTAACTAGCTGTTTGGCGGTTGCCCAATCCAAGCGGGTTGGCCTATGTTCGCTCACAGGTGGACTTTGGTCCACCGGGATAGTCTCCGGGAAGTGTGCACGCAGGAGCTCTGACGCCCTTTCCTCGGCGTTGGCCGTAAACGTCCCGTCGCTCCTCTTGATGGCCAGTTCCGTGCTCGTCTTTCCACTGGCCAGAGCTTTGTGTAGCCGCGCCGCTTCTGGTGTGGAGGAGACTTTTTCACAGAAGCTCCTGAAACTGTTTTGTTTTGCTGACCTAATCTCTTTATTGTATAGAGTTAGGTAGCACCTGTACTCCTCCCAGACCCCTGTACGCTTCGCCTTGTTAAATAGGCTGCGTACCTTCTTCCTGAGGTCTGCGAGCTTTCTTGTCCACCAGGGACAGTTACGTCTGTCTGTGGGCGCTATTTGGGGACAACTCTCATTGTAGGCTTTGGTGATTGACTCGTTTAGTGCCAACACCCTGCTCTCTATCCCCAGGCCCGTGACGCTATCGTCGATCTGGTTCTGCCTTTGTGAACCGTCCTTTAGTTTTTCCCTGAAAACACCCCAGTTTGTTCTGCGGGGGTTGCGTCTCGGGGGGAGTTGCCTGACCTCTACCTTCAGTGCGAACCTTATTATTCTGTGGTCTGACAGGGAGGGCTCCGTTGAAACCCTCCACCCTGAGACCCAACCATTAGCGTGCTCGCTGCTGAAGGTGATGTCCAGCACCTCCCTCCTGCTTATAGTTATAAAGGTGGGTTGACAACCCACGTTCTCGATTGCTAAACTACTACCTAATATATACTCTAGTAAAGACTCACCCCTTGCGTTACAATCCGTGCTCCCTCATTCCACGTGGTGAGCATTCGCGTCACATCCTATGATGAGGGGCAGCCTGTACCTCCTGCAGTACTCCACGAGCCTAATCACTCCCTCAGGGCGTGCTGCTGCTGTCTCCCCTGGGAAGTAGGCTGATGCCAGGACGAAGCTTTTGCCCTCCCAGTCTCTGGCCTGTACTGCTACCAAGTCCTGCGTCAGGAACTCTGAAATGCAGAAGAAATTGATATTATTCCTGACCACTATGCACGATCTAGGCCTCTCGCTGGAGATGTCCCAGATTACCTTGTTTTGTTCCGTCTTGAGGCCTTTGACCTCTCCTTTGTAGACCCATGGTTCTTGGATCAGCAGAACGCCCAATTTATCGGCTGTGAACCTGCTCGCAATCACTGCTGAGGCCCCCGCCGCGTGATGCAGGTTCACTTGGGCAACCTCCACGTCGACGGCCATTAAGGTAGTGGCTCGAGGGGGGGCATGTCCACATCCCCTCCGTCGTTCGCGCTGCTGTCCACTGGGTCCTCTAGTCCCTCGAGGAGCTCCTGGGTGGAGGGTAGCTCGGTTTCGTGGTCATCCAGGGCGTCAGCGGTAGCGACCTTCGTGGTCTGCTCAACCCTGCTCACGCCCGGTTGCTTTGCCACGGCGTCCACCTGCATCTTCTCCATCGCCTTGCTCACCATCGTTTCTGCTCATGTTGACGCGCTACCACTCGGCTGGGTGGCAGTCTTCCCGTCCTCCTTGCTTCCTGCAGTCACTGGTTTATGCGGCCTCATGACCACCATACTGAACCTATAAAATAGGCGGAAGCTTGCTGCACGTATGTACCTGTACGACTCGTCGTCTATGTACAGGTACAGTCTCCAACCTCGTAGCTCTCCTTTGTCCTCCAGCTGGCTACTGACAATTCGCCAGGCCGCGATGCTAAGGCCCCGGTTTTGGTTTTTTATTAAGTTGAGGGCAAACTGGTATGGCTTGTCGTCGCTCCGGGGGAGGAACACCGTCATCCTGTGCATAACTGGCAGGTCCTCCGCCCTTTTCGCACAGAGGACTGGACCGGTCCAGCCACTTAGCTTTGGGGTAAATTCCCGCAGCCAGTCAGCGGACTCCTGGTCGTGGCAGTCCACCTGTAGCATTCCCTCTCTGAATTCAACCCCGAGGAAGGATGCCGCGTATTCAGCTCCGCCAGCTACCACTTCTAGGAGGAGGTTTTGGGGGGGAGCCGGTGCTGATGATTGACCTTCGGTTCTCCTGCTGCTGTCTCTTGGCCTTTTCGAGCTGGGGGGCGCCTGTGGTGTAAGTTGACCGCTCTTTCTCTTCACGGCCTCTGCAAAAGTGACCGCCTTCCCGTCACCGCGCGTTTCGGTCAGTGGTACACTAACCTGGCCACGGTCTATGGACCGGCTGCCTCGCGCACTTTCCGATACTGCCTCGCCTCGTTCCCTTGTTGGGGATATCGCAGTATCCGCGTACCGTCGCTGGGCAAGGGATTCCGCCGCTTTGGGGGTCATACCATCCCGGAGGTACCGCAGATACCACTTGAGGCAGGCACCGCTCATGACCTTCTTCCGGGGGTCATCGTACCCTCCGGGTCTGTCCACCGTTGGGAGAGATCTCTGCCCTCCTCTCCTGCGCCTCCTTCTCCTTCTGCGTGCGCCACCGGCCTCTGCCCGATGCGACTCTCCCGAGTCAGAGTGGCTTGGCCTGTCTCGGTGGGCCCTGGTGGTGCTTTGGGCTGCATCCGCTGTCCTGACGTCTGTTGAGCGGCGGGCGCCGCTGCTAGAGGGCATGTCGTCATCGTCATTTCTGGCATGCTCCTCGAACAGCGCCCGCGCCTCTGGCGAGAGAGCATCAAGGTAGTTAACCTTCCGTTTAGCTCCTTGACCTCCCCGGCCTCCAGCTGCTCCTCCTGTTCTTGCCTTCTCCCTGTCGTATTCCATATCCGTAGTCCTATTTCGTTGCGTTGTCGATTCCTCCTTATTCGTTGTTGTTGTTGTTTTTGTTTTTGTGTTAATATCCATCTTGTTCGTACGACCCTTAGCTCAACGAGGTGAGCTGTCGGGTCTTCTTGTTAATGGGGAACTAGGGAGTCCGCCACGCCAGAGCCCCTTGGCGCGGTAAGGCCACCGTTACACCCCAATTCGGCCCGGTGTTGGGGAGGCTCCGTTAGAATACAGCCGAATTTTCTTCCTGGCTGCAAATCATCCAATGGGCACGGGTCGCATGACACCCTGGATTAGGAGGTGGTAGTCCTTGGTCGCCGCCCGCATGCGGCGTCCGACAACCCGCCTGGATGGCGCCATTCAGCACCGTCCACACCGGTTGGGGGGCGCCGAGTATGCCTTGCGACTAAGCCTCTGCACCGCGACAAGGTGACTACCATTAGCAGAGGAAAAAACAAACCCAAATAATGGCAGCTCTTCCAAATGAACGAACCATCCTAACCCGGCCATTTGCTGCCACTGATATCGACTAAGCAGACCCTATTACCCACACTGAAGATCCGATAAAGATACGATGGTGAATGGAATAAAGTTCGAACCGTTTTGAACCCCACTCTTAAAATTACGAATATAGCGGCCGAACTCGTCAAAAAATTCAAGCTGCCAATTACATACCTCAATACTTATCGTATTTGTAGCATCAAAATTAGCTCAAGTAAGTACAAAGTTTTGTTTGGAATGTAACGCAGTTATAACACACAAGTTACCCAAAAAACCATTTGAGCGAGACTTAAGTGACGATGTGCAAATGCGCTTCGAACACTTAGTTCTCGCTGACCCTCAATTCCATAGCAACAAAGAGATAACGTTGGAGATTGAAGCGGATATCTACCCACAAATCATCAGAAGTGGACTTTTCAAACCAGACAATGGTACAGTCGTAGCGCAGAATACAGCATTTGGCTGGAGACCCTTACTGGCACCATCTAACCCTAAGTATACTTCTGATAATTACTCTCATTCATTTCAAAACTTTCAATATATGTTACCCTACTAATACTCAATTATTTCGCAGATTCTGCAAGGTGGCCGGGATGTTTAATCCAAACAAATACTCCTCTGCATTACTCCCACAAATTACATAAAGTAATAGAGGCGTAATGCAGAGGAATATCAACCGCCCCAACTTCACGCAACAGGCGAAAAAGGAGGAATAAAGAAAACTATTCCCGCGCTTTTTTACACTGAAGGATCATTATCCCGCCAACACAGCAATCAAACAGAAGTGAACACGGAGATCAACTAAGCGAAATTTATATTATTATCAAACATATAAAAAGTGAAATACACAGTGAATACGGAAAGCGAAGAAGAATAAAATTGTTTTCAACTGTAACAAGTGAACAAGAAAATAAAACGGCCTAACAACAAAGTGAACAATTCTTATACAAAGAATCCACACGAAATATCAGCAATCACCCACAAACCAGCACACAAAAAGGAACAATATATTTAAAATCACAACAATACGTATGTATAATAACACTAAAATTGAATACTAGCTAATAAGAAATTAAGCACATTTAATCAATATTGGAGACACACACAAACACTCATATTTGTATAAACCCAATGAAGTATTAAAATCATAATTGATAACGATTATACAAAACTAACTATCTTTTAATTAAACGCAATTGGCCCCATACGTCGACATACCCCGACAATATGTTTTAAAGTATGTTCTTATTTTTTTTTCTACCCGTTACGAATATAGAAATATTCAATATCCTTTCTTATGTAACTTGATTTTAAATTTTTACACACAAGGATACCCGGGTATCCTACCGACTGCGCCACTTTTTTCACCAAAGTGATGAACAACGAAAAAAATAAAACAACTGGGTTGAAGGTTTAATCGATAATCAGCCTTCCGTTTTATTTCGTGCTTTCTTAAATACTAATATTTTGCTTTCTTGCAACAACTTAAAAATAAATGTTTGCATAACAATTCTCAGGAAATGTGTGTTGTGCATTTTGCAAAGTAATACAATTAAAATTAATAATAATAAAGTTATTATACATTTTGTTAACTGTTGCATTTTCGTTAGCGGAAATGCACTTGAATGAACAATAAATACAAACTATTAAAATTCTTCGGAATTAATGGTACATTTTGTTAACTGTTGCATTTTCGTTAGCGAAAATAGCTCGGCCGGCAACCCATCGGCCCCCGCCGTTTTGTGGTTCTGTAAACGGGTAATTGATATTCGAACATCTTCATGGTCGGGCAATGGAACGTCTGTTCCATCGTCATCGATTGGGGAATCGGGTTCGCCTTCTTCTGGCGTTGTACGTTCACTGCCATTCAGCAGGCTGGAGAAGTGTTCCCTCCATAATTTAAGTATGCTCTGGGCATACCCTTTGGGGGTACAAGCCGAGTAGAAAATCGTTCGGTTGTCTGTTGTGACTGAAACTTCTCGACGTTGAACCTTTCTTGTGTTTGTTGATGTGCGCTTTTTGTTGCACAGAGGCGGGTGCAAATATTGGCTGCAACAAGACAGTGGTCCGAGTCGATGTTAGGACCTCGGAGCGTACGCACGTCTAGAACACTGGAGACGTGTATTTCGTCTATCACAACATGATCGATCTGGTTGGTGGCTTTTCGATCCGGAGACAAGAAAGTCGCTTGATGTATTTTCTTGTGGTGGAATCTAGTAATAGAGATAACCATTTTTCGGGCCCCGGCGAAGTCGATCAGCTTCAACCCATTTGCGAATGTTTCGCCTTGGAGGCTAAATTTACCGACCGTCGTGCCGGAGATAGCTTTTTTGCCCACCCTACGTATCCATTTGGGACGTAGAAACAAGGCGACCAATATTTTCAGCGAACTATAATCCGAAGATCCCCCACCAGTCCACTACGCGACTTCAAATTATAAACAGTAACCTTTGGTGTTAACTGTGCACCATATCTACCCATTCGAACATTCCACGAATTGGCAGAAAACACAAAGTCAGAATTTCCTCTGGCAACTGAAGTGTAAAAACACTCAAAGTTATGTAGACGTTATTCTGTCTGGAAGTCACACTCTTCCACACGCATACGAATCTTTATCACAAGTAATAAAAGCCCTCAAATCCGCAGAGTTTTCATTTAAAAAAATTACCGCATCACTCAGATGTACTCTAAAATATACCAAACGAAAAATTTGTTGGACACTAATTTCCTTATATTCGAAAGGGAAAGTACAACAAAAACTCTGGGCATCCAATGGAATGCGATATCGGACCAGTTTTCATACACGGTTAAGACCATATCCGCATTATCTGCCATAACAAAAATACAGATTCTATCCTCGGTGGCAAAACTTTTCGACCCCGTAGGATGGCTTTCGCCAATTATAATATGATACAAGCAAAAATCTTAATACAAAAAATGGAACCGACTGGAACGAACAAGTGAAACCTCTTCGATTAGAAAAATAGTCCCAGTTCGTAAACAATCTCAATGACATTTCTCAGATACAAATTCTACAATGGGTAAACTATTCCTCCAAACACATGGTTGAATTACACAGCGTCTGGACGAACCTGAGGCATACCACCACATGCATGGAAGACGTACAATTCAAATCGAACGTCACAAATACTTGACCTCGGGGGATCAGCTACTTGGTGGCACATAGTAGGGTGCAAGCCACAGCATTTTGGCACCACCATTCCCTGGTGGAATAATAGATTCTTCTGATTCTTGGCCCCAATAACTCATGAGTAGTTCGCTGCACTTAGTTTTACAAGGTATACTTACTTGTGCCTTGAATTATGTATCCCTTTTGTTAGCGCTTAATTGAAAAATTTATAATTTAAAGGTAAAAGTGTAACAATTCAATCACTTATGTATATATTTTTCTTTTCTTATTAAATATGTATGTACCATAGGGTGGCCCTTAGTTGTATGGAGGAAAAAAAAAGTTTCTGGATTCTCGATCGCACCCCCTAGAAATATGCGAATAGCCCAACAACTAGTATATACAAAGTTTTGGGTCAATCAAAAAAGGTTTAGAGGTTGTGCAAGGAGCTTGAAATCCTGAAAAATTGGGAATTTTTGCCATTTTTATGTCTCAGACTTCCATATTTCAAAGCCACACTATCCCTTACTGGTTTCCATTCCGTAATAAGATCTGCATTTTATTACCTTTCTAAAATTACCACAATCTTAAAAATCGGTCGATTGATGATAGAGTTACAGAAATACAAATATGAAAGTAAATTAAATGTGTTGCACGTGCATTCTCAAGCGTCGCATGCTCGTAACGGTATATCCGTTATAACGGTTCTAATGTCATTAAAATTTATATTCTGTATTGTTAAAAGCTAGTGTGCTAACGTAGTCGAAAAATGAGTGAATATAATTTTCGGTCGAAAATTTACTTAATTGGAACGTCAAGCTCTCAAATACTTGGTGCAAAACTACCATCAAATAAACAAGTGTTATCAGTTTTTTAAACTATTTTAAATTTTTGTAAGGAAGAGATGAAAAAAAAAATAGTTAGAGATGACTATAGGAAATTATTGGAATTGACGTCTATATGTCTAGGAGCAAATAACGGCATAAAATTTCGTGTACCAGGTCCCACTCATCATGCGCGGTGGATGTCTAAAGCATTACATTGCTTAAAGATCCATTTATTTCGCGAACAGTTCAAACTAACGCAATATGAAGAGAATTCGTTAGCAAGTATATGCGCATTTATTATAAGATTCTACGTTAAGCTTTGGTTTAACTGCACCAATCCGTCTAAAGCACCTCTTCAAGACTTATCTTTTATTAAAGAAATTCACGAGTATAGAAATGTTAATAAAAAAATCTTTGAAATTGCAATAAAAAAATTTTGTAAACACCTCTGGTAACTGTCTGAAGAATGTATTCTTCTTCTTCTTTACTGGCGTAGACATTGCCGAGTCAACAACAGCGCGCCAGTCGTTTCTTCTCTTCGCTACGTGGCGCCAATTGGATATTCCAAGCGAGGCCAGTCCTTCTCCACTTTGTCCTTCCACCGGAGTGGAGGTCTTCCTCTTCCTCTGCTTGCCGCGGCGGGTACTGCGTCGAATACTTTCAGAGCTGGAGCGTTTTCATCCATCCGGACAACATGACCTAGCCAGCGTAGCCGCTGTCTTTTAATTCGCTGAACTATGTCAATGTCGTCGTATATCTCGTACAGCTCATCGTTCCATCGAATGCGATATTCGCCGTGGCCAACGCGCAAAGGACCATAAATCTTTCGCAGAACTTTTCTCTCGAAAACTCGCAACGTCGACTCATCGGTTGTCGTCATCGTCCAAGCCTCTGCATCATATAGCAGGACGGGAATTATGAGCGACTGATAGAGTTTGGCTTTTGTTCGTCGAGAGAGGACTTTACTTTTCAATTGCCCACTCAGTCCGAAGTAGCATCTATTGGTGAAAGTTATTCTGCGTTGGATTTCAAGGCTGATATTGTTGTTGGCGTTGATGCTAGTTCCAAGATAGACGTAATTATTTACAACTTCAAAGTTATGACTGTAAAAAGTGACGTGGGAGCCAAGTCACGAGTGTGAAGACTGTTTGTTTGATGACAGGAGATATTTCGTCTTGCCCTCGTTCACTGCCAGATCCATTTGCGTTGCTTCCTTGTTCAGTCTGGAGAAAGCAGAACTAACGGCGCGGGTGTTGAGACCGATGATATCAATACCATCGGCATACGCCAGCAGCTGTACACTCTTATAAAATATTATACCTGCTCGATTCAGTTCTGTAGCTCTAATCCATCTGTGGCTGAATTCATGATGGAGACAAGATTCTCTTTCCCATCGATTTATTAAAGTGAGTGAGTCTCACTCTGTCTCAGGTATGGCGAGAAGTGGTGATATAGGTGTTGAATTTAATACGGCTTCGATACGAGTGAGTAGTGTAGTAAACTCCTCATAATTAAATTTATGATTACCAGACGTTTTCTTTAAATGGGACTTGAAGCTTTTGACTGCTGATTCCCAAAGTCCACCCATGTGTGGAGAACATGGAGGTATAAACTGCCAATCGATCCCTTGGGGTGCATATTTTTTAACTATTTCAGGGGATACTTCTTTCATAAAGCTTATGAACTCTTTCTCGGTGGCTCTTTGAGCTCCGATAAAGTTTTTCCCATTGTCGCTCATAATCTTTGAGGGAAATCCGCGTCGTCCGACAAAGCGTGTGAATGCTGCGAGGAAAGCCGCAGTTGTCATATCTGAACAAAGCTCGAGGTGTACTGCCTTTGTCGTAAAGCATACAAAAACAGCCACATACCCTTTTCTAAATGTAGATGATCTTAACATCGAGGCCTTTATCTGGAAAGGTCCAGCAAAATCAACCTCAGTAATAGTAAAAGGTAGAGCATAATTGCAGCGTTCAGGTGGTAAAGCTGCCATGATCTGCGTACGCATTTTATGTTTGTACAAGGTACATTGTGTACACATAAAAATCGTATTTTTAAGTTGTGACTTTAGTCGCGGTATATAAAATTCTTGTCGGACCATTTGCTGCATCAAGCGATGCTCACCATGTAGCGTAAGCTGGTGAAGGTATATTAGGAATAAATGAGTAAAACGGGATTTCTCAGGTATAATAATGGGATGCTGTTCGTTGTAACTGAGGCTGGAATTCGCTAATCTTTCATTTGCCCTTATTAATCCGTTAGCGTCCAAGAAAGGATTTAAGACGAGAAGAGAGCTTCCCTTTTCGAGTGGTCGTCTTTCGACCAACTTTGCTTTCTCTCGACTGAAATAGCGAGTTTGGGTGTAGGGTGTAGACTAACTTTGGCATGTTGCAAATCGGTATGCGTTAGTTG
This sequence comes from Bactrocera dorsalis, assembly GCF_023373825.1. Lineage (NCBI taxonomy): Eukaryota > Metazoa > Arthropoda > Insecta > Diptera > Tephritidae > Bactrocera > Bactrocera dorsalis. Next base: position 70,313,972 of record NC_064303.1, on the reverse strand, counting down.
TACGCAAGGATCATTTGGTATCCCTTTCATTTTTTGTTTAAGTCTTTGGGTGAATTTGTGCATGTAAGCGACTACTCTTAGTGCTCTAGGAAATGAAGAAAATCGGTGGAGAATATTATCCTCTTCTGGAGTGATATGAAAATTTTCAATTTTCCGACTTTCCGGCGGTATTATATTACGAGCGGGAGACTTTGGCCAGAATTCTTGTAATTCTGTTAGCCATGTTGGACCATTCCACCAGAGTGTAGTGCTGGTGAGGTGCAGTGGCTTGCAACCTCTTGTCCCAAGATCCGCTGGGTTATCTGCACTTGCAACATGTTGCCATTTTGCTGGGCCAACTAAGTCCAAGATTTGAGATATTCGGTTAGATACATAGGTCTTCCAGCAATACGGTGTTTTTTCTAACCATGAACTACGAGTATCTCTGAGTCTGACCAAAGATACGTTCTATGATCGGTTAATTTCAGATGGGTTTGAACTATTGAAATTAATTTTGCTAACAGAAGATTCAGTTCAAGCCGTGGCAGACAGAGTGTCTTTAATGGTGCGACTTTGGCTTTGGCTACCAAGAGGTGTGCAGATATTTTGTTATCGTACTGTGTACGTACGTAAACTGTTGCGCAATAAGCCTTTTCAGAGGCATCACAGAAACCGTGTAATTCTGTGTTAATGTTAGGGGTGAAGTTTACTCATCGAGGGATTCGAATTTCAGATATACATAGTGTGCAAATTGTTAGCAAATTGTACCCATTTTGTTAAACGTACAGCTTTTACCTGTTCATCCCATTCAGTGCCATCTTGCCACAATTCTTGAATGAGGATTTTTGCTTGAATCATCAAAGCCATCCTGCGGGGTCGAAAAGTTTTGCCACCGAAAAAAGTATTTGGCGTTTTGTAATGGCGGACATGATCTGTTATCGCATCCCATTGAATCCCTAGTTTTTTTGTTGTACTGGCCGTTTCAAATTTAAGGAAATTTGTATCTAATAAGTCTTCCTTTTTTATGTTTTTTTATTATTTCGGAATGATTCGATGTAATTTTCTTTAAGGGGAAAACTTCAACAGGTTGGCACTTTAGTATTCACAATGTTTTTGATTTTTTTATTAAATATGTATGTACAATATATGTTTTATTTGTATTTTTTTATGTATCTTCACTGCTATTGCTGCCAGTGCACAACCACACACGACCGAACTGATTTTTTTAGAATTTGGACCAATGCTGTATGTTGTGTATGATGAATGTTGTGTTGTATGATAAATGTCGTGTTGCGGGATGAATGTTGCGTTGTGGGATGAATGTTGTATTGTGGGGCGAGATACCAGGAAGTCGCATAAACATGAGCAACATAATCGCCCCAGAAGATCGTGAAATCGCCACTTTTCACTCATTACTGTATGATGCCGACATCTTTGAGCAACTAAAAACCAAAGTCAAAGGATCACCTAATTTCCCATGCTATACATACATGCTACAGGCCCCGCCTCATGTAACATGGGGTGTTCACAGAGTATTGTATTCCCTGTCTTAAGCCCCAAATCAACGACAGGTGTCGATTTTGCTGGGCATTTTTATTTATTGAATCTGCTTTTTGTTTTAAAAGCTTAACAATAAGTTATAAACTATACAAGCTCAAGCAAGTGATAGAGTTGTTTCAGTGATGTGTAGTTCCTTAGTTCGCATATCTCTCCTTTTAAGGCGTGTTTGATCGCGGGAATGTACCAAAGCATTAGCCAAAGGGTTTGGGTTATCTCGGAGTTTAGATATATATTTAATTCTGCTGTCTTCTACTTCTTCCTTTACCCCACAGTTGAATGCTATACATCCAAATCGGCTTTAAGACCGCAGTATAAAAAAGAACTTTGTTGTTTAGGCTAAGTTTGGAGTTTTTATTTAAAAGCCAATATACATAAATTTGCAGCTCTTATCTTCATGCAAGTTATTTTACTAGATATATCTTTTCTCCACATAAGTCTTCTATCTAGGTGTATACCAAGATAAGTTTCTTCATTAGCTTGGGGTACCAAAATGTTATTCATTTTTACTGGCGGACACATTTTTAGTCTTAGCAAAAACGTAACATGCTTACACTTTTGTTCATTTAAATTTATACGCCAGTTGGCAGGCCATACTTCGATAGACCTTAAGTGTTCGGCTAATATTCTTGATGCTAATATGTGGCATTTGTGACGGCTCACTAAAGCTGATGTTAATACATTCTTAACTGTTGGAAGATCTGCTGTCTATATGATATATAGAATTGGGCCTAAAACCCCAGCCCTTATCTGTCGTTCATCAGATATGAAATCTCCCATTTTTTACCATAAATTGTCTATTTTTTAAATAAAACTCCAATGTTTTATATTATACAATTCTAAAGGTAGAATGTTTTTAATTTTTGTTTTTATAAAAGCCACGTCTAGAAATATAGCTGAACATTATTTTCTGTATTCAAATGCTTTTCTTATTTCGTTAGTAATTCTATTTACTTGCTCTATCGTGCTAGGTTTTTCACGAAACCCGAACGGGTGCGTTGGTATTATATTATTTTCATGGAGGAAAGGAGTCATATTTAATAGTAACACTTTTTCAAATATTTTAGAAAAACAGTTCAGAAGACTGATTGAGGACGGCTGTGTTAAGTCTTTCTCAGGTTTATGTATCAAGACAATCTGCGACTTTTCCCATGAATTAGGATAGTATTCGAGGTTAAGAATTGCATTGAAGAGCAAAGAGAACACTTCTACAGCAATATTTAGTAACTCAATTAGCATTTTTGGGTAACATTATCATGTCCTGGTGGCTTTTTTGAGTCAAGTTCTTTTAATATTCTAATAATTTCAGAAGGTTAAGTCTTAAAAGACTCGAGTGACTCGTTAACTGTGTTGGGTAAGCTGGAAAGCTCAAAGTTGTTCTTTGAGCAATTAGGTTGAAATACCTTTTCTAGATTTGCAAAACAATTGGCCTTTTCCTCGTCACTACGAGCCCAATTTCCACCCATGTCTCCTATAGACAAGTTGCATTTATCATTTACAAGCTTTTCAATTTCTCTATTAGAGATTTTTCTGAAACCAAGCGGCTTATAGCTTTTGTTTGGTGTTGCTAAGACAGCTGCGTTAGTTATTATAACATTGAGTTCTCTTATGCTTTCGTCAATATCTCTTCCTGTATTTATTTTTTATATTTTAGCCAATTCGTTTTATAAGATGTTGGACCCACTTTTGGATCAACGAACATAGATTGCTCACATATCTTTATTAGTACAGGAAAGTGATCAGAAGATAGGTCAGTATGTGTGTAGATTTATGTCAAGGTTATTGTGGCTATTTATAATAGTGTAATACAGCTGACGTCCTTTCGGATTAATTAGTCGTGCGCCCCAATACGTGTGTTTTGCACTGTAATCTCCACCTGCTAGAAATCTATGGTCTAGTGTTCGAAAAAGTCCTTAAATTGGATGTCTGTAATTTTATACCGAAGTGGGCAGTATATGGCCGTCAGGTTTAAGTCCCACAGCGATTTTTTTATAGTTATTGTTGTAGCTTGTAATTGCGCTGTGGCATAATATTTTAATGCATGGTGATTTAACCGTTTTCTAACCAACACTGCTGTTCCTCCATGTGCATTTCCATCTAGGTGGCTTGTAACATAGAGTCTAAATCTCTGTATAAAGAAAGAAATCTCATAAGTTCCAATTTATGTTGGTTAACAACGTTAGCATTCCATAAACAAATGTTCAATACATTCTTTACTTAAAAAAGTTTGCAAAAGTTGGCTTTGTGATTTGATTATCTCTTGAATCATATTTTACATTGAAGCCATAAATTGTGTCATACCTTGAGTAAGGTTGAAAATCATAGTTTCAGCGCTTCTTTTTAGTTGGTTTTGGGGCAATGCATTTGTGCAGTATTGCCTTTCACCACGTTTGCATAGTTTCCTTGTGTAGTATTATCTTTAGGATTTACTGGTATTGAAATATGGATGCGGATTTCAATATTTTCATATTCAACATTTAGTTACGACAACTTCGATTTCAAATCTTTATATACAGGGCAACCGCTGTAGTTAGCAGTGTAATTTCCTCTACAATTGCTGCATTTTTTTTTTAATCCTCTTTTTTAAGAGTACATTTTGAAGTAGGATGTAGATCACCACATACCACACAGACACTGCGTAGAGTGCATTATGCTTCGTGTGTCCATACTCTTGGCAGTTTGTACATTGTACTGAACCATTTCTCTTATGTGGTTCCTCAACGGTGATTATACGATGGAGCAGATATTTTAAATTGTAAATCGGGTGTATTTCATTTCTCTTTAGTTGGTAAGAATTTGACATCAATTCTATTTTGAACATTGGCTGTGGTACTTTGTTCCTATTAAATATATATTTACAATGTGGTTTTGGTATTAAAATTGTTGTAAATATATATTTAATAGAATTAAAGTACCTTCCAATGCTTCTTTGACTTCCCTAGAGTCTACGGCGGATTCTATACTCTCAATTTCAACAATTAGGCCCTTAGAGCTGTTCAGTTGTTACGAGTAATAATTCTTGTTTTTATTTGACAATAATTTAACGATTTCCATAAAGCTTTTTGCAGCGTAGAACTGAATTTTTGTTTCATCTATATTGCCTTTTGTCAAAGGCACTAAATGAAAATTGTTAGTACCTACAATTTCACTTAATTTCGCAACAAGAGTATTACTGTTATGCTCGCGGTTGGAGGTGGTGTGGCATTAATGACTGTGGTGGTACCCTTTGCATCGTCGTCTAAACCATTGCTTAGTATGGCAAATCTGTTGTCATTTAGGATTACTGGTTTTTTACCATTTGACGGGCCTGGTTGAAATTTTTTGGTTTTGACCGCTGATTTAACACTAAACATACCATAACGGGTCAAATGACCCATTTTGAACTTTTGCATTAAAAATGCCCGTATAATTTTATTGCGTTTGCACATTTGACTTCATGACTTTTTCTAAGTATTTAATGTACAGTTATAAACATATTTTTGTTTTGTTTTTTTTTTTTGTTAATTCTGAGTAATGCTTGTTGTATACCGATATCTACCATAACGGGTCATTTGACCCGGAGACAATTTTTCTGTTCTATGAGATGATCGAGTCAGTAAGTTGCACATTCTTCCAAAGACTGTTGCGTAAAGTAGTTCAACGAAAATAGCTCAGAATAATTTCAAGAAAATATCAAATTTTAGATTGAAAATAGCTTTTTAGTGTAAGAAAAAGTGGCAAAAATTGAAAGTCTTGGTAAGTACCTAGCTTATATTTTATTTTGATAGCTATAGTAATACAGATCCTTTTTTACCCAGAAAAATGTCGAGCAAACAAGACAGTACAAGTTCTTAGAAGATATAAATAATATTGGCGAAGAGTTTTCAGAAATTAGTGAAGACGAATTTTCTGAAAATGAAGATATATTGGTTGCAAATAAAAATGAGTTTGATTCTACAGATACCGACGATGAAGAGGAAAATATTGTGAATGTATGCAGTGGCCGAAAAAGAATAAGATTACTCTCGAGTTCGGAAGAAAGAGAATTGATGGATCTGTTTGGGAAGAAATACAAATAGGTGGAACACCTGGAAGACCACCACTTTATAACATTTTTAGGCAAGAAGTAGGCCCATTCTTCAACATATCGCTGATTTGCGCCCACGCCTCGACGGAAGAGAACGACGATGTGACCAAAGATGCCTTTTATGAGTGCTTGGAGCGCACCTATGAGAGATGCCCCCGCCACGATGTCAAAATCGTGCTTGGCAACTTCAACGCCAGGGTGGGCAAAGAAGGTATTTTTGGCACTACGGTCGGTAAATTCAGCCTCCACGAGGAAACATCCCCAAATGGGTTGAGTCTGATCGACTTCGCCGGGGCCCGAAATACGGTTCTCTGTAGTACTAGATTCCAGCATAAGAAGATACATCAAGCTACCTGGCTGTCTCCGGATCGAAAAACCACCAGATCGATCATGTTGTGATAGACGGAAGACACGTCTCCAGTGTTTTAGATGTGCGTGCGCTCCGAGGTCCTAACATCGACTCGGACCACTTTATTGTTGCAGCCAAAATTCGCACCCGCCTCTGTGCAGCAAAAAACGCACGCCAACAAACACAAGGAAGGTTCGACGTCGAGAAGCTGCAATCACAACAGACAGCCGAACGATTCTCTACTCGGCTTGCACTCCTGCTCTCTGAGAGCACTCGTCAACAACTCGGTATAAGGGAACTGTGGGACGGCATTTCAAACTCCTTACGTACAGCTGCAACCGAAACCATTGGTTTTCGGAAAGTGCAAAAGAACAGCTGGTACGACGAGAAGTGCCGTGTCGCAGCGGAGAGAAAACAGGCTGCCTATCTCGCAACGTTACGATCGACCACAACGGGATGGGTTGGGATAGATACCGAGAGTTGAAGAGGGAAGCGAGACGCATTTGCAGACAGAAGAAGAAAGAGGCCGAAATGCGTGAGTACGAGCAGATTGACAAGCTGGCCGACAGGGGTAATACTCGAAAATTCTACGAAAAAATGCGGCGGCTTACAGAAGGTTTCAAGACCGGAGCATACTCCTGTAGAACCCCCAAGGTGATCTAGCCACCGATGCCCAGAGCATACTTAAATTATGGAGGGAACACTTCTCCAGCCTGCTGAATGGCAGTGAACGCGCAACACCAGGAGAAGGCGAACCCGATTCCCCAATCGATGACGATGGAGCAGACGTTCCATTGCCCGATCATGAAGAAGTTCGAATAGCAATTGCCCGTCTGAAAAACAACAAAGCGGCAGGGGCCGACGGATTGCCGGCCGAGCTATTCAAACACGGCGGCGAAGAACTGATAAGGAGCATGCATCAGCTTCTTTGCAAAATATGGTCGGATGAAAGCATGCCCAACGATTGTAATTTAAGTGTGCTGTGCCCAATCCATAAAAAAGGAGACCCCACAATCTGCGCCAACTACCGTGGGATAAGCCTCCTCAACATCGCATATAAGGTTCTGTCGAGCGTATTGTGTGAGAGATTAAAGGCCACCGTCAACAAACTGATTGGACCTTATCAGTGTGGCTTCAGACCTGATTTACCAGACCGACCAGATATTCACCATGCGCCAAATCTTGGAAAAGACCCGTGAAAGGAGAATCGACACTCACCACCCATTCGTCGATTTCAAAGCTGCTTTCGACAGCACGAAAAGGAGCTGTCTTTATGCCGCGATGTCTGAATTTGGTATCCCCTCAAAACTAATACGGCTGTGTAAACTGACGTTGAGTAACACGAAAAGCTCCGTCAGGATCGGGAAGGATCTCTCCGAGCCGTTCGATACCAAACGAGGTTTCAGACAAGGCGACTCCCTATCGTGCAACTTTTTCAATCTGCTGCTGGAGAAAATTATTCGAGCCGCAGAACTGAATCGAGCAGGTACAATCTTTTATAAGAGTGTACAGCTGCTGGCGTATGCCGATGATATTGATATCATCGGTCTCAACACCCGCGCCGTTAGTTCTGCTTTCTTCAGACTGAACAAGGAAGCAACTCAAATGGGTCTGGCAGTAAACGAGGGCAAGACGAAATATCTCCTGTCATCAAACAAACAGTCGTCGCACTCGCGACTTGGCTCCCACGTCACTGTTGACAGTCATAACTTTGAAGTTGTAGATAATTTCGTCTATTTAGGAACTAGCATTAACACCACCAACAATGTCAGCCTGGAAATCCAACGCAGGATTACTCTTGCCAACAGGTGCTACTTCGGACTGAGTGGGCAATTGAAAAGTAAAGTCCTCTCTCGACGAACAAAAGCCAAACTCTATCAGTCGCTCATAATTCCCGTCCTGCTATATGATGCAGAGGCTTGGACGATGACAACAACCGATGAGTCGACGTTGCGAGTTTTCGAGAGAAAAGTTCTGCGAAAGATTTATCGAGATTTATACGAGTTTTCGAGAGAAAGGTTCTGAGAAAGATTGAAACGACTTGTGCGCTGTTGTTAACTTAGCTATAATCGCGTAAGCGGTGTCCACGCCAGTAAAGAAGAAGATCAATTGAAGGATCAACGTGATATATTGCGTCAGAATATTAATTTCTTCAAAAGAAGGTGGTCTACTACGATACTACTGATTCTTATGCCGATAACTCTCAGATATCACCCGAAGAACAAATGTACGCAGCAGAAAACACGATCATTTTTTGTTGAAGAGATTTCAAAATGGAGTCAGAGTTCGAGCCTTCGTTCAAACGATTCATCAATATTTTATATATTTTTTGGCATCTCTGCGTAGAATATTGACGCCAAATCCAACTTGGCCGATTTGATTCTGTTGTTCATTCAAGGAAGAATTAAGCCAAAACCAGAAATAGAACAAATAATTCTGAACGAGATTGAATTATAAATTTTATTTTTTTACCTTGCTTTTATAAATTGTTTTCTACAACTTTCTTTAGATTTTGTTCAAATTCTTCAACAAAATTTAAATACTATTAACATAGTTTTCTATAAGTGGAATTTAAGCATATGGAAGCCTTCTACAATATTAATAAATTCATATTTACTAACAAAATTATAATATAATTAGATTATTTTGTTCCTTGTTCATTTAAATTGGTTTAACTGCATATCACACTTATAAATTGTCAAATTTTACCTTCTCAATAAAAAGAGTCCCAAAAAATATCCCAGCGGGATAATGGTTCACTGCTTACATATTTCTTTGAAGAATGCTTCGAAGAAAATTCTATGTACAATTCTTCGATACCAGGTAATGCATAAAAGTAAGTTATGCGGAATAATGGTTCCCCGCTTACATTTTTCTTTGAAGAATACTTCAAAAAAAATTCTATGTAGAATTCTGCGATACCAGGTAATGCATAAAAGTAAGCTATGCGGCTAAATTCTACTGTGTTCATATTTACAAGTCAAGTAAGTACGTGAAAAACGACAAATACAAATTGATGGAATAAAATTTATAAGTAAATTTTTTCATTATTTCGTCAAATCATCAAGCAAAAAGTTGGTTACTATTTGGTAAGTTTTTCCTGTTTTTACCATTGAAGGACATAGCTTCAAATTTATAAACCTAATCTTTCATCTTTTTTTGTAGAATGTTGTCTGCTGGAAACGGCCAGATGCAGGTTGGGTTCGGTCTCGACTAATTCCCTGGTCCTTGATACAGGTCACCAGATCAGCTATGGCAAGTTTAGGGCCTAACAAGTCCTTTGCCATGCTGGTGAGCAGAGAATTTTCCAATTTGTCGCCCCTGTGTGCTGCTTGGGCAGACAGGTGATGTGTAGCCATAACGGAATGGCCAGCCTGGTTTTCCATTAGCTCGTCTGCAACTTCAGCAAGCTCATCTGGAGGGGCATCTCTGAGTAGTTTGAGACACCGGCTGGTTGATGGTGGTAACAATACCAACCATTTTATACGCAGTAAGTCCTCTGAGGCCCTGCCGCCCATGAGAATTCTGAGCTGGCGCAGGAGCTGGCTAGGTTTTTTATCATCGAGTTGAACCTCCGTAAATGCTCGTTGAAGCTGGCGGTCGCTGGATTCTGAAAACCGCTTCAATATCTCGTCCTTCGGCTTCGCATACTTGTCGGTCTCTGGTAGATTCTGCAGGAAGTCCTCTAGCTGTAACATTAAATCAGTGTCCAAAGCACTAACGATTTGATTGTAACGCGATGCGTCATTTGTGATACGGGCCGCCTGTAACACTTCTTCAGCCTGAACAAACCACAAACGAGGCTGGATGGACCAGAACTGCGGGAGTTTGCAACTGGACACAGCTACAACTGATGCAGTGTTCTGGGTTTCATCGGCGGCGTCACCGATGGTCAGAGTTGGGTCGTTTGTGGTCATATTCGAGGAGATTGGTGTTAAGACGTTTGGATTACTAGTGGACGTGTTTGGAGAGTTAAAATTCACTGATTTGTTTGGCGTATGCTCTAACGGCATGTCAATGAATCGATTGAGAGCACGTGGTCACTGGTTTGCACAAATTTTTAGACACTGATCAATGAGAAATTACAACGAGCGTGAATTTGCAATTAATATTAACGCTGCATTTATTTGTCTGTATATTTTGTTAATTAATAAATATCAAAGTGTTTGAATTTTTAATTGTTTGAATGGGAATTTGTAGACACGCGGCGCGTCACTACACGTATGGTGAAAAGTTACACTTTACCGCATGGAGAGACAAAGTTTCGAAATCCAATTTAATCACGTCGCGGAGTCACCAATATGGTATAATCGTGTTCTGAATTATCATACAATTGTCTTTTTATTAAGAATCTTACTATATTTATTACAATATTTTATTCTAAAATGATTATTTTTGCGTTATTGTGTTTGAATGACTAAGTTGGATGTAAGTACGGCGGAGCGCTATACGTGTGGTCCGTTCCCTTGAGTGGTTGAAGTAGAAGTGAGTGAGTCGTCTGTGCGTGGCTGGAGTGTCTGCTTTCTACGGTGTCGTAACGGCCGACTCATTGAATCGTCACGCCGCGTAGTGGCTGGTGAGTGAGACTCGTTGGGCTGAGACGGTAAATGAGTGTTGTCGGTAAAATCAGCTGTGGACTAGCGTGGCGTAGCCGCCACATATATATATATATATGTACATAAATATATACATATGAGTAAACAAGCTAATATGGGATGATATAACAGTTAATCCTAATATTAGAAGCGAACTAATAAAGAATGTTAGTACAGTTAGCATTAGGATAAGTAGTAAGTAAACTAAGTAATAAGAAATGTAAAGCAAGTTAGTCTAAAGATTCACCTGAATAAAGAAGGAAGTTGAAGCTTAAGCTTTTAATTCAAACTATTTTATTTCTGGCGAGGTTTTCAATAACATGCAGCAGCAATCTGGTACAGTTGCAGCACCAAATGCAACAACAACAAGAACAGATACACAGCCAACAGCAACGCAACCAGCAGCTACATAACCAGCAGTCCCAGCAGCTCGTTTTTAGTGACGACAAAGTTATAAGTCACTTTCTTCACTTAAAGCCATTCAGCGGGTCAAAGGGTGACAATTTACTCGCCTTCATCAACGCCGTCGAAAGAGGTTTTTACTTACATATGCAACAACAAGTCCTATTTGGAGGAGTTCGTTACACAAATCGTTGTAAACGAAAAATTAATCGGAGAAGCAGGAAGATGCATCAACTGGCATACAACAGCAACTGGACGGAGGTAAAGCGTTTGAAACAGAGGTACCAACCGGAGGAAACCTACTCGCAAATCTTCAATTGATGCAGAAATATTAGGGTTAGTAATTTAAGAGATCCTTTTGATTTCTTTTTGGACTCCAGTTATAGATTTAATGAACTATACGAATTTGATGAGGCAAAACCCCCAATATACATATATGCCCATAAATGTAGATAGGGATCTTAGGGATATTTTAATCGAAAAAATTGACGGAAGTTATCGTACTCGTTTGAGCGAAAGTGCTACCTTACTCGAAATGTATAATAGCTTTTCAAAATATAGGTTATTAGACGAGAAGAGAGCTATTTCCTACAATAGCAGGAAACAATATAATCAAAGCACATTCGAAACTGGTAGATTAAATAATATTAAAGGGAGAAATAATCAAATTACACAAGCCAATAATAGCTATAGTAACTATAACCACCAGAACTCAGTGCAGAGTAGACGCTATCCGAACCAAACTATTAGAGAACAGACTAATCAAGTTTCCAACTATAATAACAGATATAATAATTATCAAACCAAATCCAATTCACACATGAGTGTTGATACTCAAAGTGCTAGACCTAGTTGGACCGAGTCGAGTTATCAGCCGATGGAGGTAGGTAATGTAGAGGAGGATGTAAATTTTACCAAAATGCCTCCACCTGCAAATTGCCCTTAATAACTGTAACAATTGGCGGTCATGAAATTACATGCCTCATTGATACAGGTTCAGATACAAGCTTAATTAAACCAAACATTTTCGAAAAATATTTTCCTAAACAAAAGCTTCCTACACCTCTTTGGTACAGGACAATAAATGGTATCAATCAAGTGACGTAAAGAAAAATTATTCCCATACCTGATGAATTTAACGCTTCAGGTACCTTATCGTGGAAGGTAATTGATTTTGATAGCAAAACGTATGAAGCTATAATAGGTCAAAATTTTCTCATTCCTCTTAGAGCTAAGATTGATGTGGAGAATAGATTTATTAATATATTAGGAAATATAATACATTTTGAGAGATTTAGTCCGTATAAAAAGCAGGAAATTTGCGCAATCGAGTTCAGTGACATGGAAAACTTAGATTTATCACATTTGAATTCCGAAGAAAGACAATTAATAAAAAATTTATTGCAAGAGTATAATGACCTATTTTTTAAAGAAGGACACAAACTTTCTTTTACACACTAAGTTAAACATACAATTATTACGACAGATGATACACCTATCTATTCGAAAATATATAGATATCCACAAGTCCACGAGTTGGAAATTCAGAAGCAAATATGTAAAGGAAATGTTAGCGCATAACATCATTAGAGAAAACAATTCAGCTTACAACAGTCCTTTGTGGGTAGTTTCCAAAAAAGCAGATATTGGGAAGAGCCCAATATTTTTCTTCAATTGATCTTGCTAAAGGTTTTCACCAAATAGTGGTGGATGAAAATGACAGAAAAAAACTGAATTTTCTACTCCGTTAGGGCATTACGAATTCTTGAGGATGCCATTTGGCCTTAAAAATGCTCCATCGACATTCCAACGTCTCATTAATTCAGTTCTCCGAGATTTCATAAATAAAATATGCGTTGTCTATTTAGACGACATTCTCATTTTTAGTACCTCCCCCCCCATAAAAAATATGAAGAGAATATTTCAAAAATTACAACAAGCGAAACTGAAAGTAAGACTAGATAAATGCAATTTTCTAAAAAAAAGAAACATACTTTCTAGGTCATTTATTAACCCCTGAAGGGATAAAGCCAAACCCAAATAAGGTGGAAGCCATACAAAAATTAAAGTTACCCACTTCGCAAAAACAAATAAAATCCTTCCTAGGTATCACAGGCTTCTATAGGAAATTCATCAAAGACTATTCTAAAATAGCTTACCCTATGGTCGCATATCATACGCAATTAACGTATACGAGTATAACCCAAGTTATATATGTAACTGCCTTTGAATTGACAAAAGAGATATCAATAACTTCAACATAGTCAATATTGTAAAAAGACATTTTAATAAAGGAAAGGTCGCTATATACTCTGAACTTGAAGAAAATGAATATAATGAGATTCAAAAAATTCTTTTAAGTATCTTTGAAAAAAATCAAAATATTTAATAAAGTTATTAAACTAAATATCGGCGAGACTCCAACGACGTAGATGATTGATGGTGTCGGCGATCGAGCCTTCGTCGATCAGGATATTAGCGAATTCCAAACGTATATACGAAGGTTGATGTGCGAAAAGAGTCAGCCCGCAGAACTTTTGTCGATTGATGTAAAGATGCGAATGTTGGTGTCGGCGCGACGCAATGTGGAATTGAAAATTGGTAGCGAATGGTATTGTGCGACTTGTGTTCATGGAATTATGAGTGACGAATGTGGTCAAAATAAAAGCGAAGATCCAATCCTTTTCACATCTGATGTGGTGAAATCCAATGTGTCCCCAGAAGTGGTGTGTTGGTGTTGTGTCTAGCTAGGGTGCGCCAGTTTTTTCCGGGTAGAGTGGGCCGAGGCTTAACTCATTTAACCCTCTATCACTCAAAACTCTCAGCGTGGAAGAAGGCGAGTGGGATTTTTTATAGAATAATTAGAGTGTAAAGTAATTCAAAAAAACCATCCCCAAGTGATTTGCGTGTTTTTTCGAATGACAGGTAAGGAAAAGGTAAAGAGTGCCTCAGGGCACTCATGACAGTTTATGCCAAATATATGATGTGGTATACACGACAGAGTAGTAGATTGAAAAAGAAAGATAAAGCAAAGATGAAAGATAAGCAAACACGAAATATAATCAAAAGAATTAATTTTTATTGTGATAATCGAAAAAGACAATTTTTTGCTTTGGTGCAGCACAAATGAAGATTGCATTTGGAGCAAACACACTGTGTTTGCGACTTCTTACAGAGTTTACACCATTTTTTTCCGCCTTCTTCGCCAAGCCAAATTGGAAAATGGTCTTGACCATCGTAGCGCACTTCATGTACGGGATGTTTTGACTTTTGGCCAACACCCGAATTGCTTGGCTCTATATTTCCTACCGTTGACGTTACAGTTTTTTGACGACCAAAGGGCCGTCTTTCTTGATATGTTATCAGTGAAGCAGCTACAGCTTCACGAAATCGCGGTAACTGCAAAACCCGTTCATGTTCGGCTGATTCATGACTTGAGTCAGTTACCTTTTCTGCATAAATCCGTTTATGTAGTAAATATGCATTCGTGATCGCCATGTCAATGAAATGGTAAAACAATCGAGTTATTGCATCCTTTGACTTCGCTCGTATGTGGTACCGGCCCATCAGAGCGTCCATCAAGTCAACACCGCCCATGTGATTATTGTACTCTTTGATTATTTGAGGACAATCAATTTCCAAATATTTCTTCGCCTTTCTGTCGTAGCGAGCTGCTTTCGATGGCTGTTTGTTTGGATCTGTATTGCGTCTTTGAAATGGTTGAACGCCGACGTATGTTGATGCCAATCGTACTAATTTATTGTCTTTCCATAACACTGTGGTTATGTCTCCCCATATACTCACATGAATAGCCTCGTAGTTCGTCTCTTATGTCTTTTTCATTTGGAAGCCTATAGTTGGGAATTCGAGGAATTCGTAAGGTGCCTATACTAAATATGCCTCGAGCTCGCAATAATACCAACAACGGCAACGATGCATAAAAATTATCAAAATACAGAATGTGATTCCTGAAGTTTGGTATAGTTTGCGATAAACGAACAACAACGTTCAACGTGGCTCCAAGATCTGGTTGTCTTGGTAAGATTATATTGTCGCCAGCACCATTATAAACCGCGAAGCGATAAGCGAATCCGCTTGTATCGCATTACACGAATAATTTGATGCCCCACTTGTGTGGTTTGTTTGGCATGTATTGGCGTAGATGATGTTTTATTTTGGTGCCACACATTTGTTCATCGACGCACAATCGGGCTGTTTTGGGTCCGGAATCGAACCGTGTGTTTAAAAAATTAGACAACGTTCTAATACGGAACAATGCATCATAACCAGGCTCTCCTTTTTTGGCTCTAGTGTTTTCATCACGAAAGGACAAATATTGTTTTATCGCCATAAACCTTGCTTTAGGCATCGTTTTTGCTACTGGTTGAAACGCATTTGGGCCTCAATAGCTTTCCAAATTGGGATAGCGGCAAATGCTCATGTAAACATGAATGCCAATGTATTTGTAAATTTCTTCGTCGGATGTTATGAACTTGGAGTTGATATCGGCATTGCGAGCTGTCCGGTTCGATTCCAAAGCAATCTTGTCAACCATTTTCTTAGTGAAGAAATAACGAAATATCTCCATCGGAGTTTCAAGCTCTTTGATCGAAGATGGTAGGCTTGAGTCACCACGGAAGGCCACCTCATTTATGTACATGCAAATACATCGATCGTTTTCGCCATATAATTTTGGAAAACTTAGCCGAATCTTTGGTTATAGCTTCAATACGTATAGTAAATGGAATTTTAGATTCACAAATAAAATGAATACAGCATCTGGACATATTACCTGTTCCGCTGAAACCTCCAGAGGAAGGCACAATAGACGGACCACTACAATCAATTTCAGGCAAGGGGGAACGGCCACGTTTTGGTGGCTTCAAATGTGGTGTTGAAGTTGATGGCCCTTCATCTCCTGAAGCTTCTTCAACTTCTTCATTTGGCGAAGTTGAGGGAAGATCTTCCTTGATTGCACTCAAGTTCAATGAAAAACACCTCCGATATGTAACGTTCATCTTCGGGGCTTATTTCATTAGGTTCGAAATCCGGATCATTCATATCGCCATCGCTACTAAAAAAAAGCTTCTTCGACTGTTTCAACCGATTCCATAAATTCACAAATTTGCTCATCGGTCATTTCGCTCAGTTTGACCTTTTTACGGTTTCGAAAATCCATTTTCAGCTACAAAACAATGGCAGGTACTGCAAAGAGAACATAACAAAAACAAAAAAAGAAAACACAAATTTTCATGTAAACTGTTCCATTTGTTTCCATTTTGTTTTCTCACCGACACTTTATTTCATTTTTCACTTTCACTTGTATGTAAAAGGTAAAAAGAACTACTTACCTTTACAACAATAAAATTCTGAATAGAATCCGATAACAATATATAATTTTTTTTTTTGTGAAATTAATTTTAGCTTTGCACGCTAGTAAAACTCATACGAAACGTAACGGTAAATTTAAACGCAGCGTGACAACCTGTCAAAAATAAACTACACTCACAATTGAAGTGTTGCCAACAAGCTTGTTTTTAAGCTTTATGAAATTTTTTATTTATTTATTATTTATTTTGGATTTCATGATGTTAAACATCCTGGCCTTTTGCCCAGTATTACGTTTATGCTGTTGCCTGTATTTCGGCGCACTGCTGGTAGAGTAGCCGAGGGCGCAGAACATATGCTATAAATGTGGGATACGGCTTTGGTTTTAAACATACTTAGTATTTGATATGTACATATGCTTTTACGTGCGTACAATAAGAAACTATGTTTTACGGATTTATGAGTTTGTAACTGCTTTTCATAGTTATTATATTTGCGGTTGTTTCTTTGATAGGTTTATATTTGTGTTCTTATTTCAAATTTCTTTACCATCGGTTTGTAAACTTAGTTTTAGATTATTTGCCTTTTCTGCGAAATCGGCAATGTTTGGGCTTTATTTATTCTCGGCTTATGAAGGATAGTAACTCCACGTCTGGCCAGAATGGGTACTCCTTAGCCCTGGAGTTAGGACTGTGACAATAGAGGGATCTTGCGAGAGAATGGCCGTGAATTGAGAACGGCTTCATTTCGAATTGTATTGTGGTAATTTCTAGCTACTTTTTTGAAGTAGAATGTTAAAATTTGACAACAGATTCCCATCCACTACCCTTATGAGGAGCGCTTATGTAAGAACGATAAGAACGACCTTTGCTTTTTGTAAGTCTAGGTGCGTCACACTATCGCATTGGGCATTTGGTGCTCGTTGAAACTTAAGTTTGTTTAGGATTTTATTTATTTTGAACATTAACGAAAAATGTCGATTTTTCGACTTTTTGATACAACTGTGTTATACTTTCTGTTTTTATGTATGCACTAATTTGGCGTTTAGTCGCCCGCCACCGCTCTAGGATCTGTTCAAAATCGAGTAGTTGCGGCTTTCGAGTAGCGCTTACAATACTGATCTTCTAAAGTTTTATTTAATATTCGTGGAAGTTTCCCTATCTCTTGAAATTTCCTTAATTGTGTATTAAGGTATTGATTTGATTTTTTCTCAACTTGAGTTGGTATGGTGGTAACTAGTTTTCTAACTAGTCCACTTTGTATTTCGCTGTGTAGCGTTTGAGCCTTTGAGCAACAGTGTGTCTCTTGGCAATTTTCGGGATTTGCTTTTGCAACTATACCCGTGGTTCTTTGTGTATAAGCACTTCTTTGGGGTGAGATGGGATATCTGCTGTAATGAAGCATTGAGTTGTGTCTTTTGTGACAAACTCAGCAATTAAATTTGCTTTTGCAAGTTTTAAGATTGTGTGAGTGGGACAAGCAGTTTGTGCAGAGTCTTTTGACCTGACAAAGTTGTTCCTTTCGTTAATGTATAATTTTTTAAACTTCCCGCAAGTTTTAAGTTTATGCCCTTGAACGATTGTGTTTTGTTAAAAATTATGTTTGATTTGTTTTTGCTTCTAGCTTGGGGTCTATTGAAGCTTACATTGAGGTCGTGTTTAATGTTCTTATTTTTTATTATTTTTTCTTCTAACCTTTCCGCAATTTCATATTGGGCGATGAGAAAATCTTTCATTTGTTGCCACGTTGGGCACTTTTTTCGTGATGAAAGCCATTGCTCCCATAAAAGTAACGACTTTTCTGGTAATGCGGCGGTGCAAATGTTTACCAGAATAGGATCCCAGCTGTCTGTGGGGATATTAAGTATCGATAGAACCGAAAAACAATTAGAAACAGTGTATTCTAGTTTAATGAATTCTACACTTGTTTCTTTCTTAATTTTAGGCAAGTTTAATAGTGTCGTTACTTGCTTATCGATCAGTATTTTTTCGTTTTCAAATCTAGCTTTTAGAGCTTCCTAAGCCAAATTGAAATTGCCGTCATTTAATGCGAACTGTTTAACTATTTCGCCTGCTTGACCTTTTGTTTTGTATCGGAGGTGATACAGTTTTTGTGCCTTTGATAGTTGTGGATGGTTGATGTAAACGGCTGTGAACATGTCCCGGAAGGACGGCCATTCTTCATAACCTCCGTAAAACGTTTCCGTATCACATGCAGGCACCTCGAGTTGGATGCCTGAACTTGCCTCTTGATTGTCTATTTGTGGCAGCTCTACTCTACTGTGGGGAGTAGGTGCAATTGCTTTAATGAGCTTTAATTGATCGGAGATCATAGCTTTCGTTTCTTCATATTAGTTCAAGCAGTTTTCGTAAATATCGTAAGCAGATAATTTAAAATTTTGTGGTAGATCTGAATCGTCAGAATCTACAATGGCGTCATGAGCCGCGTGGAGGCAAGTCCAGAAATTTTTAAGATTTTGACTTTTTATTTCTAATAACGATTCAGAGTTTTCTTGAATCGGTGAAGAGGCAAATCTAGTGCAGTATCTTGTTAAACTGTCACTTTCTGAACTAAATTTAACAACCTGTTTTGGGCGTGTAGCTCCTGCAGGTGTATTTTGTTTTTTTTCGTTATTAACCATTTTGTTATATTGTATGATTTTATATTAAAATATTGTTAAATTTTTTCTCAGTGTAAACTGTTTTATGGTGTCTAATAGAAGCAATAAAGTATGTATAATAAAATGAATACTCTTTTAATATTTTTTTTTTTGTATTATTACGATCTTTTTTTTTTTACTGACGTATTTGTTGTCCGAAAGTTTTGTATTTAGGTACACCCTAATACCTAATGGACCTGTTTATACATATGTACGTATGCAGTTATAGAGATCAATGCTGTTTTTACATAAGTATGCACGAATTGTTAGTACATATATATTTCTGATTATGCTTTGTTCGTAAGCGATTGAGAGCTCGTCAGAGAGATCAATTCGATTTTTGTGCGCAATCCCGCTTGTTTTTGTTTGTCAAAGAACAAGAAGTATTGCCGAATAGAGGCCAATGTGGACTTTGAAGATTTATATCTTTTAATATAAGTATGTATGTATGTTTGCATATACAGTGTTCACAAATTATGTAAATTTTGTTGAACTGATTTTTGGTATTTGTTTCAATAGACGTATTCTCTGAGTTTTATTTTACCGTTCCCTTCAGTTATTTACGGAAAATTACGATAATTACTCTTTCTTTTGGAAAATTTATAAAAATTTATAATTTTAATAAAGTAGTATGTAGTACCCGGTGTAGGGTATTAAATTACAGGCAGATTTTATGCCGTATGATTTATATATATATGTATGTATATTTGCACTGGGAAGAGAGCGCGAAAGCGAAGTGCTCCCATATGCACTTTATGTATGTTTATCGGGTTGTAAGACAAATTGTTTATTATGTACTTTGTTAATTTTGTTGATATCAACATATGCATATGCAGTATGTATGTATGTTAAAATTATGTATAGAGAAGTAAGAAAATATGCATACATATACATATGTATGTATGTATGTTTGCTTCTCTCTTTTTTGCTTTTCTTTTTTTTTTGTTTATGCTTTTGCGTATTTAATTTTTGCAATCCTGCTTATTGTTTTGATAACATAAGGGGCATTGCCGGTAAGCTTAACTTATAGGCATTCGATAAATTTATGTATATAAATGTTTTGGTATATGTATATATTTTACCAACTGTTTGTTAGCCGTATTATATAGATACACGGATTTGGTGTTACATACATACATATGTATGTGCATTTAATAAGTAAAATGTGAACTTAATACTCTCACTCTGATTTTGGGGTTAATGTACATATGTATATGTATGTGTATGTTTTGAAGTACCTGGCCGTTTTGCTCCAATTTTCTTTCTCCACTCCTGTTGCTTACTGCTGCCTACGGACATTCCTTGTGGATTTGTTGTTTTGTGTATTATATGTTTTTAAGTTCGCGCCCGTTTGTTTATCCCTAGAAAGATAGTCTGCGTAAAATTGACGCATGCATTTTCGAAATATTGCTCTCTCTTTCTAAATAGCGCGAATCCGTCGCTGTGCGTTTAGGACATCTCAGTCGCCGCTTGGAGCTCCCGTGAGGCGTGCTTGTCAATGCGGTAAGTGTCACTGATTTTGAAATATAACGACCGCGTGAGTCAAAATGACGCATGACTATCTTTACGTATCTTTTAAGATTTTAACTTATACGATAATTATATTGTTATTTCATGTTCTACTTACGTGATAACTTATTATATATATATTTGTTTTCTTGTTATAGATATCGTGACTAAAATATATTAAAATGGGTAGTCCTTTAGACAATGAGCGTATCCTCTCTGCTCTTCTGCAAAGCGATGACGAGCTCGTTGGTGAGGATTCTGACAGTGAAATATCAGATCACGTAAGTGAAGATGACGTCCAGAGCGATACAGAAGAAGCGTTTATAGATGAGGTGCATGAAGTGCAGCCAACGTCAAGCGGTAGTGAAATATTAGAACAAAATATTATTGAACAACCAGGTTCTTCATTGGCTTCTAACAGAATCTTGACCTTGCCACAGAGGTAAGAATAAACTTTGTTGGTCAACTTCAAAGTCCACGAGGCGTAGCCGAGTCTCTGCACTGAACATTGTCAGATCCCAAAGAGGTCCGACGCGTATGTGCCGCAATATATATGACCCACTTTTATGCTTCAAACTATTTTTTACTGATGAGATAATTTCGGAAATCGTAAAATGGACAAATGCTGAGATATCATTGAAACGTCGGGAATCTATGACAGGTGCTACATTTCGTGACACGAATTAAGATGAAATCCATGCTTTGTTTGGTATTCTGGTAATGACAGTAGTGAGAAAAGATAACCACATGTCCACAGATGACCTCTATGATCGATCTTTGTCAATAGTGTACGTCTCTGTAATGAGTCGTGATCGTTTTGATTTTTTGATACGATGTCTTAGAATGGATGACAAAAGTATACGGCCCACACTTCGAGGAAACGATGTATTTACTCCTGTTAGAAAAATATGGGATCTCTTTATCCATCAGTGCATACATAATTACACTCCAGGGGCTCATTTGACCATAGATGAACAGTTACTTGGGTTTAGAGGACGGTGTCCGTTTAGAATGTATATTCCCAACAAGCCAAGTAAGTATGGAATAAAATCCTCATGATGTGTGACAGTGGTACAAAGTACATGATAAATGGAATGCCTTATTTGGGAAGAGGAACTCAGACCAACGGAGTACCACTCGGTGAATACTACGTGAAGGAGTTATCAAAGCCTGTGCACGGTAGTTGTCGTAATATTACGTGTGACAATTGGTTCACCTCAATCCCTTTGGCAAAAAACTTACTACAAGAACCGTAGAAGTTAACCATTGAGGGAACCGTGCGATCAAACAAACGCGAGATACCGGAAGTACTGAAAAACAGTCGCTCCAGGCCAGTGGGGACATCGATGTTTTGTTTTGACGGACCCTTACTCTCGTCTCCTATAAACCGAAGCCAGCTAAGATGGTATACTAATTATCATCTTGTGATGAGGATGCTTCCATCAACGAAAGTACCGGTAAACCGCAAATGATTATGTATTATAACCAGACTAAAGGCGGAGTGGACACGCTAGACCAAATGTGTTCTGTGATGTCCTGCAGTAGGAAGACGAATAAGTGGCCTATGGCATTATTGTACGGAATGATAAACATTGCCTGCATAAATTCTTTTATTATATACAGTCATAATGTTAGTAGCAAGGGAGAAAAGGTTTAAAGTCGCAAAAATTTTATGAAAAACCTTAACATGAGCCTGACGTCATCGTTTATGCGTAAGCGTTTAGAAGCTCCTACTTTGAAGAGATATTTGCGCGATAATATCTCTAATATTTTGCCAAATGAAGTGCCTGGTACCAGTGTTTAAAAAACTGCAGTCGAAGTAGCAGAAGTCGCTATACTTTTGCTTTTCACTGCTTCGACTGCGAGCAACTTCTTAAAATGAACAGTTGCTTCTGCTTTTACTTCTGAAGAAAACAGAAGTCGCAGTCGAAGCAAAAGCAGAAAACGATCGCCGACGAAAAGCGAATCAGCAGCAGCAGACGCCGTGTAAAAAGTTTTGATTTTGCTTTGCTGCTGCTTTCGCTAAGCAACGCAAGTCGAAGCAGCAGCAACTGCTCGATTTCTGCAAGTCGCCAGCAGCAGCAGTCGCCGTTTGAAAATTTCGATTCTGCAAGTCGCGTCTACTGTCGAGACTACTGTCGCGTCTGAATTTTTCTACGTATACTGTATGATTCTTGTTTTTGTGCATCAGTGTTACATTATAAAAATAACATTTTTTCAAAAAATTAATATTTAGTTTAATATTGTTAATTTACAGAAAAATTATGCAAATCGGGTTGGGAATGAGCGAAGTCTTAAATTTAATAAACTTATACAAGCATAAATCAAAATATTATTGCGCATTTTAAATTTATTATTTCAATTGGTATATAAATTTTATGCCACAATTATTATATAGTAGTCTAAAAATATGAATTCTTATTTTTTCCAGAAGTACATTTGTAAAAAAGGATCTTTCTCCTTTTCTTATTATCTTATTTTTCCCAGAAATACATTTCTAAAAAAAAGGATCTTTATCCTTTGTTATTATTTTCTTTTTCCCAGAAATACATTTGTAATCAAAAGGATCTTAATCCTTTATTTTCCACATAAAAGATTTAAGCTACCTGCCTCTCATTTACGTATATATGTATACCGACGAAAGTTTTATTTCTGACGGCATTTCGCAAATGATAGAATAAATTTTTCAAGAGCATGCGCTACAACAGCTCGAACCTACCTACCCTACGCCTTTGCGCTAATGATTCTATCATGATAGCAAATGCCCACATACAGATTTGGCAATGGTAATAGGAATTCGAGATGCCCCGTTAATTGTTTAACTATGGCGCAAAGTGATATTTGGATGTATTTCGAGAATAATGTTGATGAAGGCATAGCTAAATGTAAAACATGTAAAAATAAACTAAAAAATAATAGACTTTCAAATTGGAGCAAGGGATCCAAACGGAAGTCAGTAGTGCATTCGACGTCTACTCAAAGATTGACAATCTTCAACTTCCTTTCCAAAGAATCGATGCAGACGTTCTCACATTTTGGAAAGGAAAGCAGTGCACAGACCAGGAGCTATATGCACTAAATAATGTTTCTGTACCACCAACTCAGGTACATATGTATATACAAATCTTTTAATAAATTAATGTTTACAGTTTCATAAATACAAATTTTTTCTAACAGGTGACGATTGAACGAGCATTTTCGACGTTAAGACTTGTACTTACTGATTAGCGAAATCGACTAAGTCAGGAAGTACTAGAGAATATATTTCTGGTCAAATTAAATCCAAGCTTTCTGGACTTAGCGATTGATAACTTATCTCTTTTTCAAAATGACGAGGATTTTGAAAGTTTATTTTGAATAATATTGTATTTTATGAAAAAAAGTGAATTAAAAAAAAAAAACAAATTGTTAAACTGTTTAATTTATTAGAATACAGGGGGAGCAACAAACAGCATAAGCAGCAAAGTAAATCTCGACAGCAGTCTCGACTGCGAAATGCAGCGACTTGCAGAATCGAAAGCAGCAGTAAAGCAAAATCAAAAATTTTCAAACGGCGACTGCTGCTGCTGGCGACTTATAGAAGTCGAGCAGTTGCTACTGCTTCGACTTGCGTTGCTTAGCGAAAGCAGCAGCAAAGCATTATCAAAACTTTTTACACGGCGTCTGCTGCTGCTGATTCGCTTTTCGTCGGCGATCGTTTTCTGCTTTTGCTTCGACTGCGACTTCTGTTTTCTTCAGAATCAAAAGCAGAAGCAAAATCACATGAAATGAAACTTGCTGCAGTTTTTAAAACACTGCCTGGTACATCAGAAGACAGTACTGAAGAGCCAGTAACGAAAAAACGTACTTACTGTACTTACTGCCCCTCTAAAATAAGGCGAAAGGCAAATGCATCGTGCAAAAAATGCAAAAAAGTTATTTGTCGAGAGCATAATATTGATATTTGCCAAAGTTGTTTCTGACTGACTAATAAGTAAAATTTGTTTCTAATATGTATAAGATATGCTAATTATTTATTTTATAATACAACATGACTGATTTCATAGTACAAAATAAGTTTATTTTGTAAATGAGAGAATGTTTAAAAGTTTTGTTACTTTATAGAAGAAGTTTTAAGTTTTTGTTTTTTTTTAATGAATAAATAAACATAAATAAATTATTTGTTGAATTTATTATTAGTATGTAAGTGTAAATATAATAAAACGTAATATCTATTCAAATTAATAAATAAACACATGCGTCAATTTTACGCATGATTATCTTTAACGTACGTCACAATATGATTATCTTTCTAGGGTTATTGTATTTATGTATGTATGTATTTTTAGTTTGGAGATTTCCCGCCCGGTTTGTGTTGTTTTTTGTTATTTAGGCGCTTTAACTTTTCGCGCCCGATTTATGTTTTTGTTTTTATACAATTTTGTATATAAATGTGTATGTTTTTTATATGTACATATCTTGTATGTGTATGAACATATTTTGAGAGCCGCTACACTTTTTTTTTCTTTATTTCAGCGCGCTAGGCTCTTTGGTTTGATTGTTGTTTTTTTTTTCTTGGTTGTGTCACTGCACTTTGTCTATTCGTTTTTTGTTATTTCATGTTTTTGTCTCCGCAGGTTTGGTTATTGCATACATACGTTCATATACATATGTATGTATGTATTTTCGCCAAGTCAACAAATTTTTTTGTTTTGCTCCACTCTACTTTTTTATTTTTTTTTGTCTTTTGTTGTATATGTTACTTTGTTTGTTTATTTATTAGTTATTATTTTTGTCACTTCACCACACTTCACCGGTTTCTGTTTTGCTTTAGTTTGTGGTTTGTCTTATGGCTTTTAATATATAGTGCCTATCTTTAAGGCTCGAAGGACCATAGATAAATTAATACACATTTTATTACGAGCACCCGCCATGCTTCAGTTAAAAGGAATATGTCTGTATACACTTTATTCTTTTCGTAACAATCCCGTTTATAACAATAAATTAATATTCCACACAGTTACTAAATATTTAATAAAGTTATTAAACTAAATATCGGCGAGACTCCAACGACGTAGATGATTGATGGTGTCGGCGATCGAGCCTTCGTCGATCAGGATATTAGCGAATTCCAAACGTATAGCGAAGGTTGATGTGCGAAAAGAGTCAGCCCGCAGAACTTTTGTCGATCGATGTAAAGATGCGAATGTTGGTGTCGGCGCGACGCAATGTGGAATTGAAAATTGGTAGCGAATGGTATTGTGCGACTTGTGTTGATCGAATTATGAGTGACGAATGTGGTCAAAATAAAAGCGAAGATCCAATCCTTTTCACATCTGATGTGGTGAAATCCAATGTGTCCCCAGGTGTGGTGTATTGGTGTTGCGTCTAGCTAGGGTGCGCCAGTTTTTCCCGGGTAGAGTGGGTCGAGGCTCAACTCATTTAAACAAAAAGTGTTAACGAAATTATGTACAAAAGAATTCATATACTGAATGAATTATGTAAACTTACGAATAAGAAATGAGATCCAGGAGAATTTCAAAGCAAAGGGTGGAGGAGTTACATTCCTACACTCCAAACATGTAGTAATAGTATGTACAGTGGGAAGCTAAACTGTCCGGATATTTTGCACTAAGGAAGTAAGGTAATGAAAATAATACAAATATAGGTATTGTGAGAACTAAATATCTATACAGAATTTAGTCCACACAACCCATAAAGGCACACCCTATTGTTCACAAGCATGCAAGTTAGCACATATACAAAATATACAGACAATTTTGTAAGTAAAATCTAATTCAGCAATATTTTGCATTACTCAAGTAAAATTAAATCAAATAAAATTAATTTCCAAAAATTGCAATAACAAAAACACATTTCGTCGGCACTATAACAAGCGGAAACCGTGCCGCCGCAATGTGAGCCGTTTCACAACCAAACTGAGGTTCGCACTGGTTTTAGCTTACGTTATGATTATTTGATGTATAGAAATAAGTTCTAGCTAGTAAGAACTTGTACATATGTAAGTTTTTAGTAAGTAAGCAAAATTTGATTATAAAAACTAAGTAAATTTGTTGAATAAAGAGAGTTCAATTTTTGCCAGCAGCAAAGGTGCGTGTTGATATTATTGGTGGGCTGCATTAACTGGCGCCCGAGACTTCAAATTTAAATTGTCTATATCGGTTGAAAAAAGCAGCGTTAGAAAACTCTAAATCGCGCATTGATAAAATTGTTGTTGCCCGCGAGCAGAAAAAAAACAGCGTTAGGAAACTGCTGTTATCTAAACAAAGTGTTTAAAGTAACTCTAATCGCACATTAATAAAACTTCTGTTATCCGCATGTAAGTAACTAAGCAGCTTAACAAAACTGCTGTTATCTAAAAACGTGCTCAAAGAGACTCAAAACTGTGCATTAATAAAAACTATTGTTGCTCCTAAACAAGAAGGAATCAACGTAAAAAAGCTGCCATAACACCAAGTGCTCAAAGTGACTCTAATACGACAATAATAACTGTGCAACTGAGAAAATTATTCTCGCAGCATATTCAACTGTGTAGCCAAAAGTGCAAAACCACCAAGACAACAATCAAAGCCTGAACTGTGACGTCATCCACTCCCAAGTAGCGGAGTAAAACACCTCTAAAAGGAACAAGTGGACCGCCCGAAATCAGGATGCAGAAGCTGATACTCCCGATACTGTTGTAAGAATTAAAATTAAGTTATTCACCTTTTTGTAATCAAATTTATGTATTGAGCAATTTAAAATAAATTGTAATAATAGCAAGATTATAACAATTAGCAATAGAAAAAATTGTAAAAACTGGTGAGCCTCAGTATGGAACAAGTACAAGAAGCTATCACACACTTGACAGGCGCTATAAACGCGTAAATCGAGCAAGCTAAGATATTAAGCAATAGAATAAATCAATTAGAAGCTAGAATCAATCCACACAGAGAAAGCGCTAACCCAAATAACCTTATTCACTTAACAGAGGCAGACCTAGCCGAAATTAGCAGATTGGCTGATAGTGTAAAGAACCTATCGACATTCGAAGGAGACCCGATCCAATTTATCTCCTGGATCCACAATGTAGAATCTATTTTACTGGACTATGAGGTGGTAAGGACGAAGCCACTCTATAGATCTTATCTTAATATCATATAATATATTTGATGACGACTGGGGGACAATCAAGAGTTATTTGTCACTGCACTACGCAGACAAACGCGACCTAAGGACCCTAGAACACGAACTAGGATCCTTATCTCAAAAGCACTTTAGCGTAGAGCAGTTCTATGCTCGAATTAATCACCAATTATCTTTGACAATCAATAAAATAAAGGGACAGGACTATTCCAGAGAAACAAGTAGCGTGCTACTAGAAACTTATAGGAACCGAGCCCTTGACGTATTCATCAGAGGCCTAAACGGTGAACTATCCAGGATGCTAGTCATCCAACGACCCAAGAACTTACCCGAAGCATACGCTTCCTGTCTTGAAATACAAAACATTAACTTAAGAAACTATTCAATCTACCCAAGGAATATAGGTAGCTTAAGCCAAACGCAAAGAAACCAAATGAACCAAAAACAGGTATTTGTACCAAGGGAATTAAACTCGTTCGAAAAAAATCAAATCTATAATAAAAATATTCAAACTCAAGCGCTACCTCCACCTAGGCCAACCCAACCCAAGCCTGCGGTCCCGATACATTCACAAAAAATAAATTATATGAACCGACCGGTAAATATACCTTTAGTAAGGCCATCCAACAGTTCTTCAAATATTCCTAGGAAACACCCAAAATTATTTAATATTCAAACAGAGGACCAAGAATTTACTGAAGGTGGAGAGTGCGAAGAAATAAATTTTATGACAGACGCCTCTCTAGTTTACCCCATCTAGAACTCACCTTAAAAAATGGGGGTACCTTAAAGTTCCTTATACATAGATACAGGAGCTAATAAATATTTTGTGTGTGAAAAACTCTCAAGGAATTCCAGTAAACTTAGATGTCCTTTTGAAGTCCAATCAGCCGCGGGTCCAGTAAAAATAACCCATAAACTGTGTGGATCATTTTTTAAAAGTATAGGTATAACAAATAAGATTGATTTCTTTATATTACCTAATTTAAAGTCCTTTGATGGCATCATAGGTGATGATACCCTCAAAGAATTGGGAGCGATTATAAACAGAAAAAATGACACGCTAACCCTCGGGGATGTGGTACTGCCACTAAAACAAAAAGTATCAAAACAAATAAATGATATTCAAGAAACGACCCATGAACAGCAGGAAATAATAATTAAGTACTCGGAACTTTTCGGACCAGTCTCTGACAGTGGGACAATCAATACAACCGTGTTAGCAGAAATAAGAACAACAAGTGAAGAGCCGATCTAAACAAAATCATACCCTTACCCAACCAACCTCCGGAGTGAGGTAGAAAGACAGATAGCAGAACTTCTGGACAATGGTGTAATAAGGCCTTCAAAGAACCCATATAAGTCACCATTGTGGATTGTACCAAAAAAATCAGGACCGACAGGGAAAAGAAGTACAGAGTTGTCGTCGATTTTAAACGACTAAATGCAGTAATGATACCTGACTCCTACCCAATACCTGATATAAACAACACTGAATGATCAATGACGTTCTCAAACCTCTTATAGGGAAGTCCTGCTACGTCTATATTGATGATATTATAATAACAGGGAAAACTAAAGAAGAACATCTAAACAATATTAAAGATGTATTCGCGCTCTTGTGTAAAGCAAATCTAAAGGTCAATCTAGAAAAATCCAAATTTTTCAAGACGAAAGTGGAATTTTTAGGGCATATCGTTACAGGAGAAGGTATTTTGCCAGATCCTGAAAAGATATCCGCTATTAAAAAGATTCCTGCACCTGCTAACCTTAAGGAATTAAAAGGTTTCCTAGGTTTAGCGTCATATTACAGGAGATTTATAAAAGACTTTGCCAAAATTGTCAAGCCACTTACAAATTTAACTAGAGGCAAAAATGCGCAAGTGAAAGCAAGTCAATCTAAAAGAATACAAATTTCGCTAACAGAGGAATGCTTAAAATCATTTCATGATATAAAATATCTGCTTATGTCTTCCGAAATCCTGGTATTCCCAGACTTCAATAAACCATTTATTTTGACGACAGATGTTTCCAATACAGCAATTGGGGCAGTCCTTTCACAAGGGGAAATCGGTAAAGATAGACCCATAACTTACATATCTAGATCACTCAATAAAACCGAGGAGAATTACTCCACAATTGAAAAAGAAATGCTCGCCATAGTTAAGGACCTACTTATATGGAGCTAAGGAAATAAAAATCCTTACCAACCACCAGCCGCTGACGTTTGCACTAAGTAACAGTAACAACAACGCCAAGCTCAAAAAGCAAGGAAAGAAGAGTATAATTATAAACTCATTTATAAACCGGGAAAAACTAACGTAGTCGCTGATGCGTTATCACGGTTACCAATACGAAAATAAAGCTATAATTGAGTTAATCGGAGAAGGAACATTATTTCTTTCAAATTTCATTGGAAATATTACTTATAATAATACATCTCTTAAACTAAATGGTACATTTCTTATAAACTTCTTTAATGAAACTATAACCTTGAACAACGTTACTTACACAAACTGGCAAACAAGTTCATACCAGGTCTTACCCGCAATATTTCAGAATAACCTAACAGAAAATGAAATTAAATTAGATCTAAACTATTTACATCAACTTCATTTAAATAATGTAAATAAGCTAGAACGGGAAACAGCAAAAAACATTCTTTCAGTTAGCTCAAGCTTCGTTGCAATTCTTGTTGCAATAACGCTATCATTAGTTTTGTATATCATACTAAAACCAAAAAATAGGAATTCGTTTTTTATTCCACCAATAGTAGATTATCCACAGATTTCAGTAACAAATGAAATTTTATCAGCGAGACGCTGATGCTTAAAAAAGGGGGAGTTAGCACATATACAAAATATACAGACAATTTTGTAAGTAAAATCTAATTTAGCAATATTTTGCATTGCTCAAGTAAAATTAAATCAAATAAAATTAATTTCCAAAAATTGCAATAACAAAAACACATTTCGTCGGCACTATAACAAGCGGAAACCGTGCCGCCGCAATGTGAGCCGTTTCACAACCAAACTGAGGTTCGCACTGGTTTTAGCTTACGTTATGATTATTTGATGTATAGAAATAAGTTCTAGCTAGTAAGGACTTGTACATATGTAAGTTTTTAGTAAGTAAGCAAAATTTGATTATAAAAACTAATTAAATTTGTTGAATAAAGAGAGTTCAATTTTTGCCAGCAGCAAAGGTGCGTGTTGATATTATTGGTGGGCAGCATTAACTTGCATACGCAGCGGTAAAACCACGCCACTTCTACGAACACAAGAAGATGGAGAAACCAGACCTGCAGATAAAATGACAACAAGAATGCATTCGCAGCGGCAAAAACACGCCACGCAAACAATTCCACAATAACAAGCATGCATACGCAGCGGTAAAACCACGCCACCGCCAGCAACATTCGCAGTCCCAGCAACACACGCCATCCTAACGCAACATGTTGCGAATGTGCTAGCACGCAGCACAGGCTTGGTGGGGTGTTAGATGGCGGATGATCAGTGAGTCAGCACGGGACTGTGACAGCGTACGCACGTTTGGCATCAGACTACGCAGTGAGTTTATCCTCTGGCTAGTCTTGGTACCCTGACTTGTGAACGCCGTCTGTTAAGGGTGAGCTTGGTAGTGAGTTTATCCTCTGACCAACTCAACCTTTAACATCGCGGTCGCTAACGCAGTCTTCCGTGATCCGGGATCTGTGAAAGTGACAGCGTTTGTGAAGCCTATACGAGCGTCGGCAGAAGTAACCGAGCTCAGTCGTCGTAGCACGCGAGTGTCAACGTGTATAGCAGGGCAGCGTTAGTGAAGCCCACACGAGCGTCGGCAGAAGTAGCCGGGCGCAGTCGTCATAGCAGAAAGGCGTCAACGCACGCCGAAGGACATTGTCAGCGAAGCCTACGGGAGCGCCGACAGAAATAGTCTAGCGTGGTCGTCGTAGCACGGGAGCGTCAACGCACGCCGAAGGACATCGTCAGCGAAGCCTACGCAAGCGCCGGCAGAAGTAGCAGAGCGTGATCATCGTGGTACGGAGTAGCAAATCGTCTAGCACCCAGGAGCGCAGCAGAGCGGAAAACGGTATTGCCCTAACGGGGCACACCGAACCGTTACCCTAACAGCGCCGTCCTCGGGGACGACAGTACAACGCAGGAGACGAGTTTGTAACTTAAATTAATATATATATGTTACATATTAATATAAGTTAAGTTGAAATAAAGTACGATTCGCAAAAGAGCCCCAACATTTACAAATTTATTGTAACGAACCCTGGACACGGCGAGTATACCTCAGCAATTATACTTGTACGAAGCAGGGGCAGCAAAAAGCTTCGTTACAGTATATTATCAGATATATGTATTTTTTTTTATTTAATTGAACATTATTCTAAATTATAAAGCACAAAAACTCATATAAATTGCTTCAAAAAAATAAAAAAGTTAAAAAAACAAAAAATTCATTATTCGGACACTTTTGCACAGTACAAGAAATAAACATTATCACGATATTGCTTTGTTAAAATGTAACGGTATTTAACCCGTTGGTTTTTGTTTTTTTTGTTTGATGTCTCGTTATCAAGCTTTTATTGCTCTATTGGTGCATTATTGTTTGACCTGTGAATTGATTAACATGATTTTTAAATAAAAAATTAAAAGATCTTCAAAAATGAGAAAAACGCCAACTGATATTGAAAACAATGTGATAAATTTGTTGCAAAATAATTATTCATGCCGTAAAATTGCTGAAAAATTAAATTTAAGTAAGTCCACGGTAAATGATATAAAACAAGTAAGGAAGGGCTAAGTTCGGGTGTCACCGAACATTTTATACTCTCGCATGATAAAGTGATAATCGAGATTTCATTATCCGTCATTTACATATTTTTTTTATTTTGCTGTAAAATTAATTAGAATTAAATTCTGAGAGATTTACCGATATTTTCGGTGAAAAATTAGGTTAGGTTAGGTTAGGTTAGGCACTGAGTTCTTCGTGTTCGATATAAGGGACCTTGAAAAGTTATATATATATATAACGGGTGATTTTTTTGAGGTTAGGATTTTCATGCATTAGTATTTGACAGATCACGTGGGATTTCAGACATGGTGTCAAAGAGAAAGATGCTCAGTATGCTTTGACATTTCATCATGAATAGACTTACTAACGAGCAACGCTTGCAAATCATTGAATTTTATTACCAAAATCAGTGTTCGGTTCTTTTCTTTTTTATCGACAAATTTTGTTCAGCGATGAGGCTCATTTCTGGTTGAATGGCTACGTAAATAAGCAAAATTGCCGCATTTGGGGTGAAGAGCAACCAGAAGCCGTTCAAGAACTGCCCATGCATCCCGAAAAATGCACTGTTTGGTGTGGTTTGTACGCTGGTGGAATCATTGGACCGTATTTTTTCAAAGATGCTGTTGGACGCAACGTTACGGTGAATGGCGATCGCTGTCGTTCGATGCTAACAAACTTTTTGTTGCCAAAAATGGAAGAACTGAACTTGGTTGACATGTGGTTTCAACAAGATGGCGCTACATGCCACACAGCTCGCGATTCTATGGCCATTTTGAGGGAAAACTTCGGACAACAATTCATCTCAAGAAATGGACCCGTAAGTTGGCCACCAAGATCATGCGATTTAACGCCTTTAGACTATTTTTTGTGGGGCTACGTCAAGTCTAAAGTCTACAGAAATAAGCCAGCAACTATTCCAGCTTTGGAAGACAACATTTCCGAAGAAATTCGGGCTATTCCGGCCGAAATGCTCGAAAAAGTTGCCCAAAATTGGACTTTCCGAATGGACCACCTAAGACGCAGCCGCGGTCAACATTTAAATGAAATTATCTTCAAAAAGTAAATGTCATGAACCAATCTAACGTTTCAAATAAAGAACCGATGAGATTTTGCAAATTTTATGCGTTTTTTTTTAAAAAGTTATCAAGCTCTTAAAAAATCACCCTTTATATGTGTAAAGTTTTATTCCGCTATCATCATTTGTTCCTAATGTGTATATTATAAAGAGAAGGCATCAGATGGAATTCAAAATAGCGTTATATTGGAAGAAGGCGTGATTGTGAACCGATTTCACCCATATTTCGTACATGTCATCAGGGTGTTAAGGAAATATTATATACCGAATTCCATTGAAATCGGTAGAGTAGTTCCTGAGATATGGTTTTTGGTTAAGTGGGCGACGCCACGCCCATTTTCAATTTTTAAAAAAAGCCTGGATGCAGCTTCCTTCTGCCATTTCTTCCGTAAAATTTTGTGTTTCTGACGTTTTTTGTTAGTCGGTTAACGCACTTTTAGTGATTTTCAACATAACCTTTGTATGGGAGGTGGGCGTGGTTATTATCCGATTTCTTCCATTTTTGAACTGTATATGGAGATGCCTGAAGGAAACGATTCTGTAGAGTTTGGTTGACATAGCTATAGTAGTTTCTGAGATATATACAAAAAACTTTTTAGGGGGCGGGGCCACACCCACTTTTCCAAAAAAAATTACGTCCAAATATGCCCCTCCCTAATGTGATCGTTTCTGCCAAATTTCATTTTAATATCTTTATTTATGGCTTAGTTATGACACTTTATAAGTTTTCGGTTTCCGCCATTTTGTGGGCGTGGCAGTGGGCCGATTTTGCCCATCTTCGAACTTAGCCTTCTTATGGAGCCAAGAAATACGTGTTCCAAGTTTCATCATGATATCTCAATTTTTACTCAAGTTACAGCTTACACGGACGGACGGACAGACAGACATCCGGATATATATAACCCTATATCTGACTCTTTTAGTTTTAGGACTTACAAACAACCGTTATGTGAACAAAACTATAATACTCTCTTTAGCAACTTTGTTGTGAGAGTATAAAAACGACGAAATGTAGCTTGCAATAATAACAAGGGTGTCGACCAAGACTTCTTTCTGATAGTGATGCCCGGCAGATTGAACGCTTGCTACATAATAAGGACACCAAGACCCCGAAAACTGCTGCAAAAAGTATTGGTAAGGATGTCAGTTCCTGGACGGTTAGACGCGCTATAAATAGAATTGGTTTAGTAGCCAGTGTGAAAAAGAAAAGGCCAGCACTTTCCGATAGAAATGTGAAAAGACGCCTTCATTTCTGTAAAACCCACAAAAATTGGACAGTAGATGGCTGGAAACGGGTTATCTGGAGCGACAAAACTAAAGTCAACCAATACCAGTCTGATGGAAAAGAATACTATTGGCATAGGCCGCAGGAGCGCATCCAAAAGCACCATGTGAAGGAAACGATGAAACATGGTGGCGGCAGTATAATGGTGTGGAGGTGTTTTACTTGGTGGAACATTGGACCTTTGGTGAGAATCCAAGGTATAATGAAGAAGGAGGATTACCTAAAAATTCTACAAACAAATTTACCAGAATTTGTTGACGAGAGTGCTTATCCAACCGAATAAGTTGTTTTTCAGCAAGACGGGGATCCGAAGCACACGGCCAAAATAGTTAAAAGCTGGCTACAAAACCAAACTTTTGGGACAATGGAATGGCCTGCACAAAGCCCAGACCTGAATCCGATAGAAAATTTATGGGCTATTGTGAAAAGAAGGCTGGGAGCATATGAAAACCCACCAAAAAATGTTGACGAGCTTTGGGAGAGAATACAACATGAATGGCGAGCTCTTGACCGTGATATCATCCAAAAGTTGGTGGAGAGTATGCCAAAACGTATTGAAAGCGTAATAAAAAATAAAGGCCTTTGGACGAAATATTAAATTGGCAACGTTAATTGATTTCAACAAAAAAACAAACAGTGCAAAAGTGTCCGAATAGTGAATTTTTTGTTTATATGAGTTTTTGTGCTATATAATTTAGAATAATGTTCAATTAAATAAAAAAAAAACATATATCTGATAATATACCTATATTTGTATTATTTTCATTACCTTACTTCCTTAGTGAAAAACATCCGGACAGTTTAGCTTCCCACTGTAAGTAGATAGTAAATGCTTAATATCGTACTAACATAGAATTGGGTTCCACATTAGCTTTGTTAATGAATAAGAGAGTGAGCGTATTTCGGGTATGCTAACGCCAACTTAACTAAAACATAAATATATATTTATATACATATATATATATAATACATATATACATAAATATATACATATGAGTAAACAAGCTAATATGGGATGATAAAACAGTTACTCCTAATATTAGAAGCGAACTAATAAAAAATGTTAGTACAGTTAGCATTAGGATAAGTAGTAAGTAAACTAACTAATAAGAAATGTAAAGCAAGTTAGTCTTAAGATTCACCTGAATAAAGAAGGACGTTGAAGCTTAAGCTTTTAATTCAAACTATTTCATTTCTCGCGCCAGTCGTTACTTTTTTTCGCTACGTGGCGCCAATTGGATATTCCAAGCGAAGCCAGCTCCTTCTCCACTTGGTCCTTCCAACGGAGTGGAGGTCTTCCTCTTCCTCTGCTTCCCGCGGCGGGTACTGCGTCGAGTACTTTCAGAGCTGGAGTGTTTTCGTCCATCCAGACAACATGACCTAGCCAGCGTAGCTGCTGTCTTTTAATTCGCTGAACTATATCGATGTCGTTGTATATCTCGTACAGCTCATCGTTCCATCGAATGCGATATTCGCCGTGGCCAACGCGCAAAAACCATAAATCTTTCACAGAACTCGCAACGTCGACTCATCCGTCCAAGCCTCTGCACCATACAGCAGAACGGGAATTATGAGTGACTTATAGAATTTGGTGTTTGTTTGTCGAGAGGGGACTTTGCTTCTCATTTGCTTACTCAGTCCGAACTAGCACCTGTTAGCAAGAGTTATTCTGCGTTGGATTTCTAGGCTGACATTGTTGGTGGTGTTTACGCTGGTTCCAAGATAGACGAAATTATCTACAACTTCAAAGTTATGACTGTCAACAGTGACATGAGTGCAAATCGCGAGTGCGACGACTGTTTGTTTGATGACAGGAGATATTTCGTATATTTCGATATTTCGTCTTGCCCTCGTTCACTGCCAGACCCAGTTCTTTTGCTTCCTTGTCCAGTCTGGAGAAAGAAGAACTAACGGCATTCATCGGCATTCGCCAGGAGTTGTACACTCTAATAGAAGATGGTACCTTCTCTGTTGAGTTCTGCAGCTCGAACTATTTTCTCCAGCAGCAGATTGAAAAAGTCGCACGATAGGGAGTCGTCTTGTCTGAAACCTCGTTTGGTATCGAACGGCTCGGAGAGGTCCTTCCCGATCCTGACGGAGCTTTTCTTGTTGCTCAACGTCAGTTTACACAGCCGAATTAGTTTTGCGGGGATACCAAATTCAGACATCGCGGCATAAAGGCAGCTCCTTTTCGTGCTGTCGAAAGCAGCTTTGAAATCGACGAAGAGGTGGTGTGTGTCGATTCTCCTTTCACGGGTCTTTTCCTTTCACACAATACGGTCGATAGAAACTTATATGCGATGTTGCGGCGGCAGTTGGGGAGGATTGTGGTGTCTCCTTTTTTATGGATTGGGCATAGCACACTTAAATTCCAATCGTTGGGCATGCTGTCGTCTGACCATATTTTACAAAGAAGCTGATGTATGCTCCTTATCAGTTCTTCACCACCCGCCGCTTTGTTGTTCTTCAGGTGGGCAATTGCTATAAGAACTTCTTCATGGTCGTGTAATGGAACGTCTGCTCCATCGTCATCGATCGGGGAATCGGGTTCGCCTTCTCCTGGTGTTGTACGTTCACTGCCATTCAGCAGGCTGAAGAAGTGTCCCCTCTATAATATAAGTATGCTCTGGGCATCGGTGATTAGATCATCTTTGGGGGTTCTACAAGAGTATGCTCCGGTCTTGAAACCTTCTGTAAGCCGCTGCATTTTTTCGTAGAATTTTAGAGCGTTATCCCTATCGGCCAGCTTATCAAGTTGTTAACGAGTTCTCTCAGAGAGCAAGGTGCAAGCCGAGTAGAAAATCGTTCGGCTGCCGGTTGTGATTGCAGCTTCTCGACGTCGAACCTTCCTTGTGTTTGTTGGCGTGCGCTTTTTGCTGCACAGAGGCGGGTGCGAATTTTGGCTGCAACAAGATAGTGGTCCGAGTCGATGTTAGGACGTCGGAGCGCACGCACATCTAAAACACTGGAGACGTGTCTTCCGTCTATCACAACATGATCGATCTGGTTGGTGGTTTTTCGATCCGGAGACAGCCGGGTAGCTTGATGAATCTTCTTATGCTGGAATCTAGTACTACAGATAACCATATTTCGGGCCCCGGCGAAGTCAAACATCCTCAACCCATTTGGGGATGTTTCCTCCTGGAAAGATACCTCTTTGCCCACCCTGGCGTTAAAGTCGCCAAGCACGTGTTTGACATCGTGTCGGGGGCAGCCCTCATAAGGCGTTCCAAGCACCCATAAAAGGCATCTTTGGTCACATCGTCCTTCTCTTCCGTCGGGGTGTGGGCGCAAAACAGCGATATGTTGAAGAATCTCGCTTTGATGCGGATTGTGACTAGATGTTCGTTCACCACAGTGAATGATAGTACTCGGCGACGGAGTCTCTCTCCCACCACGAATACCATACCAAACTTGCGCTCCTTTATATGACCACTGTAGTAAATGCCACAAAGACCTACTCGTCTCTGTCTTTGTCTCGTCCATCGCATTTCTTGGACCAAGCTGATGTCAGCTTTTATTTTTACGAGGACATCAACCAGCTGGGCAGCGGCAGCTTCCTAATTAAGGGACCGGATATTCCAGGTGCATGCCCTCAATTCGTAGTCCTTATTTCGTTTGCCATGGTCGTCATCAAAAGGGGGGCCTCTCATCTGAGGCTGTTGTGGCTTTTTCATTGGAGTGTTTTTTTTTTTTACGTGTCGGCTCCCAAACCCAGCGCACAACCCTATGCAGGAGATGTTTCGCCTTCTCACTTTAGCTCGCCTTCAAACGGATGTTTTTTGGCTACTTGGTCAAAGACCGGATGTCGTGAGCTGCTTGAGTCATACGTAAAAGAATCGTTTCTGGCCACTCCCAAGTAAATGGCGATCAGAGAACTTTCCTCACTTGCGTGAACTTCTACACACGAGTCCATCCTCCCATATACTCGTATACATTAGCACAAGCAATTTGTGCGTACTAATGTAAAAAGCGCATTAATCTCTTCAACGATTTCTCAATCGCACAAAACATAAGTACCTAATTACGCATGTACATAATAGTACACGTATTAGAGTGTGCCTAATTACACAACATTAGGACATAGGAAATAAAAAAAAAAAAACCGTAATTTGCAAAAAAAAAAAAGTATATATACTTAAAAAAGTAGTTAGTTCACATTGCCAAACCTTTAATTCATTTTAAAAATTATAATTCATTTAAAAAATACATACAACCAAAATAATGAAAAATAACAAAAATCAAAGTACACCTGGAGCTACACGCTCAAAACAGGTTGCTACATTTATTTCAGAAAGTGACAGTTTATTAAGATACTGCACTAGATTTACCTCTTCGCCGATTCATGAAAACTCTGAATCGCTATTAGAAATCAAAATTCAAAATCTTGAAAACTTTTGGACTCGCCTCCAAGTGGCTCATGACGCCATTCTAGATTCTAACGATTCAGATACATACAATTTCAAATCATCGGCTTACGATATTTACGAAAACTGCTTAGACCAATATGAAGAAACAAAAGCGATGATCTCCGATCAATTAAAACTAATAAAAGCAATTGCACCTACTCCACATCCGAGAGTAGAGCTGCCACAAGAAGACAGTCAGAAGGCAAGTTCAGGCATCCAACTCGAGTTGCCCGCATGTGACATAGAAACCTTTTACGGAGATTATGAGGAATGGCCGTCCTTCCGGGACATGTTCACGGCCGTGTACACAAACCATCCTCAATTGTCATAAGCGCAAAAACTGTATCACCTCAGATACAAAACAAAAGGTCAAGCAGGCGTCATAGTAAAACACTTCGCTCTAAATGACGATAATTTCAATTTTGCTTGGGAAGCTCTAAAAGCTAGATATGAAAACGAAAGAACATTGATCGATAAGCAAGTAACGACACTATTAAAAATATTAATTATTAATAAATACGTATGTTCTCGTAAGTAGCGAACTCACCTTTTGTTTTACCGAAACTCACTTTTCTAAAGAATAACGCAAAGCACGGGTGTTTTTCTTTTTAAATATTCTTATGTGTATATATGTATTATATTTCGGATTAAATGTAGCAAAGATTTCACAATTATAATTTACATCAAGCGGCGGCGGAATAGATCGATTATAGCAAGATTTTCAAAACTATAAATTATACCAATCGGCGAAATACATTGATTATATTGGATGGGGGAAAAAAGCAGTGATGATGCGAAAAAACCTAAGCGCAAGTGCCGGAGTCTTAACTCGTACGGAAACCAAAAACGAAGTGTAGGCGGCTGGAGTTGTCCGTCCCTTTTGTGAAAGTTGTTGTGTTCTGGTTGGTAGTGTAGTGTTGTATTTGAGTGTATTGGTGTGATGTGTACAGATGTGGAAGGTGAGTGGTGAGTGTGGTGTGTTGTTCGTTTATGATGATTTTGTCTGCCAATGTGAGGTGTTGAAATGTGGTGTGGCTGTGTTTGATGACGGTGTAGGCCGAGAGTCATTTAGACATCCCGGCCCCTCCTAGGCAAATTATTAGCCTAGTAGTCTTTGCAATTGTTG
Organism: Bactrocera dorsalis; assembly: GCF_023373825.1. Taxonomy (NCBI): domain Eukaryota; kingdom Metazoa; phylum Arthropoda; class Insecta; order Diptera; family Tephritidae; genus Bactrocera; species Bactrocera dorsalis. The sequence goes on along the minus strand of NC_064303.1, from coordinate 70,273,705 downwards.
CCATGTGGCCACCACGTTACTGAGCCCAGTGGGTTGGCGAGATCGCGGCCTAGGTTGACGCCTGCGCGTAGAGGTATTATGTTGTTGGCGCCGAGTACGTGTTCGGGATTCTGGTGGTGGCTCAGCTCGTCGTGGTCGTGCAGCACGTTCCCCTGCGGTCGTCGGGTCGTAGCACGACTGGAGGAGGCCAGTAATTGTCTGCCGTCTCGATGAAGGAGTGTGTGGAGCGGCCGCATGCATATTTGGCATGTATATCCGGACGTACACTCCAAAGTTTAGTGGGTAGTTGCCAGACAATTTAGGCAGTGGCCATATGCCTGGACAATCTGCTGGCGGAGCGGAGGCAGCATCCTCTTAAATATGCCGCATTGCGGCACCCTGTGGGGGCTTCGGCAAAGCGGGCATAGGAGGCGGTGCGGGTCTGCTGGCACCGGCGTCGGATTTGCGCGTGTTGCACTTCGAGCAACGGTTGGTTGCGTTGTGACCGTGGGATTTCGAGGGGCTGGTGTAAACCCCGTGCGTGGCACGTGAATAGTCGACCGAACGGCTGGTATTGGTGCTGGCGGCATATCGGCATCCATTTGATCTGTCAAAAATATTATTTAAGTTATATGTCTGTGGTAGATACGGATATGATAGTTGGTGCTACGTTAGGTGGCACTGGTGGGTGACTACCCGATCATGTGGATCACCCATCTATTATTACTTTTGCGGTTTTCATTAAAATATTATTCGTGGTACATTTTGCGGGTTATATCGATTTATCGTTTATTGTTTACATTTTACGTGTCGGTTTTATCGGCTGTGGTCAAAAAGCATAGTTTAACGAGCGGTTGAGTTAGTGTTCCGTTTTGCGTGCGGAGATCAACTACGCGAACATGACCGTCGGACCCGTGGTAAAGCTTCTCTATGCGGCCAAGCCTCCATTCAGTGGGCGGGAGACAATCGTCATGAATTGAGACACAATCTCCAAGCTAAGGCGCGTTTTCTGGTGTTTTCCACCGCCCCCTTCTGTGGAGGACCTTTAAATAATCTTCTTTCCATCGAAGACTGAAATAATGATGGAGAATTTTAATTCTTTCCCATCTGTTTAATAAGAAAGCGAGGGCTGGAAAGTCTGATGAGAGGGCAGCGAGAGGCCGTGAGTTGAGAACGACCTCAATTCTGTCGTAAATTCTTCATATTTAAATTTATAAGTGCCAGCTAGCTTCTTGAAATGTGACTTGAAGCTTTTTACGGCTGATTCCCATAAACCACCATATGTGAGCGCTTGCAGGGATAAACTTCCAATTGATACCTTGGGGAGCATATTTTTGTACAATGTCAGGTAAGACTTGTTTCGTAAAATCAACAAATTGTTTTTCTGTTACTCTTTGAGCTCCGATAAATGTTTTACCATTATTGCTCATGATTTTGTATGGAAAGCCACGTCTTCCGACGAAGCGAGCAAATGCCGCGAGAAAAGAAAAGCTTCCTTTCTCAGATTGGTACATAGCTCAAGGTGTACTGTCTTTGTCGTAAAACAGACAAAGACAGCCACATAGCCTTTCATCAGGGTGGGAGACCTTTATTTGAAAAGGCCCAACAAAGTCGACACCTGTTGTGGTGAAAGGCAGAGCGAAATTGCAGCGTTTCGGTGGAAGTGCTGCCATAATCTGCGTTCTCATTTTCTGTTTGTGCATAGTGCAGACCTTGCACGTGAAAATGCATTTCTTGATTTGGGGCTTAAAACGGGGAACATAGTACTCTTGGCGTACCATATGTTGCATGAGGCGATGTTCGGCGTGTAACATGAGTATAGGGATATAATTTTGAATAATGTGGCGAATGAGGATTTCTCTGGTATTATTATGGGATGGCGTTCGTTATACGTAAGGCTTGAATTAGCAAGCCGGCCGTTTGCACGAAGCAGACCTTTCGTGTCTATAAATGGGTTTAGTACTAAGAGAGAGTAGTAACAACGGGTCGCGCCTGAAGTAGCGCATTGATTGGTTGATGCGATAAGAGCGACCTTTTCTTTTTGTAAGTCTTGGTGCGTCAAGGTATCGCATTGAGGACAAGTTGTTCCCTTTACCTTAAGTTTGAGCCGCCCTGCGAACTTGAGAATATAGGCGACTACTCTTAATGCTCGGGGGAACGATGGAAATCGTTCAAGGATGTCAGCATCATCCATTGTTGTGTGATAAGTGGCGATTTTTCGACTTTCTGGGGCATTATGTTGCGCATTGACGATTGTGGCCAAGAATCGGGAGATTCTGTTAACCATCGGGGGCCATTCCACCAGAAGGTGGTGGTGGCGAGATGAAGAGATTTGCACTCTCTTGTCCCAAGATCGACAGGATTGTCAGCACTGGCTACGTGTCGCCAAGTGGCTGATCCTACTAGATCAAGTATTTGAGACGTTCGATTAGAAATATATGTTTTCCACGCGTGTGGTGGTTTTTCTAACCAGGCTAGAACTATTTCGGAATCGGACCAGAGGTATGCTTTATATTTTGCGAGGTTTAAGTGGGTCTGCACCATGGGAACTAGCTTTGCCAGTAGCAGAGCGCCACAGAGCTCAAGTCGTGGTAGACTTATCGTTTTTAGAGGTGCGACTTTTGCCTTTGCTGCCAGTAGGTGGCTTGTGGTCGCCTTGTCGCTTTGTGTGCGCACATAAATAGTGGCACAATATGCATTTTCAGAAGCGTCGCAGAAGCCGTGTAGTTCCACTTTGTATTCGGGGGAATAGTTTACCCACCGTGGAATTTGTATCTGCGAAATGTCTTTTAGGTTATTAGCAAACTGGGACCACTTTTCTAAGCGAAGAAGCTTCATTTGTTCGTCCTAGTCGATTCCGTCTAGCCATAATTCTTGAATCAGGATTTTCGCTTATATCGTAATTGGCGAAAGCCATCCTGCGGGGTCGAAAAGTTTCGCCACAGATAATAAAATTTGTCTCTTTGTTATGGCGGATAATGTGGATATTGACTCTGTAGTATATGAAAACTGGTCAGATATCGCATTTCATTGTATACCCAGTGTTTTTGTCGTACTTTCCTTTTCGAATATAATGAAATTAGTATCCAACAAATTGTCTTTAGGAATATTTTTTAAAATATTTGTGTGATTGGCTGTAATCTTTTTTAAAAGATACTCTGCGGTATTGAGAGCATTTATTACCTGCGATAAGGTATCCTATGCTAGTGAAAGACTGTGGCTTCCACAGGATATCGTCTACATACGTTTGTATTTTTAACAGTTGTGTTGCCAGAGAAAATTCTGACTTTGTGTTTTCTGCCAGTGCGTGGAGTGTACGAATGGCTAAGTATGGAGCACAATTTACGCCAAAGGTTACTGTTTTCAATTTAAAGTCGCGTAGTGGACTATTGGCAGATTTTCGGAAAATAATTTGCTGAAAATCTTCATTATTTTTATGTACGACTATTTAACGATACATTTTTGTAGATACGCCAGTTCAATATGAGGAGCATTAGATCTGGTTGGAGTATAGGTCCCGTAAATAAAAAGAGTTCTTCTAACTCCCAAAACTTTCTCAATTGTCAATTGAGGTACTCGTTTGAGATTTCCTCAACTTGAGTTGTCATTGCTGTGACTGTTTCCGCAACTAGTCCACTTAGGATCCATCCGGCTCGTAGGACCATGTTCTCGTAAGTTGCGAACTCGCCTTTTGTTTTACCGAAACTCACTTTTCTAAAGAATAACGCAAAGCACGGGTGTTTTTCTTTTTAAATATTCTTATGTGTATATATGTATTATATTTCGGATTAAATGTAGCAAAGATTTCACAATTATAATTTACACCAATCGGCGGCGGAATAGATCGATTATAGCAAGATTTTCAAAACTATAAATTATACCAATCGGCGAAATACATTGATTATATTGGACGCAAGTGCCAGAGTCTTAACTCGTACGGAAACCAAAAACGAAGTGTAGGCGGCTGGAGTTGTCCGTCCCTTTTGTGAAAGTTGTTGTATTCCGGTTGGTAGTGTAGTGTCGCATTTGAGTGTATTGGTGTGATGTGTAGAGATGTGGAAGGTGTAGGTGAGTGTGGTGTGTTCAGAGAACTTAAAAGTATAGAGAAGGTGCAGGTTCGACTGCAAACATTTGATACTTTCGTAATTTGGAATTCGCCGCATTTGTTAGCATTGTAGGTCGGAATTCGCTTTAGAATTTAAACATTGTTTACAATTCTCTCACATATTCTAACAGAGAATATGATGAGACAGAAATATATGTATTTACGGCATATGATGACAATGCATATATGCCGAAGCAGAGAAAATGAAGATACTCCCAACAAAGAATTTCGTTTTGCTTGTTTATATTTTGTTTCATTTTGGCACCGAAAAATGTGTACAAAACACACATCTCTGTCTCACACACATAATATTATGAAGAGACATAAATATATGCATGGATATGAATATGAAGACATAAACATATGCATGCATGCTCCTTATGATCTCCCAACAACAGCATTGTGACATTTTCATGCTTCAAGTTTTCAACTTGGGAATCGCAATGTATGCAAATACATATGTATGCTTTTGCGTTTTGCCGTCGGCAATTGAATATTGACATGTAAACATAATTTGATATGAGTATAATTTTTATGAATGCATGCATAGTAATATTTATAGTCAATTTGGACTTGCATATTTAATAATTTTCTTTGATTTTTACACAATATACTATACTAATAAATATTTTTGTATTATATTTCCTATTAATAGAAATTAAATTTATCACAACAATGTATGTATATGTACATTAGGGTGTCCGTTATTTACCAAATTGATTATTTTTGACGAGACGCCCCTTAAACTTTTAGTTTTCCATCTAAAAAAAAATATCAGACCATAAAAAGCCCTTAATTTTCATAATAAACCGTGCCCCAAACACGATACATTTCCCCTTGAATTTACATGCGATTTTGCCACTTTTTACATATATTTTTTTTTCTCTGGAATAATTGGATATACAATGCTCTGGCATTTCATCACTTAATGTAATGCCAAAGCATCTTTAGTAATATGCATAGAATTATAATAATATAAACGAAATACATTTTTTTTAATACGCAAGGGAACGTTAAGGGCACGTGTTCGTAACAGTCGCGATTAATGAACACCGGTGCCGGAACCATTAAACATACAATAAACCTCGTGCGAGAGGGTACGCCTTAAATTTTTTTTAAAAAACAAACAAGTATCCCAAAAATAGGGAGAAAAGTAAAAAAAAAAAACAAACGATTTAAAACAAAAAACTACAACAGCAAATATAAAGTGATTTCAAAGTTTGAATTGAAGGAAAAAACTGAAAGTGAACATCTATGAACATTTGTGAAAATTTCAAAGAAATAAAAGAAAGTGTGTGGATCCATAAGACATTCACATAAAAAACGCTAAAAGCGCATCATAAAAACAAAAGAATCAAAAAATTTCTGTAAATCAGAAATTTCGCCAAAAACATCTTATTTCATCTAAACCTGACACACCGCCGCCAACCACGACCATCACATAACCAACCGCCAAAATTCTACTCAAAAAGCAACAGCAGCAGCAAAGGCAACAATAACCGCAACAGCAAAGGTAACAACAGCAGCAATAGCAGCAACAACATAAAATTAGTTGTAAGTAAGACCATATTTATTAATTAAATGAGAAATAAACCCAATCATATTAAGTAATATATATTGAATATACATATACATATAATATTTAAGCCAATAAATTTAAGCAATTAAGTTTAAACCATTAAGAATAATTGAAAGCTCGACCAGCCAAATAAGAAAATATTTTTAAAACCGCGATTCACCACCGCAAGGGGGACCCTCCGGTTTATAGCAAAAACTCAATTCTGCGATTCTGAATTTCAGACCCTTCAGAATAAAAGAGTCTCCTTTCCTAGAAAGGATCAAAAATAAAAAGTATAATATAAAAAACAACAAAATGACAGATGCTTTACCAACTGACTTGGGCTATAACGAAATTGACAGAATAGTTAGAAATCTTGAAGGATTTGTAGAAGTCAGTAGGATTAAGAAAAAAGGAAGGGATCTAAATAAAGATAAACTTAAAATTAAATGTATGGAGAAAGTTTTTCGATATATAGGAAAAGACAAAAAGGCCACACTTGAGGATGATTATAATCAGGAGACTATTATGTCTGAGACTATAGAGATGATACAAGTATCAAAAAAGTAAGATTTGTTTTAAATGGGAATAAGTGCTCCAAAATACGAAAGGTTGCATTATTGCGATTACTGTAAAGGCAACCATAAATTTGAAAATTGTCCATATTTAAAGGAAAAGAAAGGAAAAAATTAATTAATCAGAAATGGCTTTAAGTAGCGAAAATGAGACCTTAGTCGTAAGACTAATTGCCGCAACGAACGCATCACTTAGATTAGAAATATCTGAAATGCGCAGGCAAATAGAAGACTTAACGAAGTCTACAACAATAACCGATTACAAACCTGAAGTAATAAATTCAGAGATTCGCTGTGACGAATCCCTGGAAGTAGTAAAGTCTTTACCAGAATTTGGGGGAAAACAGAACAAATATGTTAGCTGGAGGGAATCGGCTAACAATGCAATGAGTTTATACGTAAGAGGCAGCCGTAAGTATTTTGCTGCATTGACTATATTAAGAAATACAATTACTCACGACGCTAATGACATTTTGTCCAACCACGGAACAGTTTTAAATTTTGATGCTATTTTAGCACGATTAGATTTCGCTTACGTCGATAAGCGACCAGCTCATATAATTTAGCAAGAAATGAGTATCCTGCGTCAAGGCAATTACTCCATAATTGAATATTATAATAAGGTTAATGAGAAATTAACCTTGCTAATAAACAAAACCATAATGACTTACGGATCAGATAGTGCCGTAACTAAAGAATTTAATGCTAAAAATAGGCGGGATGCCTTACGCACATTCATAACGGGACTAAACGGAAACTTAGCAAACATACTATTTTCACTATCGCCAAGCGATTTACCAAATGCTTTAGCAAAAGCGCAAGAATTAGAATCTAACAATACGCGAGCGTCCTTCGCATTACAATTTGGAAAAAATCAAAACTATTCAAATCCTAACAATAATAACTAGCAACATACTTTTAATAATAACAGATCCAATAACGGTAATTTCAACAATAATTTACGGTTCCTACAAACCCAGCCACAAAAGAATTACAAGCAAAGAATGGGGTACCAGAATAACCAACCACGACCTACACCAATGGATGTCGACTCAAGCATCCATACACGCAACCGTATGTTGCAAAAGCCAACAACATTTAACCAAAACAATTTAGAAAAAACGTCACATGGAAGTACACAACAGAATGTGCAGCCACTAACTAAGACACAGCGCATTAATAATATTAAGGAGGAGCATTTTTTAGTCCTAAATTAACGCTGCCATATATTTTTCTAAATTTCAGTGTTACTGGTCAAAACGTTAAAATATTAAATCAGGAATATACAAAAATAAAAATAAATTGGACATACAAAAGAGAGTAAAAACAATTAATGGCTTTTCGATAATACGCTACTATCACATTATTACATTATTCGGTAAAAAACAAATATTCTACGAAATTGAAAATTAGGAAGCAGACCTATTAATAGGATACAAATTTTTGAACGACATTAATGCGGTGATTAACTTGGAAAAAAAGAAATTAATAATAAATAACGAAAAAGAGCTGGATATATTTAGCTTAGGATGCGAATATGAGCATCAGAAAAGTAAGGATAATTTAAAGATCGTTAAGGAGGACGAAATTACTTTGGAAGCAAAGACTTCTAAAGCTCCAGCCGATGGAAATACCGGCAAATATAAAAAAATAAATACTGTGGAGCAGGAAAGCTCTACAACGCCAGCTGAAGATTTATACCAGCAGAGTAGAAGTAATAATTATGCAAAAAATATTGTGGAACGAAAAAGTTCTACAACGCCAGCCGATGATAATACCGGCAAATTAAATAAAAAATATATTGTGGAACAAAGAAGTTCTACAAAGCCAGCCGAAGTTCTTACCGGCAAAATAAAACAAAAAAAGAATGGTGAAAAACCAAATAAAAATATGAAAATACAAAATTTAAACTACTTGGGACAAGAAAATCCTAGGAAGTACTAATATTTTAAATATAGATAATTTCAATATTACCACTGAAAATAAATTCAAAGAATTAACTGAGCTTCAAACACACGTAAAAGAAAAAATTTCTCAAATGAATTCAGGCAATGATACCAGCTTCCCATTTCACCCTGGAGAAATAATATATGAAAAGATTACAGGAGAGAGAAATAAACTAAATCCTAGATAAAAGAAACAGGTAGTAAAAGAAGACCTAGGGAAAAAAGTTAGAATTAACTACAGGAATAGAATAGTACATAAATATAATATTAAATCTTACTTATTCTAACATTAATTACTAATACAATGACAGACATCATGGACGATTGACAATAACTGATTTAATTTCAAATTTTAAAATAGTACAGAAAAAAGATGTTATAGTTATATATGTACATATATTAAATACCCAAAAATTATATTTGATTGTAAATATTATGAAGTAAGAGCAATTACACAAAAAGATGGCAAATCAATAATTGATAATGAAATTGCGAAATGCAAAAAAGAATATATAAATATAAAAAACTGTAAAAAAGAAATGATAAATATAAAATTAATAATAAAAATACTTGCCTATCAGATATTTTGTCCAATAAAAAAGGAAAATGTAAAAAAATTAAAGAAAAACATAAAGACATAGATATAATTAAAGAAGGAGCAATATTAGTCTCTGGAAATCATACTATAGATGACTCTGCCATAAATGGAGTTTACCTTGTAACATTTGAAAATTATACAAATATTGATAATATAACTTACGAAAATATTGATTGTAAAATTTGGAATTATTTAAAAAATAATCATATTAATAACTTTGAAATTATAGAATACATTGAAACAAAAAATAAAGAATTTGAATTTGAAAACATAAATATTTTGAGTGAAAGAATTAAAAAATTTAAAAATCATTCACTTTTCTGGTACATGATTGTAATAATTGCACTATTAATAATAATATACATAATCTATAAAATTTTAAAATTAAAAAAATCATATAAAACTAATAAGCAAAGTAAAAAAATAAAATTTCAAGAATTATCATATAAAGCTATTTTGGAAAGAATATATTTACATTATATCAAAAAATGATATTGAATCGACACAGAGACCTAATGATAAATGTAAACAAATTGTATCTTCTCACAGTATTACTGCTTGGTCAGCAGAATACTTTAATTAATAAGAAATCAATACATCACTTGTTTTGATAAGTAAGCAAAATTCAATATTCCATTATTTGTTTTGATAATGAGAATAATTGGATATACAATGCTCTGGCATTTCATCATTTAATGTAATGCCAAAGCATCTTTAGTAATAAGCATAGAATTATAAGAATATAAATATACTCGTAAGTGCTTTTACTAATAAAGATCAGTGTATAATCGGCACCATATATTATCGCACTCAAACCAACACTTGCGTTTTATTTCTACCGCGCGTAGCGGAACGGAATACATTTTTTTTAATACTTCCCACGCAAGGGAAGTTAATTTGTATACGCATGTGCGCGTTCAGAAAATCAAATCATGATTTTATCACTTATCAATATATTATATGTGCGCGCATTGATCTGCATGTTCATACATTCATATATACTTATATGTACATATATTTGTATACACTTCCGAACAAATAATGCACAAGCATACAAACATACATATGCGTACACATGTGAATATGTCACCAACAAAAAATTGAAGCATTGTTCTACAAAAACAACAACTGCTCAAATAGCAGAAGCATCAAAAGTCAATATGGCAGCCGAATTGGCGAAGCCCAAATGTAGTAAATTTTACAACAAAAACGATTTCATTCATAAACGCAGACGCACATTCTGCAAGCGACCTCGCTTCATTCATATAAACAGACGCCGTAACATCTCCCCGAGCATGCCTTTGCCTACAAGCGTCTTTTCGCGACGATGGCAAAAGCTAAAAGTCATAAATTGAACAACTTTCTGATGATTCTTCACAGAAAGAAATGAGAAAAGTGGCAATATAGCTCTTGTCGATTTACAATATTTGTCAATTCTAAAATAAGTATTTTTCCGTGGCTCGCAAAAATGTGTGTCGATATGTAGGCAAGCTCATACATATGCATACATAATTACGTCACCTTGTAGGCGACGCTGTTCCATTGTATATTTCTTTCATGCATAACAAAACCATAATTAGGACAACGCAATTGAATGTCAATGGTGGTGTTGGTGGTAAGCGCTGGAGAAGTTACGATGAGCACGTAGGTTCAAATCTCGACAGAATTTATTTTTAATTTTTGCCTTTTATTTTATGGCAAAACCTAAAAATCATAAATTGAACATCTTCTGGCGTTTGTTCTAAGGAAGAAGTGAGAAAAGTGGCAGCATAGGAGTTGTCGATTTATAATATTTGTCTAAAATATTTTTCCGTGATAAAAATCTGCGTCGATATGTAGTCATGCTCATACGTATACATACATACATATTTACGCACGTTGGAAGGCGAAGCTGCTTCGTTTATTTTTTTCGGCACAGCTTGGATTTTTTACCAATGTTGTGACAAAGGAGATGCGAAAAAATGCGTGCGGCACTTGTTATTATGAATGTATGTATGTGGCTCGCATTTGTTTTCGTAACATACAGAAAAATGTGTCAAAGAAATAATATACATATGTATGTAGTGGAAATAAATATAATTTATTTAAAATATTACTTTATTTAAAAATTAAAAAATAAAAATAAAGAGAAATAAAATTAAAATAATTTTTCCTAGTTTTTCCCGATTTTGTAAAAAAATTAAAATTTTGACCATTTTTCGGAAAAAAATGGTTCATTTGATTCAAAATAATCACGCATATGTGACAATGGTTCATATAATACAATAAAGCATGCATATGTCATTCAGATAATGCTTTTTTACATTCTCTGTGTGACTTTGTATATTTTGTATATTTTTCTACAAAGCAATTCTCTTTATTTATTCTCAGTCATTTTACATATATTTCTGCCACTGCACGTGCTCAATTCTGCTAAATAGCAGCGAGAACGGCGAATTCCCTATTGTGATTCTATCAGCTCTTGTTAGCCGCGCAATCGAACCATCATACAGATTTCGATTTGCACCTTCTCTATACTTTTAAGTTCTCTGCTGTGTTGTTCGTTTATGATGATTTTGTCTGCCCGTTACAAATTTAGACAGCGTTTTATTTGTAATTTTCAAGACGCTATTGTGAGAATTAAAGAAAATAAAAAAGTGAAAAATATGGGCAAGTTTTAGAAAAAGAAAGAAGAGTTTAAGCAGTGAGATAGCATATAGCTTAAATATTAAATTAGTTAGATGATTTGATAAACATAGGCCAACTCGAGAATGCGCAGTTGACCTAGTGAAAATTTTAAGAGATGAAAAGGAGAAGCCTATAATAACCAATGTCGCAAGGGGTTCATAAATCCATCAAATCAAAGATATTTGATGTGTTCGATTTTCCTCCTTCACTGCGCATTGACCCTTTATTTAACCCTTAACGCCTGGCGGTTCCTCCAGGAAGTACTCCAAGTTGTAGTTATATAATAAATCCATTTTTGAGAAACTTAATGTGTCCATGGTGTCTCAAGTTCCATTGGATTCCATGTATTTAATAGAATTAGGTACAATGCGGTGACTAGATCACCTTTGGGGGTTCTACAAGAGTCTGTCTGGAAACCTCAAGCTCTTCGTGCTCTCGCATTTCGACTTCTTTCTCTTTCTGTCTGCAATGCGTCTCGCTTCCCTCTTCAACTCTCGGTATCTATCCCATCCCGCACGTGTTGTGGTCGATCGTAACGTTGCGAGGTAGGCAACCTGTTTTCTCTTCGGCACTCCTCGTCGTACCAGCTGTTCTTTTGCACTTTCCGAAAACCAATGGTTTCGGTTGCAGCTGTACGTCAGGAGTTTGAAATGACGTCCACAGTTCCCTTATAACAAGTTGTTAACGAGTGCTCTCAGAGAGCAGGAGTGCAAACCGAGTAGAAAATCGTTCGACTGCCTGTGTGATTGCAGCTTCTCGACGTCGAACCTTCCTTGTGTTTGTTGACGTGCGTTTTTTGCTGCACAGAGGCGGGTGCGAATCTTGGCTGCAACAAGATAGTGGTCCGAGTCGATATTAGGACGTCGGAGCGCACGCACATCTAAAAAACTGAAGACGTGTTTTCCGTCTATCACAACATGATCGATCTGGTTGCTAGTTTTTCGATCCGGAGACAGCCAGGTAGCTTGAGGAATCTTCTTATGCTGGAATCTAGTACTACAGATAACCATATTTCGGGCCCCGGCGAAGTCGATCAGCCTCAACCCATTTGGGGATGTTTCCTCGTGGAGGCTGAATTTACCGACCGTAGTGCCAAAGATACCTTCTTTGTCCACCCTCGCGTTAAAGTCGCCAAGTACGATTTTGACATCGTGGCGGGGACAGCTCTCATAATTGCGCTCCAAGCACTCATAAAAGGCATCTTTGGTCACATTGTCCTTCTCTTCCGGGGGCATGGGCGCAAATCAATGATTTGTTGAAGAACCTCGCTTTGATGCGGATTGTGGCTAGACGTTCATTCACCATAGTGAATGATAGTACTCGGCGACGGAGTCTCTCTCCCACCACGAATACCACACCAACTTGCGCTTCTTTATATGACCACTGTTGTAAATGCCAGAAGGACCTACTCGTCTCTGTCCTTGTCCCGTCCATCGCATTTCTTGGACGGCGGTGATGTCAGCCTTTGTTTTCACGAGGACATCAACCAGCTGGGCAGTGGCACCTTCCCAATTAAGGGGTGCATTCCCTCAATTCGTAGTCCTTATTTCGTTTGCCATGGTCCTCATCAAAAGGGGGGTCTCTCATCCGAGGCTGTTTACGCTTTTTCAGTGGGTGGTGTTTTTTTACGTGGCGGGTCCCAAACCCAGCGCACAACCCTATGCAGGGGATGTTTCGCCTTCTCACCTTAGCTCGCCTTCAAACGGATGTTTTTTGGCTACTTGGTCAAAGACCGGAAGTCGTGAGCTGCTTGAGTCATATGTAAAAGAATCGTTTCTGGCCAGTCCCAAGTGAATGGCGATCAGAGAACTTCCCTCACTTGCGTGAACTTCTACACATGACTCCATCTTCGGTTAAAACAGTGTTTCATATAATGTTCACATTTTACTGCATGTACAAGAAACTGTGGGACTAGTATGTGATCCAATTGCAGGTTCGTACTATGCTTTTGAGGAATATTTACAAAGCCTCAAATGTGTTGTACGAAAAGCCACTCTAATTCTTCAATAGATTTTTATAAAGTTGTAGGAGATACAATCAAGGTTTCAATTAGTTCAGAGCAGCTAAAATTATTAAGAGCTATATGCATTTTTAAAGGGTTTGTATTGTGTTCAAAAAGTCTAGACAATTCTTGTTGTATTAAAGGCAATAATCAAATAATTGGAAGGAAATCGGTATCGATAGGGATATATGATACAAAATATGTTAGTTGACACAGACATAGAAGAGGCTATCGCTTTCCTAGACGTTCATTGTAAGGCCGTTGGAATACCGCATGTGAATGCTTTAGTTTTAGTACCACTGCTCCACTTTTTGATTTCTTTATTTTTCGCGATACTCTTTTCCTAATTACATGGTACATGAAAATAATTAAAATAAAGTTTAAATCATCAAAATGGAATCAATAAAACAAGGATTTTAATGTTCAAGGTATGTATAGAACTAAAAATAATTATTCCAATAATTTAAGATTCAACTTTTGCAATATTTCAGCTAAAGACAGAAAAGAATGCAATTGTCAGATTGATGATATGAAAGCAACAAGTACATAATTATATATAACTATATTTATTTTATATGTATTTTTTTAGAAAAAATGCTACAATAGAACAGGTTTTTAAGAGGTAAGAAGAGTTTCATAGGAACATTTGTTTCTTCTTCTTTACTGGCGTAGACACCGCTTACGCGATTATAGCCGAGTCAACAACAGCGCGCCAATCGTTTCTTCTCTTCGCTACGTGGCGCCAATTGGATATTCCAAGCGAGGCCAGGTCCTTCTCCGGTTGGTCCTTCCACCGGAGTGGAGGTCTTCCTCTTCCTCTGCTTCCCGCGGCGGGTACTGCGTCGAATACTTTCAGAGCTGGAGTGTTTTCATCCATCCGGACAACATGACCTAGCCAGCGTAGCCGCTGTCTTTTAATTCGCTGAACTATGTCGATGTCGTCGTATATCTCGTACAGCTCATCGTTCCATCGGATGCGGTATTCGCCGTGGCCAACGCGCAAAGGACCATAAATCTTCCGCAGAACTTTTCTCTCGAAAACTCGCAACGTCGACTCATCGGTTGTTGTCATCGTCCAAGCCTCTGCACCATATAGCAGGACGGGAATTATGAGCGACTTATAGAGTTTGGTTTTTGTTCGTCGAGAGAGGACTTTACTTTTCAATTGCCTACTCAGTCCGAAGTAGCACCTGTTGGCAAGAGTAATCCTGCGTTGGATTTCTAGGCTGACATTGTTGGTGGTGTTAATGCTGGTTTCAACATTTGTTTACATAACCTAAATCCTGCCTTAGAAGCTTCAAAAAATCGAACTTTTTTTTACTTAAATCTCTTCAAAAATTAGAAAGGATAGAAAAAAACTAAACGTGGGGAAAATTTTATTATCCTTGGCATTAAATAATCTTCTATTTAAACTAAAAAAAAACTAAGAAAAGACAAGTTTGAACATATTTTTAAACCACATAAAGTAAAATTTATTTGGTCGAAAACCACTTTTTTATATTTTTAAAATTTTTTTAAAATTTTGCACTTCTTTTTGGAATTCTCTTAGTTTAACTAGAAGATAAATTATTAAAAAATATTAATCTTTTTGAAATTTTTGTTTCCGATAGAAATTGCGACCTACGATGAATGCACATGCGAGATGCATCGAGCAATTGCTTCCCAAAGGTAGAATATCATAGATTTCGCATTAAAAAAATTTTCGGATGATATTAACCCTATAAACCCTAGAAATTTCGCTTTAATCAATTATTTCTTCCCCTCCCAAAAAAAAACCTTAAAAAAATCGATTTTTTGGAGCCTCTAAATCAAGCTCCTCCTTTAACCTTCAACTTAAGAGGTCAAATTTCGAAACGTAGATTTAGAGGTAGTAGTAAATTTTACACCATTTTGATTGTTAAAATTTATTAGAGATTTTTTTAATATAATACTTACAAATTTCATCAAACTGATTTAAATTAATTCTAATTACTGTATTTGGAAAGAAAATTTTAAATTCTTTGTATTTTTTTGAAAAATTTGTCGTTTATTTTAGAAGCCTTTTTAGGATTATGAGAAAATCAAAACACAAGGTGTAAAATTTACTACCACGTCATTAATTAAAGGTTAATTTTTAAATATTGATTTAAGTGTATCAAAAGAATTATTACAATTATTTTAATATCTAACTTTCCAGAATGATTTGCAGCTGGTGATGACTTCGAACCGGCCATAAAACAATTGCGCAAAGCAATTCAACTGCAAAAATAGTATGAATAATGTAATGGGGTAGGTGGGGAAATATAGAAAGTTGTAAGTGGTGAAATAGCTAATGAAATATGGCAAATGATAGGTAGTAAGGTAGATAGTGAAATATAGATAGTTATAAGTGATTATGTAGTTAGTAAAGTGCTGAAATAGGTGGTGAATCAGTAGTGAATAATGTGAACTAGTTATCGCCAATGACATCGCCATTTTAAATTCAAAAGTAAGCTTCATTGCCGGTAATCTGTTCGGTAACTAGTGGTGGTTACTACGAGGTAATGAATTCAGTATTTCGCTGATGAGCCGAACAAAAGTGTAAGCATGTTACATTTTCACTAAGACCAAAGATGTGCCCGGCAGTAAAAATAAACAATATTTTAGTACCCCAAGCGAACGAAGTAACATTTCTTGGTATTCACCTAGATAGAAGGCTCACGTGGAGAAAACACATATCTAGTAAAATAACATGTATGAAGATGAGAGCTGCAAATTTAAATTGGCTTTTAAATAAAAACTCCAAATTTAGCGTAGACAACAAAGTGCTTTTAAATTATATAATGCGGTCATAAAGCCGATTTGGATGTACATATGGCATTCAACTGTGGGGTAAAGAAAGAAGTAGAAGGCAGCAGAATTAAATATATATCTCCGAGATCACCCAAACCCTTTGGCTAATGCTTTGGTACTTTCCTGCCATCAAACACGACTTAAAAGAAGTGATATGCCACTTGTATTACAGAGCGACGTATCACCAAAACAGCTCAATCACTTGCTTGAGGCTGTCTAATTTTTAAATAGATTTAAGATTTTATTACTTATTGTTAGGCTTTAAGAAAAAGCAGATACAATAAATAAAATAATTTTGAAAAAAAAACTTTCAGTTATGAACCTTGACACTGAATTATCTTTGGTTCTTTTTTGTTTGGCTCCCTGCTTTGAGCGTGGAGCTTCTGCAGGCGTGCTTTGTTATTTATCATCATGCCATTTTTGGAATTTCCAATAATTGAGGTGTTCTTGGTTTAACCTCTTTTAATTTATCAGATTGTATAAATAAAATTCGAAGCTTAGAGCTTAAAACTGTTTCGTTTGTAATACAATTGTAAAATTGGTATTATGAAAAATTATCTAAAAAATGTTTGTAAATATTTCGTTTGAAATACAATTGTAAAATTGGTATTGTGAAAAATATGTAAACAAATTTTTTGTAAATACAATCAATTTTTATTATAAATTTAATACATTATATGACTTTGCGAACGCTTATTCTCCGCATAAATCGATTAAACTTTGTTTTCATAAAAAGTCGTATGTAATTATTTTTTTAAATGTGTCCGATTTTTTTTACGTTTTGTTTTTTGCCGTGTATCAAATTAATTTATCTTCGCTTCACTCGCGCTTAATTTGTATTTGTTTTTTTTTTTACTGTCTATATATGCTATATGTATGTTAAGAACGCGAAAAGACATCCGTAATAGCAAGAATGTATGTACAAGGTCTGTCGCAAAAGAAACAGGACTGTTAAAAAAACAACAAAAAATTAATATTTTTCAAAAGTTATATTTTTTTATTCAAAATAGTTTCCTTGTGCTTGGTACAACCTTTAGCCCGGTCAATTAGCATTTCAAATCAGTGTTTAAGGTCATTTTTCGGAATGCTCTTGAGAATATCGGTCGTCGCCTTTTGGATAGCTGAAATGTCCTGAAACCAGTGTCCTTTCATGGGCAAATGAAGTTTTTCCAAATAGGTAAAAATCACAGGGTGCCAGATCAGGTGAGTAGGGTGAGTGATTAATACTTAATATGGAGTTTTTTGTCAAAAAATCAGTGACAAGCGTCGACCGATGACACGGCGCATTATCGTGCAACAGGCGCCAGGACCCTGCCTCTCGGTATAGTGGTCGAGCACGACGAGTTTTTTGTCAAAAAATCAGTGACAAGCGTCGACCGATGACACGGCGCATTATCGTGCAACAGGCGCCAGGACCCTGCCTCACGGTATAGTGGTCGAGCGACGAATGCGTGACAAAAGACGCTTCATAACACCTAGGTAAAACACAGCATTAATCGTTTGGCCAGGTGGGACGAACTCTCGGTGTACAACACCCTCGGAAGCGTAAAAACAAATCAGCATTGTCTTAATTTTTGACTTCTGAAGACAACTTTTTTTCGGTGACTTCTGATCGTCACAGAGGTCCTCACGACCTTCTTGGTATCGCTTAAATCACTCATGCACATTACTACGGGATAGGCACTGATCCCCATAAACTTTTTTATCATTTCAAATGTTTCAGTAAACGTTTTTCCAAGTTTAAAACAAAATTTAATATTTGCTCTTTGTTCAAAATGCATTTTACGACCGATGACCAAAAGTTGCTGCCACTTTTTGATGGATAACATCGATTGTAGTTATCCAATTGTCATAAAATTTTTACGAAATGTCAACAAGAGATCAAACTTTATATTTCATATACCCACCAATAGGTCGCGCCACCAGAAACAGTTATATTTAAAAAGTTCTGTTTCTTTTGCGACAGACCTTGTATATAGTCATATATTGACATACATACACTCAATAATAAATAAACATTATTCACTTCAACAAAGATAAGTAAACCAAGTTATTAACCAACAAAATGCAAAACGCGTAACAAAATAAAATAAATGGGAATTAAAATTAATTATAATTATAATAACAACAGTAACAGCAACAACAATAAAAACAACATCATCAACAGCGGTAACAACAGCAGCAGCTGCAGCAATAACCAGAACAACAACATTAACAACAACAATAATAGCAGCAGTAACAGCAATTACAACATCAACAGCAGCAGCAGTACCAAACAGGAGAACAAATAAGAGTAAGAAACATATACATATATAAATATATTAAAAATTTTTAGAGTAAGTAAGAAAATACAAAGCAATGTGTAAAATTTATCGCACAATAGTGTAAAATAAAAATTCAATCGTGCGTATATAGAGTGTTGCAAAATCGAAAACAAATAATGTTTCACTAAAACAGTGACTCTAAAACTGTGATGATAAAATTGCTAATGTGACTCGACTAGATTTCTTTTCAAACTGGTGTCTTCACTACAAGAGTAAAGCACCTCTCAAACTGCACAGTATCAATTAAAATACACAGTAGGAACTTCTTACATAAAACTAAGTTGAATCAAAATAAATACGAACATTTTTTTTTTATTATTTTCACTAAATAAAATAGTCTCTAAATGGAAGCCTCCACCATACCATTTTTTTCAACTCATTTTGAACTGATTTAATGGAATTGCAGAATTTGGTGGACGACCTCCGAACCAATTAACAGACTTTATTAAGCAAATTGAATACATATTACCCACAATATTAACTTTTGATGTAAGTAATCAAAAGATTTTATTCAATTATCTGAAAGGAAGATGCGTAGGAAAAACTAGGGAAATAATTCACAGATATCGACAAGTTAGTGATTGGGAAACATTGAAACAAATACTTCTGAGCAATTGCGGGGAAAAGAGAAGTTCAGCAGAACTTATGGATGAGTTGAAAACCATCAGTCTCGACTCAACAATAGAAATTTCAACCCACAGAGAATCTTTAATCAACAAAGAGACGGGAATCAAACGCGGAATTATAACCAATCAGGAAATTATAATCGGTCCGCAATATCAAATCGCAATAAACCAGAACCTATGGATATTGGCAATGCAAATGCAAATTTTCAGTGGGATCCACAAAACGATTACCTTATATAATAATAGATACACACATAAGAAGTTATATTTCATCATTGACACTGGAGCAGAGTTCAGTTTGATCAACGAAAATGTCTGTAATCCGAAATGGAAGAGGGAAGTAGATGTGCAAGTCACAGCAATGGGAAGAAAAACGGAAGTTAAGAAACTTTGCAGATTCCCAATATTTAAAGAATTTAATGAAAAAGAAATCATATGTGAATTCCTAAAATGTATTAGGTCTACAACTTTGCTTCCTCCATTTTTTTGTAAATTTAAGGCTTTATTGTATAAAAATGTTCTAAAAGTGTTTACCCTTATTCCCTCAAAATGCAATGCTTAATTAACACACGAAATGCTTTACGATTCATTTTTTAGTAAACTAACACAAGTTGCTTTACAAAAATTCTATATTCTTTAATACCTAATAGAAATCATACGATTAAACGATTTAATCGACCAGTGCTTGACCCTAAAGACATCTATTGGAAAACGGCGGAAGCAAAGTTGTAATTTTAACAAGAACTTGGACGGACTCATTGGTACCAATATATTAACGAAGATAAACGCGATAATAGACCAGAGAACATAAAACCTAGAGAAAGTGCAAATTGAATTTTGCATGATGTTCGATTGGACGGCTAACAGAACTTATAAGATTGTAATACGGAATTTCACCATTCTCGCTGCTATTTAGCAGAAATGAGCACGTTCTCTGGCAGAAATATATGTAAAACGACTGAGTTCATGCGAGAATGAATAAAGAGAAATGCTTTGAAGAAAAATATACAAAGTCACACAAAATGTAAAAAATATAAATTTTTTTACAAAATCGCGAAAAATTAAATAAAAAATAATTTTATTTTATTTTTTAATTTTTAAATTATTTCAAGAAAGTTATATTTATTACGAACATTACAAAAAGAAGATGTGAAAATTGAACTGAAATGTGCTCATATAAACACGTCTTTCCTTTCATTTCTTCAAAAAAAAATTAATGACCTTCACATTCGTACCAGTTCTATGGCATACGCCCGAGTTAATTTATTTACTCATTAGCAATAAAATAAATATATAATTTTAAGTCAGCCAATGAGATTGGTTCTGACTGATCCTTTATTTGTATAACAATTCACCGTATTCACATGTACTTCAATATTGAATATATTACAATTAAAATGTACAAGTGGTAACTTGTTACTCGGCAGTCGATAATGATAAAGTGACCCCGAATCTATTGTTCCAGTTGCTTATATAGGCTGTGCTTATCGCTGCTTGTACTATTAAGATGCTGGTTGTTTACTAGTAAATAACTATTTGGGTTGTTATTGTTTGTTGTACTGATAGCGCGCTTCTATTGTTTTAAGATAAAGTTGTTTTGATGATTTTTCTTTAATGTTTACTGAAACATAAGGTTGTGGTTAAAGGTTAAAGTATTAACTCACCCCTCTCTTGTGAAAAATACATCTACTGATCCATACTTGAGTCTTGAGTAGATGAGTCATTCCTACACATTCTATGGAAGCGTTGTAGTTTCTCAAATATACAGTTTTTTGATAAATTATATATAGTTTGAATATTACAAATATACTTAATACTTGGACTACAAGTACTCCTATAGTTATGAACATATTCCTGATTGGGTGTTCTTCAAATGGTATTAAAAATTTATTTAATTTTTTAATGTTGTCAAATTGATATTCGTTTTCTGATTCCAATATTTCAAGAATGTGAATTCTTTCGTTTCCATTAGCCTTAATATAATCTTTAATTTCTTGTTCCTGGTTGTGGAATACTTCTGAGTCAACAATAATTGTTTTATTAAATTGAATTAAATTCAATCCTTCAATTGATTTTTCATTTAAAATATGTTTTCCTTGTAATACGACATTAGCATGTCCTAAATCTATAAGAGGTGCGTTATTTTCTTGGATAACATTACAATGGGCTTCGTAACCTTCGATCATTGGTATTGTACAATTGTCATTAGGTTCTTGTTTAAAAATATATTTACTTAAATTACTTTTACATTTAGATGTTAATATTATTTTATCTTCACATTTACTTACGAATTTATTCATATCCAAAATGCCTTGACGATAGGATAATGGAGTAACTTTGTATGTTGTACATTTCTTCTCAACCACTGGATATTTATAAATTACAGTGAAAGTGTCGTCTAATCTACCTACTTACATGCGTGTCTGCATATTCGAGTATGTCAATAACCGGTATACTAGTTTGTTTCTTTTTTTAATATCCTTTCAATCTTGTCCGTATTTATTGCTGCTGAATAAAAATTTCCGTTCTTCGCGAAATTAATTGTCGTAGTTAAGTCAAATAACTCCTTGTATAATTCTTGCAATATAACCTTTTGTTAAATCGTCTCAATATTAAATGTTTTCATCATTATTTCAAAGTTGGAATTAATTTGTCTTTGTTTGTTATTATTTTCAATTATGTCGTTGAGTTTTGTTTTAATTTCAATCAGGTAGTCGTGGTCTGGGACTCCTGTGATAAATTTCAAAATCGATCCTAAGAAATCAAGAGATTGTCTTGAGTGTCTGTCTCGTACATTATTCAGTAGTTGTTTTCTGAGGATTTCTATTCTGTTGAACAATGCTGTTTCTGTTGCGTCTTCACTAGGCATCTATCCTTTCGGCATTCTCTCTGTTCGGCGATTTCGTAGTATGATCTAAGTATTTTGTTTAAGTTCGTCATATGGAATAGGTACTCATGTTCTTGATACAAAAATGATGGGTCAGTCTCGGTTAACACGTACTTGCGATCTTGTAAGTCGGTTATTTCCTGAGCTAAGGATGTTGCTAGGATTAATGTTATCGTTATCTTCATCATTGTTTCTGAGGTTATCCTTGTGTACGATCTTCTCCTCCGTTGTTAAAATTGTATTCTCACGATTCAAATAGCGTGGATTTGTTTTATTTCGTCGGTTTTGTTTCATATAAACTGTTTGTCCTGTTTTATATTCGTTTCATATTGTGGTTTATACTCCTGCTTATTTTCGAACAGTTCTTTTATTCCTTCAGTCGTGCTCCTTTCAAAAAATAATTCGATAGGTTTCCTTTTTGTGACGGAATGTATTATCCTATTGTATTCCTTGATTGCGTTGAATAGTTCTTCAGTCGCGGTTGATTTATTTTGTTTAATGTGAATTCGAGTAATTTCCAGAAAGGTTGAATGCAGCCGTTCAACTTGAGCGTTCGATGTTGAATTGTTTGCTGCGGTAATTGAATGTTCAATATATCGCCGTTGGAATAGAGTTTTTGCTGTTATGCTATTAAATATAGTCTGGTTATCGTTAGTTTATTACAAAATGTGAATATTTGTTAGAGTACTTCCTATAATATTTTGTAGAATTCTCTTTTGTCGTTTAATTTTCTCATACATGCGAATTTTGAGTATCTACACATTGTTCCATCGATTTCAAATATGTCCATTTGCATTTGTGTGCCTACGAGTATACCTTCGGGTATGGGTGTTTTTGCAAAAACTTATTTTGTCCGGTGGCGTTCGTATTTGTTCTCTTTACAAATGCTACAATTTCTAGTTAGTCGGATTACATCATTTTTTATATTTGGCCAATAGCAAGTTTCTAGTATCTCTAATGTATTATTTTTTGCTTTTCTATGTATACGCATGAACGTATGTTTAATTATATTTTCTTTGTCCTCTTCACACGTAATGTCCATTAATAGACTTTGACAAAAAATCTTTTTCTCAAAATTAAATGAAGAGATTATAATATCATGAAATTCATACCAGGTTTCTAGTGTAGTGTGTAATGCGGTCGTGATATTAGGTTTGATAATTTTCGTTAGAGTATCTATCAAGTCTTGTGGTGTGACGTAATTAACATAAAATCTTTCGTGGTTTGCAAAAATTGTTGCTCTTTCTAATGCATTTTGTTCACATTTTTTTTTATCACAATTTGTGTTTTAAATTGGTTCAGTGGAGCGCTGACATCTTTAATTCTGATTGACGAGGATGATTCCTGCGAGTGTATTGAGTCGTTTGTAGTTACGTTTACTTGACGGTTGAATACGTCGGCTACTACACTTAAATCTCCTTTAATATATTTTTTGCTCCGTATTCTTCTATAAAATTTTTCCATCGTTTTAATTTTGAATTTGGGTTGTTCTCTGATATTGAAAAAATTAGGGATTGATGACCGGTGTAAATAGTAGTATTACTAGTGAGACCATACAGATAATTCTTAAGTTTCTTGAGTGCCCAAACGATTGCTAACATTTCTTTTTCGTTTGTTGAGTAATTTTGTTCAGTTCGCGTTAACGTACGTAAAATTAATGCTATAGGTTTCTTGCCTTGTGACAATACAGCTCCAATCGCGTGATTGCTTGCGTCTGTAGTCAAATCAAATCCTTTTCCAAAATCTGGTTTGAATAGTTCTATTTGTTCTCTTAGTTTAGTGTTTCAACTGCTTTAAGTGCTTCGTCTTCTAATTTTACATGTATTGAGCTACTTTTTCTTTGAAATATTACCATTCTCTCCTCGTAGGTAGAGTGTTAATGGTTTCGTTATGGATGCAAATCCTTTTATAAATTTTCTATAATATGAGGTCATTCCCAAGAAAGATCTTAAGTCTTTCAAATTTATAGGTGTTTTGTACCTATCTATAGCTTCTATTTTTCCTGGATCTACTGTAATTCTACCGTTTTTAATTATATGTCCTAAAAATTCTGTCTGCCTTTGAAAAAATTTTGACTTTTCATCTGAGATTTTCATATTGGCTGCCTATAAAGTGTGTATTATATGTTGTTCAGGGTTAGCTGAATATATTAGGACATCATCTGTACACACGTATGTGCATACTCCTATGAATGGTCTGAGGATATCGTCAACGCATCTTTGAAAGATCGACGGTGCGTTTTTCAGTCCAAATGGTAGTCGTAGAAATTCATATTTGGCAATATTTATTGAAAACGATGTTTTTCCCGTCTTCTTTTTTTATTTTAATTTGATGAAATCCTGATTCCAAATCTAACGTCGTGAAGTACTGTGCTTCTTCTAAGTTTTGGAACATCACGGTGATGTCCGGAATGGGATATCTATCAGCGATTGTTTGCTCATTTAACTTCTGGAAGTCAATAACCATGCGTCTTTTTGGGTTGCCCTGCCCGTCATTCTCTTTTTTAGGAACTGTCCATATGGGTGAATTGTACGGGCTTTTGCTTGGCTCTATTATTTTATTATCTAATAATTTTTTTCCGCTTGGGGCTACGGATACTGTCTGACCCAAATAGGATTATTTGTCTCTGTTCTGATTTCTGCCTCTACTGTAGTTACGTAGGGTAATGTTTTACTCTACTCATTTCTTTTCATAAATTCATTTATTTATTTTTTATACATTACTTCTCCTATCATATAATTTATTCTTGTTAATTTATTCTTTTTCACAATTAATACATTTCTATCATTGCTTTAATTTGCTTTAAACCTTTAATTCCTATCAAGAAATCGAAATTTTGTAAGGTATCGAGTTCAAAAAACAACCCAATATTTTTTTTTTTTATTTTATTAAAGCTTACATAATAAACAAATTATTATACAAACTAAAGTACGCAGCGCTAGCATCATAGGCTTTCGGCTGAACCCAATATTTAATTATTTAATTAATGATTTACCGTGTAAAGTAGCGGCTTGTTTTTTACTTTCTACTTCTATTCTTTTTGCGTGGGGGAATTTTGTATTTACATAATTTTCTTCTACACCACTATCAATTAAAATATACACTGAGTTACCTTCTTCTGTGGTCCTTACAAGCATTGGTAACCCATGCCTTAGAATAAAAAAATATTGTTCCTGTTTATATTCTGTATTTGATTGTTGATCGTGTGTAATTTGGTTGATCCGTTGACTCTTGGGTTGTATTTTAGCGTGACTTGTATTATCTCGGTCTCGTTTGTATCCCAATGCTCCTGCTACTGTCTTAAATGGATTTTGATAATTTTGTCGAGGCTGCGGATATCATGGTAGTTGTTGCTGATTCTTGTTGTAACCTTGTCTCGTTGGTCTTCGGAATATGGTGGATGAATCGATATCCATTGGTTCAACTGGGGGTTGTTGTTGACAAGAATGATTATTCTGATGTTGATTGCTGAAATTATGATTCTGATGATGGTTGTACCGTGGAATGTACTCGAGGTTCTGATGGCGTGAATCATGTTGCATTGTGCGGGCGATACTTTAGGCATCTGCTAATGTTGTGCAGGCTCGTGCATAGATGGCATTCTTGAGGGCTACACTTCTCAGTCTAGTGACGAATGTTCTGATTGCTTTACCTTGGATTTCTTGTGTCAATACTTGGACTATTAGTTCTTCCTTGTGTGTCATCTCAATCTTGGATAGCACTACATTCAATGCCGTGGTAGTTCTTTTTGTTGTATTTTCACTATCTCTTCCTCCAGAATGTATTGTAGTCGTTTGTCGGCATCGATGATGTCTTGGAAGTTTCTCTTTACGTTGTGGTTGATCTGATCATTATTAATGCTTAGGCATATATATTATGTCCTTCGAATTGTCGTATGCCTTCCATTAATGTAGTTAGTTGCTACTTTCCTCCAATTCCTGTATTCGTTGTAATCACCATTAAATAGTGTTATTGATTTAAACATATTCAGATCCACTTCTTCTGGTCTGGTGTAAGAACATATTTCTTCTGTTCGTTGTGGAATGGTTGCACTTCTTCTTAATTGTAGTTCGGATAAGTGTCGTTGTAGATCGGCGACTGCGTTGGTTAATGCAATTAAATTTGCTTGTTTGTCTTGCTGATTTATTTGTTGATTTATTTTACTAAAGATCGGTCTCCAGTTGTATTCTTGGAGCGCTGCTTGATATAGTATTCTTTCTATGAAAGCGTGTTGTTTGCCATGGATGGTATATTGATCCTTTACTTTCAATTTGTTGTCGTATTAGGATTTTTATGTGAATCCTTTTTGATTGACGTTGTGTGGGATGATGCACTGGTAAACTTCTTGGATGGTTTAAATGAATCCTTTTTTTGTTTCCAGGGACTAGGTTCTTCCCTTTCAGGCAGACTGACTAAGGATATTATTGATGATCCTGTTTTGTTGCTGCCCCACGTTGGGCGCCAGTTAATTTATTTACTCGTTAGGAATAAAATAAATATACAATTTTAAGTCAGTCAATGAGATTGGTTCTGACTGATCCTTTATTTTTATAATATACATATATTTCACCGCATTCACATGTAATTCAATACTGAATATATGTATTACACTTAAACTGTTCAAGTGTTACAAGTGGTAACTTGTTACTCGGCAGTCGATAATGATAAAATGACCCCGAATCTATTGTTCCAGTTGCTTATACGAGTATAGGCTATGCTTATCGCTGCTCATACTATTGAGATGCTGGTTGTTTACTAGTAAATAACTGTTTGGGTTGTTATTGTTTGTTGTACTGATAGTGAGCTTCTATTGTTCTAAGATAAAGTTGTTTTGATGATTTTTCTTTAAAGTTAACTGAAACATAAGGTTGTGGTTAAAGGTTAAAGTATTAACTCACGCAAGCTTTAGAAGCATAATACATATATACATATGTAGATAGTCGCTAAAAACACAAAGCACAAAACATCAAATGTATATGTACAGATGTACATACACAGAGAATCCCGTGTCCAACCATACCAACATAAATATGACTTCAGCCAAACAAAGAAACACGTGTATGCGTATGTGGCTACAAAAAGTTTTAAAATATGAATGAAGCAAAAACAACAACAACATACTTATCAACACATCTTCCCACACAAGCGTTGCTGCTTAGAAGAAATGTTGCAACAGTGCCGGCAAAATGACAAAAGAATGAAAAATTCTTATTTTACAATTTATTCTCATGAAAGAATAAAAGGTAAAAATTAAAAATAAATTCTGTTGAGATTCGAACCTGTGTACTCATCTTGACTTTTCAAGCGCCTACCACCAACACTACCATTGACACTTGTATTGAGTTGTCCTAATTATGCTTTGGTTATGCGTGAAAGAAATATATAGAATGGTTGAAATAATTTTGTTTAAGTATAGAAATATTCTTTTGTCGAAGCACTGACGCGACGACAAAGCGTCACAACATTGTGTTGTTGGCAGAAAATCCAAGCTGTGCCGAAAAAATAAACGAATGCCCGCCGATTGTCACCGCTTCCCTTGCCGCTGTAAAAGCTTCGCCAACAAGCCAGCGCATATATGTATGCATGTTTTTGTATGAGCTTGCATACATATATAGTAGGCGCTGATTTTTGCGAGCCACAGAAAAATATTTTAGAATTGACAAATATTGTAAATCGACAACAGCTATATTGCCACTTTTCTCACTTCTTTCTTAGAACAAATACCAGAAGATGTTCAATTTATGATTTTTGGCTTTTGCCATCATCGCAAAAAGACGCTTGTAGGCAAAGGCATACTCGGGGAGATGTTACGGCGTCTGTTTTTATGAATGAAGCGAGGTCGCTTGTAGAATATGCACCTGCGTTTTTGAGTGAAATCGTTTTTGTTGTAAAATTTACTACATTTGGGCTTCGCTAATCTGATGGCAGCCAGATTAGCGAAGATGCTTCTGCTATTTGAGCAATAGTTGTTTTTGTAGAACAATGCTTCAATTTTTTGTTGGTGACATATTCACATTTTTTTGCCTTTTTACGAGGATGAAAGTCTGAACCCCATGTCAGTGTGGAACTTTAATCCAAACTAAACCTCCTACCGTGATGTACCGTTCCCCCCGGTGCCACCGTCAAGTATTACGTCGGGAGGATGGATGAGTGACACTCAAGCGTGCGTGATGGTCAGAATGCATTCAGTTACAAGTTGCATTTACTTGGCCCCACCTCTGTTGGTCTGATAACCGCTCCCGTACATTATTCGTCGCTAACCCTTCCCGTTACGTCAATGTGTGTGTAGCACTCTTCTCCGCCGCTGTTCGCTGGCACGTTGAGATTTCATAACCCTGACTGCAACTTCGCAAGCAGTTTTCAACTTCTCTACCGATTCGACCATTTGGCTTACAAAGTTATCGGAAGTTGGGTCTATACCGAACGCATTTTTTAAGTGTTGCCTCTGATGATTATATTATGGCCAATAGAAGAATGTGTGTTCCACATTTTCGACGGTATCGCCTCCGCAATGATCACATGTGCCGTTATTTTCGTGCACGAGTCGTTTCAAATATGCTTTGAAGCAGCCATGTCCTGTGAGAATTTGAGTTAGGTGGAAATCTACCTCACCGTGTGGTCTGTTTAACCGTGGTTCGACATTGGGGATCAGTCGGAATGTCCACCCCCCGTTTCCGCTTTCCTCCCAGCGTTTTTAATTGATCTACTGTCTCTGCCCTTGCTATTTCTTTTAATGTATTGTGCGGTAACACGTCATTTGTACTGCATTGAATCTCCTTGGCCAGGAGGTCTAAAGGGTGTAAGCCTACAATAACTAGAGCAGCATCTTCCGATACTGTGCGGAACGCAGAACATACTATTAGCGCGAAAGTGGCATATATAGAAAAAAGGCCACGGCGATATGATTTTACTTCTATAGCTTTTCCCCATATCTGGACGCCGAACAGCGCGACTGACTTTGGTACACCAGCTAATAGTCGTCTTCTATTTTCTTTTGACACACGGGCACTGAGCATTAACCGGGTCAAGGCTCCGCACACTTTTGTAGCTTTTACGCCTGTGTACGCTAAGTGTTCCTTAAAGGACATCCTTGCATCAAGTATGATTTCCAAGTATTTAATTGCCGGTTGTGTCGTGATGCTTACACCCTATGTATTGAACGTGGCAACTTCACGGACTTTTCTACCAGTAATGAGTACCGCTTCGGTCTTACTCTCCGCTATGTTCAGTCCGTTAGTTTCGAGCCAATCGCTTATTAACTCTATCGTTCTGTTGGTTATCGAAACTATATCGATACAGCGATATCGTCTTCGAACCCAATAATATGAACGCTTTTGGGTTTTTTCAGTCGCAGTACTCCATCGTAAATGACGTTCCATAGTAGCGGCCCAAGAACAGATACTTGGGGTACTCCACCAGAGACTTTATATTGTTTAGAGCCTTCGCTTATGTTGTAGCTCAAAGTTCTATCCTCGAAATAGCTTACTACTATTATGTTGTAAAGGTATAGAGGCACGGATAAGCTTTTTAGTGCACTTAATATACTGTGCCAAGATGCCGAATTAAAGACATTCTTTACATCCAGGGTTACAACCATACAATACTGTATTGTGCCTCCTTTCCATCTTTTCCCGCTTATAGCCCGTTCAGTCAGGGTCTTTACTTAATTTCCAGCTGCAATTGTGGATCTTGCCTTTCTGAATCCGAATTGGTTAGGTGATATCCCACCGGCATCGTCGATTGCCTTATTTAGCCGTTGGTATATGATCCGCTCCAGGATCTTTCCAGCGGAGTCTAACATGCAAAGGGGCCGGAAGTGGGACGGTTCGGTCATTGATTTGTTAGGTTTCGGCAATAATACCAGGTTTTGCCTTTTCCATATGGTGAGAAAGCGGCCTTCGCGGATGCATGTATTATACACAGTTCGAAAGGGGTCTACGTTTCTACCAATCGCTGTTTTTAGCACTATATTCGGAATTCCATCTGGTCCCGGGGCTTTAGATGGATTTAACCGTTTGCATGCTTCTCGGACTTCCTCATTCGAAACAGCCGGGATAACCTGGGTTTGTGGTACTCTCACGATCTCCTGATGGAGTGGGGGTTGGATAGGGAAGAGGACCGAAACAATTCTCTCAATTGTTGAGGGGGAGGTTGGCATTTGCCCGCCAGAGCGGAGTTTTCACATTACTGTTTTGTAAGCGAACCCCCAAGCATCGTTTTCGACATCGTCGCACAGTTTAAGGGAACATTCCTGTTTGCTTTTAATTGATTGTTTTGGTAATTTTCATTTCTCGTTAAAGTGTTTTTGGAGAGTGGTGTATTCAGGTGTACCACGTGACCTTTGGTATAATCGCCTTGCGATCGTCTCATTCCACCAATACACTGGTGAATGGTGTTTACCTCGAGATAACTTAGACATTGAAGCGTCGCATGCACTCTTAATACAGCTCATAATCGATTAAGCGGCTTTGTTAGCCGACAACAAATTGTTGGGAAGAGTAGTTGGCCTGAAGACTTCTTCAAAAATGTCTGGGTCGAACGTTGTGGGTCGCCAGTTACTTCTTTTTAGGGTCGGTAAACGCTGTCGTTCGTGTGTGGTATTTATTTCGAATATAATTGCATAGTGATCGCTAAACGTGTAATGATCACTAATTTCCCAGTGAGATTTGCGAACTAAACTCGAGTGTACGAACGTTAGGTCCAGATTGTCGGCCACCTTTGTTAAATGTGCATTGGCTGCCAGCATTTAAAAGCTCCAGATCAATAGATGCAAAAGCTTCTAGTAAGGTTTTTCCTCTGCTGCTGGTTCTTTTGCATCCCCACTCGATAACCCAGGCATTAAAGTCACCAGCTATTATAACTTTCGTTTTGCATTTGGCATCGGCCACTAGGTTGTCGATAACACGACGATATTCTTCGTGGTTAAGGCTAGGAGGTAAGTAGCAGCTATAAATATTAATATTATTAGTTGTTGTTCGAACAAAACCATCAAAAGAGAAGGGTGCTTCTAGTTTCGCAAAGTTAGGGTTACATTTCCATATAACCGCTTTATTTCGAGTGTCACTTATCCAGGTTATGCCCTGTCCGATTTTATATGGTTCACTTAGTAGAACCACATCAATTTGCTTTGTAAAAACCTCATGTTACCTGCTGAGCTGCCTTCTTGTATACTGGGCACCTGACGCTTCCAGTAAAGAGATCGATTTCCTTTGTACCGGCTTTCAGGCAGAGCAAACATTTTGGCTTGTTGTTGCAGTGCTTTGCCTGGTGCTCCCCTTCGGCACATCTTCTACAGAGTCTGGACCTGTCCTCATTTGTGCAAGTTTTGCAGTGTGTCCATAATCGAGACACTTAAAGCACCGCTGTGGATGTCTGTATTCCCGAATACCACAATTTACCCATCCAACCTTCAGCTTTCTAGTCAGTAGAAGTGTTTCCATAGGACTTCATTAAGTTCTTAATTGTTGAGATCGTCAGTTCAGTGTTACCTAATTTTCTCTGTAGGGCGTAAAGAACTTCTTCCTTGCTTATAACTTCATCAAGGTCTTTGCACTCTAGTAGGGTCTCCTGGGTCGGAAGTTTAACGTGGACCTGATCCCCTAGACACTTCTTCAAGTTCTCCTTGGAGTCGGTTGGGATCGCAGTCCCGCTAAGTTGTAGCAACATTTCACCATTTTTCGTTTTATGTGTCTAAGTGACGTTATTTCCGAATCCGCTGAGTGTTGAGTCGGACTTGATTTTCCTTAGAATCTCTGCAGAGGAAGTATCCCCATTTTTTGAAATTAATATCGCTTGTGGTTTTGTTTTTGCTAATTTTGCTGTCTTCTGGTTGGCTTTCTTAGCTACTACATTCCACTGTTCCTCCATTGGAATATTTGTTGTTGCTATTATCAGACCCTTTCGCTAGCTGCGTGGAGGGGGAATCTTCGAAAGATACCGTCATTTTTCCAGACGGTATGCACGATTCGTATTGGTCACTTAAGCGGAGACCAGTACGCCTACGTACTAAACCCTTAACTCCATTGTCTTTGCTTGTTTATTTGCCCCATGGAACTGCCGTTAAGCATTACATCGTTAGACCAAGCTTAGCCATTCGGCTCGTCATTCACGCCATTCCGGCCTACTCCTCATTCATCCTCCTTCTGATTTCCCTGCGTTGCCACTCATTCCTTGTTAGCTCTTTCAAAACTATAGCACACCATGCTCTCACACTATCCCACACTTGTTTCGAATCTATCATAAATCGCACTATGTTATCCGGTGTCACTCGTCCCGTTGTCAGTTTCTGTAGATCGGCTCTCTCCTTTTCATATCGTCGGCAGAAAAAGAAGATGTGCAGTGCATTTCCTCCGCTGCTGTCACAGAAGGAACAATTCGTCCCGTCGTCATGCCCATATTTATAGAGATATTCTCTAAAACATCCGTGTCCCGTCAAAAACTGCGTCAGGTAGAAATCTGTTTCTCCGTGTTTCCTTTCTACCCATTCTTGTACATTTCTAACTAGCGTATAAGTCCATCTCCCCGTCGTAGCTGAATCCCATCGGTTTTGCCACTCATTGAGGATTGTTTGCCTCTCATTCTTCCGTTCTTCAGCCGTTAGTCACCTGCCCAGTCTTGTAGATCTTTCGTATACTCGTTTGAGTTCCATGGCCATTACCCCTGGTGGCATGATGCCCGCTAATATCCCAACCGCTTCGTGGGATACCGTACGAAATGCTCATGTCACTCTAATGGCATTAAGCCGCATTGCTAACTTCGCTTTCTTAGCATACGTCTTTTGTCTGTAATGCTGGTCCCCATATGGGCGCCGCGTACATCAGAATTGATTGGCTCACCTTGGCCAATAGCGCACGCCTATTTTGGCTTAGTCCACCAATGTTGGCCATTATTCTTGCTAGTGCGGCCGTGGCACGTGCTGCTTTCTTGCACCCCTTTTCAATGTGCGTGTTATAGTTGAGTCTATTGTCTGTCAGTACTCCTAAATACTTCAGCGACTTCTGTGTCATGATACTAATACCGTCGATGTTTAGTTTGTTGTCTTTGGGTTTTTTTCTACCTGTGATCAGCACAGCTTCGGTTTTTTATCCAGCTAGTTGGAGGTTTGTCGCCGAGAGCCAATCTTTAATCGTCGTCGCCGCATGATTGCAGAGGTTTTCAAGTTGGCCAAGTTCTTTTGTCACTGCGGTAATAGCAATATCATCCACGTACCCGATGATCTGCACCTGTTTCGGGAGTGGGAGACGCAACACCCCGTCATACAATACGTTCCACAACAATGGGCTAAGCACAGAACCTTGTGGGACTCCGCCCGTTACCACATACTTCTTTTGTCCGTCATCGATATCGTACAGCAACAGCCGGTCCGACAGGTAGCTGGATACAATCTTAATCAAATATGCCGGGGTTTCGCAGCGTTCTATAGTGCACTGATAATATGGGACCAGCATGCCGAGTTAAACGCGTTTTTGACGTCAAAGGTGACTACTGCGTAGTATTCCTTTGTGCCATACAGCCATCTGGTACCCTCTATTGCCTTGTTGGCTATGTCCGTAAGCTTCTTGATCGCATCAGTGGTTGATCTCTGCTTGCGGAATCCATACTGGTTGTCGGACAAACCTTTCTTATCTTGTTCGAAATGCAGCTCTATTCGTGCACAAATTATCCTCTCTAGAATCTTGCCAGTCGTATCCAGCATGCAGAGTGGTCGATATGAGCTGGGTTTTCCGGCTGGCTTATTTGGTTTCTGCAACAAGACCAGTCTCTGCTTTTTCCAAGATTTTGGGAATACTCCTTTTTGTAAACACCGCGTGAACGGTTCCGTGAAAGGTCTCGCATTGTGCTTAATGGCAATCTTTAAGGCCTTGTTTGGAATACCATCCACGCCTGATGCTTTGGTATTGCCAAACCTCCCTGCCGTTTCTAAAACCTCCACATCAGGTATTTTCTGTTTCAGCAGGTTCCTGTATGTTTGCCGTTCGGTGCTCTAGGGGCTGTGCGGGGAATAGAGTCTCCACAACTGTTTTTAGTAGCGCTGGACACGTTGGTGCTTGTCCTTTGCCACCTCTCATTTTTGCCATTACCAGCTTGTACGCATCACCCCATGGATTTTCGTCGATTTTTTGCGCAGAGTTCTTTAAAGCCGCAGGATTTACTTTTTTTAATTGCTTTCTTAAGATCGCTTCGTTTGATTTTGAAGTATGCGCGTAATTGCGTTTGTTCCGTGAGTCCCCGACTCCTTTGGCACCTCCTTCTCGCTTTGTGGTATTCCTTCCTTAATATGTCGATCTCCTCACTCCACCAGTAAACAGGCTTTCTATGGGTGTCATTTTTTTCCTACTCATCTAAGCGTCGCATGCCTTACTTATGTGCCTCATTAGGATCTCCGCTTGCCGATCTATGTTTTCCTGAAATGTTCGGTTACCGTTTAACAGGAGCTTAAAGAGTTCTTCGTCAAGGGTTTCTATTTTCCACCCTTTCCTTTGTACCGTCTTATCGGGCATACTCCTTCGGTTGATCGCTGAGTGTTCAATTTCGAACATAATTGCATAATGATCACTATGTGTGTAAAGGTCGCACACCCGCCAATTTATTGTCCGCGCCAGTGAGCTGCTAGCGAAGGTTAAATCAATAACGGAGCCCCGGCCGTTCTTCTCGAAGGTGTTCTGATTGACGGTGTTCAGTAACACAATGTCAAGCGACGAGAATGCCTTTAGTAGGGCATCTCCACGCCTATTTGTACAGATGCTACCCCACTCCATCGCCCAAGCATTGAAATCGCCTGCGACCACATTCCTCGTAGTTGATGAAATTTCTCTGACCAGCTCATCCAGAATTTTATCAAAATCACTCTGCGATATGCTTGGTGGTACGTAACAACTGTAAAAATTTATCCCAGATATTTTCGCTCGAGTGTAGAAGGATTTCCCCAATAGCGGTTCGTCTTGAAACATTTTCCCTCCACATGCCCATATGGCAGCTTCGTTCGTATTGTCAGATATCCATAACGCGTCGCTTATATTTTTATATTGTTCTCTTAGTATAGCTAAGAAGCTTAAGAAGCTCTTGTGCAGCCTCGCAGTGATTTGCATGACTCTCATTTTTTGGTAATTTTACATGCTTCTTGATACAACGGACACTTTTTACTACCAATTTGGTGATCGGTGTTTTCCCTGCCCTTTTTCTTACATGCGCTACACGACGGGTTATTATCGCATGACTTCGCAAAGTGTCCAGTTTCTCCACACTTGACACAGCACTGGCTCCTATCATGTGGATTATGGCATGTTTTCGCCAGATGGCACTCAAGACATCTAAAGCACCTCCTGAGGTTTTGCTTCGCTCTTATTCTGCACACTACCCAACCTATTTAGATTTTGTGTGCGCCCTGAAGTCGTCTTGCCTCCAACGCGGGTAGGCTTACCACTGCAGTTTGGGTTCCTAAGAACGCTGGTCTGATGCTCTTAATTGAATTTCCTTCAAAATTACTCAATTCATTTATCTGTAGTCGTATAGCCTCGGCAATGTCCTCTTTAGTGGTGATTTCATCGAGGTCACGTATTTCTAACATGACCTCGTGAGTTAAAGCTTTTATCTGCGCCTTTTCTCTTAGTACACCTCTTTGAAGTTGGTCGCCTTACCGTGGCGAAGGGGCTTAAGTAAGAGTAAAGCGCGCATCCCAAAGGAAACGCACTCTACTCTTACGAACTAAGAGGGACACTTCACAATTTCCCACAATAGTGATATGGATGAATAAACCCTAGGTTTTACGCCCATCTCCTATTGTGGAATTGTGAGGATACCCGAACCAACACCACCCTAAGCCAAGGTGTCGAGGTACCCGTACCGAGGGCTGAATGGTCAGTGGGGGGTAATAAATAGCTGATCGCGAACGGTCCCCTCCGATGCCCGGGCGAGGTCGGAGGTATAAATAGCGTTCTCTCCGCATACCGGCTCTGCGGACGAGTGACCAACCCCCTCCGGCTTACTCGTGGGACCAAAACATGAACGAAACCAACAACAAAACAACAACAACAACTGCAGCAATAACCTTGATGACAACAGCGACGACTAGGGAAATTAGCTACAGGAACCCTATTACGGAATCCGAGGATGACGAACTGCTTGCCTTCAGCCAGGAGACGAGCAAGAGTACTACCGGTCGTACCAATCAAAGTACACCGGTAGATACAGCAGAGAAAACAAAGTGCACTGGCGGCTAAAGGAGAGATCAAAAAGAAGCGCAAGAAATCCCAGAATCAGCTGAGGAAAAACCGGTACCAGAGGGCGGTCTTCATACTAGGGAAGATAGCCAAAGACCAGGCAGCCGGTACCCCAGTTGATGAGGCTGAAACAAAGCGCCTCAAATCTATCGTAGAGGAATATGAAAGCTACCTGAAAAGGAAGCAATCACAACCTCAAGAAGAGAACAGAGAGAGCACTTCTCAGAAGAGAAATCGCTCCACCACAGAAGTACCCGGAACTCAGCCCAAAAAACCGAGGAGGAGTGAAGGAGAACACAGCAGCACAACAACGGCAAGGCATTTCTGCGATGTAGCCAGAGATAGCCTGCAGGTGGCCATTATAGATGGGAAATCCTCCTCTTCGAGCACGATACAGGAGAGATGGGTGGAGATCGACGTCAGACTGTCGAGAATGGTGCTAGACTATGTACTCGACAATCCTGCGGGTCCTCACCCGGAGTTTGACTCCTTTGAGACCCTCAGGGGCTACAGGGTCATCAAGTGCGCGGACCAGGCCTCGCTAGATTTCCTGACGGGTAGTGTTGCTAAAATTAGCAACGCCTTGGAAGGCCTCCAATTGAGACTTATACCCGCCAGGGATATTCCGAAGAGACCTCGGGCTCGCATTTGGCTACCCCCACTAGAAGAGCCAGGCGAAAAACTCCTGAGGTGCATTAAGCTGCAGAACAAATCTATACCTGGTATAGATGAGTGGCAGCTTATCAAGGAGGAAAAACCGAACAAAGCAAGCAAGCCAATACTAGTGGCCATTTGCGATGAGTCCATTGAGGCTATGAAGAAGACTGACAACAAAATCAGCTTCGGAATACGCAAAGCAAGACTAAAAATCTTCCAAGGCGACAAAGCGGCTGACGAAGACGACACGGAAGAGGTCGACGACGCCAGCCAGTTGCTAAGGAATGTGGGCATTGAAGAACCCCAAAATGCCCAATAACAACAACATAAGATGCGTACAGATTAACCTGCAGCACTCGAGGAGTGCTACCGCGATTCTGACGACCCTCGTTAACGAGGGGGGCATCGACATCAGCCTAATACAGGAGCCCTGGGTCAATGAAGATTCCATAAAAGGGCTAAACAGCAGCAACTATAACCTTTTTTACACACGGAACAGAGGCAAACCTAGGGCATGCATTCTTATCAACAAAAGTATAAATGCATTTCTTTGTCCTAATTACAGCACAGCAGATATCACAGTGGTAAAGGTGGAACAGAAGGAAAAGCCCTTCTTCTTGGTCTTGGCCTACTTGGCCCATGACGAAGACATACCACCGGCCCCGCTCACCAGGCTAGTAGAGGAGAACAAGAAGGATGATGTCCTAATAGGGAGTGATGCAAATGCAAGGCACACCGTATGGGGTAGCTCCAGTATAAACACCAGAGGTGAGTCTCTCTTGCAGTATATTTTGAATAGTAATCTAAGTATTTGCAACAAGGGCGATCAGCCAACTTTTATTTTCCCAAGCTCGGATAGGTTTCCGGGGTGGGAGGAAATTCTTGACCTCACGCTATCAGCAGACACAGATAGTCTCGTTGTGGATAACTTCCTTCCTGGCCTTCCATGTCGGATCACTCCTGGATACTCTTCAGCATCCGCGAGAGGTCCAGGCTAAAAATGAGTCATGGCGATCTTTCTGCATATCGATAGAAAGCTGCAGAGAAGCCGCTAGGCTGAGTAAAATGCTATCCAAAGACCATATTATTACTGCCTACATTAGAGCGGAGGGAAGTGATTGGACCTCCTCGGCAAAAGAGTCTCTGGAGGTACTAATCACAACACACTTCCCCGGGAGTCAGCAAACACCTTCAACGAGGGTTCAACCAGAACCACCGGTGAACGCAGCTGACTATCGAAACCAAATAGAAGACAAAATGAAAATCAAATATGCCATAAATAGTTTTGCACCATTTAAAGCGGCAGGTCCTGACGGGATTATACCCATAATGCTGCAAAAACTGGTAGAACCAATGGTTCTAAGGCTTGAAAATATATACAAAGCGAGCATTCAACTATCTTACATCCCAAGAAGTTTGAAAAGGAGTAAAGTTGTGTTCCTTCCGAAACCAGGCAGAAGAACACATGAGAATGCCAAGGATTTTAGACCTATAAGCCTTACCTCATTTATGCTGAAGGTACTAGAAAGGCTAATAGATCTACACGTAAGAACAATAATGGCGGGGAAGTTATCGAAGTCCCATCATGCGTACATAAAGGGCCGATCAACCGAAACCGCCCTTCACGAGGTGATAAGTGTGATTGAAAAATCACTACACCTCAAACAATACACCATGGCTGCTTTTCTAGACATAGAGGGCGACTTCAATAACATAGAAGTAAATGCGATAATTAATTCTCTGGCGCATGGTGGCATAGATGACACTGTGAGCAGATGGATACTATCGATGCTTGAGAATATGAAGATTATAGCTTCAAACGGCGCTGCAACACAAACAAGTTATGTGAGTAGAGGGACGCCTCAAGGGGGGGTCCTCTCTCCGCTTCTATGGGTTGTAGCGCTGAACGAAATACTCCTCCAACTAAACGG
Source organism: Bactrocera dorsalis (assembly GCF_023373825.1). Classification (NCBI taxonomy): domain Eukaryota; kingdom Metazoa; phylum Arthropoda; class Insecta; order Diptera; family Tephritidae; genus Bactrocera; species Bactrocera dorsalis. The sequence continues at coordinate 70,234,820 of NC_064303.1, read as the reverse complement.
TGGAGGAGTGAAAGCAGTAGCGTATACAGACGATATAGTGTTGTTGGTATCAGGTTTGTTTCCTTCAACAGTCAGCGAGATTATGGAAAGAGCACTTCGTAGGTTAAACCTATGGGCTAAAAGCAATGGTCTAGGAGTTAACCCGAACAAAACAGAACTAATGCTATTCACAGGCAGAACCAAAATACCTCAGCTTCAACTTCCGGTACTAAACGGCACAACACTCACTCTATCCCCAACAGCTAAATACTTGGGGGTGGAGATTGACACCAAATTGTCCTGGAAAATAAATATAGAAAAAAGAATAAACAAAGCATACATGGCCTACTATACTTGTAAGAAAATCGTCAACAGGAATTGGGGCCTCAAACCAAGTATAATCATGTGGATGTACACGGCGGTCATAAGACCCATACTTACATATGGAGCTCTGGTATGGTGGCCAGCGCTAAACAAACAATACAACATTAGAAAATTAAATGGAATACAAATGTTACTGGCGCAATCAGGTCATGTCCGACTGATGCGCTCAATGTGATCCTGCATCAACTACCAATGGACATTTTTATTCAAAAAACAGCAGCTATTGCGGCGATAAGAATAAAAGATTTGGGAGGTTGGAATCAGCAAAACTACGGACATAGTGTAATCCTAAACAAGCTCACTATTAATAAATCAGACTACATTCTCCCAAAGCTGGATTTCAATAGACACTTCCAGGTGAGGATACCATCTATACGAGAATGGAGAAGAGGTTCAATTGCAGAGGAGGATACGACCTCAGTCTATACCGACGGGTCCAAAATGGACTGCGGAGTGGGCACGGGGGTATTCTCCGCTGATCTGGGCATAGGCATAGAAAAGGCCTGCGAAGTTCTATTAGAAAACCACGGGAATATACATAAAGCAACTATATTTACGGATAGCCAGGCGACCCTCCTGGCACTGTCTTCACCCATGACAAATTCCAGTATAGTTTACAACTGCAAGAGAGCGCTAAGCTCAATAAAAGACAAGCTCCAACTAAACTTGATCTGGGTTCCCGGCCACAGGAACATTTTCGGTATCGAAAAAGCAGATGAGTTGGCAAAGGCAGGAGCTTTCCTCAACGAATCCGAGGCGAAGCTAATACCAAGCCCGCTAGGATCGATCAAAGGAGAGATCAATAGACAATTTCAACAAGTTGCAAATAACAGATGGAAAAACATTACAAAATGCGTCATAACTAAACAATTATGGCCAACATATGACAGGAAAAGAACCAACGACTTATTGAATAGGTCAAGAAAAAGTATTTACAGAATAACTGCTACCACAACAGGGCACTGGCCATTTGGGGAACATGCGTCCAAAATGGGTATGCCCTACAAGGGCATCTGCCGTGGCTGCGGAGTAGCAGGGAACAAGGAAACAATCTTCTACTTTCTCTGCGAATGCCCAGCTCTAGCACAGATCCGACACAAAGCACTCGGAATCCACCAAGCACCAAACCTTGAATGGATTTCCACCAAAAGCATAAGCATCGGACATAAGTAGTTTCATCGAAACCTCAAAATGGTTTGAGAGAGAAGGCGAAACGTAATAAGAGACACAGGAGGTTTCTACGAAATCAATCAATCTATCAAAATGGCACATCAGTGCTAATTGAGCTGCACTCCTACCTACCTACCTAATACTCTGCTTATTTCGGTCTTGAAGGTGCCTGTGCTTTTCATTTGTGCCTCTTTCAACTCGAGCAGGATTTTTCCTTTAGCCGTCTTTCTGATCTTTTTTACATTTTCCGCTAGTTTCTGCAGGGTATCATTTTTCCTCACAGTCCTTAGAATGTCGCTATATGACATGTCACCTGTTTTTTCAATGACTATTGCATCAGGTCGAGGAGGCGGCTTATGTGCTGTCTTCTTTTGTGGCTTGCGTTTGACTGCGCTCCAACCATCTTGTTTTCCCATTTCTTTATCATTGACTTTGATGGGATTATCACTCTTTGCTTCTTTGTTTAGAGGAACTTCAAGTTTGCTCGGCCATTCCCTATGGGTGGTTTTATTCTTCTTCGGTGGTGTTCTTCGCTTTGGTTGAACTTCGTCGCGAGGCCCCTTTGGCGTATTCTCTCCAGCTGTTGGTATGACGAGAAAACTTTTTCTATCACACCGAGAAGGTCTCTCATGGTGTTGTTGATAGACCGCTGGGATGGGTGCATTGTTGCAATCAGCTTCTTTATTGCATTCCCTAGTTCAGCCATACAGTCTCCATGAGGTAGTATCGCCTTTGCCAGAGGAGTGGTCTCGCCCAACGCTGGTGGTGATGATATCGCTCTTATAGGTTTTTAATCGGGGACCTACCTAATTTTAGTGCCCTCTTAAAGGGGTCTGCTTCAGCATTAGTCGTACTTCGGGGGGAATTTTGCACCTTATTACCACCATCGCTCAGGCTTCCAGTGCTGCTACCTCCTATAATCCCAAAAATGTTGCTTAGTTAATGTTGTTATTAGTGTTTTTATTTCTATTCTCCCTATGTTTCGTTTTTTCAGTGCATCGTGTGCAGGGAGGCGGGCCGAAATAAACAGAAACGGGTGTACCCTCGGGGACACTGCCCCCACCCCAGTTCCCTGAGGCCTGTCCTTCGCTTTACCAGTCCCGGAAAACACGGACGGACCGGCGCTCGCCCGGGGCAACGTAGGCTACTACTCCTGCGTCCAATGCACACTCCTTGACCAGGGCCCGAAGGGGCTGGTTCCTGATACACACCGCGGCGGACACATCGGCAGAGCATGCTCACATCACCCTCTCCATTCCGCTAGCAGAGAAAACGCTGTCAGAACTTTGGGGGACTCCCAGTGTGCCGCGCTGAGTACCGGTCGATTTTTGATGACAGCCGCACCTAACATGGTGAAACAGACGCTGACCAGGAAGCCGTCCATTGTGGGTCAGACGCGTCTGGTTTTTTATTATTTGAGGGGAGACACGTATTTTTGTGTGGCGGTGTCGATTCGCAGCAGTCACAGAAGCTTCAACGGATCTGCTAGCTTTTATGCCGCATCCTCCACTTCTGCCGCTCATCGTCGGGGATTGCTTATTCGTTTAAACTTATTTCGCCACTAACCTGCTACTACAGGCCGTTCGGCTATCCGCGACCTGCCGACCCCCCCAGTAGCTTAGAGCCCAGCTAGAGAGCTCATATTCGATTGAACCGAGCACTCCGTCCGGGACAGAGCACTCCGTGGCGACTTTGCTGTGCTTCAAATATTTGAGAACTTATTATTGATCGTTTGAACTGACAAATTAAACTTGTTCTTGCTCGTTTTTTGGCGAATTGATGCATAACCGTTTGTTTTGTTGTAGGGTCTGCTCCTCCATCATTGGTTCTTCAGTGAGTGCACTGCGACCTCCTTTGGCCTGGGCGATTGGGTGGATAGCCGACTCTCTAACCTTTGCTACTGCTTGTTTTTGCCTTTATTTTTGGCCATGGGTGAGCGCGATTAGCTCTTCTATTACTATGCCCAGATCAATAAGTGCGCTCTCTCCTTCGCTCACACTTATTGTATTTTCGCTGCTAGTGGTGCAGATCGGCTGCGCTAGCTTTTTTAGTTAGCATTGTGACGCTATTTAATTCAGTCAAATGGTAATGGTATGTGCTGCTTTAGGTTTAGCTGACATTTCCTCAGTTATTCCTATAGCAGTCCACTAATGCAGCTGTTGCTCGTAAATTCCTCAAGGTGCAATCCCCAGGAATTCCTCTTTGTGTGGATTGTGGGTTGTGGGATCCAAGTAGGTGTATAAAGGGAGAGCTAAGAAAATGCGCTCTTCGCGATTTCCCTTTTGTGCGAAACTTCTCCCAAATAAATAGATATTTATTAAGTGTTTTAACACTCACCGGTTTTATAGCTTTTATATGCTCTAATTTTTGTTTTCGTTGAGTTGTTGTGGACACTGTGTGTATTTCCCCGCGCTTAGGAACTAATTTTGAACTAGTTCCTACCGAACTTGGTGCCATAAACGGAGCACCAGAAAAACACGTCTCTTCACCAACTCACTACACACATGCAGTTCACATGTGTACGCATATGTATGTTTGTATGTTTGTGCATTATTTGTTCGGCAATGCATACAAATATTGTATATGTACATATAGGTATATATGAATGTATGAACATGCAGATCAATGCGCGAGTTAAGTAACGTATTCCTTATAATAGTAACAAACAACAAAACAATCTTTTGTTTCAGTAAATAGAATGCATCAAAACAACCTTGAGTCAATTGAATTGAAATGTACTATCACTAAAACAAACAATCCTAAACAAAGAAGTATCAAAACAACATTGAGTTTGAATACCACGACAACCTTATCTTAAAACAAAGAAAATGTATCTAAGCAAACAATATTTATATGTATATGTAAACAAACCTAAACAAATAATTAATCTTGATGTAGACAAACTATCAACTATTTAATAATAAGTAAATATACTAGTTAGTAAAAATAGAAGTAAGAACGATGTAATAAGTTAGTCTTAAGAGTATAAATAAAGAGTACACATTTCGGTGCAGCTCAAAATATATTCTTTTGACTCATTTTTACTCAATGTAAAAATTAACTCGCGCAAATCCATATCCATATTCCATATTAATATTGGCTCAGTGAATAAAGGCCTAACGAACTAACGCCTAATTTTTAAAAATGAAATAATGCCTAAACAAGAACGCCTAACAAGAAAGTGAAAGAACGTCTAACTTTAAAAATGAAGGAAAGCCTAATTTTAAAAATGAAAGAAAATCTAAATTGTTAGGTTTTTTTTCATTATGTAATAACCCCTAATGAAAGAAAACCTAACAACCTATCATCCTCGTTATTACTGTCATAAGGAAGACCATTTGATTCTAATATGTCCTCATCTGGTTCTAGGTCAACACAAATTTTAGTTTTTTTTGAAAACCATTCTTTGCAAAAATTCTTTGGGCGTAATCTTTCCCTGCAAGAGTTCATGACTGGCTTCTTGAATCTGACTTGATTTTTGCTCATATACGGTCTTCTTTTTTTTGAAGTACCATGGGATCCACCACTGCATATAAGAAGATCAAAATCTCTACTCGTATTAAACTCTTCATCAATAAGAGCTTTAACAAATTTGAAAAAATTTTTTTGAATGATGCGGCCAATAACGCCGTTATAGGCCTCGACAGCTGATGTAGTCCATGTTCTTTTTAAGAAAACCGAAAATACTTCGGGTGTCACCTTGAAAAAAACAACAACAACTTGCTTTTATGATTTTGAAATCTTGTAATTTTCCCTTTTACAGAATGTTTACAAGGTGGTGTATGCATTTTGTAAAAGGCAAAACTAATACCTTCATTTTAACATTTTGTAAAAGGGAACTTACCTTTCGCAACCATTGCTTTTCATAATAAATCATGAATGGTGTAAATAATTCTTGCATATTTGTATTCATCAATTCTTCTTTTATGTTCACAAAAACCGCATTTATTTGTGTAGCTGGTAACAGAGGTAGAGCAAGGATTTTATGGTATATCGTAGAGGCATTTTGATTGTTTCTTATTGAAGAAGCCAATTGTTTCCACTTACATATGTATACATACATATACATATGAAATATTTCTCCTTATTGCTTGGCAATAAAGAAACCAACAACTATAGATTTCACCAACGGTGAGTTTATTTCTTATTGCCATTTGAAGACTGACTTCGAAATCAGTTAGAAAACTTTTGGCGCTTAATTCAAATACAGTTTCATTAATGTATGAAAATATATCTTCATAGTTTTTTTGCGATTTTTTATCCATAAGTATAAAAAAGAATGGAAAGATCTGAAAAGAAGAATAAAAATAACGATATGATTTTATAATGTACAATATCTATAATATCACATTTTTTATTTTATACCTTTCCGAAGTATTCAATATGAATTATTAAAAGCTGCTTAAAACATCCATTTGGAACAACTGAAAATGTTCCATCTACTATATATGTCCTATTCATAGGAAGAATATTTTCTTCAAATTTTGGCATAATTTTCTTTGAAGCAAATATGCAAAATGAACCGTTATTCCCTTGGATGCAAGCAATAAAAAATTGATGTTTCGGATCTCCATGCTTCGTTAAACCAAAGTTCGTATAAATGGATTCCAACTGAAATGCCTCTACTACTTCGGAGATTTCACAAATGTCTTTGCTCTAATAACTGTAAGTCTCTTTACATCTTGTGAAAATCTAAATGTTGAGATTGCTCTTGGTTTCTGCAATAATATCGCATTTAATTAAATTTAGATATTATTAAACTAAATAAATATACGTCTCACCTTGCACAAACAAACGTAGAAACTTCTTTTGATTGTACTTAGCGCATTCATATCACTCAAAACTGAGGACGAATTCAAACATTCACTTTTAATTTTACTTACACACTTTAATTCATTTACCAGGTTTTCCGACTCACTTTATTTTCAATGACATTTTTTGGTTTTCGACATACGTCATTCACTAATTCAACCTTTGCCTTGCATTTTTTATTTATACATACATACATAATACTTTTTATTTCTTATTAATGTTTTAAATTTACACAATTGCATTTCTGATATTGCATAAAGCAAATTTTGAACTAATCCTCTTGCCAGAAATTATTTCGTAATCCATTTTTAATTATAATATAAATTTCAATGTCCAACAGTTATGAATGACTTGCTCGTAGTGATAGAAGTTTACCAAATGACAACTGATAACAAAATGCTAAAGCATTTGTCTAACCGTAAGTACAACCGTTAGTCTTCAACAAATTCACGCATAATAGTAATAAAAATCACACTTTTAGCAAAACGAAAAATCGCCTAACATTAATGAAAGAAAGCCTAAAGGTTGGTCCGCAGCTCTCAAGTAATTGCTCAAGAAAAAAATACATTATTTCTCAAGTAATTTTGACAGCTGGTTACGCATTGTGAATGATTCACATTAGAAGAGCAAGAGAGAATAAACAAAGTAAACAAACTTTGTGCGTATGTATGTATGTATGTATGTGTATGGTAACACAAATATTTTCATTGAGATTTAAGGAATGTTGTTGATGATTGGTTGGTTTTATACAACATTTCAAAATGGAATATACTTTATAATAATGATTTCAACTAATTTAGGATGAATTTGACGATTACTTCGAATTTCCCTCAAGAAACAATTGTTGATTTGATGTTTCTTCGCAAAACCAGGTTTGCCATATTCACATTTTATTGAAAAAAAGTATTAAACATTAGTACTAGATTTCTTGAGAGCTGCGTACTAGCACAAGTAACTTTATCGCAGGAACGTTTCTGGACCGTTTCTTAAGCGTTTTTTTATATGAAGTTTTTACGTTTCTTGAGAGCTGCGTACTAAGCTTAACAATCAAAAATGTATAAATACCTAATTCATTTTTGATTGTTAGGTTTTCTTTCATTATGAAGAATCACCTAACAATTTTAATGAAGAAATTCCTAAAATGTTAGGCATTCTTTCATTATGAACAACCGCCTAATTCCTATATGCAATTTTTAGGCATTATTTCTTTTTCTTAGGCGTTAGTTCGCCTTTATTCACTGAGCCATTAATATTATAAATGCGAAAGTAACTCTGTCTGTCTGTTACTCTTCCACGCCTAAACGGCTGAACGGATTTTGATGAAATTTAGTTTGGAGATAGATAGTACTTAGTTACATTTTTATTATTAGGTAGTTAAGGTAGCTGTTAGATGTAGGTATTTTCTTAACCAATCATTCGTATCTCCAGGTTTACTCAGATACGTATTATTCTTTATTTTTGCAGTCGCTTTCATTTGTTAATTCTCAATTAATGTGTAGGTTAAGTGTTATTTAGTTCGGGATGTTGTTTTAGGTATAAAAGGTTTGTCAGGTGCATAGCTGTTTAAGTTCAATACCTTATAGATTGATTTAGATATTTAAGTTTTAAGTAAAAAGGTTTGCTTTATCAAAGTTTTTATAAAAAATTGTCTTACGTTGTAGATTTTAAAACTACCGATTTAAAAAATCTTTAATTATTGTTTTCGATTTGCCACGCAAACGTAAATCGAATCTAAGTCGTAGTTCTAGCAGAGCTCGAACTAAAAAAGTTGCTAGAAGCCAAGAATCTAGAAATGAAGAGCAAACTCAGACGCGTCAGATGTTAGATTCTCAGCGTCATGCGACTCAAAGAGCTTCTGAGACCTTAGAGCAAATCAGGCCCGTCGGGCCTTGGATGCTGAACGCCACGCATCTCAAAGGGCCTCTGAGACCTATACGCAGACTCAAGCCCGTAGGACCTTAGATGCTGAGCGCTACGCATCTCAAAGGGCCTCTAAGACGTTTACGCAGATTCAGGCCCGTCAGACCCTGGATGCTGAACGCCACGCATCTCAAAGAGCTTCTGAGACAGTGGAACAGACTCAGACACGTCGGGTTTTAGATGCCGAATGTCACACGCAATTGACTGGGGAAGAGACTGACGACGTCTTTTAAATGCTGAAAGGCAGGCAGAAAGAAGACGTAAGTTTTCACTGAGTACGTGAGAGGCATTTAATGGTGCCGCTGTTGAGTATGATCCTTTGATCGACTATATTAATCACCGATTGGTTATCATTGAGGGAATGGATAATTTTTTTTTTTTTTTTATTTTTTTTTTTTTTTGTTTTTATAAATTATTTGTACAATACTTAATATTCTACAAATAAATATCTAGCAGCACTAGCAGCAGAGGCTTTCGGCTGTCTGTTATGCTGTATACATGTGTATGTTTAATTTAATATTAAAACAGAAGTGAAAGGATAGATTAGTACTTAGGAAGTAGGGTTAGTGAGTTAATTAATTATCTTTATATTCGTCGAAGTAGATCTGTTTCCTTAAAAAAATTATAAATCATATTCACATTTTTGGGGGTGGGCTCATTCAGAAGCTGGAATGGATCGGCCGAATTAAAGATCTCATGTCTAATTGTTGCAGTTATAGGGCAAGCGGTTAATATGTGTTGTATCGTTGCGTTTTCGTCGCAGAATGGGCAGTTTCCATGAGGGGCACGTTGCAATAAATAAGCGTGTGTAATTATGGTGTGTCCCAGACGTAAGCGGGTAAAGGGCTTGATGGCGCGTAAGGTGATATCGGCAGTGTAGGTCGGCTTAATTCTGAACGGGTTGATTTTCGAATAGTGATGAATATATCCACTCCAATTATCTTTTGCTGATTTTTTCCTTAGGCGTGTAATCTCAGTTATAATGTCTTGTTTTGTGAAATAACCAAAAGTTATGGTTGGCGTATTTGCTGCATTTTTCGCAGCTGCGTCTGCTTTTTCATTCCCAGATATCCCTGTGTGCCCCGGGATCCACATCAGTTTCAGTTTGTTTGGATATTTTAAAAGATTGTTGCGTATGGCGACTATTTCATTTTGTGTGTTTTCCGGCGATTCTATGGCTCCGATGCAAGATTTGCTATCGGTGCATACGATATACTTTCCCCTGGTGTGATTTACATAAGTAACTGCTTCTAATAAAGCGACGACTTCGGCCGTAAATGATGAACATATTGTGTGGAGAGTGCCGTGTCGAATCAAGTCACCATTTTCTTTTGTGACTGCGAACGTTGAGCTGTTTGCTGTTTTTGAGCCGTCGGTGTATATAAAGTTCCAACCGTAACTGGAGTATTTTGACTTCTGCGAAGCGAAGAGTTGCCTGTATTTTTCGCTTGAGGTCTTATCCTTCGGCAATTGCAGGGTCTTAATAGCAAATGAAGAGTTTTTTATCATCCATTGTGGACGAGTTTCAGGTCCAAGAGAACATTTATAGGAAGGTAACTCAAGTTGCCTGGCGAAGTTAACGCATCGCGCGATTGCTGACAAGCATTTAGGTTTCCGTTTCCTCGAGAGAGCATTTTGGGCGTCTTTGGCGAGAATAGTGTTGGTCGTGAACAGAAGCTTTGGTAGTAAACGTCTGGTGCAGTCGATAGTTCTGTCTATTATAGTTGGCAGGCCAGTTTCAGCAAAGAGGTTCTTTAGTGGTGTTGTTGGAAATGCTCTGATGCTTCTGCGCATGGCCACATGGTAAGGGGGGGAGAGTATTTTCATTGTAGAAGCCGGGCAGTTGCCGTAGATAGGTAGAGCGTAGTCGATCTTGGAGATCACTAGAGCCTTGGTGACGTTGATAAGTGTTAATGGATGAATTAAACTTTTTTTCGACGTTAGATATTTGATTATATTTAGTCGCGTTACAAGGCAGTCCTTAATATGCTTACAATGGGCCTTAAAGCTATATTTAGAGTCTAGTACTAACCCTAAGATTTTAAGTTCATTTACCATACTAATGTTAATATTGTTAGAATAGGTTAGTAAACCTGAGCATGTTCGTTTTTTACAAATATGTAATGTTTTTGATTTTTCGTAAGAGATGGTAGTTCCTGATGATAGGGACCATGTCGAAATTTCGGATAAGATATTCTCAAACAGTTGGGCTGTATTGGTGAGGTTTGCATTCTTTGTGTAGAAAATTACATCGTCAGCATAAAGCTGGCACTCGATGCCGCGATGGTTGTAAGTGAGTTGAGTAATCTCTTCGAAAGCTATTATAAAAAGGAAGGCGGATAATGGAGACCCTTGCGGGGTTCCGTTGTCAAGAGAAGCTATGGAGGATAAGAAACCATTTATTTTTACTTTGCATTGCCTGTGACTGAGGAAGTTCTTGATAAATTTCTTGATTTTAGGGCCTAGTTTCCACTTATCTAATTGTCTCAGAACGATATGGGCACCAACACGGTCGAATGCTTTCTGAAAATCAATTGTTAAAATTGAGACATGGTTCTTAGAGGAAAGAGCGCTTGATATAAAGTGATCTAGGTGCAGAAGAGCATCGATGGTGCCATAATTCTTTCTGTATGCGGTTTGGTTGGGGCTTATGAGTTTTCTTTTGTTGCCATACCACATCAGCCGGTTAACTATAACTTTTTCAAGAAGTTTTCCCAAACAGGGTAAGAGCGATATCGGCCTATAGTTGTTGACATCAAGCGCTGACTTATTGGGCTTCAGGATAGGAACAATACACGAAGTTTTCCAGGCATGAGGATAGCATCCGCTTTCAAATATATTATTATAGAGGTTGAGTAAACGATGCTTAGCCTGGGTAGGCAAGTTTTGAATGATTGGATAGGTAATTTTGTCAAGACCAGGGGTTTTGCCTTTAACGGACGAAAGGGCGAATTCGAGTTCGGTTAGTAGAATTTCCGACTCTAGTTGCTTAGCGGGAGGCGATAAACGGTACAAAATAGGTGGTTCAATACTTATTCGTTGAGATTTTAGGTTGCGGAACGTGTCTGAGAAGCTTGCATCGGAAGAAGAGAGTGACAGGAAAGAAGCAAAATGGTTGGCAATATCTACGGGAGCCGTTAATGGACCGCTTTGTGTTTGAATGTAGGAAAATAGGGGCCGTTTAGGAGATCCGGTTAGCATTTTGATATCATCCCATATTTTCTTTGGGCTAGTGCGGGGGTTTATGGTCTCAGTGAGTTCTTCAAACTTTTTCTTTTTATAATGTTTGGCAGAACGTCGGAATAACGCATTTGCCTTTTTGTAAAGGAGCAGGTTTTCAGCTGAGCGTGTTCGCTTGTATTCATACCATAAATTCTGCTTGGTGAGCCGTAGTCTGGACAAGTCAGCGTTCCACCAAGGAATATTTTTCCTACTTTTATTGGGAAGCGTTCGAGGGATGGAAAAGTGAGAAGCAGTACGTATGATTCTCGAAATTTTGGCAGACTCCTGGTTCGAGTTGGAGGAAACTTGCGTAGTCTCACAAAGATTGTTGCATATTTGTCTGAACTTTTTCCAATCAGCCTCATCAGTTTTGAATTTAGATGAAAATTTAAAAGTACTTGTATTTTGATTGTTGCGCGGATTTGTTTGTATGAATATTGGGAAGTGGTCGCTGCCAAACAAAGAATTTAGAACTTGCCATGTGCATTGGGGCGCTATATTAGTAGAGCAAAACGTGACATCAATATTGGAGAAGGTGTTGTGGGTAGAGAAATGTGTGGCGGATCCATCGTTAAGACAGATAATATTGGATGCAAGTAGCGCATCTTCAACTTTTTCGCCTCTTGAGTTTGTGTGCGTAGATCCCCATATTGTACTCCAGGCGTTTATATCTCCTCCTAAAATAAGTGGTTTATCTAATTGGTTTATCAATTGCAGAATATCAGAAGAAGCAAAATCTTGTGTGGGTGGAATGTAGATGCAAGCTGCTGCTAGTTTTGTTGGTGCATTAATTTCAATGGCAACTACTGAGAGATTAGACCGAACAGGTAGTACTTTGTGGGGTATGCTTCTTCTTATTAAAATAGCAGCGCCTTGTTTTTTTGTTGTTACGTGCGGGAGATTGTTAAAATAGCCTACGTAGGATTTTGGCGTGTGAGCAGGTTGATTATGTGGAATATGAGTTTCATTAAGGAAGATCATGGATGGAGTGTAAGAATTGATAAGAGTTTCTAGTTCGTGATAGTTGTTGGCATAACCGTTCATATTCCATTGAATGATCGACAGCATACCGAAAAAGGTAAAGACAAGAACCAGAAAAGGGAGAAATATAAATAGCTAGTGAGTGGGGAGAGAACATTGAGTCTTGGCAACTATGAGTAAGCTATGCTTGGCATAGCGCGTCTAGTCGCGTGAAGAAGAATGTTTGAGACTTGAGCTATTAGCGAATTGCGCAATGACATTTAACTTAGCGCTTGCTAAGGTGGAATGCATTGCTTCGCTGAGCTGAGAGTTTGGAAATGTGGGAAGATTGGTATTAGTACTTTGGGGGGAAGGGGATAAAGCGGTAAGGCTTATTGCATTTGATTTTAATGAAGAGGTGGATGGTGTATCGGTTGGTGGAGATATAGGAATGATGTTAGCATTATTGTTTGTTATTGTAGTTTTTTCAGTGGGTATGTTGATATTGTTAATTGCTGTGGGAGCAGGTCGCTTGGTAATTTCAGAGAATGATTGAAGAGGAGTGGGGGAGGGAGCTTGCGCTCTGTATTTCTTTGCTGCTTCGCGCATACTGCACTTTTCTTCCGTTTTTATTTTTAATATTTCTTTCGCTTGTTGGAATTTTGGGCAACTAATTGATGATGCGGGATGTTCACCAGAGCAATTTGCGCACAATAATCTTGAGCATTTTTCTTCTTTGTGCGGAGGGATATTGCAATTGACGCATGATGGAAGATTTTTGCAATGCTTTAGTGTATGGCCAAGCTTTTGGCAAGATTTGCAACGCATTGGGTTGGGGAAATATGGGCGAACTGAAATTTTCCTCCATGCAACATCTATTTTTTCGGGAAGTTTGTAGCTTTCAAAGGTTAAAAGTAACGCACCTGTTGGTGTTAGAACTCCTTCAGTTTTTCTCTGAAATCTGTAAATGGATGTTACACCATATGCTTCTAAGCCTTCTACAATTTCGTTGTCTGGGACGTGATTGAGGAACGGAGCGAAAATTGTGCCTTTGACACTATTGAGTTGCTCATGGTATTTTGCTTCGATTTGGCAGATGCCTGAGAGGTTTTTGATGTTGATGAACTTTTCAGCAATTTTTTTATTTTTTGCAAGTAGCAAGAGATTTCCATCTCTCGTCTCTGTGATTTTCACATCTTTGCTTATGGCGTTAAGGGCTTTATGTACCAAAAAACATGAAAAACGTGATAGGGGCTTGTTGTTGTCGCACGATTTTAATACAATGAATTTAGGATCGTCGTTCTTTGTAATGTTTACACGAGGGAGATCAGGAAACTCTTCAACAGATTTGCTGGCTTTTTTCCTTTTTGATTGTGGACTAGAGGAAAGCAGGGCAAACCTGTTTTCCCCTAGGTTAGTGGCCCCGGGGGGCATGTTGCACTTTTAGATAATTAGTCACTTGGTAGATTATACCTTTTTTCGCACAAACGAAAGAAACACGTGGAATAGAGCGCGAAAGAAGAATAATTAAAGATAACTGCACTGAAGCGGGTGAGAAAGTCAGACGAGATCCGCGAAAGAGAGCAAACGTATGCACACGGCGGCGTTTAGTCGATGACTGTGGGGAATGGATAAAAAATGCAGATACTGTGAACCACTGAAATGGAAAGAAGAAACTCCAGGTATGTGCTGTTCTGGTGGAAAAGTTAAAATTCCATTACTTGGCGAGCCAGAGAAACCTCTTAAATCTGTACTTTTATACAACAGTAACGAATCGCGCCGGTTTTTAAGCAGGATTAGAAAGTTTAGATAAGGAGGTCGTAATGCCTGGATTTCACCTACTTTTACCATCCCAGGACAGGTGTATCATAGGATTGGTTCCTTACTTCCCGCAAATAATGAACAACTAAAGTTTTTGCAACTTTATTTCATGGGCGATGAAGAAAACGAAGCTGATCGCAGGTGTCAAAATATACAAGGAATCGAAAGGGATACTGTTTTAAAAATCCAGAGAATGTTGCATGAACATAATCGCCTTATCAATACTTTCAAAACAGCACTAGAAAGAATTCCGGGAGAGGATTATAGGTTGGTGATGCACCCCGATCGCACACCAAGTGGGGAACATGAAAGGCGGTATAATGCACCGTTAATAAATGAAGTCGCAGCCATGGTTACAGGCGAACAGTTTGCTTCCCGTGATATAGTTTAACAGGCCCGAGGTGATACATTAACCAGGGTGCCTGATACTCATAAATTTTATGATGCGTTGCAATATCCGATCATATTTAGTAAGAGACAAGAGGGGTACCACTTCCAAGTTCCTCAAATTAATCTTGTAACAGGTCTTACCTTGAATAACAAAAAGGTTTCGTTCATGAATTTTTAAGCCTACAACATGATGATACGAGAAAACAACTTTAACTTTTTACAAAGATGCAAGCAACTGGCCAATCAGTTTTACGTTGACATGTACATTAAAGTTGAAAGCGAGAAGTTACGGTACATACCATTAAATCAAACTAAACTAAGAGCAGAGAATTATATCCATCTTCAAGACGCTGTGGCAAATGACGCTAATTTAAATCCAAATAACTTATGTCGCATGGTCATTTTACAGTCTTCGTTTGTAAATAGCCCGCGTTACTTACACGAATATACTCAGGACGCGTTTGTTTATGTGCGTACACATGGTCACCCTGACTTATTCTACACCTTTACTTGCAACCCAGCCTGTCCCGAAATAATCAATGTGTTGATGCCGGGGCAAATCGTAATAGATAGACATGATGTAGTCGGATGTGATGATGTGAATGGATGTGATTAATAAAGGCCGAGAGTTCGGAGAAGCGCGCTGTTTTATGTACTCTGTCGAATGGCAGAAACGTGGACTGCCACATATCCATATATTATTGTGGTTAAAAGATAAGTTACGACCCGATCAAATAGATAACATAATCAGCGCTGCAATACCGGATCCTAACATTGGCAATGTTCTCCATGACATTATTGTAAAAAATATGATTCACGGTCCATGCGGACCGAAAATCCACAGTGCCCTTGAATGAAAGACGGAAAATGCACAAAAAAATTTCCTCGCAAGTTAGTGAAAGAGACATTATTGTAAAAAATATGATTCACGGTCCATGCGGACCGAAAATCCACAGTGCCCTTGAATGAAAGACGGAAAATGCACAAAAAAATTTCCTCGCAAGTTAGTGAAAGAGACCGTTCACAACGACCACGGATACCCGGAGTATCGTAGAAGAGTGCCAGCAGACGGAGGTCGAGCAGCAACCGTGAAGCTCCGAAATGGTAGCTACGTTACGGTAGTCCCCTATTCACCAATTTTATCAAAAATGTTTAACGCCCACATATGTAAATGTTGAGGCATGCAGTTCAGTACGCGCCATCAAATATATTTGCAAATATACTCGTAAGTATAAACAAGGGTAGTGATCAAGCTATTTTCAAATTTAGAAATACTGATCTTGCGAATCCTGTAGATGAGGTACAAACTTATAAGTCTGGTCGGTATGTAAGCAGCAACGAAGCCGTGTGGCGTCTGTTAGGATTTCCGTTGCACGAAAAGCATCCCATCGTGACACATCTCAGCGTGCATTTAGAAAATGGTGAACGCGTTTATTTTAATGAACACAATTTCCACGAACGAATAACTACTCCGCCAAAAACCACTCTCACTGCTTTTTTTGATCTTTGTATCAGGGATGAGTTTGCAAAAACTCTTCTTTATGTGTAGGTGCCAAGGTATTATACTTGAGATGCAAGATGTAAATTGGAAGCGCCGCATTCAAGGTACTTCTGTTCAGGATTGGCTTGGCGTCAAATCTGGAGATGCTTAAGGACGAGTTTATACAGTTCATGTTAGTAACATGGAATGTTTTTGTATACGCATGCTTTATACCATGTGCGCGGACCTACCTCTTTCAATGATCTAAAAAAATGCAACACACCAGGTTATTCTAATTTTCGAGAGGCATGTGAGGCAAGAGGATTACTGGAGAATAATAACCATTGGGATGTGACACTGGAAGAAGCTGCTCAATGTAGATCAGCAGGCAAGATGAGAGAGCTATTTGCTGTATTAGTAGCGGCATGTGGTCTTTCAAATCCTCAACAATTGTGGGATAAATACAAAAATGATGTGACGGATGATATATTCCACACATTACGAGAGCAAAATCCCAATGCCACGTACAGTGATTTAATTTACAATGAGGGTCTGACAAAAATTGAAGAGCAGGTTAAAACAATTTCTGGAAAGGATTTATCAGATTATGGAATGAACAGACCACAGAGAACCGAGGAAATCAGTAGCAATTTAATACGGGAACTAGACTACGATACTGCTTACTTACAACAACGATTAACAGAGTCTAATCCACGTTTGAACCCAGAACAAAGGTTAGTATTTGACAATCGAAGATGGCGAAGGTGGTTGTAGTTTTTGGATGCTCCTGGAGGCACGGGAAAATTTTTCTTTTAAACTTGCTTTTAGCCCAAATCCGAAAAGATAAAGGAATTGCTGTAGCTCTTCCGAAATAGCCGCCACTCTGCTCAATGGTGGTCGAACGGCACATTCGGTGCTTAAACTGCCATTAAACTTAGCCCATGAAGAAATGCCAGTCTGTAAAATAAATAAAAACAGCGAGCGTGAACGTATGTTGCAGCAATGTAAATTATTAGTTTGGGATGAATGTACCATGTCCCATAAAAGAGCAATTAAAGCTCTAGATTGGACTTTGAAAGACATTAAGAGTAATCCAAATACTCGTTTAATGGAGGGGATGGTGGTACTTTTAGCGGGCGATTTTAGACAGACTTTGCCGGTTATCACTAAAGGCACCCCTGAAAGAAATGCGTTTTTGAAAGCGTCAACGTTATGGGTGCACGTAAAAACGTTTAGTTGCTCTACAAATATGAGAGGGCAACTACAAAATGATGTACAATCTGGACAATATGCTGCTGTTCTTCTTAAATTGGAGAATATCGTATGGCAAAGGATGGTAATGGCAGATAACATTGGATCGTGAATTCTGCAATGTTGTGCATAATCCAGATGATCTAAATAACTTCGTCTATCGCGAACTGCTAACTAATATGAGGAATAGAGAATGGTTATGTGAAAGAGCAATTTTAGCGCCGACGAATGAAATGGTGTGACAGATAAACTAGCAAATTATGTCACGCGTGGGAGGTGATATTGTTGAGTTTTTCTCTGTAGACACTGTAATGGATACTGAACCAGTAATATCATACTCTGTAGAATTTCTTAATTCTTTAAAACTGTCGGGAGTACCTTCACACAAACTGAGGCTGAAAATAGGCGATCCTGTCCTTTTGATGCGGAATTTAGATGTACCAAGACTGTGTAATGGCACACGGTTGCAAGTAACACATCTCGGTCGCAATATTGTAAAAGCAATCATTATGACTGGAATGGCAAAAGGAGAGAATGTTTTAATCCCCCGTATACCCATAATTCCGACAGATTTGCCATTCCAGTTTAAGAGATTACAGTTTCCGCAGAAAATCGCATTCGCTATGACGATAAATAAAGCTCAGGGACAAACATTAAAAGTAGCCGGCAATAATTTAGAAAAGAGTTGTTTTTCTCACGTACAATTATAAGTGGGTTGCTCACGTGTTTCAAGCCCACAGAATCTCCATGTGTTGGCCAGAAAGGGAAAAACAAAGAACATAGTTTACAAAAATGTACTACAGTAATAAGGCCTCTTATTTTTAGCTTCCTACATTATTATACTACTTACATTAAGTTATTACTTCCTACGCAGACGATGTTGCGGATATCACACTGTTTAACATTGGGGGTTGGCAGGTAGGCAGTTACTAGTATTTAAAACCGATTTACATTATTTACTTTTTATATTTCGGAGCTATCCATTATGTGCTTAGGATGCTTTTGAAGAAATTTTGATGTGAAGTTGAGGACCGGAACACGATAGTGGAACATTGTTGCAGGGGACTTACAGCCGGGAGAAAACGAAAAAACTTATGCGGACGAGGTCGCGGGTAAACGCTAGTATCATAATTATTTTTACATGTCAATATGGTGCAAAAACACAAAAGCATACATACATACATATTGTATGTATCACATACAAGCGATCCTCTGACTGAAAGCTAACATGAAGGATGAAAATATCACAATAAGGAGCATGCATACATATTAGCAGAGATAATGAGATGTCCAACTCCTTTCTCACTGGAAGTGAGAGAACAATTGCTAAACGTCAAAACCACCTCAACTTTGACAGTTGACTGGATTGAGGAGGTTTTGACGTTTAGCAATTGGAAACGAACGATGGCCAGACTGAAATCTTACCAAAAAAATATGAAAACGGAGGGATTTGTTGCCGCCGTTCAAGATGACTAATAAAAATTTAAAACAATGAAAATCAAAGAAAATGCGAAATTTAAATATATATCATGAAACGTTTTGTAATTTGATGCATAATAGAATTAATTTTCGATTACAAATGATTAAAAACATTTATTAATTGAGAACTAACAGGCTTAATTCACCTTATTAAGTATTGAAAGATCGAAAGTCAGTTGATTTAATATACCATAAAATCATAAAAAAGGAATTAAGTAGATTCGCCATATATTAAAAGTCCGATATATAAAAAAGGTGCGTGGAGTCCCTACGCGCGGACGAAGTTATACTTCTTAGTGATATTCAGAAATGCATATCATTTTGTATGAAAGAAAACTAGAAAACTTAAATTCACATTTTATAAATTTATTATGCACATAAAATGAAGAATAAAGCAAAGAAGGAATTTTGACTCAGAAAGTAGTTCCGTCTCTTCGTTGCGGAATTGGCGTTGTTCTTCGCCAATTTGGCTGCCGGATTGACTTGTGAAGATCAATTTTTTGTTGGTGTCATATTCATATGTATACGCATATGTATGTTTGTATGCTTGTGATTTATTTGTTCGGCAATGTATGCAAATATATGTACATATAAGTATATATGAATGTATGAACATGCAAGTCAATGTGCGCGCATGCGTATACATACACTCATATGAGCATGTGCAGATACACAAGATAGGATAGAAGATGTATGCCTTTTAACATCGTATACTATACAAATAAATATTTTTCTTACTAATAGAAATTAAATGTATCACAGCAATATACATAGACATAATATGTATATATATACATATACAAAATATTGCTGTGATAAATTTAAATTCTATTAGTAAGAAAAATATTAATTTGTATAGTATACGATGTTAAAAGCAAAAAATTAAAAATTTATTCTGTCCAGATTCGAACCTGGGACCTGTGTTAGCATCTTGACCTTCCAAGCGCTTACCACCAACGCCACCATTGACAATTAGGTTGCGCTGACTTAAGTATGATTTGGTTATGAATGCAAGAAACATACGATGGTTCTAATAATTTTGTTTAAGAATAGAAATATACATACTTTGTAGAACATTTGCTTTCGCAATAAATTTATCACAGCAATATACACATACATAATATGTATATACATATGCATAATATGTATATACATATACATAACATTGCTGTGATGCCCTGAGAAGTATAGTCTTAATAAATTTATTTTTAATTTTTTGCTTACTTATAGAAATTAAATTTATCACAGCAATATTATGTATATTGCTGTGATAAATTTATTTTCTATTAATAAGAAAAAAAATATTTATTAGTATAGATTTCCAAAAGCACAGAAATGATTCTGTGAATTTATTCATTAAAATCGCCACTCAGAAGTCGTTTTATCCCTTGTAAGCGAGCGATTTTTCTTAAATCTCACGCTCCCAGATAAAACGATATACCTCGTCCTCGTGGGTCAATTTCAAAAACCACAGAAATGATTCTGTGTGATTCTGAAAGGCCAACGCAGAGTATTTCAATTAAAAGTCACACAAAATAGTTGAGAATTCGCAGAAAGGCAAATGAAAGAAAAAGAACTATAACTTCAATAATGCACAAGCATACAAACATACATATGCGCACACATGTGAATATGTCACCAACCAAAAATTGAAACATTGTTCTACAAAAACAACAACAGCATAAGCATGCCAACATTGTGTTGTGTTGTTGTGTCGGCCGAGCTGTGCCGAAAGAAACGAACAAACGATCGCTGATTGTCACCGCTTCGCTTGCTGCTCGCACATCTTCACAGACAAGGTTGCGTTACATTCATATGGATGGAGCGAGGTTGCGCAACTTTGCGTTACTTTTATATGGAAGGTTGCGCAACCAGAATCTATCGCAACCTTTTCCGGTGTCGTATAAGAAGTATAACTTCAATAATTTGCAATCGTAATAAATGTTGGGTGTTATAATTTAAAATGCCCAAAAATTCTTATTTCGTTCAATCTGGCCATAATGGAAAATGTTATAAAAAACGCTTATTTTGAGGCGCTCTCACACTGGAATAAGTTGGGCATCCCATTATCCCTGCATATTAGGCTGTGTCATTCTGAGACAATCTTTTTTTTCAACTGAAAAACAGGCTCAAAACTTTCGAAAATGTGTAAAAAAAAAAAAGTCACTCAAAAGATGAGCTCTTAATATTAATATTAAGAGGTGCCTATTTCAAATTTTCTGTTTTCCATATAAACTACATAGAAAACAAAAACATTCTTTTTTTGTGGTGGTTATTGTGCGGAGATTTCATATGTGCCCCGATAGCTGCCAGTAGGGATGGCAAACTCGATTTCGATTCTACTCGACACACACAACGCAGGGTTGCCAATCTCGATATACTGTAGTAATTATAAAAAATGTTTCTTCAAACACATATCGCTCATTTTCTGCATGACCGGCGTGATATTTGAGTTAATGCTGCAGAATTGTTCGTTATATCATACTTCATGTTGAGTGAAAAATTCATCTCTCTTATATGCTCCACTTGAGAAGAGGTGTAAGGTTGGAGTCACCGTGTAAGGTTGTATTCAGTTGAAAACTTTAAACGCGTTTTCTGGAGAATCGATTTTTTTGACTTATGCCGGTCTTGCAGCAAATGAGCGATATGCCCAAATGAATCTTATGAGAGCGCAATGTAAATGATTAGCCAACCCAACACCGCTTCTGCCGCCCGTTTACCATAGAATTTGCAACGATTTGGGGTTTTCCCCGTAGAAATGAGTCAGCAGATTGCTCTCTCACAACGCAGGGTTGCCAATCTGGTTATACTGTAGTAATTATAAAAAATGTCTTCAATATGTTCGAAATTTTTTTTTAAATTAACTCAAAATCAGAATCGAATGCTATTATTTTATATATTTGTAAATATATATATAGTTTTACTAGTTTGATTTCAGTTTTGATATTTTATATTATGAAAAATTATAATCGAAAAGTTAGATGTGTGCAAAACTACATATGCGTATTGAGTAATGGCAACATTGTTCGCATGAAAACGAGAACAAAATGCTTGCTGCTCGTACCTGAGGGAGAAGCGAAATACGATGTTTCTGCCATTAGCGTTTGTATTCTATTTGTGTGCTTAGCCACTCTCAATCAATGATGCCATACCGCGCAAATATATTTTTATTTGATGATTTCTTATATTTTTGAACACATATCCCTTTCTGTATCGCGTATTATTATTTTAATACATTTCCAGAGGCAACTTAGATTTTTAAAATTTAACAGATTCAATTCTTTGAATATTTTTATAAAACAACCAAACTGAAATTATCACAAATATTAATATATATTTATACATACGTATATTTGTAAAAGCATTTTCATTGAATGGAACTGCAATATGTTTAAACAAAATATATATTATGGTCACAAGTATCTTTTTTTATTTACATATGCAGACATATAAAACTGCCTTGCATACTCGTATGTACGTATAAAAGCCCACAACTTGAGAAAAGTTTTCCCAATTGGCATCACCACCATCTCATGTACAGTGGTGTGAACAAAATAGGAACAACCATAGATATTTTGAAGTTTTAAAATGTGCTGTTTTCTTATTAAACAAAATTGTTTTTAGATACAAGTATAACTTATATATTTTTTCCTAACAGTGAATAGAATTTTCCAACATGCAAAGGTAAATAAAAATAAATATTTATGTGAAACTCTAAAATCTGCAAATTATGTTTACCTCTTTTTGTTCACACAACTGTACAACTCCGATATGAAGTAAACTTCCGCTCTTTAATTTGTGCAATGTCAGTATTGCCGCACCATTTTCACCCTTTTTATATATACAGTTTTAAAACAACCAACAGGTTGATCCATTCGTGCCGCCTAATTGAAATTAAAAAAAAAAATACGTACATTAACTAAACTAGTAAACTAACAATTTAAAACTAAACAGTTGCATCAAAAATATCACAACGACAATACATTATTAGAAACAAAACTATTAATTTAATTTTTGATTTATATGATTTATGCTTTTAAATGAACTATATGAAAGAATTATAATAACTATTATAATTTAAAGAGTCGGTTAAACATCTGCATACAGATTCCAATAGTTTGGCGGGGTACTGGTTACGACGTATATATATAATTACAATAAAATAGTAGTAGTATTTATACACGTATGTTTGTAAAGTAAATATGAATTCATTAAAACCTTGAGAACAAATAAATTGGTTGTCTCTATTTCTATTACGTTTATATTTATCATATACATATATGAATGTAAAGCAAGTGGCTTCATGTTGTTCAAGATCAAAAAAATAAAAACACACGGGTTAATATAAACAAATACATGAATTGTTTACTATTTTATTGTCAAATAAGCGTAAGTCAAATACTTAGATCACTATGTTGAATACAATTTGACATACACTATAAACAAATACTTTTAAATTAATTTTTTAACATTTAAAAACACGATTTTAAAACTTCACTTTTTTTTATAAAATCACGATTTAGGACGACCCTATTCACTTCTTGTTCACTTATTTGCACTAACTTTACATATAATTATTTTATTTTTATACATAAAACTCACCTGGAGATTTCCCCTTCTGATAAGAAGGGAGACAACGGCACCCCCAAACTGCAACCAGCAACACACTTTCTGCAAGGCATCCAACAAATATTAACAAATTTAATTAATTAATGTTACTATACTTACATACGCTGAATATCTCTTTGAACTATGATTTAATTTTTATTAAAAACAAACTTAAAATAACTATTTAAATTTTCCTGAGCTTCTTAAGCTTAAAAAAATGTCTGTTGAAATGATTTGACACATTATACGGTTGCACGGAATACATAGTTTTTACACAAATATTATATAAATTTTTTTTTTATAAAATTGGAAACATTTAATAATATATTGATACAATAATTATGTAATATTTTTGACAAAACTGATGAAATTTAATATTTAGGAATTTAAGTAATCGAAAAATATTTGAATATTTTATAAAAATATTGTTAAAGTTATAAATTTTAAAACCTAACACGGCAACACACTATAGCAGATTTGAGGCATTTGAACGTTTTAGTAGTAGAATATTTGGGGGCAACCCGTACCAAGTGACTAATTAGTAGCAGAATATTTGAGGGCAACCCGAACCAAGTGCCTAATTTGTAGTAGATTTGCGCGAATGTGTTAGTGGAAAATGAAGGATTGGTTACTTGTAGGTTTATACAATGCACTCTGCGATGAACATTAAGTTACGGAGGAATGTAATTGATTTTTTACGCAACTTTTAATGCCCTTCCCTCTGTAAACTGATATTCCCCCCTTCTAGCCCTTGTGCGCACTTTGCTAACTTTGCCGGAGTTCAAGATTTAGGCAAACCGGAAACTTTAGTAACAGACAATGCATTAGATACAGTACCAATAAAACAATTCTTAAGAGATAATAAAATAAACCTACACCTAACCACCACTTATAATAAAACAGGAAGCACAGATGTTGAAATATTACAATTTGAAAGAGAAAGTATTCAAAGCAATGACCGTTTATAATAATACCATACATTCTACGATAAAAAAAGAGGCTAATTTCATAAACAACTTACTTTCCGAACAAGAACTAAACAAACTCACGGAAAAATTACAAAAACTGAGTAAACATCCAAGATTTTTAGAATAAATATATAAAGAATCATAAAGTTAACAAAGCACAACCAAGATACACAAGGGAGTAGACAACTTTAAAGAAGAGGAAAATCACTTAATATCTAAAGATTCAAAGTTTAAAAAAATTTACAAGACTCAAGTTAAACAAAAATATAAATTTCAGGATTAATATGGCGAAAATTACAGTACTCTTAACGATAATAACGGCAATCAATGGACTTCTACAAATAAACAAGCTTGAAATCCAATCTGGATACGTTAAAATAAGAATCAGAGAGATAGAGAGAGTGGATCAAACCACAACGGTAATCCATATAATACACCCCAAGGAATTTAAGCAGATTATAAATAAAATTGAAAATAACTTAGAAAATAATTTCAACCAATATAACAGGAATGACATGGAAATATTATACGAAGAAATAAAGTCTATTAAAGCAAAAATAAACAATAAAAAGAACCATAGAAGACGATAGACAGAAATACTAAAAACTTTTGAAAAAATAAATAAATCAAACGAAAAAATTATTAAACACTTGCTTTATTCTGATCAGATGCTTAAACTTAAACACCTAGAAAGTAAAATTGAACAAATTCAAGAAAACATAGCTTCAGCAAAGCATAATATATTACACCCTGATATATTATCAACAGAAGAAATTGAAAGATTCAATATTGACATTTTTAAATTAAAACACGTAGAGACAGGCCACCTTTCATATAAAGATGACGCATTACTCTTAGCTATAAAAATACCAACTACACACATTAAAGCAGATCTCATACTAATAACGCCATAACCTAATAGGAAACATTTTGAAACGATGACTGAAAGTAAATACGAATATAACAATGACACAATGATCGAAGATATCGAAGACGATACTATCCTGATTAAAAATGTATAAATTAAACGATTTTAACTTTAATGGTTCTTTATTTATTACAGCTCACTGGCTGTTCGTTTGACGTGAGTCCTAAAACTGACTTTACAATATTTTCTTAGCCTACAACTAACCATCGGCGTCGCGCTGCGCTGCTACCGTTCTGCCACCGCTTTGCCTGTGCGAATTCTATTCTGCTGACATAGCGATTCGATGGAACATTTACAGTCGTTCACCGTGTGAACGCAGTTATGCTGGCACAGCGGTTCACATGGAATATTTGGCAGTCGACTGCGTAAACATAATTATGTTGCCTCAGCGGTTCGTGTAAGGTATCGGATTACATTAGTGTGAGCGACCTGAGTGAAGGTTGCGCACACATGTGAATATGTCACCAACCAAAAATTGAAACATTGTTCTACAAAAACAACAACAGCATAAGCATGCCAACATTGTGTTGTGTTGTTGTGTCGGCCGAGCTGTGCCGAAAGAAACGAACAAACGATCGCTGATTGTCACCGCTTCGCTTGCTGCTCGCACATATTCACAGACAAGGTTGCGTTACATTCATATGGATGGAGCGAGGTTGCGCAACTTTGCGTTACTTTTATATGGAAGGTTGCGCAACCAGAATCTATCGCAACCTTTTCCGGTGTCGTATAAGAAGTATAACTTCAATAATTTGCAATCGTAATAAATGTTGGGTGTTATAATTTAAAATGCCCAAAAATTCTTATTTCGTTCAATCTGGCCATAATGGAAAATGTTATAAAAAACGCTTATTTTGAGGCGCTCTCACACTGGAATAAGTTGGGCATCCCATTATCCCTGCATATTAGGCTGTGTCATTCTGAGACAATCTTTTTTTTCAACTGAAAAACAGGCTCAAAACTTTCGAAAATGTGTAAAAAAAAAAAAGTCACTCAAAAGATGAGCTCTTAATATTAATATTAAGAGGTGCCTATTTCAAATTTTCTGTTTTCCATATAAACTACATAGAAAACAAAAACATTCTTTTTTTGTGGTGGTTATTGTGCGGAGATTTCATATGTGCCCCGATAGCTGCCAGTAGGGATGGCAAACTCGATTTCGATTCTACTCGACACACACAACGCAGGGTTGCCAATCTCGATATACTGTAGTAATTATAAAAAATGTTTCTTCAAACACATATCGCTCATTTGCTGCAAGACCGGCATCAAAAAACGTGATTTTTGAGTTAATGCTGCAGAATTGTTCGTTATATCATACTTCATGTTGAGTGAAAAATTCATATGAATACCTCATATATGCTCCACTTGAGAAGAGGTGTAAGGTTGGAGTCACCGTGTAAGGTTGTATTCAGTTGAAAACTTTAAACGCGTTTTCTGGAGAATCGATTTTTTTGACTTATGCCGGTCTTGCAGCAAATGAGCGATATGCCCAAATGAATCTTATGAGAGCGCAATGTAAATGATTAGCCAACCCAACACCGCTTCTGCCGCCCGTTTACCATAGAATTTGCAACGATTTGGGGTTTTCCCCGTAGAAATGAGTCAGCAGATTGCTCTCTCACAACGCAGGGTTGCCAATCTGGTTATACTGTAGTAATTATAAAAAATGTCTTCAATATGTTCGAAATTTTTTTTTAAATTAACTCAAAATCAGAATCGAATGCTATTATTTTATATATTTATAAATATATATATAGTTTTACTAGTTTGATTTCAGTTTTGATATTTTATATTATGAAAAATTATAATCGAAAAGTTAGATGTGTGCAAAACTACATATGCGTATTGAGTAATGGCAACATTGTTCGCATGAAAACGAGAACAAAATGCTTGCTGCTCGTACCTGAGGGAGAAGCGAAATACGATGTTTCTGCCATTAGCGTTTGTATTCTATTTGTGTGCTTAGCCACTCTCAATCAATGATGCCATACCGCGCAAATATATTTTTATTTGATGATTTCTTATATTTTTGAACACATATCCCTTTCTGTATCGCGTATTATTATTTTAATACATTTCCAGAGGCAACTTAGATTTTTAAAATTTAACAGATTCAATTCTTTGAATATTTTTATAAAACAACCAAACTGAAATTATCACAAATATTAATATATATTTATACATACGTATATTTGTAAAAGCATTTTCATTGAATGGAACTGCAATATGTTTAAACAAAATATATATTATGGTCACAAGTATCTTTTTTTTATTTACATATGCAGACATATAAAACTGCCTTGCATACTCGTATGTACGTATAAAAGCCCACAACTTGAGAAAAGTTTTCCCAATTGGCATCACCACCATCTCATGTACAGTGGTGTGAACAAAATAGGAACAACCATAGATATTTTGAAGTTTTAAAATGTGCTGTTTTCTTATTAAACAAAATTGTTTTTAGATACAAGTATAACTTATATATTTTTTCCTAACAGTGAATAGAATTTTCCAACATGCAAAGGTAAATAAAAATAAATATTAATGTGAAACTCTAAAATCTGCAAATTATGTTTACCTCTTTTTGTTCACACAACTGTACAACTCCGATATGAAGTAAACTTCCGCTCTTTAATTTGTGCAATGTCAGTATTGCCGCACCATTTTCACCCTTTTTATATATACAGTTTTAAAACAACCAACAGGTTGATCCATTCGTGCCGCCTAATTGAAATTAAAAAAAAAAATACGTACATTAACTAAACTAGTAAACTAACAATTTAAAACTAAACAGTTGCATCAAAAATATCACAACGACAATACATTATTAGAAACAAAACTATTAATTTAATTTTTGATTTATATGATTTATGCTTTTAAATGAACTATATGAAAGAATTATAATAACTATTATAATTTAAAGAGTCGGTTAAACATCTGCATACAGATTCCAATAGTTTGGCGGGGTACTGGTTACGACGTATATATATAATTACAATAAAATAGTAGTAGTATTTATACACGTATGTTTGTAAAGTAAATATGAATTCATTAAAACCTTGAGAACAAATAAATTGGTTGTCTCTATTTCTATTACGTTTATATTTATCATATACATATATGTATGTAAAGCAAGTGGCTTCATGTTGTTCAAGATCAAAAAAATAAAAACACACGGGTTAATATAAACAAATACATGAATTGTTTACTATTTTATTGTCAAATAAGCGTAAGTCAAATACTTAGATCACTATGTTGAATACAATTTGACATACACTATAAACAAATACTTTTAAATTAATTTTTTAACATTTAAAAACACGATTTTAAAACTTCACTTTTTTTATAAAATCACGATTTAGGACGACCCTATTCACTTCTTGTTCACTTATTTGCACTAACTTTACATATAATTATTTTATTTTTATACATAAAACTCACCTGGAGATTTCCCCTTCTGATAAGAAGGGAGACAACGGCACCCCCAAACTGCAACCAGCAACACACTTTCTGCAAGGCATCCAACAAATATTAACAAATTTAATTAATTAATGTTACTATACTTACATACGCTGAATATCTCTTTGAACTATGATTTAATTTTTATTAAAAACAAACTTAAAATAACTATTTAAATTTTCCTGAGCTTCTTAAGCTTAAAAAAATGTCTGTTGAAATGATTTGACACATTATACGGTTGCACGGAATACATAGTTTTTACACAAATATTATATAAATATTTTTTTTATAAAATTGGAAACATTTAATAATATATTGATACAATAATTATGTAATATTTTTGACAAAACTGATGAAATTTAATATTTAGGAATTTAAGTAATCGAAAAATATTTGAATATTTTATAAAAATATTGTTAAAGTTATAAATTTTAAAACCTAACACGGCAACACACTATAGCAGATTTGAGGCATTTGAACGTTTTAGTAGTAGAATATTTGGGGGCAACCCGTACCAAGTGACTAATTAGTAGCAGAATATTTGAGGGCAACCCGAACCAAGTGCCTAATTTGTAGTAGATTTGCGCGAATGTGTTAGTGGAAAATGAAGGATTGGTTACTTGTAGGTTTATACAATGCACTCTGCGATGAACATTAAGTTACGGAGGAATGTAATTGATTTTTTACGCAACTTTTAATGCCCTTCCCTCTGTAAACTGATATTCCCCCCTTCTAGCCCTTGTGCGCACTTTGCTAACTTTGCCGGAGTTCAAGATTTAGGCAAACCGGAAACTTTAGTAACAGACAATGCATTAGATACAGTACCAATAAAACAATTCTTAAGAGATAATAAAATAAACCTACACCTAACCACCACTTATAATAAAACAGGAAGCACAGATGTTGAAATATTACAATTTGAAAGAGAAAGTATTCAAAGCAATGACCGTTTATAATAATACCATACATTCTACGATAAAAAAAGAGGCTAATTTCATAAACAACTTACTTTCCGAACAAGAACTAAACAAACTCACGGAAAAATTACAAAAACTGAGTAAACATCCAAGATTTTTAGAATAAATATATAAAGAATCATAAAGTTAACAAAGCACAACCAAGATACACAAGGGAGTAGACAACTTTAAAGAAGAGGAAAATCACTTAATATCTAAAGATTCAAAGTTTAAAAAAATTTACAAGACTCAAGTTAAACAAAAATATAAATTTCAGTATTAA
The DNA here is from genome assembly GCF_023373825.1 of Bactrocera dorsalis. Taxonomy (NCBI): domain Eukaryota; kingdom Metazoa; phylum Arthropoda; class Insecta; order Diptera; family Tephritidae; genus Bactrocera; species Bactrocera dorsalis. The sequence continues at coordinate 70,204,747 of NC_064303.1, read as the reverse complement.
TATGGCGAAAATTACAGTACTCTTAACGATAATAACGGCAATCAATGGACTTCTACAAATAAACAAGCTTGAAATCCAATCGGGATACGTTAAAATAAGAATCAGAGAGATAGAGAGAGTGGATCAAACCACAACGGTAATCCATATAATACACCCCAAGGAATTTAAGCAGATTATAAATAAAATTGAAAATAACTTAGAAAATAATTTCAACCAATATAACAGGAATGACATGGAAATATTATACGAAGAAATAAAGTCTATTAAAGCAAAAATAAACAATAAAAAGAACCATAGAAGACGATAGACAGAAATACTAAAAACTTTTGAAAAAATAAATAAATCAAACGAAAAAATTATTAAACACTTGCTTTATTCTGATCAGATGCTTAAACTTAAACACCTAGAAAGTAAAATTGAACAAATTCAAGAAAACATAGCTTCAGCAAAGCATAATATATTACACCCTGATATATTATCAACAGAAGAAATTGAAAGATTCAATATTGACATTTTTAAATTAAAACACGTAGAGACAGGCCACCTTTCATATAAAGATGACGCATTACTCTTAGCTATAAAAATACCAACTACACACATTAAAGCAGATCTCATACTAATAACGCCATAACCTAATAGGAAACATTTTGAAACGATGACTGAAAGTAAATACGAATATAACAATGACACAATGATCGAAGATATCGAAGACGATACTATCCTGATTAAAAATGTATACATTAAACGATTTTAACTTTAATGGTTCTTTATTTATTACAGCTCACTGGCTGTTCGTTTGACGTGAGTCCTAAAACTGACTTTACAATATTTTCTTAGCCTACAACTAACCATCGGCGTCGCGCTGCGCTGCTACCGTTCTGCCACCGCTTTGCCTGTGCGAATTCTATTCTGCTGACATAGCGATTCGATGGAACATTTACAGTCGTTCACCGTGTGAACGCAGTTATGCTGGCACAGCGGTTCACATGGAATATTTGGCAGTCGACTGCGTAAACATAATTATGTTGCCTCAGCGGTTCGTGTAAGGTATCGGATTACATTAGTGTGAGCGACCTGAGTGAAGGTTGTGTCGACGGATGTGTCGTCGAATAAATGGTCATCGTGAGAGTTAATTTACGATAACTCCTCTCCTTCTAGGTGGGGAACGTCCCCGGTCCTCGTAGCTGGGTTTTTGATAGCCACTTCTACTGCTTTGGTTATGGAAATTCCCCTCCTGGACATGGCCATACGCCGTAATACGAAGGCGACCAGTCCCGCAACGAGGAGGACACCAATAGCTGTCACACTTACTATATGACCTTGCTCAACACTTCGTTGCAGATGTTTTATATGTTGAAGATTTCTGGTGGAGGTAAGGCGCACTCAATATCTCGGTGTGTTGAGTTAAGTTGATTGTGGGGGCCCATGGCGTTTCAGGCTTAAGAGTCGCCGTGGCGTTTTCATTGTAAAATATCGTAGGTAGGTACCATTTACTGTGATCGGAGCCTCATTATTTTCTTCTATAGTAACCAGCTGATCGTTAACGATTACCAAACCATCACTTATTGGTGCGATCGGTGGGAGGTTATTAAATGTTGTGCTGCAGTTGGCGGTGATGTAGTATCGCTGCAGTTTCTTACCGCCAGCGTGTGATTGTGGCACGTGGCTAAGGTAGATTCTTGTAGGTTCGGGATTTGATGGCCGTGAGCTACTAGTAAAATAGTTATTTTCTTACATTTAAACTTAGAGATAGGGTATCTTATTAAAAAATATATTACATTATTATATTGTAAAATCTTAATCCTAGCTACAGCTATGACATCGGCTACAGTCAGGTTTGTGAAGTGCTCACTTCCTATTATGGAATTTACTTCATTACTATCTAAAAGGATTGGGTTCAAAGTACCAATTTTTGCGAAAGTAATGGATGTAATTAGGTTATCTAGTTCAGTTATTATTGCTCTATTTCTGGCCATAAGTACGTCATAAAGATGACCTGTGTCTATTTCTCTTTGCTTTGTTGCTTTCAAGATTTTATTTACTGTAACTATTAGGCTGTTTATTTCCTTTCGTATTTCGGTGTTAATGGTAAACTGTCGGTCCTCTGAGTCAATCAGTTGTTCCGCTGTGTTCGTTAGTCTGTCGAAGTCATCATGATCGGGAATCCCAGTAATGTACTTCAGTATTGTTCCTAGTGCGTTTAAACTTCTCGCCTGCCTGTGATGAGTATTTACCGTCTGTATTAGTCTACTTATCTAGTTTATGTCCGCTTCCAACAACTTTTTCATATGTGTTTGAGGAAAGTGTTCTGTAGCGTTAATTGTCTCGTCTCTTAGAAATTCGTATAGTGTCAGGTTAGTAACGTGTTTGATGTGTCCGAAGTTCTCCCAGATTACAAGTTCCCCTTCAACAACCGGAATGTACTTTGCCTTGGAGTAGTCTATTATCTGTCCCGTCGATGCCGATACTAATATGGCTATAACCAATTCTAAAGTAATCCTAAAAGCATATGAATTTTTAAATCTAATAAATGATCCTGAAAGAATATTAAAATTTTTTGTTTATCAAATTTCACCGAAGGTTGTCCTTATGGACCCTTCTCCCTCTTATAAGCACCGTTGTGCCTAAGTCTCTTTCAACGTTTTCTTCGGTATAGAGAGGAGTCAATTTATTGCCTAGTCGCCTATTGTTTCTGACCAGCACTTCGTCCCCCATCTGAAACTCTCTATCCTGTCTCTGTTTATTTTGGTTTATTAATTCCTTATCTTGTGCGTTTTTCAGGCGAGATGATATCTGTGTGTTGGCTTTTGCCGAACGAAAAATGTTAATGGGTTTCTCCCCAGTCACCGTATGAATAGAGTTATTATATTTTATTGTGGCTAGAAGGACTATTTCCTCGATATCGTCCAGTTTTTGATCAAGTTTAAGGCATCGCGATATTTCCATCAGTGTGCTGTGGAATCGCTCTACCTGGCCGTTTGATGTACTCTGTGAGGGTGGGGCATTCGCGATGTCGATGTCGAAATAATTTTTTAGAATGGCCTTAATGCTGTGCGAATTTAGTGACTTTTCGTTGTCACAATAAATGGTTTTCGTACTTGAAAACATGTTTAGTAACTGTAAAAGCTGTGGCTTTACATCCACTATCGTTCTAGACCTAAGTGACTGCACTATCGCAAACTTTGAAAATTTGTCGATGCAAGTCAGAAAGTACCTTTATCCGGTGGAAAATATATCAATGTGGAGGATTTCTCCACAATATTTTGGTATGGGTGTCTGAGCAATAAGTTGCTTTTTTGGGTGGCGGTCATTCTTTTCTTGAGAGCACACACGGCAGTTCGCAGCAAACTGCTTAGCCTTCTTTTCCATTTTTGGAAAAAAAATAGTCTTCTAGTATCTGTTTTGTATTCTCTTGTGCCGCTCGATGCGCTCGATTATGCTCGGCCGCAATGATTTCTTGTTCTTCGTTTATATCTGTAATATCATTGACGAACTTCTCTGTATATCTAAATTTTACGGTTGGAAACAGTTCAACTAATTTATGCTGAACCTGTGCTAAAGTATGCAGATTGCTGTAAATTGCGTTAACCACGCCAATTTTCACAGCCTCCTGTAGGAGTTTCACCAAATCGTCCGTTGCTTGATATGAAATGAGGTGTCGTGTTTTTTCCAAAAATTATGAAAGTTCTTCTCTGCGGCTCTACACCCTCTTCTATAAGGATCTGGTTGCGGAAGCAATTTACCGGCTTAACAATTTTTTCGATTGTATTGGTTGACGACTCTTCACTGTGAATTGTTTCAACACTTGCACTATCTAAGGCGTTTATGTGCTGCCTAGATAGTGCGTCTGGAACCACATTTTCTTTACTCGGTTTGTAGATGAGCTTCGCGTTGCACTCATCAATGAAAGCTTTCCATCTCTTAATTTTTGAGTTCGGATTTCTGTCGGAAACCGCAAAGGTTAGCGGCTGGTGGTCTGTAAACACTCTAAGCTTGGGAACTCCGTAAAGGTAGTTTCTGAGCGTTTTTAATGCCCATACAATGGCTAGTAATTCCCGTTCATTGGTCGCGTAATGCTCCTCGCTACTGGACAAGGTGCGAGAAATCATGGTAATAGGTTGGCCCTCCTGCGAAAGGACGGCACCTATGGCGTGTGAGGATGCATCCGTAGTCAAATCGAATGATTTACTAAAATCCGGATAAGTTAATGTTACGTCCTCAGATGCTAAAATTTCCTTTTATATATTGAAGGCCTTTTCCTGTTCGTCAGTTAAATCTATTTTAATTTTTTTTGATTGTGACGCAGAAACTCGACTGTATTCGCCCCTCATAATATTCGACAGGGGTTTTGCTATCTTGGCGAAATCTCTTATAAAACAGCGGTAATACCCCGCCAAGCCCAAAAATGATCTCAGCCCTCTTAAAGTGGTGGGCTGAGGGAAATTTCGAATTGTGTCGACCTTGTCAGGACATGTTTTAATTCCTCCTTGCGAAACCAAAAATCCTAAGTATTCAACTTCGCTTTTAAAAAATTTGGACTTTTCTGCCGAAACTCTCATATTGGCTTCGAATAAACTTCTTAATATTGCTTAAACATCTTTCAAGTGTTGTTGTTCATCCTTCGAGAATATAATGACATCGTCCACGTACATGAAACAGTTTTTTCCTATGTGTTCCCTCAACACGTCGTCTATAGCCCTCTGAAAAATACCGGGAGCATTCTTCAGGCCGAAAGACAGCCTGCAGAATTCATATTTTCCGTTCTTCACGGAGAAGGCAGTCTTCTCTCTATCGCGCTCCGATAGTTTAATCTGATGGAAACCTGACTTCAGATCTAGAGTGGTAAAAAATTTGCTCCCGCCCAGATTGGACAATATTCCTGTAATATCGGGGATCGGGTACTTGTCACTGATAGTTTTCTCGTTCAGTTTACGAAAATCTATAACTAATCGTTTTTCCTCGAAGCCGTTTTCATCAAGTCCTTTCTTCTTCACCACCCAAATAGGGTTGTTATATGGGGACCTAGAAGGTCGAATGATGCCATTCACCAAAAGGTCTTGAATTTTGTTATTTACGAAATCCGAAACGACCAGTGGATATGGGTATAACCTTGAGTATACCGGTTCCTCGTTTTCTGTGCGAATCGTTGCAACTACATTAGTATTGTATGGAAGTGCCTCATTGGGATCTGCAAATAACCCATTTACACCGCCAATTACTTTGACGAACGCCTTTTCTAAATGCTTAGGAATTGACTTGACCTGTAGCTGTAAATGACTTATGTCCTGGCTATTGATGAATAAAATAACCTCCTTGCCAAAGTCATGTTTGTCTTTAAGTTTATATTCGCGTGTACCCTGTTCAATAAATTCAGACCAATCAAAATTTTAACTTGGCATTTTTGATTGATAGGGGTAACTCCGTGAATTGATTTGACTGAAAATGGATTCTGGACCGATTGTATTCCTTTTAACTCCGGTAGGGGTTTGATATAACTCTTTGATGCCCCAGTATCGACAAGGAGTTTGACTTCCTTCCCCCCTATTGTCCCTGAAATCCAGGGAAGGAGGGACTTTGCTCTAAAAAATTGAGCTCATCATTTTCAATGTTATCGGCAGCTTGTTCTGGTTCTTTATCGTATGTGGCTTCGTTAAGTAAATCAACTTCGTCATTTAGATGATTTACTCGTTGTAACTTAGGTCCGGTGTATCATCCCGAATTCGCTGTACGTTTCTGCAAATTTCCCTGCGACCTGTATTTTGATTCTGGGCAGGATTAATAGATAGGCGTTTATATTGGGATATGGAAGGATCTACTTCCATAGGCTCGACGCGCCTTTGACCCGAATAGTTATTATTGGTATAAGATTTCAAGTTACTAACCGAATTCTGTGTGTGACTGGCCTGCCTGGTTTGCTTAGCGACTGAATAATGTGGATTTTTATGACCCGCACTGGAGTCAGAGTTAAAAGTCTTTTGATTACTGGAGTTCTGAATAGTGCCAGTTTTTTTGTTGTACGAACCTTCATGAGATCTATTCGCAAAATTCGTCGCAAAAACGTGGCGTTCATTATTAGCGTCTACCTCCTGTGCCACAGCCAGGGCAGATGGAAGATCTGATGGTCTCGACGCGAAAAGGATATCGCATAGAGGCTTCCTTAAACCTGATATGAATACCCTGAGCGCATCGGCTCTATACTTTTCATTTATGGTGTCCGCCACACCGCATTCGTAGGACATAATAGTTTTGTTTGCTAACAGAGTTAGCTTCTTTTCTACCTCATCGTAGAATTCTAAGCACGACATTGAACCTTGCCTCAGTGTGGATAGCTCTTGCTCGATGAGATATATGGGACGCTTGTCTGCGTAGGAAAAGTCGAGGAGGGAGATTACTGCATTAAAATTCAATACTGTGTTGAAGGACCAAAGTACTGCGTCGGCTGCACCTCGTACCTTATTTCTAAGGATAGTAATCGCTTGGTAGTGACGTTCGCTGCCATCATATCTTTTAAATAACTCGTATGCATTGTGTGCAGCTTCACGCCAGGACACATAGGTGCCCGGGTGACCCAAAAGTCTGGAAGAGATTTTATTGCATCAAGTGTAATTTCACAAGATATCGCAGGTACGATGGCCACCTTTGTGAATTTTTCAATTTTTGGCTTCGTCAGAGCAACCTGGTTCTGAATTGCAACTATTTTCCTATCGAATTCTAGTTTTTGGGCAGCTAATGCCCTGCCCACCTCTGCTCTAACCAACTCACCTACTTGTTCAGCGTTCATGATTTGTTCTTCTGTATTCTCCAAATTAAGTTTTCTGAACAAGTCTTCCAACTCCCTATTAATTTACTTCCCGTAAAAATTTGTAATTCAATTTCACTTTATTTTATTAAAAGTTATTCATTCCTTCACAATTCGCAAAAGTTGTATTCTCACCTTTTTATTTCACTATTTTTTCAAAATTAGAACGAGATAAGCACTTTACTCACCTTTCCATCCTTAAAATATCCTTATAATTATTGCAGGATTCCAGCTGTTTCACGTTCTAGTCTATCAGGTAGTGGTGCCGAAGAATTCCCAGGATTATCGCGGTTGATTTCGCTGCCCAAGGGTAATTCGGGTTAGATGACGCTGCCCAAGGAAAATTCGTTCCTTGGTGACTTAAATCCTCCTCGTTAAGGCTGGAGTGTCCTTTACTGCGTTACACTACTGTTTGCTTGTAAACTTTCGACTTAATTTTCGCAAGCCCCACGTTGGGCGCCAATTAAACGATTTTAACTTTAATGATTCTTTATTTATTACAGCTCACTGGCTGTTCGTTTGACGTGAGTCCTAAAACTGACTTTACAGTATTTTCTTAGCCTACAACTAACCATCGGCGTCGCGCTGCGCTGCTACAGTTCTGCCACCGCTTTGCCTGTGCGAATTCTATTCCGCTGACATAGCGATTCGATGGAACATTTACAGTCGTTCACCGTGTGAACGCAGTTATGCTGGCACAGCGGTTCACATGGAATATTTGGCAGTCGACTGCGTAAACATAATTATGTTGCCTCAGCGGTTCGTGTAAGGTATCGGATTACATTAGTGTGAGCGACCTGAGTGAAGGTTGCGTCGACGGATGTGTCGTCGACTAAATGGTCATCGTGAGAGTTAATTCACGATAACTTATATAAAATAGAAATGAAACAAAAAAAAAATGAAAAATAGAGAAATTGTACCAGAGAACGTACAATATAGAGAAGGTTCAGGGTGTGCCGATTGTCAAAATGTTCCTCATTTTGGAGGGGTTGAGTTTTCTATTAGTGGATTTCACCACAAATATATTATTAGCGGATTTCACCAATATTTAACATGAAGGGGTCAAAAATAGCAGAATTGAGCATTTTCAGTATTAAATGAGAAAAATAATGCTAATTTTAATGTTTAGAAATGTACGCTTACAGATTCGCGTATTTACAATGCGCAAACGGCTATGGATATAATTTATGGATATTCTCCATATATTTGATAACAAAGCTATGTATGTATGTGCAATTTGACCTATTTAATGATAAATACCATTAAATCTGTTGGAATTTATAATAAAGTCATATTTCCATTATTACCTAAACAAATATACATTCATATGTACGAGTATATATTGGGTATTAGAGGTTTTGATAACATTTTGAAGACCAAGCCGACGCACATATTCGCATATGGATGTAATTATGTGTACATACATATAAACAGATTTTTAAAAACCATACCCGTAATGATAATTTTTTTTTTTGATAAAATCCCGTTTTGATAAAATCTTAAAAGTCATATGCATATAATTATGTATGTGTACATGTAAACAGATTTCAAAAACCGTACGCATAAAGTTCACATATTCACATATGTATGTATGTATGTACATATGTAATTTTGTGTTCATGTAAAAAAATTTGAGAGAATCTTTCGCATAATGTTTGTAAATTTGTCTACACACCAATTTGTGTGTAAATATAGACACCCATTGTTTCATACAAAAACTCCGTTGCCACGGACAACAAATTGCCGAACTTCACGTTTTGTAAAAAAGTAAAACATTGCATTGTTGGTAGAAAATCCAAGCTATGCCGAAAAAAATAAAGGAATGGCCGCCGATTGTCACCGCTTTCCTTGCCGCTGTACAGCTCCGCCTACAAACCAGCGTAAATATGTACATATGTTTGTGCGTGAGCTTCCATACATATCGACGCAGCTGCATAAAAATATTTCAGAATTACAAAATATTTTCTACATTCCTTGACAAATACAGTCAATCCCGTTTATGTGCCACAATCAAAGATGCAGATATTTGTAGTTAGTTAAAAATAAAAATATAATATGGTACACAAGCGACTGCGGATACTTAAATGAGTCGTACTAAAAACAATAATTTTTATGTATTTAAAAAAAAAGCCCGTGAGATGCAGCAAAATATAATATAGGCTGTTAAGAGTGATGAGGGAGGGATTTGATTTTCATTTAAGCGGAGTACTACTTAACCGGGATGGACTGTACACATGAATCAGAGGAATATCGAATATTTTCTTAGAAACATTTCTTAAATTGAAAATCGACAAATAAACTATGTTGTCAGTTTTATTAAAATATATTATAATACTTATTTTTGCGTGGTTGACATTTTTTCCTTCTCATACATTTCAGAAATATATTCAATTTATGACTTTTAGCTTTTGAAATCGTCGCGAAAAGACGCTTGTAGGCAAGGCATGCTCGGGGAGATGTAATGGCGTCCGTTTTTATGAATGAATCGAATATGATTTTTGAAAGTACGTTTGCGTTCATGAATGAAAATTTTGTTGTTGTATAATTTACTATAAATTTAGACGTCGGCCATATTGGTTTCTGATGCTTTTTTAAACGATTTTGTTTTTGTAGAACAATATTTGTAATTTTTGCGGGTGACATATCCACATGTAAGTATGTATGTTGTGCATGCATTGTTTGTGTGGGAATGTCATACGCACATATTTACATGCGTACTCATATTGTAAGTATGTATGATGATTTTTGAGACTATTGTTGTTTTTCCAGAAGAATGTTCGTATTTTTTGATTTACATGCGTACGCATATATTATTTCTGTCATACGCACATACATACATACATATGTGTGTACGTAAATATAGAGAAGCGCGCACTTTTTATATTACTGATAAATGATATCTTGATTTGAAATTGATTTGTAATTACATTCATATCTGCAGGATAGATGCGTATGAAAGTTTTAAATGATAAGAGGTGTGATTCACTTACATACATATATTATTATTGTAATATATTATGTTTTTAGGATATTACGGTATATAGCATATTTATGTACATGCATACGAAATTATATAATATTATCAAAGATAAGAAATATTTAAAAAGTAGCTTTTATTTGGGCATTAACTTTAAATATTACCTTGAAAATAGCATAGCGTTGATAACGTTATTATTAAATGTTATCAATTTTGCTTGAATTTACAAAAATTCGCAAAATCATATTCATATCAATTGATATGATAGCATGTAAACGTATAAAAATATAAACCAAAAGGCCAACAGGCGGCTGTAAAAGCAATGTATATTTCTGAGCATAATTTTCATTGAATTCTCCGCCCTGTTCACTCATTTCTGTTAAAGTTTCTCCTGCCGAGCCAAAAGTGGTGAAATCCACTAATAGAAAATTCATGGCTCTTGACAGTTCACATGCTTGTCCCTAGTTGAACCTTCTCTATATTGTACGTTCTCTGATTGTACTCGAAGGAAATGCATTGAGAAATTTTTATAATTGTAAAGTTGAGATAAAAAATAAATCATTCCAAAATCAAAAAGTTATTGTAGAAGGAAGATGTACTTTCCCTGAAAAAGAAACTGATGCATTACAGTTTGAAAAAGTAATACATTTCACAGAGATAATAATAAATCAAGAAAAAAATTTAAACAAGTTGGAAGATCTAAAAATACACAAAAATATAAATTATGGCATAAGCAAACTAATAATATTATTAATAGCAATAGTAATATTGGTAAAATGTATAATATATAAGAGAAAGAAAAATACAAATCTAAATGTAGAGCTGCAAATTCAACGTCTTTCAAATGAGGAAAACACAAAAAAAAGCAAATACCGTAATTGCTCCAATGTCAACATCAAAACATGAACAAAATAAAATAGAAACAACAATGTAACTATACTTTTATAATCATCACTAGTAATAATAAGAAAACTTTGCAGCATTCCATGTTAGATCTTCAATGGAGACCATTGAATCTAGGTGTGGAGGAGTCACATATTGACATACATACACTCAATTATAAATAAATAAACATTATTCACTTCAAGGAAGACTTCAAACTTGAACTCTTTTTTGAAATAAAAGAAGCTTGGTTACACATTTTTGCTGATCAAGCAAATAGCGATTTGGAATGCATGCAAATATTTATAAGAACATATCGCTCATTTGCTGCAAGACCGGCATAAGTCAAAAAAATTCATTCTCCAGAAAACGCGTTTAAAGTTTTCAACTGACTACAACCTTACACCTCTTCTCAAGCGGAGCATATAAGAGGTATTCATATGAATTTTTCACTCAACATGAAGTATGATATAACGAACAATTCTGCAGCATTAACTCAAAATCAGCGTTTTTTGAATTATGCCGGTCTTGCAGCAAATGAGCGATATGTACATACAAAGGTACATATAGTATAAGTGCCAGCGAGCACACTACAATGAATGTAATATTTATGTATAAGAAGATTTTTAGGTGAAATTAGATTCATTGCTTTGAAAAGAATTTGTTTGTTTACATTTTTTTCCCTTTGTAGTGTCTAAATCAGCTGTGATAATGTAAGAGATTTCCAATGCTGACAAGTAGATGGCGCAAAATTAGAGTCGCACAGAAAGATTTTGCGTGGATCAGTTTCAAATCATTTCAATGAAGTGATTTGGAACGGTCATTTTTGTATTGTGAAATCTTGAAAAATTTATAAGATTAGTGGGATAAACCACTCAACAGTCGAAATCGTGTGATTAAGTGTCGGTCTGAACATGGTATAACACTGTTACATTTTCTGGAATTTTCAATAAAATGGGATAATACTGTTACAAAAAGTAGTATTAAGTTGTATTTGTATTGCTATATGCATCCCTTATTATGAACAATAGCTGTAGGTATATGGAATAGCATTTGTCTTGTTGTAGACATCTGGCGCCGCGGCTGTCTGCTTGCGTCTGGCGCCGTATAGCATTATGTTCTGGTAATTTCCAGACGCAATATTCTAGAAGGACACGTCGGCATCAGCGAAGTGCGTGGCTATATAAGCCGTGGCAGCGCCAACGTAATCAACCAGTGCTAAGAGTAAACTGATATAGTGTAGACGAGTTGTGAAATAAAGAGTTGTTGAATTAAATTAAACAGTTTTGGTTTTATTTGTCAATCCAGAGATACGAACCTAACAAAGTAAACTAGCAAGCAGTAAATTCGTAACAATTGGTGTCAGAAGTGGGATTGTCAAATAATCCAAATTCAAGATGGTTAAATTCGGAGAATTGAGAATTCAGCAATTAAAAAAGGAACTGGAGGAGCGTAATTTGCCGATAAGCGGGCAAAAGGCGGATCTGCAGGCACGATTACGTAAAGCAATGGAAGCGGATGGAATTAATGTGGACGAGTTCGAATTTGTTGGGCCAGAAACTTCTACAAAGGTAGAAGAAAAAGTAGAAGAACAACGAACATCATCGAGTGTGGACACGAACATGCTGTTAGTGGCTATTAAGCAAATGGCAGAAAATGCAGTGCAAACAGAAAATCGTCTGGCACAGCAAATGACGCAAGTAGCTGAAAATGCAGAAAATGCAGTACAAACAGGAAATCATCTGAAAATACATCACAGTTAGAGTCTCGCCTTACACAACAAATAACTGAAAATAATACGCAGTTAGAAAAGCGTTTGGTACAACAGATTACAGAAAATAATACACAAGTGCAAGAGAAATTTTCAAAATTTGAAGACGAATTAAGCACAATAAAAAATGACGAAGAAAATTTAAGATCAGAATTTCTTCAACTGAGTAATCGTGTGCGAGAACTGCAACTACATGGCCCTGCACCATCAACAAATAATCAAAGATTGAAGGCACCCACATTCGATGGAAGTATTCCATTTCAAATTTTCAAACTTCAGTTTGAAAAGACAGCAATGGCCAATAACTGGAATGCAGTGGACAAAGTGGCGTCCTTGTTTGTATCATTGAAAGGACCTGCGGCAGAAATTCTTCAGACTATTCCAGACTGTGAACGGGACAACTATGAGGCATTGATGAGTGCGATAGAAAGACGATATGGTAGTGAGCACCGGAAACAAATATACCAGATCGAACTGCAAAATAGGGGTCAGAAGATGAACGAGTCATTGCAAGAGTTCGCAACTGAAATAGAACGACTGGCTCATTTGGCAAATGCAGATGCACCTGTGGATTACATTGAGAGGGTAAAAATTCAATGTTTCATAAATGGAATTCGTGATGTGGACACCAAACGCGCCACATATGCATTGCCAAAAAGAACGTTTGCTGAAACGGTTTCGCACGCCCTCACACAGGAAACAGCTTCCCTACTAAGTAAACCAGCACACAAAGTACAAAGAGTTGAAATGGAACAACCGGCGCTGATGGAAGAAATATTGAAGACTGAAGACAATTGCTGCACCGCGAGTAAATACAACAGGAAGATGTTTCAACTGTGGAAAAGCGAAATTGCCCGAAATTGCAATATAAAAGTAAACCCATCAAAACGGAAACAACTAACAGATAACGAGGACGGAGCATCCACATCTCACAAGTCGTTAAACTAAAACGGAACAGTTCAAAGGGGCGTGAGCTGGTTCCCACAACTATTTGCCCCGCCATCTCGATATCACAAATAGGTCGCCATGACAACAATCTTACTATCAACGGCATCGTAAATGGACGACTGTCAACGCTTACTTTGGATACTGGTGCCACACATTCAATTATCCGACCGGATGTGGTGAGAGGAACGGTTGAACCATTAGTTGGTTGCAAGCTTCGAACGGCCACTGGAGAGGAAGCAGCTGTTGCGGGAAAAGTGTTTTGCGAAGTCATGATTGGTACCCTGGAAGTTAATCACACCTTCATCGTAGCAGAAATCACGGATGAAATTATAATGGGAGTAGATTTCATGATTGATCACGGGGTTACTTTGGATTTAAGCAAGCAAATGCTGTTTTGCCAGAACATGGAGATGCCTATAAACACCGGATATGTGACCAACGTTGAAAGTAAGAGGGTGATTGTTGATGATAATCAGAGTATTCCACCAAAATCTGAGGCGATTGTATGGGCTAAAGTGAATGGAGCAGGTGGGACTGAAGAGTTGTGGATTGTGGAACCAACAAAAATAGATACACCCATATTGGTAGGAAGAACGCTTGTGAAAACTAGAGAAGACGCCACCATTCCGGTCAGAGTAGTGAATGAATTCAACACGCCTATAAGTCTGAAGAAAGGAGCAGTAATTGGACAGTGCCAGAATATAAGTGCAATAGCACGATGCGAACACAACCGAAGCCTACTATTGAGCCACAACATATAAGTCCTACACTCCTAAACAATTTGCTGAACGAGGTGCATAGAAATGAAAAATTAAAAGCAGAAAAACTATTAGAAAAATACGCATCCATATTTGCAAACGAAGGAAACACAGGAAGAACCGGCATTGTCAAATATCGCATAAATACCGGAGACGCTAAACCAATCCGACAAGCTCCGCGTAGGGTTCCACTAGCAAAACGTGAGGATGCTAACAAAATTATTGAAGACATGCACAAAAACGGTGTAATCGAACCTTCAATAAGTCCATGGAGCTCTCCTATCGTCTTAGTTAAAAAGAAAGATGGTAGCACCCGTTTCTGCGTAGATTATAGGAAGTTGAATAATGTCACAAAGAAAGACAGTTATCCTCTACCAAGAATCGACGATACATTAGACACCTTCTCTGGAGCGAAATGGTTTTCTTCATTAGATCTACAAAGTGGATATTGGCAAGTCGAGATCGATGAATGTGACCGTGAAAATACCGCTTTCAGTATGGGCGACGGGTTATGGGAATTCTCTGTGATGCCATTTGGGTTATGTAATGCGCCTGCAACGTTCGAGCGACTGATGGAACATGTGTTAAAAGGACTCAACTGGAAGACATGTTTGGTGTATCTTGATGACATTATCATCATGGGAAAAAGTTTTGATGATCATCTGAAAAATCTAGAGGAAGTCTTTCAGCGAATAGCATCAGCCGGATTACGCTTGAATCCCAAAAAGTGTTCATTATGGAAGAAGCAGGTCACATATCTCGGACATAAAGTGTCAACTGAGGGGATACACACCGAGAAGGGAAAAATAAAAGCAGTTAAAGATTGGCCTCAACCCACCAACATACATGAACATTTGCGAACGTGGCTAGAAGTTTACATGATTTAACAAAGAAGAATCGCCCGTTTGTATGGCAGTTGGAACAAGAAAAAGCGTTTGAGCAGCTGAAAGAACTACTTTGTACGGCACCGATGTTGGCTTATCCAATACCTGGAAAGAAATTCATCCTGGATACAGATGCGAGCGCTTATGGAATTGGAGGTGTCCTGTTTCAGCTCATCGACGGACAAGAAAGAGTAATTGGGTATTACAGCAGAGTGCTCGGGAAACCAGAGAAAAACTACTGTGTGACGCGAAAAGAACTACTAGCTGTGGTGGAATGTGTAAAACATTTCCACAAGTATTTGTATGGACAACGATTCTTGCTGAGGACTGATCATGCAGCATTAAAATGGTTATTACAGTTTAGGAATCCGGAAGGCCAAATTGCACGATGGATCGAAAGATTACAGAATTACGACTTCGAAACGGAACATCGAAAGGGGATTCACCACAAAAATGCGGATGCATTATCACGTCGCCCTTGTCCACTGGAATGTAAACATTGCTCCAAGTCAGAAGGAAAAGAAGGTATAATCAACGTGCGATTACTGAATATAGAACCTGAAGATGATTGGACTCCTCACCGCATCAGAATCAATCAGCTGGAGGACCCTGATCTTGCAAAGCTGATAATAGCCAAAGAAAATGGGGTACGACCACCAAAGGAACAAATAAGTAGCGAGAGTCCAACGGCAAAAGCATATTGGGCCCAATGGAACAGCATAAACCTCGTTAATGGATACCTTCATCGTACCTGGGAAAGTGAAGATGGCAAACAGTCTCGTCTGCTGATCATAGTACCGAAGTTTATGATCCCGAAAGTATTGAAAGAATATCACAATGGACCTAGTGGAGGGCACCTTGGAATTACAAAAACTATAGAGAAGATTAAACAACGGTTCTACTGGATCGGTTGTCGAGATTCCATAGCAGAATGGATAAGTAATTGCGTAGAGTGCATGGCAGCTAAAGGTCCTAAAGCCAAAAGTCGCGGTAGGCTACAACAGTACAACGTGGGATCACCATTTGAACGAGTCGCAATGGATGTTGCAGGTCCGTTCCCAACCAGTACGGCCGGAAACAAATATCTACTGGTTGTCATGGACTATTTCAGTAAATGGCCAGAGATATATGCCTTACCAAACCAAGAAGCGAAGACAGTAGCCGAAGCGTTTGTAGAAAATTGGATAACAAGGTTCGGAGTGCCCGTCGAATTACACTCAGATCAAGGCAGGAATTTCGAATCTTCCATTTTCCAAGAAGTCTGTACATTATTGGGCATCCACAAGACACGGACAACAGCGTTACATCCACAATCAGATGGAATGGTGGAGAGATTCAACCGAACGCTCGAAGAACATCTGCGGAAAATCGTTGATAAAGATCAACGGAATTTGGGCAAGTGCATCCAGATGTTCCTGCTGGCGTATCGTTCAGCGAAGCACGAGACAACTGGTTACACGCCAGCAAAGATTATTTTTGGATCTGATCTGCGACTCCCTGCTGATCTTAAGTTTGGAACGCATCCTACAGCTGTAAGAAATGATGGAGATTATTGTTCTGCCTTAAAGGAAGAAATGAATGAATTGCATCTAATGGTAAGACAGCATACGCATCTGATGAGCAATAAGATGAAGGACCGGTTCGATCAAGCGGCAAATTCAAAAGGTTTTGAAGAAGGTGATCTGGTCCTGTTGTACAATCCACTTCGAAAGAAAGGCTTGTCCCCGAAACTGCAGACATCCTGGGAAGGACCCTATATGGTGATGAAACGACTTAATGACGTGGTATACCGCATACAAAGAAATGGAAAAGCACGATGTAAAATGAAAGTAGTACATTTGGAGAGGCTCGCCCCATTTGGTTCAAGAGGATTTGTGCCTAATCGGGACGATTAGTGGAGGGCAGTGTTACAAAAGTAGTATTAAGATGTATTTGTATTGCTATATGCATCCCTTATTATGAACAATAGCTGTAGGTATATGGAATAGCATTTGTCTTGTTGTAGACATCTGGCGCCGCGAAACAATAGACATATGGCATTATGTTCTGGTAATTTCCAGACGCAATATTCTAGAAGGACACGTCGGCATCAGCGAGAAGTGCGTGGCTATATAAGCCGTGGCAGCGCCAACGTAATCAATCAGTGCTAAGAGTAAACTGCTATATTGTAGACGAGTTGTGAAATAAAGAGTTGTTGAATTAAATTAAACAGTGTTGACTTTATTTGTCAATCCAGAGATACGAACCTAACAAAGTAAACTAGCAAGCAGTAAATTCCTAACAATAATAAAAACTACTATGTAGTATTTATTGATCAGTTCACACATTACTGTGTGACATATTTAATAAAAAGTTTTTGGGGTGAAGCTGTTTTAACAGCAACTTATTTAGTTAATAGGTCCCCAAGTAGAGCTTTGGAAAATATAAGAAAAACACCATATGAGATGTGGCATAAAAAGAAGCCAATATTTACAAATTTTTGGATAAACTGTATACGCACTAAATAAAGTGCGTAAGCGAAAATTTGATGAGAAATCTATCAAGACTATACTCGTTGGGTATGAGCCAAATGGCTATAAATTGTGGAATGAGGAATCGAGAAAATTTATGATAGCTAGAGATGTAGTGGTGGACGAAAAAAATATAAAATCTATGACCTTAAATGAAAATGACTCTGTGGTAAAACATAGTGATGTTAGCAGAAGTCATGATTCTCCAATTGAAGAGAATGAAGAGTCAAATTTTCCATCACAGGAAATGAATGAATCAATGGATTCAAAGTCTGGTGAAAACTCAAATGAAAATTCCACTTGTCTCGAGAATACCGATCCAGTAGTTGAAACTGGTGATAATATACAAGAAAATGAAAATCAACAAGTCAGACGCCGTGAGAGAAATAAAGATAAACCAAAATTATCATATAGATTTTTAGAAAAATGTCTTATGAATACCCAATTATGTTTAAGTGATATTCCCAATACATATGAGGAAATTAAATTTCGCGATGACAGAACCTTGTGGGAGGAAGCCATTCAAGATGAACTAAATTCTCATTTTGTAAATAATACATGGTGCTTAGTGCAAAGGCCTATGGATAAAAACATAGTAGATTGCAAGTGGGTTTTTAGTTTGAAGCAAGATGAAAATGGTAATTTACTAAAATACAAGGCAAGACTGGTAGCAAGGGGCTTCACCCAGGAATATATGATGGATTATGATGAGACCTTTGCACCTGTTGCGCGAATTTCTAGTTTCAGATTTCTTTTAGCATTTTCTAATCAATATAATTTACTTATCCATCATATGGATGTAAAAACAGCGTTTTTATATGGAACTTTAAAGGATGAAATTTATATGAAGGTTCCAAAAGGTTTAAACCAGTATGATGGAAATAAAGTATGTAAACTAAATAAAGCTATTTATGGCCTTAAGCAAGCTGCACGATGCTGGTTTGAGGTTTTTGAAAGTGCACTTAAAAATTTTGGTTTTCAGAATCTAGAAGTAGACCGATGTATATATATTTTAAATAAGGGAGATATAAGTAAAAATATATATATACTAAATATTATATGTTGACGATGTGGTAATTGCCACCAGTAGTTCCGAAAGTATGTCTAAATTTAAAACTTATCTTTCAAGTACGTTTCAAATGACAGACTTATGTGAAATACGACATTTCCTTAGAATAAAAATTGATCGAAAAGATGATCAAATTTGTCTCAGTCAATCTGCATATATTAAAAATGTTTTAAAGAAATTCAAAATGGAAGATTGTAATCCAGTTAGTACCCCTCTTCCAAGTAAACTAAATTATGAGGACTTGCAAGCTGAAGAACCGTGTGAGGCACCATGTAGGAATTTAATTGGCTGTTTAATGTATATAATGTTGTGCACACGTCCGGACTTGAGTACATCAATAAGTATCTTAAGCCGGTATACTAATAATAATAATAAAAAATTATGGCAATGTCTTAAACGAGTTTTAAGATACCTAAAAGGAACTGTTGACTTAAAGATATCGTTCAAAAGGAATCTTAAAGTGAAGAATATTCTTATAGGGTATGTCGATTCTGGTTGGGCTGGAAATGAGACTGATAGGAGAAGTACTACAGGATATATATTTAAAATGTTTGGAAATTGTTCAATTTTCTGGAGTACTATGAAACAAAAATCAGTAGCTGCTTCATCTACCGAAGCCGAATATATGGCCTTATTTGAAGGTGTTAGAGAAGCATTATGGCTAAAGTCATTAATAAATGAAATTAAGTTAAAATTAAATGGCCCAATAGATATTTTTGAAGACAACCAAGGTTGTATTAGTATAGCCAATAATCCTACTTGCCACAAAAGAACTAAGCACATAGATATTAAATATCATTTTACCAGGGAACAAATTGAAAACAAACTAATCTGCGTCAAGTATATTTCCACAGATTTCCAATTGGCAGATATTCTAACGAAGCCACTACCAACAGCTAGATTCACTGCACTGCGAGACCAACTGGGACTAACTGGATCTTCAGCCTGAACATAATTCACCTTTAAAACCAAGTCAAACTGGGTCTCTTGGCATATACATATATATATATATATATATATATATATATATATATATATATATATTTAACAATAATCAAACTAAAATAATTTCAGTCTAACCATTGCTGTTTATATAAACGAATCTTGTTAATTTATGTTTTTTTTATTGATCTAATTGGGTTTTACTGGGTTTCCCCAATTCTTTGCAGCAAATGCTGGATCAAAAAAGAAAGAGTCCCCAGAGAAGAAAAATAATACAACCATTTGAATATGCACACACTCGTCTGAAAATTATGTATCTTTTGTTATTCCTTAATTTTGTATCAGTGTAACTTTTGAGGTGGCGTGTTGAGAATACCAAAAGTCACACTTGTACACATACACATTGTGTGTGTGTGGAAAGGGAATGAACAATGAAAATCACAGAGAGAGGCAAAGCTCTCTCTTCTCTTTGTTCTCTCCCTCTCTGCCTAAGAACATTTTTGCTTCATTTTTTGTATGCACATGCGTGCCCCTTTTACCATGGATAAATTGATACGAAACTCTTTGATTCGAGAGAGCGCTGTCAAAGTCCACATTTTTTATAACATTTGCCAATGATGCCACTATGGAAGAAATGTGTTAGGGAATTTTTAGTAAATGTTTTGGAAGTTTGTAATTTCCACACCACCGCTGAGGTATACAAAAGACGCGTTACCGAAGTTAGTTTTGGGTGCTCGGTTCCCCTATAGGCCTATATCACCCATATAGGTACAAAATAAAATCACAACATTTATTTGTACTTATAATTTATAATTATAGTAATATTTACATCTACTACGTTACTCCAAACAACATATTAAATATTACAATACTATATACTAAATTACATTATATTTCGCAAGTATGATATATTTTTTATTATGCAATAAATTGCATCTAAAACAAGATCAAAATAGGCACAATTTATGAAAAAATATTTCGAAATTTCACTAAATAACTATATTTTTCTACTAATTAAAATTATTTACGAAAATGGATCCATCCTTCGGGAAATTGAAACTCCTACGCAACCAGCCACACACTTATTTTTAGTTCTCGGCATTTTCCTATAATACGTTAGGAAAACATAATATATTTATATACATGTATTTACGATGGTTTTAATAATACACTTACCAACTTTATTTTTAGTAAAAACACTTATACACTGTATTTTTAATAAAAAAACACTATATTTTCACAACACAATTACTTATGTATTCCACAATGAAAAAAAAAACGAACTGATTTTGTCAGTTATTTTTAATGGGATTTTGTCTGGCAGTTCATTGTTTTGTTTGTCACCTGATTCGTAGCCCATGAACTTTCAGTGTTGCCATACCAAACCGTGAGATCATGGGCTCTCTCAGAAAGCGAAGAGAGGAGTTTCGGATCAATTTATCCATGCCTTTTACTTACTTGCAGACAACGAGAGCGTGCGGTTGTGTTAAAGAAATAAATAACTAAAACGACAATTAAAGTGTTTTTCATTTTACTATTTTGGCAAATAGGGCTGGTGTGTTTCCTGGAGTTGATATAAAACATTAATTATATAAATTCCATACAAATATTTTAACGAATGCAAAAGTGAACAATAACAAGTCGCTTACACGTTTGCTAACAGCTACCCGTCTTGCAGGGTATTTTGAGACTAACGATAGAGACTGTTTAGTGAATAGTAACTAGTCACAAATTGAGCTTTACCTCAAAATGTCTCAAATAGAGACTAGAGACTGGTTACAGAATCCCGCTATACAGTAAATGTGAAAAATAAAGATCAAGCTCGGTTGAAATAAAGAGCCAAACAAAGAAGCTTGAGTTTTTATTGCACCAAAACTATTAGGGGTTTCACGTAGTCTCATAAAGTTATAAGTTGTAACCATCGGAAAACATAGCGTCCAGAGTTGTATTTGCGTAAACTTACTTTAGTATGCAATCCAACAACAAATTTTTTAAACTAGTATAAAAATGTATGATTTTACGATGCTTTATGACACGTTGTGAGTACCCCACATATTTATTTCCATACGTTTCTGTCGGTTTTTTCTTGCAATCGTGGTATATACATATGTATATATGTTTATAAAAGTGTGTACAATATAGCAAAAAATGCTAAATGCATCTAATTGTGTTTATGCATCGATAACCGTTCGATGAGAGAGCGGAAAATAATTATACATATAGATGTTTATAATGTATATATATGTATATAATGTGTTATATATTGATAGATTATGAATATTTGTTCCCAGGTAAATATGTATTAATCGTTTTTATAAGGATCTTTTTATTAAGAGATTGAGTACAGTAAATGTAAAGAGCATAAAGGTGAGTGTGAGTGCGGTAAAAATTTCCGGGGGAAATATGCAAATGTAACAGTAAATATGTGTACATACATAAATTTCGCTTATTATCTTTTGTGGTTCTCTCTTTTGCCTTTGCTTGTGTTTTAAGCGATCCTGCTTGTTGCTTTTTTTTGTCTTGTTTTTTTAGCCCAAGGGGTATCGCTTGAGATTCGCAAAGAGGAATACTTGACTTATATAAATTTTGTTGTTTTTTTTTTGGTATTTTATTTTGTGGTGTGTTTGGAGATACGAATTAAGCGGAAAGGCAGATCGTTGAACATCGACGTTATTTAATTTATGTATGTACCATTTGATTGTTTAATTACATAGGCATGTACACATATCTGTGTAATGGAATAAAAAACCCGGAAATATATGCACGTATGTGTTGCACTTATTATTATATATATTTTAAATATACACCACACAACACACCACTCACAAAGCAACACTGGCACACTCACACTCACAACACTCATCAACTGGAAGCAGTAGTCTACACCCACACACGCACCAATACATGCCGTACATCAACCCACCATAACTCTCCACAGCCCAACCAGCAAAAGCCCTCGTCCTGGAAGAGGCCGCTTCCCTTTCGATCACGATCTACGAGCGATACACAACAGCTGACGGTTTTTGGCTATTTTCGGCGCGCAGCAGATTTTCTCGTTTTTTCTCCAACCATCTTGCCTCATCGGTTGATCTTCAACGCGCAGCAGTTCATCCAATCTAATTTCGATTTTTTTTATATATATGTATTATTTGGTGCAGCCTCCATTGGTATCCGACCAAGGAGCCCAAGAATTCACGGTTTTCCATACATTTACTGTCACTTCACTGGTATCTGACCAGGGAGATTTTTTTCTTTAACATTATACTTTAAATATTGTAAACGCAATTGTAAAACTTGTGAATATCTTAACGAATTAAAAGGCAATCATTTGGCCATAACAAAAAAGGCTTTATTCCGGAGTGGGTGCTAAGGTGTAAGTGCTAAAGAAAGTATCTATGTACGTATGTAAGTGGTAAAGTAACTATGGTCCTTCGAGCCATTCTGAATGGCACTATGGTGAAAAACTAGCAAACTAGTTTAACTAAAAATATAAAAAAAGAGAAAGGAAGTACTAAAGAAAAAATTGGTGACAAGATGACAAAAATTTGATAAATAACTAAAAAGTGCTTAGTGGAAAACATACAAGTGTAGTGAAACAGAAAACAGGTACAAATACAAAGTGCTAAAGTGCTCGAAAATTGAAAAAGAGCATAGTGAAAAGAAAATATATATATTTATGTTATATACATATAAGTGTAAGTGAAAAAAAGAGGGAAAGTGCATACAAATATACAAGTACAGCATAACAATAACAAAGTCATTATTGCGTGCTGGCGCAAACCCTACAGCGAAGTTTAGAGCAAAAAAAAAAGCAAAAATATATACATGCACACATATATAAATCATTTGCCTAACATATAAGTAACAGTGCGGTGGCAAAAATTAGCAGTTATAAAAAACAAAAGAAAACGGGCGCGAAATATAAATAATATATATATATTATAATATATATATAATCAAACGAATACGGGCGCGCATCAAAAAGCAATATATGTAATTAATTACATATTAATATATAAATCGGGCGCGGAATAAAAACACAAACAACAACAAGCCAGCAAGCAAGGAACCCACCGAACTATCCGAGGGCAGGATTACAGGGAGAAAAACTTTCCGACCCACACTTTGGCCAACACTAATCCCCAAAATCCCATGACGGATATCAAAGTGAGTCCTATCGATTCCTTTTAATATTTCATTTTTCATTTCTCAATTTCTGCATATACATATGTATATTATTACGATGAAATTTTGTGACAAGTTGATTTAACTTTCATAGAATAACTCATTAAGTTATTCTCACTTTATTTATTGGTTTTGCAAAAAAAAATACCGGTTATCAAACAGTTATAAGTAACTTTTGGTAAAAACGGAAATACTGCAAAGAAAACAGTTGGGTATAACCGACAATATATACATATATGTATTATATATATATATGTATTATATATATTATATATATATATATTAGGGTGTGTCATTCTGAGGCAACCTTTTATTTTCAACTGAAAAACAGGCTCTAAACTTTCGAAAATGTGTAAAGAAAAGTCACTCAAAAGATGAGCTCTTAATATTAATATTAAGAGGTGCCTCTTTCAAATTTTCTGTTTTCCATATAAATAACATGAAAAAAAATCATTTTTTTTTTGTGGTGGTTATTGTGCGGAGGTTTTATATGTGCACGCGATGGCTGCCAGTAGGGATGGTAAACTCAATTCCGGTTCTACTCGAGAATCGAGTTTTCTCGTTAAAAAATCGATTTTTCAGAATCGATCTTCAGTAGTCGAAGTCGATTAAGAATCGGTTCTTGACATTCGAAAAACACATCTGCGTTCGATCTGTGTGAATTCGTTTCGCCCATACACTCCACACAAATCCATTTTGGATTCGTTCTTCACATAGTGAACACGTGCAACAGGCAAACGGAACATTTCTTCAAAATTCATTTCTGATGTAGCACTTTTATCGATTTCTTTGTATTTATTATATTATATATATATTATTAATAAGTTATTCCAACTTTTATTTTTCTCAATTTTATTCTTATAACGGGTGATTTTTTTGAGGTTAGGATTTTCATGCATTAGTATTTGACAGATCACGTGGGATTTCAGACATGGTGTCAAAGAGAAAGATGCTCAGTATGCTTTGACATTTCATCATGAATAGACTTACTAACGAGCAACGCTTGCAAATCATTGAATTTTATTACCAAAATCAGTGTTCGGTTCGAAATGTGTTTATCGACAAATTTTGTTCAGCGATGAGGCTCATTTCTGGTTGAATGGCTACGTAAATAAGCAAAATTGCCGCATTTGGGGTGAAGAGCAACCAGAAGCCGTTCAAGAACTGCCCATGCATCCCGAAAAATGCACTGTTTGGTGTGGTTTGTACGCTGGTGGAATCATTGGACCGTATTTTTTCAAAGATGCTGTTGGACGCAACGTTACGGTGAATGGCGATCGCTATCGTTCGATGCTAACAAACTTTTTGTTGCCAAAAATGGAAGAACTGAACTTGGTTGACATGTGGTTTCAACAAGATGGCGCTACATGCCACACAGCTCGCGATTCTATGGCCATTTTGAGGGAAAACTTCGGACAACAATTCATCTCAAGAAATGGACCCGTAAGTTGGCCACCAAGATCATGCGATTTAACGCCTTTAGACTATTTTTTGTGGGGCTACGTCAAGTCTAAAGTCTACAGAAATAAGCCAGCAACTATTCCAGCTTTGGAAGACAACATTTCCGAAGAAATTCGGGCTATTCCGGCCGAAATGCTCGAAAAAGTTGCCCAAAATTGGACTTTCCGAATGGACCACCTAAGACGCAGCCGCGGTCAACATTTAAATGAAATTATCTTCAAAAAGTAAATGTCATGAACCAATCTAACGTTTCAAATAAAGAACCGATGAGATTTTGCAAATTTTATGCGTTTTTTTTTTAAAAAAAGTTATCAAGCTCTTAAAAAATCACCCTTTATTTATTACTTTTCGTTTGCCATATTGCCAATTGATTTTTTATAAGATCAATAAATTCTGATACGAAATCTTTATAAGGGGGGAGCCTGCTTTAGAAGCTTCAAACAAACGATTTATTTTTTGTGCTTAAATCTCTTTAAAAAGTATCTAACAATATTTCCCCAAAGTTATAGATTGGAATTCGAAATATTGTCGAAGCTAGAAGGGAAATAGTGACCGAGCGTCTAACAGGTATATGAGCGAAATTTTACACTTTTTTTTGAATTTTCTTAGTTTAACTAAAAGATAAATGATTAAAAAATCACTTGAATCAATTATTTCTTTCCCTCCCAAAAAATCGATTTTTTGAAGCTTCTAAAGCAAGCTACCCCTTTACCCTTGCCATTGTACGTCCGCGACATTCACTGTTCAGCGACACGAGAGAAATGAGATTTTGTCCGCACACAACGCCATACACGAAACACATGTGCGCGCACCGATCGTAAAAAATCAAACACTTTTGCGAACATGGATCGGCACGAGCACAAGCCCATACACGAGTAAACCGCACGCGCACACATACCGCACTTGTGTGTCGTGTATGGGCATTTTTACGTAGGAGCAATAACCGGTCGACTACACGTTCGCTAAGAAATATCCGTCTTGCAGGGTATATGAAAAAGGCATAATAACAAATCCCTACTATGAATTATATAAGAAGGAATCGATTTACAGTAAA
Source organism: Bactrocera dorsalis (assembly GCF_023373825.1). Lineage (NCBI taxonomy): Eukaryota > Metazoa > Arthropoda > Insecta > Diptera > Tephritidae > Bactrocera > Bactrocera dorsalis. Next base: position 70,178,507 of record NC_064303.1, on the reverse strand, counting down.
TAATAACCTTATTTTATAACAACAATCTACTATATAGACGGTTATAGAAAAAAAGTTACAACACTAAATATGTCTGCCCATATAATTTATATATTAAGGTATATTCATTTGTTAGAGGTTAAACAATGATGAAAATAAAATAAGCAGGCCTATCTACTGCTAACAAATGGGTAACAATTAAGCTAGGAATGTTTGTATTATATAGGTAAAAACTGTTAACCCAAACAGAAGCCCTCTTTTCTTATAACTGTTAAGATTAACATATTGGTAACTCATTTCCTAGCACAGGAGGTAAAACATAGCTAGAATAGAAAAGAATAGAATATTTTTAATTGAGGTAATGCACCGCGACCTAGGGTCTATTGTGTCCTCTCCTATATCACTTGACCTCCCAGAGCCCCAGTAGCCTTAACAGTTCCAGTAGCTTTCCGGGCTCTAGTGAGGTGATGTGATCCCTGCTGATATAAACGGAATCCAGGGCCTTGAGCCTTTTTCCACAGATTGCTGTGCAATCTAGGATTAGGTGAGCTGGTGTTTCCTGTTCCGGGTCGCAGAACCGCCAGTTAGCGCAGGAGACCATGCCCATGTTGGACAGGTGCTTCCTGAGCTTACAATGCCCTGTGTAGATTGAAACGAGGAGACGGAGTGTCTCACCGGGGAGGTTAATTAATTCTTTAAACCTGGAGCGGTTATACCCACCTAGAAGCAGCTTGGCGTGGCTGCACAAGGACAACGTCCGGTGTGTTTTACGTGGGTACCACGGCGCTCAAAAGCACAGCGGATCAAATCAATGCGTTGATCAGCGCCCTGAGAATGCTAAGCATTTTCAGTACCAATTGGCAGTGTGGAATGGATACACTAACCACCTTGGTCGGGTTCGAGGCCCATCTAAAACCTCTGCCGTGCTTTGGGTCCGGCACCCGGTTGCAATGCAACTCCACATTCAACTGAAAAGTCAGGTCTTCCCATCCTTGACTTGCGTCACATATCTGATGCCTACCCCGTTCACACGGACAATCGGTGGACGAAACGGCGACAATCTACCTTTCAGCAGCATTGCCAACGTTTTGTCCATCGATATGTCAACCCCCACACCTAAACCCCAAGAATTAACGATCTCTAAGAGATCTCCTCCCGCCCGTTCTAATTCCAACCTTTAGCGACCTTCAACCATAAGAAGAAGGTCGTCCGCATACGCGCAACATTTACAGAGTGGCTCGATATGCCCAAGCAGAGTGTCCATCATAAGGTTCCAAATATATGGACCACAGATCGAACCCTGCGGGCAGCATCGGACAACTCCAATCTCCACATTCCCATTCATGTCGACAAGAGAGGCCTTTCTGTCCGAAAAATAACTCCGCCAAAGAGTAATTTCCGGACAGCCAAGCTCCTCCAGCCGTTGCAACACTCGATCCCAGCTTAGGTAGTCAAATGCTCCCTTGAAGTCAACAAATATGCCAAGGACATACTTGTTGACATTCTCTCTAACGACATTCTGCACAAAAAACCACTCGTCCTCTATACTGCGTCCTTTCCTGAACCCAAACTGCCTACCCGACCACATACCCCGCGTTAGCTCCTGAAACCGGTCCACCACGACTCTTTCTAGCACTTTTCCAAGTATTGGAAGGAGACTGATGCCCCGATAAGATCGAGGATCGCTCCTGACCTTATTAGGGGACTTCAGGAGAGGAACAACCCTAGCACTTTTCCAATCGCGTGGAAAGTATTCCTCCCAGGCGCACTTATTATAAATGGCCTCCAGGTATTCCGGAATGAACTTCCGTAAGCTTTTACACATCTCTCCGTTCAAATCATCAAAACCTGGGGACCGTTTAGACCTAACCAGGCCAAAGGCGTACCCCAACCCCCATCATCTAATGGAGGGACAGGCGCCTCTTGTGCTTGAGGTACCTGCACCTCCGTCCTAGGAAAGAACACACCTAACAGAACCCCCGCACACTCTCACCACGACGATAACAAAGTGTCACCGAGGCGAAAAGAGGTGATATCGTCCCTCCTATGACCCCTGCAGATCCTATAGACCTGACCCCAGGGGTCGTTCCTATCCTCTCTAACAAAACTCCTCCACTCTTCCTCTTTAACTTTAACTAAGTAACATCTCTTTATACTCCCTATCCGCACAACTAAATTCATACCTAAGCTGGGACAGCCTATCAGAATTGGACCGTCGGGCGCGTTGAAACTTTCGCCTCAAACGCCTGACAGTCCTCCTCTTCAAGGTTAACTCACGCGTCCACCATTTAATTTTACTAATCTTACGACTTTCACACCTCCTAAATACCCTATCATTTAACCCCCAAACTACCCCGTATAGACGAGCAATTTGCTCGTCAACCCCCAACTCCTCAAACTCACTAAGCGGTATATCGGATACCGCTTCCCTAACCAAGAGTCCATATTGGTTCCAGTCAGTACCAGTGGTACGCCATCGCCGCAATGGACTCTCATAAGGTGAGGGAGGGGATCGAGGGGTAACCATAATTTGAAGCAAATTATGGTCACTCAATCCCCACCCTCCCCTAACCTCCCATCTAACAATGAAAGCCCTACTTGCTGCCTCATTCATAAGCGTCACGTCAATGTCGCTCACGCCCCCAGGCCCATCGAATGTATACCATTCGCTCGGTTCATTCAAAATGTGGAGGCTATTAGCCACCACCCATTCGCTTAATGCCTCGCCTCGACTGTGGCTTTGATATCCCGACGAATGCCGGGATACCTTACTAAACCACATCGATAACCAACCCTAGGATAAATGGGCTGGCCTTCCCTTAAACTCACAGTGCATTGCATTGACGCAACTGGCAGCTTTGTGGCCTTCCTGACCGCACCTCCGGCAGACATCTTATCTAGCCCTACATTCAGCCACCCTATGGTCAAATCCCATACAGCGAAAGCATCCAGCGACGGGGCTATTCGGTCGCACCCTGAAGGAGAACCACTTTATGTAGTACCGACCTGCCTCCAAGAGGGCGGACATCAATTTGTCCGGATCCTCAAGGACGACATTGGTGCTACCGTCAGCGTCCACCTTCCAGGGACGACTGACCATCCTCACGTCAGTCCTCTGGGATGCCGGGCTGAAGTCCTGGAGGTTCAGCCGGAGAAGTTCCTCCATGAATTCTTCATGGGGGATCTCCGTATGGACCCCTTGGACCACCACCCGACGACCCAACTTCCGGTTGACAGAGACGTCCAACCCCACCTCCTCGAATTTTTTGTTATTCGCGACTCTCTCCCTCTCTAGGACGAAGGGAATGCGAATAACCGCCCCACCACCCTTGATAGGCCTAACCTCGTGGATCCTCACACCAAGTGAGGGACCCACCTCCTTCACTACGTTTTTAATCACCTCTTTGGAGGAAGTTGCAGACCCCTTACTCCTGACAACGACCGACCAAGTCTCCACAGGCTTCGGCGTCACCGGTGCAATAGCTTCCAGCACAGGTGCTGGAGGTTGCACAAGGACAGGCGGTTTAGCCTTTCTGTGCATTCCTCGACTAAAAGCGATTTGGTCTCGTATGATGAGATCGCCTTTAGTGCCGCTTGATTATCGCTGAAAATAGCTATGCGCTGGTTGCGATAGTTGCGGCTGTGGTTGACTTCAGCGCACTGACTAATGGCAAAAACTTCAGCATGAAAGATACTTGGGAAGCAGCCCATAGGTATGGACAACTTAGTACGCGGTCCCGCAATACCTGCCCCAATACCTTCCGGTGTTTTTGAGCCATCAGTGTACCACTGAATGGTACTGTCTTCCAGCAGCCTTTTGAGCGTGGAATCATTCCACTCCGTCTTGCTGCCTAGAGTTACTTTAAAATTCTTCTTGAGGTTAATTTTCTTCGTTGTGCCGTCCCTTGGGAAGAGGGCCAGCGGTGTGCTTTCCGCTAGAGCGTCCATCTGTTTAGAGAACATTATCTTCCCTCTTCCGTAGCCTTCTGCTGACATTAGTAGCATGGTGTGCTTTGCTGCTAGATTGATCACCTGATGCAGCGGTGTGAGCTCAAGTATGACTTCCAGTCCCGCCGTGGGGCATGTGCGCATTGCCCCCGAAGCACAAACACATGCAAGTCTTTGCAGGTTTGACAGTTTCCGAATCACCGTTTAGTGAACGGTGGTTTTTGCTGGGTTGATATTTAGCCCTACCGTGTTGCACCAAGTTTAAGCCCCTTTGAACGATGTCACAGAGAGTGTTCTCAAATCTGCCTCTCGCCATTATGACAATGTCGTCCGCGTACCCTTGGCAGCGGATTCCATTGCTGGTGGGCCACGCGAGTAGTTCGTCTACTATCAGGCTCCATAGCAGAGGGGATAAAACTCCACCCTGTGGGCAGCCCCTCGTGGTGACAAGACGAATCCTGCTTTCTCCCACTGTTGTTTCTGCTACCCTAGTGCGCTTCTATCCATCGTTCCTTCTCTCGAGTGCCTTGATCACGCTAGTGTGAGACGCATTATCAAAGCCGCCCTCAATGTCTAGGAAGGCGCAGATCGCAACCTCGTAATTATCCAGCGAATCCTGCAGCTCAGACGTCAGTTGGTACAGAGCAGTATTTGTGGATCTACCCGCTCTGTACGCGTGTTGTCTGGCATGTAGGGGTGCGACCTTCACCGCTTCAGATCTGATATGGTTGTCTATTACTTTTTCCATCCCCTTCAGCATGAAGGAAGTCATATTATAGCTAAGATATTCGGTAACAAATGCTTGTTTACATCTAACAGGTACATATGCATATGCCATACACATAGAAGCGGTGACATAGCATTTAACAACCAATTATAATTGTAATTTTAAAGATTAAGAACTTCTAAGGGGCATTGAGTTACTTTTTTCCACTCGCTGAACAAAATTAACAATTTTTTTAACTAATGCTCAAGAGAAGAGTAAAAACCAGCTAATAGCACGTACAGACGTCAGCGCTACACCTTTGCCTCCTTTGTGTTTACAGCATCAGAGGTAAACAGTTTTTAATTAAGTTTTGCTAATTAAATTATGTGCAAGTATACCTCTCCCCTCCGATGCCCGGGCGAGGTCGGAGGTATAAATCGCCTTCTCTCCGTATACCGGCTCTGCGGACGAGTGACCAACCCTTTCCGGATTACTCGTGGGACCAAAACATGAATGTAACAAACAACTTAACAACAACAACAACAACTACAACAACAACCATGACGACGACAACAGCGACGACTACGGACATGAATTATAGGAATCCGATCACGGAATCCGTAGAGGACGAATTGCTTGCCTCCAGCCAGGAGACAAGTAAGAGTACTACCGGACGTACCAACCAAAGTACACCGGTAGATACAGCAGACAAACCATCAAACTTAAAGTAGGAGGCGTCCACCTCCAAGGCTGCCATGAGCACCAACCAAAGTGCACGGGCGGCTAAAGACAGCAGAAAGAAACGAAAAAAATCCCAGAATCAGCTGAGGAAAAACCGGTACCAGAGGGCGGTCTTCATACTAGGGAAGATAGCCAAAGATCAGGCAGCCGGTACCCCAGTTGATGAGGCTGAAACAAAGCGCCTCAAATCTATGCAGGTCCTATATGCAGGTGGCCATAATAGATGGGAAATCCTCCTCTCCGAGCACTATTCAGGAGAGATGGGTGGAGATAGATGTCAGATTGTCGAGTATGGTGCTAAGCTATGTACTCGACAATCCTGCGGGTCCCCACCCGGAGTTTGACTCCTTTGAGACCCTCAGGGGCTACAGGGTCATCAAGTGCGCGGACCAGGCCTCGCTGGATTTTCTGACGGGTAGTGTTGCTAAAATTAGCAACGCCTTTGTAGGCCTCCAATTGAGGCTTATACCCGCCAGGGATATTCCAAAGAGGCCTCGGGCTCGCATTTGGTTACCCCCACTAGAGGAGCCAGGCGAAAAACTCCTGAGGTGCATTAAGCTGCAGAATAAATCTATACCTGGTATAGTTGAGTGGCAGCTTATAAAGGAGGAAAACCCGAACAAATCAAGCAAGCCAATACTAGTAGCCATTTGTGATGAGTCCATTGAGGCTCTGAAGAAGACTGACAACAAAATCAGCTTCGGAATACGCAAGGCAAGAATAAAAATCTTCCAAGGCGACAAAGCGGCTGACGAAGACGACACGGAAGAGGTCGACGACGCCAGCCAGTTGCTAAGGAATGTGGGCATTGAAGAACCCCGAGATGCCCAATAACAACAACATAAGATGCGTACAGATTAACCTGCAGCACTCGAAGAGTGCTACAGCGAATCTGACAACCCTCGTGAACGAGGGGGGCATCGACATCAGCCTAATACAGGAGCCCTGGGTCAATGAAGACTCCATAAAAGGACTAAATAGCAGCAATTATAACCTGTTTTACACGCGGAACAGAGGTAAACCTCGGGCATGAATTCTTATCAATAAAAGTATAAATGCATTTCTTTGTCCTAATTACAGCACAGCAGATATCACAGTGGTGAAAGTGGAACAGAAGGAAAAGCCCTTCTTCTTGGTCTCGGCCTACTTGGCCCATGACGAAGATATACCACCGGCCCCGCTCACCAAGCTAGTAGAGGGGAACAAGAAGGATGATGTCCTAATAGGGTGTGATGCAAATGCAAGGCACACCGTATGGGGTAGCTCCAGTATAAACACCAGAGGTGAGTCACTCTTGCAGTATATTTTGAACAGTAAGCTAAGTATTTGCAACAAGGGAGATAAGCCAACCTTTATTTTCCCAAGCTCGGATAGGTTCCCGGGGTGGGAGGAAGTTCTAGACCTCACGCTATCAACAGACACAGACAGTCTCGTTGTGGATAACTGGAGGGTGTCCGATGAGCCTTCCATGTCGGATCACTCCTGGATACTCTTCAGCATCCGCGAGAGGTACATTGCGCCTCTCACATACCGGAACCCTAAAAGAACGGCATGGGGAAAATTTACCCGTATAGCAACAAAATGCCTCGAAAAGGGAGGCTATAAGAGTATCTGAAATCCAGAGGAACTAGATTCAGAAGTAGAGAAGTTGGAAAAAATCCTAATCACAACTTTTAATAAATCTACTCCGCTAACAGTTTTGAAAAAGAGAAAGTCTCTTCCTTGGTGGAACAGTGAACTCAAGAATTTGAGAACACAACTAAGCAAAGCTTTCAATGAGAGTTTTAGAACTAAAATATGGCAGCCATATAAAGACCTTATGAAGGAATACAAAAAAGCAGTCAGGAAAGCTAAAAATGACTCATGGCGAGCTTTCTGCACATCGATTGAAAGTTACAGAGAAACCGCTAGGCTGAGTAAAATGCTATCCAAAGACCATATTAATACTGCCTACATTAGGGCGGAGGGAAGTGATTGGACCTCCTCGGCAAAAGAGTCTCTGGAGGTACTAATCAAAACACACTTCCCCGGGAGTCAGGAAACACCTTCAACGAGGGTTCAACCGGAACCACCGGTGAACGCAGCTGACTATCGAAGCCAAATAGTAGACAAAAGAAAAATCAAATATGCCATAAATAGTTTTGCACCATTTAAAGCGGCAGGTCCTGACGGGATTATGCCCATAATGCTGCAAAAACTGGTAGAACCAATGGTTCTAAGGCTTGAAAATATATACAAAGCGAGCATTCAACTATCTTACATCCCAAGAAGTTTGAAAAGGAGTAAAGTTGTGTTCCTTCCGAAACCAGGCAGAAGAACACATGAGAATGCCAAGGATTTTAGACCTATAAGCCTTACCTCATTTATGCTGAAGGTACTAGAAAGGCTAATAGATCTACACGTAAGAACAATAATGGCGGGGAAGTTATCGAAGTCCCATCATGCGTACATAAAGGGCCGATCAACCGAAACCGCCCTTCACGAGGTGATAAGTGTGATTGAAAAATCACTACACCTCAAACAATACACCATGGCTGCTTTTCTAGACATAGAGGGCGACTTCAATAACATAGAAGTAAATGCGATAATTAATTCTCTGGCGCATGGTGGCATAGATGACACTGTGAGCAGATGGATACTATCGATGCTTGAGAATATGAAGATTATAGCTTCAAACGGCGCTGCAACACAAACAAGTTATGTGAGTAGAGGGACGCCTCAAGGGGGGGTCCTCTCTCCGCTTCTATGGGTTGTAGCGCTGAACGAAATACTCCTCCAACTAAACGGTGGAGGAGTGAAAGCAGTAGCGTATGCAGACGATATAGTGTTGTTGGTATCAGGTATGTTTCCTTCAACAGTCAGCGAGATTATGGAAAGAGCACTTCGTAGGTTAAACCTATGGGCTAAAAGCAATGGTCTAGGAGTTAACCCGAACAAAACAGAACTGATGCTATTCACGAGCAGAACCAAAATACCTCAGTTTCAACTTCCGGTACTAAACGGCACAACACTCACTCTATCCCCAACAGCTAAGTATTTGGGGGTGGAGATTGACGCCAAACTGTCCTGGAAAATAAATATAGAAAAAAGAATAAACAAAGCATACATGGCCTACTATACTTGTAAGAAAATTGTCAACAAGAATTGGGGCCTCAAACCAAGTATAATCATGTGGATGTACACGGCGGTCATAAGACCCATACTCACATATGGAGCTCTGGTATGGTGGCCAGCGCTAAACAAACTGTACAACATAAGAAAATTAAATGGAATACAAAGAGCAGCATGTGCGGGTGTTACAAGCGCAATCAGGTCATGTCCGACTGATGCGCTCAATGTGATCTTGCATCAACTACCAATGGACATTTTCATTCAAAAAACAGCAGCTATTGCGGCGATGAGAATAAAAGAATTGGGAGGTTGGAATCAGCAGAACTACGGACATAGCGTAATCCTAAACAAACTCACTATTAATAAATCAGACTACATTCTCCCAAAGCTGGATTTCAATAGGCACTTCCAGGTGAGAATACCATCTAGGCGAGAATGGAGAAGAGGTTCAATTGCAGAGGAGGGTACCACCTCAGTCTATACCGACGGGTCCAAAATGGACTGCGGAGTGGGCACGGGGGAATTCTTCGCTGATCTGGGCATATCTCTCTCTATACGTCTACCGAACTCGGCTAGCATCTTCCAAGCAGAAGTACTAGGCATAGAAAAAGCCTGCGAAGTTCTATTAGAAAACCACGGGAATATACATAAAGCAACTATATTTACGGATAGCCAGGCGGCCGTCCTGGCATTGTCTTCACCCATGACAAATTCCAGTATAGTCCACAACTGCAAGAGAGCGCTAAGCTCAATAAAAGACAAGCTCCAGCTAAACTTGATCTGGGTTCCCGGCCACAGGAACATTTTCGGTAACGAAAAAGCAAATGAGTTGGCAAAGGCAGGAGCTTTCCTCAATGAATCCGAGGCGGAGCTCATACCGAGCCCGCTAGGATCGATCAAAGGAGAGATCAATAGACAATTTCAACAAATTGCTAACAACAGGTGGAAAAACACTACAAAATTCGTCATAGCTAAACAATTATGGCCAACATACGACAGGAAAAGAACCAACGACGTATTAAATAGGTCAAGGAAAAGTATATACAGAATAACAGCTACCACAACAGGGCACTGGCCATTTGGGGAACATGCGTCCAAAATGGGTATGCCCTACAACGACATCTGCCGTGGCTGCGGAGTAGCAGGGAACAAGGAAACAATCTTCCGCTTTCTCTGCGAATGCCCAGCTCTGGCACAGATCCGACATAAAACACTCGGAATCCACCAAGCACCAAACCTTGAATGGATTTCCACCAAAAGCATATCGGACATAAGTAGTTTCATCGAAACCTCAAAATGGTTTGAGAGAGAAGGTGGAACGTAACAGCAGATACAGGAGGTTCCACGAGCAGTGTATCAAAATGGCACATCAGTGCTAATTGAGCCCGATAGGGCTGCACTCCTACCTACCTACCTATACCTCTGCTAATGGTAGGCACCTTGTCGCGGTGCAGAGGCTTAGTCGCAAGGGCGCCGCATGCGGACGGCGACCAAGGACTACCACTTCCTAATCCAGGGTGTCATGCGACCCGTGCCCATTGGATGATTTGCAGCTAGGAGGAACATTCGGCTGTTCTCTAACGGAGCCTCCGCAACACCGGGCCGAATTGGGGTGTAACTGTGGCCTTACCGCGCCAAGGGGCTCTGGCGTAGCGGACTCCCTAGTTCCCCATTTAACAAGAAGACCCGACAGCTTACCCCGTTGAGCCAAGGGTCGTACGAACAAGATGGATACAAATACAAAAACCAAAACAACAACAACAAATCAAGATGAATCGACAACGCAACGAATTAGGACAACGGATACGGAACACGACAGGGAGAAGGTAAGAGCAGACGGAGCAGCTGGAGGCCGGGGAGGTCAGGGAGCCAAACGGAAGTTTAGCTACCTTGATGCACTCTCGCCAGAGGAGCGGGCGCTGTTCGAGGAGCATGCCAGGGAGGACGAAGACGACATGCCCTCTAGCAGCGGCGTCCGCCGCTCAACAGACGTCAATACCGCGGATGCAGCCCAAAGCACCACCAGGACCCACCGAAATAGGCCAAGCCACTCGGACTCGGGAGAGTCGCATTGGGCAGAGGCCGGTGGCGCACGCAGGAGGAGAAGGAGGCACAGGAGGGGAGGGCAGAGATCTCTCCCAACGGTGGACAAACCCGGCGGGTACGATGACCCTCGGAAGAAGGCCATGAGCGGTGCCTGCCTCAAGTGGTATATGCGGTACCTCCGGGATGGGATGACCCCCGAATCGGCGGAATCCCTGGCCAAGCGACGGTACGCGGACACCGCGATATCCCCAACAAGGGAACGTGGCAAGGCAGCGTCGGAAAGTGCGCAAGGCAGCCGGTCTATAGACCGTGGCCAGGTTAGTGCACCACTGACCGAAACGCGCGGTGACGGGAAGGCGGTCACCTTTGCAGAGACCGTAAAGAGGAGAGCGGTCAACTGACACCACAGGCGCCCCCCCGTTCGAAAAGGCCGAGGGACAGCAGCAAGAGGGCCGAAGGACAACCGAGTCGGAGCAGCTCACGGTGCTCCAAAACCTCCTCCTAGAAGAGGTAGCCGGCGGAGCTGAATACGCGGCGTCCTTCCTTGGGGTTGACTTTAGAGGTGGCATGCTACAGGTGGACTGCAATGACCAGGCGTCCGCCGACTGTCTGCGGGAATTCACCCCAAAGTTAAGTGGCTGGACCGGTCCAGTCCTCTGTGCAAAAAGGGCGGAGGACCTGCCGGTCATGCACAGGATGACGGTGTTTCTCCAGCGCAGTGATGACAAGCCGTACCAGTTTGCCCTGAACCTAATCAAGAGCCAAAACCGGGGCCTTAGCATCGCGGCCTGGCGAGTTGTTAGTAGCCAGTTGGAGGACAAAGGAGGACTACGAGGATGGAGATGGCATGGCTTCCGCCTGTTTTACAGGTTCAGCAAGGTGGTCATGAGGCCGCACAAACCAGTGACCACAGGAAGACTGCCACCCAGCCGAGTGGTAGCGCGTCAACACGGACAGGAACGATGGCAATCAAGGTGATGGAGAGGATGCAGTTGGACGCCGAGGCAAAACAACCGGGCGTGAGCAGGGTTGAGCAGACCACGAAGGTCGCTACCGCTGACGTCCTGGATGCCCAGGAAACCGAGCTACCCTCCACCCAGGAACTCCTCGAGGGACTAGAGGACCACGACCCAGTGAACAGCAGCGCGAACGACGGAGGGGATGTGGACATGCCCCCCCTCGAGCCACTACCTTAATGGCCGTCGACGTGGAAGTTGCCCAAGTGAACCTGCATCACGCGGCGGGGGCCTCAGCAGTGATTACGAGCAGGTTCACAGCGGATAAGTTGGGCGTTCTGTTGATCCAAGAACCTTGGGTCTACAAAGGAGAGGTCAAAGGCCTCAAGACGGAACAAAACAAGGTAATCTGGGACATCTCCAGCGAGAGACCTAGATCGTGCATAGTGGTCAGGAATAATGTCAATTTCTTCTGCATTTCAGAGTTCCTGACGCAGGATTTGGTGGCGGTACAGGCCAGAGACTGGGAGGGCAAAAGCTTCGTCTTGGCATCAGCCTACTTCCCAGGGGAGACGGCAGCAGCACCCACTGAGGGAGTGATTAGGCTCGTGGAGTACTGCAAGAGGCACAGGCTGTCCCTTATCATCGGATGTGATGCGAATGCTCACCACGTGGAATGGGGGAGCACGGATTGCAACGCAAAGGGTGAGTCTCTACTAGAGTATGTATTAGGTAGTAATTTAGCAATTGAGAATGTGGGTTATGAACCCACTTTTATAACTATAAGCAGGAGGGAGGTGCTGGACATCACCTTCAGCAGCGAGCATGCTAACGGATGGGCCTCAGGGTGGAGGTTTTCAACGGAGCCCTCCCTGTCAGACCACAGAATAATAAGGTTCGCACTGAAGGTGAAGGTCAGGCAACTTCCCCGAGACGCAACCCTCGAAGAACAAACTGGGGTGTTTTCAGGGAAAAATTAAAGGACGGGTTACAAAGGCAGAGTCAGATCGATGATAGCGTTACGGGCCTGGGGATAGAGAGCAGGGTGTTGGCACTAAATGTGTCAATCACTAAAGTCTACAATAATAGTTGTCCCAAATAGCGCCCACAGATAGACGCAACTGTCCCTGGTGGACAAGAAAGCTCGCAGACCTTAGGAAGAAGGTACGCAGCCTATTCAACAAGGCGAAGCGTACAGAGGTCTGGGAGGAGTACAGGTGCTACCTAACTCTGTACAATAAGGAGATTAGATCAGCAAAACAAAACAGCTTTAGGAGCTTCTGCGAAAAAGTCTCCTCCACACCAGAAGCGGCGCGGCTGCACAAAGCTCTGGCCAGTGGAAAGACCAGCACGGAAGTGGCTATCAAAAGGAGTGACGTGACGTTTACGACTAGCGCGGAGAAATGGGCGTCAGAGCTTCTGCGTTCTCACTTCCCGGAGACTATCCCGGTGGACCAAAGTCTACCTGTGAGCGAACATAGGCCAACCCGCTTGGATTGGGTAACCGCTAAACAGCTAGTTACTGCGGACTCGATCAAGTGGGCTATGGCCTCGTTCGAGAAATTCAAGTCTCCGGGGGTGGATGGCATCTTCCCGGCGTTTTTGCAACAGGGCGAGCAGCTGTTGCTACCTCACCTTGTTCGGCTGCTAAGGGAGAGCCTTGCACTGGCGTACATCGCGGACCCATGGAGGACGACAGAGGTGATCTTCACACCAAAAACAGGAAGGAGGGACTACTCTTTGGCCAAATCCCACAGGCCTATCAGTCTAACCTCCTTCCTGCTGAAGACGATGGAAAAGATTATTGACAACAATATAAGGTCGACGGCGCTGAAAACTGTGCCCCTGCATGCTGCTCAGCACGCATACAGAGCGGGAAGATCAACCAGTACGGCTCTGTACCAGTTGACCTCGGAGATCGAGAGTTCAATGGAAGAAGGGGAGGTAATTATATGCGCCTTTCTAGATATCGAAGGTGCCTTTGACAACACGTCTCACAGGAGTGTAGCCAGGGCACTGGAGAGAAGGAAGGTGGCTACACCGGTGCGCAGATGGATTGACGCTGTGCTGCGCACCAGAATAGCTGAGACCAAAGTTGGCGATACAACAATTCGTCTTGGGGTGACAAGAGGGTGCCCACAGGGAGGTGTGCTATCACCACTACTGTGGAGCCTTGTCGTGGATGAACTGCTAGAATTGCTAACTGACAACGGGATCCGCTGCCAAGGGTACGCGGACGATATTGTGATATTAGCAAGAGGTAAATTTGAGGATACTCTCTGTGACCTAGTACAACGCGGTCTGAATCTGGCAAAGGGGTGGTGCAGGGGAGTTGAATTAAACATCAACCCCTCGAAGACAACCATCGTCCCATTTACAAGGCGCAGGTCCCTACCCGGCCTGAGGTTGGGGGCAGAGAGATTGAAATGACTAACAAGGTTAAATACCTAGGGCTCACTTTGGATTCTACCTTACGATGGAAGCAGCACGTGAACCAAACGGTAGCCAAGGCAACAAAAGCACTGATGGTATGCAAACGGCTGGCGGGTAGATCCTGGGGCTGTAAGCCAAAAATCATTAGGTGGTTATACACCATGATTGTCCGACCGATTATTACATACGGGGCGGTGTCCTGGGCCTCCGTGGCGGCACAGGCTTCGGTGGGAACCCAACTGGCCAAACTACAGCGGCTGGCATGCGTGTGCATGACGGGAGCCATGCGGACCTGCCCTACGGCGGCTCTGGAGGTCCTGCTGGAACTCACACCGCTCCATATAATAATAGGTCAAGTAGCCAAGAACTCACTTCTGCAGATAACAGCGGAGGGTGGTGGTAAAGGCAAGATAATTTCGTCCCAGAGGATGGAGAGAATAAGTGGTGATTGATATTCCTATTGCCCTCCTCCCAAGGGACGGCATCAGCAAAACGACCCACTTAACAAGGAAGTTTAAGGTTACCCTTGGTAGTAAGAGTGAGTGGAACGACACCACTCTTGAGCAAATGCTAAGGGATAGCACATTGAGGTGGTACACCAATGGCTCGAAGACATCGGAAGGAATAGGTGCGGGTATCGCGGGTCCGCGTACCAAGCTCTCCATTCCGATGGGAAACTTTCCGAGCATTTTCCAAGCCGAAGTTCTGGCCATAAGCCGGTGTATTGAGATAAACCTTCACCGAAACTATCGCAACGAGCGAATAGCTATAATCAGCGATAACCAGGCGGCACTAAAAGCGATTTCCTCTTACGAAATCAAATCGCTGCTAGTGCAAGAGTGTAGAAGAAGGCTTGACTTCCTAGCCGAAAAGAACCAGGTACACCTTATCTGGGTGCCTGATCACAGGGGAATAGCCGGCAATGAACTGGCTGACGAGCTTGCCCGCTCCGCAGCCTCCACTGCTATGGTGGGGCGAGAACCATTCACTGGAGTGGGTCCCCATACGGTGAAGGAACTGCTCCGCAAAGAGGAAAGAGCGTGCAGAGAGGCACACTGGCAGCGAGCGCACGGGATGCGTCATGCCAAACTGTTAGTGGGGGGGTATAACCAAAAGAGGTTCGAGACTATAATCAACCTCCCAAGAAACAAACTCAGGCGCCTGGTCGCATTCTACACCGGCCACTGCAAGCTAAGAAGGCATTTATCAAACATGGGCCTCTCAGCTTGCGCAAACTGTCGGTTCTGCGACAGTGAGCCTGAAACCCCGGAGCACCTGCTATTCGACTGTAACGCAGTCTGTAGGCGCAGGTCAAAGGCCCTCGGATTCATATTTCCGGGTAGGGATTACACCGCCTCGCTAGCACCCAGTAGGATATTGGACTTTATCAATATGCTGGGGCTAAGCGAGTCTCTGTGAGTTAGGAGAGGGCACAATAGACCCATGGTAGCCGCAGTGCTTGCCTCAATTAATAATCTATGTATTTTAGAAAACAAATTTTAACATTTTTGGATAGTAGAAAATAAACAACGCACTGTTTGTTATCCATTTTTCTAAATATTCTTAACTTATTCGCACACCTTTTTCGCGTTACATTATAGTATTGCTTGTAGTTGTTCTTATAATATTTTATTAATAACTAACGAATTTTATAATTAAATTTTTATTGATTTTCCAGATATACAAAAATTAATAATGCATTAGCATTAATTTTGTTCGTCTGTCATGGCTTTTAGATGTTTAGGTTAAAGTTAACGGTCTTGCTGTGAGTATGTTGTGATATGGATGGCAATACATGAATATTGCATGCCAGTATATATTGAACGTGTATCTGGCTCTATTGTATCAGTGTAATGATACTATAAATTGATTTTATCGGAATTTTATAATGTAGCAGAGTACAATAATAAAGTTTTTAAGAACTGGTCCGATAATAAAAAATCATAATGCCAAATTTGAAAGATAAATCGCATATTTCAAGGGGAAACTCTCAAAAACGTAGATCTAAATCTTCGAATTACGCTGAAGTGGATATACATAAAACTAATTTTGTATCAATACCAAACACCATTAAACTTAGTATGCTGAATAGTGGACTTCTTTCTTTTGAAAAAATTAGGCTAGAGGCACGAGATGAGAACAACTCTTTATCAAAAACTATACCTCATTTTCCAATAAGTAAAGCACATTTTCTTAAGCTGTGTGATTTGCGACGAAAATTTCCAGTGCTTTATAAATTAGAGTTTCAAACAGCCACTAGAGTAGAAACAAATATGTGTAGACATGCATTAAGAAAAAATAATCATGATAAAAACCAGAATTCAAAATGCATTCCTTACGATTACAACCGCGTTGTACTAAAAAAGAAAGCAGCAGTTGCAGATTCAGATTACATAAATGCGTCTTATGTTGATAGTCTTCTAAAACCAAATGCGTATATTGTTTCACAAGGTCCAGTCGAAGAAACTGTAAATGCGTTCTGGCAAATGGTGTGGCAAGAGAATATTAGTGCCATCATCATGCTTACTAAAACCTTTGATTTCGCTAAGGTAATGTGTGTTCAGTATTGGCCACCAAATATGGAAATACATGAAACGTATGGTGATATACATATAAACATTATACATGAGGAACAGCTAGCTAATTTTCACATCAGAACCTTTCATTTGTATAAAGTCAACGAACTCAAAGAAATCGTTAATGAACGTCTTATACTACAATTCCATTACACGGAGTGGTATTCTCATTCATGTCCTTTTTCAAATGCACTTCTAGAATTTAGGCGGCGGGTACGTTTGGTTGTTGGTAATATTATTAAAGGTGACGATATTAAAGGACCGATGTTAGTTCATTGTAGCGATGGAGGAGGTAGATCTGGTGTGTATTTATCCATTGATGCTAATTTGGAGTTAGCGGAAGAAGAAGATTGTTTCAATGTGTTCGGTTATTTAAAAAAGTTGCGTCAATCAAGAAAAGGTCTTGTTGAAAATGTGGAACAATATAAATTTATATATGATACTCTCGAAGAACATGAAATATGTGGAAAAACATGGTTTCCAGTATCGGAATTATCTGACCGTCTAAAGGTAAAAGCTCGTCGCAATCCTTTAACAAAAATGAATGAATATCAAGTAGAATATGGTCAAATCTGTAAGCAAACTCCACGATTTTCAATAGGAGATTGTGCTGGTGGTCATAGAGCTGACAACAGAGATAAAAATCGTGATGTGCTTTGTGTTCCTCCGGACAATTTTAGACCGTACTTAACCTCTTTTCAAGGTAATGCTTTTACAGATTACATCAATTCTGTGTTTGTAGATGGATATACTAAACCAAGGGAATACATAGTAACAGAATGGCCATTGAAACACACGTTAGGAGAATTTTGGTCTCTTATTTACGATCATGAATGTTCTGTTGTTGTAGTGCTATGTCAACCGCCTGTTAATTCTCAGAATTTTCCTTCATTTTGGCCACATAAATCAAAAATGGAAAAATACGGACCAGTGTTTTCGGTTCACAATATCTCATCAAAAAATTATACCAATATCAAGCAATGGGAGTTCAAAATAAATAAAAAAATTGTGTCACTGACTGAAATGATGGCAGGTGTCAAAGCTCCAACAAAAGCTGTTCAGCTTTTTCAACTTACATGCTGGCCAATGGGACATAAAGTTCCTACTTCTACTAATTCTTTAGTTTACCTAATGAATATGGTAGAGCTGTGGAGACAAAGAGTTGATTACGGTCCAGTTTGTGTTGTTTCCCCAGATGGAAGAAGCCGTGCTGGAGTATACTGTGCCGCTAATGCTTGTATTGAACAGGTTATTCAACATGGAGAAGTTGATGTGTTCCAAGCAGTGAAAACCGTCCGACGACATCGTCCACAACTTGTGGAAAATATGACGGAATATAAATACTGTTACGATTTAGTTTTACATTACGTCCTTCATTTTCTAAATAAAACCAAATAATCGTAAAGAAACGCTAAT
This sequence comes from Bactrocera dorsalis, assembly GCF_023373825.1. Taxonomy (NCBI): domain Eukaryota; kingdom Metazoa; phylum Arthropoda; class Insecta; order Diptera; family Tephritidae; genus Bactrocera; species Bactrocera dorsalis. The sequence continues at coordinate 70,160,595 of NC_064303.1, read as the reverse complement.
ACCTTGTTAAGTTGATTTAATAGTTGTATTATATATATATGTGCTTCAATAAATACTTGGACGAAAACATTTACTTTAAAGTTTTAATGATAATATCTCTGTAGTTGTGCGTATAAATATGGTTTGCCATTATACATACTATGTACATATATAAAACCTCTATAACAATCATAGATTTTATTGCGGCAGCTAGGTCTGGCCTCGGGCAATACAGCCGTGATAAATACTAAATTCTCCGTAATTTCAGATGCTAATTTGCCAACAGCTTTCACAACTATTGTGCATTCTTTAAGAAAATAATTTAAATATAAATATATATAGCACTGGCGGTTAAGCCATCAGCTTTACGTTATTATGGTTTTGATATTAGTAAAACATTTATACAATAATACCCCGACTTACGCTACCCCGTTTTACGCGAATTCGAAGATACGCGGTTTTTCATTTTGATTGCCGCGCGAATTAAGAATGCTATTTAGGCAATTCTAAAATCTGTGTCCATTTTTTTCACCTCTGAAACCCAAGGAGAAACCATTTCAGATCCTGAACAAATCGATAGCATAATAGAAGAAGTGGCCGATATCGCCAAGCAATTAAATTTAGAGGTCGATAATGATGACGTTCAAGAATTGCTAGATTCACACAATCAAGAGCTAACAATTGACGAGGTTATAGAAATGCGTAAGTATGAGCAAGATATTGACCAAACTGATTCGCTAGACCCAGTTGAATCGGTAAATCAAATGACAATTGCAAACTTAACAGAAGGGCTCAATTCAATTGAAAAGGGGTTACAAATTTTAGAAAAAATTGATTCTAATGAAGAAGGCATTTCTACTACAAAACGAGGGATAAAAAAATTACTGGTATGCTACGAGGAAATTTTACGTGAAAAGAAGAAAAATTTAACTCGTCAGGCAACACTGTTAGAATATATGAAGCCTTCGACATCAAAATAACTTCGGTTTAGCTTACTTTATTCATAACAATGTAATATTTTTTTATTATCCTACACTTTATTAAACATTTTTCTTCTAAATTATTGTTTTCTTTAAACTCTGGTCCCGATTAAACAAACTTTATATGTATTTATATGCAACGTTGAACCCCGACTTACGCGAATTCGACTTACACGGCAACCGCTCGGACCCACCTATCGCGTAAGTCCGGGGTATTACTGTATTTCAAAGTAAAATCTAATTTTGCTTATAATGTAAATATATAAATCTCTTTATGTTTTCTTCGTTTACTTCTGTAAGAAGTTCTTCTATTGTGCGGTTTGTTGTAAATTGTCTTATTGAGTTTACTGCAGTACAGCTTGTGACGATATGTTTGATAGTAAGTAACTCATCGTTGCAGAATTGCCAAGTTTGTGGGCTGCCTCTTTGAAAAAGATACTTGTGCGTTATCCGTGTGGGGTTGGGTTTAGTTTAGTATCTCATTTTCACTGCTTATTCCTCTTAAATGCGTGCACGAATTTTTTTAAATTTATATAGCACGGATAGCCAATGAATTAAACTTTGGTTTAAATGTAAATTTATTGTTAAATGTTTATTTGTTTTTTAGATATAAGTAAGCAAAAAACGCGGGGAAACTTTAGTATACGATCCCACGATTTCAGGGTTAAAAGTGGTATGGTTGGATAGAGCTGCTGCTCCAGATTAAGAAAATATATAATTGTTGCCGCCGCAAACTTATAGTTTTCGAGATATTTGCATTTAAAGTTGAAAATTTTGCAAATTTTATCTTGCAATTTCTCGATTGCTAGTAATTATTTAATTCATATTGTACAAAAAACTCACCTTATAGGCCACTCACACTTTTAGTTAAAAGGAAATGCACTAATTTCAAAGATCGTTACAAGTTTTATTTTCTGCGAATTTCACTTCACAATTATTGGGTTTAATTGAATTGAAGTATGGATAGTTAAATATATATACAAATGTAAAAAATGTAAACTGAACAACTATATATTGGAACCAGTAGGTATTAGGTTACATATATATTAGATATATACACTCGGGTAAGCGGATCGAAACCGGGATGCTGCGGAAAGCGTAGATGTTGGCTATTCGACGTCGTATCAACGAAAGGTGCGCGACCTGCTTTCTCTATTCCTTTTGTTCTAATTAGATTGCAGTAAGTCATCGCGTTTGGGTGCATGTGCGTGTATGTGTTAACGTGTGGCTTTCTCTCGCGTGATGAGGTGAATAAATTGATGTAGATGTGATGCGACGTCGCTACTCATTTAGCCATCCCGGCCCCCCTAGGCGAGTATTTAGCCTAGAAGCCGCTGTAGCTGCTGGAGCCTTGCTACCACGCTGCTGAGACCTGTTGACCGGCGGGATTGCGGCCTAAGCTGATGGCGTCGTGTTGATGCTGCCTGGTTATGGCGCCAAGGACGGGATTCTGCTGCAGAGGGTCCGCGGCGGCGGTATGCCGTCACAGGAGTCCTTTGGGAACGCCTGACGTTACCACTGGTGCGAGGAGCCGGTGGGCGCCGGGAGTCGCATCTGGGAATGCGATGCAGCATCGTATGATGAGCCCGCACACAGATTTGGCAACGATTAGGTGATGGGCACTCCTGAGTGGCGTGGGAAGTTGCCAGACAATTCAGGCAATACCCGTGCGCCTGTGCCACCTGCTGGCGTTGCATCGGCGGCATGCCTTTGAATATACCGCAGTGCGATAGCCGATGAGGGCGGCGGCATAAAGGACAACGAATGAGTTGCAAATTCGCTGGTACTGCTGGCGTGCTTTGACGCGGAGCCGTTGTCGCGGTGGAGCCTGTTGTTGTTCGAGGCGCTGCCGGTGCAGTGTTGGTCCGGGGTGCTGCTATTGGAGCAGCTTCAGCGCGAGGGGCGGAAATTGCCGAACGCATGGTTGGCGTTGACGATGATGCCATATCCACGTCCATATTACTCTGTGAGAGAAATTATGATATTAGAAATGTATTGTGAAATTTACAATAATATGGACTTTTGTGCCACGATATGTGGCATGAATAGGATGTCCTTTTTTATCAGACATTTATGTTAAGTCTTTGTGTCATTAATGTTATTCGAGGTTTCGATTTGGTAAGCGGTTATATGTTTTAACGATTTATTGATTTATTATTGCGGTTTCGGTTTTACGTTTCTTTATCTTCGGCGGTTGGTAGAAAGCATAATTTTACGAGCGGTCTGGTTAGTGTTCCGGTTTGAGTGCGGAGATCAACTACTCGAACATGACCGTCGGAACCGTAATGAAGTTGTTTTATGCGGCCGAGTCGCCATTCCGTAGGAGGGAGACAATCATCTTGTATAAGGACGCAGTCTCCAAGCTTTGGTGCCTTTCCTTGAGTTTTCCACCGGTATCTCTTGTGAAGGTCCTTTATGTAGTCTTCCTTCCATCGGCGGCTGAAATCATGATGGAGGATTTTAATTCGCTCCCATCTGTTCGATAAGGATAGCGACTCCACGCCTGGCTCAGGTATGGCCAGAATGGGTGCTCCTTTGAGAAAATGCCCTGGGGTTAAGGCTGTGAAGTCGGAGGGATCTTGCGAGAGTGGTGACATAGGTCTAGAGTTTAGTACGGCTTCGATACGAGTGAGTAATGTAGTAAACTCCTCATAATTGAATTTATGGTTACCAGCCGTTTTCTTTAAATGGGACTTAAAGCTCTTTACTGCTGATTCCCAGAGTCCGCCCATGTGTGGAGAACATGGGGGTATGAATTGCCAATCGATTCCTTGGGGTGCATATTTTCTGACAATTTCGGGGGATACTTCTTTCATGAATTGTAAAAACTCCTTTTCCGTGGCTCTTTGAGCTCCGACAAAGTTTTTTCCATTGTCGCTCATAATTTTTAAAGGAAATCCGCGCCGTCCGACAAAGCGGGCAAATGCTGCAAGAAAAGCCGCAGTAGTCAGATCCGAACATAGCTCGAGGTGTACTGCCTTTGTTGTAAAACATACAAAGACAGCCACATACCCTTTTCTAAATGAGGAAGACCTTAGCATTGAGGCCTTTATCTGGAAAGGTCCAGCAAAATCAACCCCAGTGATGGTAAAGGGTAAAGCGTAGTTGCAGCGTTCAGGTGGTAGGGCTGCCATGATCTGCGTACGCATCTTGTGCTTGTACATAGTACACTGTTTACACATGAAAATGGTTCTTTTAATTTGTGGCTTTAGTCGCGGTACATAAAACTCTTGCCGGACCATTTGTTGCATCAAGCGATGCTCACCATGCATTGTAAGCTGGTGGAGATATATTAGAAATAAGTAGGCAAAACGGGATTTCTCTGGGATAATGATGGGATGTCGTTCATTGTAACTAAGGCTGGAGTTGGCTAGTCTTCCATTTGCCCGTAGTAATCCCTTAGCGTCCAGGAATGGGTTTAACACGAGAAGTGAGCTTCCCTTTTCGAGAGGTCGCTTTTCAAGCAACTTTGATTTCTCTTTGCTGAAATAGCGAGTTTGTGTATACAAGATTAGACTGACCTTGGCATGTTGCAAGTCGGAATATGTTAGTTGTATGTCAGGATCGTTTGATATCCTTTTCACCTTTTGTTTAAGTTTATGGATGAATTTGTGCATATAAGCGACTACCCTTAGTGCTCGAGGAAATGAGGAAAATCTTTGGAGAATATCATCCTCTTCTGGAGTGATATGAAAATTTTCTATTTTCCGACTTTCCGGAGGTATGATATTCCGAGCAGGAGACTTTGGCCAGAATTCTTGTGATTCTGTTAGCCATGTGGGACCGTTCCACCAGAGTGTAGTGCTGGTGAGGTGAAGTGGTTTGCAACCTCTTGTCCCCAGATCCGCCGGGTTATCTGCACTTGCAACATGTTGCCATTTTGCTGAGCCAACTAAGTCTAAGATTTGTGATATGCGATTCGATACATATGTCTTCCAAGTATAGGGTGGTTTTTCCAACAATGCTAGAACTATTTCTGAGTCTGACCAGAGATACATTTTGTGATCGTTTAATTTTAGATGGGTTTGAACTATTGAAATTACTTTTGCTAACAGAAGAGCACCATTTAGTTCAAGCCGTGGCAGGCTTAGTGTCTTCAAAGGTGCAACTTTGGCTTTGGCTACCAAAAGATGTGAAGTTATTTTGCTATCATACTGAGTGCGTATGTAGACTGTTGCGCAATAAGCCTTTTCAGAGGCATCACAGAAACCGTGTAATTCTGTGTTAATGTTAGGGGTGAAATTTACCCATCGAGGGATTCGAATTTCTGATATAGTATGTAGATTATTAGCAAATTGAACCCATTTTGTTAAACGTAAAGGTTTTACCTGTTCATCCCATTCAGTGCCATCTTGCCACAATTCTTGAATGAGAATTTTAGCTTGAATCATTATTGGCGAAAGCCATCCTGCGGGGTCGAACAGTTTTGCCACCGAGGAAAGGATTTGTCGTTTTGTAATGGCGGACATTGCAGATATTGACTCAATTGTATATGAGAATTGATCTGTTATCGCATTCCATTGAATCCCTAGTGTTTTTGTTGTACTAGCTTTTTCGAATTTGAGGAAGTCAGTATCTAATAAGTCTTCCTTTCTTATATCTTTGATTATTTCGGGATGATTTGAGGTTATTTTCTTTAGGGGAAAACCTGCTGAATTTAGTGCTTTGATCACTTGAGATAATGATTCGCACGCTATTGGTATACTGTGGCTACCTGATAAAATGTCATCCACATATGTTTGAGTTTGCAACACAGAAGTTGCTAAATTTAAATTTGTTTCACAAGTTTTTGCAACTTCATGTAACGTAATAATGGCTAAATAGGGTGCGCAGTTGATGCCAAAGGTAACCGTTTTAAGTTTGTAGTCGCTAATTGGACTATTAATTGAATTGCGGAAGATTATGCGTTGGAAATCCTGGTCATCTTCATGCACCAGAATTTGCCTATACATTTTCTCAACATCCCCGTTAAAAACGTATTTAAACATGCGCCAATTTAGTATTAGCAACATGAGATCAGGTTGTAATGTTGGCCCTGTGTATAATACATCATTGAGTGATTTTCCTGAGCTCGTACACTTTGAGGCATTGAACACCACTCGAACTTTTGTTGTGATTTTTTCCGGTCTTATTACCCCATGATGTGGAAGGTAAAAAGATAAATATCTACCTTTGGATATCTTTTCATATGGTACGGTTTCTTCCATATGATTGAGGTCAAGATATTCCTCCATCACATTATCATATGCTGATTTTAGCTCATTTTTCTTCGTCAGGCTTTTTTCCATGCTTAAGAATTGCTGGACTGCTGAGATTCTAGAGTGGCCTAGAGCTATAGTTTCTGGAAAGGTGGATTTGAATGGCAGTCGCACAACATAACGACCATGTTCGTTTCTTGTTGTTGTGGACTGGTAATAGTCTTCGCATGCCTGGTCTTCTTCTGAAAGTTTGGTACTCTCGGGTACTTCTTCCACTTCCCAGAATTTTTTTAGTTCATTATTTAAGTATTCGTTTGTGATATCTTCCACTTGTGTTGTGAAAGAATTTATTTTCTCAGTGACTTGGCCACTTATAATCCACCCAAAGATTGTATTTTGGGCTAACAATTTATTGGAGATTTTCTCTATACCTTCAAGAATTATTTGAGGGATTAAGTCACTGCCTAATAAGATGTCGATTTGTGATGGGGTATGACAGTTGGGATCTGCTAACTTGAGATGTGAGCATTTTTCCCAATGTATTTTATTTACTTCATAGCTTGGAAGCAAATTTGTAAGTTGCGGTAGAACGATGGCTTGTGCATCTATTCGTATATCCGCATTTGGAGAAACTATGGTGATTGGGCATATTTTATTAGAATTTTGAATAATTCTTCCGCCCATTCCCGAAATTTGAAAATTGGAATGTTTTATTGGCAATTTTAGCCGATTTTGAACCTTTGATGATATGAAGGATCTTTGAGAGCCTTGATCTATTAACGCTCTTAGTTTGAATAAATCACCTTTATGTTCAATGGTGATGACCGCAGTGGGTAAAAGAATTTTGCTTTCATTTTCTGAATGAAGCGCTTGAATTTTTGCTGCTTTAGAGCAACATGGTTGTTCTTCCCTTTTTTCGGGATTTGAGGTTTCGTGATTACTTGATGTAGTTGTAGCGACTAACCCCGTGGTTTTTTGAAATGGATTTTTCTTCGCATTTTGAAAATTGGTAACATGAAGCAATGAGTGATGTCTTCGTTGACAGTATACACAATTGAATTTGCTTTCACAGTCTTTTGTCATATGAGAATTCGACAGACAGTTTATGCAAAGTTTGTGTTGACGGACCAGATTGTTTCTATCTGAAACGGATAGTTTTTTGAATCTCTCGCAAGATCTTAATTTATGACCTCCCTTACAGAGTTCACACAATGATTGCCATTGACTACTTTGATTTGACACGAATGTGTGACTTTTATTGACGTGTCTATTATATTGTATGTTATTACTGGCTTGGGGTTTGAACACGTTTTTATTTGAGTCATTTTGATGACTTTTTGGCTTTATAGTTTTTTTGTCTATTCGCTCAGCTATCTCGTATTGAGCAGTGAGGAATGTTTTCATCTGTTGCCAGGTGGGCATTATTTTTCTTTCCACTAGTGATTGTTCCCATCGTAGTAGAGCAGCATCAGGCAGTGTTTCTGCGCAAATGGTTACTATAATAGGGTCCCACGATTCTGTGGAGACATTTTGTGTTTTTAACACTGATAGACAATTTGTCACTGTGGAGTGTAAGTTTTGAAATTCCTGGCTAGTTTCTTGTTGGATTTTTGGCAAATGCAATAAAGTTTTTATTGGGTTTTCTATCATAACCCTTTCATTTTCGTACCTTTCAACAAGTGCTTCCCAAGCCAGTTTAAAATTTTCGTCATTTAAAGCGAATTGCTTGACGATACTGCCTGCTTCCCCTTTTGTTTTATACCTGAGATGGTATAGCTTTTGTGCTTGTGAAAGTTTAGGATGGTTTATATAAACAGCAGTGAACATGTCCCGGAAGGACGGCCACTGGTCATAACATCCATTGAAAACTTCAGTATCACAAGCTGGTACCTTTAGGTACATGCCTTTATCTAGGTCTTCTTTTTGTGTTGTAACTACTCTGGGAGGGGGAGTAGTGGCTCTACTTGGCCTTACTAAACTTATTTGTTCAGTTATCATTCCCTTTGTCAACTCGTACTGATCTCGGCAGTTATCACACTTGGCTGTCGCCGAAGCTTTTGTGTTTTCTGGGAGTTCTGCGTCGTCAGTATCTAGTACTGTATCGTACGCTGCCAGAAGGCGTGCCCATAGACTGTTAACACTTTCTAATTTTATATTTAAAACTGATTCCGTAATGTCAGTAATAGGGGAAGCTTGAAACCGTGTGCAATATCTTATAAAGCTATCACTTTCAGTGATAAATTTCGATATTATATGATCTTTTGATCTCTTTTGCTTCGCACCGTGCTTAGAGCGTGTAGCTTCTGCAGGTGTGCTTTGTTTATCGTCGTCAGCCATTTTTGGAATGGTAAGAAACTGACCTGATTTAGATTCTTTTGAATCTGTGCTCATTTAGAATAAATAAGAATTTAGAATTAAAATTTGATGAGATATTTCTGATAAATACCGAAAACCGAAAACTCTTTTAAGTAAATAAGAGTTGTTATTCCCGTAAATTTACTAAAATACGCGTAAATTGTTTTTGTTAACCGCACTATTGTATTTAAATTGTATTTAAATAGTTGCGATTTTATATTTATTTTTATATATTTTATATTACGGATTTATCCGTATGTCCTTGTATATAAGTACTCGTACAGACGGTATACGAGGTCAATAACCTTTGTACATATATGTGCCCGCTATGTGCGTATTGACGTGCATATGCTGTACTAAATTTCAATAAATATTTAATCCCGCTTGTTTTTGTAATACAAAGAACAAGGAGATATTGTTAAATTATATTTGCCTATACGGGCTTAGAGTACGTACTATATAAGTATGTACTAATTTATTTGTCGTTAATAAGACTTTATTATTTATTATTTTTTTTGTTAAAATTCCGCACCGCTTATTTTTTGTAATTAGCTATTATCGCAGCTTCTAATAATTTAAGATTTGTTATAGTTTTTTTTGTTTCGGATATACCCCCTAAATCAGGGTATGTAGCGTATGCAAAATGAATACCAATTATATGTATACAGTACGTATATCATATAAGTATATACATATGTGCTTATATTTGCGCGATCAGAATTTAGCGCGAAAAGAAAATGAACAATGTGCAGGTCATTAACCTCTGCACTTGCGGATTAGCAGGTATATGCTTCAATATATTAATGTTAATATATATTAATATTAATATTAATTTGTTTGTATGAGTTTGTAAGTACAGATTTATGTTTGTTGCATTTATGTATTTTAAGTATGCTTTGGGTAAGTGCATATGTAAATATGTATGTTTGTATTTATTCTCGCATTGGAAATTTTGCTTTTATGCCTTTCGCTTACCTATTTTATGCAATCCTGCTTACTGTTTGAAGAAACAGAAGGGGTATTGCTAGGAAGATTTGCAAGTAAATGCTTGAATATAATATGTTTGTTTTGTTGTAGTGGGTGTGTTTGTATACACAAGGGTAAGCTCCGAAGGCAGTAAATGATTTCCTTTGTATTTATAAAAATATATGGATGATATATTTTTTCAACTGTATTTTGTTTCCGTTTAGAAATTGATCAAACGGATTATATACATAGGTTTTATATTTGATAAAACCGTATGATATCATACATATTTACATATGGGCATAAAAAATGGAACGACTTACTTTGTCTCGCCTCAAGGGGGTTTTGGGGAGAATATAGTACATATATGTATGTATTTCTTAATTTTAGGAATGTTATCCGCTTTCGGTTTCCGCCTGTGTTTAGTGTTCTCCTATTTCCTCCTGTGTTTAATGTTCCTTTCCTAGTTTCCTCCTTTGTTTAGTGTCCTCTTGCTCCCGTTTCCTCCTTTGTTGAGTATGTATGCATGTAGGTATGCGTTCGTTGTTATGTTGGTTTTTTTTTTTTTTTTTTTTTTTTTATTATATCGCGCCCGATCTGAGTTATAATTTTGCTTTTTTTTTTTTTGTTAGACCGCGCCCGATTTGTTTTATAATTATTAGTATTTTTATAGTTAGAGCGCGCCCGATTTATGGTTTTTATGAATTTTTAATATTTATATTTATTATTATTAAAATTTTGTTTTTCTCAGCACTGTATGTAAATGTTAGTTTAGTTAGGTCTTTTTGTTTTTTTTTGTTTTATATGTGTGCACTATTCCCACATTAAGTATATTTGTTTTGTTTTATATGTGATGGCCTAGAAGCAATTTATGTTTGTGAATTTTTTATTTTGTAATTATATATGTATATGTACGTATGTTTTTTGCACAGCACTTTTATTTATTTATATTTTTATCTTTTTTTTTTTTTTTTTTTTATGTTTTGGAATATATATGCACTTTTGTACCACAGTAATCGTAAATATAATATAGTTACATATACATATCTGTATATGTATAAACTATATTTTAGTTTATTTATTCACTGCACTTGCTGTATCCAAAACCGGTTTTTGGTACATATGTTCTTTGTTGTTTTTTTATTTATTACCTTTTCGGTTTTTATAGCTGCACTTTCTCACACGGTAAGATTTTTAGTAACTTTTTTTTTTTTTTTCAAATCTTAATTTTATTGACTTTATTTAGCCACAGTGCCTTTCTTTATGGCTCGAAGGACCATGTACAAAAAACTCACCTTATAGGCCACTCACACTTTTAGTTAAAAGGAAATGCACTAATTTCAAAGATCGTTACAAGTTTTATTTTCTGCGAATTTCACTTCACAATTATTGGGTTTAATTGAATTGAAGTATGGATAGTTAAATATATATACAAATGTAAAAAATGTAAACTGAACAACTATATATTGGAACCAGTAGGTATTAGGTTACATATATATTAGATATATACACTCGGGTAAGCGGATCGAAACCGGGATGCTGCGGAAAGCGTAGATGTTGGCTATTCGACGTCGTATCAACGAAAGGTGCGCGACCTGCTTTCTCTATTCCTTTTGTTCTAATTAGATTGCAGTAAGTCATCGCGTTTGGGTGCATGTGCGTGTATGTGTTAACGTGTGGTTTTCTCTCGCGTGATGAGGTGAATAAATTGATGTAGATGTGATGCGACGTCGCTACTCATTTAGCCACATATTATGCACTTTTTATGCACTTATACTTTATTACATTGTTTCTACATATTTATTTTTTAGTAATTATTTAGTTATTTGCTTAAAATAAGCATTTTATATTTTACACAATTTTCATTCCATGCACAATAACAAAAGTATTCCGTGTTTACAGATATTAAGTGTTGCCATAATTACACATTTATCAAATGAATAAGAATGGATATAAAAACTCAAACGCAGAAAACAAATACCATCTGAAATAAATTTTCCATTGTAATAAAAAAAGTTTTAAGGCTTATAAGTATGTTTAATCTAATAATTTAATAAAAGGATCATAATGATTATTTGCAATACAGCAAAGGTAAAATAGGGTAAACATTAGTCCATTCGCGTCCCACTTATTTCTGTATTGGCGGCCTTCGGCCGCGCTTCGAAAAAAATAACCCTGGTCGATCCAACACCGGGGTATGTCAGGTTTTTTTGAGTAAAAGTCCTTTTTGCGTTAGCGGCCTTCGGCCGCACTTCAAAAAAAAATAACCCTGGCCGATCCAACACCGGGGTGTATCAAAAATCTTGATATATCAAGAAAAAGGCCAATGATTTATGTATTTTTTATTCGTTTGATAAATGTGTAATTATGGCAACACTTATTATCTGTCAACGAGGGTATTCCTTGTTATTGTGCATGAAATGAAAATTGTGTAAAATATAAAATGCTTATTTTAAGCAAACAACTAAATAATTACTGGAAAAAAAATATGTAGAAACAATGTAATGAAGTATAAGTGCATAAAAAGTGCATAATATGAATTAAATAATTACTAGCAATCGAGAAATTGCAAGATAAAATTTGCAAAATTTTCAACTTTAAATGCAAATATCTCGAAAACTATAAGTTTGCGGTGGCAACAATTATATATTTTCTTAATCTGGAGCATCAGCTCTATCCAACCATACCACTTTTAACCCTGAAATCGTGGGATCGTATACTAAAGCCGACCCAAAAACGCATATTTTCACATTTGCTCAAACAATGGCTCTCTTCTTTTGACGTTTTCAATGTATGTAATATATTATACTGCGGCGCTTGTTTCAATGTAGTATATTATGCAGAAAATATATTCAAAATTTGAAAAAAAGGATCGCGCGATGAAAACCCAATTTTATTATTTAGGGGGTCTTGTATAAATGGTTGGTTGGGTTATCTTGGTACTTCAACTACTTGTACGCATTATTACCGATGCATATACAATTTTTAATTTTCAGTGTTTTTATTATTTAAATAAAGTGGATTCCCACTTTAATTCATCGAAATAATAAAAATAATAAACATAGAGTCACTCTATGCGTAAAAATACATAAATTTTATAATAATTACTGAAAATTGTATGGAAAAACTACGATTTTACACCATTTTCAGGAGGCTGCCCTAGAGCCCCCCGTGGTCCTAGGGGGGGAAGGGTGCTATTATTCAAAAGCTCCATTCATTACCTTTCAAATGAGGGGGGTAACCCTTTGCGCAAAACCTCTTCAAAATGGGATACTAAACTAAACATTCCCCTCCGTGTGTGCCCTAGGCGAAAGCGAGTGTAAATATGCATATGTACTTTAAAAACTATTGGGACGATTTCGATTACTGGCGGAGGGTAAAAAAAACGAATTTCCGTATAAATGGGGTATGTGCGGATAGGGAAGCTTCTCCAGAAGAGGATTATCCAAAAATAATATAAAAATAACTTATAATTTTTAAAATATTTACGATTAAAAGTTAATAAATTTGCAAAAACACACGATATTTCTCTATGTTTCACTAAATTTTTTTTTTCATTTTTCACTTTCGTGTAGTACTCCTTTCTGCGTTGGCGGTCTTCGGCCGCGCCCTAAAAAAATAACCTTGGTCGAGCGAATAGACGGGTTGACCGAAGTACTTCCATGTAGTACTCCTTTCTGCGTTGGCGGCCTTCGGCTGCGCTTTAAAAAAATAACCCTAGCCGGTCCAACACCGGCTACGCCATCCACAGTATTTTAGCATTGTACACCTTTTCGCGTTCACTTCATACAATTATTGCTAAGTGGGTTTTGACAGTTCAAATTAGGCAGTCATTTTGGTTTTTCGCATTATTGAACTCAATGCAAAAAAAGGTGTATTTTATGTAAAGATTTACAAAGAAATTAACAATCAAAAGTAATAAAAAACATTACTAGTGGTTTTTATAATTCATAAGTAATATACGAGTATGTATGTGCGTGAAAATGTATCCATAATTGGTTTCGTACAATGCAGAACAGATGAAAATACACTAGCATATATTTAGAAATTTGCAAAAAAATAGTATTTTTTAAAGTGAATTTGTGGAAGAATTTGTGAACCGACTTTTATAAAATATGTTGAAATAAAATTAATTAATTAAAATTAATTTAATTAATTAAATAAAGTTCGATAATTTAAGCATACATGCGTGTTTAAAATTTTCAATTTGGTTCACTCGTTTAGGTACAGTGCGCCAAAATTAACCGGCACGATACTAAACTTAACTCCTAACATTGAAATAAGTTCACATTTCACTTTTATTTTGTAATATTTTACCTAAATTTATTAATTTAAAAATCATTTAGCACTCTCATCGCTGCAAAGGTTAGATTGTTTACAATTATGAGGAAAACGAGCGTTGCCGCATCATAAACACCGAATTTGAAGGATTCTTAACGATTTTTCTTTGTTTATACTCATTTTAATTTGAAATATAATTTATAGACACACTTGTTGTTATTAGAACTAAGATTGCTAAATAAAATAAGAGGAATTTTGTCGAAATAGAAAAATTCAGCGAATTGCTCATATTTGCTAATTATCATACATATATTATACTCGTATCCATTTCCTCATAATTGTTAGCACATAAATGATGCTCACAACGAGTGTAAAAAGTAATTTTTAAAATAAAGATTTCTTAGGTAAAAAACTTGCGAAAAGTGAAAAATGTGGATATATTTAAATGTCTATAGATTAATTTAATTATTTTGAAGTAAAAAATGTGCGAAAAGTGTGTTTAAGTGGTGAAATAGCTTGTTAAAATCTTCGAATTTTGAGAATTTTTGAACTTTGAGGTAGAATATGTCGTAAACTAAGCGTTTGCGGTACTTATACCCCTATACATTTTCGGGACCGTCGCAAAGCTGCTGCTTTCGACGAGTACCTCTACCACTGGAATACCTATACTTATGGACATAACGAATGAACAGACGATCGACGTATCTATTGGATCTGCCACGGAACTGAGAGATGTCAATATCAGTAGAAGTGAAGCAATGCAAAATCATTGGCGTTCAGCGGGCAAACGCTTCAAAACGGTATTTGAGTGAAATTTGGTATAGATTATTTTCTAAGGCAATAATGCAATCTCCGAAGAAATTGTTCACATCGGTTAACTATAGCATATAGCTGCCATACAAACTGAATGATCGGATTAAAGTTCTTGTATGGAAAACTTTCACATTTGACAAGATATATTCACGAAATTTGGTATGGATGGCTACTTAAGGTTATTACATAATCTCCGAAAAAATTGTTCAGATCGGAATGCTACAGCATATAGCTGCCATACAAACTGATCGATCAGAATCAAATTTTTGTATGGAAAACTTTCACATTTGATAAGATATATTCACGAAATTTGGTATAGATTATTTATTAAAGTACTTAAAACAGCGTCAAACTTGTTTTCATTTCAATCTTTTACTTTAAAAGCGATTCGCTAACATACACATTTAACGTTAAAACCAACGGCCGTGTGTCCCGGCACAGCCCCACCCGATTTTTAAATTATAATTAAGGGCTCTCGATTAAAATGTAAGAAGTTAAAAACTTTAATAATGTGTAATCAAGCATTAAGTTGTTTGAATTAGAAATAAAGATACGTATTATTAGAATCTTTATGAAAAAATCCAGTTATTGAACTCAATTTAGAGTTTCAACGTAGGCGATTTAACAGTCACTTAATATCAGAAGTGAGATTGTAAAATTTTCAAAATTTATTGCGTCGTAATACTCTGAGTTTCGCTGTGTAACGTTTGAGTTTTTATGCCTTTAATCAGGATGATGTCTCTTGGCGGTAGGTATTAAATCCGCAATTGAATTTTTCTTCGCGGTCTTTACGAATATGCGCATGTGACTTGGGTTAAACCTTCCTCTGTACATACTTGTAGTTCGCCCGTTGTATTTTTATTCTGTTCAGATATCAACGATTGTTATTAATAGGTTTTAAGTATTTTTCTTTTCGTATATGCAAATAGAAAATCTTTTATTTGTAGTGATGTGGCGTACTTTTTTCGTGATGAGAACGATTGTGTTTAGATGTACACTCAATATATTGGGGAGGACGCACTGCTGCTTTATAATAATTAAAATGAAAACATCAACAACAAAACATTTAACAAATTTTATTTAATAATATATATTTATATTTTATAAAGTTAGTTGAATAAGTTTGTACTCAGTATATTGGGGAGCACCCAATGTGTTAATTAAAACAAAAATTTGCGTTTTATGCTTAATACACTTGGTTTTTAAAATAATTTTATTTAAATCAACAATTTCATAAATTAATTAAATATGAATATCGACGGGTGACGGGCGTCGACTCAAATTCCGGAAACGATTTGTCAGTTTTGGCGATCAAGTTGATGTATCGAGAGTAGCGTAGGAAGTAGGCAGTGTCTATGCGAATGTAATATGTAGTATATGTTTAAACTCAACAAAGATGTATTATTCCTTACCACTGGTGGGGGAAATGAAACGTCTTATATCAAGTCAGAAATCTTTAATTCTAGTTTTTATTTGGTATTTTCTTTGCTTATATACAATATTGTATCAATACCAAACACCATTAAACTTAGTATGCTGAATAGTGGACTTCTTTCTTTTGAAAAAATTAGGCTAGAGGCACGAGATGAGAACAACTCTTTATCAAAAACTATACCTCATTTTCCAATAAGTAAAGCACATTTTCTTAAGCTGTGTGATTTGCGACGAAAATTTCCAGTGCTTTATAAATTAGAGTTTCAAACAGCCACTAGAGTAGAAACAAATATGTGTAGACATGCATTAAGAAAAAATAATCATGATAAAAACCAGAATTCAAAATGCATTCCTTACGATTACAACCGCGTTGTACTAAAAAAGAAAGCAGCAGTTGCAGATTCAGATTACATAAATGCGTCTTATGTTGATAGTCTTCTAAAACCAAATGCGTATATTGTTTCACAAGGTCCAGTCGAAGAAACTGTAAATGCGTTCTGGCAAATGGTGTGGCAAGAGAATATTAGTGCCATCATCATGCTTACTAAAACCTTTGATTTCGCTAAGGTAATGTGTGTTCAGTATTGGCCACCAAATATGGAAATACATGAAACGTATGGTGATATACATATAAACATTATACATGAGGAACAGCTAGCTAATTTTCACATCAGAACCTTTCATTTGTATAAAGTCAACGAACTCAAAGAAATCGTTAATGAACGTCTTATACTACAATTCCATTACACGGAGTGGTATTCTCATTCATGTCCTTTTTCAAATGCACTTCTAGAATTTAGGCGGCGGGTACGTTTGGTTGTTGGTAATATTATTAAAGGTGACGATATTAAAGGACCGATGTTAGTTCATTGTAGCGATGGAGGAGGTAGATCTGGTGTGTATTTATCCATTGATGCTAATTTGGAGTTAGCGGAAGAAGAAGATTGTTTCAACGTGTTCGGTTATTTAAAAAAGTTGCGTCAATCAAGAAAAGGTCTTGTTGAAAATGTGGAACAATATAAATTTATATATGATACTCTCGAAGAACATGAAATATGTGGAAAAACATGGTTTCCAGTATCGGAATTATCTGACCGTCTAAAGGTAAAAGCTCGTCGCAATCCTTTAACAAAAATGAATGAATATCAAGTAGAATATGGTCAAATCTGTAAGCAAACTCCACGATTTTCAATAGGAGATTGTGCTGGTGGTCATAGAGCTGACAACAGAGATAAAAATCGTGATGTGCTTTGTGTTCCTCCGGACAATTTTAGACCGTACTTAACCTCTTTTCAAGGTAATGCTTTTACAGATTACATCAATTCTGTGTTTGTTGATGGATATACTAAACCAAGGGAATACATAGTAACAGAATGGCCATTGAAACACACGTTAGGAGAATTTTGGTCTCTTATTTACGATCATGAATGTTCTGTTGTTGTAGTGCTATGTCAACCGCCTGTTAATTCTCAGAATTTTCCTTCATTTTGGCCACATAAATCAAAAATGGAAAAATGCGGACCAGTGTTTTCGGTTCACAATATCTCATCAAAAATTTATACCAATATCAAGCAATGGGAGTTCAAAATAAATAAAAAAATTGTGTCACTGACTGAAATGATGGCAGGTGTCAAAGCTCCAACAAAAGCTGTTCAGCTTTTTCAACTTACATGCTGGCCAATGGGACATAAAGTTCCTACTTCTACTAATTCTTTAGTTTACCTAATGAATATGGTAGAGCTGTGGAGACAAAGAGTTGATTACGGTCCAGTTTGTGTTGTTTCCCCAGATGGAAGAAGCCGTGCTGGAGTATACTGTGCCGCTAATGCTTGTATTGAACAGGTTATTCAACATGGAGAAGTTGATGTGTTCCAAGCAGTGAAAACCGTCCGACGACATCGTCCACAACTTGTGGAAAATATGACGGAATATAAATACTGTTACGATTTAGTTTTACATTACGTCCTTCATTTTCTAAATAAAACCAAATAATCGTAAAGAAACGCTAATACCTTGTTAAGTTGATTTAATAGTTGTATTATATATATATGTGCTTCAATAAATACTTGGACGAAAACATTTACTTTAAAGTTTTAATGATAATATCTCTGTAGTTGTGCGTATAAATATGGTTTGCCATTATACATACTATGTACATATATAAAACCTCTATAACAATCATAGATTTTATTGCGGCAGCTAGGTCTGGCCTCGGGCAATACAGCCGTGATAAATACTAAATTCTCCGTAATTTCAGATGCTAATTTGCCAACAGCTTTCACAACTATTGTGCATTCTTTAAGAAAATAATTTAAATATAAATATATATAGCACTGGCGGTTAAGCCATCAGCTTTACGTTATTATGGTTTTGATATTAGTAAAACATTTATATTTCAAAGTAAAATCTAATTTTGCTTATAATGTATATAAATCTCTTTATGTTTTCTTCGTTTACTTCTGTAAGAAGTTCTTCTATTGTGCGGTTTGTTGTAGATTGTCTTATTGAGTTTACTGCAGTACAGCTTGTGACGATATGTTTGATAGTAAGTAACTCATCGTTGCAGAATTGACAAGTTTGTGGGCTGCCTCTTTGAAAAAGATACTTGTGCGTTATCCGTGTGGGGTTGGGTTTAGTTTAGTATCTCATTTTCACTGCTTATTCCTCTTAAATGCGTGCACGAATTTTTTTAAATTTATATAGCACGGATAGCCAATGAATTAAACTTTGGTTTAAATGTAAATTTATTGTTAAATGTTTATTTGTTTTTTAGATATAAGTAAGCAAAAAACGCGGGGAAACTTTAGTATACGATCCCACGATTTCAGGGTTAAAAGTGGTATGGTTGGATAGAGCTGCTGCTCCAGATTAAGAAAATATATAATTGTTGCCGCCGCAAACTTATAGTTTTCGAGATATTTGCATTTAAAGTTGAAAATTTTGCAAATTTTATCTTGCAATTTCTCGATTGCTAGTAATTATTTAATTCATATTATGCACTTTTTATGCACTTATACTTTATTACATTGTTTCTACATATTTATTTTTTAGTAATTATTTAGTTATTTGCTTAAAATAAGCATTTTATATTTTACACAATTTTCATTCCATGCACAATAACAAAAGTATTCCGTGTTTACAGATATTAAGTGTTGCCATAATTACACATTTATCAAATGAATAAGAATGGATATAAAAACTCAAACGCAGAAAACAAATACCATCTGAAATAAATTTTCCATTGCAATAAAAAAAGTTTTAGGGCTTATAAGTATGTTTAATCTAATAATTTAATAAAAGGATCATAATGATTATTTGCAATACAGCAAAGGTAAAATAGGGTAAACATTAGTCCATTCGCGTCCCACTTATTTCTGTATTGGCGGCCTTCGGCCGCGCTTCGAAAAAAATAACCCTGGTCGATCCAACACCGGGGTATGTCAGGTTTTTTTGAGTAAAAGTCCTTTTTGCGTTAGCGGCCTTCGGCCGCACTTCAAAAAAAAATAACCCTGGCCGATCCAACACCGGGGTGTATCAAAAATCTTGATATATCAAGAAAAAGGGCAATGATTTATGTATTTTTTATTCATTTTTATTCGTTTGATAAATGTGTAATTATGGCAACACTTATTATCTGTCAACGAGGGTATTCCTTGTTATTGTGCATGAAATGAAAATTGTGTAAAATATAAAATGCTTATTTTAAGCAAACAACTAAATAATTACTGGAAAAAAAATATGTAGAAACAATGTAATGAAGTATAAGTGCATAAAAAGTGCATAATATGAATTAAATAATTACTAGCAATCGAGAAATTGCAAGATAAAATTTGCAAAATTTTCAACTTTAAATGCAAATATCTCGAAAACTATAAGTTTGCGGTGGCAACAATTATATATTTTCTTAATCTGGAGCATCAGCTCTATCCAACCATACCACTTTTAACCCTGAAATCGTGGGATCGTATACTAAAGCCGACCCAAAAACGCATATTTTCACATTTGCTCAAACAATGGCTCTCTTCTTTTGACGTTTTCAATGTATGTAATATATTATACTGCGGCGCTTGTTTCAATGTAGTATATTATGCAGAAAATATATTCAAAATTTGAAAAAAAGGATCGCGCGATGAAAACCCAATTTTATTATTTAGGGGGTCTTGTATAAATGGTTGGTTGGGTTACCTTGGTACTTCAACTACTTGTACGCATTATTACCGATGCATATACAATTTTTAATTTTCAGTGTTTTTATTATTTAAATAAAGTGGATTCCCACTTTAATTCATCGAAATAATAAAAATAATAAACATAGAGTCACTCTATGCGTAAAAATACATAAATTTTATAATAATTACTGAAAATTGTATGGAAAAACTACGATTTTACACCATTTTCAGGAGGCTGCCCTAGAGCCCCCCGTGGTCCTAGGGGGGGAAGGGTGCTATTATTCAAAAGCTCCATTCATTACCTTTCAAATGAGGGGGGTAACCCTTTGCGCAAAACCTCTTCAAAATGGGATACTAAACTAAACATTCCCCTCCGTGTGTGCCCTAGGCGAAAGCGAGTGTAAATATGCATATGCACTTTAAAAACTATTGGGACGATTTCGATTACTGGCGGAGGGTAAAAAAAACGAATTTCCGTATAAATGGGGTATGTGCGGATAGGGAAGCTTCTCCAGAAGAGGATTATCCAAAAATAATATAAAAATAACTTATAATTTTTAAAATATTTACGATTAAAAGTTAATAAATTTGCAAAAACACACGATATTTCTCTATGTTTCACTAAATTTTTTTTTTCATTTTTCACTTTCGTGTAGTACTCCTTTCTGCGTTGGCGGTCTTCGGCCGCGCCCTAAAAAAATAACCTTGGTCGAGCGAATAGACGGGTTGACCGAAGTACTTCCATGTAGTACTCCTTTCTGCGTTGGCGGCCTTCGGCTGCGCTTTAAAAAAATAACCCTAGCCGGTCCAACACCGGCTACGCCATCCACAGTATTTTAGCATTGTACACCTTTTCGCGTTCACTTCATACAATTATTGCTAAGTGGGTTTTGACAGTTCAAATTAGGCAGTCATTTTGGTTTTTCGCATTATTGAACTCAATGCAAAAAAAGGTGTATTTTATGTAAAGATTTACAAAGAAATTAACAATCAAAAGTAATAAAAAACATTACTAGTGGTTTTTATAATTCATAAGTAATATACGAGTATGTATGTGCGTGAAAATGTATCCATAATTGGTTTCGTACAATGCAGAACAGATGAAAATACACTAGCATATATTTAGAAATTTGCAAAAAAATAGTATTTTTTAAAGTGAATTTGTGGAAGAATTTGTGAACCGACTTTTATAAAATATGTTTAAATAAAATTAATTAATTAAAATTAATTTAATTAATTAAATAAAGTTCGATAATTTAAGCATACATGCGTGTTTAAAATTTTCAATTTGGTTCACTCGTTTAGGTACAGTGCGCCAAAATTAACCGGCACGATACTAAACTTAACTCCTAACATTGAAATAAGTTCACATTTCACTTTTATTTTGTAATATTTTACCTAAATTTATTAATTTAAAAATCATTTAGCACTCTCATCGCTGCAAAGGTTAGATTGTTTACAATTATGAGGAAAACGAGCGTTGCCGCATCATAAACACCGAATTTGAAGGATTCTTAACGATTTTTCTTTGTTTATACTCATTTTAATTTGAAATATAATTTATAGACACACTTGTTGTTATTAGAACTAAGATTGCTAAATAAAATAAGAGGAATTTTGTCGAAATAGAAAAATTCAGCGAATTGCTCATATTTGCTAATTATCATACATATATTATACTCGTATCCATTTCCTCATAATTGTTAGCACATAAATGATGCTCACAACGAGTGTAAAAAGTAATTTTTAAAATAAAGATTTCTTAGGTAAAAAACTTGCGAAAAGTGAAAAATGTGGATATATTTAAATGTCTATAGATTAATTTAATTATTTTGAAGTAAAAAATGTGCGAAAAGTGTGTTTAAGTGGTGAAATAGCTTGTTAAAATCTTCGAATTTTGAGAATTTTTGAACTTTGAGGTAGAATATGTCGTAAACTAAGCGTTTGCGGTACTTATACCCCTATACATTTTCGGGACCGTCGCAAAGCTGCTGCTTTCGACGAGTACCTCTACCACTGGAATACCTATACTTATGGACATAACGAATGAACAGACGATCGACGTATCTATTGGATCTGCCACGGAACTGAGAGATGTCAATATCAGTAGAAGTGAAGCAATGCAAAATCATTGGCGTTCAGCGGGCAAACGCTTCAAAACGGTATTTGAGTGAAATTTGGTATAGATTATTTTCTAAGGCAATAATGCAATCTCCGAAGAAATTGTTCACATCGGTTAACTATAGCATATAGCTGCCATACAAACTGAATGATCGGATTAAAGTTCTTGTATGGAAAACTTTCACATTTGACAAGATATATTCACGAAATTTGGTATGGATGGCTACTTAAGGTTATTACATAATCTCCGAAAAAATTGTTCAGATCGGAATGCTACAGCATATAGCTGCCATACAAACTGATCGATCAGAATCAAATTTTTGTATGGAAAACTTTCACATTTGATAAGATATATTCACGAAATTTGGTATAGATTATTTATTAAAGTACTTAAAACAGCGTCAAACTTGTTTTCATTTCAATCTTTTACTTTAAAAGCGATTCGCTAACATACACATTTAACGTTAAAACCAACGGCCGTGTGTCCCGGCACAGCCCCACCCGATTTTTAAATTATAATTAAGGGCTCTCGATTAAAATGTAAGAAGTTAAAAACTTTAATAATGTGTAATCAAGCATTAAGTTGTTTGAATTAGAAATAAAGATACGTATTATTAGAATCTTTATGAAAAAATCCAGTTATTGAACTCAATTTAGAGTTTCAACGTAGGCGATTTAACAGTCACTTAATATCAGAAGTGAGATTGTAAAATTTTCAAAATTTATTGCGTCGTAATACTCTGAGTTTCGCTGTGTAACGTTTGAGTTTTTATGCCTTTAATCAGGATGATGTCTCTTGGCGGTAGGTATTAAATCCGCAATTGAATTTTTCTTCGCGGTCTTTACGAATATGCGCATGTGACAAGCAATGTGTACTACTTTTGTTCTAGAAAAATTGTTTCTATCATATAATTAATTTTTAGCATTTTTCGCAAGAACTTGGGTTAAACCTTCCTCTGTACATACTTGTAGTTCGCCCGTTGTATTTTTATTCTGTTCAGATATCAACGATTGTTATTAATAGGTTTTAAGTATTTTTCTTTTCGTATGTGCAAATAGAAAATCTTTTATTTGTAGTGATGTGGCGTACTTTTTTCGTGATGAGAACGATTGTGTTTAGATGTACACTCAATATATTGGGGAGGACGCACTGCTGCTTTATAATAATTAAAATGAAAACATCAACAACAAAACATTTAACAAATTTTATTTAATAATATATATTTATATTTTATAAAGTTAGTTGAATAAGTTTGTACTCAGTATATTGGGGAGCACCCAATGTGTTAATTAAAACAAAAATTTGCGTTTTATGCTTAATACACTTGGTTTTTAAAATAATTTTATTTAAATCAACAATTTCATAAATTAATTAAATATGAATATCGACGGGTGACGGGCGTCGACTCAAATTCCGGAAACGATTTGTCAGTTTTGGCGATCAAGTTGATGTATCGAGAGTAGCGTAGGAAGTAGGCAGTGTCTATGCGAATGTAATATGTAGTATATGTTTAAACTCAACAAAGATGTATTATTCCTTACCACTGGTGGGGGAAATGAAACGTCTTATATCAAGTCAGAAATCTTTAATTCTAGTTTTTATTTGGTATTTTCTTTGCTTATATACAATATTGTATCAATACCAAACACCATTAAACTTAGTATGCTGAATAGTGGACTTCTTTCTTTTGAAAAAATTAGGCTAGAGGCACGAGATGAGAACAACTCTTTATCAAAAACTATACCTCATTTTCCAATAAGTAAAGCACATTTTCTTAAGCTGTGTGATTTGCGACGAAAATTTCCAGTGCTTTATAAATTAGAGTTTCAAACAGCCACTAGAGTAGAAACAAATATGTGTAGACATGCATTAAGAAAAAATAATCATGATAAAAACCAGAATTCAAAATGCATTCCTTACGATTACAACCGCGTTGTACTAAAAAAGAAAGCAGCAGTTGCAGATTCAGATTACATAAATGCGTCTTATGTTGATAGTCTTCTAAAACCAAATGCGTATATTGTTTCACAAGGTCCAGTCGAAGAAACTGTAAATGCGTTCTGGCAAATGGTGTGGCAAGAGAATATTAGTGCCATCATCATGCTTACTAAAACCTTTGATTTCGCTAAGGTAATGTGTGTTCAGTATTGGCCACCAAATATGGAAATACATGAAACGTATGGTGATATACATATAAACATTATACATGAGGAACAGCTAGCTAATTTTCACATCAGAACCTTTCATTTGTATAAAGTCAACGAACTCAAAGAAATCGTTAATGAACGTCTTATACTACAATTCCATTACACGGAGTGGTATTCTCATTCATGTCCTTTTTCAAATGCACTTCTAGAATTTAGGCGGCGGGTACGTTTGGTTGTTGGTAATATTATTAAAGGTGACGATATTAAAGGACCGATGTTAGTTCATTGTAGCGATGGAGGAGGTAGATCTGGTGTGTATTTATCCATTGATGCTAATTTGGAGTTAGCGGAAGAAGAAGATTGTTTCAACGTGTTCGGTTATTTAAAAAAGTTGCGTCAATCAAGAAAAGGTCTTGTTGAAAATGTGGAACAATATAAATTTATGTATGATACTCTCGAAGAACATGAAATATGTGGAAAAACATGGTTTCCAGTATCGGAATTATCTGACCGTCTAAAGGTAAAAGCTCGTCGCAATCCTTTAACAAAAATGAATGAATATCAAGTAGAATATGGTCAAATCTGTAAGCAAACTCCACGATTTTCAATAGGAGATTGTGCTGGTGGTCATAGAGCTGACAACAGAGATAAAAATCGTGATGTGCTTTGTGTTCCTCCGGACAATTTTAGACCGTACTTAACCTCTTTTCAAGGTAATGCTTTTACAGATTACATCAATTCTGTGTTTGTTGATGGATATACTAAACCAAGGGAATACATAGTAACAGAATGGCCATTGAAACACACGTTAGGAGAATTTTGGTCTCTTATTTACGATCATGAATGTTCTGTTGTTGTAGTGCTATGTCAACCGCCTGTTAATTCTCAGAATTTTCCTTCATTTTGGCCACATAAATCAAAAATGGAAAAATGCGGACCAGTGTTTTCGGTTCACAATATCTCATCAAAAATTTATACCAATATCAAGCAATGGGAGTTCAAAATAAATAAAAAAATTGTGTCACTGACTGAAATGATGGCAGGTGTCAAAGCTCCAACAAAAGCTGTTCAGCTTTTTCAACTTACATGCTGGCCAATGGGACATAAAGTTCCTACTTCTACTAATTCTTTAGTTTACCTAATGAATATGGTAGAGCTGTGGAGACAAAGAGTTGATTACGGTCCAGTTTGTGTTGTTTCCCCAGATGGAAGAAGCCGTGCTGGAGTATACTGTGCCGCTAATGCTTGTATTGAACAGGTTATTCAACATGGAGAAGTTGATGTGTTCCAAGCAGTGAAAACCGTCCGACGACATCGTCCACAACTTGTGGAAAATATGACGGAATATAAATACTGTTACGATTTAGTTTTACATTACGTCCTTCATTTTCTAAATAACCCCAAAAAATCGTAAAGAAACGCTAATACCTTGTTAAGTTGATTTAATAGTTGTATTATATATATATGTGCTTCAATAAATACTTGGACGAAAACATTTACTTTAAAGTTTTAATGATAATATCTCTGTAGTTGTGCGTATAAATATGGTTTGCCATTATACATACTATGTACATATATAAAACCTCTATAACAATCATAGATTTTATTGCGGCAGCTAGGTCTGGCCTCAGGCAATACAGCCGTGATAAATACTAAATTCTCCGTAATTTCAGATGCTAATTTGCCAACAGCTTTCACAACTATTGTGCATTCTTAAAGAAAATAATTTAAATATAAATATATATAGCACTGGCGGTTAAGCCATCAGCTTTACGTTATTATGGTTTTGATATTAGTAAAACATTTATATTTCAAAGTAAAATCTAATTTTGCTTATAATGTATATAAATCTCTTTATGTTTTCTTCGTTTACTTCTGTAAGAAGTTCTTCTATTGTGCGGTTTGTTGTAGATTGTCTTATTGAGTTTACTGCAGTACAGCTTGTGACGATATGTTTGATAGTAAGTAACTCATCGTTGCAGAATTGCCAAGTTTGTGGGCTGCCTCTTTGAAAAAGATACTTGTGCGTTATCCGTGTGGGGTTGGGTTTAGTTTAGTATCTCATTTTCACTGCTTATTCCTCTTAAATGCGTGCACGAATTTTTTTAAATTTATATAGCACGGATAGCCAATGAATTAAACTTTGGTTTAAATGTAAATTTAATGTTTATTTGTTTTTTAGATATAAGTAAGCAAAAAACGCGGGGAAACTTTAGTATACGATCCCACGATTTCAGGGTTAAAAGTGGTATGGTTGGATAGAGCTGCTGCTCCAGATTAAGAAAATATATAATTGTTGCCGCCGCAAACTTATAGTTTTCGAGATATTTGCATTTAAAGTTGAAAATTTTGCAAATTTTATCTTGCAATTTCTCGATTGCTAGTAATTATTTAATTCATATTATGCACTTTTTATGCACTTATACTTTATTACATTGTTTCTACATATTTATTTTTTAGTAATTATTTAGTTATTTGCTTAAAATAAGCATTTTATATTTTACACAATTTTCATTCCATGCACAATAACAAAAGTATTCCGTGTTTACAGATATTAAGTGTTGCCATAATTACACATTTATCAAATGAATAAGAATGGATATAAAAACTCAAACGCAGAAAACAAATACCATCTGAAATAAATTTTCCATTGTAATAAAAAAAGTTTTAAGGCTTATAAGTATGTTTAATCTAATAATTTAATAAAAGGATCATAATGATTATTTGCAATACAGCAAAGGTAAAATAGGGTAAACATTAGTCCATTCGCGTCCCACTTATTTCTGTATTGGCGGCCTTCGGCCGCGCTTCGAAAAAAATAACCCTGGTCGATCCAACACCGGGGTATGTCAGGTTTTTTTGAGTAAAAGTCCTTTTTGCGTTAGCGGCCTTCGGCCGCACTTCAAAAAAAAATAACCCTGGCCGATCCAACACCGGGGTGTATCAAAAATCTTGATATATCAAGAAAAAGGGCAATGATTTATGTATTTTTTATTCATTTTTATTCGTTTGATAAATGTGTAATTATGGCAACACTTATTATCTGTCAACGAGGGTATTCCTTGTTATTGTGCATGAAATGAAAATTGTGAAAAATATAAAATGCTTACTTTAAGCAAACAACTAAATAATTACTGGAAAAAAAATATGTAGAAACAATGTAATGAAGTATAAGTGCATAAAAAGTGCATAATATGAATTAAATAATTACTAGCAATCGAGAAATTGCAAGATAAAATTTGCAAAATTTTCAACTTTAAATGCAAATATCTCGAAAACTATAAGTTTGCGGTGGCAACAATTATATATTTTCTTAATCTGGAGCATCAGCTCTATCCAACCATGCCACTTTTAACCCTGAAATCGTGGGATCGTATACTAAAGTCGACCCAAAAACGCATATTTTCACATTTGCTCAAACAATGGCTCTCTTCTTTTGACGTTTTCAATGTATGTAATATATTATACTGCGGCGCTTGTTTCAATGTAGTATATTATGCAGAAAATATATTCAAAATTTGAAAAAAAAGATCGCGCGATGAAAACCCAATTTTATTATTTAGGGGGTCTTGTATAAATGGTTGGTTGGGTTATCTTGGTACTTCAACTACTTGTACGCATTATTACCGATGCATATACAATTTTTAATTTTCAGTGTTTTTATTATTTAAATAAAGTGGATTCCCACTTTAATTCATCGAAATAATAAAAATAATAAACATAGAGTCACTCTATGCGTAAAAATACATAAATTTTATAATAATTACTGAAAATTGTATGGAAAAACTACGATTTTACACCATTTTCAGGAGGCTGCCCTAGAGCCCCCGTGGTCCTAGGGGGGGAAGGGTGCTATTATTCAAAAGCTCCATTCATTACCTTTCAAATGAGGGGGGTAACCCTTTGCGCAAAACCTCTTCAAAATGGGATACTAAACTAAACATTCCCCTCCGTGTGTGCCCTAGGCGAAAGCGAGTGTAAATATGCATATGTACTTTAAAAACTATTGGGACGATTTCGATTACTGGCGGAGGGTAAAAAAAACGAATTTCCGTATAAATGGGGTATGTGCGGATAGGGAAGCTTCTCCAGAAGAGGATTATCCAAAAATAATATAAAAATAACTTATAATTTTTAAAATATTTACGATTAAAAGTTAATAAATTTGCAAAAACACACGATATTTCTCTATGCTTCACTAAATTTTTTTTTCATTTTTCACTTTCGTGTAGTACTCCTTTCTGCGTTGGCGGTCTTCGGCCGCGCTCTAAAAAAATAACCTTGGTCGAGCGAATAGACGGGTTGACCGAAGTACTTCCATGTAGTACTCCTTTCTGCGTTGGCGGCCTTCGGCTGCGCTTTAAAAAAATAACCCTAGCCGGTCCAACACCGGCTACGCCATCCACAGTATTTTAGCATTGTACACCTTTTCGCGTTCACTTCATACAATTATTGCTAAGTGGGTTTTGACAGTTCAAATTAGGCAGTCATTTTGGTTTTTCGCATTATTGAACTCAATGCAAAAAAAGGTGTGTTTTATGTAAAGATTTACAAAGAAATTAACAATCAAAAGTAATAAAAAACATTACTAGTGGTTTTTATAATTCATAAGTAATATACGAGTATGTATGTGCGTGAAAATGTATCCATAATTGGTTTCGTACAATGCAGAACAGATGAAAATACACTAGCATATATTTAGAAATTTGCAAAAAAATAGTATTTTTTAAAGTGAATTTGTGGAAGAATTTGTGAACCGACTTTTATAAAATATGTTTAAATAAAATTAATTAATTAAAATTAATTTAATTAATTAAATAAAGTTCGATAATTTAAGCATACATGCGTGTTTAAAATTTTCAATTTGGTTCACTCGTTTAGGTACAGTGCGCCAAAATTAACCGGCACGATACTAAACTTAACTCCTAACATTGAAATAAGTTCACATTTCACTTTTATTTTGTAATATTTTACCTAAATTTATTAATTTAAAAATCATTTAGCACTCTCATCGCTGCAAAGGTTAGATTGTTTACAATTATGAGGAAAACGAGCGTTGCCGCATCATAAACACCGAATTTGAAGGATTCTTAACGATTTTTCTTTGTTTATACTCATTTTAATTTGAAATATAATTTATAGACACACTTGTTGTTATTAGAACTAAGATTGCTAAATAAAATAAGAGGAATTTTGTCGAAATAGAAAAATTCAGCGAATTGCTCATATTTGCTAATTATCATACATATATTATACTCGTATCCATTTCCTCATAATTGTTAGCACATAAATGATGCTCACAACGAGTGTAAAAAGTAATTTTTAAAATAAAGATTTCTTAGGTAAAAAACTTGCGAAAAGTGAAAAATGTGGATATATTTAAATGTCTATAGATTAATTTAATTATTTTGAAGTAAAAAATGTGCGAAAAGTGTGTTTAAGTGGTGAAATAGCTTGTTAAAATCTTCGAATTTTGAGAATTTTTGAACTTTGAGGTAGAATATGTCGTAAACTAAGCGTTTGCGGTACTTATACCCCTATACATTTTCGGGACCGTCGCAAAGCTGCTGCTTTCGACGAGTACCTCTACCACTGGAATACCTATACTTATGGACATAACGAATGAACAGACGATCGACGTATCTATTGGATCTGCCACGGAACTGAGAGATGTCAATATCAGTAGAAGTGAAGCAATGCAAAATCATTGGCGTTCAGCGGGCAAACGCTTCAAAACGGTATTTGAGTGAAATTTGGTATAGATTATTTTCTAAGGCAATAATGCAATCTCCGAAGAAATTATTCACATCGGTTAACTATAGCATTTGAAGAAACACAATTTCCAAAAGTTTGGTATCATCACTTTTTATTGCAATGATTTTGTGGAGATCATCCATTACTTTTCTGAGGAGTTGAATTTTCCTCTTGAATATGGAGATTCCATGACTAAAATCAAATGATTCTGATTTGTGTTTATTTTGCAAGTCAGACTTTGTTGGAAAAGTGTTGGATATGTGCAAAACTGTTTCGGATAAATCCGCTTGGGCATCAAGAATTTTGTTTCTGTATACACCCATGATTTTTTCTGCAACACTTTTTGTATTTGTGTAACTGCTGGTATTCTCCAAAGAAATCGTTGGACGTATATTGATTTGGTCGCCTGGTTGACCTTACGGCCGGTGAATACTTCTTGGATATCAGTTAGATCACTGCGTTTAGTCTCTGCCAAAACGGCTTATGCGATCGGTTTTAACGGGGGAATACACACCCGTCTTACAAATATTTTTATTTAATCAATATGCGAGAATATACACCCGTCTTAAAATTATTATTTTTACTTAGTCAATATGCGGGAATATACACCTGTCTTACAATTTAATTTTGCCTGCATTTATATTAATAACAGGGCTTACTTTATTTTATTTGCTTGCATTTTTTATAATATCAAGGCGTTTGTAAAATTTGGCTGAGCTCTTTTTTTAGGCTCGATAGGACTAAATGTTTAAATTCAACAAAGATTTATCATTCCTTACCACTGGTGGGGGGAAATGAAACATCTTATATCAAGTGAGATATCTTTCATTCTAGTTTTTGTTTGGCATTTTCCTTGCTTATGGTTGTACTTTTAAAACTATCTTAAATAACTAAATATATGTGTATGTTAGTATGTATTGCAGCATATTGTTTATTGCTGCTTGACATGGCCCTGCCAACCATTGCTACCCTCTTGTGTCAAATATTTCAATACAACTATACATTTTTTCTCTATGCACTAACACCAACGCACACTTTCGGGTTATTTTTTGTTTAATGTTAGGTTCCAGCCAGAGATAAGGAGATGTTTAACTTCTCTCTCACTGGATTGATTGCTAAACGTCAAAACCTACTGAACTTTTACAGCTAATCGAGTTCAGTAGGTTTTGACGTTTAGCAATTGGAAGCGAGCGATGGCCAGATTGAAATCTTACCAAATAAATATGTAAACGGAGGGATTTGTTGCATCGTTCAAGACCACTTATAAAAAATGTTAAACAATGAAAATTAAATAAATTTGTGAAATTTAAAGGTATTTGATGAAACGTTTTGTAATTTGAAGACTCATAGTATTATTTTCAATGGAAAATGATTAAAAACATTTAATGATTAAGAGCTGAAAAGCTTAAATCTTTTTATTGAAAGTTCAAAAGTCAATTGTTCTAATTTACTTTAAAAAGATTTAAATAGTTTCTCCATATAATAAATAACCACTACATAGTAATTTTTATTCGTACTAAATGTTGGGTGTTTTAATTTAAAATGTCCAAAAATTCTTATTTTGTTCGATCTGGCCATAATGGAAAATGTTATAAAAAACGCTTATTTTGAGGCGCTCTCACACTGGAATAAGTTTAACATCCCTTTATCCCTGGTTCCAGCTCTAAAGTAAATGCTCAAGAAATTTTTGTTATTATTTCTTTTGTGTGAAATAGTAGTTACCAAGAAATTTTGACATTTCATATCGCACCGTGAATGTTAAAAAGTAGAAGAAGAAGAGTGTGAAAAGTAATCAAACGTAAAAGATATTTGAGCAAAGCAATTGGTAAGTTTCCTATTATGATATTTCAATTTATTTAAAAATCTCATGATTAACTATTATTATTTAATTTTCAGGTGATCCTGGTTAGTATCCATCAAATCCCCACCAAAATCTGGAAGCATATTTTATAACTACAAAGTAAGTGAATGCGTGTATACATATATATATATATACATGTATAGATTATAATATCCTCGTACGCTCGGGTATACATAGTTAATAATTTTTATTAATATGCTTTCATTATAGGGATTCCCTTCTATTGTGTTGATGGCCACATATGATGCCAATTATAAATTCACATACGTCGATGTTGGTGATTACGGAAGCGTAGGAGGATGGAGTCATGTGTAGAAGTTCACGCAAGTGAGGAAAGTTCTCTGATCGCCATTCACTTGGGAGTGGCCAGAAACGATTCTTTTGCATATGACTCAAGCAGCTCACGACTTCCGGTCTTTGACCAAGTATCCTCTGGGTAGCCTAAGAACATCCGTTTGAAGGCGAGCTAACGTGAGAAGGCGAAACATCCCCTGCATAGGGTTGTGCGCTGGGTTTGGGACCCGCCACGTAAAAAAACACCCCCAGCGAATATTAACAACAAGCCTCGGATGAGTGACCCCCCTTTTGATGACGACCATGGCAAACGAAATAAGGACTACGAATTGAGGGCATGCACCTGGAATGTCCGGTCCCTTAATTGGGAAGGTGCCGCTGCCCAGCTGGTTGATGTCCTCGTGAAAATAAAGGCTGACATCACCGCCGTCCAAGAAATGCGATGGACGGGACAAGGACAGAGACGAGTAGGTCCTTGTGACATTTACTACAGTGGCCATATAAAGGAGCGCAAGTTTGGTGTTAGATTCGTGGTGGGAGAGAGACTCCGTCGCCGAGTACTATCATTCACTGCGGTGAATGAACGTCTAGCCACAATCCGCATCAAAGCGAGGTTCTTCAACATATCGCTGATTTGCGCCCACGCCCCGACGGAAGAGAAGGACGATGTGACCAAAGATGCCTTTTATGAGTGCTTGGAGCGCACTTATGAGAGATGCCCCCGCCACGATGTCAAAATCGTGCTTGGCGACTTTAACGCCAGGGTGGGCAAAGAAGGTATCTTTGGCACCACGGTCGGTAAATTCAGCCTCCACGACGAAACATCCCCAAATGGGTTGAGGCTGATCGACTTCGCCGGGGCCCGAAATATGGTTATCTGTAGTACTAGATTCCAGCATAAGAAGATACATCAAGCTACCTGGCTGTCTCCGGATCGAAAAACCACCAACCAGATCGATCATGTTGTGATAGACGGAAGACACGTCTCCAGTGTTTTAGATGTGCGTGCGCTCCGAGGTCCTAACACCGACTCGGACCACTATATTGTTGCAGCCAAAATTCGCACCCGCCTCTGTGCAGCAAAAAACGCACGCCAACAAACACAAGGAAGGTTCGACGTCGAGAAGCTGCAATCACAACAGACAGCCGAACGTTTTTCTACTCGGCTTGCACTCCTGCTCTCTGAGAGCACTCATCAACAATTCGGTATAAGGGAACTGTGGGACGGCATTTCAAACTCCTTACGTACAGCTGCAACCGAAACCATTGGTTTTCGGAAAGTGCAAAAGAACAGCTGGTACGACGAGGAGTGCCGTGTCGCAGCGGAGAGAAAACAGGCTGCCTACCTCGCAACGTTACGATCGACCACAACACGTGCGGGATGGGACAGATACCGAGAGTTGAAGAGGGAAGCGAGACGCATTTGCAGACAGAAGAAGAAAGAGGCCGAAATGCGTGAGTACGAACAGCTCGATAAGCTGGCCGACAGGGGTAATGCTCGAAAATTCTACGAAAAGATGCGGCGGCTTACAGAAGGTTTCAAGACCGGAGCATACTCCTGTAGAACCCCCAAAGGTGATCTAGCCACCGATGCCCAGAGCATACTTAGATTATGGAGGGAACACTTCTCCAGCCTGCTGAATGGCAGTGAAAGCACAACACCAGGAGAAGACGAACCCGATTCCCCAATCGATGACGATGGAGCAGACGTTCCATTACCCGGCCATGAAGAAGTTCGAATAGCAATTGCCCGCCTGAAGAACAACAAAGCGGCAGGGGCCGATGGATTGCCGGCCGAGCTATTCAAACACGGCGGCGAAGAACTGATAAGGAGCATGCATCAGCTTCTTTGTAAAATATGGTCGGACGAAAGCATGCCCAACGATTGGAATTTAAGTGTGCTATGCCCAATCCATAAAAAAGGAGACCCCACAATCTGCGCCAACTACCGTGGGATTAGCCTCCTCAACATCGCATATAAGGTTCTATCGAGCGTATTGTGTGAAAGATTAAAGCCCACCGTCAACGAACTGATTGGACCTTATCAGTGTGGCTTTAGACCTGGCAAATCAGCAACTGACCAGATATTCACCATGCGCCAAATCTTGGAAAAGACCCGTGAAAGGAGAATCGACACACACCACCTCTTCGTCGATTTCAAAGCTGCTTTCGACAGCACGAAAACGGGCTGCCTTTATGCCGCGATGTCTGAATTTGGTATCCCCGCAAAACTGATACGGCTGTGTAAACTGACGTTGAGCGGCACCAGAAGCTCCGTCAGAATCGAGATGAACCTCTCCGAGCCGTTCGATACCAAACGAGGTTTCAGACAAGGCGACTCCCTATCGTGCGACTTTTTCAATCTGCTGCTGGAGAAAATAGTTCGAGCTGCAGAACTTAATCGAGCGGGTACAATCTTCTCTAAGAGTGTACAGCTGCTGGCGTATGCCGATGATATTGATATCATCGGCCTCAACACCCGCGCCGTTAGTTCTGCTTTCTCCAGACTGGACAAGGAAGCAAAACGAATGGGTCTGGCAGTGAACGAGGGCAAGACGAAATATCTCCTGTCATCAAACAAACAGTCGTCGCACTCGCGACTTGGCACTCACGTCACTGTTGACAGTCATAACTTTGAAGTTGTAGATAATTTCGTCTATCTTGGAACCAGCGTAAACACCACCAACAATGTCAGCCTAGAAATCCAACGCAGGATAACTCTTGCCAACAGGTGCTACTTCGGTCTGAGTAGGCAATTGAGAAGCAAAGTCCTCTCTCGACAGACAAAAACCAAACTCTATAAGTCTCTCATAATCCCCGTCCTGCTATATGGTGCAGAGGCTTGGACGATGTCAACAGCGGATGAGTCGACGTTGCGAGTTTTCGAGAGAAAAATTCTGCGAAAGATTTATGGTCCTTTGCGCGTTGGCCACGGCGAATATCGCATTCGATGGAACGATGAGCTGTACGAGATATACGACGACATTGACATAGTTCAGCGAATTAAAAGACAGCGGCTACGCTGGCTAGGTCATGTTGTCCGGATGGATGAAAACACTCCAGCTCTGAAAGTATTCGACGCAGTACCCGCCGGGGGAAGCAGAGGAAGAGGAAGACCTCCACTCCGTTGGAAGGACCAAGTGGAGAAGGACCTGGCTTCGCTTGGAATATCCAATTGGCGCCACGTAGCGAAAAGAAGAAACGACTGGCGCGCGGTTGTTAACTCGGCTATAATCGCGTAAGCGGTGTCTACGCCAATTAAGAAGAAGAAGAGGAGACTCCCATATTATGAAGAATTTGAAATTTGGTATCAGCATACTTAACGACAGCTGCCAATTTCCGGCCGACGGCTTTATTGATGGCAAGGACTTGTGTATATAATGAGTTGTTCTTTGCTGCTACCAAATCTTCTTGCTTCTTTAAAATGTTGTTGAATCGATCCCATGCCTCGTCATTTTGGCTTCCGCTAAACGTCCGACTACTTGTGGTGGGTGTTGGATTCTGCAAAATGCACATTATATACATCCATTTACACTGAAAATAATGGACAAACTAGAATTAAGGAAAGTGCGCCCTTGTTTTAAAAAGCTCAAAATATACTTAAATATAGTAAAATTTACTCAAAGTATGTAAAGTTCCTTTAATTTGAGTAAGTCGTACCCTTCAATTTTAGGACGATCGTACTTAAAATAAGAAAATCGATGTCTTATAACGGGTGATTTTTTTGAGGTTAGGATTTTCATGCATTAGTATTTGACAGATCACGTGGGATTTCAGACATGGTGTCAAAGAGAAAGATGCTCAGTATGCTTTGACATTTCATCATGAATAGACTTACTAACGAGCAACGCTTGCAAATCATTGAATTTTATTACCAAAATCAGTGTTCGGTTCGAAATGTGTTTATCGACAAATTTTGTTCAGCGATGAGGCTCATTTCTGGTTGAATGGCTACGTAAATAAGCAAAATTGCCGCATTTGGGGTGAAGAGCAACCAGAAGCCGTTCAAGAACTGCCCATGCATCCCGAAAAATGCACTGTTTGGTGTGGTTTGTACGCTGGTGGAATCATTGGACCGTATTTTTTCAAAGATGCTGTTGGACGCAACGTTACGGTGAATGGCGATCGCTATCGTTCGATGCTAACAAACTTTTTGTTGCCAAAAATGGAAGAACTGAACTTGGTTGACATGTGGTTTCAACAAGATGGCGCTACATGCCACACAGCTCGCGATTCTATGGCCATTTTGAGGGAAAACTTCGGACAACAATTCATCTCAAGAAATGGACCCGTAAGTTGGCCACCAAGATCATGCGATTTAACGCCTTTAGACTATTTTTTGTGGGGCTACGTCAAGTCTAAAGTCTACAGAAATAAGCCAGCAACTATTCCAGCTTTGGAAGACAACATTTCCGAAGAAATTCGGGCTATTCCGGCCGAAATGCTCGAAAAAGTTGCCCAAAATTGGACTTTCCGAATGGACCACCTAAGACGCAGCCGCGGTCAACATTTAAATGAAATTATCTTCAAAAAGTAAATGTCATGAACCAATCTAACGTTTCAAATAAAGAACCGATGAGATTTTGCAAATTTTATGCGTTTTTTTTTAAAAAAAGTTATCAAGCTCTTAAAAAATCACCCTTTATTAAGTTCATGGCATTTTCCTATATTTTAGTAAAATTGTACTGAAAACAAGTCATTTTCAGACTTTATAAGTGAAAGAAGTTCAAATTTACTTAGTTTGAGGACAATATTTACTTAAACTTTCAACAAGTAAAAAATTATTCAATTTAAGGATGACTCAACCTTATGCGGACCGACTATTTACTTAACTCAAACTTTGATATAAGGTCATGCTTCCTTATTTTAAGTTCAAGCATATATGGATTGTTACTCTAATGCAAGCAGACATGAATTCTCAAAATAAAGCAGCGATAATCATATTTTATTGAATAGTGACAAGTGAGTGATGGAATTTCTTTATGTGCTTTAAAATATGTCAAATACAAATATGGAAATTGTTTTCGAAGTGGACAAAGTGTACAACATATTGGAATTATTTGATTTAATACATTTGTACGATTTACTGAAAGGTAAGTGTGAAAATAATATTGTGAAATAGATAGAAGTGCAAACATGCACCTTTTGAAAATAAATATGTACATACATACATTAAATTTTTGTGCAGCATTACCAAAGTTTACTGTTAACTATACATATGCATGTATGTACATACATATGTATGTTTGAATATATTTCACAAGAAAAAAGGCGCCGCGAACGTTTTTACTTTCTATTAAATTTTGTTGTTTTTTTTTAAGAACACAACATTACGGAGGAAAGTTTAAAGTTTATGCAGAGCAGCCACATTAATGAATTATTCCCCAAAGAACTTTTGGGACGCAAAATTATTTTTGAACAGAGATTGAAGGAGTGGCAAATAGATCAAGAAGTGGTAATTATGAAATGAAAATCTAAATAATGAAATAACTAATCAAAACAAATTGCAGCGCGTTGAAATTTAATCTTTTTCATTAGAAAGCACAACGCCCGGATCAGGATCAACAGAATCCATTTCTTCTAGTTTTCTTGGTTCGGTTAATGATTTAAATGAAGTAAGTATTATTTTGCGTTTCTGAGTAATTTACAAAAAAATTTAGTAGATTTCGTTACTAGGAATTTTAAAATCTAACGTGAATGGAAATGCTGTTTTAAATTACTTTGAAAATAATCAAAGTTTATCAACCAAGACTCGGAAACTTGTATGTTCCTCGATCACGGAATACTTAATTTATAACAAAATTAAGCCAACAAGATTTTTTTTTCGAATTTAGCGGACAAAATTATGCAACTTTTCCCAAAGGAATCTAAGGTAATGCATTAGATTTAAAAAAAAAAAAAATTTAAATTTTAGAATATAACTGCAGCAACCGACAATACTCTTCGAAAACTTCAACATATTACAATGAATTTAAAAAGCACTTCACAACTGATATTACAGATGAAATAATTTGTTATTCACATGTAAAGCGATATGGCACAATATTTAAACAAGATTTTATAATATTTTTTTATAAACTCCAATTTACAGCGTACAAAATTTGTGAAGTCTTTAAACCAGAAAAGAAAATAAATTTGCTATGCAATGAAATCAAAATTAATAAATTTGAGAGCCATTTTCAGTCCCATTTAACAGGAGGAGAATTGCAAAACTTTTATATATTTAATTTAAAACATATTATTTTCCCTGTTATTAAGTATTATAATGTAAATAATAATAAGAATTTAAAACCTAAGTTTAATTTTTAAGAACAATGAAATGAAATCAATGAAAAAAATAAGTTTTAAAGACGTAAGTTTAGTTTTAAGAACAATGAAATGAAATAAATGAAAAAAATAAGTTTTTGCATTTTTATTTAAGGCAATTCTATTACTATTAAATGTAAAGACAGGGAGACTTATTTCTGGAGTCAAAGAACTTTTAATCTAAGGAAGTGGTTTTTATTTGATGGCCTTATATTAAGAACGCCTTTACTTCAAATTAAAGACAACACTGTTCTTCGTTTAAGAAAATTTCCTTTAATTTAAGGCAATATTTTCCTCTTTCAGCAAACTCCCAATCAATCGTGTCTGAAAAAAGGCTACTCCAGCGTTTCTCCAACAGGGCTACCACTTTTGTGCTTGCGGGCCACTTTGGCGTGATTGCGATAGCTCTTCCGTAAGCAAATCCATCCAGCTTTGCACTCATTAACTAAATAAACATAAAAAAAATCAAGTTAAGAGATTCATATAATAAAACTTTAATTTATATAAATTATTTTTAGGCACTTGTGTGCTTTATTCAGGCTCGATCAGAACTAACTTTTAAAACATTCTTATTCTTAATTCTAAGCCTAAGCCGTCTTCACTGCCGCTGCCGTCGTCGCTGTCGTTGCTATGTTTTGTCAAATGCAGTGTCAGCGAATCCCACGATTACGCCGACTTGCGTATAGTGTGAGTCGTTGTTTGTTTGCGCTATATTTGTGCTGCGCCAGCGGATCCCACGGCTACGGTAATTTGTGAGTATCGCTTGTTGTTGCTTGTCGTTGGATCATAACTCGGGCCGTTGGTCATGGATTGGTGTAGTGTTAATGTTCAGCATTGCCTGAAACGGATGTTAGGCAGACAATGCTGACTTGATATTTTGGTGGTTTGCGTTTCGAGTTAACTCCTCCCTTCCTAAGTGGGAATCGTCCACGATTCTCTCGGTGACCTCTCTTACTAAGACATTCATTGCCTTTTTCGCGATGTGTTTTTTATATTTGCTTAGAGCAAGTTGCAAGATTACTAGGATAAAGATTGATGCTATCGTTACTATAAAAAGCAATGTTGTTGAGTTGACTTCTCCTCGAAGAGCGCCAATATGGTTAATATTTTCCGCATTCATTTCATGAAGATAGTTCAAACTCAGTGTCTCTATATGTCCCAAAAGATTGACTCTTTGAGCCGTTGGAGTGCCAGGAGTACGAGTAGGAGTATGATTTCGATTGTGATACTCGGTCCCATTTACCTTTACCGACTGATCGAAAGTCAAAAGGTAAGTACCGCTGACGGTTCTGCTATCTCCTTTTTCAACCTCTATCGTTGCTGTGGCATTGTTGATAATGACAATGCCGTCATCGATTTCTTTGATGCCCTTATCATGATTGGTAGTAGTTGAACAATTTGCTACAGCACCTGTGAATAGCTGCTGAATTTAGCTGCTTTTTGCTTCTTGCAAAAAGTTGCAAAAGTTGATTTTTCACATTTAACAGCATATGCTTCGTTTCCGCACTCAGCGACGGTATTAGTATCCCCAAAGTGTAGGACTCGTCCTTCGTGAGGCACGGCGAATAAACTATATTTTTTACAAACAATTTGAGGAATTGGATACTTAACTACAAAGTACAAATTATTCTTATTTTGTAAAGCCTTAATGCTAGACATTCCTATTATTTCTATTATGGTTATGTTAGTCGAGTGCTCATTGATAATATTATTGATATCACTATTATCTAATATTATTGGGTTCACTAGGTTCAACTTAGCTAGGGCTATTGGGATTGTGATTGATTGCAGTTCGAGGATTATTACTCTATTTCTTGCAAGTATTGTTTCGTAAAGATGACCTGTGTCTATTGCTTCCTTTCTTGTTGAGTTTATAATTGTGTTTATTGTTTGCGTAATTTCCAAGATTTTTTGCTGAATATGCGTATTAATTTTGTACTGTCTGTTATTAGAGTCAATGAGCATATCCTGTCTTAGTTGTAGTCTTTGGAAATCGTCAAAGTCAGGGGTGCCGGCGACGACTTTTAGTGCAGTACCTAAAAAGTTTAAGCTTCGTGCCTGTCGATGGTGAATGTCAACGGTTCGAAGTAAAATCTTGATGTATTTTATGTCTGCTTCTACTATTTTCTTCATGTGTGTCAATGGGAAAAGGTCCATAAATCCTGCCGTCTCGTCGTTCAATGTTGCATATAGTGTCAAGTTGGTAAAGTGCGTCAAATAACCGTAATGTTCCCATACTATTGCGTTTCCGTCCAAAATTGGGATGTAGTTGGAGTTGGTGTAGTCAGTTAGCTTTTGCGTTAAAGTGGTCGTCAATAGGAATGCCGATATTATCCTGTAATTTAAAATACAAGACTTAAAGTAATAAAGTGATTAATTAAGGTGGACGAAGGTTGTCTTTGTGAACCCTCCTCCCCTTTATAAGAACGGTGGTGCCTAGGTCCTGTTCGACTACTTCTTCTGTAAATAGTGTTGAGAGTTTATTGCCTAGCCTTCGATGAACTTTCACTAGGACCTTGTCGCCAACGTTATACGTCACATTCTGACGACCCTTATTATGGTATTCGCGATCACTAGCCTGTGCTTTTTCGATACGATTTCGAACTAGTTCCGTAATGTTAGCTGAGCTGGGATGAAGGATGTCTATTGGTTTTTCGTGGGTTGTTGAATGAATTGTCTTATTATATTCTATGGTGGCAAGCAAAATCAAGTCAACAGTGTCATCGAGATTTCTTTCTAGTTTTAGACACCTAGCTATTTCAGTTAAGGTACTGTGGAAACGCTCCACTTGCCCGTTTGAGGTGCTATGCAGTGGAGGGGCGTTGGCGATTTCAACATTGTTGTAATTTAGCAAAGTTGATTTTATAGCATTTGAGTTAAGTGACTTTTCGTTGTCACAGTATATAGTTTTAACGTTTGGAAAAATGTTTATTAGCTGTAGTATAGGTGGTTTTACGTCTATGATGGTTCTAGACGCGATTTTCTGCACTATAGCAAATTTAGAAAACTTATCGACGCAACTTAGAAAATATTTCTGGTCCGTGGAGAATATATCGACGTGTAATATTTCACCAGGACTCATGCTTCTTTGGATGTCTAATGTATTTAGACTTTGAACATATTCGGCAATTTGCTACTACTTCCCTTGCCTTTTTATTCATCTTCGGGAAAAAATAGTCAGCCAAGATCTGCTTAACATTTTCTTGCGCTGCCCTATGAGCTCTGTTGTGTTCAGCAAATATAATTTCTTGTTGATCACTTTCGCTGAAGATGTCCGTAACCATCTTTTCGGTATGACGGAATGTTACGTTGGGGTGAAGTTCTACCAGTCGGTGTTGAATTTTAGCCAACACTGGTAGGCTGCAATGTATTGCGTTAACTACGCCATCATAATTGACTTCCTGCAGCGTTTTTAGTAATGACTCTACGTCGCAAAATGAAATTACATGTCTGCTTTTTGAACCAAATATTATAAAGGTCTGTTTTGTCTGGCTTTCGCTTTCTTGAAGAATTATCTGGTTTCTATAGCAATTTACGGGTTTATCCACCGTCTCTATAGTGTAGGTCAGTGACTCCTCACTGTGCATGGTGGCGCAGTCGGAGCTTGCCTCCATTTCAATTCCTACCATATTCATGTGCTGTCTGGACAACGCGTCAGCGACATGGTTTTCCTTTCCTGGTTTATAGAAAATTTTTGCGTTGAAGCTTTCTATTAGAGACTTCCATCGTTTGATTTTTGCGTTCGGGTTTTTATCAGAAACTGCGAACGTCAAAGGCTGGTGGTCAGTGTAGATATTCAACTGGTTAACACCGTACAAGTAGTTCCTCAAAGTGTTAAGAGCCCATACGATCGCCAAGAGTTCTCTTTCATTTGTTGCCAAATGCTCTTCTCTATTTCTAAGTGTTCTTGAGATCATGGTAATGGGTTTTTTCTCTTGTGAAAGGACGGCCCCCAAGCCCCTTGAGGATGCATCGTTAGTTAAGTCAAAAGGTTTAGTGAAGTCGGGATATGCTAACGTGACATCTTCTGATGCCAGAATTTCTCTAAGTTTATTAAATGCATCTATACCTTCTGGTGCTAGTTGAATTTTAATTTTTTTGGACTGTGTGGCACTTACTTTGCCATTTTCTCCCTTTAGCATATCAGTCAGAGGTTTTGCAAGGCTGGCAAAATCTTTAATGAAACATCGATAGTAGCTAGCCAATCCAAGAAAGGAACGTAGTCCTCGAAGAGTGGTTGGCTGCTCATAACATTTAATTCCATTGACTTTATCGGGGCTTGTTTTCACACCTCCCCTTAAGACAACAAATCCTAGGTATTCTACCTCGGTCTTGAAGAATTTCGATTTTTCGGCGGATATTCTCATATTTGCTTCATAGAGACTCCGCAGCACCCATTGGATATCTTTCAAATGGTCTTCTGCCGTTTTTGAATAGACAATTACGTCGTCAACGTAAACGTGGCAGGTTTTGCCAATTTGCTCCCTGAGGACGTCGTCGATTGCTCTCTGGAAGATGCTTGGGGCGTTTCTTAGCCCAAAAGGTAAACGACAGAATTCGTATTTACCGTTGTTAACGGAGAAAGCGGTTTTCTCCCTGTCTCTTTCCGCTAACTCGATCTGGTGAAACCCAGATTTAAGATCGAGGGTGGTAAAATATTGTGCATCTCTTAAGTTTGACAAGATTACCATTGCGTTTGGCATAGGGTATTTATCTTCGACTGTGACCTCATTCAGTTTCCTGAAATCAATCACAAGACGTTTCTTCTTATTTCCCGTTTGATCAACTCCCTTCTTATCAACGACCCAAATTGGGTTATTGTAAGGGGACCTTGAGGGTCGAATGATACCATTGACGAGAAGTTCAGCCACTTCTTTGTTTACAAAGTCGGCTACACCCATAGGATATGGATAAATCTCGAGTAAACCGGTTCATCGGTTTTTGTTCTGATTGTACCAATTATATTAGTGTTGAAGGGTAGTGACTCGTTAGGGTCAGCAAACGCCTTATTTCTACTTTTGATAATTTCACAAAATTGCTCACGAACTGAAGATGGAATTTCTTCACTTTTTATGTCGATAAAGTTTACATTTTTACATTCATGGAACAAGAGCTTCTCAGTTCCATAATCGTGCTTTATTGTACTCGTACTGAGGTCTATTTGGGCGTTTACCAGATTGAGCAAATCGAGCCCAATTATGCCGTCGAATGTTGTTATATTTGGTAGTATAAAGAAATCTGCAGTTACGCCAAACATCTTAATTCTACACTTTTGTGTTACAGGGCTATTGCCGTACAAAGACTTTACTATAAATGGTGTGGACGCTGGAATTTATTTTTATATATAATATTTTTTAGCTCAGGTATTGGCTTGATATAATTTTTCGAAGCTCCTGTGTCCACTAATAATTTATTTTTTTTTCATCGATAACCTACTCCTCGCTCAATCCACGGGAGTAGGGACTTTCCCCTAAAAAAATTCAATTGCTCCTCCTCGAGATCTTCAGTTTCATCTTCGGCTTCCTGATTATAAGTTACCTCACTAACCTTTTCTTGATTTAAGGTATTGATGCGTTGCATCTTTGGTCCAGTAACCCTATCTGAATCTGCCTGTCGTTTTCCCTGCTGTTGATTTGAACTATAACCCTGTCTACTATTACTTTGATTCTGTTGTTGGTATTGGTTGGCTCTCTGTGATGGTTCCCTACGCCAATTTACATTTTGTCTTAGTCTTGAAACCGATGGGTCAACGTCCATGGGGGTCACTTGTTCTTGCTTGTTAGTCCTAGTATCATTTGTTCTGTGCTGTTTATTTGTAAAATGCGGAT
The DNA here is from genome assembly GCF_023373825.1 of Bactrocera dorsalis. NCBI lineage: Eukaryota > Metazoa > Arthropoda > Insecta > Diptera > Tephritidae > Bactrocera > Bactrocera dorsalis. The sequence goes on along the minus strand of NC_064303.1, from coordinate 70,116,108 downwards.
TTTTTTGTTGCTGTTGCATCTTTTTCTCCGAATTATTGTTTATTCCTAGTTTATATTGGTCTTCAATAGACGTTGCGAAGTTTGAAGCAAATAAGTACCTTTCCCTATTTGACTCCACCTCCTGGGTTAATGTCAGAGCGCTAGGTAGGTCTTTAGGGCGAGAGGCAAATAGTTAGTATGTCACATAAAGGTCTTTTAAGGCCTGATATAAAAACTCTTAAAGCGTCCGCTCTATATTTTTCGCAAATTGATTCTGATACTTGACCCCCATGGGTCATTATGGTTTTATTCGTGAGGAGAGTTAATATTTTCTCAACCTCGTCGAAATATCGAAGCACAGATAGGTTACCCTGACGTAAGGTGGATAATTGCTGTTCAATTAAATATATCGGTCGCTTGTCTGCGTACGTAAAGTCTAGTCTCGCGATTATTGCGTCCAAATTCAAAACAGTGTTGAAGGATGCCAAAATGGCATCAGCAGAAGCTTTTATTTTATTCCTAATTATACCAACTGCTTGGTAGTGTCTAGAGCTTCCCTGGTAACTTCTGAAAACTTCATAAGATGTATGAGCAGCTTGTCGCTAAGACACATATGTACTGATTTGTCCGTAAAATTCTGGTAATGATTTTACCAGATCAAGTGGTTCGTCACACCTTACGTTCGGTAATATTTTTACCCGTTGGTATACTTTTGGCGTTTGACCAGTGGTCAATGTAGTCAATTGCTTCGTTAATCGTTGGAGCTTAATCTCGAAAGTCTGTCTTTGTTGTTCAAGAGCGCTTGAGACGGCTGCTTGAACCACTGCGGTTACCTGATTTGAATCCATTTTACTGGTCACCTGTAGTTTTATAATTCTTTCTAAGAGGTTTTCTAATTCTGAGTCACTCATAAACTTCGAAATTAAAATTGAATAGAACTTGTAACCGTTCTTATAGTCGAATCATTCACTCACACTCTTTTGTTGATATGGCTAGATAATTTTAGTTATTTATTACAATTTTCTTCACAAATTCTGTTTCCTTTTTATTAAACTCTGGAAAATTTGTTTCACAAAATTTTATGATTAGCTTCTTATATTTCTAAAATAAATTCCTTTCCGTCTATTTTGAAAACTTAGTTTTAATTCAAAGGAAATTATAATGTTTTTATTTTAATGAGCACTCTACTTACAATATTCGAAACATGATTTTATTATAAACTGCTTTCTGATGAATCCTCGGATCCTTGGAGTCCTTGTAGGATTGTAGCGATTCTCTGTGAGTCCTTGTAGGATACGTTTTTAAAGATTGTAGCGATTCTTTGTGAGTCCTTGGGTCCTTTGAAGTCATTAAAGGCACTCCACTGCAAAATACCTTGGTGATTTTTACTTTCTGGAGAATCCTTCGTATCTTTTTTACCCGGTTGGGCGCCAATTATTTTTAGGCACTTGTGTGCTTTATTCAGGCTCGATCAGAACTAACTTTTAAAACATTCTTATTCTTAATTCTAAGCCTAAGCCGTCCTCACTGCCGCTGCCGTCGTCGCTGTCGTTGCTATGTTTTGTCAAATGCAGTGTCAGCGAATCCCACGATTACGCCGACTTGCGTGCAGTGTGAGTCGTTGTTTGTTTGCGCTATATTTGTGCTGCGCCAGCGGATCCCACGGCTACGGTAGTTTGTGAGTATTGCTTGTTGTTGCTTGTCGTTGGATCATAACTCGGGCCGTTGGTCATGGATTGGTGTAGTGTTAATGTTCAGCATTGCCTGAAACGGATGTTAGGCAGACAATGCTGACTTGGTATTTTGGTGGTTTGCGTTTCGAGTTAACTTATATACTTACCAGTTTTGTCAACCGAATTGCTTTTGTGGACCCAGGCCTGCTACATAGCATTTTTATTCGAATGCATAATGTTTGTTATGGCCCATATTCGGGGCCACTCTTATACTTCTTTAATTAGTTGTCGTTTTTCACCCGCTGTGAAATTTTTAATTCCCTTTGACGCTTTGCTACAGGTATTAAATCTTCCATTTTCAAGGATGAAACAAAATATTATAAAAAATTCAAATGAAATCAGAAACTTACTTCTTCTTTCCACTCAATTTGCGTCAGAAACATGGACAATATGATACGTAACTTTAGCATTGGCTCTCTTTTTCTGTCAAACGCGTTCCCTGATTATTTGACAGCGATGGAGATCAGGGAATTTTTGACAGTTGACTTCAGAAAAGGCGGGATGCCAGAAGTAAAGCGCTATAATTACTTGACGAAATTAATGTGAAATGAAATTTCATTGAACTGTGCGAACATATTTTAGCAAAATAAATGTTTATGTAAATTAATTAATGATTTTGCATTTTAGGATTTATATTTGTATGCCTTTTTAAAGTGTTTAATTTAGTGTTTTGTATAATTTATTATATACCCAATCTAATTTTTTTCAGCAGTGGCATCATTGACAAATGTTATAAAAAATGCGAGTTTTGACAGCTCTCTCTCGAATCAAAGAGTTTCGTATCATATTATCCATGTCAGAAATATATAGAGACTGTTATGTTTCTTCGCAAAACCAGTGTTGCATATCCACAATTTATAAAATAAAAGTAGTAAATATACTTGGTTTCTTGAGAGCTGGAGATTGCCACAAAAAATTTAACACCAGAAAACTTCTTCATCATTTCTTAAGAGTTTTTTTTTTATATCAAGTTTTTGCTTTTTTTGAGAGCTGGAAACCCACCTTTACCCAAATACGCTGAAAAAAAGTTTCTTTCATTTCTTGATTTATTTGAATGAGTGCAAAGGAGAAAATACAATTGTCAATAGTAACAAAAGAAAATCCCAAAAAGGGTAATAAAAAAACGATTGAAAGACGCATGCATGTCATTCGTGCTCGTACCATCGTAAAGGAGGCTCGTACAACAAGAAGGTAAGTGAATGATTTTTATGTGATTTTTTTTAATAATTTGCAAATAATTACTTCATTTGTTTTTATAGCATCGGAAATCAGAACTTAATTGAAAATAGCAGCCGCAGCATCAGAAGCAGCAAATATCAATTCTTAAGTCTTCTTCTTCTTAATTGGCGTAAACACCGCATCAATTGTTAAGTAAGTATGTGAAAAAAGGGTGTGTTGTTTGAAATTGGATTTCGCAGTCCAATATACTTGTAATACGCAAAAATAATTGCATATGTGCATAAGTATGGATTTTATGCCTTTGAGACGGCCTGCACAATCCAATATAATATGTGAAAACAAATGATTTTTTTATATTTTAAATGATCAAATAATATTTATCTTTTCTTTCAGATGTTATTATTATTTTTATTTAATTATTCTTTCTTTTCAGATTTTATCACTATTTATATTTAATTAATCTTTGCTTTTCTATTTGTACTTAATATATTTTATTTTTTCAGATAAAATTAATCTTTTCTTTCAGATACTATTATCATTTTATACAATTAATCTTATTTTTTCGCTTAGATATTACAAATTCAATGTAATTATTATTTATATTCAGGTAATAATAACCTTTATTTTGATTCAATCTTTTTTCAGATGAAATTATTTTTTAAATTAAATATATTTTTATTTACACAATGTTGGCGTTAAAATATTTAGCTACAATTTTATGTAAATATGTATTAAAAATAATAAAATTGATCATTTAAAAATTAAAAGTTTTTTTTTGAAATTTTAAGAAATTTTTAAAGTAGGAATCAAAAAATGCAACCCTGCATCAGCCGTCGATTGGGGATATTAGAGTAGGACAGATATAATTTTTTATATGACTCTGCTAAATGAGCGCAACAAATGTATGATACCATGTATACGTACGTGTGAGGGGAAAAGTGGATAGAATATTCACGCGGCATATACCCGGCAAACTACCCATATGTTTACCCTCTGATTATCTGGTTTTTACCCGCTCATGGTTAGCAGGGGGGTTGTTTTCAAGAGTAAATAGAGTTTCGAATTTCGATTATCTTTCCAAAAATGTTTTTGATTACGCTTTGTTCGTAAGCAATTGAGAGCTCGTTGGAGTGATCAATTCGCTTTTTGTACGCAGTCCTGTTTGTTTTTGTTTGCCAAATAACGAGAGCTATTGCCGGATAATTGCCAATGTGGACTTATAGTATGTGTGTGTACGAATGTGTTAATAAATATTTTGTATAGTTCTTACAAATTATGTATATTTTGTTGATTTATATATATATATATTTTTTTTGACATATGTATATGTAAATGTTATTTAATATGTATATTAAAATTACTGTGATAGCTTTTTTCAAAAAAAAAAGACAAGACCAAATTCGACGGTTTCCCCCTATTTCGGGTCCTATGAATCGAACTGCATCATTACTTTTTTGAGTTACAATCATGGTTTCATACAAAAATTTTTGTTGAAGTTTTTCATCAAAGTGGCCCATTGTAAGAGAAAGACACATTTTTCTTCGGTCTCTATTTTTTTTAATGTTGACTTTTTTGGTAAACTTTCTTTCGCAAAGCTTCTCAGAATAAGTCCGTATTTAAGTTCTTAGATGACTGTAAACCCCAAAATCAAGGTTTTTTGTGTCCTTATAGCCAATATGTCGAAAAAACTGAAATTTAATACATTTTTTTAATGTTTTTTCCTCCCGTTTCGTCAATATTTTAATTTACCCTTTAATACTTATACATTAAGTGACATCTTGTAATAGTAAGAAACTTAAGCAAAGACAACGTTCTGAGCAAACTAACCATTAGAAAGAAACTTAACAAAATTTGTATTTTTTAAAAAAGCTACACTAACTATGTTTGTGTGCTGTTTTATTTTTTTTGCATCTTATAAGTGTTATTAATAAGTATCATAAATTTGTACACAATATTTAAATTAAATTTAACAAGACTCATCAATCAATGTCCAACACAAATCAGCAAGCAACGAGTCAAGCTTTTTGCCGCTGTACCAATGCTCAAGGGGGGCGGCGACTTGGTGAAATCTTTCTCCATGCTCATCGGATTCAGTCGGAACTTGCTGCTCAAAATGGTCCTTGTGATGGTGAAGGAAATGAATTTTTAAGGACATATTCACACCTATTTCTTCAAAAGCGTCTACCATGTCATCCACATATTTTTCCCATCTTCAGACCGGTGCACTCCTAAGCAATGGTTTATAACCGTCATAACGGAGTTCCAGGCAATTTTTTCATTTGGCCTTAGAAGTTCTCCGAATTTTGCGTTCTTCATAAGTTTATATCGGGGCCATTGAGAACACCTGAAAATAATGTATCAACATAACATTCGTTCTATTAAAAGACTTAAAATACCTTCTTTTATTTTCGCAACACTTAGTATTGGAAATATTTCTGTCAAACATTTAAAAGCTTCGGCATCTCGATTTATTGCTTTTATTAAATTTTTGACAATTGCCAATTTTATGTGCAGTGGTGGTAGCAAAATGTTATTAGCTGGTATCAGCGAAATATGGATAACATTTGCCACATTTAAATGAAATTCTGTGCGAAGCTTCCAATCACGCATTCTATATTGGTTTCCGCGGTACCTTATGTCCCAATGACAAATGAAGCACATATTTTTGGTGTATCCTGTCTGCAAACCAGTAAGCAAGGCGATAACTTTTAAATCCGCACATGTCTTCCATTGATGCTGCTGATACTGAACTCTGTCCAAAATTAATTTCATTGCTTCGTATGTTTCCTTTGTGTTGGAGCTTATGGCGATTGGAACCGGATTTTTTGTGTTATCCACGTACATCAATACTGCTTTTAAACTATTTTTCGACGAGTCAATAAACAAGCGCCATTGCTCTGGTTTGTACTCACAGTTCATGTATTGTATAAGACCAGGAATATTTTTACAATACGAAAAAGTATTGTCGCCATTAACCTCAAAGAAATCTAAAAGCTCCTCCTGTCTTTTGCGGTATCCATACACCTTCACATCTTTAAACAATATATTTACCGATCGAAGATGTTGTGCTAGGCAAATCGCTTGTCTTTGCGATAATTTCAGCTGTCGTACCATCGTATTCAAACCTGCTTGGGAAATCTCCAAGTGATGACATGGGCTTTCAACTTCAGTTGGGTTATACATTGTGAGTAGATCTGTAGGCTCGGTGGAAAATGTTGGCGAAATATATCTGTCATTTGGACTTGGACATCTTGGTATCAGAACATTTTCTGAGTGAGATACTGGTAGCTGTGCAGATTGAACACTTTTGTAAACTGTGTTTTTTTGTTGAGTCTTGCAAATTTGTTCTTGCACGCGTAGCAGTTACCAGTATGATGCCCTTGTGGATCTATCCAAATCATTGGTATGCCGAACCCCATTTTTAGGCACAGTCTTTTTGACCAGTTATGCAGGTTGTTGTTGCATTGCGTGCAAATTGTATTTGGCACCCAATCTACGTCTCTTATAACGGGCAAATCGAAATATTCCTCGTAGATGCCGGCAGTTCCCGAAGATATTTTGCGTCTACTCCGAGGGCTTGTAAATTTTCCACATACGTAGCAGAACAACGATAGGCCAATTGGACACTTATTCATTTTAATTTATTTTCTTAATATACAAGGCACTAAAACAATGTTCTTTCCGCGAAGTCAAAGTCAAATTAACTACTGCAATCTATGCTTAAATTTTGACTCTTAGGCAAGCATTTAACGTTTCTTCCAAACGTTACTTGTTGTTATTTATTATCAGTGCAGTGGTTAAAAGCTTGACTCGTTGCTTGCTGATTTGTGTTGGACATTGATTGATGAGTCTTGTTAAATTTAATTTAAATATTGTGTACAAATTTATGATACTTATTAATAACACTTATAAGATACAAAAAAAATAAAACAGCACACAAACATAGTTAGTGTAGCTTTTTTAAAAAATACAAATTTTGTTAAGTTTCTTTCTAATGGTTAGTTTGCTCAGAACGTTGTCTTTGCTTAAGTTTCTTACTATTACAAGATGCCACTTAATGTATAAGTATCAAAGGGTAAATTAAAATATTGACGAAACGTGAGGGAAAAAACATTAAAAAATGGATTAAATTTCAGTTTTTTCGACATATTGGCTATAAGGACACAAAAAACATTGATTTTGGGGTTTACAGTCATCTAAGAACTTAAAGACGGACTTATTCTGAGAAGCTTTGCCAAAGAAAGTTTACCATAAAAGTCAACATTAAACAAGTTAGAGACCGAAGAAAAATGTGCCTTTCTCTTACAATGGGCCACTTTGATGAAAAACTTCAACAAAAATTTTTGTATGAAACCATGATTGTAACTCAAAAAAGTAATGATGCAGTTCGATTCATAGGACCCGAAATAGGGGGAAACCGTCGAATTTGATCTTGTCTTTTGTTTGACTATCACAGTGAATTTAGTATAGAAAGGTTACAATATTTGCATATATGTATTTACGAGTACTTTAGTTGATAATAAATCAATTTTGTAACATTTTGCAATTTAGATTTGTTATACATATTGTTACAAAAGTAGTATTAAGTTGTATTTGTATTACTATATGCATCCCTGATTATGAACAATAGCTGTAGGTATATGGAATAGCATTTGTCTTGTTGTAGACATCTGGCGCCACGGCTGTCTGCTTGAGAAACAATAGACATCTGGCGCCGCACTGTCCGCTTGTCGAAACAATAGACATCTGGCGCCACAGCCGTCTGCTTGAACAATTGCAGAGTCTGGCGCCGCGACTGTCTGCTTGCGTCTGGCGCCGTATAGCCGTATGTTCTGGTAATTTCCAGACGCGATATTCTAGAAGGTCACGTCGGCATCAGCGAGAAGTGCGTGGCTATATAAGCCGTGGCAGCGCCAACGTAATCAGTCAGTGCTAAGAGTAAACTGCTATAGTGTAGACGAGTTGTGAAATAAAGAGTTGTTGAATTTAATTAAACAGTTTTGGTTTTATTTGTCAATCCAGAGGTACGAACCTAACAAAGTGAACTAGCAAGCAGTAAAATCGTAACAATTGGTGTCAGAAGTGGGATTGTCAAATAATCCAAATTCAAGATGGTTAAATTCGGAGAATTGAGAATTCAGCAATTAAAAAAGGAACTGGAGGAGCGTAATTTGCCGATAAGCGGACAAAAGGCGGATCTGCAGGCACGATTACGTGAAGCAATGGAAGCGGATGGAATTAATGTGGACGAGTTCGAATTTGTTGGGCCAGAAACTTCTACAAAGGTAGAAGAAAAAGTAGAAGAACAACGAACATCATCAAGTGCAGACACGAACATGCTGTTAGTGGCTTTTAAGCAAATAATAGCTGAAAATATATCACAAATAACAGAGAATGCAGTGCAAACAGAAAATCGTCTGGCACAGCAAATAGCTGAAAATACATCGCAGTTAAAGTCTTGCCTTACACAACAAATGACTGAAAATAATACGCAGTTAGAAAAGCGTTTGGTACAACAGATTACAGAAAATACTACACAAGTACAAAAACAAGTGCAAGAGAAATTTTCAAAATTTGAAGAGGAATTAAGCACGTTAAAAAATGAAGAAGAAAATTTAAAATCAGAATTTCTTCAACTGAGTAATCGTATGCGAGAACTGCAACTGCATGGCCCTGCACCATCAATAAATAATCCAAGATTGAAGGCGCCCACATTCGATGGAAGTATTCCATTTCAAATTTTCAAACTTCAGTTTGAAAAGACAGCAACGGCCAATAACTGGAATGCAGCGGACAAAGTGGCGTCCTTGTTTGTATCATTGAAAGGACCGGCAGCAGAAATCCTTCAGACTATTCCAGACTGTGAACGGGACAACTATGAGGCATTGATGAGTGCGATAGAAAGGCGTTATGGTAGTGAGCACCGGAAACAAATATACCAGATCGAACTGCAAAATAGGGGTCAGAAGATGAACGAGTCATTGCAAGAGTTCGCAACTGAAATAGAACGACTGGCTCATTTGGCAAATGCAGATGCACCTGTGGATTACATTGAGAGGGTAAAAATTCAATGTTTCATAAATGGAATTCATGATGTGGACACCAAACGCGCCACATATGCAATGCCAAAAAGAACGTTTGCTGAAACGGTTTCGCACGCCCTCACACAGGAAACAGCTTCCCTACTAAGTAAACCAGCACCCAAAGTACAAAGGGTTGAAATGGAACAACCGGCGCTGATGGAGGAAATATTGAAGACTCTGAAGACAATTGCTGCACCGCGAGTAAATACAACAGGCAGATGTTTCAACTGTGGAAAAGCGGGTCACTTTGCCCGAAATTGCAATATAAAAGTAAACCCATCAAAACGGAAACAACCAACAGATAACGAGGACGGAGCATCCACATCTCACAAGTCGTTAAACTAAAACGGAACAGTTCAAAGGGGCGTGAGCTGGTTCCCACAACTATTTGCCCCACCATCTCGATATCACAAATAGGTCGCCATGACAACAATCTTACTATCAACGGTATCTATGTCAACGCTTACTTTGGATACTGGTGCCACACATTCAATTATCCGACCGGATGTGGTAAGAGGAACGGTTGAACCATTAGTCGGTTGCAAGCTTCGAACGGCCACCGGAGAGGAAGCAGCTGTCGCGGGAAAAGTGTTTTGCGAAGTGATGATTGGTACCCTGGAAGTTAATCACACCTTCATCGTAGCAGAAATCACGGATGAAATTATAATGGGAGTAGATTTCATGATTGATCACGGGGTTACTTTGGATTTAAACAAGCAAATGCTGTTTTGCCAGAACATGGAGATGCCTATAAACACCGGATATGTGACCAACGTTGAAAGTAAGAGGGTAATTGTTGATGATAATCAGAGTATTCCACCAAAATCTGAGGCGATTGTATGGGCCAAAGTGAATGGAGGAGGTGGGACTGAAGAGTTGTGGATTGTGGAACCAACAAAAATAGATACACCCATATTGGTAGGAAGAACGCTTGTGAAAACTAGTGAAGACGCCATCATTCCGGTCAGAGTAGTGAATGAATTCAACACGCCTATAAGTCTGAAGAAAGGAGCCGTAATTGGACAGTGCCAGAATATAAGTGCAATAGCACGATGCGAACGGTCACAACAGAAACCTACTATTGAGCCACAGCAGATAAGTCCTACACTCCTAAATAATTTGCTGAACGAACTGCATGGAAATGAAAAATTAAAAGCAGAAAAACTATTAGAAAAATACGCATCCATATTTGCAAACGAAGGAAACACAGGAAGAACCGGCATTGTCAAGCATCGCATAAATACTGGAGACGCTAAACCAATCCGACAAGCTCCGCGTAGGGTTCCACTAGCAAAACGTGAGGATGCTAACAAAATTATTGAAGACATGTACAAAAACGGTGTAATCGAACCTTCAATAAGTCCATGGAGCTCACCTATCGTCTTAGTTAAAAAGAAAGATGGTAGCACCCGTTTCTGCGTAGATTATAGGAAGTTGAATGATGTCACAAAGAAAGACAGTTATCCTCTACCAAGAATCGACGATACATTAGACACCTTGTCTGGAGCGAAATGGTTTTCTACATTAGATCTACAAAGTGGATATTGGCAAGTCGAGATCGATGAATGTGACCGTGAAAAGACCGCTTTCAGTATGGGCGACGGGTTATGGGAATTCTCTGTGATGCCATTTGGGTTATGTAATGCGCCTGCAACGTTCGAGCGACTGATGGAACATGTGTTAAAAGGACTCAACTGGAAGACATGTTTGGTGTATCTTGATGACATTATCATCATGGGAAAAAGTTTTGATGATCATCTGAAAAATCTAGAGGAAGTCTTTCAGCGAATAGCATCAGCCGGATTACGCTTGAATCCCAAAAAGTGTTCATTATGGAAGAAGCAGGTCACATATCTCGGACATAAAGTGTCAACTGACGGGATTCACACCGAGGAAGGAAAAATAAAAGCAGTGAAAGATTGGCCTCGACCCACCAACATACATGAACTCCGCAGCTTCCTCGGCTTATGCACGTATTATCGCCGTTTCGTACCTGGATTTGCGAACGTGGCTAGAAGTTTACATGATTTAACAAAGAAGAATCGCCCGTTTGTATGGCAGTTGGAACAAGAAAAAGCGTTTGAGCAGCTTAAGGAACTACTTTGTACGGCGCCGATGTTAGATTCTACAATACCTGGAAAGAAATTCATTCTGGATACAGATGCGAGCGCTTATGGAATTGGAGGTGTCCTGTCTCAGCTCATCGACGGACAAGAAAGAGTAATTGGGTATTACAGCAGAGTGCTCGGGAAACCAGAGAAAAACTACTGTGTGACGCGAAAAGAACTACTAGCTGTGGTGGAATGTGTAAAACATTTCCACAAGTATTTGTATGGACAACGATTCTTGCTGAGGACTGATCATGCAGCATTAAAATGGTTATTACAGTTTAAGAATCCGGAAGGCCAAATTGCACGATGGATCGAAAGATTGCAGAATTACGACTTCGAAACGGAACATCGAAAGGGGATTCACCACAAAAATGCGGATGCATTATCACGTCGCCCTTGTCCACTGGAATGTAAACATTGCTCCAAATCAGAAGGAAAAGAAGGTATAATCGACGTGCGATTACTGAATATAGAACCTGAAGATGATTGGACTCCTCACCGCATCAGAATCAATCAGCTGGAGGACCCTGATCTTGCAAAGCTGATAATAGCCAAAGAAAATGGGGTACGACCACCAAAGGAACAAATGAGTAGTGAGAGTCCAACTGCAAAAGCATATTGGGCCCAATGGAACAGCATAAACCTCGTTAATGGATACCTTCATCGTACCTGGGAAAGTGAAGATGGCAAACGGTCTCGTCTGCTGATCATAGTACCGAAGTCCATGATCCCGAAAGTGTTGAAAGAATATCACAATGGACCTAGTGGAGGGCACCTTGGAATTACAAAAACGACGGACAAGAAAGAGTAATTGGGTATTACAGCAGAGTGCTCGGGAAACCAGAGAAAAACTACTGTGTGACGCGAAAAGAACTACTAGCTGTGGTGGAATGTGTAAAACATTTCCACAAGTATTTGTATGGACAACGATTCTTGCTGAGGACTGATCATGCAGCATTAAAATGGTTATTACAGTTTAAGAATCCGGAAGGCCAAATTGCACGATGGATCGAAAGATTGCAGAATTACGACTTCGAAACGGAACATCGAAAGGGGATTCACCACAAAAATGCGGATGCATTATCACGTCGCCCTTGTCCACTGGAATGTAAACATTGCTCCAAATCAGAAGGAAAAGAAGGTATAATCGACGTGCGATTACTGAATATAGAACCTGAAGATGATTGGACTCCTCACCGCATCAGAATCAATCAGCTGGAGGACCCTGATCTTGCAAAGCTGATAATAGCCAAAGAAAATGGGGTACGACCACCAAAGGAACAAATGAGTAGTGAGAGTCCAACTGCAAAAGCATATTGGGCCCAATGGAACAGCATAAACCTCGTTAATGGATACCTTCATCGTACCTGGGAAAGTGAAGATGGCAAACGGTCTCGTCTGCTGATCATAGTACCGAAGTCCATGATCCCGAAAGTGTTGAAAGAATATCACAATGGACCTAGTGGAGGGCACCTTGGAATTACAAAAACTATAGAGAAGATTAAACAACGGTTCTACTGGATCGGTTGTCGAGATTCCATAGCAGAATGGATAAGTAATTGCGTAGAGTGCATGGCAGCTAAAGGTCCTAAAGCCAAAAGTCGCGGTAGGCTACAACAGTACAACGTGGGATCACCATTTGAACGAGTCGCAATGGATGTTGCAGGTCCGTTCCCAACCAGTACGGCCGGAAACAAATATCTACTGGTTGTCATGGACTATTTCAGTAAATGGCCAGAAGTATATGCCTTACCAAACCAAGAAGCGAAGACAGTAGCCGAAGCGTTTGTAGAAAATTGGATACAAAGGTTCGGAGTGCCCGTCGAATTACACTCAGATCAAGGCAGGAATTTCGAATCTTCCATTTTTCAAGAAGTCTGTACATTATTGGGCATCCACAAGACACGGACAACAGCGTTACATCCACAATCAGATGGAATGGTGGAGAGATTCAACCGAACGCTCGAAGAACAACTGCGGAAAATCGTTGATAAAGATCAACGGAATTGGGACAAGTGCATCCAGATGTTCCTGCTGGCGTATCGTTCAGCGAAGCACGAGACAACTGGTTACACGCCAGCAAAGATTATTTTCGGATCTGATCTGCGACTCCCTGCTGATCTTAAGTTTGGAACGAATCCTACAGCTGTAAGAAATGATGGAGATTATTGTTCTGCCTTAAAGGAAGAAATGAATGAATTGCATCTAATGGTAAGACAGCATACCCATCTGATGAGCAATAAGATGAAAGACCGGTTCGATCAAGCGGCAAATTCAAAAGGTTTTGAAGAAGGTGATCTGGTCCTGTTGTACAATCCACTTCGAAAGAAAGGCTTGTCCCCGAAACTGCAGACAGCCTGGGAAGGACCCTATATGGTGATGAAACGACTTAATGACGTGGTATACCGCATACAAAGAAATGGGAAAGCACGATGTAAAATGAAAGTAGTACATTTGGAGAGGCTCGCCCCATTTGGTTCAAGAGGATTTGTGCCTAATCGGGACGATTAGGCTTTAGTGGAGGGCAGTGTTACAAAAGTAGTATTAAGTTGTATTTGTATTACTATATGCATCCCTGATTATGAACAATAGCTGTAGGTATATGGAATAGCATTTGTCTTGTTGTAGACATCTGGCGCCACGGCTGTCTGCTTGAGAAACAATAGACATCTGGCGCCGCACTGTCCGCTTGTCGAAACAATAGACATCTGGCGCCACAGCCGTCTGCTTGAACAATTGCAGAGTCTGGCGCCGCGACTGTCTGCTTGCGTCTGGCGCCGTATAGCCGTATGTTCTGGTAATTTCCAGACGCGATATTCTAGAAGGACACGTCGGCATCAGCGAGAAGTGCGTGGCTATATAAGCCGTGGCAGCGCCAACGTAATCAGTCAGTGCTAAGAGTAAACTGCTATAGTGTAGACGAGTTGTGAAATAAAGAGTTGTTGAATTTAATTAAACAGTTTTGGTTTTATTTGTCAATCCAGAGGTACGAACCTAACAAAGTGAACTAGCAAGCAGTAAAATCGTAACAATATGTATGTTTATAGATACATCGTATATAACATTTATATATAGAGTATATGTATAACGAGGTAATTTGTTATGCATATATGTATATATGTATGTATGTATGGATGTTTGATTTTATTGTTTTGTTTTGTATTATATGCTACTTAATAATAATTTTGGCTTTGCTGTATAGAATTCTGCTTAATGTTTTATTAAGCAGGAGGGGTTTATCGGTAAATTTTCGCAAATAAATATTTGAATTTGTGTTGTTTTTTGTTAGTTAAGCTATAAGCAGGCATCGACCCAGCAAAACTTGCGTGACCGAAACTCCAACACATTTACACAATTTTTACATGTCACTAACACACCCTCACAATTCTGTCAAGTGAGTAAGAGATCAATCAATTGTGTCTTTTGCTTGTTTTATATTACACGCTCTTCACTCAACAGATGTTAAGAAAAATAAAACAAAAGAAGACAAACTGATTTTTTAGCTGTCATTGCTTATTGAAAACAATGGATGTGAAAGCGTACGGCATGATACCGTGAATTTGACGTTTGCTTGTTCGTTGCGACTAATTGAATTCAAAGAAAAACGATTCGCGATAAGAAGTTTTCACTTTGTGGAATTAAATAAATTTGCTTGTTATAATATCTGTATATAAAATTTGATTAAAGAATTTTTAAGTGGTTACTACAAACGTGTGTGAGAAAAGGGTAAGTAGCAAACATAACAATTAAAATGAAAAAAAAAATACATTCAGTACTTATATGAGCCGAGAAAAAAAGGCCTTTAATCTTAGTGCTTCTCAGTTTATAAACTTTTCTGAAAAAGATATAAATTCTGAATTTGATCCTATTGTGGAGGGGTGCAGTTTAGAAAGCTCCCTTGATTTTTCGCTAAGCAGTGATAGTGATATTAGTGATAGTGATAGTGTAAATTTAAAAATGATAGAAAATAATATATTTAGCTTAGAATTAAAAGCATGGGCTTTAAGAAATAGGGTATCCCACAATACATTGAGCGATCTGTTGCAAACGCTGCGAAAAATAGGTTGCACTGATTTACCTTTAACGGCTAAAAGCCTCCTAGGTACCAGCCGAAAAAAGGTAAATATTCAAACGATTCCAAGTGGATCCTTTTTATATAGAGGAATCCAAAATTATTTTAAGAATCATTAATTTCCTCAACTGGAAAATACGAATACCATTTTGCTTGATGTGGGAATAGATGGCCTTAAATTATTCAAAAATTCAAATAAGGTATTGTGGCCTATTTTAGCGTCCATAGTTGATTTTCCAAACGTATTGCCGTTTACAATTGCGTGCTTTTTTTAGCTGGAACAGAAAAACCTTGGAACGTCAATGATTTTTTGAAAGAATTTTGCAAAGAGGTAAACTATTAAAAAAAAAATGGCCTTCAAATTAGTGTTTATCCTATAAAGAAAAAATTTGATATTCGTTTATTTTGCTGCGATGCTCCTGATAGAGCTTACAGGTGTGCAATCGCACACTGGAAAAAGTAGCTGTTCTAAATGTGATCAAATTGGTGACTACAAAGAACGGAGAGTTTGTTTTTCAAAACAAATAAAAAATTTAAGGACTGACCTGTCTTTTAAAAATAGAAATGACAGATCACATCACATCACTCCTTTTAAATTTAGAGAAAGCATTTTAGAGTCAGGAAATTTCAAAATGGTTTCCCAATTTCCTTTAGACCCGATGCACCTTGTAGATCTTGGCGTATGTAAAATGTTGCTTCAATTGTTGATTAAAAAAAGCAATATAAACGTAAGCAAAATTAACGAAAAAATAACATTTCTCTCCAATTTAGTTCCTTCAGAGTTCGGCCGAATATGTAGAAGTTTAGATGACATAAATATTTGGAAAGCGACAGAGTTTAGACAGTTCTTATTGTATATAGGTATATTTGTTCTAAAAGATTGCGTTAGTGGTGACCATTACTACCATTTCCTCTTATTGCACGCAGGTATAAGGCTACTATCATGCAAGAAGTCATATAGCAGTGAAGCCAACGTTGCCCAACAAATCTTGGAAGAATTCGTTGATTTGTTTGGAAATATATACGGAGACCATTTAGTTAATTACAACATACATGGTTTACTCCATTTAACTGAATGTACTAAGCTATATGGGCCTCTAGATAACTTTTCCGCTTATAAGTTTGAAAATCACATGCAATTTTTAAAAAAACTTATAAACAAGCTCAATAAAATCCTGCAGCAATTACATTTAAGGCTTGAAGAAAGAAATAGTGCAGATTTTAGTTGCAATAAAATTTCTAAAATTAATTCATTTAATATAGATTATAAAAAAGAAAAAGACTCTTATTGTTTTAGTAAAAAATTAGGCCCCATAAAAGTAATAGGCATGGCAGGCGAGTCTGGTAGTGCTATAGTATCGGCGCATTGTTTCTTCTGTGTTGAAAGCTACTTTCAAGAACCATTGGAATCGTCAACTGGTTTAGGTATTTTGTTGGCAAATAAATTAGATCCACAATTGTTTAAAATCGAAAAAGATTATATAGTTTATAAATATTTTTCTATTCCACATGAGGGAAAGTTTCTTCTTATACCAATTTTACATCATCTATTCCATGAATTTTCAAATTAGTACTATTTAAAGTAATTGTGGTATTTTCCGAATGTATTTTATTTCATGATATGCATTATTTAAAAGAATTTTGATACTGCCAATTTTTTATTTTACGAACAGATGGATTCACCAGCGCTGTTTGATGCAATTGATTTTGAAGAATTCCCAACAACGTCTTCGACTCCTGTAAAAGGTATGTACATGTAAATTTGTCGTTTTAGTTTTCACTTTATCTGTACACATTTGTTAATGTAGAACAACTGACATTGAAGCGCAAAAAAATTTGATATTTCTGGTTGCTACAACTCGGAGGCAAAACGAATTGAAAACAATTTGGCTGTGGATGGATATGGTAATCCAACACTTTTCTAAAATGTATTGTTCTCTATTATGTTTCTAACTTTTTTCAGAAGTTTTTAAAATGTTAAAAACTATTTCTGCACAATTAGAAGTATTGACGACAAGAGTATCCAATATGGAGAAAAAGATGGACAGCTATATGAAAGAAAATGTATTGTTTTGTTATTGTATCCTCTAACTGCATACATACATATCTCTTTTCAGATAATTCATAAAAGCGAAGAAATGGCCCAACAAAAAACTGTGCGCGAATGTAAGGTTTTAATTAGAAAAATTAACAACGATAGCTGCAGCATTGGAAACGGCCGAGAAACTGGAATGCGAGGAATTTGCTACTGCAACGTTTAGTAATGTATTCATTTTTTTCAATAAATATTATTTAAACTTTTGCTAAATATTTTCAATTTACAGAAACAGTTTATTTTAAAAACAAAGGGAAATTCAGATAATGTACATGATGTGCTGAGACATATATACACTGACGAATTTTTGTTTTTGTGTAACTGGGACGGTAGAGGAGGGAAACAACCCCTATCGAAATTTCTACTGGCATCTAACATATTATATGGTAAATTTAATATATACATATTTAGTTAAGAGGATGTGTTTTAATTTGTCTCTTCATTATAATTTATTAGATTCTTTCGTTACTTGTGGACTGGCGAATTTCGAAAAACAAATTCGGAAGTCCATCGAGATGAGCCACCATAGGTACAAACAAAAGAAATACAGGAAGCGAAAAGCTGTGGAGGAAACGAACGAATCCAAATAGATAATAATTTAAAAAAAAATGTTGTAGGATTTAAGAATGTATAAACAAAAATGAATTTTAATAGTGTAACTATAATAGCTTTAATATGAATGTTTATTTTAAAAATCTATATCTTACTATGTAATTAAATTTTTCTTAAAAATATTTATAAAAATGAATTTAAAGTAATCTAATGTATTAAATTAATCTAATGTCTTAAATTAAAAAAATTATAATATAAAAACTATTAATGAAATTAATAAAAACATTTTAATAAAAAAAAAAAAATTTCGGGTTTCGAACTCTAGACTGAGGGAACGGTAAGCGAGTGGCTTACCCACTAGGCTATTGCAGAATGCACCTTCACGCTTTCTTGAAAGAAGTTTTGTCGATTTGTCCCAAATTTAATGAAAGTGTGAGAAAGAAGGATATAGTTTTATTACAGCAGAAAATATGTGAGTGAGAAGGTGATAAAAGATCACATGTATACAAAAGTTTTGGGAGCTTTTTTGATTCGCTCTTAAGAACGTGATAGGAAAAAGTGACAATTAAACTGGCACGCGTTACCGGCGTGTCACTAAGTAACGTTACCGTCACTGTTCTAGCTGGGCGAATAGTTAAGTATTTGATTTTATGTATGTATATGTGTATATATTACCCTGCCAACTACCCAGCAAAACCTGCGTGACCGAAACTCCCACACATTTACACAATTTTTACTTATTACTAACACACCCTCACAAATCATTTAATTGCGTAAAGAGTCTATCCGCTGTGCCTTTTGATTGTTTTATATTACAAGCTCTTCACACAACATCTTTTCTATAAAAACAAAACAAAAGAAGACAAACTGATTTCGGACATGCCACTGTTTATGGAAAACGATGCATGTAAAAGTAGACAACATGATAACATGATTGTTTACATTCGTTTATTCGTTGCGAAAATTCGAATTCAAAGAAAAAGAAATTCGGCACGCGTGTTAAATTGTGAAAAATTTGTATTTTGGTTATATTTTATAAAAAAAAGTTATTAAAAACGTGATTATAAAAGTGGTATATATATAATTTGAAAAGGTGAGTAAACGGAGTTAATTTTAATATGAAAAAAAATACATTTAGTGCTTACATGAGCCGAGAAAAAAAGGCTTTTAATGTCAGTGCCTCCAAATTTGCCAAAATATGTAGTATTAATGTGAATTCTGATAGTGATTCAAATGTGGAAGAATTGAGCTCCGTAGATATATCTTTAAATGATTATGATAGCCAAGATACCATTGATAGTGATAGTGACAATGTTAATATTGTAGTGAAAAATGATAAATGCAAAGAAATAAAAGCTTGGGCTTTACGTAATAGGGTGTCCCACAATACAGTGACTGATTTGCTTCAAACCTTGCGAAAAATAGGTTTAGTGGATTTGCCCTTAACAGCAAAAAGTCTATTAGGTACAAGTAGAAAAAAGGTTAATATTGAAACCATTCCAAGTGGCCCGTTTTTATATAGAGTAATTCAAAATTATTTTGAGAAAAATTCATTTCCTCACCTTGAAATAAAAGATAGCATTGTACTTGATATAGGAATAGATGGTCTTAAATTATTCAAAAATTCGAATAAGGTATTATGGCCAATTTTAGCGTCCATCGTTGATTTTCCAAACGAATTGCCATTTACAGTAGCATGTTTTTCTGGAACAGAAAAACCCTGGAATATTAACGATTTCTTAAAAGACTTTTGTGAAGAAGTAGCTTATTTAAAAGAAAACGGTCTTCAGGTAGGTTCTTCTTCCATTAAAAAGAAATTTAACATTCGTTTATTTTGCTGTGATTCTCCCGCTCGAGCTTTTGTCACAGGTGTGCAATCGCTCACTGGAAAAAACAGCTGTTCGAAATGCGATCAAATCGGAGAATACAAAGAGAGAAGAGTTTGTTTTTCAAAACGAGTTAATCACTTAAGAACTGACCTGTCTTTTAAAAATAGAATTCATATTATCATATCATATTAATCCATTTAAATTTAGAGAAAGCATTTTAGAATTAGCTAATTTAAATATGGTCTCCCAATTTCCATTAGACCCGATGCATCTTGTAGATCTTGGTGTATGTAAAAAGTTGCTTCAATTACTAATTAAAAAAGGGAATATAAATGTAAGCAAAATTAACGAAAAAATAACTTTTCTCTCTAATTTAGTTCCTTCTGAGTTTGGCAGGATATGTAGAAGTTTAGATGAAATCAGCAATTGGAAAGCGACAGAGTTTAGGCAGTTTTTATTGTATATAGGCATATTTGTCCTAAAAGATTGTATTAGTAGTGACCATTACTACCATTTTTTATTATTGCACGCAGGAATAAGGCTGTTATCATGTGAAAAATCATATAGTACTGAAGCTAACGTTGCCCAACAAATATTACAAGAATTCGTTGATTTGTTTGGGAATATATACGGAGACCATTTAGTTAGTTATAACGTGCATGGTTTACTGCATTTAACTGACTGCACTAAGCAATTCGGTCCTCTAGATCAGTTTTCAGCCTATAAGTTTGAAAACCATATGCAATATTTAAAAAAACTTATAAATAAACCGAATAAAATCCTTCAGCAATTGCATTTAAGACTTGATGAAAGAACTAATACAAACATTGAACCCAACAAAACTTTAAAAATTAATTTATTTAATATAGAATTTAAAAAAGAAAAAGATTCTTATTGTTTTAGTGAAAAATTAGGGCCCATAAAAGTAATAACTATGTCAGACGAATCTGGTTGCGTTATGGTATCTGCACATTGTTTTTAAGATGTTGAAAATTATTTTGAAGAACCTTTAGAATCGTCATCGGGTTTAGGTATTTTAGTAGCGAAGAAATTAGATAAAAAGGTATTTAAAATCAAAAAAGACGACATAGTTTACAAATATTTCTCTATTCCACATGAGGGAAAGTTTCTCCTTATACCCATTCTACATCATTTATTTCATAAATTTTCAAATTAGGATTTTTAAGTATTTGTGTACATATATTTTTCTCGGCTCATTTTATTACATTTTCTTAAATTTTTGGAAAAGAACTTCGATACTGCCAATTTTTATTTCTCAATTAGATGGAAAATATATTTGACGAAATTGACTTGTAGGATTGTCCAACAACGTCTTCAACTCCCGCAAAAGGTATGTAAATAAATGTAAACTTACAAAATTTCGTTTTAATATATTGTTACGTTTTTGTTATTGTAGACCTATTACATTTAAAGCGTAAAAAGTTTAACACGTCTGGTTGCTACAATACAGAGGTCAGCATTTCAAAACGACCTGTGGAAGGAAACGGTAATCTAACATCCATATAATTTATTTCTTTAAATTTGTTTAATTTATTATGTTTCCAATCTTTTTCCAGAGGTTATTGACATTTTAACCACTATTTCCAAACAGCTTGACGATTTGACGACGAGGGTATGCGATTTGGAAACTAAAATCGATAAGCATTTAAAAGAAAATGTAAGTGAACAGTTTTTATATGCATACATTATTATTTTTCTCTACATGTCTCTTTGTTTCTTTTTCAGATTATTCATAAAAGTGAAGAAATGGAGCAGCAAAAAACGGTTCGTGAATGCAAGGTCCTCATCCGCAAAATTCATCAATCGGTATGCCGAATGACTGGTGAAGATGTCGACAACGTTCAAACCGAAATTGCTTCCACCCTACCATTAAATACGCTCGCTGCAGCTTTGGAAATGGACGAAAAATTGAAATGCGACGAATTTGCTGCTACAACGGTAAGTAATATATAAACTTTTTTCAATAAACAATTCAGTTTTTACATACTATTTTTATTTACAGAAACAATTCATTTTGAGGATAAAAGGTACTTCAGATAGTGTACATGATGTATACTTACGGCTACCCGCTTGTGACAAATATTCCAACACAACTACACATCTCTATACACTAACACCAACGCACATTTTCTGGTTATTTTTTGTTTACCTAAATACGATGAAAAAAGTTTGTTTCATTTTTTGATTTATTTTAATGAGTGCGAAGGAGAAAACATAATTGTCCATAGTGACAATAGAAAATCCCAAACAGGGTAATAAAAAAAAAACGATTGAAAGACGCATGTCGTTCGTGATCGAACCATCGTAAAGGAGGGTCGTACAACAAGAAGGTAAGTGAATTTTATGTGATTTTTTAACAATATTTTGAAAATAATTATTTCATTTATTTTTATAGCATTGCAAATCAGAAGTGAATTGGAAGAATCAGCAGCAGCTATATCATCAGAAGCGGCAAATATCAATTGTTAAGTAAGTATGTGAAGAAAGTGTGTGTACTTTGAAATTGGACTGCGCAGTCCAAGATAAAACGCAAAAATAAATACATACATACGAGTATGTATGTACATATGTACATACATATGAATTTTATGCTTTTAAGGCGGCCTGCGCAATCCAATATAATATGTGAAAACCAATGTTTGTTTTATATTTTAAATGATCAAATAAGATTTATCTTTTCTTTCAGATGTTATTATTATTTTTATTTAATTATTCTTTCTTTTCAGATTGTATCACTATTTTTATTTAATTAATCTTTGCTTGCAGAGTAAATTCTATTTGTATTTAATTTTTTTTTTCAGATAATATTAATCTTTTCTTTCAGATATTATTACTATTTTATACAATTAATCTTTCTTTTTCTTTTAGATATTACAAATTCAATGTAATTATTATTTATTTTCAGGTTTTATTACCTTTACTTTATTTTCAGGTATTTGTCTTATACAATATTTTTCGACTCTTTTATTTTCAGGTTTTAATAACCTTTATTTTATTTTCAGGTATTTGTCTTTTATAATATTTTTTCACTCTTTTATTTTCAGCTATTAATAATCCTTTCTTTAATTAATCTTTTTACAGATGAAATTATAATTGTTAATTAAATATATTGTATAAATGTAAATATCTATTAAAAGTAATAAAATTAATAGTTTAAAAATTAAAAAGTTTTCTTTGAAATTTTAATACATTTTTAAAGTAGGAATTAAAAAATGCAACTCAGTGGTTTAAAATACAACCCTGCATCAGCCGTCGATTGGGGATATTAGAGCAGGACAGATATACTTTTTTATATGGCACTGCTGAATGAGCGTAACAGAGATGTATGATCACATGTATACGTACGTGTGAAGGGAAAAGACGGTAGGATATTCGCTCGGCCTAAGGCACACTCTATATGTTTATCCCCATGTTTACCACCATGTTACCCACTGATTATCTGTTTTTTTACCCGCTCATGGTTGGCAGGGTATATATTAAAGGACTTGATACTCTGGTCACTTGGTACTCCTTTTGTGAAAAGTACGCATGTATGGTACGTACATATTATGTTTCTCTCGACTATTTTGCTCCTCCGCTCCTCCCAGTTGCTTGGAGCTATTGTGTTTGTTGTTTGTATTTTGTGTTTTTTTCTTTCGGGACCGAATAGTATTTATTTTTGATTTATGTTTTGTGTTTAGATTTAGAGCACGTTAGTTTTATTTTTTTAAAACGTTGTTTGTTGTTTTTTGACCGACACTTTTAGAGAGGTATACATATGTATGTTTGGTATTATTTGTTTTTATATTTTGTTTAATTATATATTTGAAAGTATTTATGTATATGTTATTTTTATACTCTTAACAGGGTATATTAAGTTTGTCACGAAGTTTGTAACACCCAGAAGGAAGCGTCGGGGACCCTATAAAGTATATATATAAATGATCAGTATGTTGAGCTCAGTCGATTTAGCCATGTCCATCTATCTCTATATATACGAACTAGTCCCTCCGTTTCTAAGATATCGTTTTGAAACTTTGCAAACGTCATTTTCTCTTCAAGAAGCTGTTCATTTGTCGGAACTGTCGATGTCGGACCACTATAACATATAGCTACCATACAAACTGAACGATCGGAATCAAGTTCTTGTATGGAAAACTTTCACATTTGACAATGTATCTTCACAAAAGTTGGCACAGGTTATTTTCTAAGATAATAATGTAATAAGCGAGGAAATTGTTAAGATCGGATTACTATAGCATATAGCTGCTATACAAACTGAACGATCGGAATCTAGTGATGGTATTTGCGTTTGACAAGATATATTCATGAAATTTGGTACATATTATTTTCTAAGGCAAAAATGTAATCTCCGAAGAAATTGTAGCTGCCATAGAAACTAAATGATCGGAATCAAATGCATGCTTGCATGGGAAACTTATTCATTTGACGTTATATCTTCACGAAAATTGGTATGAGTTATTGTTCATAGAAATAATTTAGTATCGGAAGAAATTGCTCAGATCGGCTCACTATAGCATATAGCTGCTATACAAACCGAATGATCGGAATCAAGGGCTTGTATGCTAATCTTTCGCATTTTACGTGATATCTTCCCGAAATTTGACATGGATTACTGGTTAAGGTAAGAACATAATCTCCGAGAAAAATTGTTCAGATCGGATTACTATAGCATATAGCTTCCACACAAACTGGACACATAGTTACTAAAAGAAATGCACCTGGGAAGGGTTTATTAGCTTCGGTGCAGCCGAAGTTAACCTTTTTTCTTGTTTTTTCTTGTGTCACTGCACTGTACTGAAATGTAGTTTCATATGTACATATCGCTCATTTGCTGCAAGACCGGCATAATTCAAAAAACGTGGTTTTGGAGTTAATGCTGCAGAATTGTTCGTTATATCATACTTCATGTTGAGTGAAAAATTCATATGAATACCTCTTATATGCTCCGCTTGAGAAGAGGTGTAAGGTTGGAGTCACCGTGTAAGGTTGTAGTAAGTTGAAAACTTTAAACGCGTTTTCTGGCGAATCGATTTTTTTGACTTATGCCGGTCTTGCAGCAAATGAGCGATATGTCCTAGTCTATGTTGTATTTCTTTATATTAGGGCAGCCAGTGTTCAGTTAAGGTGAAAGTTAAAATTAATTAATTTTAAATGCAGTGAAAAAATGGCTCGTACAAAACAAACAGCCCGTAAATCGACTGGTGGTAAAGTACCACGCAAATAAATGGCAAGCAAAGCAGCTCGTAAAAGTGCTCCGACAACTGATGGCGTTAATACTATGTTCGGACCGACAACGAAAACATGTTTTCGTGGGAAAAACTGGTTTTCGCACGAAAACTTATGTTTTCGTCCATGTAAAATCTGTCAAACGAAAACACGGTTTTCGCTGAAAACTACTTGAAAACTTACATTCCACTCATTATAATTGGTGTCTGCTCTAGTTTAATCGATTTTTTTGGAAGACATATTTTGCCGGCCCTAATTTGTCACTTGATATTTGTTTACATTCCATATACAGTTGTCAGTTTGTATTTGATATTAATATTAAAAAATGGAAAAACAAAAATTTCTATTTGTGCTGGAACATTTATGTGCTGGAATGAAACATCTACGTGACAATAATTTAGTACATCGCGATTTAAAACCGGGAAATATAATAAAATTTATTTCGGAGATGGTCAAACCATATATAATACAAGCTAACTGATTTCGGTGCCGCCCGGGAATTGGATGATAACAAAGCGTTTGTTTCACTTTATGGAGCAGAGGAGTATTTACATCTCGATATGTATGAACGTGCTGTGCTACGTAAACAAATAAATCATTCATTTACTGCAAATGTGGACTTATGGTTCATTGATGTCACTCTTTACCATGTAGCAACTGGAAATTTACCATTCCGTCCTTTTGGTGGCCGTAAAAACCGCAAAATACAATGCATCAAATAACCACAAAAAAGGCGTCTGGCGTAATTTCGGGTACTCAACTATCCGAAAATGGACCAATCGAATGGTGGACTACGCTGCCATCATATTGCAATTTGTCAGAAGATCTAAAAACATTGGTGACACCGCTCTTGACTGGTTTGTTAAAAAAATATCTAGAGAAAACCTGGTGTTTGATCGTTTCTCCAAGAAGTAACATTAATTTTGCGTAAATTCGTTTTGCATGTCTTTTTCACAAATCGCACCACTTCTGTGGAAGTTTACCTCGAACCAGTCGTACAAATTGATAAATTTCGTGAACGCATATTACTACAGCCGGAGTACCAATAGAAAAGCAGATATTATTATTCAATAATGAGCCTTTGGAAAGTGACGTCCTCTTCCATATGTAAGTGCCGACTCCGCTATTCAAAAAAACTTTTGGATGTTTCAATTATATTTTCTTCCTTTTTTAATACCTAAAGCTTTTCCTAAAACCACAGCAGAAAATCCAATATTCCTATATAGTAATGATGACAATAATGTAACGTAACGTGTCGGTTGAAAATTATGCCAGTCTTGCTAAGGTGGGTGTTTATTATTTGGTTCAGATTATATTTTAGTGAGTATTTTATTTATTATTTTTTAGGCCGCTTGTAGCGTTGGACATGAATGCAAGAGACACCTTTACATTTATGGGTATTTTAATAAAGCGTTCTGAAGAACAAGAAGACAGCAGTCGGGTCAACTGGCTGTTCTCCCTAAATTATTATTAATAAATATTAATTCTAATACGATTAGATGTTGTTTCTTTAACTCGGCTATATTTTTTGCCAAGGCCTGGTGCTGAGTAGTTCTCTTGAAGAATTGTCGTTGAGCAGGATATTTATTTGGCTTCTCAAAGCAATTGCTTTTGCAATTAGCAACTTTTTCTCAGAATTCTAAAAAACACGATCTTTAGTAATAATTACAAGCTAAAATTAAGGAACATACCATTCTCGTTGCTCAAATGTAAACAAACAAATAAATTTGTGAGCTGTCAGTGAAAACTCAGCGAAAACACAAATTGTCGGTCCGAACGACTTACATTCCACAACATACAAATGTGTTTTCAAAATGTTTTCAATGTCGGTCCGAACATAGTATAAGAGACCTCATTGTTATCGCCATTGTAGAGGGCATTGCGTGAAATTCGTCGTTACCAAAAAAACTCCGAACAAATTCTTGAGCGGTGGCGGACTACTACTTGCCAAATTAGTGCATAAACACTTAAATATTATGTATAACAAATAGAAGATGCAGTTTTTTTTCTGTAATTTTCATCCACTATTTGGTGAAAACCTTTAGCAAGAACAATTGAAGAAAAACTTTGGGCTCTCCCCAATTTATCCATGATACCATCGATGTTTGATATCGGGAATTTATCACTAATTGTAATTTCGTTCAACTTTCGGTAATCGATCACAATGCGCCATTTCTTATTTCCAGATTTATCTGCTTTTTTGGAAACTACCCACAAAGGACTGTTGTAAGCTGAATTGCTTTCTCTAATGATGTTATGCTCTAACATTTCCTTTATTTGCTTCTGAATTTCCAACTCGGGGACTTGTGGATATCTATATATTTTCGAATAGATAGGTCTATCATCTGTCGTAATAATTGTATGTTTAACTTCATGTAAAATAAAGTTTGTCTCCTTCTTTAAAAAATAGGTCATTATACTCTTGCAATAAATTTTTTATTAATTGTCTTTCTTCGGAATTCAAATGTGATAAATCTAAGTTTTCCATGTCACTGAATTCGATTGCGCAAATTTCCTGCTTTTTATACGGACTAAATCTGTCAAATGTATTATATTTCCTAATATATTAATAAATCTATTATCCACATCAATCTTAGCTCTAAGAGGAATGAGAAAATTTTGACCTATTATAGCTTAATACGGTTTGCTATCAAAATCAATTACCTTCCACGATAAGGTACCTGAAGCATTAAATTCATCAGGTATGGGAATAATTTTTCTTTGTGGCTAAATGAGTGGGGGTGGGGGGGGGGGGGGGTAGCAATTCAAATACTTTGCGTCACTTGATTGATACCATTTATTGTCCTGTACCAAAGAGGTGTAGGAAGCTTTTGTTTAGGAAAATATTTTTCGAAAATGTTTGGTTTAATTAAACTTGTATCTGAACCTGTATCAAGAGGCATGTAATTTCATGCGAATCGCAAATCGTAAGGTGAAAGTTAAAATTATTGAAAGTTAAAATTGGAAAACCCGATGCATTTTGTTCATATTCCCAATGCGATACACTTACAAAAAGCTATGGTCGCTCTTATAGCATCTATCCAAGCGCTCCTCATATGTGTGTTATGGGAAGCAGCTATGTATATAAAGCTTCCAATTAATTATGAACTACCTTACGCATCAAAGCCATCTTCCATTCAGGGCCACTCTCTCGCAAAATCCTTATATTGTCACAGTCTTAACTCCAGGGCCAAGGAGTACCCATTGTGGTCATATCTGAGCTACTATCCTTACTTTACTAAGACTAAGATAGTCCTTCCATCTGTGGCTGAATTCGTGGTGGAAAATTCTTTCCCATCGATTTATTAAAGTGAGTGAGTTTCCTTCTGTCTCAGGATCCTTAATTTATAAATATCAACGGGATGAGCGGCGAGACTTCGATTCCGAAAATGATTTGCCTGTGCTGGCGATATACATATGTATAACTGGACATCGATTTGCCTCGGATCTAGGTTGAATTGGATGATTGCGCTAGAGTAGCGAGATGATGACGTGGAGCAGTGTATAAGCGATTGTTACTATATAGGGAATCATTTTTGTCATAATGCGAGGGAGCATATATTTGCCGACATTAGGCTGTGTGTGGGAGAATTTTGTGTCAATAAGTAAACAATTAAAACAACAATCAATAATAGCTTGATTGTTTCACTTGTTTCCTTTTGATTTCTTAGCAATTTTATTGGAATCTTAACGTGTTTATCGAACAATGTATTTCATTTTCATGCCTTGTTTTTGGAGAGCCAAATTGAAGTTGTCGTCATTAAGTGCGAACTGTATGACTATAACGCCTACTTTTATTTTATATCGGGGGTGATACAAGTTTTGGGCTTTTGAAAATGTTTCATTATTTCCTTTAAATATTTATATGTCACTCGCGGAGAGTTAGAAACGAACGCCAGAACTTGGCTCTTGAATTTGTATTTGTGGCAGCTCTACTTTAGAAAGTGGAGTAGATGCAATTGTATTTAATAGTTTTAGTTGATTGGAAATCATAGCAGTTGTTTTCACATACTGGCCTAAGCAATTTTGGTAAGCTAGGATTTAAAATTGTCTGCGAGATCTTAAATATTTTTTTGTCAGTAAACTATTTTATTTTATGAAAGCAAAATTATAGCAACATTTCAACATGGCTTTACACTTATAGAAAAAATATAATTTTAAAAGGAAGGGCTATTTG
Source organism: Bactrocera dorsalis (assembly GCF_023373825.1). Lineage (NCBI taxonomy): Eukaryota > Metazoa > Arthropoda > Insecta > Diptera > Tephritidae > Bactrocera > Bactrocera dorsalis. The sequence continues at coordinate 70,087,048 of NC_064303.1, read as the reverse complement.
TGTTGACCCAGTTCCAACTCAACCTCCTTGCGGTGACCATCACTAATACTTGTAGATTAATTTAAAATCAATAAATGAATAATATACAGCCTGATCGGAGCTTTTTTAATTACAAAATTGTGAATTTAAAATAAAACTGTATAAGCGAAATTGCAGCAACGATGAAATTGATGAAGGGCCGAGTAATAACACTGTGAGGTGGTCAGATATTAGACTGACTATATTCTCACAATTCTTCTCTTTAAATAATATTCAATATAATATTTCAATACCGCTAAATACATAATTCCGCTTTGTATTAATTCATATATACAAGGTATGTTCCGGCAAAATCAAAATTTTTTTATTGTTCAAGGTGTATGGACGTGTTTTTCATTCGCTCCGTGAATTCCGTATTTTGAAAAAGCAAATAAGCAAAAAGCAAAAAAAAATTTGTTATGAAAGGGTAACTAAGAAAGCGCAGTCAGCAGAAGCAGCAATCGGGCAAGAAGAGCGCTGACAGCAACCAATATGCAGGTACCAGCAAGCACCCGTACAGCGAAGGAAAACAAAATGCAAGGTGAGAATGTACCAAGCAAAAAAGGATCGCCTGTTCAGACTGGTATTGATCGCTATATTAACGTAAAAGGGAAATTAAGTTCAGTTAAATCAGCGGTCAATACCAAAAAATTCCAACCTGGCACGCCAAATGATAAGAAGCCAGAAATTCTAAATGGCAACAGATTTGCCATACTGAGTGAAGAGTCTAACGACGATGAAAAGGGTACCACCAGGGCACTTGTCTCAAAAATAAGCAATTTAATAGGCTCAAACAATGTTTAATATTGTGCCCTTGAAAAATGGTAACATAGATGAAACAAATCTTCAAACATACACTGAAAAAAATTGCATGGATATTGTAAAGTACTTGTCAAACAATAAGACGAATTACTACTCTTACCAGCAGAAGAGCACAAAAGGCCTAGTTGTTGCCATAAAAAGTATAGAGACTTCGGTAGACTCTAGCGATGTTAAAGAAGCACCAGAAGAAGGTGGTTTTAGCATTAACCCTTTCAGCCCCGAAGTTGCTTATAAGCAACTTCTACATATGTTTCACATCGTTTAAAAAGTCAAATACACAAAAACTTTTTTAAAATACACATCTTATAGATCAATTTCATGTTCATGATTAACCCTTTTAGCCCCAAAGTTGCTTATTAGCAACTTCTATATATGTTTGACATCGTTTAAAAAGTCCTTTGGGGCTGAAAGGGTTAAATCAGTAGTAAATATTTTTAACAGGAACAAAGTCCCATAACCAATGTTCAAAATAGAATTGATGTCAAATTCTTACCAACCAAATAAAAATGAAATTCACGCGATTTACAATTTAAAATATCTGCTCCATCGATAATCACCATTGAGGAACCACATAAGAGAAATGGTCCAGTACAATGTACAAACTGTCAAGAGTATGGACACACGAAAGCATATTACACTCTATGCAGTGTCTGTGTGGTGTGTGGTGATCTACATCCTACTTCAAAATGTACTCTTAAAAAAGAGGATTTAAATAAAAAATGCAGCAATTGTGAAGGAAATCACACTGCTAACTACAAGGGTTGCCCTGTATGTAAAGATATGAAATCGAAGTGGTCACTGGGCATTCAAGCACGTCGTAACTAAATGTTGAATATTCCTCCTAATGAAAATATTGAAATATGTAAATCCTAAAGACAATGCTACTCAAGGAAACTGCAAAATATGATTCAAAAGATAATCAAATCACAAAGCCAAGTGTTGCTAACTTTTTTAAGTAAAATATGAATGTATTGAAAATTTGTTTATGGAATGCTAACGTTGTCAACCAACATAAATTGGAACTTATTAGATTTCTTTCTTTATACAGGGATTTAGACTCTATGTTACAAACCACCCAGATGGAAAAGCACATGGAGGAACAGCAGTGTTGGCTAGAAAACGATTAAAGCGCCACGCATTGGAATCTTATTCACAGCGCAATTACAAGCTACAACAATAACTATAAAAAATCGCTATGGGGACTTAAACCTGACGGCCATATACTGCCCACTTCGGTTTAAAATTACAGACATCCAATCTAAAGACTTTTTGAACCACTAGGCCATAGATTTCTAGCAGGTGGAGATTACAATGCAAAACACGTATTGGGGCGCACGACTAATTAATCCGAAAGGATGTCATTACACTATTATAAATAGGCACAATAACCTTGACATAATATCTATATATATATGTAAATATACCAGATTTAATTGATTGTACTGACCTATTTTCTGATCACTTTCCTGTACTAATAAAGATATGTGAGCAACCTATGTTCGTTGATCCTAAAGTGGGTCCAACATCTTATAAAACGAATTGGCTAAAATAAAAAATACAGGAAGAGATATTGACGAGAGCATAAGAGAACTCAATGTTATAATAACTAACGCAGCTGTCTTAGCAACACCAAACAAAAGCTATGAGCCGCTTGGTTTCAGAAAAATCTCTAATAGAGAAATTGAAAAGCTTGTAAATGAAAAAAGGCGAGCAAGACGAGAATCGCAGATAAATCGCTCCCCTACCACTCAGCTTCAATTAAATTCAGCTTAAACGTTAGGAAGAATTCAACACTAAAATGTATATAAAGAAGCTGTGTCCAAGCAAGCAAAATTCCCTTTGGAAGGCCCAAAAGTCCATGAAGCCACCAACTGACTCCAACATGTCTATAGGAGACATGGGTGGAAATTGGGCTCGAAGTGACGAGGAAAAGACCAATTGTATTGCAAATCACCTAGAAAAGGTATTTCAACCCATTTGTCCAAAGAACAACTTTGAGCTTTCCAGCTTACCCAACACAGTTAACGAGTCACTCGAGTCGTTTACGACTTCACTTTCTGAAATTATTAGAATAATAAAATAACTTAACCCAAAAAAGTCACCAGGACATAATAATATTATCCCAAAAATGCTAATTGAGTTACCAAATATTGCTGTTGAAGTGCTCTCTTCTACCTTGGAGTTTTGAAGCGTTTGGTGCGCCGTATTCGACCCGAATATCGCGGATATGAAAGTGTTGCGCGATAATGCGTCGTCTCATCGATCGACGCTTGTGACCAATTACTTGAGCAAAAATCACATTTTAACCATTAACCACTCCCCGTATTCACCTGATATGGCACCGTGCGACTTCTTCTTTTTCGGAAAAATGCATTTACTCATGAAAAGAAAGCGTTATGCAGACGTAGAGGCCATTCAAAACGCTTGCACCGGCATACTGGCGGCCATACCGACCAACGAGCTGAAACATTCGTTCGACATACTTTTTGACTGTGCAAAAAGCTGCATTAAAGCAGAAGGGGACTATTTTGAATAAAAATTAATTTTTCCGAAAAAAGCATGTGTTCTGTTTCTTTTTAAGTCCTGTTTACTGAGGAAAGCACCTTGTATTGACTGCATTGAAGTGAATGACTTCTAATGTTTAATCTTGAATATTAGGCAAATAAGAAGAAATACAAGTAGAAGTAGCAAAAAATATCTAAGAACATATGGTTGAAGTGTGCAGTTATTCGCAATCGGTGAACCAACATCCCGGCCCCGTTGAAAGGCATTTCAAACAGGTAGTAGTACTAGCTTGTGAATTGGTCGCCGAATGATTCCCTTCGTTGTTCAAATGTCCACCACACGTATTTTAGAGTCCTTTCCTTTTTGTGGTGGTAAGTTGTCTTCATGGATGATAACGATTGAGTTGTTGTTGATGTTTGGTTGCGCCGTATCCGTCAAGTTCTTTATTGTAATCATTTGACCACCTATTCCAAAACGTCTGTTTAATGCTAGTGACTAGATTCCAGTATCCGCTATGGGAGTGCCCTTAGTGCGCTACAAATAATAAACTGCCCCAGAGTTAATGCTTCATAATCGTTTGGATCCGAAGGCAAATGCCCGAGAATTTAACACAGTTTCTATCTCAACCAGCACTGTTGTTAGTTCCTCAGCTGTGAGTCTTGCACGTTTGATGGTACGGTTGAGATGACCCTCAGAAGGTTTGACTGCGGCCTCCAAAATACCGCCGAAAAGAGGTGCTCTGGGAGGCTTGAAATTAAAATTTAAAAATTCATTAGCGCAGTATTTTATAATTGCATCTTTGTTTTTGATTTAAAATAAAAACGACTTTAATTCAGATAGTTTGCTGCAAGCGCCCACAAAATTTGTTGCGTTATCACAAAAAATGTCAGAGGGTAGTCCTCACCTTCCAATCATCCGCTTCAATGATGGTAAGAATGCGTCCGTGGTTAGGACCGATACAAGTTCGATGTGGACCTCCTTTGTCGCTAGATAAACAAAAATCGTTATGTATGCAGAAGTCAATACAGCAATGTGCAAAGAGGCGATATGTCCCATTACTTGGTTCATCAGCTTTGGCTTGTAAGCACGATCTGACAATAACGATTATCTTAAATGCGGATTTTCCCTTCTCCTTTTCGACAACTTGAATGTCGATATCAATGCAGCTGTCCTTTGGTCATCTATTTGAGTTTTCGTATAGAAATCCCGGTCCATATTGAATCAACAAGTTCCTTTACGTCCATCCTCTAGACGCAACATATGCCGGGTTACAATGAGTCGGTACATGTTTCCAATGGACACCTTTGGTTAAATCCTGAATTTCCGAAATTCGATTGTCGACAAAGGTCGGAAGTAAAGCAGAATGCATCTTCAGCCAATGTAAGACTATTTGTGAATCTGTCCAAAGAAAAAAATTAAAATATTTATGAGAAATTGTTGGTTTGATTTTTTGCTAATAAACGACCGACGAGAAGAACGCCACAAAGTTCTAACTTTGGTAACGATTGTTTTTTTATGGGGACAAACCTGATTTGTTGATAAAACGAGTGTAACTTACGCAGCCATATGCACGAATCGATGCGTCACAAAATCCATGTATCTGAAGAGACTCCATATCTGTCGAAAAACAACAAACATTCAATGTTCTGTGGAACTGATTCATCCCAAACCAACTTTAATAGCCATATTTCTTGCAAAAAAATTTTCGAAGTTATAATAACAGGAACCAAAATACCGAGTGGGTCGTAAAGTGACTATGCAACAAAGAAGATGGAACGTTTTGTAAGACGACCAGTGAGTCCTCGTTTTGCTTCAAACGAAAAAATAAAACAATCAAGATTTTTGTTCCATTTTAGTCTAAGTGTTCTGAATGCTGAAATGCTGATAGATGGTGCAGCAGCCATTCCATACGTTATAGTATTTAGTTGGTAGGTGCGAATGTCGGTGAACTCTTCCACAGAATGTACTGAGACTTTCGATCATCTTCGTGCATTAATACTTGCTGATACATCTTTACTATGTCCGCAGCGAGTGCAAACCTATTGAATCGAAAACGAGGAAGAAGAATAGAAAGTTCGCATTGGATTATAGGGCCAACCATCTGAATATCATTTAGTAATTTTGGGATGTAGTTCAACAGAAGGCGTTAAATACGACTCCAAGCTTTGTTGTTGTACTTGTTGGTTTAAGAACGCAATAATGTAGTATGAAATAATGCGGTTCGCTGAGGTTCGGATTCTTTACAATGCTCATATGACCCAGGCTCTCGTAGTCGTTCATAAATTCAACGTACTGTGGTGTCAATTGTGGTGATTTGGCTAATTGACGTTCTTGTGCATTGAATCGTCGCAATGACGTAGTCTGTGACTCGGCCAAACACGCTGGATCATTCTTGAAAGGGAATTTGACAACTATTCTGCCGCAAGGTCTCCTTGAAACGGTTGCATTGTATAAATGATCGCAAATCTGTTGTTCACGGTTCCAAGGCTCTGGGATGGTAGTAACTTCTTCCAATTTGGCATCAAAAGATTCATGAGCTGAAACTAAACAAGATGGTTTAGATGTGTTGTTGCTGCCGGTCTTATAGCGTCCCGAAACGATCCAGTCTAAGAGCGTTTTTTGCAAGATAGGAAAATAAACGCAAGTTGGATTTGACCTACAGATAAAAGACTGAAGAACGTTTCCGATTTTCTTCGGTATGTGAAATTCATCATCAGCGATTCCTATATTTTTTGGAATATTAAATGTTCAAATGTTGATTTCCGGATCTGGTTGATAAGCAATTTGCGATGTAATACAAAAAATTAATGGAAGCTCGAAATCGGTGACTTGCGACTTGATGCTAATTGAAGTTTTGATTTTAATATTTGTTGATGACAGACCGATGCTTCGAATTTCTAAGTTTTGTTTGTTTCTTGGCAACAGCAACCATTGCGAAAAATCATCTGTGATGAAATTGACTTGCGAACAGGAATCTAGTAGCGCTGTACCCAATCCCGTCATGATCGAAACGTTGAGTGATGTTAACCGGCTTAAAACGTTCACAATTAAAAATCTTATGGTTGTTGTTAAAAAAATCTTATGGTAGTTGTTACTTGTTGAGAACAGGGCAGGAAAATGTGTAACCTTTTAGTTGACTCCTTGGTTTGGAGTGGAGTGTTTGTTAACACCTTGAGTTGCCAAAGTACTACCATGCGTGTTGTCGAGTGACTCAAGATATTGGCAGTGTTTTCCAAAACTGCGATGAAATCTTCCCATGGCGGCAGAGTTCTGAAATCTTGCGACTACTTCCATCTTTTGTTGGTCTGTTCATCAGAGTACTGCAAGATTAGATAAATTAGCATATTTTGAGAAATTGGTCTATCACTACCTAGTGATGTCAAAGAACCATAAATAGCAGAGTCTTTATCAATCAAACTTCTTAGCTGACTGCCATTTGGCTTCACAACTGCTGGTAAATCAAATAGTGAATTTATTCCTTCCAAGAAAATTAGTGTTTTGTTGTCACAACGTACCTTTAATCGTTCTAACGTCTTTGGGTAGTTTTCATTTGTCACCTGAAACGCATTTACAGTTTCTAAGGCTTGACCTTGGAGACAATTTCGTAAATGGTTGAATTTTTCAATACTTGTTTGAACGAGGTAATAAAGTTTTGATAATTCGAATACTTTCCATCAAACGTAGGAAGCTTAAGTGGTGGAAGTTATAAACTTGGTTGTACCACGCAAGTTGTATCCGAAAATGAAACGTTGTTATCTTCTGCACGTTGCGATTGGATAACCTATTTTGTTGTTATATGAAGTTCTTCCAAGTCAGCATGTCCTCGAACTGAACCCACGCTACTGAAAGAACCTTTCGTAAGCTAGCATCGATGATATTTTTAATGCGCGTAATATTTTTCTTGGTGCTGGTGCGTTGTTGTTTTAGTGTTGTTCATCCAAAAACATTGGAATTAAGAAAACTGAATATCACGGACGACTGTCTTGCTTTACGGATGAAACGGATAAGAGCCCTATCCCGGTCGGATCAATCCCTTTTGAAGGTTTGGGTGGTGAATAGTTGCTGATTACGAGTCGTCTCGTTGATAATCGTGTGGTTGTTGTGTTGTAGTGTTAATGCGTATGTGTGTATTGGTGTATGCTGTGAACTGTTGTGTGATGATGTGTTGTGACGTGAGTTGTTGCAGTTCATAACTCATGTGAACATCCCGGCCCCCGGCTAGGAGCCTCTGCAGCTGTTGCAGTGTGTTTACGATGAGCGTGGCGTGGCGGGGATGGCCGTGTACGTGTTGTGGTTGATTGGCTGCTTCGTCGTCGCAGGAAAGCATCGCTGCGTGGTCTGGTACGGGTGTTGGTGCTACTTTCCGACGGATTGGCTCGGTGGGGAAAACGATGAAATAGAGTGTGATGGGGTCTCTGGCAATATTGACAGGCGCCGTCGGCCCAGCACTGGTGGCGCGGTCATCTGCCAGGCAGGTCATGCAATGCCCATGGGCTCTTGCAACCTCTTGTCGTTGAGCGGGCTTCATGCTCTTTAAAATGGTGCATCGCTTCAGAGCGTGTGGGCGATGGCACAGGCTGCAACATGGAGGCCCCTGTGGCTCAAATAGCCGCTCTTCTCTCATCTCCCTGACTGCTTCGGCGGATGGCGGTGGTCGCATAACCCTGGTCCTTGAGCGGCAACGGGTGCAGCCGACGCTTTGGGTATAGCGATTTCGGACCTTATGGTGTTGGAGGTGGTTTGGGTCTCCTCTACGTCCATTTCTATGGGAATATAAAATTGTATTTTATAGATTTTGTTTATAATATTAGAATGTAGTTGTTGTAGCTACATATCTATAATATGTATATGTATAATAAGTTGATCTTCAACGCGCTTGTTTGAATTTATTTTATGTTTATGTACGGATTATAAAGCGGGTTAATTTCGAATTAGCGGAATTGATTTATTATTTTTCGATTAATTTTGCGAGTTATTTTGCGGCTTAGGTTGAAGGTGTTCTTCGCTGTTTGGAAGAAATCACAGTTTGGTGACTGGTTGAGTTAATACGCCGGTTTGTGTTCGAACATCGACTACTGTTATGTGACCATGTGACCCTTGACAACACTTTTCAATGCGGCCTAGCCGCCATTCTGTTGGAGGAAGGCATTCGTCCTGTATGATGACGCATTCTCCTGCATTGGTTTCCTTCTGGGCCGTTTTCCATGGATATCTCTTATGGAGATCTTTGAGATAGTCTTACTTCTATCTGTGGCTAAATTCGTGATGGAGAATATTGATTGATTGATTAAAGTGAGTGAGTCTCCTTCTGTCTCAGGTATGGCGAGAAGAGGAGCTCCTCTGAGGAAATGACCTGGTGTAAGAGCTGTGAAATCGGAGGGATCTTGCGAGAGGGATGATATAGTTCTTGAATTTAATACGGCTTCGATACGAGTGAGTAGTATAGTATAATTGAATTTATGATTACCAGCCGTTTTCTTTAAATGGGACTTTTTACTGCTGATTCTCAAAGTCCGCCCATGTGTGGAGAACATGGAGGTATAAATTGCCAATCGATCCCTTGGGGTGCATATAGTATTTGTTCACTATTTTAGGGGAGACTTCTTTCATGAAGTTTATAAACTCCTTCTCTGTTGCTCTTTGGGCTCCGACAAAGTTTTTCCCATTATCGCTCATTATTTTTGAAGGAAATCCGCGTCGCCCGACAAAGCGTGCAAATGCTGCGAGAAAAGCCGCAGTAGTCAGATCTGAACAAAGCTCGAGGTGTACTGCCTTTGTCGTAAGACATACAAAGACAGCCACATATCGTTTTCTAAATGAAGAAGACCTTAACATGGAGGCCTTTATCTGGAAAAGTCCAGCAAAATAAACCCCAGTGATGGTAAAGGGTAGAGCATAGTTGCAGCGTTCAGGTGGTAAGGCTGCCATGATCTGCGTACGCATTTTGTGTTGGTACATGGTTTAAACATGAAAATCGTCCTTTTGATTTTTGGCTTTAGCCGCGGCATATAAAATTCTTGACGGACCATTTGTTGCATTAATCGATGCTCACCATGCAGTGTAAGATGGTGCAGATATGCAAAAAATAGGTAAGTAAAACGAGATTTCTCTGGGATAATGATGGGATGTCGTTCGTTATAACTAAGGCTGGAGTTCGCCAATCTTCCATTTGCCCTTATTAATCCCTTAGAATCCAAGAATGGATTTAAGACGAGAAGTGAGCTTCCCTTTTCGAGAGGTCGCTTTTCGAGCAACTTTGATTTCTCTTTGCTGAAATAGCGAGTTTGTGTATATAATATTAGACTGACCTTGGCATGTTGCAAGTCGGAATGCGTTAGTTGTACGCAGGGATCATTTAGTGTTCCTTTCATTTTTAGTTTAAGTGTTTGAATGAATTTGTGCATGTAAGCGACTACTCTTAGTGCTCTAGGAAATGAAGAAAATCGGTGGAGAATATCATCCTCTTCTGGAGTGAAATGAAAATTTTCAATTTTCCGACTTTCCGGCGGTATTATATTATGAGCGGGAGACTTTGGCCAGAATTCTTGTGATTCTAGTTTAGTTAGTTTAAGTCTTTGAATGAATTTGTGCATGTAAGCGACTACTCTTAGTACTCTAGGAAATGAAGAAAATCGGTGGAGAATATCATCCTCTTCTGGAATGATATGAAAATTTTCAATTTTCCGACTTTCCGGTGGTATTATATTATGAGCGGGAGACTTTGGCCAGAATTCTTGTGATTCTGTTAGCCATGTTGGACCATTCCACCGGAGTGTAGTGCTGGTGAGGTGCAGTGGCTTGCAATCTCTTGTCCCAAAATCCGCTGGGTTATCTGCACTTGCAACATGTTGCCATTTTGCTGGGCCAACTAAGTCTAAAATTTGGTTAGATACATAGGTCTTCCAGCAATAGGGTGGTTTTTTAACCATGCTAAAACTATCTCTGAGTCTGACCAAAGATACATTTTATGATCGTTTAATTTGAGATGGGAGTCCAATGGAAATTAATTTTGCTAACAGAAGAGCACCATTCAGTTCAAGCCGTGGCAGACTGAGTGTCTTCAAAGGTGCAACTTTGGCTTTGGCTACCAGGAGGTGTGAAGATATTTTATTATCGTACTGAGTGCGTACGTACACTGTTGCGCAATACGCCTTTTCAGAGGTATCACAGAAACCGTGTAATTCTGCGTTAATGTTAGGAGTGAAATTTACCCATCGAGGGATTCGAATTTCAGATATAGTATGTAAATTGTTAGCAAATTGAACCCATTTCGCTAAACGTAAAGGTTTTACCTGTTCATCCCATTCAGTGCCATCTTGCCACAATTCTTGAATGAGGATTTTTACTTGAATCATTATTGGCGAAAGCCATCCTGCGGGGTCGGAAAGTATTTGGCGTTTTGTAATGGCGGACATTGCAGATATTGACTCAATTGTATATGAGAATTGATCTGTTATCGCATTCCATTGAATTCCTAGAGATTTAGTTGTACTAGCCTTTTCAAATTTAAGGAAGTCTGTATCTAATAAGTCTTCAGTCCGGGTGATTTGAAGTAATTTTCTTTAGAGGGAAACCTGCTGAATTTAATGCTTTGATCACTTGCGATAGTGATTCGCATGCTAATGCGATACTGTGGCTGCCTGATAGTATGTCGTCCACGTATGTTTGTGTTTGCAACACAGAAGATGCTAAAGGCAAATTTGTTGCATTTGTTTTTGCCACTTCATGTAGTGTCCTGATCGCCAAATAGGGTGCGCAATTGATGTCAAAGGTGACAGTTTTAAGTTTATAGTCGCTAATTGGACTATTACTTGATTTGCGGAAGACTATACGCTGGAAATCTTGGTCATCTTCAGATAAAAAGATAAATATCTACCTTTAGATACCTTTTCATATGGTACAGCTTCTTCCATATGATTGAGGTCAAGATATTCGTCCATCACATTATCGTATGCCGATTTAAGCTCACTTTTCTTTATCAGGCTTTTTTCCAGGCTTAGAAATTGCTGGACTGCTGATATTCTAGAGTGGCCTAGAGCTTTTGGTTTCAGGGAAAGTCGGTTTGAATGGTAATCGCACAACAAATTTGTAGGTTGCGGTAGAACGATGGCTTTCGCATCTATTCTAATATCCGCATTTGGAGATACTATGGTAATTGGGCATATTTTGCTCGAATTTTGGATAATCCTTCCGCCCATTCCCGAGATTTGGAAATTTGAATATTTTATTGGCAATTTGAGCCGATTTTGAGCCTTTGATGATATAAAGGATCTTTGAGATCCTTGATGTATTAGTGCTCTTAGTTTGAATAAATCACCCTTATGTGCTATGGTGATGACCGCAGTGGGTAAAAGAATCTTGCTTTCATTTTCTGAATGAAGCGCTTGAATTTTTGCTGCTTTAGAGCAACATGGTTGTTCTTCCCTTTTTTCAGGATTTGAGGTTTCGGGACTACTTGAGGTAGTTGTAGCGACTAACCCGGTGGTTTTATGAAATTGATTTTGCTTCATATTTTGAAAATTTTTAATATGAAGCAATGATTGATGTCTTCGTTGACAGTACACACAATTAAATTTGCTTTCACAGTCTTTTGTCGTATGAGCAGTTGACAGACAGTTGATGCAAAGTTTATGTTGTCTGACAAGATTGTTCCTGTCAGAAACGGAAAGTTTTATAAATTTCTCGCAAAATCTTATGTTATGAATTACAAATTTCACATAATGGTTGCCATTTATTAGTTTGGTTTGACACGAAAGTGTTTTATTAACGTGTCTATTGTATTGCATATTATTGCTAGCTTGAGGTTTGAACAAGTTTTTACTTAAGTCATTTTGATGACATTTTAGATTTATATATTTGTTGTCAATTCGCTCAGCTATCTCGTATTGAGAAGTGAGGAATGCTTTCATTTGCTCCCATGTGGGCATTTTTTTCCTTTCCACAAGTGATTGTTCCCATCGTAGTAACGCAGCATCAGGGAGTGTTTCTGCACAAATAGTTACTATGATGGGGTCCCACGATTCTGTGGAGATATTTTGTGTTTTTAACACTGATATGCAATTAGTCACTGTCGAGTATAAATTTTGAAATTCCTGCCTGGTTTCTTTTTGAATTTTTGGTAGATGTAATAATGTTTTTATTGGGTTTTCTATCATAACCCTTCCATTTTCGTATCTTTCGACTAGTGCTTCCCAAGCCAGCTTAAAAATTTCACAAGCGGGTACTATTAGATACATGCCTTTATCTAGGTCTTCTTTTGGTGTTGTAACTACTCTGAGAGGGGGAGAAGTGGCTCTACTTGGCCTTACTAAACTTATTTGTTCAGTTATCATTCCCTTTGTTAATTCATACTGATCTCGGCAGTTATCACACTTGGCTGTCGCCGAAGCTTTTGTGTTTTCTGGGAGTTCTGCGTCGTCAGTATCTAGTACTGTATCGTACGCTGCCAGAAGGCGAGCCCAGAGATTGTTCACACTTTCTAGTTTTATATTTAAAACTGATTCTGTGATGTCAGTAATAGGGGAAGCTTGAAATCTTGTACAATATCTTATAAAACTGTCACTTTCTGTGATGAATCTAAATATTGTCTGATCTTTTAATCATTTTGTTTTATACTCTGCTTTGAGCGTGTAGCCTCTACAGGTGTGCCTTGTGGCTTATCTTCATCAGCCATTTTAGGAATTTCCAATGATAGCGGTGTTTTTGGCTTAACCTCTCTTTATTTGTCAGATTGCATTAATTTAAATAGAGTTTGAAGCTTTTAGCTTAAAGTTTTGTCAACTAAATAATTGTTTCAAAATTAATATTGCTACAGCAATGTAGTCAAATAGAAAGAGTATAAATTAAAAATTTTGTTAATAAAAGATTTATTTTTGTAAATATATATATATATTTTTTTTTTTCAAATATATTATGTGATCAAATTTTCGTTTCGCTACCGCAAAAATTAATTTTTTTTATGAAAAAGTTCGATATTTTTTTTGTAATGTGACTGAAAGTTTTTTGAAGTGTATCAAAGTATCACTTAACGATTTTCTTACTATTGGAAGGAAAAAAAATCGTTTTCGGTCTACACGACCTTCTCGTTACAACTTTATTTTATAACTGATTCTTACAATGTTCTTAATCTAAAAGCTTAACTAAATACACCGGGCAAAACATAATTGAATTCCACGAATCCGCTAATTTAGGTGGCGCGTGTGCTGACAGTGCGTCTGGGATGTGCTGTGGGAAACATTGTGTAACCTGAGTTCCACATCCGCTCTACCTGCATTATTAAGTATTGCTGACGAATTAGTTTCATGATTTCGGCAATGTTAACATATGCCATGTTAACACTTCCCCTTTTTTTTCGCCCATTGTATGGCGTATTTTACATTTATCAATTCTTCTTTTATTAATCTTATTCTATTTTGCAAATTAATAATTATTTCATTTTCTACATTCGAATCTTTTCTTATATTATTAAAAAGTTTATTTACTATTTTAGTTACGTTATTTAATTTTTCGTTAAAGATGTCATTTATAATTACTTGTTTATTATTATTATTATTATTATTATTATTATTAATTTCATTTAGATTACTGGATATTATTTCCAGATCTTCATGATCGGGGGATCCGGCGATTAATTTCCAAGCCGTTCCCAAAATATTTATTGATCTTCTAGATCTTTTTTCAACCGCTTTAATGGTTTCTAAGATTTGGAGGGATTGGGTTAGTTCATGCTCTACGATAGGATATAGGATAGTGTCTTTAGGTATGTCCGAGTAAACAAATTTACCAATGTCCGTTAGAAATTGTTCGTATTTGTTAAGGTCTATTACGTGTATTAGTCTAAAGGCTCCGTTCTGAATTTTTGCTAGTCCGTCATTTATTGTAACTAATTGTGCGTTCGAGTAGTCGTAGATGTCCGTTGTCGCAGTGGCATCGTAAATTAAAAGACATCTGAAAAAGAGAGGTTAATTTTGATTTTTAGTATTACTTTTATGGACTATTTTCCCTGATTCTGTTAAAATTGTTGAATTTCTGTCTTCCTTTACTGTTTCTTTTCTCAATTTTGGAGAGATTTTCGTACCTAATCTTTTGTTTATTTTCACATAAATAATTTCTCCTGGGTGGTAAATTTGTATGGGATGTCGTTTTTTGATATGATAAGAAAAGTCTTTTACTTGCTTGTTTTTTAATTCCGAGATATTTTCTTCCCTTGCTTTTTCGAATTGATTTGGATCCGTGAAGACTCTTCTAACGAAAATACCTCTATTGGTTTCTTTTTCGTGGTTGAGTGAACTGTATAATTGTATTCGTATACGGAATTGTCAAGGAGTTCGGCGAATGAATTGAAATTTCGTTCTGCTTTTAAACAACGCATTATTTCCGTGAGTGTCGAGTGAAAACGCTCTACTTGACCATTAACGGAACTTGCATAAGGCAGAGTTTTAAAAATTTTTATGTTAAGTGTGTCTTCCAATAAAAATTTTATAGTTGCTGAGTTGAGGGATGTTTCATTGTCAAATACGACCGATTCAGGTACGCCAAATTGAAAGAGTAGTTCACGAAGAGGTTCTTTAACATGCTCTATTGCTCTCGATTTCAGTATTTTGGTTTGCGCATATTTCGAAAATTTGTCTATCGCTGTTAGGACTATATTTTTGCTTGTTATGTAGATATCGATATGTAAAATTTGCCCTGGATACTGGGGTATAGGCGTTTCACCTAATTCTGGTTTGCTAGGATGACGGTTGTACTTATTTTCTATACATACTGAACACTGTTTAATTATGCTTTTTATTTTTTTCGTCATTGATGGGAAGTAGAAATTTTCGAGAACTTGAATTTTATTTTCTCGACCGTTTCTATGTGCTCTTTTATGGGTTTTGATTATGATTTCTTCCTGTTCTTGTTCGTTTGTCACGTCCTGAACTTGGAGCTGTGTGAATCGGATTTTGTAATTGCTAAAGTGTATTGGGTATATTTCTTGAATTTTCCCCATGATGCGTTGGTGGCATTTACACACATTAGTTGTACCTGGTTTCTAGTGGAGTTCATGATTATACTCCTCTAGAATAGATTTCCAGGGTTTCATCTTCGCATTATTGTTTTTGTTACTAAGTGCCTGCGTTAAAGGCTGATGATCTGTAAATATCTTCACTTTGGCTGAGCCATAAAGGTAGTTTCTAAAATTGCTTAAGGCCCATATTATGGCCAGAAATTCATTTTCATTTGTAGCGTATGATTCTTCTGTTTTATTGAGAGTTCTGGAAATGAAGGCAACAGGTTTTTTATCCTGTGAAAGGACTGCACCGATGGCATAATTTGAAGCATCGGTAGTCAAATGGAATTCCTTACTGAAGTCAGGGTATGAGAGTACAACATCATTGGACATAAGGGATTTTTTAATTTTGTTGAAGGCATCTTTTGCTTCATCGTCCAATTCAATATTTATTTTAGCGGATTTGTTTTTGGATATACGTCCCTCTTCCCCTCTTAAGAGTAACGTTAAAGGTTTGGCCAACTTGGCGTAATCCTTTATAAAGCGGCGGTAATAGCCGGAAAGACCTAAAAATGAGCGGAGTTGCTTGATGGTTTCGGGGTAAGGTATCTTAGCTATCGCTTCCACCTTTGCAGGGCTTTTTGTAAATAATTCCCTTTGATGAGATAATAAAACCTAAGAATTCGACTGAGTCCTTAAAAAAATGGCATTTATCTAACTTTATCTTCATGTTGGCTTCTTCAAGCGTTTTAAAGATTTGTTGCAGATGGAGGGCATGCTCCTGTTCGGAGTTGCTGAATACGACTATGTCGTCAATATACACGTAGCATATCTTGCCAATATGATGACGAAGGATGTCATCTAGAGCGCGTTGGAATATTGAAGGGGCATTTTTGAGTCCGAATGGCAATCTCGTAAATTCGTATTTACCATTATTTATTGAGAAGGCGGTCTTCTCAGTATCGGATTCCTTGAGTGTGATTTGGTGAAATCCGCTTCTTAAATCTAATACGGAAAAGTATTTATTGTGTCCAAGTTGAGACAGTACTTCGTTAATTTGGGGTATTGGGTAGCGATCTGCTATAGTAATTGCGTTAAGCTTGCGGTAATCGATCACGATTCTATACTGCTTATTGCCTTGGGAGTCGGGTTTTTTTGCTACAACCCAAACGGGTGAGTTATACGGTGACCTTGATGGCCGAATAATACCATCATCTAACATTTTCTTAATTTGAGATTCTACTTCGCTTTTTAACGCCATTGGATAGGGATAATATCTTGTATATACTGGGGTGTCCTTATTTGTTCTAATTTCGCCTATGACTTTTGTAGTATAAGTGAGTCTATCGTTAGGTTCTACAAAGAGTTGTGAAAATTTTTCCACTAAGTTATTGATTTTGGTCTGTTGATTTGGTGTCATGTGATCCTTTTCGATATTAATTGCGTTTACTGACTTTGATACAAGCTGATTGATCTTTACTCTAGTATTACCTTTTATTACCATGAAATTTCCTTTGACATGAATAACAGCTTCGAGATCTTTAAGACTGTCACTTCCAAAGATACCATGAAACGAGCGCAATGATGGAAGAAGGTAAAATTTCAATTTGGTGTCTGCGTTAAAAAGATTTATAAAAGTGTGTTCCTTTATTTCAATGTCACCTGCTATTGATTTGGCGAAGAAATTTGTTTCATTTTTAATAGGATTGGGCACGATAGAAGGTTGTATGTAATTTTTCCTTGATCCGGTATCTATTAGAAATTTCACTATATTTCCACTCTTCAACCTGCATTGGAAGTAAGGCAGCGAAGAGTGATTCATCCTAAAAAATGTAAATCTGTAGTGTCAATATAGTTGTCGTCCTGTCTTTCCTCATCATAATAGTCAATGTCATTGTCTGTGTGTTGGTCAGTTGGCGTCTGAGGATATTCCTCTTGATTTGGGCTTTGCACGGGGTCTGAATTTATGTGGTAATTCCGCTGTATTTTGTTTGGTACTGGCGGGTTACCCGTCGGAGGTCTTTTGTTGGTCGGGTCAACGGGACGTGGTCTATTCATGTAATTGATATTTCTGGTACGCTGCGAAGGATCGACATCCATCGGCTCTGGTCGCGGTAAGGGTTTTTGTAAAGGTCGCGGTGGTGGATTATTCGGTTGTTGCGTATATGGGGTATTGATACTTCGGTTGTGGCGTTCTATAGGGCATGGTTGGATTCAACCTTGGCTGGGGAATGTATGCCAATTCTGGATAGAATTCGCTGTTAACCCTTCTGGGGGGAAGGGGTGGACGAATGTCCTGGCCTTTTCTAGCTTGGGTATTGCTGTTTAAGGCGTAGAATGAACGGTAGTTCTGATTCTCTAGTTTTAAACATAAATGGAGAGCCTGGGGAAGATCCGCTGGCTCCTTCATGCCAAGTAGTCTGGGTAAGTCTCCTCTTAACCCACGAATGAAGGTATCAAGGGCTTTATCCCTATATGTGCGCGTTAACAAATGTACGGCTTCGGCGCCGGCTTCCATGCATCCTAATTTATTAAGGATCAGAGAAAGGTGAGAGTACACTCGCTGGTAGAATTCCTGGATTGTGAGGTTACCCTGCACAAGTGAAGTCATTTGGTACCCAAATCGCGCTTATCTGCATAATGAAGCGTCAGACATCTGGCGATGGCCTTCCAGTCGAGCGGAGTATTATACGACTCCAAAGCAATGTCGGCATTGCCTACAACCTTATTGCGAATGACATTGAGGATCCCATAATATTTGGGGGTTCCTCTTTGTGGTTCGTAGATCTGAAGGATCCGATCTACGCTTTTCTTCCAGGAGTTGAACTCCCCTGGGTTTCCCGAGAATTCCCGGAGACATCTCACTACGTACGGTATCTTGTCTAATTCGCTAACGTTGTTTGCGAAGTTAGAGTCAATTGAAATATCGGAAAAATCTGAGAAATTCGTATTTGAATTGAGGGCGGCTTGAACTAAGCTTCGCCCTTCTCGTTTAAAAATGTTATTTACAACCCCTGTTATTATATTCGTCAGTTGGTCCATGTTAAATGTGTTCGAGGTGGTAGGGGCTGGTTGAGGAGGGAGTGTGCCGAGCACGGGTGGTCGGACGAGGTTTGAAGGATTAGCCATATTTCTTAAATATGTTTAAAAGTTTGGCTTGAATTTTGACAGATCTTACGAATCTAATTTGTTTTAATTTTAATTTATTTTAGTTACTCCTTCTAGAAAGGAGGGCTTTTCTACCCTGGAGGGTCCCGTAGGATTCGCAGGATTAAGCAAATATTATATTTGATGTGTATTAAGTTATCGGCTGTTCGAGCCCTTATTTATGAATAGGATTATTATTGTTTTTATTACTTCTTCTGGGAAGGAGAGCTTTTCTATTCCGGAGGGTCCCTGGTATTGGGAATCGCAGAATTAAGCTATATTATATGGTTTGGTTTTAGTAAGTTATTGGCTGAACAAGCCTTTGTTTAGATATATACGTATTTATGTATATTAAAACTAGGATGTCTAAAACTAATAAGTTGTATATATTTAAGTTTAAGTTCTCTTTTTTTTAAAAACTGACCCTGGAATTTTTTATACGCAATTAAACGTTCTTTTCCAATTTTTAATTTTTTTAAATTAATTTTCTTTCTTTAAATTTCACTTGTTACTTTCGTTTTACAATTCCAATTCAAATAATTTTTGAGATAGTTTCGCTAAAAATATTTTTTCTTCCACTTTCAACAAAAGATTAACAAGCTTTTATTTAGTTTCACTTTTTTAATTCATTTTCAATATTCACTATTTTTTTTTTTTAAAATTCACTTATCTTAATTATAATAGATGACTTACATTAGAATTCTTAAAATAATGGTGCGGCGGCTGATGACTAGCATCTCCTGTTTGTTCCCTACTGAGGGGCCCTTTCCTGCACACTTTTTGTCCTGGGGGATGGTGATTTTGGTCACCGGGTTCTGGGGCCTAGTGTTGATGTTCCTTCGTCCTGGCGTTTGTTGCGACGTTATGGACCTGAAGTCCGTGGTGAGCCGGTTTCCTTATAGACTTTTATTTTTAAGTCCTTCTTGGTTCACGGTAAGGACTTTACCGTGTCCTTTTTTCCTGCACTTCGCTCACGATTCACTACAACTAGGCCCCACGTTGGGCGCCACTTAACGATTTTCTTACTATTGGAAGAAAAACAAATCGTTTTCGGTCTACACGACCTTCTCGTTACAACTTTATTTTATAACTGATTCTTACAATATTCTTAATCTAAAAGCTTAACTAAATGCACCTTGTGTAACCTGAGTTCCACATCCGCTCTACCTGCATTATTAAGTATTGCTGACGAATTAGTTTCATGATTTCGGCAATGTTAACATATGCCATGTTAACATATCTTCAGTTCACTCGCGCTTATTTGTATATTTGTATCTGCAAACGAATTAAGAACGCGAAAGAAAAAATACAATACGCAAAATTGTTTGTATGTCTAATTTATTATCATATGTTTGCATATGTACATATATACTTTATATGCTTGCTTTTGTTTAGCTTTGCTCGTTTGTAGTTATGTATTCGCTATATATGTATGTATATATGTTATAAAAATGTAACATATAACACTTCGCTAATCGCACATAAATGTATAAACGCGCGAAAAAAATAGAAATATATAATATGTATATGTTTATACATATATTTATGTAATGATCTACGTATTTGTGTTGAATAGTAGTTCAAATGTGAACTATTATTAGAAAATAGAAATAGAAAATTGAAATAAATAATATATGTATGTTTATATATTTATAATTATGTATATGAGTTGATGTATGTCGCACGGGAGATGCATAAGTTTACCGGCACATAGGTACATACATAAATTTAATGCCTTTTTTTCTCTATTATTTCTTTATCCGTTTTTTTGAAGTTATACTTCTTATACGACGCCGGAAAAGGTTGCGAGAGATTCTGGTTGCGCAACCTTCCATATAAAAGTAACGCAAAGTTGCGCAACCTCGCTCCATCCATATGAATGTAACGCAACCTTGTCTGCGAAGATGTGCGAGCAGCAAGCGAAGCGGTGACAATCGGCGATCGTTTGTTCGTTTCTTTCGGCACAGCTCGGCCGACACAACAACACAACACAATGTTGGCATGCTTATGCTGCTGTTGTTTTTGTAGAACAATGTTTCAATTTTTGGTTGGTGACATATTCACATGTGTGCGCATATGTATGTTTGTATGCTTGTGCATTATTGAAGTTATAGTT
Organism: Bactrocera dorsalis; assembly: GCF_023373825.1. Taxonomy (NCBI): domain Eukaryota; kingdom Metazoa; phylum Arthropoda; class Insecta; order Diptera; family Tephritidae; genus Bactrocera; species Bactrocera dorsalis. Next base: position 70,066,448 of record NC_064303.1, on the reverse strand, counting down.
CTTTTTCTTTCGTTTGCCATTCTGCGAATTCTCAACTATTTTGTGTGACTTTTAATTGAAATACTCTGCGTTGGCCTTTCAGAATCACACAGAATCATTTCTGTGGTTTTTGAAATTGACCCACGAGGACGAGGTATATCGTTTTATCTGGGAGCGTGAGATTTAAGAAAATCGCTCGCTTACAAGGGATAAAACGACTTCTGAGTGGCGATTTTAATGAATAAATTCACAGAATCATTTCTGTGCTTTTGGAAATCTATACTAATAGAAAATAAATTTATCACAGCAATATACATAAACATATACATAATATTGCTGTGATAAATTTAATTTGTATTAGTAAGCAAAAAATTAAAAATAAATTTATTAAGACTATACTTCTCAGGGCATCACAGCAATGTTATGCATATGTATATACATATTATGAATATGTATATTGCTGTGATAAATTTATTGCGAAAGCAAATGTTCTACAAAGTATAAGTTCTATACTTAAACAAAATTATTAGAACCATTGTATGTTTCTTGCATTCATAACCAAACCATACTTAAGTCAGCGCAACCTAATTGTCAATGGTGGTGTTGGTGGTAAGCGCTTGGAAAGTCAAGATGCTACGAGTGCCACAGGTTCGAATCCCGACAGAATAAATTTTTAATTTTTTGCTTTTAACATCGTATACTATAAAAATAAATATTTTTCTTTATTTTAATTCCTATTAGTAAGAAAAATATTTATTTGTATAGTATACGATGTTAAAAGGCATACATCTTCTATACTATCTTGTGTATCTGCATATGCTCATATGAGTGTATGTATACGCATGTGCGCGCATTGACTTGCATGTTCATACATTCATATATACTTATATGTACATATATTTGCATACATTGCTGAACAAATAAATCACAAGCATACAAACATACATATGCGTACACATATGAATATGTCACCAACAAAAAATTGATCTTCACAAGTCAATCCGGCAGCCAAATTGGCGAAGAACAAAAGAGAGATGATTACGCTGCATATTCTTTCCGCAACGAAGAGACGGAACTACTTTCTGAGTCAAAATTCCTTCATTTAGACTTTGCTTTATTCTTCATTTTATGTGCATAATAAATTTACAAAATGTGAATTTAAGTTTTCTAGTTTTCTTTCATACAAAATGATATGCATTTCTGAATATCACTAAGAAGTATAACTTCATCCGCGCGTAGGGACTCCACGCACCTTTTTATTTTTTTTTTTTGAAGTTATACTTCTTATACGAGTTCGGAAAAGGTTGAGATAGATTCAGGTTGCGCAACCTTGCTCAATATGAATCTAACGCAACCTTGTCTGCGAAGATGTTCGAGCAGCAAGCGAAGCGGTTACAATTGGCGATCGTTTGTTCGTTTCTTTCGGCACGGCTCGGCTTTTCTACCAACAACACAATGTTGCCTTGCTTATACTGTTGTTGTTTTTGTAGAACAATGTTTCAATTTTTGGTTGGTGACATATTCACATGTGTGCGCATATGTACGAGTATGTTTGTATGCTTGTGCATTATAGAAGTTATACTTCTTTTTCTTTCGTTTGTCTTTCATTTCTGCGGATTCTCAACTATTTTGCGTATCTTTTGGTTGAAATATTCTGCGTTGGCCGTTGAAAAATTAAGGCTATACTTTACAGGATCATTTCTGTAGTTAGTCTTCATTTACATTTTTTGGAAATCGACCCGCGATGACGAGGTATATCGTTTTATCTGACAGCGTGAGGTTTAAGAAGTTCATTTCTAATTTTGTCTTGTGGCATATTAGAAATGATGTTTCTTCGAAAATCGTTCGCTTATAACGGATAAAACGACTTCTGAGTGGTGATTTTAATGAATATATTCCTTTTGGTTGAAATGCTCTGCGTTGGCCGTTGAAAAGTTAAGACTGTACTTCTCAGGATCATTCATTCCTTTCATTTCTTCAAAGAAATTAATGACCTTTAGAAATATGCATATTTGCACTATTTCGTTGTCATTTCCATATTCGTAGCAATAGACTTTCTATGGCATAAGTAAAGTAATGGCCGCCGATTGTCTCTCCTTGCCGCTGTAGCAGCTTCGCCTACAAACATGTGTAAATATGTATGTATGTATACGTATGATCGTGAATACATATCGACGCAGATTTTTGCGAGAAGCACCAGAAAGTTGTGCAATTTATGATTTTTGGCTTTTGTCATCGCCGCGAAAAGACGACTTACTGGCAAATTCATGCTCGGGGAGATGTTACGGCCTCTGTTTTTATGAATGAAGCGCATGCGCTTGTGGAATTTGCGCCTGCGTTCATGAATGAAATCGTTTTTGTTGTAAATTTTACTACACTTGTGAAGATCAATTTTTGTTGGTGACATATTCATATGTGCATGCATATGTATGTTAGATAATGTTTTTACAGTGAGTGAAAGTAGACGTGTTTTTTAGTGGTCTAGGATATCTGCAAGAATTTGTGGTAATTAAAGTATTAGCACACTTGTTTTTGTTTAAGACTTACCGGGAGACTGGAACTGCACTTTTAATCTGATTGGAGGCTAATCACAAAATTAGATAAGTACAAAATATTTTTTCAATAGAATTTATTTGGCACTTACCTGCCCCTTTTTGGCAAATTTATATAAAAGAAAATAAAAATTAAATAGGAATTTGCCCAGGTAACAGCGAATCAAAACGTGCATTCAATTCTTTTTTGCCGTTTTGATTTAGTCTGTCAGCTGTTTTTTGTTTTGTTTCTCATTTTTCTCCTTTCTTCGTTTTGCTTTGGTTACGGCATTGCCAACCATCAAAATATAAGTAAGGTTTGTTAGGGCAAAGACTGAACGTACCCACTGACAGGTGTTCCCAACTATTCTCTGGCAGAGTTATGGCCTCTGAGAACAGTTTGGGATGTACACCAGAGAATCCTTTTCGGAGGAACTCAAAAATTTTGAGAACGCCTCCAAAAGGCAAACCGAAGGAACCCACCGCTGCTGGATCAGCAAAAATATGCGAAAATGCCGAAAAAGCAGGCAAAGGTGGCAAATTTGAGGAGCTTAACAATGGAGAAAATCCCAATATTTTCTGCAAACTGGGTAGGAAAATTAGAGAGCTCGAAGGCATGATGTCCGGTCAGAGACATATAAATCAAGCTATGCGTGATCTTGTGAGCTGTATCACAAGCTTGTATGATAATGCAGAAAAGCAAGAGAAGCCGTCGAAAAGAATGATGGTAGGGAAAGCGTCGCAGGTATCCCCTATTCAAAGTGAAAAAAATGCTCCAAAGAGACCACACGAGATATTGGGATATTTGCCACCAACGAAGAAGCCCAAAAACATAAGTCACAAAGTGCAAGCAACACACAGTGAGGTCACGGAATATATGCACAAAGACAGTTTGGGTGACAAGCCCGCAGTCGAAAAGTGGACAGACGTTGTTAGAAGGAAGAAACCGATCGAGAAGAGAATGAGATCGAAACCAGACGCTATAATCTTAACAAAAAAGGAGGGAGCGTCGTATGCGGATATTCTGAAAAAAATAAAATGCGACAGAGGCCTTGAAGAACTGGGCTCAAACGTGAGGTACATTAGAAAAACCCTCAAAGGAGACCTGCTAATCGAATTAAAAAATCAAGCAGAAAAGAGACCCGACACGTTCGAAAGCGCCCTAGAAGGAGTTATTGGTGAGATGGCCGTAATACAGCCAAAAACTCATAATATTACCATTATGTGCAAAGACTTGGATGAGATAACCACCCCTGAAGAAATCTGTGAGGCATTACAAAAGGAGTGTGGGATCCAAAACCTGGGGAAGCAAAATATAAAAAATTTGCGGAAAACTCGAAGTGGCACACAAATAGCTCTTATTTGCCTACGAGCTGAGGATGCCAAAACTTTACTCAAGTGCGGCAAAGTAAAGATCGGGTGGTCTATATGCCGCCTCCGATAATTTTCACCTATTACTCGTTGCTTTAGGTGCTTCCAACTAGGACATATAGCGCACAAATGTTGCAGCCCCATTGATAGGTCTTCCCTTTGTACACGTTGCGGAACCCCAGGTCACGTGGCAAAGACATGCACAAATTCCCCATGTTGTATGCTATGCAAAGGAGAGCACTCCGTTTTAAGTACGGTCTGTCCTAAATACGCAGATATGTTAAAGACAACGAAAAAATGAAGATATTGCAACTAAATCTGAACCATTGCGCTGCAGCACAAGACCTTCTAAAACAGACGGTGCTGGATGAAAACATAGATGTCGCCCTATTAAGCGAACAATACTCTCAACGTTCGGAAAGCACTTGGAGTAAAGATATAAGTGGCAAGGCGGCAATATGGGCCTGCAAAGGTCAAGCCTTCACATCACGTTCCAAGGAATCCCATAATGGCTTTACATGGGCGAATATAGAAGGAATTTATTTTGTAAGCTGTTATGCTCGTCCTAGCGCAACAATTAGCGAGTTTGAAGATTTTCTCCTGGAGCTATCTCTAGAAATCAGAAGCAAATCCCCAATAATAATAGCGGGAGATTTTAACGCATGGTCTACTGCTTGGGGTAGCAGAATTACTAATCATCGTGGTCGCCTCATTCTAGAATTTTTGAGTCAAACAAACCTTACAATTTTAAACAGTGGCACACAAAATACCTTTCAAAAGGGAAGTAAAGGTTCAATAATAGACTTAATGTTTGCTAACGACGCACTTAGCAGGCATACTAAGTGGAAGGTGTCAGATATGTACACAAATAGTGACCATATGGCTATAATTGCAGAAGTTTCGTTCTCCCAAGAAACGGAACACTGTCCGAGAAATACCTCTCGAAGGCGAAGTTGGAGGCAAAAGGAATTTGATACTGACGTTTTTGAGAGCGTCTGGAGTGCGGCAAAGGCATCAGGCGAAGATGCCGCCCACTTAGTATCCGCTGTGCGTAAGGAGCTAGTTGCAGCATGCGATGCAACTATGCGCAGGACGAGATACAATATAAATAGGAAGCCGGTATACTGGTGGAACGACGAAATCGCCAAGCTGAGGAAGCTCTGTCACTCAGCTAGACGCCGCCACCAGCGTAACCAGGGAGGTGATAACGAAATCAGCCTCAGAGAATCATTTAAATATCAGAAAAAGCTCCTAAAGTCAGCCATTATCCGTAGTAAGAGATCCTGTTTCGAAAAGCTCTGTGAAGAAGCGAACATAGACCCCTGGGGAACGGCTTACAAAATTTGTATGTCGAAGTTTAAAAATAAATCTCAGCAACCCAAGAATGCATTATTTATGAAAAATGTTGTCGAAGCGTTATTCCCGACACATGCCCCCATTTCCTATCTATATTAGAAGAAACGAAGCTACGGAGCCACCCCTACTAGTCACAGAAGACGAACTATTGGCTATTGCGAAAAAGATCAAAAACTCCAAAGCGCCAGGAATAGATGGTATACCAAATAGAGCCCTTAAAGAAGCCATAACCCTGAGGCCCAGTTTATTTGTTAACATGTACAATGCGTGTATATTAGAAGAGGTATTCCCCGATCCGTGGAAGATACAGCGTCTGGTTCTACTTCCAAAGCCAAAAAAGCCACCAGAAGAACCTTCATCTTATCGACCTCTTTGCATGCTCGACACAATTGGAAAAGTGTACGAAAGCATTGTAAGAAACCGCTTGGAGTTAGCAATCCAAAAAGCCGGCGGATTATCAGAGAGACAATACGGCTTTATTAAAAAGAGGTCCATTATTGACGCACTAAGAGAAATAGTTGATACTGCAAAATGTGCAATAAGCGGAAAAAGATGGAAAGGTGGTAGGAAAAAATATTGCGCGCTAATAACCCTGGATGTGAAGAATGCGTTCAACTCCGCAAAGTGGGCAAATATAATAAAAGCCCTACACGATATAAACGCTCCTCATTATCTGAGAAATATTATAATGAGTTATTTTCAAAATAGGAGATTGCTATACGAGACGGACGAGGGAACTCAAAGCTACACTATCTCCAGTGGAGTACCGCAAGGCTCGGTTTTAGGCCCGCTGCTATGGAACCTGATGTACGACGGGGTATTAAGAATACCGCAATCAAAAAATGTAAAAACAATCGCTTATGCGGATGACCTCATAGTGGTAGCTGTAGCTAAACATCTGGATGACCTCCGGATCACATGCAATGACAGCATAAATGGTCTGCGCCGATGGTTTACTGCCATGAGTCTAGAGCTGGCTGAGCAGAAAACAGAAGTACTGCTCATAAGCTTAAGGAAAATTGAGGAGAAAATATCGCTGACCATCGGAGAATGTGAGATTACTTCACAGCCGCAGTTGAAGTATCTCGGGGTAATATTGGACTCAAGGCTCAAGTTCAAAGAGCACCTGGAAAATGCGACAAGTAAGGCAAATAAAATATATACTGCGTTGTCTAGAATGATGGCAAATAAAGGCTGTGTGCGTTCCAGCCGACGATGTTTAATAGCTAAGGCAATAAGTTCAGTGATCCTATATGCGGCTCCAATATGGATACAGGCGCTAGAAACAAAGTCATATGCTAGACCAATTAACACAGTGCATAGGCTTTCAGCAATACGAGTGATAAGTGCTTTCCGAACCATTTCAAATGACGCTGCTGAGGTATTAGCCAGCATGGCACCGATTGACATCCAGGGAGACGAATACGCGCGAGTATATAACTTATCAGTATATAACTTATCAGCAAAAAGAGAAGAGAGAATAAAAAGCATAGCAATGTGGCAGCAGCGGTGGCAAACTTCACACAAAGGACGGTGGACCTACCGACTGATTTCGGACATACACTCGTGGATAGGTAGGAAACATGGAGACCTGGATTTCCACCTTACCCAAATACTCAGTGGGCATGGTTGCTTCAGAAGCTATCTATTCAAATATCGCCATGACTTTAGTCAATACTGTCCGACGTGTACAGAGTGTATAGAAAACTCTGAACACGTGTTCTTTTATTGCCCACGGTTTTCAAGTATAAGGGAAATGTTGAAAACCACCCTGGGAGGTAGTATCACGGTGGAAAATTTGACTGCACATATGTGCGAGTCCTCTGTAAAGTGGAAAGCTGTCAGCAGAGCGGCAAATCTAATTATCACAAAATTGAGACATTTAGAACAGATCCGTGCAATAGAGGAGACTTAAATGTCTTCTTCTCTCCCATGAAGTAATACTTTGTCCAGTGGTCCCGTGGGAGAGACATGAGGTGGGAGTAGGTTAGGTTTAGCGGATTAAAGTCCCGCACTCCGGCTTTCGATGCTTCCTCCTACTATAAAAAAAAAAAAAAAAAATGCATATGTATGTTTGTATGCTTGTGCATTATTTGTTCGGCAATGTATGCAAATATGTGTACATATAAGTATATATGAATGTATGAACATGCAAGTCAATGCGCGCACATGTAATAGTATATTGATAAGTGATGAAAATATGATTTAAATTTCTGAACGCGCACATGCGTATACATACACTCATATGAGATGTATGTATGCCTTTTAACATCGTATACTATACAAATAAATATTTTTCTTACTAATAGAAATTAAATTTATCACAGCAATATGCATAATATATATATACATTATATTCTGTCGAGATTCGAACCTGTGGTAGCATCTTGACTTTCCAAGCGCTTACCACCAACACCACCTTAGGCGCTTAGGTTGCGCTGACTTAAGTATGGTTTGGTTATGCATGTAAGAAACATACGATAGTTCTAATAATTTTATTTAAGTATAGAAATATGCTTTTGTAGAACATTTGCTTTCGCAAACATACAGACAAATGTGCAAACGACATAATATATGTATGTATGATTGTTTCGCATTTTGCTTCTACGCCGGTCAAATTTCTATACAAAAATCGGCTGAAATGTGTGAGAAAATAAAAAATGGACAACTAGGGCAAATAATTTTTAAAAAATTTATTGACAATTAAATATAAATGAAAATACATGTAAATTTACTTAAATTTATTTAAATTTCGTTTCGCATTTTTCGGCACTTTCAAATTAATTAATATAAGTAAAATTCACGACTTAACCCGCAGACGTCTTATTCGTTGAAAATTTCCAACTTTATGAAAATTGGCAATTATTGACACTTCAATTTTATGTAAAGTTTAAAACATGTTTACATATGAATATATAATATATTTGATTTTGGCGCAATTATCGACACTTGTCAATTTGCCCAATATATTAGTAGGAGAAAGCTTAATACTTATTTACATATGATATATACAAAGAACATGTAAGAAGAAGATTTTTACTTAATATGTAAAGATTTATTTGATTTTGGCGCAATTATTGACACTTGTCTTAATATACAAAATTGGGCCAAAACGAAACAATGAAGTAGATAATTACTTTTGCATGTCAATATGGAAATGCCGACTGCAAAACGCAAAGGCATATATTGCAGATACAGAAAAGCGATTTCTTGGTTGAAAGCAAAAATTGAGGCATGAGAATTGAAATGCCGACGGCAAAACGAAATTGCTTACATTCGTACATTGCTTATGAATCATGAAAATATCATCATAATGTTTAGGTAAATCTTTTATATATTTAAAATGAGTTATAAAATAAGATCAAATTAACATTAAATAATTTTTTGAAAAATAATGAATCAAAAATAAAAAAGTTCTACATACATATTTCCATACCAAATGGAACATTTAATTTCCTGTGGAATATCAAAGAAATAATTTTTCTTCAATATTCTCTGTTTGCGAGTATCATCATGGGCATGCATACATATATTTATGTCTCTTCATATTCTTGGGTATGTGAGACAGAGAACATAAAAAAATGTGTTTATGTTCTCTGTGTGAGAGGTGTATTTTGTACACATTTTTCGCTGCCAAAATGGAATAAAACATAAACGAAAAGCAAAACGAAATTCTTCGTTGGGAGAGTATTTCTGTCTCTTCATATGCCTTGTCATCATATGCCGTAAATCAGTGTTTTTTTGTTTTTTTTTTGTTTTCGGAGGGGGGAATCTTTCATAGATACTGATACTTAGTTGTATGCAGTATGCACGATTCGTACTGCTCGCTAAAGGTGCACCTCATTCGGGACCACGCCTAATAAGTAATATCTTACTATATTGGACTTGCGGAACAGTACGCCTACGTACTAAACCCTTAACTCCGTCATCTGTAGCTTTATGGAAAGGTCCAGGACCAGCTTAGCCTATTGGCTCACGTCATTAGCTTGCTGTTTGCGGCTCTATCTTCACTGCTTCTTTGGTGTTCAGCTATTCTCAGCTCTTGCAGTATCAGAGCTGTCGTGCTCTCCATGGCATACCATACTCGTCTTTTTTGCAGCATATGGTTCACTATATTATCTATGTTACTCGGCCTACCACTTCTATCTCCAGGGCCTGACGTTCTGACGTAAATCTCAGGCAGTTGAAAAATATGTGCTCCGCATTTTCACTACTGTTACCACAGAAAGAGCAAGTAACGCCATTGTTATGACCATACCTATGCAGGTACTCTCTGAAACATCCGTGTCCTGTCAGAAACTGCGTCATGTAAAAGTCTGTCTCGCCATACTTTCGTTCCACCCATTCTTGTACTTTGCCGATTAATCGGTGCGTCCATCTTCCCTTTGTTGCCGTGTCCCATTGCCATGTGCCATTCCTCCATGCTTTCTTGTCTTTCCACTTTTCGCTCTGCCGTTGTCAGCTTTCTGCCTATACTTTTGCTTTTGTCATAGATCCGCTTCAGTTCTTGAGCCATTATATCTGGCGGCATTATCCCAGATATAATGCTAGCGGCTTCATGAGATACCGTGCGGAATGCGCTAATAGTTCTAATTGCGCCTAACCGAAACACTGATTGTGCCATTCTTGCATAAGTTTTTTGCATAAGCGCTGGTCCCCATACAGGTGCGGCGTACATTACAATTGACTGGCTAACCGTGGCCAAAAGTGCTCTGCTACTTTGTTTTCGACGTCCTATGTTGGCCATAAATCTGGTTAGGGCCGCATTTACTCGGACAGCTTTTTCGCAGGCTTTCTCAATGTGAGTTTTGTAGCTCAGTCTCGCGTCGATCATTACACCAAGGTACTTTAGTGCTGATTGTGTTGTAATGATGTGTCCGTCAATGTTGAGGTTTTTTTTCTGCTCGTAATAAGCACTGCTTCCGTTTTTTGTTCCGCGAGTTGGAGTTTTGAACTGTTTAGACAGAGTTTTATTTTTGGTACCGTCTCACTACATATCCTCTGAATTTGGTGGAGTCCTTTGGCCACTATGGTTACCGCTATATCATCGGCGTATCCGATATTATGTACTTCTTTAGGCAGCGGGAGGCGTAATATTCCATCATATAGGACATTCCATAAGAGTGGACCCAGTACGGAGCCTTGTGGCACACCACCAGTTACCGCATACTCTTTTGGACCTTCGTCTGTGTCGTAGAGCAGTAGCCTGTCGGACAAATAGCTCTGTATGATGCTCAACAAGTAAATTGGTATTTTTTCGCATGTAACGCACGCAGTATGTGGGGCCAGTACGCCGAATTAAATGCGTTTTTCACATCGAGCGTTACGATCGCGCAGTATTGTTTATTGCCGTACATCCATCTTTCACCTTCTATGGCCTTTTCCGCAATACCTGTGAGCTTCTTAATTGCGTCAACAGTTGAGCGTTTTTTGCGAAAGTCGTATTGGTTATTTGATAGGCTGGAGGCCTCCCCTTCCAGATAACTTTCTAGTCGGACACAGATAATCCACTCCAGCATTTTTCCCATTGTGTCGATCATGCATAATGGGCGGTAAGAGCTCGGTTCCCCTGCTGGTTTATTTGCTTTCTGCAATAGCACTAGACGTTGCCTTTTCCATATCTTGGGGAATATTCCGTCACGTAGACATCGTGTAAATAGCTCCACAAATGGTTTTGATTGATATTTCACTGCGAGTTTTAGGACCTTGTTCGGGATTCCATCCAGGCCTGGTGCTTTGGAGTTGCCGAACCGTTCAGCCGCTTGTAGCACTTCGAGCACATCCACTGGTACTGCATCTATGGGCTCTGCTTTTTCGAGAGATAAACTTCCACCTTCTTGGCTTTGCTTGGGAAATAGCGTCTCTACCACATTTCTTAGCAAAGAGGGACAGGTCGGTGCTTGCTCCTTGCCTCCTCCTTTACTTCCCATCACTATCTTGTACGCCTCTCCCCATGGGTTTTCATCTACTTTTTCGCATAACATCTCGAAGCAAGAAGTTTTGCTTGCCTTTATCGCTTTCTTGAGGGTCCTTTCCTTTGAAAATTTCTCTCATCCTCGTACCATTGTCGCTGCCTATGCAACGTTGAAATAGGCGCCTCGCTTTGTGGCACTCGCTTCTCAATAAAGCAATTTTACTGTTCCACCAGTATACCGGCTTTCTATGGGCTGTTTGCTTCCTTCTGGACATAGCCGCATCACAGGCTTTGGATATGTGTTCTACCAGCAGTTTGGCTTGTAGTTCTACGTCAGTATCTTCTTTCAGGGTATCGTCTAGCATAAATTGGAAAAGTTCCTCGTCAAGTGTTTCGATCCTCCATCCTTTGGACTGCACTTTTTGGCGACAAGTGGTTCCGCGTAGCCCTTGTGTGGGTTTACTAACATTTATTAATGTGGCCTGATGATCACTCTGGGTATATATGTCGCTTACCCGCCAGTCAGTTGATCGAATTAATGCTCTGCTAGCAAAGGATACGTCAATAATGGAGCCACGTCCATTCTTTTCGAAGGTGTTCTTTGTTCAGCAGGACAGCGTCTAGCACCGCGAAGGCTTTAAGCAGTGCCCTTCCTCTCGGGTTAGTAGCTTTGCTTCCCCATTCTATCGCCCAGGCATTGAAGTCCCCCGCAATTACGTTTTGGGTAGTTGTCGTTGCATCTTTCACAGTTCGTCAAGTATTTTTTCATATTCGTCAAGTGGGATACTTGGCGGTATATACATAGCAGCTGTAGAGGTTAATTCCATATATTTTCGCTCTTGCGTAGTAGGCCCTTTCAGTTAATGGTTTGTCCTGGAACGTTTTGTCTCCACATGCCCATATTGCTATCTTCTTTTTGTGGTATCTGATATCCACTTGTCAGTCGTTTTATTTTTGTATTGTTCACAAATTATTGCTACGTCAATACTGTATTCGTGTACCGTTTGCGTTAATAGCTCCTGAGCCGCCTCACAGTGGTTCAGGTTTATTTGCAGGATCTTCACCTTATGTTTTTACTGCACGCTGCTATGTAAATGGGACATTTTTGGCTCCCTATTTGGTGTTCGGTGTTCGCTTTTCCATTCTTTTTGCACGCAATGCAGAAAGGGTTATTAGTGCAGGATTTCGCAAAATGACCCTCTTCTCCGCACTTGCTCCTGTCTTCCAAGTTGCTGCACACCTTCGCCACATGTCCATATTCGAGACACCTAAAGCACTTCTTCAGTTGAGCTTTCTCCCGTATCCTGCAGACTGTCCAGCCGACCTTAATCTTCTGGGCCTGTAGCAAATATTTTACTTCTTGCGCAGGAAGACTTATCACTGCTATCTGGGTGCCCGCGTAGGCCGCTCTGATGGTTTTTATTGCTGATACATTGAATAGGCCAAGTTCTTTAATCTCTGATCGTACTGCTTCCGCTATGTCATCTTTTGTGGTAATATCGTCCAGGTCCCGCAACTCCACTGTGGTTTCTTGCTTCAATGTTTTGATTTGTATCCTTCCGTGCTTCCTGTTTGCTCCTTCTTTAGTTCAAGTAGAATCTCTCCTTTGCCAAAGCTTTGGCTGTCTTTTTTACTCTCCACACATTTTTTCCAAGTTCTTGCAGTGTCCCATTTGTTTTGACTGTTCGAAGTATGTCCGCGTATGTCATTTCACCAACTTTTGCATTCACGATAGCATCAGGTCGGAGACGTTGTGTCGTGTTTGCATTCTTCTTAACCTTTTTTTTCTGTGTCCTACTCTGGACCGTGACCCATTCTTCGTCTGTAGCTGGTTTCGTTCTAGCATCTTTAGGATAGCTACCTTTGTCCTCACTTGTCAGATCGACTACCGTTCTCATCGATAGCACTTCATGGGCAGTTTTGGTTTTTTTTTTGGGGGCGTTCTTCTCCCCATTTGCTTGTCGTCACGTGGCCTTTTAGGTGTTATTTCAACAACCTTTGTATGGCTTGGCACATTACACTTTAATTCACCCAGTCGGGCGTGCTCCTCCTTGGCACATGCGTGGAGCTTCGCGATAGAACTAAGTAGCTCCCGCAAGGGGTTGTTGATGGAGCGCTGTGGTGGGTGCTTCATAACAGCTAACTTCTGTATCATTTCTCCTAACTCCGTCATGTGATCTCGTTTGCCTAGTCCTCTCATTAGTGACAGCGTATTTTCGTGCAGCGCCGGTGGTGAAGATTTGGCTCGCGCAGGTCTATCCACCGATAGCACTTTTACAGGCGATCTGGCCAATCGCGAAGCCTTCTTAAAGGGATCCATCTCTGGGTACTCCACATTTTTGTTGCTGCTATTGTTGTTGTTTTTGTTAATTGTTTCCATTATTTTCTCCATAAATCAGTTTTACCAGCGCATCGTGTGCAGGGGGGCGGGCCGAAATAGACAGGGTACGGGTGTACCCTCGGGGACGATGCCCCTACCCCAGTTCCCTGAGGCCTGTCCTACGCTTTACCGGTCCCGGAATACGCGGACGAACCGGCGCTCGCCCGGAGCAACGCAGACTACTACTTCTGCGCCCAATGGACACTTCCTGACCAAGACCCGAAGGGCTGGTTACTGATACACATCGTGGCTGACAAATCGGAAGAGCAAGCTCACATCACCCTTTTCACACCATCAGTAGGAAACAGCTGATGGTGCTTCGTGGGACTCCCAGTGCGCCCCGATATGGACCGGTCATATTCGCAGCCGCACCTAACATGGTGAACAGACGCTGACCAGGAAGCCGCTCATTGTGAGTTCGTCGCGCCTGGGTTTCGATCAGTCACATATATTAGAGAGCCGGTAAGTATTCGCCTCTGTCACAGGAGTTTCATCGGCTTGGCTGGCTTTTATACCGCATCCTCCACTCCTGCCGCTCATCGTCGGGGATTGCTTATTCGTTGTAACTTATTTCGCAACTAACCTGCTACTACAGCTATCCGCGACCTGCCGACCCCCCTGGTAGCTTAGAGCTCAGCTGGGATACCTGATCCCGTAGGATCCAAATTCCTACCAACGGGCCAAATTCCTACCAACGGGTCCAAATTCCTACCAACGTAAATCTGTGTTGTCCAACGTGACTGTGTGCACGTTATGCTTGTGTTGGTTATTCTAGCGTCAACTGATCACAAAATTCTGCTTTGTTTGCCTACGAAGTTGAATACAGTTGCACAATCGTGCTTTCACAGACACTTGTCGCGACATGTTGGTGTGAGGTGTCTGGCACTGTCCGTGCGCTATTGTGCGCATAGGCCGTGGACAACGCTGCCGTGAATACATATATTTCTGTCTCTTCATATTCTCCGCGATGACGAGGTGACTATTCACATGTGTGCGCATATGTATCTTTGTATGCTTGTGCATTATTGAAGTTATACTTACTTCTTATTCTTTCGTTTGTCCTTAATTTCTGCGAATTCTCAACTATTTTATGTGACTTTTGGTTGAAATACTCTGCGTTAGCCGTTGAAAAGTTAAGACTTCACAGGATCATTTCTGTAGACAATTTTTATTTACTAATTAATTCGTGTTCTATATAATATTGACGTACTATTTTTAGTATTAGTACACAGGATTGGTGGAATTTCTACGTGCATTGATCCATCAACGATTGCTGGACCTTCTACGTGTGTTGATCCATCAACGTTTGCTGGACCCTCTACAAGTAGTGGTATACATTTCAGGGATATACCACGCAGGAAATCAACAGCAAAGTATCAGCGAGAGTATAGAGCACGGCAAAGAACCGAGAGTACACCCGAGGGTACAGAGCAAAACACCAATAATACCGGCACAGAAAACGTAAGAAATAATCCGCAAATTCCTTATACTCACTTTCAACAACATCAAAAAGCACATGAGTTTGTAATACCAAAATTTATGAATAATAGCTTTGGATTTGCTTGTTTGATATGTGATCGCCTGTGGTTCAAGCAAGATTTAACCACACTTCCTGAGAATATTGATCAGGAAGTACTTTACAGAATTCTACCGGATGTTCCAAGTGAAAATATTAAACCATGTTCAGCGTGTCTGCAATCACTGCGGTAAAAAAAAATACCAACTTACGCAGTTTACAATGGCTTGAAATATCCACCAATGCCTTATGATTTGCCACCGTTGGATATTATAACGGAACGATTAATTTCCCCCAGAATTCCTTTCATGGAAATTAAACGTTTGAGACACGTGCATGGGCAATTTGGAGTATATGGACAGGTTATAAATGTGCCGGTGTGGATACGATAGTAAAAAAACTACTACGCAATATTGGAGATGATCACAGTATCAACGTGAACAAATCACAATCGAAGGTAGCCTCACTGCCCAGCAACAAACACTATTATGGGATGAAGATAAATATCTGCGACTTGCGCCAGGAGAAAATCAAATTCCAAAAAGTCTGCTGTTCGATGATTATGCCGAGGAATTGTC
This sequence comes from Bactrocera dorsalis, assembly GCF_023373825.1. Taxonomy (NCBI): domain Eukaryota; kingdom Metazoa; phylum Arthropoda; class Insecta; order Diptera; family Tephritidae; genus Bactrocera; species Bactrocera dorsalis. The sequence goes on along the minus strand of NC_064303.1, from coordinate 70,050,823 downwards.
TTTTCCTAGTGTACAAAAACTCACCTTTTAGGCCACTCACACTTTAAGTTAAAAGAAAATACACCAATTTCAAAATCGTTACAAATTTTTATTTGCTGCGAACTTCACTTCACAATTATTGTGATAAAATTAGTTTTAAAACAATAGATCAAACTTTAAATATATATATTATAAAAAAAATGTTCAAAGGTAATTGTAGGTAGAAAACCGCCGGTTTACAAAACGTTAAATATATATATTATATTTACGAGTATATATATACAATGCTGAACGTTATTATAAAATTACTTTAATATAAAGTGAAAACTTTAAATATATAAATGCGGGTAGCGAACGGGAACCGGGATGCTGCGAAAAGCGATGCTGCGTGATCGACGTCGTATCAACGAAAGGTGCGCGAGCTGCTTTCTCTATTCCTTTTGTTCTAATTAGATTGCAGTAAGTCATCGCGTTTGGGTGCATGTGCGTGTATGTGTGTTAATGTGTGGTGTTCCCTCGCGTGATGAGGTGAATAGTCGATTCGGTGTGATAAATTGATGCAGATGTGATGCGACGTCGCTACTCATTTAGCCATCCCGGCCCCCCTAGGCGAGTATTTAGCCTAGAAGCCGCTGTAGCTGCTGGAGCGTTGCTACAACGCTGCTGAGACCTGTTGACCGGCGGGATTGCGGCCTAAGCTGATGGCGTCGTGTTGATGTTGCCCGGTTTTGGCGCCAAGCCTGCTGCAGAGGGTCCGCGGCGGCGGTATGCCGTCACTGGAGTCCTTTGAGAACGCCTGACGTTACCACTGGTGCGAGGAGCCGGTGGGCGCCCGAAGTCGCGTCTGGTAGTGCGGTGCAGCAGCGTATGATGAGCCCGCACACAGATTTGGCAACGATTATGTGATGGGCACTCCTGAGTTGCGTGGGAAGTTGCCAGACAATTCAGGCAATACCCGTGCGCCTGTGCCACCTGCTGGAGTTGCATCGGCGGCATGCCTTTGAATATACCGCAGTGCGATAGCCGATGAGGGCGGCGGCATAGTGGACAACGAATTGGTTGCAGATCCGCTGGTACTGCTGGCGTGCTTTGACGCGGAGCCGTTGTCGCGGTGGAGCCTGTCGTAGTTCGAGGCGCTGCTGGTGCAGTGTTGGTCCGGGGTGCTGCTATTGGGCCAGCTTCAGAGCGAGGGGCGGAAACTGCCGAACGCATGGTTGGCGTTGACGCTGATGCCATATCCACGTCCATATTACTCTGTTAGAGAAATGATGATATTAGAAATGTATTGTGAAATTTACAATAATATGGACTTTGTGCCACGATATGTGGCATGAATAGGATGTCATTTTTTTCTCAGACATTTATGTTAAGTTTTTGTGTCATTTATGTTATTCGAGGTTTCGATTTGGTAAGCGGTTTATATGTTTTATCGATTTATTGATTTATTAACATTGCGGTTCGGTTTTACGTTTCTTTATCTTCGGCGGTTGGTAGAAAGCATAATTTGACGAGCGGTCTGGTTAGTGTTCCGGTTTGAGTGCGGAGATCAACTACTCGAACATGACCGTCGGAACCGTAATGAAGTTGTTTTATGCGGCCGAGTCGCTATTCCGTAGGAGGGAGACAATCATCTTGTATAAGGACGCAGTCTCCAAGCTTTGGTGCCTTTTCTTGAGTTTTCCACCGGTATCTCTTGTGAAGGTCCTTTACGTAGTCTTCCTTCCATCGGCGGCTGAAATCATGATGGAGGATTTTAATTCGCTCCCATCTGTTCAATAAGGATAGCGACTCCACGCCTGGCTCAGGTATGGCCAGAATGGGTGCTCCTTTTAGAAAATGCCCTGGGGTTAAGGCTGTGAAGTCGGAGGGATCTTGCGAGAGTGGTGAGATAGGTCTAGAGTTTAGTACGGCTTCGATACGAGTGAGTAATGTAGTAAACTCCTCATAATTGAATTTATGGTTACCAGCCGTTTTCTTTAAATGGGACTTAAAGCTCTTTATTGCTGATTCCCAGAGTCCGCCCATGTGTGGAGAACATGGGGGTATGAATTGCCAATCGATCCCTTGGGGTGCATATTTTCTGACAATTTCGGGGGATACTTCTTTCATGAATTGTAAAAACTCCTTTTCCGTGGCTCTTTGAGCTCCGACAAAGTTGTTTCCATTGTCGCTCATAATTTTTAAAGGAAATCCGCGTCGTCCGACAAAGCGAGCAAATGCTGCAAGAAAAGCTGCAGTAGTCAGATCCGAACATAGCTCGAGGTGTACTGCCTTTGTTGTAAAACACACAAAGACAGCCACATACCCTTTTCTAAATGAGGAAGACCTTAGCATTGAGGCCTTTATCTGGAAAGGTCCAGCAAAATCAACCCCAGTGATGGTAAAGGGTAAAGCATAGTTGCAGCGTTCAGGTGGTAGGGCTGCCATGATCTGCGTACGCATCTTGTGCTTGTACATAGTACACTGTTTACACATGAAAATGGTTCTTTTAATTTGTGGCTTTAGTCGCGGTACATAAAACTCTTGCCGGACCATTTGTTGCATCAAGCGATGCTCACCATGCAGTGTAAGCGGGTGGAGATATATTAGAAATAAGTAGGTAAAACGGGATTTCTCTGGGATAATGATGGGATGTCGTTCATTGTAACTAAGGCTGGAGTTGGCTAGTCTTTTATTTGCCCGTAGTAATCCCTTAGCGTCCAGGAATGGGTTTAACACGAGAAGTGAACTTCCCTTTTCGAGAGGTCGCTTTTCAAGCAACTTTGATTTCTCTTTGCTGAAATAGCGAGTTTGTGTATACAAGATTAGACTGACCTTGGCATGTTGCAAGTCGGAATGCGTTAGTTGTACGCAGGGATCATTTAGTGTTCCTTTCATTTTTAGTTTAAGTGTTTGAATGAATTTGTGCATGTAAGCGACTACCCTTAGTGCTCGAGGAAATGAGGAAAATCTTTGGAGAATATCATCCTCTTCTGGAGTGATATGAAAATTTTCTATTTTCCGACTTTCCGGAGGTATGATATTCCGAGCAGGAGACTTTGGCCAGAATTCTTGTGATTCTGTTAGCCATGTGGGACCGTTCCACCAGAGTGTAGTGCTGGTGAGGTGCAGTGGCTTGCAACCTCTTGTCCCAAGATCCGCTGGGTTATCTGCACTTGCAACATGTTGCCATTTTGCTTGGCCAACTAAGTCTAAAATTTGGTTAGATACATAGGTCTTCCAGCAATAGGGTGGTTTTTTAACCATGCTAAAACTATCTCTGAGTCTGACCAAAGATACATTTTATGTTCGTTTAATTTGAGATGGGTTTGGACTATGGAAATTAATTTTGCTAACAGAAGAGCACCATTCAGTTCAAGCCGTGGCAGACTGAGTGTCTTCAAAGGTGCAGCGTTGGCTTCGGCTACCAAGAGCTGTGAAGATATTTTGCTATCATACTGAGTGCGTATGTAGACTGTTGCACAATAAGCCTTTTCAGAGGCGTCACAGGAACCGTGTAATTCTGCGTTAATGTTAGGGGTGAAATTTACCCATCGACGGATTCGAATTTCTGATATAGTATGTAGGTTATTAGCGAATTGAACCCATTATGTTAAACGTAAAGGTTTTACCTGTTCATCTTATTCAGTGCCATCTTGCCACAATTCTTGAATGAGAATTTTAGCTTGAATCATTATTGGCTAAAGCCATCCTGCGGGGTCGAACAGTTTTGCCACCGAGGAAAGGATTTGTCGTTTTGTAATGGCGGACATTGCAGATATTGACTCAATTGTATATGAGAATTGATCTGTTATCGCATTCCATTGAATCCCTAGTGTTTTTGTTGTACTAGCTTTTTCGAATTTAAGGAAGTCAGTATCTAATAAGTCTTCCTTTCTTATGTCTTTGATTATTTCGGGATGATTTGAGGTTATTTTCTTTAGGGGAAACCCTGCTGTATTTAGTGCTTTGATCACTTGAGATAATGATTCGCACGCTATTGGTATACTGTGGCTACCTGATAAAATGTCATCCACATATGTTTGAGTTTGCAACACAGAAATTGCTAAAGGTAAATTTGTTTCACAAGTTTTTGCAACTTCATGTAACGTCCTAATGGCTAAATAGGGTGCGCAGTTGATGCCAAAGGTAACTGTTTTAAGTTTGTAGTCGCTTATTGGACTATTAATTGAATTGCGGAAGACTATGCGTTGGAAATCCTGGGCCCGAATCGCGGCACACGTTAACGAGCGAAATTTAAGAATATTTTTTGTTTTCGGATCGTTGTAGTCGCTATCGAATAGGCACTTTCGAAATTTGAAATTTTCTCATTCGATAACGAGTTCTTGTTTGTACGAAAGAATCGAAATTTCATTCGTTAGGTATTTGAGAAACGTTATAGCACAAATTGAACAAAAAATTTGAATATATCCGCTAAAAATAGTCCGAGGGGCAAAATGTAAGTAATTTTTCATTTATTTAGTTTATTTAACATGTGATATAATTATAACTAATAATTTAAGGACCAATGTAAACAAAATAAATATGCGTCAAAAAAATTTGATGAGTGACTTTATGCTACAGCATCAGGACTTGGCAAAAAATATTTTACCTAATTGTGGGCAAGGCAAAGTTGCAGCAAATAAGCTATGGGAGGCGTTGACTTTAAAACTGAACGCTGCCGGGCCACCGATGAAAGATGCTAAATCTTGGCGAAAGGTAAGATAAATAAAATAATAGATGATTAAAATAATAATAAAATACAAAAATAGGTATTTGCTGACCAGAAGCACAACATAAAAAAGAAAATTTCTTTCAACAAAGCCTCAAAACAAAGGACTGGTGGTGGTCCGTACGAGGAAAAGCTATTAACTGCAGCAGAAGAGCAACTCCTCCAAGCTACGGGGATAGATGTTGCTGTAGAAGGGTTGACTGTAGTAAAATCTTTTGGAAATGTAGAGCCCGAAGAAGGATTAAATGAGTTGGTAGAAATGATTTTAGATAGCGAGGAAGAAGATCCGACTCCATCCACCAGTCGCAGTGCGACAAAGTCATGTAAAGCGAAGCCCACTGTCGAAAGTGAAAAGCTTTCTCTTTTAAAATGCAATTTACGCGCATATGAAGTAACGCAAGCGCAAATAAATAATAATATTGAGAAACTACTTGCGCTAAAGCAGAGATCTCTCCAAATAAAAGAAGAGGCACATGCTGCAGATATGAAAATAAAAGCTATAGAGTTGGAGATTAAAACTCATGAGCTTGATATTTTAAAGAGAAAAATCCATAAATAAATACCAATATATAAGATATGTTAATTCCAAGTTCTTTATTGAAAATATATTTGTTAAAATAAAATACTTATGAATTCAAATGTTGTTGGAACGTTTAATTCAATTATTATCTAAAGACAACATAATGTGATCTCTAATTTTATGACCAATTTTGGTTAATTGAGTCTCATTTCCGGTATCTATTTCTGTATCATTATTTTCGTTTACAAAATATCTGCAATATGTTGAATTTTTATATTGTATGCAAATGTTATGCAACGCTGCACATACATTGCCGAACTTTGCCATCTTTTCAGGACTGTACCGACTTCTTTTATCATTGGTAAGAATTTTCCACCGGCCTTTCAGTATACCAATGGTTCGTTCAACAATACAGCGTGCTTTTGCATGGATTTCATTAAACCGTGCTTGGCACGAGCCAACTTCGGGGTTTCTAAATGGTGTCAAACACCATGGTTCCAAAGGATATCCAGAATCTCCTGTTAATTGAGAAAATACGTAGATATGTTTATAAATATATTTTGCAGCTGTATAAGTGCATATATTACCCAAAAGCCAGACATTTCTCATATTGTTTTGATTATATGCTTCCTCCAAAAATCTCCTCTGCGCAGAATGCTTCCATACAAAGGAATCGTGAGCGGCTCCACCATATTTTGAATCAATAGCTAAAATTCGATGTTCGTAATCACAAATCTGCAAATATATATATGTACATACATACATATTCGTAAGTATGTGGTCTACAAATCCAAATATATATGTATATAAATGCATATGCTATGTATTTATGAGTACATCCATGTGTACATATATGCGACTTACTATCATTGAATTAAGACTGTGGTATCCTTTTCTATTGAAAAACATATGTTCATTCACAGTTGGTTTTTGAAGGCCAAAATGTGTACCGTCAATACATCCGATAACTAAACATTTGTATATTTATTTTTAGCATCTTTATTTAGTCGACAACATACCTCCTGGAACTTTATATTTCTCAACAAAGTATTCTGTGCACTTAGATAAACGGTTTGGCGAAAACTTAATGAAATGTGGACAAAGTTTTGTCTCCATTTCATTAACTACGTCCCCTACAATTTTACACACTGTGCTTTGACACATTCCAATTAAAAAGTCGTTTCCAACTGAGTGTTGATAGCCTCCACTCGCCAAAAGGGACAAAGTCGCTGCTAATTGAAGAATTGGTGGTACTGCGGTTGACAAATGTCCGTTAAATTCTATTTCCGATAAGATGAATGTAAATGCGTCTTTGGTCAGTCTAAACCGCTTCCTGAATCTGTAAATGATTTAAAATAATAATATCTATACCAAGTTAAACGATGTAATTAAAAATGTTCTTACGCTGCTTCAGGTAAAGCCAGGGGATTACTTTTGTCACGGATCCTGGACCTTATGGCCATTTGCTGATGTTCTTCATCTGATTCAGATGAACTTGAATAAAAAAACACGTTAGGGTTCATTTTTTTGCCTGCAAAAACTAAATTTAGTAAATTTATATATGTATAAACGTATAATAAATTTGAATATTTACATTCAATTCCAATTCAAATATTTCTTTCTTTTGTTTTGTTTCGTTATTCGAAAAAGTCATTTAGAGCTACACCAGGGAAGTTATTTCATAAAATTTCTATTCGTTTCGTATCGAGTGCGACGATCCGCACACTCGACACGTTACGAAATTTCATTCGATACGATTACTTGCTCGCTCACGACTGCCGCGATTCGGGCCCTGGTCATCTTCATGCACCAGAATTTGCCTATACATTTTCTCAACATCCCCGTTAAAAACGTATTTAAACATGCGCCAATTTAGTATTAGCAACATGAGATCAGGTTGTAATGTTGGCCCTGTGTATAATACATCATTGAGTGATTTGCCTGAGCTCGTACACTTTGAAACATTGAACACCACTCGTACTTTTGTTGTGATTTTTTCTGGTCTTATTACCCCATGATGTGGAAGGTAAAAAGATAAATATCTACCTTTGGATATCTTTTCATATGGTACAGTTTCTTCCATATGATTGAGGTCAAGATATTCCATCATCACATTATCATATGCTGATTTTAGCTCATTTTTCTTCGTCAGGCTTTTTTCCATGCTTAGGAATTGCTGGACTGCTGAGATTCTAGAGTGGCCTAGAGCTATAGTTTCTGGAAAGGTGGATTTGAATGGCAGTCGCACAACATAACGACCATCTTCGTTTCTTGTTGTTGTGGACTGGTAATAGGCTTCGCATGCCTGGTCTTCTTCTGAAAGTTTGGTAATCTGGGGTACCTCACTTCCCAGAATTTTTTAAGTTCATTATTTAAGTATTCGTTTGTTATATCTTCCACTTGTGTTGTAAAAGAATTTATTTTTTCAGTGACTTGGCCACTTATAATCCACCCAAATATTGTATTTTGGGCTAACAATTTATTGGAGATTTTCTCTATACCTTCAAGAATTATTTGAGGTATTAAGTCACTGCCTAATAATATGTCGATTTGTGATGGGGTATGACAGTTGGGATCTGCTAATTTGAGATGTGAGCATTTTTCCCAGTGTATTTTATTTACTTCATAGCTTGGAAGCAAATTTGTAAGTTGCGGTAGAACGATGGCTTGTGCATCTATTCGTATATCCGCAGTTGGAGAAACTATGGTGATTGGGCATATTTTATTAGAATTTTGAATAATTCTTCCGCCCATTCCCGAAATTTGAATATTGGAATGTTTTATAGGCAATTTTAGCCGATTTTGAACCTTTGATGATATAAAGGATCTTTGAGAGCCTTGATCTATTAACGCTCTTAGTTTGAATAAATCACCTTTATGTTCAATGGTGATGACCGCAGTTGGTAAAAGAATTTTGCTTTAATTTTCTGAATGATGCGCTTGAATTTTTGCTGCTTTAGAGAAACATGGTTGTTCTTCCCTTTTTTCGGGATTTGAGGTTTCGTGATTACTTGAGGTAGTTGTAGCGACTAACCCGGTGGTTTTTTGAAATGGATTTTTCTTCACATTTTGAAAGTTGGTAACATCAAGCAATGAGTGATGTCTTCGTTGACAGTATACACAATTGAATTTGCTTTCACAGTCTTTTGTCATATGAGAATTCGAGTGACAGTTTATGCAAAGTTTGTGTTGACGGACTAGATTGTTTCTATCTGAAACGGATAATTTTTTGAATCTCTCGCAAGATCTTAATTTATGACCTCCCTTACAGAGTTCACACAATGATTGCCATTGACTACTTTGATTTGATACGAATGTGTGACTTTTATTGACGTGTCTATTATATTGTATGTTATTACTAGCTTGGGGTTTGAACAAGTTTTTACTTGACTCATTTTGATGACTTTTTGGCTTTATAGTTTTTTCGTCTATTCGCTCAGCTATCTCGTATTGAGCAGTAAGGAATGTTTTCATCTGTTGCCAGGTGGGCATTATTTTCCTTTCCACTAGTGATTGTTCCCATCGTAGTAACGCAGCATCAGGCAGTGTTTCTGCGCAAATGGTTACTATAATAGGGTCCCACGATTCTGTGGATACATTTTGTGTTTTTAACACTGATAGACAATTTGTCACTGTGGAGTGTAAGTTTTGAAATTCCTGGCTGGTTTCTTGTTGTATTTTTGGCAAATGCAATAAAGTTTTTATTGGGTTTTCTATCATAACCCTTCCATTTTCGTACCTTTCAACAAGTGCTTCCCAAGCCAGTTTAAAATTTTCGTCATTTAAAGCGAATTGCTTGACGATACTGCCTGCTTCCCCTTTTGTTTTATACCTGAGATGGTATAGCTTTTGTGCTTGTGAAAGTTTAGGATGGTTTATATAAACAGCAGTGAACATGTCCCGGAAGGACGGCCACTGGTCATAACATCCTATTGAAAACTTCAGTATCACAAGCTGGTACCTGCCTTTATCTGGGTCTTCTTTTTGTGTTGTAACTACTCTGGGAGGGGGAGTAGTGGCTCTACTTGGCCTTACTAAACTTATTTGTTCAGTTATCATTCCCTTTGTTAACTCGTACTGATCTCGGCAGTTATCGCACTTGGCTGCCGCCGAAGCTTTTGTGTTTTCTGGGAGTTCTGCGTCGTCAGTATCTAGTACTGTATCGTACGCTGCCAGAAGGCGTGCCCATAGATTGTTAACACTTTCTAATTTTATATTTAAAACTGATTCCGTAATGTCAGTAATAGGCCATTTTTGGAATGGTAAGAAACTGACCTGATTTAGATTCTTTTGAATCTGTGCTCATTTAGAATAAATAAGAATTTAAAATTAAAATTTGATGAGATATTTCTGATAAATACCGAAAACCGAAAACTCTTTTAAGTAAATAAGAGTTGTTATTCCCGTAAATTTACTAAAATACGCGTTAATCGTTTTTGTTAACCGCACTATTGTATTTAAATAGTTGCGATTTTATATTTATTTTTATATATTTTATATTACGGATTTATCCGTGTGTCCTTGTATATAAGTACTCGTACAGACGGTATACGAGGTCAATAACCCTTGTACTTATATGTGCCCGCTATGTGCGTATTGACGTGCATATGGAGTGCTAAATTTCAATAAATATTTAATCTCCCTTGTTTTTGTAATACAAAGAACAAGGAGATATTGTTAAATAATATTTGCCTATACGGGCTTAGAGTACGTACTTATAAGTATGTACTAATATATTTGTCGTTAATAAGATTTTATTATTATTTTTTTTTTTTTTTTAAATTCCGCACCGTTTATTGTTTGTAATTAAGCTATTATCGCAGCTTCTAATAATTTAAGATTTGTTATAGTTTTTATGTTTCGGATATAATCCCTAAATCAGGGTATGTAGCGTATGCAAAATGAATACCGAATACATATATGTATACAGTACGTATATCATATGTATAAGTATATACATATGTGCTTATATTTGCGCGATCAGAATTTAGCGCGAAAAGAAAATGAACAATGTGCAGGTCATCAACCTCTGCACTTGCGGATTAGCAGGTATATGCTTCAATATATTAATGTTAATATATATTAATATTAATATTAATTTGTTTGTATGAGTTTGTAAGTACAGATTTATGTTTGTTGCATTTATGTATTTTAAGTATGCTTTGGGTAAGTGCATATGTAAATATGTATGTTTGTATTTATTCTCGCATTGGAAATTTTGCTTTTTATGCCTTTCGCTTACCTATTTTATGCAATCCTGCTTACTGTTTGAAGAAACAGAAGGGGTATTGCTGGGAAGATTTGCAAGTAAATACTTGAATATAATATCTATGTTTTCTGTTGTAGTGGGTGTGTTTGTATACACAAGGGTAAGCTTAGAAGGCAGTAAATGATTTCCTTTGGTATTTATAAAAATACTAGCGGACCCGACAGACGTAAACCAATCGATAGCATGTGAGTATTGTGTATTAGTATGCTTTCAGAGATGTTAAATGTCGAAGCTGTGTTGAACAAAAACTCGAAGTCGTTTAGTGAAAAAGTTGGATCTTAAACTATTCTAATAACGGGTATTTATTCTCAGAGTTAATTATCTACAAATACTGAAATTATCGTAATGCCATCGGATGTACAATATTTTTGGTTAATCCTTGAGAGGTATAAATGAATAAATTCGATGGTTTTCCCACCCTCGAGCACGCAACGTATAATTGGCCATGAGAAAAGCACGGATTTTCTAAATCTAGTCCACAAATCGCCATCGTTTGACCTTGTGCCTTATTAATAGTCATAGCAAATGCCAAGCGGATTGGAAATTGTAAACGTTTAAATGGTATCGGCGAATCTGAAGGAATTATTGGAATCCGTGGTAGAAGTACATCTTCACCTTGAAATTTTCCACTCAAAATAGTGGCCATGATTTTTTTTATGACTAATCGCGTACCATTACACAATTTTGGCGCATTCAAATTTCGAACCAAAATTATAGGTGAGCCAATCTTTAATCGCAGGTTATGTGGTGGCATTCCAGGTAAATCCAGTGAATTTAAAAATTCAACAGGATAGTTGACAACTTCATCTGGATCAACAACAGTGTCAATTGATTTAAATGTAAATTCATTACCAGGCAGTGACTGTTGTGTTTTGAAATTGATCGTGTCAACATCTATATTTTTTGCAGCTAAAATAGCTCGCTCATGTAGCCATGTATGGTTTGTATAATTATATTGTATCTCTGGAAAAATACTTTGCATCAACTCTTCTTTGGTAGCCACCATAGTGCAGAAGTTTTCTGGAAGTTGAATATATTGCGTATCCCCATACAATTGAATTTCACCATTACCAATGTTTAGCAATTGTTCAGAAAATCGTGACGCTGATGGGTCATTTTGGAGTTGAACACGCATATTGATTGTAAGGTTTAATTTACTGACATGTCGCCATAGATAGGACTCTTTCAAACATGCATTTATTTCGTCCGCATATGTTGCTCGTGGGATGACAGGCAAGGTTTGTCTAAAATCACCAGACAACAAAATCAGAGCACCACCAAAAAGCCTACGATTATTCCTTATATCTCTCAGGGTTCTATCGAGTGCCTCTAGCGGATGCTTATGGGCCATTGTGCATTCATTCCAAATAATAATTTTGCACTTTCTCAGAACTTCAGCCGTTCCTGAATTTTTTTTTATGTTACACATTGCGTCGGGATTTGTATGAATATTTAAAGGTAATTTCAGTGGTATTGTTTGAATATTTAAAGGTAATTTGACTGGCTGCAATACCTGATGATGCAAACGCCAATGCAATGTGATTTTGTGAACGAATGCTCGCAAGTATCAGTGAGATAAGGAATGTTTTACCAGTACCATCTGGTGCATCCAAATAATAGAAACTTCCTTGTTGTGCTGCTATTGATAGGTTGATTTTATCGTATACATTTTGTTGCTCAGCAGTAAGCAATTGTTCATTATTAGCAACAAAAGTAGCCAAAGAGTTTATATCAAATTGCTGTTCACGCTGAACATCTGCTGCTGGGCGGCTGGGCGCTGGCATGCCAAACTGTATGAGCGGCGTGTTTGAAATCAGAATACAAAAGTCTTCAATAAATATTAATGCCTCATTATATATCTCAGCGGAGAATTCAATATTGACATTTTGATTGGTTATTCTAATACGATGCAAAATATCTTCACTCATTGAGTCTTTATATTTGTTCCACAGTGCAGATGCTTCAGATGGAAAACACGTTGTTAATATTATTGGAAATAATTGACGAATTTGGTGCGGCGATGAGCTCAGTGCTGTATCTGCAAGCGTGAGATCCCAATGATTATCATCTTCCAATAAACGTAACTCACGACAGGCATCGAAGAAAGTATTGCATACACTACTATTAACTGTACGCAAAGATTGGAAGGATGTCGGTCCAGGAATGTTGATCAATAACAAACGTAGGAAAAAGCATTCACGTTGCTTAGGATGAACTGTGTAGAGTCGGTCTAAAGTATTTGCCATAAATATATTGTGAAATCCTGGGACTGGAATGCCTCGTTTTCGTGGTTCCCAATGTTTTGATTGTTTATTCCATATAAAAATTTGCGCATTATGAGAACGTCGACCAATGTTTTTTGCTCTTCCACGAAGACGTGGAATTTTTTGTAGTAATAATATATACAATGAATCTATAAAGAGTTATGTAAAATATGTACTTCGTAATAGTAAAAAATTCCAAAATTTTTTTTAAAGCAATGAATCTAATTTCACCTCAAATCGACTTAACAAATGAAAAACTGCATCCACTATTTCTATTATATGGAAAATATTTCAAAAAAAGACGACTTTTATTTCAAAATACTATATGACAATCTTTTCTTTTGATAAATATTAAGCGATGTGATAAATACTTGATTCACAGATGTCGCCTTTTACTTTGGCATCGTTTTGTTTAATATACGATTACGCCAATTTAAGGTTTGAATATTGGATACTGCGATGGTAGCGCCATCTATCAGTCAAACATTCCAAAATTAAAAATTGATTAAACATGAAAAAATAATTAAAAAAACATTTTCCAGTGGACCAAATTGTAAATCTAAACCATTCCCGAATCTCCTTGAACGTACACACAAAATTTCATCAAAATCGGTCCATCCGTTTAGGAGCAGTTTCAAGGCAAACACACGGTCAGAAGATTTATATATATAAAGATATGGATGATATATTTTTTCAACTGTATTTTGTTTACGTTTAGAAATTGATCAAACAGATTATATACATAGGTTTTATATTTGATAAAACCGTATGATATCATACATATTTACATATGGGCATAAAAATGGAAACGACTTACTTTGTCTCGCCTCAAGGGGGTTTTGGGGAGAATATAGTACATACATATATGTATGTATTTATATAATTTTAGGAATATTGTCCGCTTTCGGTTTCCGCCTGTGTTTAGTGTTCTCCTATTTCCTCCTGTGTTTAATGTTCCTTTCCTAATTTCCTCCTTTGTTTAATGTCCTCTTGCTCCCGTTTCCTCCTTTGTAGAGTATGTATGCATGTAGGTATGCGTTCGTTGTTATGTTGGTTTTTTTTTCTTATTATATCGCGCCCGTTTTATGTTATAATTTTGCTATTTTTTTTTGTTAGACCGCGCCCGATTTGTTTTATAATTATTGGTATTTTTATAGTTAGCGCGCGCCCGATTTATGGTTTTTATGAATTTTTAATATTTATATTTATTATTATTAAAATTTTTTTTTTTGTTTTTCAGCACCGTATTCTTAAAATGTTAGTTTAGTTAGTTTTGTTTCTTTGTTGTTTTATATGTGTGCACTAATCGCACTGGATAACTCTAATGAATCTTGTAAAATTTTGTTTCTTTATTTATTTATGTTTTCGTCAAACAAAATGATCATTACATTTTTATTACACATATTTGTTTTGTTTTATATGTGGTGGCCTAGTAGCAATTTATGTTTGTGAATTTTTTTTTGTATTTATATATGTGTACGTATGTTTTTTGCACAGCACTTTATTTATATTTTTATCTTTTTTTTGTTTTTTCATATATATGCACTTTTTGTACCACAGTACTTGTATATATGTGTGTACGGATGTACTATATTTTATTTTTTAGTCACTGCACTTGCTGTATCCAAAACCGGTTTTTGGCACATATGTTCTTTGTTGTTTATGTTTTTTATTTAGTTTTGTCACTTATTGTTACCTTTTCGGTTTTTATTACCGCACTTTCTCACAGTTGAAATTTTTATTTTATTTTATCGAAATCTTAATTTTTTATTTATTCTTTTTATTTTTTTTTACTTTATTTAGCCACAGTGCCTTTCTTTATGGCTCGAAGGACTAACTCGATAACTCACCTTATCGGCCACTCACAATTATTGTTGTAAGGAAAAATGCACTAAATTTCGAAAATCGTTATAAACCTTTATTTCCTTCAAATTCACTTAAGGGTATTATTATCAAATGAATTTCAATTTATTAAACACTAGGTTTTAGTCCGTTAAATATATATATATTATATTTATATATATACAATGCTGAACGTTATTATAAAATTACTTTAATATAAAGTGAAAACTTTAAATATATAAATGCGGGTAGCGAACGGGAACCGGGATGCTGTGAAAAGCGATGCTGCGTGATCGACGTCGTATCAACGAAAGGTGCGCGAGCTGCTTTCTCTATTCCTTTTGTTCTAATTAGATTGCAGTAAGTGATCGCGTTTGGGTGCATGTGCGTGTATGTGTGTTAATGTGTGGTGTTCGCTCGCGTGATGATGTGAATAGTCGATTCGGTGTGATAAATTGATGCAGATGTGATGCGACGTCGCTACTCATTTAGCCACCTAGTATATATCTTGAACAAATAAGAACATTTCGAGACGGAATTTCAGTTACACCTTTCCAAATGGCATCGAGTGAAATAAGACGAGTGGATCGACGTGGGGTTACTCCTCGCAATTTGCTTTATATGGCTGCAAAAAATATGAGACCTCGTGTTGCTTCATCCCTGACTGTTGCCTTCAAGTTTATCGGGAATGGCACAAAAGTGACGAGACAACAAATAGAATCGGAAGAGTATATCCACAATTGCCTCCTCACAAATCTGGCATTTCTAAGATCAATACCGAATTCTGCATATTATTGGTCACAGCGTAAAAAAGATTTATTCGCCTTGATTCGGCAACTCGGAAGGCCTACGATGTTTCTCACGATTAGTGCAAATAAAATTGGGTGGATCCCGCTGTTACAACTGCTACAAAAAATGAAAGATGGAAGAGTAATTTCTGAAGATGAAACCGCTCAATTGAATTGGTTGTATTCACGTCACACACTAGCTCAATACCTTAAACCGTAAAAAGCCTTTTTTTTCTTGTTTTCCAACGAAGGAATAAACCGGGAGTATTTATTGAGAAAAATCAGAAATCACAACTTCAATTCAAGGCTTTTGGTTTTTTATGATAAATACAATTTTGGGTTTTTTTTTACGATAAATACAATTTTGGGTTTTTTATGTTAAATACAATTTTGATGCGATTGCTTTATGAAATAAACTGAGATCGAATGATGAAACCAATGAGGTCGAGCGATGAAAAACCTGCGGTCGAACGATGAAAAACCTTCGGTTGAACGATGAAACCAATGAGGTCGAGCGATGAAAAAACTGCGGTTGAACGATGAAAAAACTGCGGTTGACCGATGAAACCAATGAGGTCGAGCGCGCGTTGTTGCTTGCTTGCGTGACGTCGAAAAAAAGGGCCGGCTCGCCGCCCGTTATTCCTTTTTTAGCTTTTTGGCGTGGGTGCCGGTCAGCTGCTCGATCTGCTGTAGCGGTGACATTGTGGATGTTATGTGTGGAAATGTTGTGGAATTTATGTAGGGTTGTATGTGGGTGTAGTACGCTGAAGCTCATTTGGCCATCCCGGCCCCCCTAGGCGAATAGTTAGCCTAGGAGACGCTGTAGCTGCTGCAAGGTGGCGACCACGTTACTGAGGCCTGTCGGGCGGCGAGGTTGTGGACTGGATGATTGGCGGCGCATCGAAGTGTCGTTATGTGGACGCCAGGCCCGAGGTGCTGCGAGGACATTTCTTCGACGGGTCCGTGCTACACGGCTTGGCTGCGCCTGTCGGGCTAAATTGCGACTACGGGGAGCAGATGAACGGGCGACAGCACGTCTGGGGTGACGGTGTATTAGTGTATGATGTGGCCGCTCACAGTGCTGGCACATGGTGTTAGACACGCACTCCTGTGTAACATGCGTTTGAGCCAGACAATTCAAGCAGTGTCCATGTGCCTGAGCCACCTGCTGACGCTGATTGGGAGTCATCCCCTTAAAAATAGGGCAGTGCTGCAAGCGGTGTGGGCGGCAACAAAACGGGCATCGGGTTCGGGGTGGCTGCGAAGCCGCGGTCGTTGTTTATCGGGCGGCAGTTCGTGCAACGGTTGGCGCAGTGGTTACAGTGGTTGTACGGGGCGCTGCTACGGGGACAGCCCCATTGCGCGGCACAGTGATAGCCGAACGTATAGTTGGCGTTCAGCATCCATAATACCCTGTATGGAAGAAGAGGAAGTGTTTATAGATTAATCATTCATAGTTGGCTTCACAATACGTGGCACGAATGGGCCGTAATTTTGGACGAGCTCTTAAATGATTAAGTTATATTGTTTGATTATCGTTTATTTCGGCGGTTGTTTTAACGAGTTTTGACACCGATTCGTTATAATCCGTAGTTGGTAAAAAACAAGTGGTCTAGTTAACGTTCCGGTTTGCGTACGGAGATCGACTACTCGGATATGACCGTCGGAGCCATAGTAAAGCTTTTCTATGCGGCCAAGCCGCCATTCGGTCGGAGGGAGACAATCGTCGTTAATTAGGACACAATCTCCAAGCTTAGGCGCATTTTCTGATGTTTTCCATCGATACCTCTTGTGGAGGTCTTTTAAATAGTCTTCTTTCCATCGGCGACTGAAATTGTGATGGAGAATTTTAATTCTTTCCCATCGATTTAATAAGGACAGCGACTCCACGCCTGGCTCAGGTGTGGCCAGAATGGGTGCTCCTTTGAGAAAGTGCCCTGGGGTTAGGGCTGTAAGATCTGAGGGGTCTTGCGAGAGCATTGTTAGTGGCCGTGAATTGAGTACGGCTTCAATGCGAATTAGTAATGTTGAGAATTCCTCGTAATTAAATTTGTAGTTTCCAGCT
The DNA here is from genome assembly GCF_023373825.1 of Bactrocera dorsalis. Classification (NCBI taxonomy): domain Eukaryota; kingdom Metazoa; phylum Arthropoda; class Insecta; order Diptera; family Tephritidae; genus Bactrocera; species Bactrocera dorsalis. Next base: position 70,033,385 of record NC_064303.1, on the reverse strand, counting down.
ACTTTTTTAAAATGGGATTTAAAACTTTTAAATGCGGATTCCCATAAACCACCCATATGAGGCGCGCTTGGGGGAATAAATTGCCTTGGTGAGCGTACTTGTGTACAATATCAGGGGAAACTTGCTTGAAGAAATCAACAAACTGTTTTTCTGTGGCTCTTTGAGCCCCTATAAACGTTTTTCCGTTGTCGCTCATAAGTTTTGACGGAAAACCGCGTCGTCCGACGAAGCGTGCGAATGCCGCGAGAAAAGCCTCTTTTGTCAGACTAGTACATAGCTCGAGGTGCACTGCTTTTGTCGTAAAACAGACAAAGACAGCCACGTAGCCTTTCATTAGTGTGGGAGACCTTAGCATGGACGCCTTTATCTGAAAAGGCCCAGCAAAATCGACACCTGTGGTAGTGAAAGGCGGAGCAAAGTTGCAGCGTTCCGGTGGAAGTGCTGCCATAATCTGCGTCCTCATTTTCTGTTTATGCATCGTGCAGATTTTACACATGAAAATGCATTTTTTTATTTGAGGCTTAAGTCGGGGAATGTAGAAATCTTGGCGGATTATATGTTGCATCAAGCGATGTTCAGCGTGTAGCATTAATATATGAATATAACGGATAAATAATGTAGCAAGTTGTGATTGTTCTGGCAAAATTATGGGATGGCGTTAGTTATGTTAGTTACGTTGCTCAAACTTTCTTTCGTTCAATAAAACACCTTATTCCTTCGAAGGTTACACCAATAATGAATTTTTATTCTTAAACCAATTTTACATCAAGTCAAACAAGTAAAATAAATTTGATGAGTCAGTAAAAATAAAAGTTGATAACAGGAAGTAAGCATTAATTACAATTTTTGCAAGTAAGTATTAATTACAATTTTTGCAATGTTTTAAATAATAAAATAAATTTAATGATACATATGTTCTTATTATTTTATTGGTGTCTTATGAAGTCAAGCAAATAAATTTGATGAGTCAGTAAAATAAAAACAATAGTGAGTGCACAAAAGTTGATAACAGGAAGTAAGTATTATTTACAGTTGTTGTATTGTTTTAAATAATAAAATAAACTTAATGATATGTTCTTATATTTATTGGTGTCTTCTTGGTTTTGGTGGGGGTTGATGTGACGATATAACTCGTTCGTTATATGTCAGGCTTGAGTTGGCAAGCCGACCGTTCGCACGAAGCACACCCTTTGTATCCAGAAATGGATTTAGTACTAAGAGTGAGCTCCTTTTATTAATCGGCTTCGATTCTCTTGGTAGTGACATCTCGCTACTGAAATGGCGCGATTGGGTGTAAGTGATGAGAGCGACCTTTGCCTTTTGTAGGTCTAGGTGCAACAAAGTATCACCTTGGGAATACACTGAGGGTTCTCCCTTGACTTTAATCTTGAGTCGTTCTATGAATTTGATCATGTAAGCGATTACCCTGAGTGCTCGGGTGTATGATGAAAATCGCTCCAGGATGTCGTCGTCATCCAATGTTGTGTGAAAGGAGTCGATCTTTCGACTTTCTGGGGCAATAATGTTGCGCATGGGCGATTGTGGCCAAGAATCGGGAGATTCTGTTAACCATCGGGGGCCATTCCACCAGAGGGTGGTGGTGGCAAGGTGCAGAGGTTTGCACCCTCTTGTACCTAGGTCAGCAGGATTGTCAGCACTGGCTACGTGTCGCCAAGTGGCTGATCCCACTAGGTCAAGAATTTGAGACGTTCGATTGGAGATATACGTCTTCCATGCATGTGGTGGATTTTCCAACCAGGCTAATACGATCTCGGAATCGGAGTAGACTTATGGTTTTTAGAGGCGCCACCTTTGCTTTTGCAACTAGTAAGTGGCTTGTGGTCGCCTTGTCACTTTGTGTGCGAACATATATAGTGGCGCAATACGCCTTTTCAGAGGCGTCACAAAAGCCGTGTAGTTCGACTTTGTGCTCTGGGATATAATTTACCCATCTTGGGATTTGTATTTGTGTAATATCTTTTAGATTGCTCGCGAACTGGGACCACTTTTCTAAACGAAGTGGTTTTACTTGCTCGTCCCAGTCGGTACCATCTAGCCATAATTCTTGTATCAGGATTTTGGCTTGTATCATAATTGGCGATAGCCATCCTGCGGGGTCAAAAAGTTTTGCCACAGAGGAGAGAATTTGGCGTTTTGTAATGGCGGATAGTGCGGATATGGACTCAGTCGTGTATGAGAACTGGTCCGATATCGCATTCCATTGGATGCCCAGAGTTTTTGTTGTACTTTCCTTTTCGAAAATAAGGAAATTAGTGTCCAACAAATTTTCTTTTGGTATATTTTTTAATATATTTGGGTGATTTGCCGTAATATTTTTTAATGGCCCTGCGGATTTGAGGGCTTGGATTATTTGTGATAATGATTCGTATGCTTGTGGAAGACTGTGACTTCAAGACAGAATATCGTCTACATACGTTTGTGTTTTTAACACTTGTGCTGCCAGAGGAAATTCCGACTTTGTGTCTTCTGCCAGTTCGTGGAATGTACGAATGGCTAGATACGGGGCATAGTTTACGCCAAAGGTAACTGTTTTTAGCTTAAAGTCGCTTAGTGGACTATTGGGGATTTTCGGAAAATAATTCTCTGAAAATCTTGAATATCTTTATGTACGACTATTTGCCGATACATTTTTTCGACAACCCCATTGAATACGTATTTGTATATACGCCAATTTAATATGAGGAGCATTAAGTCTGGTTGGAGTGTGGGTACCGTAAACAGAATATCATTTAAGGAATTACGCGAGCTAGTACTCCTTGAGGCATTGAAGACAATTCTGACTTTTGTTGTTTTTTTGTCAGGCTTTACTACTGCATGATGTGGCAAGTAGAATGAATAATATTTGCCTTTTATGATTTTTTCACATGGGCTTACTTCCTCCATGTGATCTAAATGAAGGTATTCTTCTAAGACACCATCATAATCTTGTTTCAGCTCACCTTTTCTAAGTAGGTTTTTTTCCATACTTAGAAACCGCTGTATTGCAGAGGTGCGAGAGTGACCTAAGGCGAGTGTATCTGGAAATTGTTGCTTAAGTGGTAGTCGTACGACGTACCGACCGTTTTCTGATCTAGTAGTTGTGGCTTTGTAAAAATCCTCACAATACTGATCTTCCGGGGTTCTGACTGATATGGGGGGGAGTTCTTCTAATTCCCAAAATTTTCTCAATTGTGAATTGAGGTACTCGTTTGAGACTTCCTCAACTTGAGTTGTCAATGTTGTAACTGGTTCCGCAACTAGTCCACTTAGGACCCATCCGTAAATGGTATTTTGCGCCAGTAGTGTATTTGTGACTTTCTCAATACCTTCGAGAATAATTTGTGGTATGAGATCGCTGCCTAATAGAAGGTCTATTTGAGCGGGGGTGTTGCAGTTGGGATCTGCTAACTTAAGGTGTGAAACCTTTTCCCAATGCTTGCTATTTATATGATAGCTTGGTAACATATTGGTTAATTGCGGTAAGACTATAGCTTCTGCTTGTATTCTTATATCCGCTTGGGGGGAAAATAGGGTAATGGGACAGAGTTTATTAGAGTTTTGAACTACTCTTCCGCCCATTCCCGTAATTTCAAAGTTGGCTTGTCTTGTTGGCAGATTTAGCCTATTTTGTGCCCTAGATGCTATGAAAGATCGTTGTGATCCTTGGTCTATTAGGGCTCTGACCTTAAACAGTTCTCCTCGATGTTCGATGGAGACGACTGCTGTGGGTAGTAGTACCCTACTTTGATTTTCGCTGTGTAGCGTTTGAGTTGTTAATGCCTTTGAGCAGCATGGTGCTTCATGGCAATTTTGTGGATTTGGCACTTCGGGATTCGTTGTTGTAACTAAACCCGTGGCTCTTTTGATATTGGCGCTGTTTGGGGGTGAGCTGGAAAAATTATTTACATGAAGCATCGAATGGTGTCGTTTGTGACAATAAACGCAATTAAATTTGCTTTCACAATCTTTAAGCATGTGAGCATGTGATAAGCAGTTTATGCACAGTCTTTTTGACTTTACAAAATTGTTTCGGTCAATGATATTTAATTTTTTAAGTTTTTCGCAAGATTTAAGTTTATGCCCCCTTTTGCATAGTTCGCATGACGTTTGTTTGTATTGTTCGGATGTGAACGTTTGATTTTTAAAGAAGCTTCTATTTAAATTGTTGTTGCTACTGGCTTGGGGTCTGTGGAAGCTTCTATTGAGGTCGTTTTGAATACCTTTCGGTTTGGTTATTTTTTTTGTCTACCCTTTCGGCGATTTCGTACTGGGTAGTGAGAAAATCTTTCATTTGTTGCCACGTTGGGCACTTTTTCCGTGATGAGAGCGATTGCTCCCACAATAATAAAGACTTTTCTGGTAATGCAGCTGTGCATATGTTTACCAGTATAGGGTCCCAGTTGTCTGTGGGAATGTTTTGGATCGATAAAATCGACAAACAATTGGAAACAGTGGATTGAAGTTTGATAAATTCTTCACTGGTTTCCTTTTGAATCTTTGGCAGGTTCATTAAAATTGTTATCTGCTTATCGACCAATATTCGTTCATTCTCGTATCTTGATTTTAAAGCTTCCCAAGCCATATTAAAATTGTCGTCATTTAATGCGAACTGTTTTACTATGACGCCAGCTTGACCTTTCGTTTTGTATCGGAGGTGATATAGTTTTTGTGCATTTGATAATTTAAGGTGGTTTATGTAAACGGCTGTGAACATGTCCCGGAAGGACGGCCATTGTTCATAACCCCCATGAAAAATTTCTGTGTCGCATGCGGACACCTTGAGGTGGATGCCTGAACTTGCCTCGTGACTTTGTACTTGTGGCATCTCTACTCGCGGAAGTGGAGTAGGTGCAATTGCTTTAATTAGTTTCAATTGATCTGTAATCATTGCTTTCGTTTCTTCAAATTGGTCTAAGCAATTTTCATATTTGGCGTAAGCCGAGGATTTGAAATTTTCTGGTAGATCTGAATCATCAGATTCTACGATTGCGTCATATGCGGCTTGGAGACGCGCCCAAAAATTATCTAAATTGTCTTTTTTGATTTCTAATACCGATTCCGAATTGTCTTGAATCGGTGAAGATGAGAATCGAGTGCAGTATCGTATCAAACTGTCACTCTCAGCAATGAATTTTGTATAAGAAATATCTTTACCCCTCTTTACTTTTGTAGCACCTTACTTTGAGCGTGTAGCTTCTGCCGGTGTACATGGGCTTTTTTCGTCTGCAATCATTTTTGGTATTTGTAAATGCTTGGAATTTTTTGATTCTTTTGAATCTGAGTTCATTTAGAAAATATAATTTTTCGAAATAATTATTCTCAGTGTTTACTGATAATAATTATTCTTTGTAATTAAAGACTGAGACCGAAACTCTTTTACGTAAATAAGAGTTTTTTTTTTTTGATTGGAAATGTTGTGCTTTGCTTGTTAACCGCACCTTTTGTTAATAATATTAGAAGTATGTATATGTAAAATTTTTTTTTGTTAATGTCCTTATGTTGTATGTAGGCGCACCCTAATACTTGGACTTGTATGTATTTGTTCTTGAGCTATTAAGTGCTCGCTGAAGAAGTTAATGCACTATTCGGTATATAACCACGCGTTATTTGTGCTTTAATTTTTGTAAGCAATCCTGCTTGCCTTTCGCAAGGGGTATTGCAAGACAGATGCCGATATGGACTTTGAAGCTAGCAGAGTTATTGTTGTAATTCGGCTACATATATTGAATATAAGCATATAAACGTTTTTTCCACGATTATATTGAATTTGCGTAATTTCAATTTACCAACGGTCAAAGAGAATTATTATTTAAATTTATTATTAGAATATTCTCCGAATAATTGTACCCTATGTACGCAGGGTATACCGGCATAAATGGGTTATATGTTGTATTTTGGTATATATGTTTATATGTATGCGTATTTCTTAATTTTCGCGGTACGGAGGTAGAGAGAAAGTAAGTATGAAATTTTTTCCGTTTTCTTATGTACTTCACTTCTTTATACTTTCAGCGTAATTGCTGTAATGCATATTCATATAATTATTATGTAATATGTATATATGTATATATATATATATATATATATCTTTTTTTTTGTATATATATATATATTTTCTTTGTGCATATGTACATATATGTATGTATTATACTAAACTGTTTTTTCTTCCGTGATAGCGGAATTTTCAGTTTTCCCGTAAATTACCGAAATTGCAGCAGTAAATTACCGATTTTGTCTTATATAAAGGGTGATTTTTTAAGAGCTTGATAACTTTTTTAAAAAAAAAAACGCATAAAATTTACAAAATCTCATCGGTTCTTTATTTGAAACGTTAGATTGGTTCATGACATTTACTTTTTGAAGATAATTTCATTTAAATGTTGACCGCGGCTGCGTCTTAGGTGGTCCATTCGGAAAGTCCAATTTTGGGCAACTTTTTCGAGCATTTCGGCCGGAATAGCCCGAATTTCTTCGGAAATGTTGTCTTCCAAAGCTGGAATAGTTGCTGGCTTATTTCTGTAGACTTTAGACTTGACGTAGCCCCACAAAAAATAGTCTAAAGGCGTTAAATCGCATGATCTTGGTGGCCAACTTACGGGTCCATTTCTTGAGATGAATTGTTGTCCGAAGTTTTCCCTCAAAATGGCCATAGAATCGCGAGCTGTGTGGCATGTAGCGCCATCTTGTTGAAACCACATGTCAACCAAGTTCAGTTCTTCCATTTTTGGCAACAAAAAGTTTGTTAGCATCGAACGATAGCGATCGCCATTCACCGTAACGTTGCGTCCAACAGCATCTTTGAAAAAATACGGTCCAATGATTCCACCAGCGTACAAACCACACCAAACAGTGCATTTTTCGGGATGCATGGGCAGTTCTTGAACGGCTTCTGGTTGCTCTTCACCCCAAATGCGGCAATTTTGCTTATTTACGTAGCCATTCAACCAGAAATGAGCCTCATCGCTGAACAAAATTTGTCGATAAACACATTTCGAACCGAACACTGATTTTGGTAATAAAATTCAATGATTTGCAAGCGTTGCTCGTTAGTAAGTCTATTCATGATGAAATGTCAAAGCATACTGAGCATCTTTCTCTTTGACACCATGTCTGAAATCCCACGTGATCTGTCAAATACTAATGCATGAAAATCCTAACCTCAAAAAAATCACCCGTTATATGCATAAAATCGCATTTGAACATGCATACATAGCAACATACATATAATAAGCAGTATCACTACATATTATAAAACAAAGTCACTTTTTCTGTCCTTATGTCCCCTTAAATGTTTAAATCTTGAAAACTAAGCAACTGATTTTGATGCGGTTTTTTTAATAGATAGATTGTCTGAAGAGGAAGGTTTATGTCATTATAATGTGAAGAAATATATAAAGTGGGCGTGGCACTCGGACAAAATGTGGTAAAAAACCATACATTTTTTGTTTACACAGCCATACCTCATAAACGAATCCGCCGATTAAAATGAAACTTACTTGAAGTTAAACTTTGAAATATTTACTTTCGTTCTGCATCAAAAAAAATAGTTGATTCATTTCTTATTTAACCAAAATTGTTTAAACAAGAGCAGCACTTTTTCCAAAAAAACTGTTTGTGTGTTTGTTCGCTGTCAACCGAATGAAACATTTGAAGTTATGTGGGAAGCTCACCCCACCTCATTCGTGCTGAATTAGATCGTATGGTGAAAGAACTCGGTACGTACACATGCATGTAGTACATATGTATGTACGAATCTCTCGCATCATTAAATTTCGGACGTACGTATGTATGTATTTTCAATTCATGTCGTTATTACCGTACTGAATTCCATGTAATTCGGGGGTGTTGTGTTTGAACTCATTTCAAATTTTATTCAAATCGCAATCACAATATTTGTCACATTGGTAAACAGCTGATTCGAATATTGGTTTTGTGTATGTTCGAAAAGACGAAAATCCAATCAGATTCTGTGACACCATTTAAAATCAGAATTGGTTTTCAATTCTGACAGCTAGGCAATTCTGTCTTGGATTTCACAACACCCCTGATTATATGTACATTAAAATTTTTCAGCGAAATAAACCGCTCTGTTCACGTTCAATAATTAAAATACAGTTTTTGAATAGTTTTTATTGATTCGGAGCGCGTTAAATTTGCTATCGATTCCAACGATTACACCCACAATAACATTTTTTGTCATTTACTTTTTACGACAACTAATAGCTTATTTTCGAAGCGATTTTAATCAATACAGCGTTTATCCTTATCCAATTAAATACCTTAAATACATTGTTGATTTAATATGAATATTTTTGAAGATATTACATCAGTAGTTTTCTTATGTTTCTAAATGGTAAGTATTTACATATTTTTTACTGCGGCACATAATAATGTGGCAATTTGTGCATAGTTAATAATACATACATATAGAACTGAGTAAATTTTGTACTGAAATTATAAAGTCATGTCTGGAAGACGTCATCGTCGACATAGGTCGAAGTACAGTGAACGCCAGAAGACTACGTTCAGCAAGAGAAGAAGAATCGTCAACGGAACGTGAGGCTCGCCTTAGTCAGGCTCGGGATGGATATAGAGCTGAGAGAGAGAGAGAATCTTCAGTAGAGCGTGAGGCTCGCCGCACCCGAGATAGGGATAGACATCGAATACAGAGAGCCAGAGAATCATCAGCACGAGTTACGAATCATCACAAAATGGTGTTGAAAGTAGGTTGTCCTGTTATTTTATTAAGAAACCTGAATCCACCTAAACTTTGCAATGGCACGCGTTTGCTGGTAAAATCACTGAAAACTTTCATAATAGAGTGCACAATACTCACAGGATGTGGTACCGGAGAAGATGTATTGATTCCCCGAATCCCTATGATACCATCGGATTCACCATTCCAATTTAAACGGTTACAATTTCCGGTAAAGACATCTTTTGTAATGACCATTAATAAATCGCAGGGTCAAATCTTCACCGTTGCAGGCTTAGATTTGAGCGTTGACTGCGTTGACCAACTGTATGTCGCTCTTTCAAGAGTTATCTCAAGAGAAAACATGTTTTTATTGTCTAATGACAAGAAAGCTGTGAACGTTGTATATAAAGACATTCTGTAATATATTAATTGTTGTTGTAAAAATAAAATAAATATGTAAAAATGCAAAAAAATGTAGGGTATGAATTAAGATATTCCAAAGATAGCAAGGAAATCTTCATGGTATAAAGAAAGGGGAATTGTTTTACTCCAAATTAACGCGTGCGGGCCACGGGCAGTAATAAATAAATCAAAACTATGGGATCGATTTTAATCATTTTTTTAGTGAGTGACATAGGCCTTATATTTTATTTCCGTGCGAAGCCGGGGCGGGTTGCTAGTATAGTTATATGAAAACGATACCACTCACATCGATTTCCTCCAGGGGTTTTGAATACTTATGTATGTATGTGCAGGGCTCTGCGTTGGCGATTCCTACTAATTGCGCTTATTTCCTCCCTCCTGTTCCTGATCTCTTTTGTGTAACTTTTCGCGCCCGCGCCGTTAGTATTTTTGTTGCTTTTGTTTTGTTTTCGCGCCCGCGCGGTTGGTAATTTTGTTGTTTTGTTTCTGTTTTTACGCGCCCGCTCCGTTTTTTGTTTTTTGTTTTTCTTTTATGTGTTATGTTTATAGCCGTTATATACTTTTGGATTTGCACTTATTTTAAATTTGTTTTAGCTTTAATAACTTCTTGTTTCACATGTACCTCACACTTGTATGTATGTATTTTTGTGGTTTATTGTTTAGCTGCCTGTTCGTAGTTCACAAAATTTTGTATGTATTACAATTTGTGGTGACGTATTTATGAAGAACTGAATTCTCACATTTATATTAACCTCACTTAACAGACACTTTGAAGTTTATGTTGAACTACAAACTTCGTTTTTGGATTTGCAGTAATCTAGAACACAATCTCAGGCACAATATGCATTATATATATTGATATATATGTATATATATATATGTAGGTATATATATAGTTATGTATATGTAGTAATATTATTTTTTAATTTTTCACTCAACTGTGTTTACTCATTTTATTATAAGTAAAAATACTTTGAGAATCGATTGTTTGTTTATACTGGGAATAAGCTGGCACACTTGAGCATCGCCCGTAACTGTGAATTTGATTTGTGAAGGGAATATATGTCTAGCGTTTTCCCCCTTAAATGGCAGATAGCAATGAAACGGAACACAATAAAAGTCCAACTTTCGCGATTTATAACTTGTATTATTGACCTCTGCTGATGATCTACAACTGTATTTTTTTTTTTTTTTTCGTATTAATAATTTGGCTGCTGCTGCTTCCGAGTGGGGCTCCTTTGATTTTAACACACGAACATACCAACCGATTGAAGCCGTAAAAATGTGCTTTGCTAATTTCGAGAACTGATTTGTGATATTTCAACTATTTTTACAATTCGAGTTCATACACATAATATTATTTAGCACAAGCCCTAAACTTTTTTGATATTTCTTCACGATTCTCAACGTTCTTTCTTTATACGACTTTCCTTCTCGCACTTTCTTCCTTCTTTCTTCTTTTTTCCACTCTATAATAACTTAATTCCGTTTTTGTTTTTCCGGCACTTTTAATATGTATGTAATGTGTACTTATGTATGTGTTTCACTTCACTTTTATTTGATTTATATCACTTTGTATGAATATTTTTTCTCACTTTATTATTTATTAAACTTTTTTGCTAATTTCCCATAGTGCTTTTCACTAGGGCTCGAAGGACCATATTCACGTCACACACTAGCTCAATACCTTAAACCGTAAAAAGCCTTTTTTTCTTGTTTTCCAACGAAGGAATAAACCGGGAGTATTTATTGAGAAAAATCAGAAATCACAACTTCAATTCAAGGCTTTTGGTTTTTTATGATAAATACAATTTTGGGTTTTTTATGTTAAATACAATTTTGATGCGATTGCTTTATGAAATAAACTGGGGTCGAGCGATGAAACCAATGAGGTCGAGCGATGAAAAATCTTCGGTTGAACGATGAAACCAATGAGGTCGAGCGATGAAAAAACTGCGGTTAAACGATGAAAAAACTGCGGTTGACCGATGAAACCAATGAGGTCGAGCGCGCGTTGTTGCTTGCTTGCGTGACGTCGAAAAAAAGGGCCGGCTCGCCGCCCGTTATTCCTTTTTTAGCTTTTTGGCGTGGGTGCCGGTCAGCTGCTCGATCTGCTATAGCGGTGACATTGTGGATGTTATGTGTGAAAATGTTGTGGAATTTATGTAGGGTTGTATGCGGGTGTAGTACGCTGAAGCTCATTTGGCCAGGTTAGATAAAAGTACACTAATCAAGGAGGACGCTGTAACCTGTGCCATTTATTTCGACAAATTAGTGCACACGTTAATGAATCTCCTACACAGCAAAAAAGCATCCCCATTTGCACAACATAGGGTGAAAGGCTATTTCAAGCGAATCGAATTTCAACATCGTGGTAGTCCTCACGCCCACATTCTACTCTGGCTGGAGAACGCACCGAAGCGTCCATTGGAGGAAGACAGAGAAAGTGCGGTATCATTGATCGACATTTTAATCGCAGTATTCACATCTGAAGCATCAGGAAACATCAAATTGCAGACACATAAACACACATTTATGTGTTATAAAAAAGTAAGAGGTAACCAGCCACAAGAATGTCGATTTGAAGCACCTTTCCTGCCTTCTCGATTCACACAAATACTCGTCCCTATGAAGAAAGAAGACCCAAATTTCGTCAGTTACGCTAGTCATTACAAGAAAATAAGGTCTCAATACGAAATAGCCGATTACAACGACATTGATGATTTCTATCATAGCAACAATATAACTTCGGATGAACAGTACTATAAAATACTTTCTGCGGGAATTAACCGGCCACGGATTTTCTTGAAAAGAACACCAGCGGAAAAATGGCATAATGCATTCAACCCATTCCTATTTAATGTTTTAAAATCGAATATGGATTTGCAGTTCATATTAGACGAATATTCCTGCGCGACGTACGTGGTAGACTATGTTAATAAATCTAACCGAGGGATCAGAAATTTACAGAGACAAATTAATGAAATCACAGAAAATTATCCGGATTTTGGAGTGGTTGAAATCACTAGAAAAATTAGTATCGACTTATTGAACTCAGTAGAGATTTCGAGCCAAGAAGCAGCTTGGTGGCTACTTCGTAAACCAATGTCAGAAGCCTCTAGATCGATAATATTCATCCCAACGTCATGGCCGATAGACCGACAGAGATTGAAAAAAGCACGCAAAGAATTGATGGAGCTGAATGACGAGTCCACAGACATTTGGAGGGATAATGTGTTCGACAAATACGAGCAACGACCGGAGGAATTGAACGATCTAACTCTGGCCCAGTTTTGTGCGCAATACAAATGCAACGCCAATAATGAATACAAGAAATTGACTAAACACCATGTTATAAGATATACAAATTATAATATAACAACCCAATTCGAAGAGTACAAAAGAGAGATGGTTACGCTGCATATTCCCTTCCGCAACGAAGAGACAGAACTACTTTCTGAATCAAAATGCCTTCAAATTTATGCAGACAATGAGAACATTATTCTAGAGCGTCGCAAGGAATTCGAGTCCAACATCAACATTGAAGAAACTATGAGATTATGCGAACTCTTGTATCGTGAGAACGAAAATTGTATGCAAGCAGACAATCTAGATGTTATGGGAGCGGTTGCTCAGCCACTTCCATTCGATGAAATGTACGCAGATCCTAATTCAAACGTGAACGATGATCTCCGCTTAGCAACCTTGAACAGACTACAAGCAATTGCGAAGCGAAGAGAAAATTTAATGCCGAATGCACAATTTTGTGAACTTATGCAAACAACAAATATCGGACAACGATCCATCTTACTGCAGGCTATCCATCATTTAACATCGAAACAACTTCAACCATTGTTAGTATTTCTGACAGATCCCGCTGGATGTGGAAAAACTTTTGTAATTCGGCTCATCATGGAACTTTACAATAAATATGCAACCAACAACGCACACTGTAATGCATATCTCACATGTGCTTCGACAGGAAAAGCTGCGGTGGCAATCGACGGTACCACCATTCATACTCCTTTGTCGTTGTCCATCAGTAAAGATAATGCTTTGAGTGCAGAAGTCTTACACCAATTCCGATCATTGTTTCAACACATTCGCCTGATTATAATCGATGAAGTTAGTATGGTTGAAGCAGAGCTTCTGGAAAGAGTCGACAGGAGATTGAAAATTATAACAGGTAATTCAGATGCACCTTTTGGCGGACTAGACATGATACTAGTTGGGGATTTGAGAGAACTCCCGCCAGTGAAAGCTACTCTAATTTTCAAACAATCGAAACATTACATTGGGTCGCAAACTTGGCGTTCATTCAAACTGCATGAACTCACACAAGTCATGCGTCAAGCAAATGTGGTTTTCTCGACCATTCTAACGCAAATCGGGAATGGGAATCGGTTAAAAGATGAAGAACTTGCGTTAGTAAAATCAAAATGTATGACAGAAGAAGAAGCCAATCAATTATGTCCTCACGGGATTCGACTGCGATATTCAATGCCACGGTCGACAAATATAATCAATTCATCTTGGCAATTCATCCTGAGCAGATCACATCCGCGGCTGTAGACTTCATCTCAGGTTGTGAAAATGATGAACAATTATAGAGCGTACGTAGTGCCCTTGAGAAGAAAACACTACCAGCTGATACCGGTGGACTGCTACAGCGTTTAACACTCGTCATTGGAAAGTATTACATTATAACAGCCAACATCGCAGTTGCTGATGGATTAGCCAACGGTGCTATTGGGAAATTAGATCACGTAGAAAGAAACGACAATGGAGAAGTCGCTCGAGTATGGCTAGTATTTCCAAATTGTGGTAAAACTGGGGTAAAAGCTCGTATGACAGCACGATCATTCATGCTAGCAAATAATATCAATCTTTTGGCCGTGCCAATTGCCCGACGAAACGCAACAATATATCTTAATAGACAGAGGAGTATATCAGCTAAGAGAAACCTCTTTCCACTGGCAACAACTTGTGGGTTGACAATTCGCAAGTCGCAAGGAGGAACTTTCAATGAAATTGTTTACTATTATGAAAAAGCTCAATCTCAACAATTAGTTTATGTTGCACTGTCAAGAGCTGTTGCCATTGAAGGAGTTTACATTATCCCACTGAACAAACAGAAAAAATTTTATCATGGCATTGGAAGCAATGACAGGCCATGTCGCGCTTTGCGAGATGAAATGATAAAATTACGTCAAAATCCAATTATCACCTTAGAAAAAGAATTATTCGAGTTTCTTAGCACAAGAAAATGTTTATCAATAATATCATTCAATTGTCAAAGTCTTCGTGCGCATGTTGATGATTTCTCAGATAGAGTGTTTAAACAGTCAAACATCTTGATGTTATCAGAAACATTTATGAACGAAAACGAGCCTCCTGTATCAGTACCAAATTCTGATTTCGTTGTTAGATTTCAACAAAACTGAAAAAAGAAATTCAGGTGTTGCTATTTATCACAATGAGCAAGACAAATGTCATATTCTCCCTCCTCATTTAGATATAAAGGCTCCGTACGCGAGTGATGCTGATGTGACGATATCAACATCAACAAGAATTGGCGATTTGTGTGCGGTAGAATGCAAAATGAACCCTAGCGATAATCATAGTAAATAGTAAAAAATTGAATTTAATTGCCATTTATATATCACCAAATTCATCGATGAGAGATATAAAATTGTTCATCGGTAAAGCTTTATTACCGTTGTCAACTGCAGGTTCGCAAGCTTTTGCAGATATTATCGGAGAACCAGTAGAGTATAGCGAACAACCGGTACTCCTTGCGGGAGATTTCAATGTAAATTTCTCATTGCCAGAAGCTGACCCATTACTGGCATTCCTCAGAGAGAAATTTTCATTAGAGATCCTACGACAAAAGGAGGTACGACTATTGATGCGGTATTCGCGAGAAATATAGATAAAATAGATGTAAAACATTTCATAGGGGAAGGTGGGGAATGTTGGGCCACGTTTTTATTTCGGTTAAAAAGTCACATAAATTTTTTTTTTGTGAAAATTCCAAAGCATGGATTTGTAGTGCGAGTCGTAACCTTCCTTTTGATAACATTGGTTTGATAAAATTCTACAAAAATTTAAAAGTTATAGCCATTGGCGCAAAAAACCTGATTTTGCGATTTTGAAAAAAGGTAGGGAATGTCGGGCCAGTCTGTAAATCGATTAAAACATGATTGTTACCGATGAAAAACGTTTATTTATCAATGGAAATGAAAGAGAGATTCATAAATAATAAGAAAAATAGGAATTGGTGAAAAAAATTATTCCGACTCGCAGTGGATGCAGGTGTAAGTGTTCGGGTTCGGTCCGGCACATTTCAAGTGAACCCCTCGATCACAAACGATGCAATGGGCCGTGTTTTTGACGATTCTCGTGCTTCGGCATCTTTTTCTTGCAAATCGTGCAAAAATCGAAGTCCTCTTCGATGTCAGTTTCGGTCGGAGACGGGCTTCTCTTCCGTGGCGTCTTCGATTTGCCAAGGCCTTTTTGCTTCTTGGCTGCTGGTTCATCGGCTGCCTTCGTCAATTTTTGCCGCTTTTTTTCGGCCTTGTCACGCAGATCTGCGACAACCTCAGGCGATGTCAAAATCGTTGAGTCCATTGTCTTGCGGCCATGTTTTGATTTCGGCGCAGGTGTGCCCAATTTCAACGGGCCAACCGATTTCAACGCATCACGGAGCTGTGGAGCCGAAACAAGAGACAACGACGATGATGCAGCACCACTTGTTGAAGCTGGGGCACTTGTCGATGCCTCCGACGTTGACACCTCCTCATTCGAAGCAGTCACAATGGCATCACCAGAGGCAAGAACTCGACGTTGATTGTCGGCGTCTTTTTCTTCGTCACCGAACAAATTTTCGCCGCTCAGTTCCGAAGCGACAAAGTCAAATTCAGTGAAAATTTGCGGGTTGAACGGGTAGATGCCAGTTGTTCGGAAGCCGGATTTGATGGTTTTCGGCGTTAACATAACATCGAGGCACTGATCGACAAGGAGCGGCACATGATGCAGATCGAAAGTGACACCAATGTTGGACTTTTTCCATGCATCATGCTTCACGGTCATCATGCCTTTAAATGGTGCAAATACCGCAACATCTAGCGGCTGCATTTTGTGCGTGCATTTCGGCGGAAAAGACAGCAACGTGATGCCATGATCCAACGCCAAATCTATCGCCTCGATCGATAAATGCGAACCGTGGTTGTCCAGCAGCAACATGGTTGGCGAATCGGCATTAGCACCGGTGTGCTTGATGAAATGACGCATGAATTGAGGGAATACGTCAGAGTTCATGTAACCAGAACCGTTCGCAACACCAACAGCGCCATGACTCGCATGAGTCATAAAAATCTCTTTCATGTTGACTCGGGGAAAGAGGAAGAATGGCGGTATAGACTGGCCACTAGCGCTGACGGCCAAAGCCAAAGACACATTGGTGCCTTTTTCGGCAGATGTTGATGAGCCGACCTGCTTTTGTCCTTTGCGCGCGATGGTTTTGACAGGTCTGGTTGGCACGGTCGGGCACTCGGTTTCATCCATGTTCCATATTCGGTGAGGTTCAAACGGCGTCTTACCGAGAACGGATGAAAGGTTGGCAAAGAATGCATCGGCATTCTCTTTGTTGAATCGCTTCGCACGGCTCTGGCTTACTTGCTGTGGTGTTCGCAGTGACAAATTTTTGTGGCGTTTCATGAACGCCAACTGCCAATTCTTACTCGCCTGTTGATTGTCGTTCCATGGATCCGGATACGACGCGCCAACTTTCCGAGCAAATTTATACGCGAGCTTACGAAGCTCCATCAAACTAATTCCATAATTGATGTCGCTGGCCTGGAGAATGTAGCTTATCAGCGCCTTCTCTTGTTCGATGTTGTTTAAATGAGTTAAGCCTCCCCCTACTCTATCCGGGAGAAACTGGCGCACCCTAAGGACGAACTCACATACACCACATCCGATGGCAGCACACACTCACATCACCACACAACACCAACACAACTCACCACACATGTACCCACTCAACAAAAAGGATGGACATCGGGATGGAAGGCTCACTTCGTCACAAACAAATCGATCATCAACATTCGTTCCCTGTTATACATTTAGCTGCGTCGACGCATAATTCTATTGGACTTTTTCTAGACTTCGTCTCAACCCGGTTCCTGTGAGCAGCTTTCGTTCATTATATAAAATTCAACAACAATTTCGCACTACGGTTTTTTAAAACATCACGGCTCCTGATAGAGATACATTTAAAATTGTATTGTATTCTAAGTGTATTAAAAATTATAAAGAAAATTAAAACTAACTAACTTGTACACGAAATCACTCGCGCATGTTCATTTGTATGCTTAATCGCGGGTGTAAGTGAATTGTGCATATCCTTGTAAATTGGGGAGTTTGTTCATGGTCCTTCGAGCCTCTTAGACAGGCACTATAAATTGACAGCCACAAGTCGAATCACAAAAATAAAACAAGACAAAATCCAGTTCAGTGCGGTGAACTGCAGTTGCGAACAAAAAATATATAAAATAAACAAAAAAAAAGCAACTAAGCTAAATGAGCGCAAGGCGCTAAGATTAAAAAACAAAAAGTGTAGTGCCCCAAACAAAAAAGAAAAAAAACAATAAAACATATTTATACAAACAGGAAAAAAAGTGCAGTGGAGCGAAAAGTACAAAGGTGAAGTGACAAAAATAATAAAAAAAATAGCAAATAGAAAAAATAAATAAAGTGGAACGGCTCCCAAAAAAAAATATGCATACACAAATGTACATATATGTACATGTACATATAATCTGCAAAAACCAAAAAAGAGGTGACAATTAGTTACCATTACAAAAATATAAACAACAAGAGAAAAATTAATTGCGTTCCAAAAAACAAAAACAAACGGTGCCCGAAACTCCCAAACTAAAAATACAAAACATTAATCAAAAACAAACACTATTCGGGCGCGAAACCTAGAAACAAACAAAAATGAAGAAAAAGTAATAATCGGGCGCGGGCTAAACTTACCTACATAAATGCAACAACACGCACAAGGAGCCAAGCAGCAAGCAGATGGATACATAAGCACAGGAATTGGAACAAAACGAACAGGCATACTATACAAAACGTTTTACCCTACAAAACTAAAGTTAGCGTATTCTGTTCATCTACTATATCTTTATTATGCTTATTGGTGTTTAAAATTGGTAGTTTATATGCACAATTAACGATGAAAAACCATTCCGTTTGTTAGCAAATACGATTAACGAACATTTCGGGTTTAATTTTCGGGAAAACCCTGAAACCGTCTGGCATTATATATATTGACATACATATATACTTAAATAAATAATAACTTTTTGCCTATTTATGCTTAGCAATAACTCTTCTGTTGAAAAAAACAGTAAGCAGGGCCCCACATCGTTCACAGGACATATTGGTGTTTTATTATTTAAGATTCTCCCGATACAAGTTGAATTATTGGTGCTTTCGAAGTCATTTGACCTCTTGCAGTAATACACATTCTCAATTTTTGGGCAAATCTCTGTTAAGTACTGGAGCTCGTGGTTATTGCAACTTACGTATGGTTTTGTTTTAATTACTTTCGTATTATTCATAGGAAGAGGAATGAGATGGAAAAGCGAATTCGTACTTTTAGCCAAATTTGGAAGTTTTATATTAAAAATTAGGTTGCTATTATTATAATATGCTTGGAGTTCCAGAAGTTCGTAAAGGTGTCCGTCCGAAACTAAGTCAATATTCTGGGACTTAAAATGGTGTCTTATTTCATCCAATTCATCTGGATGAAGAATAAGCTTTGATACTATACCAAGTTTTGCGAGCATTACAGCTTCTATTACGTCAGAGATATGGTTCAATAATAAATCTATATTATAATCAAGCTGATTCATGTATTGGATTTCTAATAGCGCATTGTCTTCTTTTAGAATATGATTAGTTGTTTTTGTTGAGAGTTTTTCTAAAAATTTTGTAATGCTTTCCTGATTGCTATTCATATGCTCTGTCAAATTTTTAAATCTCTGTATCATTTGTATATTCAAACTTTTTTGATTTTCCTCTATTATTTTTGAATTTAATGTTGTGTCCTGTAGTTCTTGAATTTGTTTATTTATAGTCATAGCGTCATTTGCGTCCATGTTCTCAGTTACATATTTTATTACAGAGCCTAAGCCGTTGAATAGTCCCCGTTTTGTACGTTTATATGGATGTAGTGTCTGTAGTTTGTTTTCGAGTCCCTTAAGTTTCATCTTACAAATTTTAGCAGCATCTTTTAGAAGGCTATTTTTTTCAAATTTGTCTACGATAGTAATTAATTTTGAAGTTTGCGAATTATAATTGTCCAAGTCTATTATATGAATGAAATTGAAATAACTTTCAATCGTTCTCGCGTGTCCAATCTTCAGGGCTATCATATTCTGGTCTTCGTCAAAGTTTTGTATTTCCAAGACTTGTCCATAAGCAAAGGCTATTCTAAAGGTAAATAATTGTTTATTATTTTCGTGGTCTCAGTTTAATTTTTGATTTGTATAATTTTTTGTCTTTAGTAGTTTGTAAAGTAACGTCATTATCTTTTAATACTTTATGTTTTGAGAATCGTGCAGTTATTTTGTTTCTCCTACATTCTTTTCTATATATATCCTCTTCTTTGTTCCTACGCTCTGGAGGTTTCCTAGATTTATTAAGACGACTAATATTTTTTAATTTAGCTTTCATAACTTTTTCTTTAACTATGGGGTATAGTTTTTCTTTAAATTCATTTAACTTAACTAAAAATTCGTGTTTGTTGTCGTGTTTTATGTCTCTTGAGAAGTTATACGGTCTTCCAAAGAATAACTCATATGGTGTAAATTTTGTAGATGAATGGATTGTATTATTGTAAGTTATGAACGTCTCATCTAATATCTCTTCGTGATCTAATTCTAATTTCTTGGATTTTCTGGTTGTCATTATAATTCTGTATATTTCAGTTAGGGTTGAATGAAGTCGTTCTACTGGGGAGTTGCTACTGGATTGTTGAAATGAAGTGAAGTGAAGTATAATTTCATATTGTCTACAAAAATCTTTAAAAATGTTAGATGTAAATTCGGTACCCTGATCACAAACAATTTTCTTAGGTATTCCCGCAAGATTCATAAATGTTTTTAAAGCTTTAAGCACACAAACGCTTGTTCTTGAAGGTAATGTATAGCCTGTCGCATATTTAGAAAATTTATCGATGATGGTCAAAATACATTTACTATTTATAGTATATATGTCAATGTGCAAAATTTGAAGAGGTTCGTTTGGTGTTTTTGTAACTTTGAATTCTAATTTTGGTGGATGTCTGTCATATTTGAGTGTATTGCAAATTTCACAATTATTTAAAGTTTTATTTATTATAGATTGCATAAGGGGAAAATAATATTGTCTCTTTAAGTATTCATAAATTTCGGTAATTCCTCTATGGTTCCTATTTTCATGACAGGTACGAATTAGTTCAACTTGCTTATCATTGTCAGTTACATCTGATAGGATTTTAGTGCATCGGACAATACGAAATTGTTTTCCATTTGAAAAGTATTTTGAGTATATCAGTTGAATAGTTCTGAAGGTTGGTTCATCGGAGAAAATGGCAGTTAGTTTGCCTGAGGGTATAAATTTTTTGAAAATCTGAACTATTGTGTCTTGAGAAAATTCTTTTTCTCTTATAGTTCTACGTTGTTTGTTTCTAAAGATGGTTTCAACAGTCATACTGGGTTTTTTGTCAGATTTTTCTAATAAAAGTTGCAAGTTGAATTCATTTAAAGGTTTTTCTGAAATTGGTATGCCATCATTCACATTTTCTTTACATGAATGTATTGCAGACAGTTCTTCCGAATCACACAAATTTATATCAGCGGTTTTATCATGGTCTAATTTTATTCTGCTTAATGCATCTGCGTTACTGTTCAATTTTCCTTTTTTGTATACGATCTCGTAGTCATACTCTTCCAACTTCAGGCGCCATCTCACCAATTTCGAATTGGGCTCCTTGAGACTCATTAGCCATGTAAGTGGTCTGTGGTCAGTAATTATTTTAAATTTACGACCGAAGAGATATGGGCGGAAATATTTGGTTAAAAGCTCTTTCTCAATAGTGGAATAGTTAATCTCACTCTCAGAAAGAGTCCTACTTGCGTAGCAAATAGGTTTGTCACTACCTATGTGACCTTGAGAAAGGACTGCTCCAAGCGCAATATTACTTGCGTCTGTTGTGAGTAAAAATGGCTTTGTGAAATCAGGGTATTGCAGTATTGGATCGTTCATTAAAATGTTCTTGCATGTTTCGAAAGCTTCTAGGTATATCGCGTTTAGTGTTATGCTTCTGCCCTTTTTTAAGCATTCTGTCATTGGTTTTGCAAGTCTTGCCAGGTTCGGTATAAACTTCCTATAATAACTAAGTAGGCCTATGAACGATTTTATTTCACGATTAGTTCGTGGTATTGGAAATTTCTGGATGGCTTCTATTTTTGTCGGATCCGGTTTTATGCCTTCCGTCGTGACTACATGTCCTAAAAAAGCAATTTCTTTTCGCATAAACTCTGATTTGTCCATCTGGACTTTAAAATTTGAACATCTTAACTTTAGAAAGACTTTTTCTAGATTCTCAATATGTTCCTGGAGGGACGTCGAAAATATAATAATGTCATCTAAATACACTAGACAGATTTTTCCAACTAAATCATTTAGGACATTATCCATGACCCTCTGGAAAGTTGAGGGTGCGTTTTTTAAGCCAAAAGGCATTCTTACGTATTCGTAGTAACCCCCTTCCACAGTAAAGGCTGTTTTTGATATGTCCCGTGGATCCATTTCAATTTGATGGAAGCCACTTGCTAAGTCCTAAGTCGAAAAGTAAAGGCATTTGCCCAGTTTATCCAAGATCTCAGATATGTTCGGGAGTGGGTACCTGTCCGAGACGGTTTTCTCGTTCAACTTCCTATAGTCAATGACCAGTCTCCATTTCGTTTTCCCCGATGCGTCCTTCTTTTTTGGAACAATCCATACTGGAGAGCTCCATGGGGAAAAGCTCGGTTTAATAATCCCTTGCTCCAACATCTCTGATATCTGTCTTCGAACTTCCTCTTTGTGAACGAAAGGATACCTGTAAGACCTAGTATGAATAGGAATATCGTCCGTCGTCCTAATTCTGTGTTTTATTTCATTTGCAAACGTCAACTTTTCATCCTCTCTATAAAAGATATCACTATATTTAGTACATAGTTTCAAAAGTTTATGCTTTTCTTCGCCATTCAGATGTTCCATTCGGAGTAAGTCAGATAAATTTGCAATTCTTTCACTGTTTGATTTGCAATGCATATTAAAGTTATTAAGTTCGACGAAGTTTTCTGAATCATACGGACTTGTTTTCAGGGGTTGCTCTAAGAAAATTGTTTGGTCATTCCCCGTGGGATTAACTACTTCTATTGTACTAAACCAGTCTTTCGCAAAATATATGCCTGGAGAAATAATTAAGCCGTTGTCCAAAGTTATTGTATTTATCATAATATCTCCTTCCTTAGAATCAACTGGCAGTTTTACAATTTGTTTCGAATTTGCCTCTATTGTGAATTTATCAGAGGAAAAATTTGGTTTCATTTTAAGAGGTATTGTAATATTATTTGTAATTAGTATTTTATTTTCAAGATCAATTTTAGCTTTCATTTTTGTCAGAAAATCTAAGCCTAACAGTCCGTCAAAATAATCATGGAATTTAAAAACTAAGAATGTAAGAGTTCCTGTTTTCCTAATTTCTTTGAAAATTGGTAATGTTACTTGCTTGTCAATTATATATTTATGTAAGATGGTAGATATAGTTATTGGAGTACATTTCTTGATATCTAAGGGATTTATAAATTCCGGGTTTATAAATGAAGAAGAAGCTCCGGTATCTATTAGGAATCTTAATTGTCTGCCAAATGGAGAACTTATACTGATATAGGGTAAAATACTACCATGTTTATTGCAGTCTATATATCCTGTTTGTTTCTTGAGGCTAACTGTAAAAAATCCTGATTATCGTCAATATTGTAATTTTCATATTGGTCCAGGTTTATCTTGTTAGCGTGGTCAAGACATGGGACAGAGCTTTCATTTCGAAGACTTCTAAATTCGTTAATATTATTCATTTCATTCCTATTTGTTATCCTACTAAATTGAGTGCTTGGGCTAGTTTTAAATTTGTTTGTACCCTTTTCAAATTTTGAAAATCCACTACCGGTATCCATAGGTTCTGGTGAAGGCTGTGATTGCCTCCAATTTGTTTGTCTCGAAAAATTATCGAAGCGTTGGCTGGGTTTAAAATTTTAAAAATTCTCGCGATGTACTTGGGAATTTTGGAGTAACAAATTACGATTCTGATTGTTTGAATTTGGCTCAAAGTTATTGTTATTAACATAGTAAGGTCTGGTTGAAAAATTAGAATATCTTTTAGGTTGGTAATAATTTTCTTGTCTTGGTGCATTATTTACAAAATTTTGTGGATATTTAGGATATGGATTATATTGGTAATTTGGTCTCCATTGAGGATATTTGGGTTTATTCAAATTGGACCTAATATAATGAATATTCTGTTCTCTGATGCAGTAGTCAAGGGCAATCGGCAATGATTCTGGTCTCATTGCTCTAATCGTAGATCCCATAGGTTCCCGTAAACCTGACAAAAATGAGTTTAGGCACATTTCAGAAAATAGATTTCTCTTTGCATTAATTACATTAGTGTCGGACTCATGGATAGATAAATTATTAGACAAAGCTGATTGAATTTCCATTATTTCGCTGTAATATTTTTCAATCGGTTTGCCGTATTGTTTTAAACAATGAAGATCTCTAATTAGGGATGTTTCTGTCCTTTTATCTGAATAATGCGATATCAAGTTTCCTCTGATCTCATCCCAATTGAGGGATGTGCCATACATGTTCAAGACTTCATTGGCTTGACCATCTATTTTATTTCTTATGGCCCTCAAGAGGATTAGTCCATGAGGAGTGTTATCTGCTCCCCTAATGTGAAGGAGTATTTCTTCCACATTACTAATGAATTCGTGGAGCAATCTTGGATTACCATCAAATTTGGGTAGGTCCTTGATTGCATCTGGAATCCTAAGTGAGCTAAAAATGTTGATATTATTCATGTTGTTACTACTACTTGTCGTTTGAGTCCCTGATATACTTGGAACTTCTGTATTTGAAAGCATATTAAAATTTAATGTACTGTCCTCGGATATAACGGGTAGGCTTCTTGACTTAAAAATCTTAAAACTTTTAGGATATGGAAAATTTCTAGATTTATTACTCATCAAAAATAATAACTTGTTTTATGTACGTAGGATAATTTGGTTCCGATTGATTGATAGGAATTTGGAATCAAATAATGCCTACACAAAAATAATATGTAATTAATTTTTTTTTTTTTTTTTACTTTTTCCACTTTTTCACTTTTCCACTTCGTCCTTTTCCTTTTTAATTTTATTGATTTTGGCAAGAAAATATAACTATTTTCTTTTAAATTGTAAAGATTATATATATATATATTTTTCTTTTTTTTTTTTGATATTTCCAATCTTCCTTTGGAATTAATATATTTTTAGTTAAAATTTTCCTAATTTTATCTACTTTCACAATATATTTATGTACATACGAGTATGTTAACTTTACTTAACTTTTCTTAATTTTCTTAATTTTTTTTTTTTTTTTTTTTGATCTTTCCAATCTTTCTTTTGAATTAATATATTTTTATTTCAAATTTTCTAATTTCGTCTACTTTCGCAATATATATATATATATATGTAATTCAATAACCGCTCATTTACTTACAGAGCCCCTATGAGAATTGTATGCATGAGGGGTGTAGGTCCTTTTTTCCACCGGTTCACTTATGTATCTCCTTGTAGCCTTATACCAATGTTCTCTTGGTATTTGTTTTGCGTCCGATATTCCCTCGGATTTAGAACAGGCGGCCCCTTATGTGGTCCAAGGATTCACAAAGTTTTATTTCGATAGCACTTTTAGACTTTCGACTCGAACCGTATCCTACCGACTGCGCCAGTTATGTTAGTTACGTTGCTCAAACTTTCTTTCGTTCAATAAAACACCTTATTCCTTCGAAGGTTACACCAATAATGAATTTTTATTCTTAAACCAATTTTACATCAAGTCAAACAAGTAAAATAAATTTGATGAGTCAGTAAAAATAAAAGTTGATAACAGGAAGTAAGCATTAATTACAATTTTTGCAAGTAAGTATTAATTACAATTTTTGCAATGTTTTAAATAATAAAATAAATTTAATGATACATATGTTCTTATTATTTTATTGGTGTCTTATGAAGTCAAGCAAATAAATTTGATGAGTCAGTAAAATAAAAACAATAGTGAGTGCACAAAAGTTGATAACAGGAAGTAAGTATTATTTACAGTTGTTGTATTGTTTTAAATAATAAAATAAACTTAATGATATGTTCTTATATTTATTGGTGTCTTCTTGGTTTTGGTGGGGGTTGATGTGACGATATAACTCGTTCGTTATATGTCAGGCTTGAGTTGGCAAGCCGACCGTTCGCACGAAGCACACCCTTTGTATCCAGAAATGGATTTAGTACTAAGAGTGAGCTCCATTTATTAATCGGCTTCGATTCTCTTGGTAGTGACATCTCGCTACTGAAATGGCGCGATTGGGTGTAAGTGATGAGAGCGACCTTTGCCTTTTGTAGGTCTAGGTGCAACAAAGTATCACCTTGGGAATACACTGAGGGTTCTCCCTTGACTTTAATCTTGAGTCGTTCTATGAATTTGATCATGTAAGCGATTACCCTGAGTGCTCGGGTGTATGATGAAAATCGCTCCAGGATGTCGTCGTCATCCAATGTTGTGTGAAAGGAGTCGATCTTTCGACTTTCTGGGGCAATAATGTTGCGCATGGGCGATTGTGGCCAAGAATCGGGAGATTCTGTTAACCATCGGGGGCCATTCCACCAGAGGGTGGTGGTGGCAAGGTGCAGAGGTTTGCACCCTCTTGTACCTAGGTCAGCAGGATTGTCAGCACTGGCTACGTGTCGCCAAGTGGCTGATCCCACTAGGTCAAGAATTTGAGACGTTCGATTGGAGATATACGTCTTCCATGCATGTGGTGGATTTTCCAACCAGGCTAATACGATCTCGGAATCGGAGTAGACTTATGGTTTTTAGAGGCGCCACCTTTGCTTTTGCAACTAGTAAGTGGCTTGTGGTCGCCTTGTCACTTTGTGTGCGAACATATATAGTGGCGCAATACGCCTTTTCAGAGGCGTCACAAAAGCCGTGTAGTTCGACTTTGTGCTCTGGGATATAATTTACCCATCTTGGGATTTGTATTTGTGTAATATCTTTTAGATTGCTCGCGAACTGGGACCACTTTTCTAAACGAAGTGGTTTTACTTGCTCGTCCCAGTCGGTACCATCTAGCCATAATTCTTGTATCAGGATTTTGGCTTGTATCATAATTGGCGATAGCCATCCTGCGGGGTCAAAAAGTTTTGCCACAGAGGAGAGAATTTGGCGTTTTATAATGGCGGATAGTGCGGATATGGACTCAGTCGTGTATGAGAACTGGTCCGATATCGCATTCCATTGGATGCCCAGAGTTTTTGTTGTACCTTAATTTTCGAAAATAAGGAAATTAGTGTCCAACAAATTTTCTTTTGGTATATTTTTTAATATATTTGGGTGATTTGCCGTAATATTTTTTAATGGCCCTGCGGATTTGAGGGCTTGGATTATTTGTGATAATGATTCGTATGCTTGTGGAAGACTGTGACTTCAAGACAGAATATCGTCTACATACGTTTGTGTTTTTAACACTTGTGCTGCCAGAGGAAATTCCGACTTTGTGTCTTCTGCCAGTTCGTGGAATGTACGAATGGCTAGATACGGGGCACAGTTTACGCCAAAGGTAACTGTTTTTAGCTTAAAGTCGCTTAGTGGACTATTGGGGATTTTCGGAAAATAATTCTCTGAAAATCTTGATTATCTTTATGTACGACTATTTGCCGATACATTTTTTCGACAACCCCATTGAATACGTATTTGTATATACGCCAATTTAATATGAGGAGCATTAAGTTGGAGTGTGGGTCCCGTAAACAGAATATCATTTAAGGAATTACCCGAGCTAGAACTCCTTGAGGCATTGAAGACAACTCTGACTTTTGTTGTTTTTTTGTCAGGCTTTACTACTGCATGATGTGGCAAGTAGAATGAATAATATTTGCCTTTTATGATTTTTTCACATGGGCTTACTTCCTCCATGTGATCTAAATGAAGGTATTCTTCTAAGACACCATCATAATCTTGTTTCAGCTCACCTTTTCTAAGTAGGTTTTTTTCCATACTTAGAAACCGCTGTATTGCAGAGGTGCGAGAGTGACCTAAGGCGAGTGTATCTGGAAATTGTTGCTTAAGTGGTAGTCGTACGACGTACCGACCGTTTTCTGATCTAGTAGATCCGGGGTTCTGACTGATATGGGGGGGAGTTCTTCTAATTCCCAAAATTTTCTCAATTGTGAATTGAGGTACTCGTTTGAGACTTCCTCAACTTGAGTTGTCAATGTTGTAACTGGTTCCGCAACTAGTCCACTTAGGACCCATCCGTAAATGGTATTTTGCGCCAGTAGTGTATTTGTGACTTTCTCAATACCTTCGAGAATAATTTGTGGTATGAGATCGCTGCCTAATAGAAGGTCTATTTGAGCGGGGGTGTTGCAGTTGGGATCTGCTAACTTAAGGTGTGAAACCTTTTCCCAATGCTTGCTATTTATATGATAGCTTGGCAACATATTGGTTAATTGCGGTAAGACTATAGCTTCTGCTTGTATTCTTATATCCGCTTGGGGGGAAAATAGGGTAATGGGGCAGAGTTTATTAGAGTTTTGAACTACTCTTCCGCCCATTCCCGTAATTTCAAAGTTGGCTTGTCTTGTTGGCAGATTTAGCCTATTTTGTGCCCTAGATGCTATGAAAGATCGTTGTGATCCTTGGTCTATTAGGGCTCTGACCTTAAACAGTTCTCCTCGATGTTCGATGGAGACGACTGCTGTGGGTAGTAGTACCCTACTTTGATTTTCGCTGTGTAGCGTTTGATTTGTTAATGCCTTTGAGCAGCATGGTGCTTCATGGCAATTTTGTGGATTTGGCACTTCGGGATTCGTTGTTGTAACTAAACCCGTGGCTCTTTTGATATTGGCGCTGTTTGGGGGTGAGCTGGAAAAATTATTTACATGAAGCATCGAATGGTGTCGTTTGTGACAATAAACGCAATTAAATTTGCTTTCACAATCTTTAAGCATGTGAGCATGTGATAAGCAGTTTATGCACAGTCTTTTTGACTTTACAAAATTGTTTCGGTCAATGATATTTAATTTTTTAAGTTTTTCGCAAGATTTAAGTTTATGCCCCCTTTTGCATAGTTCGCATGACGTTTGTTTGTATTGTTCGGATGTGAACGTTTGATTTTTAAAGAAGCTTCTATTTAAATTGTTGTTGCTACTGGCTTGGGGTCTGTGGAAGCTTCTATTGAGGTCGTTTTGAATACCTTTCGGTTTGGTTATTTTTTTTGTCTACCCTTTCGGCGATTTCGTACTGGGTAGTGAGAAAATCTTTCATTTGTTGCCACGTTGGGCACTTTTTCCGTGATGAGAGCGATTGCTCCCACAATAATAAAGACTTTTCTGGTAATGCAGCTGTGCATATGTTTACCAGTATAGGGTCCCAGTTGTCTGTGGGAATGTTTTGGATCGATAAAATCGACAAACAATTGGAAACAGTGGATTGAAGTTTGATAAATTCTTCACTGGTTTCCTTTTGAATCTTTGGCAGGTTCATTAAAATTGTTATCTGCTTATCGACCAATATTCGTTCATTCTCGTATCTTGATTTTAAAGCTTCCCAAGCCATATTAAAATTGTCGTCATTTAATGCGAACTGTTTTACTATGACGCCAGCTTGACCTTTCGTTTTGTATCGGAGGTGATATAGTTTTTGTGCATTTGATAATTTAAGGTGGTTTATGTAAACGGCTGTGAACATGTCCCGGAAGGACGGCCATTGTTCATAACCCCCATGAAAAATTTCTGTGTCGCATGCGGACACCTTGAGGTGGATGCCTGAACTTGCCTCGTGACTTTGTACTTGTGGCATCTCTACTCGCGGAAGTGGAGTAGGTGCAATTGCTTTAATTAGTTTCAATTGATCTGTAATCATTGCTTTCGTTTCTTCAAATTGGTCTAAGCAATTTTCATATTTGGCGTAAGCCGAGGATTTGAAATTTTCTGGTAGATCTGAATCATCAGATTCTACGATTGCGTCATATGCGGCTTGGAGACGCGCCCAAAAATTATCTAAATTGTCTTTTTTGATTTCTAATACCGATTCCGAATTGTCTTGAATCGGTGAAGATGAGAATCGAGTGCAGTATCGTATCAAACTGTCACTCTCAGCAATGAATTTTGTATAAGAAATATCTTTACCCCTCTTTACTTTTGTAGCACCTTACTTTGAGCGTGTAGCTTCTGCCGGTGTACATGGGCTTTTTTCGTCTGCAATCATTTTTGGTATTTGTAAATGCTTGGAATTTTTTGATTCTTTTGAATCTGAGTTCATTTAGAAAATATAATTTTTCGAAATAATTATTCTCAGTGTTTACTGATAATAATTATTCTTTGTAATTAAAGACTGAGACCGAAACTCTTTTACGTAAATAAGAGTTTTTTTTTTTTGATTGGAAATGTTGTGCTTTGCTTGTTAACCGCACCTTTTGTTAATAATATTAGAAGTATGTATATGTAAAATTTTTTTTTGTTAATGTCCTTATGTTGTATGTAGGCGCACCCTAATACTTGGACTTGTATGTATTTGTTCTTGAGCTATTAAGTGCTCGCTGAAGAAGTTAATGCACTATTCGGTATATAACCACGCGTTATTTGTGCTTTAATTTTTGTAAGCAATCCTGCTTGCCTTTTGCAAGGGCTATTGCAAGACAGATGCCGATATGGACTTTGAAGCTAGCAGAGTTATTGTTGTAATTCGGCTACATATATTGAATATAAGCATATAAACGTTTTTTCCACGATTATATTGAATTTGCGTAATTTCAATTTACCAACGGTCAAAGAGAATTATTATTTAAATTTATTATTAGAATATTCTCCGAATAATTGTACCCTATGTACGCAGGGTATACCGGCATAAATGGGTTATATGTTGTATTTTGGTATATATGTTTATATGTATGCGTATTTCTTAATTTTCGCGGTACGGAGGTAGAGAGAAAGTAAGTATGAAATTTTTTCCGTTTTCTTATGTACTTCACTTCTTTATACTTTCAGCGTAATTGCTGTAATGCATATTCATATAATTATTATGTAATATGTATATATGTATATATATATATATATATCTTTTTTTTTTGTATATATATATATATTTTCTTTGTGCATATGTACATATATGTATGTATTATACTAAACTGTTTTTTCTTCCGTGATAGCGGAATTTTCAGTTTTCCCGTAAATTACCGAAATTGCAGCAGTAAATTACCGATTTTGTCTTATATATATGCATAAAATCGCATTTGAACATGCATACATAGCAACATACATATAATAAGCAGTATATAGTTATATGAAAACGATACCACTCACATCGATTTCCTCCAGGGGTTTTGAATACTTATGTATGTATGTGCAGGGCTCTGCGTTGGCGATTCCCACTAATTGCGCTTATTTCCTCCCTCCTGTTCCTGTTCTCTTTTGTGTAACTTTTCGCGCCCGCGCCGTTAGTATTTTTGTTGCTTTGGTTTTGTTTTCGCGCCCGCGCGGTTGGTAATTTTGTTGTTTTGTTTCTGTTTTTACGCGCCCGCTCCGTTTTTTGTTTTTTGTTTTTCTTTTATGTGTTATGTGTTATGTTTATAGCCGTTATATACTTTTGGATTTGCACTTATTTTAAATTTGTTTTAGCTTTAATAACTTCTTGTTTCACATGTACCTCACACTTGTATGTATGTATTTTTGTGGTTTATTGTTTAGCTGCCTGTTCGTAGTTCACAAAATTTTGTATGTATTACAATTTGTGGTGACGTATTTATGAAGAACTGAATTCTCACATTTATATTAACCTCACTTAACAGACACTTTGAAGTTTATGTTGAACTACAAACTTCGTTTTTGGATTTGCAGTAATCTAGAACACAATCTCAGGCACAATATGCATTATATATATTGATATATATGTATATATATATATTTGTAGGTATATATATAGTTATGTATATGTAGTAATATTATTTTTTTAATTTTTCACTCAACTGTGTTTACTCATTTTATTATAAGTAAAAATACTTTGAGAATCGATTGTTTGTTTATACTGGGAATAAGCTGGCACACTTGAGCATCGCCCGTAACTGTGAATTTGATTTGTGAAGGGAATATATGTCTAGCGTTTTCCCCCTTAAATGGCAGATAGCAATGAAACGGAACACAATAAAAGTCCAACTTTCGCGATTTATAACTTGTATTATTGACCTCTGCTGATGATCTACAACTGTATTTTTTTTTTTTTTTTCGTATTAATAATTTGGCTGCTGCTGCTTCCGAGTGGGGCTCCTTTGATTTTAACACACGAACATACCAACCGATTGAAGCCGTAAAAATGTGCTTTGCTAATTTCGAGAACTGATTTGTGATATTTCAACTATTTTTACAATTCGAGTTCATACACATAATATTATTTAGCACAAGCCCTAAACTTTTTTGATATTTCTTCACGATTCTCAACGTTCTTTCTTTATACGACTTTCCTTCTCGCACTTTCTTCCTTCTTTCTTCTTTTTTCCACTCTATAATAACTTAATTCCGTTTTTGTTTTTCCGGCACTTTTAATATGTATGTAATGTGTACTTATGTATGTGTTTCACTTCACTTTTATTTGATTTATATCACTTTGTATGAATATTTTTTCTCACTTTATTATTTATTAAACTTTTTTGCTAATTTCCCATAGTGCTTTTCACTAGGGCTCGAAGGACCATATTCACGTCACACACTATCTCAATACCTTAAACCGTAAAAAGCCTTTTTTTCTTGTTTTCCAACGAAGGAATAAACCGGGAGTATTTATTGAGAAAAATCAGAAATCACAACTTCAATTCAAGGCTTTTGGTTTTTTATGATAAATACAATTTTGGGTTTTTTATGTTAAATACAATTTTGATGCGATTGCTTTATGAAATAAACTGGGGTCGAGCGATGAAACCAATGAGGTCGAGCGATGAAAAACCTGCGGTCGAACGATGAAAAATCTTCGGTTGAACGATGAAACCAATGAGGTCGAGCGATGAAAAAACTGCGGTTAAACGATGAAAAAACTGCGGTTGACCGATGAAACCAATGAGGTCGAGCGCGCGTTGTTGCTTGCTTGCGTGACGTCGAAAAAAAGGGCCGGCTCGCCGCCCGTTATTCCTTTTTTAGCTTTTTGGCGTGGGTGCCGGTCAGCTGCTCGATCTGCTATAGCGGTGACATTGTGGATGTTATGTGTGAAAATGTTGTGGAATTTATGTAGGGTTGTATGCGGGTGTAGTACGCTGAAGCTCATTTGGCCAGGTTGGATAAAAGTACACTAATCAAGGAGGACGCTGTAACCTGTGCCATTTATTTCGACAAATTAGTGCACACGTTAATGAATCTCCTACACAGCAAAAAAGCATCCCCATTTGCACAACATAGGGTGAAAGGCTATTTCAAGCGAATCGAATTTCAACATCGTGGTAGTCCTCACGCCCACATTCTACTCTGGCTGGAGAACGCACCGAAGCGTCCATTGGAGGAAGACAGAGAAAGTGCGGTATCATTGATCGACATTTTAATCGCAGTATTCACATCTGAAGCATCAGGAAACATCAAATTGCCGACACATAAACACACATTTACGTGTTATAAAAAAGTAAGAGGTAACCAGCCACAAGAATGTCGATTTGAAGCACCTTTCCTGCCTTCTCGATTCACACAAATACTCGTCCCTATGAAGAAAGAAGACCCAAATTTCGTCAGTTACGCTAGTCATTACAAGAAAATAAGGTCTCAATACGAAATAGCCGATTACAACGACATTGATGATTTCTATCATAGCAACAATATAACTTCGGATGAACAGTACCATAAAATACTTTCTGCGGGAATTAACCGGCCACGGATTTTCTTGAAAAGAACACCAGCGGAAAAATGGCATAATGCATTCAACCCATTCCTATTTAATGTTTTAAAATCGAATATGGATTTGCAGTTCATATTAGACGAATATTCCTGCGCGACGTACGTGGTAGGCTATGTTAATAAATCTAACCGAGGGATCAGAAATTTACAGAGACAAATTAATGAAATCACAGAAAATTATCCGGATTTTGGAGTGGTTGAAATCACTAGAAAAATTAGTATCGACTTATTGAACTCAGTAGAGATTTCGAGCCAAGAAGCAGCTTGGTGGCTACTTCGTAAACCAATGTCAGAAGCCTCTAGATCGATAATATTCATCCCAACGTCATGGCCGATAGACCGACAGAGATTGAAAAAAGCACGCAAAGAATTGATGGAGCTGAATGACGAGTCCACAGACATTTGGAGGGATAATGTGTTCGACAAATACGAGCAACGACCGGAGGAATTGAACGATCTAACTCTGGCCCAGTTTTGTGCGCAATACAAATGCAACGCCAATAATGAATACAAGAAATTGACTAAACACCATGTTATAAGATATACAAATTATAATATAACAACCCAATTCGAAGAGTACAAAAGAGAGATGGTTACGCTGCATATTCCCTTCCGCAACGAAGAGACAGAACTACTTTCTGAATCAAAATGCCTTCAAATTTATGCAGACAATGAGAACATTATTCTAGAGCGTCGCAAGGAATTCGAGTCCAACATCAACATTGAAGAAACTATGAGATTATGCGAACTCTTGTATCGTGAGAACGAAAATTGTATGCAAGCAGACAATCTAGATGTTATGGGAGCGGTTGCTCAGCCACTTCCATTCGATGAAATGTACGCAGATCCTAATTCAAACGTGAACGATGATCTCCGCTTAGCAACCTTGAACAGACTACAAGCAATTGCGAAGCGAAGAGAAAATTTAATGCCGAATGCACAATTTTGTGAACTTATGCAAACAACAAATATCGGACAACGATCCATCTTACTGCAGGCTATCCATCATTTAACATCGAAACAACTTCAACCATTGTTAGTATTTCTGACAGGTCCCGCTGGATGTGGAAAAACTTTTGTAATTCGGCTCATCATGGAACTTTACAATAAATATGCAACCAACAACGCACACTGTAATGCATATCTCACATGAGCTTCGACAGGAAAAGCTGCGGTGGCAATCGACGGTACCACCATTCATACTCCTTTGTCGTTGTCCATCAGTAAAGATAATGCTTTGAGTGCAGAAGTCTTACACCAATTCCGATCATTGTTTCAACACATTCGCCTGATTATAATCGATGAAGTTAGTATGGTTGAAGCAGAGCTTCTGGAAAGAGTCGACAGGAGATTGAAAATTATAACAGGTAATTCAGATGCACCTTTTGGGGGACTAGACATGATACTAGTTCGAGATTTGAGAGAACTCCCGCCAGTGAAAGCTACTCTAATTTTCAAACAATCGAAACATTACATTGGGTCGCAAACTTGGCGTTCATTCAAACTGCATGAACTCACACAAGTCATGCGTCAAGCAAATGTGGTTTTCTCGACCATTCTAACGCAAATCGGGAATGGGAATCGGTTAAATGATGAAGAACTTGCGTTAGTAGAATCAAAATGTATGACAGAAGAAGAAGCTAATCAATTATGTCCTCACGGGATTCGACTGCGATATTCAATGCCACGGTCGACAAATATAATCAATTCATCTTGGCAATTCATCCTGAGCAGATCACATCCGCGGCTGTAGACTTCATCTCAGGTTGTGAAAATGATGAACAATTATAGAGCGTACGTAGTGCCCTTGAGAAGAAAACACTACCAGCTGATACCGGTGGACTGCTACAGCGTTTAACACTCGTCATTGGAAAGTATTACATTATAACAGCCAACATCGCAGTTGCTGATGGATTAGCCAACGGTGCTATTGGGAAATTAGATCACGTAGAAAGAAACGACAATGGAGAAGTCGCTCGAGTATGGCTAGTATTTCCAAATTGTGGTAAAACTGGGGTAAAAGCTCGTATGACAGCACGATCATTCATGCTAGCAAATAATATCAATCTTTTGGCCGTGCCAATTGCCCGACGAAACGCAACAATATATCTTAATAGACAGAGGAGTATATCAGCTAAGAGAAACCTCTTTCCACTGGCAACAACTTGTGGGTTGACAATTCGCAAGTCGCAAGGAGGAACTTTCAATGAAATTGTTTACTATTATGAAAAAGCTCAATCTCAACAATTAGTTTATGTTGCACTGTCAAGAGCTGTTGCCATTGAAGGAGTTTACATTATCCCACTGAACAAACAGAAAAAATTTTATCATGGAAGCAATGACAGGCCATGTCGCGCTTTGCGAGATGAAATGATAAAATTACGTCAAAATCCAATTATCACCTTAGAAAAAGAATTATTCGAGTTTCTTAGCACAAGAAAATGTTTATCAATAATATCATTCAATTGTCAAAGTCTTCGTGCGCATGTTGATGATTTCTCAGATAGAGTGTTTAAACAGTCAAACATCTTGATGTTATCAGAAACATTTATGAACGAAAACGAGCCTCCTGTATCAGTACCAAATTCTGATTTCGTTGTTAGATTTCAACAAAACTGAAAAAAGAAATTCAGGTGTTGCTATTTATCACAATGAGCAAGACAAATGTCATATTCTCCCTCCTCATTTAGATATAAAGGCTCCGTACGCGAGTGATGCTGATGTGACGATATCAACATCAACAAGAATTGGCGATTTGTGTGCGGTAGAATGCAAAATGAACCCTAGCGATAATCATAGTAAATAGTAAAAAATTGAATTTAATTGCCATTTATATATCACCAAATTCATCGATGAGAGATATAAAATTGTTCATCGGTAAAGCTTTATTACCGTTGTCAACTGCAGGTTCGCAAGCTTTTGCAGATATTATCGGAGAACCAGTAGAGTATAGCGAACAACCGGTACTCCTTGCGGGAGATTTCAATGTAAATTTCTCATTGCCAGAAGCTGACCCATTACTGGCATTCCTCAGAGAGAAATTTTCATTAGAGATCCTACGACAAAAGGAGGTACGACTATTGATGCGGTATTCGCGAGAAATATAGATAAAATAGATGTAAAACATTTCATAGGGGAAGGTGGGGAATGTTGGGCCACGTTTTTATTTCGGTTAAAAAGTCACATAAATTTTTTTTTTGTGAAAATTCCAAAGCATGGATTTGTAGTGCGAGTCGTAACCTTCCTTTTGATAACATTGGTTTGATAAAATTCTACAAAAATTTAAAAGTTATAGCCATTGGCGCAAAAAACCTGATTTTGCGATTTTGAAAAAAGGTAGGGAATGTCGGGCCAGTCTGTAAATCGATTAAAACATGATTGTTACCGATGAAAAACGTTTATTTATCAATGGAAATGAAAGAGAGATTCATAAATAATAAGAAAAATAGGAATTGGTGAAAAAAATTATTCCGACTCGCAGTGGATGCAGGTGTAAGTGTTCGGGTTCGGTCCGGCACATTTCAAGTGAACCCCTCGATCACAAACGATGCAATGGGCCGTGTTTTTGACGATTCTCGTGCTTTGGCATCTTTTTCTTGCAAATCGTGCAAAAATCGAAGTCCTCTTCGATGTCGGTTTCGGTCGGAGACGGGCTTCTCTTCCGTGGCGTCTTCGATTTGCCAAGGCCTTTTTGCTTCTTGGCTGCTGGTTCATCGGCTGCCTTCGTCAATTTTTGCCGCTTTTTTTCGGCCTTGTCACGCAGATCTGCGACAACCTCAGGCGATGTCAAAATCGTTGAGTCCATTGTCTTGCGGCCATGTTTTGATTTCGGCGCAGGTGTGCCCAATTTCAACGGGCCAACCGATTTCAACGCATCACGGAGCTGTGGAGCCGAAACAAGAGACAACGACGATGATGCAGCACCACTTGTTGAAGCTGGGGCACTTGTCGATGCCTCCGACGTTGACACCTCCTCATTCGAAGCAGTCACAATGGCATCACCAGAGGCAAGAACTCGACGTTGATTGTCGGCGTCTTTTTCTTCGTCACCGAACAAATTTTCGCCGCTCAGTTCCGAAGCGACAAAGTCAACTTCAGTGAAAATTTGCGGGTTGAACGGGTAGAAGCCGGTTGTTCGGAAGTCGGATTTGATGGTTTTCGGCGTTAACATAACATCGAGGCACTGATCGACAAGGAGCGGCACATGATGCAGATCGAAAGTGACACCAATGTTGGACTTTTTCCATGCATCATGCTTCACGGTCATCATGCCTTTAAATTGTGCAAATACCGCAACATCTAGCGGCTGCATTTTGTGCGTGCATTTCGGCGGAAAAGACAGCAACGTGATGCCATGATCCAACGCCAAATCTATCGCCTCGATCGATAAATGCGAACCGTGGTTGTCCAGCAGCAACATGGTTGGCGAATCGGCATTAGCACCGGTGTGCTTGATGAAATGACGCATGAATTGATGGAATACGTCAGAGTTCATGTAACCAGAACCGTTCGCAACACCAACAGCGCCATGACTCGCATGAGTCATAAAAATCTCTTTCATGTTGACTCGGGGAAAGAGGAAGAATGGCGGTATAGACTGGCCACTAGCGCTGACGGCCAAAGCCAAAGACACATTGGTGCCTTTTTCGGCAGATGTTGATGAGCCGACCTGCTTTTGTCCTTTGCGCGCGATGGTTTTGACAGGTCTGGTTGGCACGGTCGGGCACTCGGTTTCATCCATGTTCCATATTCGGTGAGGTTCAAACGGTTCAAACGTACCGAGAACGGATGAAAGGTTGGCAAAGAATGCATCGGCATTCTCTTTGTTGAATCGCTTCGCACGGCTCTGGCTTACTTGCTGTGGTGTTCGCAGTGACAAATTTTTGTGGCGTTTCATGAACGCCAACTGCCAATTCTTACTCGCCTGTTGATTGTCGTTCCATGGATCCTGATACCACGCGCCAACTTTCCGAGCAAATTTATACGCGAGCTTACGAAGCTCCATCAAACTAATTCCATAATTGATGTCGCTGGCCTGGAGAATGTAGCTTATCAGCGCCTTCTCTTGTTCGATGTTGTTTAAATGAGTTAAGCCTCCCCCTACTCTATCCGGGAGAAACTGGCGCACCCTAAGGACGAACTCACATACACCACATCCGATGGCAGCACACACTCACATCACCACACAACACCAACACAACTCACCACACATGTACCCACTCAACAAAAAGGATGGACATCGGGATGGAAGGCTCACTTCGTCACAAACAAATCGATCATCAACATTCGTTCCCTGTTATACATTTAGCTGCGTCGACGCATAATTCTATTGGACTTTTTCTAGACTTCGTCTCAACCCGGTTCCTGTGAGCAGCTTTCGTTCATTATATAAAATTCAACAACAATTTCGCACTACGGTTTTTTAAAACATCACGGCTCCTGATAGAGATACATTTAAAATTGTATTGTATTCTAAGTGTATTAAAAATTATAAAGAAAATTAAAACTAACTAACTTGTACACGAAATCACTCGCGCATGTTCATTTGTATGCTTAATCGCGGGTGTAAGTGAATTGTGCATATCCTTGTAAATTGGGGAGTTTGTTCATGGTCCTTCGAGCCTCTTAGACAGGCACTATAAATTGACAGCCACAAGTCGAATCACAAAAATAAAACAAGACAAAATCCAGTTCAGTGCGGTGAAGTGCAGTTGCGAACAAAAAATATATAAAATAAACAAAAAAAAGCAACTAAGCTAAATGAGCGCAAGGCGCTAAGATTAAAAAACAAAAAGTGCAGTGCCCCAAACAAAAAAAAAAAAAACAATAAAACATATTTATACAAACAGGAAAAAAAGTGCAGTGGAGCGAAAAGTACAAAGGTGAAGTGACAAAAATAATAAAAAAATAGCAAATAGAAAAAATAAATAAAGTGGAACGGCTCCCAAAAAAAAATATGCATACACAAATGTACATATATGTACATGTACATATAATCTGCAAAAACCAAAAAAGAGGTGACAATTAGTTACCATTACAAAAATATAAACAACAGGAGAAAAATTAATTGCGTTCCAAAAAACAAAAACGAACGGTGCCCGAAACTCCCAAACTAAAAATACAAAACATTAATCAAAAACAAACACTATTCGGGCGCGAAACCTAGAAACAAACAAAAATGAAGAAAAAGTAATAATCGGGCGCGGGCTAAACTTACCTACATAAATGCAACAACACGCACAAGGAGCCAAGCAGCAAGCAGATGGATACATAAGCACAGGAATTGGAACAAAACGAACAGGCATACTATACAAAACGTTTTACCCTACAAAACTAAAGTTAGCGTATTCTGTTCATCTACTATATCTTTATTATGCTTATTGGTGTTTAAAATTGGTAGTTTATATGCACAATTAACGATGAAAAACCATTCCGTTTGTTAGCAAATACGATTAACGAACATTTCGGGTTTAATTTTCGGGAAAACCCTGAAACCGTCTGGCATTATATATATTGACATACATATATACTTAAATAAATAATAACTTTTTGCCTATTTATGCTTAGCAATAACTCTTCTGTTGAAAAAAACAGTAAGCAGCTTATTGACACACAATTAGCTCTCGCGCCTTTGCGAAAAAATAATTACAAGCATACCTCTTATGTTTCACAAAAACAATAGGCAGGATTGAGTAAGCAAGGGCATAAACATAAATTAGAATCATAACATAAAAAACAAAACAAGAGAATACAAAAAATACAAACATATATATAAACACATTTACATTTCTTCAATTCCGCCTCCGCGCTCTCTTCTCAGAGCGAACATATGTACATATGTACATTATATAAATATATTTGTACATATAATCATACGGCAAAATCTGCCTGTGACACAAAACACAAAAATTTAAAAAAAAAAACCAAAAGTTCAAAGTCCACATTTGCAACTATCCAGCAATACCTCTTGTTCTTTGGCACACAAAAACAAGCAGGATTGTGGACAAAAAGCTAATTGATCTCTCTAACGAGCTCTCAATTGCTTAAGAACAGAAACATAATTACATATAAATACATAAAAACAAATTATGCATACTTATGTAAATAGCGCATTGATCTCTTCAACGAGCTCTCAATTGCACAAAACATAAGCAACGTCATACGGACATACATACATACATACAAGTCCAAGTATTAGGGTGTACCTAAACACAAACCATTCGGACTTCAAATAGTTTAATTAATAAAAAGCGCGGTTTATAATAGCAATTAACATTTCAAATAAATACAAAGCGATATTAATAAATATACGTTTTTTGCTAATATTATCCGAAATAACAAACTCTTATTTACATAAAAGAGTATTTCATTTTCTATACTTTATCGCTTCATATAGATATTAGAAATCAGTTTACTCTGAGAAAAATTTAATTCGTTTGAGAAATATTTTAATACCCAATATATCAAAAATGGTTCATAATGATAAACATCAAAATACACCTGCAGGAGCTACACGCTCAAAGCAGGTTGTTAACTTCATTTCACAAAGTGACAGTTTAATAAGATACTGCACTAGATTTGCCTCCTCACCGATTCATGAAAACTCTGAATCGTTATTAGAAATCAAAAATCAAAATCTTACAAATTTTTGGACTCGCTTCCAAGCGGATCACGACGCTATTCTAGATTCTGACGATTCAGATACACACAATTTCAAATCCTCGGCTTACGCAATATACGAAAACTGCTTAGACCAGTACGAAGAAACAAAAGCGATGATCTTCGATCAATTAAAACTCATTAAAGCAATTGCACCCACTCCCCACAGTGGAGTAGAGCTGCCACAAATAGAAAGTCAAAAGGCAAGTTCCGGCATCCACCTCGAGTTGCCGCCATGTGACACAGAAACATTCTATGGAGGTTATGAAGAATGGCCGTCCTTCCGGGACATGTTTACAGCCGTTTACATCAACCATCCAGAACTATCAAAAGCACAAAAATTGTATCACCTCCGATAAAAGACAAAAGGTCAAG
Organism: Bactrocera dorsalis; assembly: GCF_023373825.1. Classification (NCBI taxonomy): domain Eukaryota; kingdom Metazoa; phylum Arthropoda; class Insecta; order Diptera; family Tephritidae; genus Bactrocera; species Bactrocera dorsalis. The sequence goes on along the minus strand of NC_064303.1, from coordinate 69,991,937 downwards.
CAGGCGTCATAGTAAAACAGTTCGCTCTTAATGACGATAATTTCAATTTGGCTTGGGAAGCTCTAAAAGCTAGATATGAAAACGAAAGAATTTTGGTCGATAAGCAAGTAACGACACTATTAAACATGCCTAAAATCAAGAAAGAAACAAGTGAAGAATTTGTAACACTTCAATCCACTGTTTCTAATTGTTTGTCGATTCTGTCGACACAAAATATTCCCACAGATAGCTGGGACCCAATTCTGGTAAACATTTGCACCGCCGCATTACCAGAAAAGTCGTTACTTCTATGGGAGCAATCGCTCTCATCACGGAAAAAGTGCCCAACGTGGCAACAGATGAAAGATTTTCTCACCACCCAATATGAAATTGCGGAAAGGTTAGAAGAAAAAATAATCAAAAAAAAGAACATTAAACACGACCAAAATAGAAGCTTAAATAGACCCCAAGTTAGAAGCAAAAACAAATCAAACATAATTTTTAACAAAACACAATCGTTCACATCCGAACAAAGAAAACATACGTCATGCGAACTATGCACAAGAGGGCATAAGCTTAAAACTTGCGAAAAGTTTAAAAAATTAAACATTAACGAAAGGAACAACTTTGTCAGATCAAAAAGACTCTGTACAAACTGCTTGTCCCATACACATAGTCTTAAAAATTGCAAAAGTAAATTTAACTGCTTATATTGTCAGAAAAGACACAATTCAATGCTTCAATACAGCAGATATCCAATCACACTCCAAAGAAGCGATTTTACAAAAAGAACTACGGGCATAGTTGCAAAAGCAAATTCCGAAGTCCACAATTTTAAAAATTGCCAAGAGACACCATGTTGCTCAAAGGCACAAAAGGTTCAAATGCTGCACAGCCAAACACAAAGTGGACTAGTTACTGAACTAGTTACCACCACACCAACTCAAGTTGAGAAAAAATCAAATAAACGTCTTAATTCACAATTAAGGAAATATCAAGAGATTGGGAAACTTCCCCGAATATTAAACAAAACTAAAGTAGATCAGTATTGTGAGGACTTCTCTAAAGCCACATGTACGCCATCAAATAATGGCCAGTACGTCCCACGACTACCTTTAGAGCCACAATTGTGCAAAATCCCACATATTGACAGAAAAAACAAAGTCAGAATTCAATCTGACAATAATAAACATTCAAATATTTGTCACTTTTCGACCCCCCAGGGTGGCCTTCGCCACTTATGATTACAGACGCAAGATTTATGGGACGAACAAATGAAACCGAACTAAACTTTCACAGATATAAATACAGCGATGAGTAAACTATTCCCCACATACTAAGCTAATACGGTTTCTGAATATCCATATTGCGCAACATATATGTGCGCATACAAAGCGATACCACGAACACAACCTAATTACTATTTCAATATGGCAAAATGTAAATAATACGGCCTATATCATCAATTGTACATACTAGAAAGTCAAAAAAATGGAGATATTTCGTGCAATATTGCTTCATAGCTAAATTTTCAAATTATGAGTAAAAACTCAAAAAGAAAGTTAAGGGATCACCATATTCTCAATGCGATACAGTGACGCAACTAGACGTACCAAAAGTAAAGGTAGCTCTTATCGCACCTACATAAGCGCTCCCTACAAGGGTAGTTGGTGGGAATCTGTTGTAAAACTTTAACATTCCACTTAAAAAAAAAAAAAAGTAGATGGAAATTATCACAATACAATTTAAAATGAAGCCGTTCGCAATTCACGGCTACTCTTTCGCAAGATCCCTCTCATTTAAAAGCCCTAACCTCAGGGAAAGTTTTCAAAGGAGCACCCATTCTGGCCATACTTGAGCCAGGCGTGGAGTACTTGTCCTTAATAAACCATAATCGATCATAAAAAAAAAAGTGTAACAATTGCAAATAACATGGAAAAGACAATAATAAATAATCCGCACATTAAACCGGTATGACGTCCGCAAAATAAAGTTGCTTATCTCAAACGTATGTACGAGTTGCTTATCTCGTAAATTGAAATTCATACCAAACGAAAGTCGTTTTTACACAAAGGTGTAAATATGATTAGAACCCCAACACCAAATATCCGACGGTCGCCATGCTACATCACTAGCAGTACATCGGCATACATATGTACATGAAATCGCATATACTTACATACATTTATTACTAGGCAAAATATTTGCCTAGGGGGCCCAGGATGTTTAAATGAGTTAAGCCTCCCCCTACTCTACCCGGGAGAAACTGGCGCACCCTAAGGACGAACTCACATACACCACATCCGATGGCAGCACACACTCACATCACCACACATGTACCCACTCAACAAAAAGGATGGACATCGGGATGGAAGGCTCACTTCGTCACAAACAAATCGATCATCAACATTCGTTCCCTGTTATACATTTAGCTGCGTCGACGCATAATTCTATTGGACCTTTTCTAGACTTCGTCTCAACCCGGTTCCTGTGAGCAGCTTTCGTTCATTATATAAAATTCAACAACAATTTCGCACTACGGTTTTTTAAAACATCACGGCTCCTGATAGAGATACATTTAAAATTGTATTGTATTCTAAGTGTATTAAAAATTATAAAGAAAATTAAAACTAACTAACTTGTACACGAAATCACTCGCGCATGTTCATTTGTATGCTTAATCGCGGGTGTAAGTGAATTGTGCATATCCTTGTAAATTGGGGAGTTTGTTCAGATGTTGAAGATCTGAAATAAAAAAAAAAATATTTATTATTCGATGAAAGAAAAAGAAAGAAACCAGAACTCACTGTTTTTGTGCCCATCGTCGTGCTTTCAGCCAGCAAATTCTTCATTACATCGGCATTGGCAGTAGTAACGTCGATGCTCGCACCATCAAATGCTGCAATATAACGCATCAGGTTGGTCCTCGGAATTTTGTGTGCCGTCGCAGATTGTCGAACGCTGTTGTGATGTATTTTCACCGACTTGATCGCCTCCAAAATGTTTTCGTGAAAAAATCAACTGTACACAGAGTTGAAAAAAAACTTTCGGAGTGTCGAATTTCTTTTTGTTGTCGCAGAGAGGTTATAACACGTGTTCACAGCTCGAGTGCTATATAGAAACTGAGCTGTCAACCTATACTAGGGAAAAAAATATCGCGCTGGCCCGGGATTCCCCGCCTTTCGTATTTTACTTATCATAATCCAATTGTAAATATTATAGACATCAATCCGTCAGAACCCAGAAATGATAATTGATTTAGACTTTGCTTTATAAAATGTGAATTTAAGTTTTCTAGTTTTCTTTGTACAAAATTATATGCACTTCTTGGAATATCACTAAGAAGTATAATTTTCAAGAGGAGAGAAAACAGCACAATATTATCGTGAATACCGAGCACGAAAGAAAGCAGAGCGGGAAAAGGAGAAATTGGAAATGATAGCTGGCAGTCAAACGAGGAAGAGAAAAACAGCTACGGAATATCAGAGAGCGCGTAAAAAAGATTCAACGTTTGCTGTTCCATCAATCTCTGCGGGAGCATCTATAACTACTGATGAATCAACGATCGTCAATTCACCGATAACTGCTGGGCTTACAACGCGGGCAGTGCAGCCCGTGTTTCAAGAGGAGGGAAAACAGTACAATATTATCGTGAATACCGAGCACGAAAGAAAGCAGAGCGGGAAAAGGAGAAATTGGAAATGATAGCTGGCAGTCAAACGAAGAAGGGGAAAAAAGCTGCGGAATATCAGAAAGCGCGTAAAAAAGATTCAACGTTTGCTGTTCCATCAATCTCTGCGAGAGCATCTATAACTACTGATGAATCAACGGTCGTCAATTCACCGATAACTGCTGGGCCTTCAACGCGTGTTGATGGATTAATGACGGTTGGACCTCCGACAATGTTGATAAAATAAATGACAGTGATAATACGCATAACACGGTGGATTCCAGGTTATGTGATGGTAAGTTTCTCTTTAATATTTCAATTGTCCGTAATAGATGCACCTTGTGCATTAAACTTGTACTCTTGAAACTAATATCAATTGGATTGGCAAACATTTTAATGTTTTGATTTTAAATTGATTATACCGCGGAAAAAGACAGTGCAGCCCGTGTTTCAAGAGGAGAGAAAACAGCACAATATTATCGTGAATATCGAGCACGAAAGAAAGAAAGCAGAGCGGGAAAAGAAGAAATTGGAAATGATAGCTGGCAGTCAACCGAGGAAGAGGAAAACAGCTGCGGAATATCAGAGAGCGCGTAGAAAAGATTTAACGTTTGCTGTTCCATCAATCTCTGCGGGAGCATGTAAAACTACTGATGAATCAACGATCGTCAATTCACCGATAACTGCTGGGCTTTCAACGCGGGCAGTGCAGCCCGTGTTTCAAGAGGAGGGAAAACAGTACAATATTATCGTGAATACCGAGCACGAAAGAAAGCAGAGTGGGAAAAGGAGAAATTGGAAATGATAGTTGGCAGTCAAACGAAGAAGAGGAAAACAGCTGCGGAATATCAGAGAGCGCGTAAAAAAGATTCAATGTTTGCTGTTCCATAAATCTCTGCGGGAGCATCTATAACTACTGATGAATCAACGGTCGTCAATTCACCGATAACTGCTGGGCTTTCAACGCGTGTTGATGGATTACAAAAGAGAGATGATTACGCTGCATATTCTCTTCCGCAAAGTTCCTTCATTTAGACTTTGCTTTATTCTTCATTTTATGTGCATAATAAATTTATTAAATGTGAATTTAAGTTTTTAACTCATCAGTTTTCTTTCATACAAAATGATATGCATTTCTTGGATTATCACTAAGCAGTATGACTTCATCCGCGCGTAGGGACTCCACGCACCTTTTTTTATTACCTACCCTTGCTTGAATGTTCTAAGCGATCCAGCTTGTTGCGTTAAAGCCCAAGGGGTATCGCTGGAAATTTGCAAGCAACGAGTACTTGTCTTGTGAATTGTTTTTGTTATGGTTTTAGATAGTGTGTTTGAAGACACGATTTGAACATCCAAGCAGGTAGTTTAGTATTATTATGTGTTATAGCTTTATGCTTAATTATGTATGTATGTACTATATGATTGTGTATGCATATAAATATGTACACATGTATGTATATTAAAATTAGAAAAGTTGCAATTTTATGAGAATATGCTTATATATATGTATGTTTTCTTTTTTATATATGTATGCACTATATATATTTCGTTTTCTCTTTGTATCTTCCGCTTTTGCTTAGGGTTTGAGCGATCCTGCTTATTGCTTTTATTTATAGCCCAAGGGGTATCGTAAGAATTATCGCAAGTTATACTTGACTTAGGAAACATTTTTTTGTTTTTTTGAAATTATAATGGGGTGCCTAACGACACAAGCTAAGCAAAAAGCGGGTACTGTACTGTACTTTTTTGCAGTTATTATTTTTTTGTAGATATACATATATCGAACTGTTAAGAACAGTTAACGGTGTCCCGAAATACCGTCAAAACTGTACCTTAACATACATACATACATATACATATGTATATGTGCATAAAAATTGAATTTATATATTTTTATATATCAAAGTAAATTTGGAACGGACTCACTTTTATTTCCGCCAAGGGTTTTGGGTCATTGAACCTTTACTCTTTTTTGTGTTTCTTTCAGTTCCTTTTCCTCTTATGTACGTCCAGCGCTGTCTCTGCTGATTTGCTGTCTTCCTCTTTGTTGTCTGTTGGTGTAGTCTCCCGTGACTATGTATAGTAGTTGTGTTTTTTGTATACGAGCCCGCGCCCGTTTGCTATTTTAACTTTAATGTTTGTATATTTTTTACACTTTGTACATAATTATACCGCGCCCTTTTTTGATTTTAGTAGGTTTGGTTTTTGTTGTTTTGGTTTTTTGTTAGTTTATTTCGCGCCCGGTTTTGATTTTAGTGGGTCTTTTTTTTCACTGTTTCTTTATATTTCAATTTCTTTTATGTATCTTTTTCACATCACTTTCTATTTTCCGTGCGATTCTGTGGTTTGTTTCGTTTTTCACTGTAACTTTGTTCTTTAATTTGTTCACGTTCACTTTGTTCACTTAAACTCTTCCTCTTTTTGATGAATTTTGTGCTTCAACCACTTGCGCACTTGCCAGAAAGTTATTGAAATTTTTATTTTATTATTTTTTTTTCTGCCACTGGTATACTTACTTTTTATAGTATACCTATGAGTTGGAAAAGAAAAAGCACTGATTTTCACACGTTATAAAATATTTATTTCACTGTACATAGTATCACAATAGAATCTTATTTTATTCTTATTTATTGTATTTATCGAAATTCCAATGTTGGACACTGTTGGCGAGCTCGATGCTTCACGTCACTTGGCGATTTGATAAAAAGAAAGAAATTGCGGTGATGGTTGCGGTTAAATAAAAATTAAGAAAACTGAATATCACGGACGACTGTCTTGCTTTACGGATGAAACGGATAAGAGCACGATCCCGGTCGGATCAATCCCTTTTGAAGGTTTGGGTGGTGAATAGTTGCTGATTACAAGTCATCTCGTTGATTATCGTGTGGTTGTTGTGTTGTAGTGTTGTAGTAATGATCGGTGTTAAGTACCGTGTTTGATGCGTATGTGTGTATTGGTGTATGCTGTGAACTGTTGTGTGATGATGTGTTGTGACGTGACGTGATGTGATGTGACGTGAAGTGATGCAATGTGAGATGTTGCAGTTCATAACTCATGTCAACAATTATAATTATCTTTATAGTGAGTAGTTAGGTAATAAATAATTAGTTAATTTATCGCAAAATGGTATAAACGAAATTAATCTTGTATATATACGATGCAACAAATATGCGAATATCACCTGCAGGAAGTGGAAATAGCGAAACGTAGGCAATGTGCTGTGTTGTGTGCGAGCGGCGCTGGTGTGACCTATGGTGACGATCCAATGACGATAATGTCAACGATGCAGTCTAATACTGACCACCAAACTCCAAATGATGTGCGAACAACAAAACAACTTACTCGAGCCCCAACAAATGTGGGGCTATAAAGCATTTTTTATAACCGCACAAATTTACAAAACATTGAAAAGTATAAGCGAAATTGCAGCAACGATGAAAATGATGAAGGGCCGAGTAATGACACTGTGAGGTGGTCAGGTATTACACTGGCTTTATTTGCATTATCTTCTCCTTAAATAATATGCTATACAATATTTCAATACCGCTAAATACATGATTCCGCTTTGTATTAATTCATATATACATATACAAGGTGTACATATACTATACTATATACATATACTATACTAGCAGACCCTGTCACGTGTTGCTGTGGCTAAAATTTTTGTTATATTACATTTGGGGTACTCACAACGTATCATAAAGCATCGCAAAATCATACATTTTTAGGGTAGTGTAAAAAATTTGTTGTTGGATTGCATACTTAAATAAGTTTACGCAAATACAACTCTAAACGCAACTTATTTTGAAGCAAATGAAATTATTTTCGAATAAATCACTTATTTTTACCGTTTCTTTACTCATTTTATTGAAACTTACGTTAAACTTAAACTCTAATAGAAAAAATTTTAATTAAAAATCCTTTTTTTTTTAAGATCTTAGTAAAAAAGTGTGTAAACAACGATTAGAGTGCGGCAACTAACGAAAAATTTTTATCAGCCAAAAATACCGCTATTAAAAATCTAGCTTTCTTTCAGTTATCCCTTTAACTTTAATACTGCATTACATCCACTGCGAATTGACGTTATAAGACTCTGACAGCACACCACTAGTGTTGCTTGCCATGCCGTCCTAATTTCATTAATAAGGACATCCATATTTGTGATATTTTTGATACCTACAGCTTTTTTGACATGAACCCAGATACATTTTCTTCAGGCCACTCCAAAACATTCATGGAATTTTGAACAAAAAACTTTTGTGTTGACTTTGCCGTGTGCTTTGGATTGTTATTTTGTTGGAATTTCCATATAACTGGTAAATTGTCCTTAGTCCATGGCAGAATGACATTTTTTGTCGACTGTATTTCTCCTTATTTAAAAATCCATCAATCATATGGAGCGGACCTATACCATCCCAGGAAAAAAAACACCATCCTCTGGAGATGGTAGTAATTCTGCGGTATATTTCTGTTGAAATTTTTCGGTTTTTTCTTTGCGTGCAACGTTGGAAATGGTTTTAAAATCCTGTATACGCTTAAGGGCATTGAAAACAATTTCTCTTGATCATTTGATCTGATTCGAAATTTGTTTGTACGTCTTTAAAGACTTCTTATTTAAATTTCGAACAAATAGTTTAAATCTTTAAGAATAAAATATTTATATATATTAATTGGTGCACAATATTTTTGGTTAATCCGTAACACAAATAGATTCGACGTGAGCGTGCAACATATAGTTACCCATGAGAAAAACGTGGATTTTTTTATTGGAATACGTGGTAACAGGACCACTTCAGCTTTAAACTTTCCAGATAATATGGTTGCTTCAAGAATATTTCTGGTGATCTTTTTGATAGCCAAACTCGCACCATTGCATAATCGAGGTGGATTCAAATTACGCAGGAGAAAAATAGGTGAACCATTCTTTAATGCGATGATTGTAAGTAGCAACTAAATAAATTAATTATTACTTATTAATATTTCGTCTTAAAAAATAAATTTTAATCAGGAGTGCGATCAGGAAATGGTAATACGGTGTGTCGATGCAGGATATGGAGGATCTAACCACGACTCATTTGTGTGAAAAAATAGCTCATTAAAAACATATCTGAAGCAAACATACCAAATAGAAGGGATCATAATTCGGTTTACTTAGGTAACTACAATTTGTATGTGTATGTACATACATAAATACTAAAATTAAATATCTTTTAGGTGATTCTGGTTATCCACTACGTGAGTATCTATGGACGACTTTCCGAAACACTTTAGCAGGAACAGCGGATTCAAATTTTAATAAAAAACATGCAAAGGCAAGGACCTTAGTTGAAAGGACAATTGGAGTGGTGAAATGCCGGTTTCGTTCTATACTGGGTGAACGTAAACTACGATATCCTCCTAGTAAAGCAACTGTGATTGTAAATGTCTGTTGTGCTTTACACAATATTTGCAAACAATATAATGTAAATGATCCTGGACAAGAAACTTTAACCAGTTGAAGGAAACTTCAGTGGAACAGTAGCAGATCATCGCCGAAAACAAATTGCGAATGCATTGTCATAGTGTAGTTGCATCCCTAAAATATATGTAAAATATACGTATATGTAACCAGTGTTTAAAAAACTGCAGTCGAATTAGCAGAAGTCGCAATATTGTTGCTATTCGCTACTTCAACTGCGAGCGATATCAAAAAGTATGCAATTGCTTTTGCTTCTGCTTCTGAAAAAATCAGAAGTCGAATGCTTTGACTGGCGCAAAAATCAAACAGCTACGAAAATCAGAAATCAGGGCACGATTCCGATTACTTTGGCGGAGGGGTAAAAAAACCGAATTTCCATATAAATGGGGTATGTCCAGAGGAGGAATATCCAAAAATAATTTTAAAATAATTTATATTTTTCAAAATATTCACGATTAAAGATTCAAAAATTTGCACTAAAAACACATGGTATTTCTCTAAGTTTCAGTATTTTTTTTACATTTTTCACTTGGTATATTTAAATATATACTTTAAAGATTGCAATAAGTTCACATTTCACTTTTATTTTGTGATATTTTACCCAAATTTATTAATTTAAAAATCACTTATCTCACTCATCGCTGCAAAGGTTAGATTGTTTACAATTATGAGGAAAACAAGCGTTGCCACATCTTAAATACCAAATTTGTAGGATTCTTAACGATATTTCTTTGTTTGTTTCTTTCCGTGATTCTTTTTTCTATATTAATTATACTAAAACATACTTTCCAACATTTTTCAAGTTATAATATTGAGTTGTGAAAACTTTTTCCATCTACATATGTATATGTATAATTTGCGATTTATGTTCAATAAAGACAAATAAGTAAAAATCTTTGATAATATTGTAAAATTTAATCATATCGGATTGACTGAAGTACTTTCGCGTAGTACTCCTTTCTGCGTTGGCCTTTCGGCCGCGCTCTAAAAAAATAACCCTGGTCGAGCGAATACCCGGGATGATCGAAGTACTTTCGTGTAGTACTCCTTTCTGCGTTGGCGGCCTTCGGCCGCGCTCTAAAAAAATAACCCTGGTCGAGCGAATACCCGCGTTGACCGAAGTAATTTCGTGTAGTACTCCTTTCTGCGTTGGCGGCCTTCGTCCGCGCTCTAAAAAAATAACCTTGGTCGAGCGAATACCCGGGGTGACCGAAGTACTTTCGTGTAGTATTCCTTTCTGCGTTGGCGGCCTTCGGCCGCGCTCTAAAAAAAATAACCCTCGTCGAGCGAATACCCGGGGTGACCGAAGTACTTTCGTGTTGTACTCCTTTCCTCCTTTAAAAAGATAATCCTGATCCAGCCAATACCCGACGTAACCTAAGCATTTTATTACTTTAATACGTAATATTATTATATATTACCTAGTTGTTTATTAAATTTGAATAAGAAAAAATCCATATGCATGGAAAGATTGTTCATACTCATTTTAATTTGAGATATAATTTATAGACACACTTGTTTTTATTAGAACTAAAATTGGTAATTAAAGAAAGAGGAATTATATCAAAATAGAGAAATTCAGCGAATTGCTCATATTTGCTTATTATCATATGGCAGCGCTCCATTTCCTTATAATTGTTAGCACATAAATGATGCTCACTACGAGTGTAAAAAGTAATTTTTAAAATAAAGATTTCTTAGGTAAAAACCTGCTAAAAGTGTAAAATATGGATTTATTTTAAAGATTATAGCGTAATTTAATTAATTTGAAGAAAAAAATGTGAATAAAGTGTGTTTATCGTGCTGAAATAGCTTCTTGAAATGTTCGAATTTTGCGAATTTTTGAAATTTAAGGTCGAATATCTCCTAAACTAAACGTTTGCGGACCCTATAACCCTATATGTTTTTTAATAAGGAAGACTTCCTCTTTCCAACGGTACCTTCAAATCGCGGCGCCGAAGAAATCGGAATTGTGCCGAAATCAGCATAAGTTGCCGCAGCAGCTATCGACAATTTTCGACAGTCGTTGGCAGTCACAGTCGCGAAAAGTAATGCATTCGGCTTTTTGCTACTTTTGATTTTTGTGGCTGTTGCTTTCGATCAGCAGGGTAAGTCGAAAAAGGCAAGAAGCGTCCGATTCGTGGAAGTCGGCCGTTGCGACCATTTTTGATTAGCTACGACTTTAAAGAAATGTTTGGCATTTTTTTTTTTTCAAAATAATTTTATTTATTGTATCTGCTTTTTTTTAAAGCCTAACAATAAGTAATAAAATCTTAAATCTATTTAAAAACTAGACAGACTCAAGCAAGTGATCGAGCTGTTTTGGTGTTACGTCGCTCTTCAATACGCAGGCATATCTCTTCTTTTAAGTCGTGTTTGATCGCAGGAATGTACCAAAGCATTAGCCAAAGGGTTTGGGTGAACTCGGAGTTTAGATATATATTTAGTTCTACTTCTTTTTTACCATACGAATACCAAGGTCTTTATGGATATTTTCGTTACGCATGTACCATGGTGAACACGTGATTGTTCTAAGCATTTTTGATTGGAACCTTTGTATTAGATCAATATTAGTTGCACAGGTCGTACCCCACAGTTGAATGCCAAACATCCAAATCGGCTTTATGACTGCATTATATAAGATCACTTTGTTGTCTATGCTAAGTTTGGAGTTTTTATTTAAAAGCCAATTTAAATTTGCAGCTCTAATCTTCATACATGTTATTCTACTAGATACGTGTTTTCGCCACGTGAGCCTTCTATCTAGGTGAATACCAAGATATGTTACTTCGTTCGCTTGGCGTACTAAGATATTGTTTATTTTTACTGCCGGGCACATCTTTGGTCTTAGCGAAAATGTAATGTGCTTATTCCATTCTTCGACAGAACTTAAATGCTCCGTTAATATTCTTGATGCTAAAATATGGCATTTGTTACGGCTAACTATAGCTGTGTCGACCGCAAAAGTTGAAGTTAATATATTATTAGCTGCTGGGAGATCTGCTGTATATATGATGTATAGTGTTGGGCCTAAAACACTGCCCTGGAGTACACCAGCCCTTATCTGACGTTCATCAGATATGAAATCTCCCACTTTTACCATAAATTTTCTATTTTTTAGATAAGACTCCAAGGTTCTATACAATTCTAAAAGTAGAATTTTTTTAATCTTATATAAAAGACCTTCGTGCCACACCTTATCAAACGCCTGAGCTACATCTAGAAATATTGCTGAACAGTACTCCATGTGCTCAAATGCTTTCCTTATCTCGTTAGTAATTCTATTTACTTGCTCTATTGTGCCATGTTTCGCACGAAATCCGAATTGATGCATTGGTATTGTGTTATTTTCGTGAAGGAAAGGAGATATCTTTGATAGTAATACTTTTTCAAATACTTTTGAAAGACAGGGTAGAACACTGATTGGTCCGTATGAAGACGGCTGTGTTAAGTCTTTCCCTGGTTTAACTATCAAGACAATCTGCGACTTTTTCCATGAAATTGGATAGTATCCGAAACTAAGAAGAGCAAAGAGAGCACCTCTACAGCAATAATTGGTAACTCAATTAGCATTTTTGGGGAAATTTTATCATGTCCCGGCGACTTTTTTGGGTTAAGTTCTTTGATGATACCAATGATTTCAGAAGGTGAAGTCATAAGAGGCTCGAGCGACTCTTTAGCTGTGTTGGGTAATTGATTTGCAAAGCAATTAGCCTTTTCCTCGTCACTGCGAGCCCAATTGCCTCCCAAGTCTCGTATAGGCATGTTGGAGTGAGTTGGTGGCTTCATGGACTTTTGGGCTTTCCAAAGGGAGTTTCGCTTGTTTGAATTCGGACACAGCTTCTTTATATACATTTCGGTGTTCAATTCTTCCTCACGTTTAAGCGCTTTTTTTAATTTACGTACAGCAGATTTTAATTGAAGCTGAGTGGAAGGGGAACGATTTATCTGCCATTCACGTCTTGCACGCCTTTTTACATTTACAAGCATTTCTATTTCTCTATTAGAGATTTTTCTGAAACCAAGCGGATTATAGCTTTTGTTTGGTGTTGCTAAGACAGCTGCGCTGGTTATTATATCATTGACTTCTCTTATACTTTCGTCAATATCTCTTCTTGTATTTATTTTGTACTCAATATTAATGTGGCTACTGACGTATTTTTTATATTTTAGCCACTTTGTTTTATAAGAAGTTAGACTCACTTTTGGATTAACGATGGGTTGTTCACATAATTTTATTAGTACCGGGAGTGATCAGAAGATAGATCAGTACATGTATCTGCTGTTATGTGCGATTTATCTATATTTTTGATTACAGCAAAATCAATTAAATCTGGTATTTTCTTACGATCACTAGGCCAATATGTTGGCTTACCAGGAGATATTATTTCAAGGTTATTGTGCCTATTTATAACAGTTTGATACAGCTGTCGTCCTTTCGGATTAATAAGACGTGAGCCCCAGTACGTGTGTTTTGCGTTGTAATCTCCACCCTCTAGAAATCTTTGACCTAGTGTTCCAAAAAAGTCTTTAAATTCGATTTCTGTAATTTTAAAACGAGGTGGACTGTATATAGCCGTAAGGTTTAAGTTACAACCCCGATTTTTTAGTGATATTGTTGTAGCTTGTAACTGTGGTGTAGCATAAGATTCTAGAGCATAGTGGTTCAAACGATTTCTAATCAACACTGCCGTGCCACCATGCGCTTTTCCATCCGGATGATTTGTAACATATAGTCTGAATCCCGGTATATTGAAATTATTTTTATTTGTTAGATGAGTTTCTGAAATAAGCATTACATCTATATTCTTTTCAGACAGAAATCTGATAATCTCTAATTTATGTTGGTTAACACCGTTAGCATTCCATATACAGATATTTAGTAAGCTAATTTTTTACTTAATAAATTTTGCAGCATTTGATTTTGGCAGTTTGGCAATTACTCATAGTGTACTTGAATTATTTTTATTTTGTTCATTATCAACTTTTTTAATTTTTCTTAAGTTTACAAAAATAAAAAACCAAATCAAAATTCGTTGGAATAAAATAACATAAAAACATAACAGTAAATTAATTTTTCATTGCTTTCATTACATTCATTACTCCGTTTTTTGATTATTCATTACAAAGTTCCTCTTGTTCAAAAAGTGGCAACGTATCAATGGACATGTCCAGAAAGCTAGGATTTAAATTTACTAGCAATATGTTCTCAAGAACGTCGTGGCTTAATCGATTGCGATAGTCGGTAAGCACCAGTCTTAAAGTAGAGAAAGCTCGTTCAATCGACACCTGTTATAAAAATAATAAATAAATGAGAAAACTTTAATAAATTAGACCATTTTCATTTACCTGAGCTGGCGATACGTTATAACAAACATTACTATATAACTATCATAATTGCGTATAATTCCTGGTCGGTATACTGTTTTCCTTTCCAATAAGACAAAACGTCTATGTTAATCCTTTGATAGGAAAGTTTCAGGTTTTCAAATTTTGAATAGACATCGATTGTACTGTTGACTTCTGATTTAACACCATTTAACGCCGTGAGATAAGTACGCTTCTAAAAATTCGTCTTCCTCATCAAAAAAATAGTTCTGCATTTCATTAGAGCTGGAATTCGGAGTTGAGCACATATTGCCAGTAGGGTGAAGACTATTAAGTCTATCCCAAATAGATTTTAAATGATGCACTTGGCGCCATAACTGAACACGTGTGAGTCTAGCAGCGTTCTAATTGCAAGTAAAAGCAAAGAGGAAAAAGAACAAGACGGCGACTGCTGGTGACTTCCACGAATCGGACGCTTCTTGCTTTTTTCGACTTACGCTTTTGATCGAAAGCAACTTATGTGTACGAACGAAAGTAACAGCAAAGCAGAAAGCAGAAAAACGAATAACGGCGACTTATGCTGATTTCAGATTTTCGTAGCTATTTGATTTTTGCGCCAGTCAAAGCATGCGACTTCTGATTTTTTCAGAAGCAGTAGCAGAAGCAAAATCATATGAACTGAAACTTGCAGCAGTTTTTTAAACGCTGTATGTAACATACAATAAAATAACTGAAATTAATCTTCAACCTTGGCTCACAACTCCGTTTAGGGAACCAATAACATGCGTCCGAAAAAGGAGATTCAACACATATCATGCTAAAAGCCGAATTGTTATTGAGAAAACAATAGGTTTATTAAAATCGGTATTTCGTTGTCTTTGTAGTGAACGAGGACTACATTACGCACCATATAAAGCAGCGCGTATTGTCAATTTATGCTGCGCATTGCATAATATTCGTTTGCATTTTAATTCAAATGAAAACATAAATGAGTTAAACCTGGACACAACTGAAAATGCATATAGATTAGAGATAGTTTTTTAGATTTTTTTTAATATAAGTTAGTATATATTCATATTAAAATTATTTAAATAGACATAAAAATTCATTAAACGAATTATTAGAAATTAAAAATAAAAACTTATGGATTATTTAAATGTTGTAGTTCAAGTTTTAAAATTCTTTTTTTTCCATTACAGCATTATGTCGCTTCATTTTTTCAATTTATCTTTTTCAATTTCATAGAGTTTTCTTATCAATCTGTTTGTTTCAGATTGTTCTTGTGCATGTTCGCTCTGTTGCTTCATAAGCGTGTTTAGAACTTTTGAAACATTGTCCTCCATCTTTTTATTTGCTCCTCAAGAATACTCATTTTATTTATTTTCTGTTTCTTGTGCGGTGTACAGTGGGTCAGGTGGTCAGTATCTCCATTTGCTTCCATTTACTGGTCAGACGATAAAAATGATATTTCATTTTGCATTTGGGGCTGGGAAGAAATGTCGTCAATTTATCTCTTCTTACTCGTACTAGGGATGTCATCTGAAATGTTTGTTGATGTTCCAAAACTTTGTATACCTTTCAATCCCTCTACTGATTTATTAAGGGAAAGTATAGCGCTGACCTCCTCTTCGAGGGAACTTAAATTTATTTGGTTGAAGGGCCCCCTGTTGCAGAAATTTGCTTTGTATTTTTAATAATTTTTCTTTTAACTGCAAATTTAAAATCAGTCCAAACCTATAAATGAACCAATATTAACCGATAATATAAACGCGTGCTGTTTTTTATACCTTTTTCCATCCAGTCTTGTCCTTGACTGGAGGGCCCATAGCGTTTAACTTTTCTGAAGTGTCTTCCCAAAAAGCATTTATTTCCGCGGGTGCTCTTTAAGAAAATCCTTTAGCTATGTCTGGATGCAACTTCATGATAACCACTAGTACTTCAAATTGATTTTTGTTGGTGTGTTTTTGTTTCTTGTCTCTAAATCACAAATTTTAAACATAATTTAATGCGTCCTCAGCTATTTTTTACATATATACTTACAAATGCACCATTTTTGTCAATTTACGCAGTTCACTCATCAACGGATAGATTTCGACGAATATTTTCGATTTTGCGGTTTCAATGATTTGAAAATTAGCGCCATCTATTAGCCACTAAATGTATTTTATCAAGTCGGCAAGTAAGTTCAACTGCATCGAAAACTTCATTTTCGATACGGTTTCAATGATTGCAACGTAATAATTTTCGATAGAATTGTCAAGTTTTTCGATCGAAACGGATTCAATAATTAGACCCAATGTAAATGATCCTGGACAAGAAACTTTTGTTGATGTAGTAGTACCACTTTAACCAGTTGAACACTTCAGTGGAATAGTAGCAGTACATCGCCGAAGACAAATTGCGAATGCATTGTCATAGTGTAGTTGCATCCCTAAAATATATGTAAATTATACGTATATGTAACATACAATAAAATAAATGAAATTAATTTTGAATCACTGAAAATACGTTTTTTTATTTTGAGTATTTAAGTTTTTTTAATTCCAATTCCTTTAATTTTATTTAAATTTTTTTATGTCGCCTATTTTTTCAATATTTTCTTCCTTCTTTTTTTCTTCTTTCATTTTATATGGCACCAATTTTTCTTTTTTTAATTCGTAAATTTTTCTGTTTTTCTTGAAATTTCATTGCACACCAAATTAATATTTTTCATTATACCGACCAGGCTTTCTTGAGTTTCTACTTGCTTCTCCAAAGCCTTCATACGCAAATTCTCGCGCTCCTCCACTCCGTTTGTAGGTGGCTGCCTAGACCTAATGCTAACGTTGCCAATTTCTTCCGCCTGTTCAGGCTGAACCTCGACATCTTCCAGATGTGTGCTGATTTCTTCCTCTAAATCTTCTGGTGCAGGTGCAGTGCTTACAAATGCGGCTCCGCTTGGATTCACTGTCTGCTGCAAGCTGAGCAACTCGTCCACGGCCTGCTCCAAAGGCGTTAAGCCTCCTGTAGCTACAATCTCTTTCCGATTTTCTGAAATTTTTCCTTTTAATTTTAATTTGTAGTCCAACCAAACCTAAGAAATACACAAATTGTATATATATATATAACATATATGCAATCAAAATTGTTTATTCTCACCTTATTCCATTCGCTGTCACTACGTATTGGAGGGCCGATATTGTTTAACTCAGCCGAAATATCTTCCCACAACTCCATCCTATTTTTTTTGTGTGGAGCCAAACGGCGCCATTCCTCTGGCTAACTCGGGATTTCTTTCCAGTAACTTCACCATTACTTCAAATTGCTTCTTAGCTCGTTTTATTCTAAAAATAATTAAATTTGTAATGAATTAAATACAATAAATAAAATTTCAAAATTTTACTAACGTTTTCTCCATTTTTAATTACACTCTCGAATCGAATAAAAATTCGAAAAATTTTGACAGATGAGGCGAACGAATTTTATAAATACGCAAGTGGTAATACCAAATATTCATTTTCTCTAGTTCTTTCGCCACTTCGGGGCGAATTTACTATGCACTCGCTGCTCGCAATTCGAATAACAAAATTCGCCTAAATTTTCATTCGCTTCGCTGGTGACAATACGGGCCTTAATTAAATAGAAATAACTAAAGAATCTGTACAAACGTTTTTCAAAAGCCATTTAAATAGTACAAATATTTTGGCTTGGTGCTATGAAGTTCAAATTGAATTTATTTATTTATGAAATTTCCGGAATTGTAATATAAATTGCAACCTTTGATCGGAAAAAGATTGTAGCTACAGGTGGAGGACCTTACGCAGCTTTACGCCTTTGGAGCAGGCCGTGAACGGGTTGCTCAGCAGACAGTGAATCTCTAGTCTCTATTTCAGATATTTTGAAATAAAATCTCAGGTTGTGACTAGTCTCAAATTTTTGACGTGATAGTTAACTGGTCACAAAAATAAAAACAACTCTCGCTTGCCGTTTTGAATATCATAGGAATATTCAGATCGAACTTGTTAATCTGGTAGTTCGTTAGTTGATACTTCGTTAAAACACTTAACTGCGAACATACTTTTTGCTGTACATCAGTAGTGGGTGTAAATTTTGTTTCAAAACAACTGATTCAATTATATTAAATACTTACTTTTGTAAAATTTGACAAAAACTAATTTGTAGTAAACAGCGAATGTATTTTTTTTTTGCAAAGAATTAAGTTAACTTTTGAGGCAACAGCGCAAACAAAACAAAGCTCTTATAATAGTGAAATATTAGACCTGTTCGTTTTCAATAGATTGTCACGTACTGTATTGCAGAAGTCGCAAACATGGTATCAATTGAAAATCTCAATTTTAGAGACTTCTTTACAATACTGGTCCCCGATATAAAAAGTAACTATTTCTCCTCTTTCACTATACGTCGGTGCAATTAGATTAGTCGCTCTCTCTCATGAACTTTGCGCAAATGCAACACATATAATATTTATTTTCTTGCTCTATTTTGCAAACTATTTTGGATCTTCGGTTTTCATTATAGCCCTGACAAACGACGGCGCTAATTTGCATTAGCGAGCTTAATTTACATTTACTTGCGCATTTGACCCATGTTGATGCAAATTTTAGTAGGCACCACTGCTCAAAAATGGCCGATTTCTACTATTGTTTGACAGATGTCTGTCTCCGTAAATTTTTAATGCGCATTAGCACTTCTTAATTAATGCATATTAATTTTGCTCGTCTGTCAAGGCTATAATCAAAGTTTTGAAACATTCGAAATAATGGTGAAAAGCTGTAATGAGAAATTGAGTATGTTAAAAAAGTTCGGTTACTAAATAACGCATAAAAAGTATCAAATTATTTAAGTTTTATGAAGGCTAAATAAAGCCATATAGTAGCCTTAAATAATTATATGCTGTTATGCAAGAATGATAGAAACAAAGATTGCGCAATGACGAGTTCAAATTTGGTTCGTTCTGCGTATCTACGTCACGGTTGACCAACGTACAATCAGCTGATTTTCAGTTGTTTTTTTTTTTCTTTGCAATAAGAAGCAATTTTGTATTGCAGGCATACAAAAACATGAATATCATCAAAAGTTAACATCAATATAAGTGAATATTTTATAGTGAACATATACCTACATATTCATTGCATTGTATTATTTAATTTTGTGTTTGTTTCAACCATATACATTTATGCAAATAAAAAGATTGAATATTTAGTGACCAAATATCAATTTATTGTCTCATTTAATTTTCTTTTTTTGCTGTACATATTTTTAATTAGGTTTTTATTTAAGGAACGAATCCTAAAATACATTCTAGCTCTAAAAACCAGCTCTACTACTTTAGTACTTTTTTTACTTTTACTTAAATCGAAGAGCTTCTGAACGTAATTTGTACATATATGCACATCAGTAGTATTTACGTCTTCAAATGCTCATTAACATATCTGTTGGCTTTGAGAGTCCTCCTTCTGAAAAGCGATCTACACAACTATAAGACGAACAATTTTCTGAATATGCACAAATTTCGGGGTTGTCTTTACCAAGTTAGTGGCAGATGTACCCTGCCAAATTTTCAAGTCCGTCTTAGTTGAGAATCTCCAAGTCATAATTTTTTTCACTTGGGTCAGTGGAATTTAGATCAACTGACACACATTGAAAAATATTACCGGCAAAAATATAATAAACATACATACATGCGTATAAATAAATGGAATAAATTATTAATTAAGATTATTATTATAATTAGAATAGGAAACAGTGGTTAGTATGCAAAAACTTAGTTTGTATGAAAGTACATCTTTGAATTTGTTAACATCAATACATTTTTTATAAGAATATTTTCTGTATGCAATTTTAATATTTTGATAATTACCGGTTAGAGATAAGTAATTCCCTTCCAAATATGGTGTGTTGTCGACTTCAACATTTCCTTTTTCTGTGATCGCTCCTTCGTTGTGACCGCAGCCTATATTTGAACTCCTTCCTGTCAGGGTGATCGTGCAGACCGCCTTTTAACCTGATTAAGCCAAAAAAAAATTCTAAAACGTCCTGGTTTATTCGGTAGGTCAAAAAGTAATCAGTTTTGTATTGCTGTCTTAAGTCATCCAGCAGCAATGTTAAAGCATTATTGCTTTGGAGTATACCTGTAAATCATAAGTAAAATCAAAAACTGTAGAAAATCAACTTATCTAAATATTTAGCTTGAGTATTACCTTTTTGGAATGGAAACAAACTATTTTTACTTATGACTCTCATTGATGAAACCATCTCCGTATTCTGTTGCAGTACATTATTTTGCTTGTTCAAAGCCAAACCGTAGGCGTGCAAGCGTTCCCTCAGTCCATATTTGGGCACCCTGACATTCATTAGATCAAACCTGTAATTTGTCTACAAAATGAATATTTATTATTTATGAACATTTTAATTAATATTTTAAATATTACTTACAATTTTGAAAAGTCGATGGCATTCCTCCTAGTTTTCGTTATCTGGTAGATCTAAACTAGCCGCTCGAGTTATTGCTTGAGCAATTGTGTGGGAGAACAATTTTTTGGCTAGTTTATACCATGGATAAGATGATACGAAACTCTGTGATTCGAGAGAGAGCTGTCTAAACTCGCATTTTTTATAACATTTGCCAATCATGCCAAAATATTAGATTGGGCATTTTATATTAACTTTTGAGTATATTGCAATTTTCACACTACTAGATATGTATATATATAAACATGAATAATTTCATAAAAAAATATTACAATTTGTAAGCTAGTACTAATAAGTACGCAGATATGTAAATACACTTTGAATAATTCATTTAACTATTTAATGTAAGTAGCAAACAGAAAAATAAAACAATTCATAAAAAACATCACATATTCAAGAGAAATGTATTCAATACATATACATATCAGAGACCTGCATTGAGTATGATCGATCCGGTTTGATCAGCCTCGCTCAAAACGGTCACAACTCAGCACAGCGGTTCGAAACAAAATTGTTCGATCGAGTTTCGTGCTCACAACGAAGGAGTTCGATCAATTGATTTGATTGCTCTGCTTACTGATTGAAACTGATTGTTCGGTTCCGGTATGATGATTGGAAATGATTGTACAGAAAAACACGATCAAGTCCAATGATGCACGAAAACTCATACATCGATCAAGTGTGCGTTTGAATTGATTGTGATTGAACCAATCAGATCGAGAATTGCCCTGCAAATATGTATGTGCATAGTTTGTACATACATATTTGTGTGTTTTAACGGAAACAAGTTGCGATGCATAAAATCCAAAACATTACTGCATACATTTCTTCATTTTTAACGCTTAAAACTAAAATTCAATTAATGCTTAAAATTAATAAGCAAAGGTAATGCTTAAAATATTAGGGAACACAAATTTCAAATTTTTATCACTTCTTCATTGAGATCAACAAAAACTTAAAATTAAAAGAAGGTAATAAACTTGCTTTCTTAATCGCTAAAACTTTAAGAAAATTAATTTAAAAACAATAAATTATCAACTGAACATGGTCCGAGCATATTTCTTTTTTCAGTTATAATATTTCCAGCTAAAGAAAAAGAACGCTCAGCGACTGCGCTGCTGGCAGGAACCACCCGGTATGACCAAACGGTATGATTGTGATCGATCGGAATGCAAACACCATTCTCGAACATTCTTTGCTGCTCACACAAGGCGTTCGATCGAGAAAAATCATTACGAAACAAGCAACAGTGATCGAAACTGATTGTTCGCTTTGAGCACGCTCGCTTACGATCATTCATTTTTGTTGAAGCAAAGTTTTCCGTCACAAAAAATCTGAGTCAATGATCGGGTATGATTGAAAAAATTGTGATCGTTGCAGCTCTCTGATACATATATATACTTAATTGCTATAACTTAAAATATAATTTGCATATATGTATATATTGGATATATATTCTGACCACAAACTTCTTTATTATTGAAATTTTCGCTAAAATATACAAAACACTAAATTAAACACTTTGCTAATGCATATAACGGGTGATTTTTTTGAGGTTAGGATTTTCATGCATTAGTATTTGACAGATCACGTGGGATTTCAGACATGGTGTCAAAGAGAAAGATGCTCAGTATGCTTTGACATTTCATCATGAATAGACTTACTAACGAGCAACGCTTGCAAATCATTGAATTTTATTACCAAAATCAGTGTTCGGTTCGAAATGTGTTTCGCGCTTTAATTTTGTTCAGCGATGAGGCTCATTTCTGGTTGAATGGCTACGTAAATAAGCAAAATTGCCGCATTTGGGGTGAAGAGCAACCAGAAGCCGTTCAAGAATTGCCCATGCATCCCGAAAAATGCACTGTTTGGTGTGGTTTGTACGCTGGTGGAATCATTGGACCGTATTTTTTCAAAGATGCTGTTGGACGCAACGTTACGGTGAATGGCGATCGCTATCGTTCGATGCTAACAAACTTTTTGTTGCCAAAAATGGAAGAACTGAACTTGGTTGACATGTGGTTTCAACAAGATGGCGCTACATGCCACACAGCTCGCGATTCTATGGCCATTTTGAGGGAAAACTTCGGACAACAATTCATCTCAAGAAATGGACCCGTAAGTTGGCCACCAAGATCATGCGATTTAACGCCTTTAGACTATTTTTTGTGGGGCTACGTCAAGTCTAAAGTCTACAGAAATAAGCCAGCAACTATTCCAGCTTTGGAAGACAACATTTCCGAAGAAATTCGGGCTATTCCGGCCGAAATGCTCGAAAAAGTTGCCCAAAATTGGACTTTCCGAATGGACCACCTAAGACGCAGCCGCGGTCAACATTTAAATGAAATTATCTTCAAAAAGTAAATGTCATGAACCAATCTAACGTTTCAAATAAAGAACCGATGAGATTTTGCAAATTTTATGCGTTTTTTTTTTTTAAAAAGTTATCAAGCTCTTAAAAAATCACCCTTTATAAATGTTGAAATGCAAATCATCAATTAATTAACATAAAAATTTATGTTCGCACAGTTTAATGAAATTTTGGTTCACACTAATTTTGTCAGTTAAATATAGCGGTTTATTTCTGGCATCCTGCCTTTTCTTACATCAGCTGTTCGAAATTCCCTGATTTCCAACGCTGCCAAATAATCAGGGAACGCGTTTGAGAGAAAAATAAGAGCCAATACGAGAGTTTCGTATTATCTTATCCATGGTTTATACCAGTGGTCGGCATGAGAGGATCTCTCACTGTGTTGGTGAGCACGAAAAAAAAGTAGCCCAGTGGGAAATTGGAATAAAAATTAAGCATCTAATCTAAATAATTAATAGTATAATGAAAATTAACAAAATGTCTTTTAAGGATATATTCCCTATTATCTTTAAAAGACTTGAAACATAAAAGACATTGCATGGCACCAAAGACATTTAGAATCTTAAAATATTTCTCGCAGGGCATATTTGGTTTTGCGCTATAATCTTGCGTGATGTTAATTGGTTGCTGGCTCGACAACGACAACCAGGAATAAAGGGATGTTCAACTTATTCCAGTGTAAGAGCGCTTCAAAATTTACGTTTTTTATAACATTTTCCATTATTTAATAATTTATCGGCATTTATTAACCCAATACCCAACATTTAGTACGAATAAAAATTACAATATAGTGGTTATTTATTATATGGAGAAACTACTTAAACGTTTTAAAGTATATTAAAACAACTGACTTTTGACTTTTCAATACCCAATAA
This sequence comes from Bactrocera dorsalis, assembly GCF_023373825.1. Taxonomy (NCBI): domain Eukaryota; kingdom Metazoa; phylum Arthropoda; class Insecta; order Diptera; family Tephritidae; genus Bactrocera; species Bactrocera dorsalis. The sequence goes on along the minus strand of NC_064303.1, from coordinate 69,967,782 downwards.
AAGAATTTAAGCTTGTTAGCTCTCAATCATTAAATGTTTTTAATCATTTTCCATTGAAAATAATACTATGATGCGTCAAATTACAAAACATTTTACCAAATACCTTTAAATTTCCCAAATTTGTTAAATTTGTATTGTTTTACATTTCTTCTAAGCGGTCTTGAACGATGCAACAAATCCCTCCGTTTATATATTTTTTTGGTAAGATTTCTATCTGGCCATCGCTCGTTTCCAATTGCTAAACGTCAAAACCTCCTGAGCTCGATCAACTGTCAAAGTTTAGGTGGTTTTGACGTTTAGCAATTGTTCTCTCACTTCCAGTGAAAGAGGAGTTGGACATCTCTTTATCTCTGGTTTATACTATGTTCGGAACGACATTAAAAACGTTTTGAAAACACATTTGTGGGTTGTTTAATCTAAGTCGTTAGGACCGACAATGTGTGTTTTCGATGAGTTTTCACTGACAACTATCAATAGGGGGATTCTCTTGCTCTTTCAAGATTGCACGATGACACAAAATGCAAACATCCTATACCGAAATATGCAAGGCCAAGAGGGCACCCATTGCAGAATCTAGTGATATATGACGGCACGAAAATAAACACGGGTTTTGGTCTGACATATTTTACAGCCATTGCAATTAACTTTCTGTGTGTGTTTGTTATTGTGCCGTTGCACCAAGAAGAAAATTCTGCAATTCGTGCACCGAGCAAGGGTTTTGCAAGAGCAAGAGAATCTCCCTAACATGACAATATCAAGTGACAGCTGTATTTGTATATGGAATGTAAATAAATATCAAGAGATAATTTAGGGCTGGCAAAGTATGTCTTTCAATAAAATCGATTAAACTAGAGCAGGCACCGATTATAATGAGTGGAATGTAAGTTTTCAAGTAGTTTTCAGCGAAAATTGGTTTTCAATGTGTTTTCGTTTGACAGATTTTACATGGTTGAAAACCGAAGTTTTAAGGGTAGTTTCCAGCTCTCAAGCAATGTAGAAACTTAATATAAAAAACGCTTAAGAAGTGGTCAAAAAAATTTACCACAGGAAATTGCAGGAATGTGCAGCTCAAGCACTAAATTTTAATACAATTTTCCAATAAAATGCGAATATGGCAATTTTTTCTTGAAGGAAATTCGAAGTATTCATTAAATTCATCCTAAATTAGTTAAAATCATTATTATGAAGTATAGTTCATTTTGAAATGTTGTATAAAACTTACCAATAATCAACAACATTCCTTAAATCGCCATGAAAATATTTATTTACTACACACATACATACTTACATATTACACACAAAGTTTATTTTCTTTGTTTATTCTCTCTAGATTTCCCAATGTGGATCATTCACAATGCATAACTTGCTGGCAAAATTACTTTATTACAGCTCAAGAAATAAGGAATGTTTTTCTTGAGCATTTATGTATATGAGAACTGGAACCCAACCTTTAAGGCGAAAACCAGTTTTTCCCACAAAAACATGTTTTCATTGTCGGTCCGAACATAGTGTTAACCTTTTGCTTTTCTGCTCCTGTTACAGAGAAATGCCGGGAAGGAAATTTTGTGCGTTATTCAGAATAATGTCTTTCCTAACATTTTTTCCATTGATAGTAAAGCCCTTATCCAAAAAATGATTTCTCTGTAGTTTTATTAAATGGGGGACATCAGCAAAACCCACAATCCTATCTCCGTTGTGTGAAAACCTGCAAAAGAAAACAAACAACACAATTTAAGTTTATCATAATTTAAATAATTGTTTAGTGAATGTACACAGGGTTTTCCACATTAATTTGAAGATCATTATATAAGCCGCTATTTGATCCACCCAAATCGCTTGACAAAATGCTAAGCAACACTTCATTCGTAATTTTGTAGTCATATTCGAAGAATACAGGCTGTTTCCATTTACTTATCAAACCTAAAAGAACAAAGTACATTAGAAAAAATTTACTTCAAGTAAATTAATGAGTTTAGGTAACTCTTATCATTGCAACCTGAACGTAGTTAACAGGAGGAAATTTCGAATCAGTTGATCTATCGTAGCAGTAAACTCTTTCTAACCTTAATTTCATCAAAACTGAGTACACAAATTGTTTGCGCTTATATTAGCTCAGTTGCTCCCTTCAAGAGTTTCATCACCGGATCTATGACACCTGGAGCTACATCAATTTTCTTTGACCACCATTGCAGAGTGCGCACACCTGGTAGAGGAAAGTTTTTTCTCCTTAAGAGTTTGTACGCTTTCGGGCTCGATAAATATATAGCGTGATCGACTTAGCTACATAAATATGCCTTTTTCTTTCCAATTCCGCCGTTTGTTTCCATCCCTTAATTTTTCAATCTATGTATGTGTAATGAACTTTAGTATATTTTGCAACATACTATACTTTTCAGAATTTAGGCACTTACCCGGCTGTTGGCGAAAATGCAAATAAATTTTTGCTCCAAATTATTTCTGTGGAATTCCGCGGTTTTAATGGAAATCCTAAGGCCTTTTTATTTCCGCAAACTGCTCGTTTTTGCACTTATTCAAAGTGTTAACAACGCTATCCAGCCTTTGTCTAAAAAGAATAAGGAATACACATACTTATGTAAGAAAAAGACACTTCATCAATATCAATTAGAACTAACATTTCTGTTTCCAAATGCAGTATTTGACCTCGTCTCCTGCAGTTTGAGCTGCCTCTCCAACCTCGTCTTCTTGAATTACTTCAAAAGGGGCGGTCTTCTTCAACATTGTTGTCAACATCTCTTTTTTGGAACGAGACTCCATCCTTTTCTGCCGCTCATTAGCCAGAGGCAGTGGTTCACGTGGGAAAAGCGCTTTGTAGCAACCCCGTTGGATTCCGCGAACTTAAATCTGCAAGAGTGTTTGGTCAATAATAATTATTGTAATCAAAATGCTATAATAACCCATTTCAAACTGCAAATTTTCGGAGGCTTCTGGCGCAAAGTGCACTTCACAAATGCATGCATTTTTAACATTATTTTTGTCCGTTCGACGACGAAAATTAATTCATTGTTTTGTACTGTTTTGTCCTTAGGGAAATGAAAAAATCTCCATTTCGTAGCACTAATTTTACCATTGTTATTATTGCATCCGAACACTGCGCAACGCATTTTAAGAAATATAAAATTTCACAATTAATATAACACTTGAAATCAAAATTCGAATTCACGTTCATAAGCGCGGGTGAATGATACGTCAACCGTGACGTCAGCAAGAACAGCTGACTGAAAGCAAACATGCGCATTGCGTAATCTCTTTCTATCTTCTTCTTCTTCTTCTTCTTCTTTACTGGCGTAGACACCGCTTACGCGATTATAGCCGAGTCCACAACAGGGCGCCAGTCGTTTCTTCTCTTCGCTACGTGGCGCCAATTGGATATTCCAAGCGAGGCCAGGTCCTTCTCCACTTGGTCCTTCCACCGGAGTGGGGGTCTTCCTCTTCCTCTGCTTCCCGCGACGGGTACTGCGTCGAATACTTTCAGAGCTGGAGTGTTTTCATCCATCCGGACAACATGATCTAGCCAGCGTAGCCGCTGTCTTTTAATTCGCTGAACTATGTCAATGTCGTCGTATATCTCGTACAGCTCATCGTTCCATCGAATGCGATATTCGCCGTGGCCAACGCGCAAAGAACCATAAATATTTTGCAGAACTTTTCTCTCGAAAACTCGTAACGTCGACTCATCGGTTGTTGTCATCGTCCAAGCCTTTGCACCATACAGCAGGACGGGAATTATGAGCGACTTATAGAGTTTGGCTTTTGTTCGTCGATAGAGGACTTTACTTTTCAATTGCCTACTCAGTCCGAAGTAGCACCTGTTGGCAAGAGTAATCCTGCGTTGGATTTCCAGGCTGACATTGTTGGTGGTGTTTACGCTGGTTCCAAGATAGACGAAATTATCTACAGCTTCAAAGTTATGACTGTCAACAGTGACGTGAGAGCCAAGTCGCGAGTGCGACGACTGTTTGTTTGATGACAGGAGATATTTCGTCTTGCCCTCGTTCAATGCCAGACCTATTTGCGTTGCTTCCTTGTTCAGTCTGGAGAAAGCAGAACTAACGGCGCGGGTGTTGAGGCTGATGATATCAATATCATCGGCATACGGCAGCAGCTGTACACTCTTATAAAAGATTGTACCTGCTCGATTAAGTTCTGCAGTTCGAATAATTTTCTCCAGAAGCAGATTGAAGAAGTCGAATGAGAGGGAGTCGACTTGTCTGAAACCTCGTTCGGTATCGAACGGCTCGGAGAGGTCCTTCCCGATCCTGACAAAGCTTTTGGTATTGCTCAACGTCAGTTTACACAGCCGTATTAGTTTTGCGGGGATACCAAATTTAGACATCGCGGCATAAAGGCAGCTCCTTTTCGTGCTATCGAAAGCAGCTTTGAAATCGACGAATAGGTGGTGAGTGTCGATTCTCCTTTCACGGGTCTTTTCCAAGATTTGGCGCATGGTGAATATCTGGTCGGTTGTTGATTTACCAGGTCTAAAGCCCCACTGATAAGGTCCAATCAGTTTGTTGAAGGTGGGCTTTAATCTTTCACACAATACGCTCGACAGAACCTTATATGCGATGTTGAGGAGGCTAATCCCACGGTAGTTGGCGCAGATTGTGGGGTCTTCTTTTTTATGGATTGGGCATAGCACACTTAAATTCCAATCGTTTGGCCTACTTTCGTCCGACCATATTTTGCAAAGAAGCTGATGCATGCACCTTATCAGCTCTTCGCCGCCGTGTTTGAATAGCTCGGCCGGCAATCCATCGGCCCCTACCGCTTTGTTGTTTTTCTGGCGGGCAATTGCTATTCGAACTTCTTCATGGTCGGGCAATGGAACGTCTGCTCCATCGTCATCGATTGGGGAATCGGGTTCCCCTTCTCCTGGTGTTGTGCGTTCACTACCATTTAGCAGGCTGGAGAAGTGTTCCCTCCATAATTTAAGTATGCTCTGGGCATCGGTGGCTAGATCACCTTGGGGGGTTCTACAAGAGTATGCTCCGGTCTTGAAACCTTCTGTAAGCCGCCTCATCTTTTCGTAGAATTTTCGAGCATTACCCCTGTCGGCCAGCTTATCAAGCTGTTCGTACTCACGCATTTCGGTCTCTTTCTTTTTCTGTCTACAAATGCGTCTCGCTTCCCTCTTCAACTCTCGGTATCTATCGCATCCCGCACGTGTTGTGGACGATCGTAACGTTGCGAGGTAGGCAGCCTGTTTTCTCTCCGCTGCGACACGGCACTCCTCGTCCCACCAGCTGTTCTTTTGCACTTTCCGAAAACCAATGGTTTCGGTAGCAGCTGTACGTAAGGAGTATGAAATGCCGTCCCACAATTCCCTTATACCGAGTTGTTGACGAGTGCTCTCAGAGAGCAGGAGTGCAAGCCGAGTGAAAAATCTTTCGGCTGTCTGTTGTGATTGCAGCTTCTCGTAGCGTTTTTTGTGGCACAGAGGCGGGCGCGAATTTTGGCTGCAACAATATAGTGGTACGAGTCGATGTTAAGACCTCGGAGCGCACGCACATCTAAAACACTGGAGACGTGTCCTCCGTCTATCACAACATGATCAATCTGGTTGGTGGTTTTTCGATCCGGAGACAGCCAGGTAGCTTGATGTATCTTCTTATGCTGGAATCTAGTACTAAAGATAACCATATTTCGGGCCCCGGCGAAGTCGATCAGCCTCAATCCATTTGCGGATGTTTCCTCGTGGAGGCTGAATTTACCGACCGTATTGCCAAAGATACCTTCTTTGCCCACCATAGCGTTGAAGTCGCCAAGCACGATTTTGACATCGTGGCGGGGGTATCTCTCATAAGTGCGCTCCAAGAGCTCATAAAAGGCACCTTTGGTCACATCGCCCTTCTCTTCCGTCGGGGCCAGGGCGCACATCCGCGATATGTTGAAGAACCTCGCTTTGATGCGGATTGTGGCTAGACGTTCATTCTCCGGAGTGAATGATAGTACTCGGCGACGGAGTCTCTCTCCCACCACGAATCCAACACCAAACTTGCGCTCCTTTATATGGCCACTGTAGTAAATGTCACATGGACCTACTCGTCTCTGTCCTTGTCCCTTCCATCGCATTTCTTCGACGGAGGTGATGTCAGCCTTTATCTTTACGAGGACATCAACCAGCTGGGCAGCGGCACCTTCCCAATTAAGGGACCGGACATTCCAGGTGCATGCCCTCAAATCATAGTCCTTATTTCGTTTGCCATGGTCGTCATCATGTCGTGTCATCGGGGTCTCTCATCCGAGGCTGTTGATGGTTTTTCATTGGGGATGTTTTTTACGTGGCGGGTCCCAAACCCAGCGCACAACCCTATGCAGGGGATGTTTCGCCTTCTCACTTTAGCTCGCCTTCAAACGGATGTTCTTAGGCTACCCAGAGGATACTTGGTCAAAGACCGGAAGTCGTGAGCTAATTGAGTCATATGTAAAAGAATCCTTTCTGGTCCCTCCCAAGTGAATGGCGATCAGAGAACTTTCCTCACTTGCCGGATCTTCTACACATGACTCCATCCTCCAGAAGGTAGAAGGTATATTGAACGGGATGTTCCTCGATTGGTATCAGGAAAGTCGAGATTTCTTGAATATTGCGAAATTTATATTCGGCATTCGGCCACCTATTTATACGTTGTTCCAGGTGTGGTTAAAATTTGTTATGATATTTCCGTTTTCAAGTATTTCGAGTTGTGTCTTGTTTTCATATACCATTTCACATTTGGGAGGCTTATTATCTGAGTTCTTCATTTTACATATGTATCATCACCTAAAATACAAAATAACGAATCATCAAAAAATTCTAAATTGAGTATTTTTTTCTCAATAGGTGTAAAGACATTGTTACATTTTGCTATCTAATAATATCTAGCTATGTTTGTATGCAAGTGTGTATACAAGTATATTGAACAAGTTACATTTTGTTTTTAATACTGGATATGTACATATATACAGTTACAATTGCGTGGTTAAAGTAGCAGACATATATGTAAGTCAGAGAATTCTAATATATTTATTAAAGGTAAATCTAATGCTTCAATGGATACTATTTGTTGAACATCCTTTAAGTTTAGAGTTTTTGTGTACAAGTTTCCGTTTTTTGCAAAATTAAAATGGATGGAATAGGATGGATGGAGTCATGTGTAGAAGTTCACGCAAGTAAGGAAAGTTCTCTGATCGCTATTCACTTGGGAGTGGCCAGAAACGATTCTTTTACATACGGCTCAAGCAACTTACGACTTTTGGTCTTTGACCAAGTATCCTCTGGGTAGCCTACAAACATCCGTTTGAAGGCGAAACATCCTCTCTGCAGGGTTGTGCGCTGGGTTTAGGACCCGCCACGTAAAAAACGCACCCAATGAAAAATAGCAGCAAGCCTCGGATGAGTAACCCCCCTTTTTATGATGACTATGGAAAACGAATTAAGGACTATGATTTGAGGGCAAGTGCCTGGAAAGCCCGGTCCCTTAATTGGGAAGGCGTTAGATTGAGGGCTGACATCACCGCTGTCCAAGAAATGCGATGGGCGGGACGAGGACTGAGACGAGTAGGTCCTTGTGGCATTTACTACAGTGGCCAAATAAAAGAGCGCAAGTTTGGTGTGGGATACGTGGTAGGAGAGAGACTCTGTCGCCGATTACTATCATTCATTCCGGTGAATGAACATCTAGCCACGATACGCATCAAAGCGAGGTTCTTCAATATATCGCTGACTTGCGCCCACCTTCTCACCGACGGAAGAGAAGGACGATATGACCAAAGATGCCTTCTTTGAGCGCTTGGAGCGCACTTATAAGAGCTGCCCCTGTCAACATGTCAAAATCGTGCTTGGCGACTTTAACGCCAGGGTGGAAAACGCCAGGGTATCTTTGGCACGGCTGTCGGTAAATTTAGGCTCCAAGACGAAACATCCTCAAATGGGTTGAAGCTGATCAACTTCGCCGGGGCCCGGAAAATGGTTATCTGTAGTACTAGATTCCAGCACAAGAAAATACATCAAGCTACCTGGTTGTCTCCGGATCGAAAAGCCACCAACCAGATTGATCATGTTGTGATAGACGGAGGACACGTCTCCAGTGTTCTAGACGAGCGTACGCTCCAAGGTCCTAACATCGACTCGGACAACTATTTTGTTGCAGCCAAGATTCGCACCCGCCTCTGTGCAGCAAAACACGCACGTCAACAGACACAAGGAAGGTTCGACGTCGAAAAGCTGCAATCACTACAGACAGCTGAACGATTTTCTAACCGGCTTGCACTCCTGCTCTCTGAGAGCACTCGTCAACAACTCGGTATAAGGGATCTGTGTGACGTCGTTTCAAACTCTTTACGTACAGCTGCAACCGAAACCATTCGTTTTCGGAAAGTGCAAAAGAACAGCTGGTACGACGAGGAGTGCCGTGTCGCAGCGGAGAGAAAACAGGCTGCCTACCTCGCAACGTTACGATCGACCACAACACGTGCGGGATGGGATAGACACCGAGAGTTGAAGAGGGAAGCGAATCGCGTTTGCAGACAGAAAAAGAAAGAGGCCGAAATGCGTGAGTATGAGAGCTCGCCAAGCTGTCCGATAGGAGTAATGCTCGAAAATTCTACGAAAAGATGCGGCGGCTAACAGAAGGTTTCAAGACCAGAGCATACTCATGTAGAACCCCTAAACGTGATCTAGTGACCGATGCCCAGAGCATACTTAAATTATGGAGGGAAAACTTCTCCAGCCTACTGAATGGCAATGAACGCACAACACCAGGAGAAGGGGAACCCGATTCCCCAATCGATGACAATGGAGCAGACGTTCCATTTCCCGACCATGAAGAAGTTCGAATAGCAATTTCCCACCTGAAGAGCAACAAAGCGGTAGGGGCCGATGGATTTCCGGCCGAGCTATTCAAACACGGCGGCGAAGAACTGATAAGGAGCATGCATCAGCTTCTTTGCAAAATATGGTCGGCCGAAAGCATGCCCAACGATTGGAATTTAAGCGTGCTCTACCCAATCCATAAAAAGGGAGACCCATAATCTGCGCCAACTACCGTGGGATAGCCCTCCTCAACATCACGTATCGAACGTATTGTGAGAAAAATTAGAACATACCAACAAACTAATTGGAACTTATCAGTGTTGCTAAAGACCTGGCAAAACAACAATCGACGAGATATTCACCATGCGCCAAACTTTGGAAAAGACCCGTGAAAGGAGAATCGACACACGCCATCTCTTCGTCGATTTCAAAGCTGCTAATACGGCTGTGTAAACCAACATTGAGCTACACCAAAAGCTCCGTCAGGATCGGGAAAGACCTCTCCGAGCAGTTCCATACCAAACGAGGTTTCAGACAAGGCGACTCCCTCTCGTGCTTCTTCTTAAATCTGCTGCTGGAGAAAATAGTTAGAGCTACAGAACTTAATCGGGTAGGTACATTCTTTTATAAGAGTGTACAGCTGCTGGCGCATGCCGATGATATTGATATTATTAGCTTCAACACCCGCGCCATTAATTCTGCTTTCTCCAGACTGGACAAGGAAGCAAAGAAAATGGGTCTGGCAGTCATTACTTTGAAGTTATAAATAATTTCGTCTATCTTGAAACCAGTGTAAACACCACCAACAATGTCAGCCTGGAAATTCAACGCAGGATAACTCTTGCCAACAGGTGCTACTTCGGACTGAGTAGGCAATTGCGAAGTAAAGTCCTCTCTCGACGAACAAAAACCAAACTCTATAGGTCACTCATAATTCCAGTCCTCTTATATGGCACAGAGGCTTGGACGATGACAATAACTGATGAGTCGACGTTTCGAGTTTTCAAGAAAAAAGTTTAAAGGTTTTTTTTTATGCCCAACGATTGGAATTTAAGTGTGCTATGCCCAATCCATAAAAAAGGAGACCCCACAATCTGCGCCAAGTACCGTGGGATAAGCCTCCTGAACATCGCGTACAAGGTTCTATCGAGCGTATTGTGTGAAAGATTAAAGCCCACCGTCAACAAACTGATTGGACCTTATCAGTGTCGCTTGAGACCTGGAAAATCAACAACCGACCAGACATTCGACTTAAACTTAATCGAGCAGGTTGTAACGTGGCTTTTACCATCTTACAATAATTTACTCCAACACTGTACATCATTTATCCTTACCATACCTCGACATAGTGCTTTCCACCTTACTAGAAATATCCTATACTTACTATACTTCACCTCACTGCATTGACCAAAACTACGCACACAATTTACCTCACTACGCTGACCAAAGCTGCGCTACTCGTATCATTTCTTCCAGCCCGTCAGCCAGGACGGTCGCACAGCAGCAAGTAGCAATAAGCAGTGGTAAGTGAAGTAGTTAGTTTTTGTAGACATGGCGTTGAAAAGGTAGCACACCAATCGGTGTGTTACTAGTGAACGCAATTAGAGTTGGGCATTTTGTTAGGCCTCGCAGGCATTGCGTTGAAAAAGTATTACACCTCGGCGTGATACCAGTTCTCGCGATGGCTCTGCCTTATATACAGTAGAATTGGGTATTTTGTTAGGATTCGCAGGCATTGCGTTGAAAAGGTATTACACCTCGGTGTGATACCAGTGCTCGCAATGGCTCTGCCGTATAACCTAGTTGATGTTGTTAGTCTTCGCAGGCATTGCATTGCAAAGGTAACACACCAATCGGTGTGTTATCAGTGCATGCAATGGCTCTGCTCCAGGGGGGGAAACAATCGAAGTAGTTAGTTTTCGCTGGCGTTGCGTTGAAAAGGTATTACACCAAATCGGTGTAATACCAGTGCTCGCAATGACTCTGCCTTATAATCGATGTGTTAGTTTTCGCAGGCGTTGCCTCGAAACGATATCACACCAACTCGGTGTGATATCAGTGCACGCAATGGCTCGACCGTAGTCTCAGTTGCGTTGCGATACAGCGATATCACAGCTGCGCTGCCTCGAGGAGCGTCACTACCGCAGCCTGCACACCAGTGCACCGTTACCAAACCAACGCGTTTAACAGGCGACTCGCATGTAAGTACAGACTAGAGAAAAGGGATAGTGCTCGGGAGTTGCTAACCGTAGGTCAACGCGTTCGGTTGACATATTGATATTTTATAATTTCTCCCTCGCAGGGGATCCGTGCCGACTTCGACAAGAAGCAACGCCTGGCACACCAAATCCAATCGATTCCACCTGACTCGCCATATAAATATAAGCTGGTCTGGCTGTCCACACAAGGGGTGTGGATACATCTTTTACAAAAGTAAATATTTTTTTGCGAAGGGTTCGTGGGTCCCAAGGCTGACCCTCGAGCGGCTGAGCATACCTCACCTATGGACTAAACCCCATTACAAGGTACAATCTATTATAAGAGTGTACAGCTGCTGGCGTATGCCGATGATATTGATATTATTAGCCTCAACACCCGCGCCGTTAGTTCTTCTTTCTCCATACTGAACAAGGAAGCAACGCAAATGGGTCTGGCAGTAAACGAGGGAAAGACGAAATATTTCCTGTCATCAAACAAACAGTCGTCGCACTCGCGACTTGGCTCTCACGTCACTGTTGACAGTCATAACTTTGAAGTTGTAACAATGTCAGCCTGGAAATCTAACGCAGGATTACTCTTGCCAACAGGTGCTACTTCGGACTGAGTAGGCAATTGAAAAGTAAAGTCCTCTCTCGACGAACAAAAGCCAAAGTCTATAAGTCGCTCATAATCCCGTCCCGTCCTGCTATATGGCGCAGAGGCTTGGACGATGACAACAACCGATGAGTCGACGTTACGAGTTTTCGAGAGAAAAGTTCTGCGAAAGATTTATGGTCCTTTGCGCGTTGGCCACGGCGAATATCGCATTCGATGGAACGATAAGCTGTACGAGATATACGACGACATTGACATAGTTCAGCGAATTAAAAGACAGCGGCTACGCTGGCTAGGTCTTGTTGTCCGGATGGATATTTTACGCCAGTAAAGAAGAAGAAGAACATTTTCAGCGAAAGTAACATCGTGTACTGGCTTGCCCAGCTTAGGTATCATTATGACTTCAGATACTTTCCAAAGCGATGGCACGTAAGATACGTAGCATAGCGTAAGCATAAAGCACTGTTAATAATGTTTACAATTTTTTTATACAATTTTTTGGTAAATTGCGTAATATTTCTCCAGTTAATAAGTCTTACCCAGGTGCTGTTTTGAGTCTTGTGTTCCCGATAAAATTTTTAATTTCTTTAATAGTAACTGGAGAAATGCTGATGTGTGGATCCAACCAATTATTTTCACAGTTTATCTCATACCCACCGTTAGGCGTAAATTTGTTTCTCAAATGATTTGCAAATACGACAGCTTTCTGTTCATTCATTTTGGCCCATGCAGTTTCATTTAGTTTTAATGGTGCACATGTTTCACTTGTTTATTAATATTTCTTGCAGTTTCTAGAGAAAATAGTCGGTGGAATTATCAGCTGTGAGTTTAGACAGATAAGTTCTGAAGGAAAAATTTTTAAACTGTTTAATTTGTGTTCTTAGTTTCGCTGTACATATATTAAGCTCAGTTTTGAGATCAGAGGACCTAGTTTTCTGCCATCTCCGTCGAAGCTTGCGCTTGCTTTTATGGATATTTTCTAAGATATGTTTTGGGTATTTGGTTCCACTTAGATTCGTGCGGGTATTTTGTATACTCTTCCACGCAGCGTTTTGAATTATTTTTGTGGAATCTTCAACTCACAGTCCAATTCAATACCAGTCGATATGTGTGGCTAAATGACTTAAGCTTCCCGCCCTCACGCACCACTACACCACACAACACACCACTCACAAGCAACACTGGCACATACACCACTCCTGAAGACAGCAGTTTTCCCACACACCACACATCCATTGGAAACAGCAGAAAACACCACATACACGCCAATACACGCAGCTACTAATCCACCACCGCCCAACAAGCAAAAAGCTTCGTCCTGGAAGTGAACGTTCACTTTCGACCACGAATCTCGAGCAGTGATCATCGGCGGACGTTTTCGTTTCTTGCTACTTTTCGGCACAGCGTTTTCAACATTTTGTCATCTTCGGCGCGCAACTCAACCACCGTTCCAACATCTGGAGATCCTCAGTGCGCAGCAGCTGAACCCACTAATTAATTGTGAGTGTTCTTCTTCCGTAAAACTTCCATTGGTATCTGACCAGGGAGTCCACAAATTTTAATACATTTTGTAACATTCATTTTTGATGTTATATTATTGTCACGCTTCACGGGAGATCTTTATTATAACGTTTTTTACCCTCCAATAAAATTGTGATACATCTTAAAGTGAACAAAAAAAGAATATATACATATATTTCGTTCTCAAAGGGTAGCAAAAGTAAGTACTAATTTATATATGGTCCTTCGAGCCATTCTGAATGGCACTATTGTGAAAAGAAAAAAAATTTTTGAAGTTATACTTCTTATACGACGCCGGAAAAGGTTGCGATAGATTCTGGATGCGCAACCTTCCATATAAAAGTAACGCAAAGTTGCGCAACCTCGCTCCATCCATATGAATGTAACGCAACCTTGTCTGCGAAGATGTGCGAGCAGCAAGCGAAGCGGTGACAATCGGCGATCGTTTGTTCGTTTCTTTCGGCACAGCTCGGCCGACACAACAACACAACACAATGTTCCATGCTTATGCTGTTGTTGTTTTTGTAGAACAATGTTTCAATTTTTGGTTGGTGACATATTCACATGTGTGCGCATATGTATGTTTGTATGCTTGTGCATTATTGAAGTTATACTTCTTTTTCTTTCGTTTGTCTTTCATTTCTGCGAATTCTTAACTATTTTACGTATGTTTTGGTTGAAATACTCTGCGTTGGCCTTTCAGAATCACACAGAATCATTTCTGTGGTTTTTGAAACTGACCCACGAGGACGAGGTATATGGTTTTATCTGGGAGCGTGAGATTTAAGAAAATCGCTCGCTTACAAGGGATAAAACGACTTCTGAGTGGCGATTTTAATGAATAAATTCACAGAATCATTTCTGTGCTTTTGGAAATCTATACTAATAAATATTTTTTTCTTACTAATAGAAAATAAATTTATCACAGCAATATACATAAACATATACATAATATTGCTGTGATAAATTTAATTTGTATTAGTAAGCAAAAAATTAAAAATAAATTTATTAAGACTATACTTCTCAGGGCATCACAGCAATGTTATGCATATGTATATACATATTATGAATATGTATATTGCTGTGATAAATTTATTGCGAAAGCAAATGTTCTACAAAGTATAAGTTCTATACTTAAACAAAATTATTAGAACCATTGTATGTTTCTTGCATTCATAACCAAAACATACTTAAGTCAGCGCAACCTAATTGTCAATGGTGGTGTTGGTGGTAAGCGCTTGGAAGGTCAAGATGCTAACACAGGTCCCAGGTTCGAATCCCGACAGAATAAATTTTTAATTTTTTGCTTTTAACATCGTATACTATACAAATTAATATTTTTCTTACTAATAGAAATTAAATTTATCACAGCAATATTATGTATATGTATATACATTAGGGTGATTCAAAAAAAAAATTTTTTTGTTTTTTTTTATTGGTACTCGGAAAAATGGGTTCCTAGACACCTCTAAGAAATCATCTCCAAATATGAGTTTTTAATTGTAACGGGAAGGTCCTCCGCCTAACGGTTTTCTATTTTTTCTTATTATCAGATAGAAAAATTTATATCTCGCTTCCAACTACTTGAAAAAATATCTTGTTAATTAGGTTTTGTAGGAAATTGAATGCTCTAAAATATGGTCTCTTATGATTTTTTCGTAAACCCAACCGTTTAAAAGATATTAACGGTTGAAATTTGACTATTTTTGGAAAAATTCTTTATTTCTTATTAATTTTATAACTCAATGAAAAAAAATTATTATGAATGATGAAACACATAGTTTTGTAGGAAATTTACTGCTCTATAAAAATGGTGTACTATGATTTTTCGATTAAGTTAAGCGTTTACGAGATATTCATCGTCAAACATCAATGCATATTAGGGTGGATCAAAAAAAAAAATTTTTTTTTCGTTTGGTTCTGTGAAAAATAGGTTCCTAAGCACCTCTAAGAAATCCTCTGCAAAAACCTATTCATAATAATTTTTTTTCATTGAGTTATAAAATTAATAAGAAATAAAGAATTTTTCCAAAAATAGTCAAATTTCAACCGTTAATATCTTTTAAACGGTTGGGTTTACGAAAAAATCATAAGAGACCATATTTTAGAGCATTCAATTTCCTACAAAACCTAATTAACAAGATATTTTTTCAAGTAGTTGGAAGCGAGATATAAATTTTTCTATCTGATAATAAGAAAAAATAGAAAACCGTTAGGCGGAGGACCTTCCCGTTACAATTAAAAACTCATATTTGGAGAGGATTTCTTAGAGGTGTCTAGGAACCCATTTTTCCGAGTACCAATAAAAAAAAACAAAAAAATTTTTTTTTGAATCACCCTAATGTATATACAAATTAATATAAAGCGGAATTATGTATTTAGCGGTATTGAAATATTGTATACAATATTATTAAAGAGAAGATAGTGCAAATAAAGCCAGTCTAATACCTGACCACCTCACAGTGTCATTACTTGGCCCTTCATCATTTTCATCGTTGCTGCAATTTCGTTTATACTTTTCAATGTTTTATAAATTTGTGCGGTTATAAAAAAAGCTTTATAGCCCCACATTTTTTGGAACCCAACGTGGGGCTCGAGTAGGTTGTTTCGTTGTTCGCACATCATTTGGAATTTGGTGGTCAGTATTAGACTGCATCGTACATTTACCAAGATCCATATCTGTAGAGATTTACTTTCAATATTTATTTGATAAAGTATGTCATACCAAACAACGAATGAAACTATGAAGCTGAAATCTTTTAGCTATTCGGCCAGAATAGTAGCCTCATGAGACACTTGAACATCAGTTTTCTGAGTTTCAATAGCCAAAGTAATCAAAGCATCATAGATAGTACTAATTTGATAACGGACTGCTTTAACACTACTTATTCTTGCTTCCCTACTGTGTCACTGAGCTTTTTTATAGTATATAGTCCCAAGTGATCGGTTAGAATTTTCCATCGATGAACAGAAGCTGAAAACAATGTGAACAACCTCTGAAGTACCCCAAACAAAGTGACTGATCCTATGGATGACTTAGCGGCATCGCATAGTACTAGATTGTAGCTATGACAGCCACACGGCACATAAACAGCTAAGGGGTTTATGTCGAGAATTCTCCTATGAACCCCAATATTTTTTCCTTTTATATTCGCCCCCTTTGTCATAACCCTGACCCCTGCAATCGTTCAATTCTAGTCCGTATTTATTTAAAACATTAATAACTTCAGTCAGTCTTTCACCAGTTGACTGATTGACAGGTATAAATTCCAAGAAATGCTCTTTTACTGATATTTTTTCATTATCGTCTGATAAATCAACAAATTGTAATGTCAGCGAAAGTTGTTCTACATGACTAATGTCAGCAGTACAGTCAGCTGTAATTGAATAATATTTTGATTTCTTTGTGTATAATATGATTTCTGACTTCACTTTTTCACCCATCAGCTCTATTAATTCATTTTGAATGTCTCTTCCACAGTAGTGGTCTGAAATATCACCCTTCATAGCTAATCGCAAGTGATCCTGCATGAATAGATCAAATTTGGCTAGTAATTGTACTAAGCCGTTATTTGGGGTATATAGTTTGTCGGAAGTACCTCTGAACGCCATATTGTTTTCGGCTAAATAAAGTGTGATATGCATCAATCTAGACAACCCATTATTCCATCTTGTAGTTTCCTTTCTAATCAAGTGTTGCTCTTGGCAGTCTATTGTTTTTCCTATTTTTAATCGTAGTTCAGCATCAATCCATGAAAGGTAAAACTTCTTATGAAAAGTGCTATTTTCATGAATTTTTAACATTTCAGACAAGTGTTTCTAGTTGTTATACCCTTCAGATACTAAGTTCGACGTTGAGCTACTATCAAATAGTATACAACAAAAACAATAAACTCGATCCTTAGAAATGGAGTAATTTAACCAACGGCGCTGAATTGTTTCATTGTTTGCAAGATTTTTTGTGAAATGGGAATTAGAGAAATGTCGGCCTGTATCATTCTTCGGATAATTATCAATATGAGTTTGCACTGGGCCACTAATAATTATATGATCAATGATTTTGCCATTTCGAGTGACTGGCCAAGTGGCAGTACTAACGGCATTTGTAATTGTACCACAGCTTATCATTTCACTTTGGGAAACTTTGTCCACGATCTCTTCAACACAATCTTCAGTTATCTGATCTGACTTGTCAGATAGAGGCTCCGCTACTGATACATTAATTTGTATTCCAGATGTAGATGCCATATTCAGGACTTAATTTTTTGTTGTGATATATTAATCTATATTCATGAACTTCTTTGTTCTCTGAAAATCCTTCTCTTTTTCTGCTTTCCATTTTCTATATTCTGACCCAGATGGTTTTTCTTCTCAACGTTTTCAGACATTGTGTACTCATCAATTTTTGTAAATCAATAAAATCTGCTACAAATTAAACCTTTAGGTCCAATAATTTCTAAAAATAGATAAATACAATAAAATTTACAAATCAAACAACTTTAAACAGATTTAAATCGTATAATTGAGTTATTATTCGTTTTTTTTTTTTCAAAAGACTTCGAACTTTTTTGTATGGAGCTTGGCATAGGCTAAAACTTTAAGTACCTAAAATGTCGTATTTTGGTGTACACATAGGTATACGTAAAACGTACGCCAATCGACAAATAATATACATAATTATAAACAACAAATATTTTTTGACAAGATGTCGTAAATGATATACTTTCTGAGATATTTCAGCTTGAAAATGTAAAATAAAATAATTATTTCTCCGCCACCCCACGCCAAACATTTAAACAAACAAATTTTACCTCTTTATTATAATAATTATAGATAGATAAAAGAACTTACCTAATTAAACAATCCGACAAAAAACAAATAAGTATATTCTTTTACACCATACAAC
Organism: Bactrocera dorsalis; assembly: GCF_023373825.1. NCBI lineage: Eukaryota > Metazoa > Arthropoda > Insecta > Diptera > Tephritidae > Bactrocera > Bactrocera dorsalis. Next base: position 69,949,729 of record NC_064303.1, on the reverse strand, counting down.
TTTTTAGATAAAACTAATGTCACTCGATAGTAGATATCCGTTTCTAACGTGACGAACATAGCATCGCAATGGAACATGGACCGTCTGGTTACTACTTCGCATCTGTTTTTTTTTAAATAATTGTTTGTATGTGCACCGATTTATGAATGCGAATGAGCTGAGTTTGTTACGCTTCGCTAAAATAACGCAAGCTCTTTTTAACCAAAAAGTTAAAAGTAAATAGACAATGTGTTTTTCTATGATTGGGAATTCCCCGTAAAATGAACTCCGATTGCACAGATTGAATAGTGCGTTGCATTCAAGTGTTGCTAACATAAAAAAATCCGCTTAATATAGGGAATATACGACTAAGCAGACCTCGAACTATGTAAGCTACATTTGCTTTGAAAGAAGTTGATCACAAAACACTAAAATGATAAGAAGACTGCTTGAAGCTCCTAAAGATATTTGTGAAAAAGACGATAAATGATGACATCTGTGGAATATTTCTGCACCATATTTCACATCAAGTAACTCATTTGATAACAAAGAAAACTAATTTGTATGGGTTGGAATTTGTTATTAGTTCTTCTTCTTCTTTACTGGCGTAGACACCGCTTACGCGATTATAGCCGAGTCAACAACAGCGCGCCAATCGTTTCTTCTCTTCGCTACGTGGCGCCAATTGGATATTCCAAGCGAGGCCAGGTCCTTCTCCACTTGGTCCTTCCACCGGAGTGGAGGTCTTCCTCTTCCTCTGCTTCCCGCGGCGGGTACTGCGTCGAATACTTTCAGAGCTGGAGTGTTTTCATCCATCCGGACAACATGACCTAGCCAGCGTAGCCGCTGTCTTTTAATTCGCTGAACTATGTCGATGTCGTCGTATATCTCGTACAGCTCATCGTTCCATCGGATGCGGTATTCGCCGTGGCCAACGCGCAAAGGACCATAAATCTTCCGCAGAACTTTTCTCTCGAAAACTCGCAACGTCGACTCATCGGTTGTTGTCATCGTCCAAGCCTCTGCACCATATAGCAGGACGGGAATTATGAGCGACTTATAGAGTTTGGTTTTTGTTCGTCGAGAGAGGACTTTACTTTTCAATTGCCTACTCAGTCCGAAGTAGCACCTGTTGGCAAGAGTAATCCTGCGTTGGATTTCTAGGCTGACATTGTTGGTGGTGTTAATGCTGGTTCCTAAATAGACGAAATTATCTACAACTTCAAAGTTATGACTGTCAACAGTGACGTGAGTGCCAAGTCGCGAGTGCGACGACTGTTTGTTTGATGACAGGAGATATTTCGTCTTGCCCTCGTTCACTGCCAGACCCATTTGCGTTGCTTCCTTGTTCAGTCTGGAGAAAGCAGAACTAACGGCGCGGGTGTTGAGACCGATGATATCAATATCATCGGCATACGCCAGCAGCTGTACACTCTTATAAAGGATTATGCCTGCTCGGTTCAGTTCTGCAGCTCTAATAATTTTCTCCAGCAGCAGATTGAAAAAGTCGCACGATAGGGAGTCGCCTTGTCTGAAACCTCGTTTGGTATCGAACGGCTCGGAGAGGTCCTTCCCGATCCTGACGGAGCTTTTGGTCCCGCTCAACGTCAGTTTACACAGCCGTATTAGTTTTGCGGGGATACCAAATTCAGACATTGCGGCATAAAGGCAGCTCCTTTTCGTGCTATCGAAAGCAGCTTTGAAATCGACGAATAGGTGGTGAGTGTCGATTCTCCTTTCACGGGTCTTTTCCAAGATTTGGCGCATGGTGAATATCTGGTCGGTTGTTGATTTTCCAGGTCTGAAGCCACACTGATAAGGTCCAATCAGTTTGTTGACGGTGGGCTTTAATCTTTCACACAATACGCTCGATAGAACCTTGTACGCGATGTTGAGGAGGCTAATCCCACGGTAGTTGGCGCAGATTGTGGGGTCTCCTTTTTTATGGATTGGGCATAGCACACTTAAATTCCAATCGTTGGGCATGCTCTCATCCGACCATATTTTGCAAAGAAGCTGATGCATGCTCCTTATCAGTTCTTCGCCGCCGTGTTTGAATAGCTCGGCCGGCAATCCGTCTGCCCCTGCCGCTTTGTTGTTCTTCAGGCGGGCTACTGCTATTCGAACTTCGTCATGGTCGGGCAATGGAACGTCTGCTCCATCGTCATCGATTGGGGTATCGGGTTCGCCTTCTCCTGGTGCTATGTGTTCACTGCCATTCAGCAGGCTGGAGAAGTGTTCCCTCCATAATCTAAGTATGCTCTGGGCATCGGTGGCTAGATCACCTTTGGGGGTTCTACAGGAGTATGCTCCGGTCTTGAAACCTTCTGTAAGTCGCCGCATTTTTTCGTAGAATTTTCGAGCATTACCCCTGTCGGCCAGCTTATCAAGCTGTTCGTACTCACGCATTTCGGCCTCTTTCTTCTTCTGTCTGCAAATGCGTCTCGCTTCCCTCTTCAACTCTCGGTATCTATCCCATCCCGCACGTGTTGTGGTCGATCGTAACGTTGCGAGGTAGGCAGCCTGTTTTCTCTCCGCTGCGACACGGCACTCCTCATCGTACCAGCTGTTCTTTTGCACTTTCCGAAAACCAATGGTTTCGGTTGCAGCTGTACGTAAGGAGTTTGAAATGCCGTCCCACAGTTCCCTTATACCGAGTTGTTGACGAGTGCTCTCAGAGAGCAGGAGTGCAAGCCGAGTAGAAAATCGTTCGGCTGTCTGTTGTGATTGCAGCTTCTCGACGTCGAACCTTCCTTGTGTTTGTTGGCGTGCGTTTTTTGCTGCACAGAGGCGGGTGCGAATCTTGGCTGCAACAAGATAGTGGTCCGAGTCGATGTTAGGACCTCGGAGCGCACGCACATCTAAAACACTGGAGACGTGTCTTCCGTCTATCACAACATGATCGATCTGGTTGGTGGTTTTTCGATCCGGAGACAGCCAGGTAGCTTGATGTATCTTCTTATGCTGGAATCTAGTACTACAGATAACCATATTTCGGGCCCCGGCGAAGTCGATCAGCCTCAACCCATTTGGGGATGTTTCCTCGTGGAGGCTGAATTTACCGACCGTAGTGCCAAAGATACCTTCTTTGCCCATCCTGGCGTTGAAGTCGCCAAGCACGATTTTGACATCGTGGCGGGGGCATCTAGTTAAGTGCTGTAAAAGCCCCAACTTTTTACAAATAGTATTTAAATAATTATTTCAGAAAGCAAACCTTCCGACACTCACCTTGTGACGAAATCGAAATTAAAAGTTTTTTTATTTATTTATTTATTTAAAGGAAATACAATTATGAATAGTTATACTACCTATAAAATATAACAGCACTAGCGACAGGGCCTTCGGCTGAGGGATTAAATTAATTTGTACATTTAATTATCAAATATTAGTTATGAGTTAGGGTTTTGATGTTGAAGTATTATAGGTACATACATATGTACGTGTATTACAGATATACGAGGGCTGTCCGATAAATAACCGACCTCAACGTGAAGCTAGCGGCACATCTGAAAAAAAGTTTCTACTTCAAATTGTGCATATTATAATAGCTACTCGCCAAAATTTCAGAAATTTATCTTGCGCAATTATCTGTTGACAGTCGTTTTTGTGAGTCTATTTCGGTGATTTCCCCAAAATGGAAAAAATTGAATATCGAGCTGTAATTAAATTTTTATTTTTGAAAGGCAATACGCCTTCACAAATCAAAGATGAGTTGGACTCTGTGTATGGTGACCCTGCACCATCGTTTACCACCGTAAAATTTTGGGCAGCTGAATTTAAACGTGGTCGCAGGAGCTTGGAAGATGATGAACGTCCTGGGCGTCCAAAAACTGTAACCACTAACGATAACATCGCTAAAGTTCATCAATTGGTACTAGACGACCGCCGGATTAAAGTTAGGGAAATAGCTGAGATTATGAAGATGTCAAAAGAAACTGTTTGTCACATATTAAACCAAGATTTGGGCATGAGAAAGCTTTCCGCGCGTTGGGTGCCGCGTTTGCTTACGCTAGACCACAAACGTGCGCGCATGAACATTTCCAGTGCTCTGTTGGCTCAGTTTAGAGGCAATAAAAAACAGTGGATTGAAAATGTGGGAACCAGCCCCAAAAAAAACCTAAAGCTGTGTATTCGGCTGGGAAAGTGATGGCGAGTGTTTTTTGGGACAACCATGGAATTATTTTTATCGACTATCTTGAAAAAGGAAAAACTATATCAGGAGCATACTACGCATCATTAATGGACAAGCTAAAGGAAGAAATTTCGAAAAATCGGCCACATTTGTAAAAAAAGAAAGTCTTGTTCCACCAAGACAACGCACCATCTCACACCTTAACAGTCGCCATGGCGAAAATTTACGAATTGCGGTTCGAACTGCTTGACCATCCACCTTATTCACCGGATCTAGCACCAAGCGACTTTTTTTTGTTTCCTAAACTTAAAACTGCGCTCGGCGGCCATAGATTTTTGTCAAATGAGGAGGCAATCCCTTTCGTGAACTCGTATTTTGCAGACAAAGACGCCAAGTACTATTTGGAAGGGTTGCAGAGATGGGAGCATCGCTGGGAGAAGTGTGTGGAGTTACAAGGAGACTATGTAGAAAAAAAAAAAAAAATTTTGAAAAAGTCGCGTGCATCATGGTTAGGTCGGTTATTTATCGGACAGCCCTCGTATTTACATACTTATATATACATACAATTATATATATACATACATATATATATACAATACATATAAGTTAACGGCAGCAGCCACACAGATACTGAATGATAAATGTAAACAATTGTATCTTCTCACAGTATTACTGCTTGGTCAGCAGAATACTTTAATTAATAAGAAATCAATATATCACTTGTTTTGATAAGTAAGCAAAATCCAATATTCCATTATTTGTTTTGATAATGAGAATAATTGGAAATCCAATGCTCTGGCATTTCATCACTTAATGTAATGCCAAAGCATCTTTAGTAATAAGCATAGAATTATAAGAATATAAATATAAGTGCTTTTACTAATAAAGATCAGTGGATAATCGGCAAGCGTATTGAGAGATCATCTTGATGATCGAAGCGCACCATATATTATCGCACTCAAAACCAACACTTGTGTTTAATTTCTACCGCGCGTAGCGGTACGGAATATATTTTTTTAATACTTCCCACACAAGGGAAGTTAATTGGCGCCCAACGTTAAGGCACGTGTTCGTCGTATAAAGGGAGAGAAATGTGTCCCTAGAACCATAACGGTCGCGATTAGTGAACACTAACCGGTAAACGTACATAAACCTCGTGCGAGAGGTAGTACATATGTGAATAACGCATTAAAAATTAAAAAGAAAAAACAAGTATCCCAAGAATAGGGAGAAAAGCCAAACCAAACTTGAAGTAAAGTGAGCAAAAACTTCATTGCTTGTTGTGTTGTGACAATCGCAGAATAAATAAGAACAAAATTTTTTTTTAAATAAATTTCAAAAAAATGAACAGTGAATAAAAAAGTAAAGAGTGACTTATGTAAATCACAAAATACAATTATTAAAAAAAAACAAAAAAAACATCATTAGGCATTGCACGTCAAGCAGCGGCGTAGCCATCGAGGGAAACCAAGGACTAAGGAAATTACAACACACCACAAAAGACGAGGAGAAGAAGGAGTAAGATTTTATTATCCACATTTATCAAATATATTAGTACATTAATATATAAGACAATCAATTTTAGCAATTAAGTTTAAACTATTAAGAACCATTGAAGGCTCGACCAGCCAAGTAATAAAATATTTTGAAACCGCGATTCACCACCGCAAGGGGGACCCTCCGGTTTATAACAAAAACTCAATTCTGCGATTCTGAACTTCAGACCCTCCAGAATAAAAGAGTCTCCTTTCCTAGAAAGGATCAAAAATAAAAAAGTACAAAATTAAATCTTAAAAATTTTAAATAAAGGCTCGACCAGAGTTAATATCGTTTACACGATATGAGTTCAAGAATTTAAACAATTTTATTTATACGCCGAAATGCGTGCCTTTATTGATATTCTTAAGAACTAAATTTTAATATAAGATCTTACAGCTATTTATACTAATGAAATGCGGCTGCTGTTATCTGCATGCGACTTCTTTGTTGTAATTCGATATCTGCTATCTTGCTATTACTTGAGATGCGGAGTTGGTTATCGCAGTGGATTATTCCATTGCCAGATGTTTGTTGTTTACATGTTGAGAATGCCTTTCTAGATAATGCATGTTCATTTCTATTGTTCGACTGATAGTGCATGTCAAAGCGAGTTCTATCGGTTTACATACATAGTTCGCCTTTGTTCGGAATGTATATTAGGAGATAAGATGTATGTGAGTGTGTGTGACCCGGAGCGAGGCTATGTCGTTAACTCCCCTCCTTCTTAAAACGGAGCGTCCTCGCTATGCTGCTACAGATTGTTGTTGTTGAAGACGATTCAATTCGACTTCGTATATTTCGTCAATTTGCCTTTGTCTGTGAAGCATTCTTCTATTTACGCGATATCGGCAGAGGTGTACCATGCCGTAAGTGGTGACTACTAAAGTAAGGAATCCTATTATGATGAAGAACGTAAAATGTACTGGATTTTCTACAATAGGTATCAAAAATGTTGAGAGTGTTTGGATATTGCTGAATTTGTATATTGAGTTTGAAGAAAGGATACGGAGTACTTCAAGTTTTTCGTTGTGTTGATTGTGTATTATTTCTCTGAGTTGTCTTTGATGATTGTAATATGTCATGTTATCGATGTTCGTGGATTCATTGAAGTGTATCAATTTAGGGCCTGATATATGCATGTTGTTCCAAGTATGCTGGTAATCTGTCAAAATGTATCCATTCTCTAGGATGCGAAGTGGAGCATTATTTTCGTGGGTTGTTTCGCATTGTGCTGTTTTGTCTTCTAATATTTTTATAGTACAATTGTCAGCGGGTTCTGATTTACAAATAAAGTTACCCATACAATTTCTACATTTAGATATTCTTTGATAATCGTTACACTTTGCGATCTTAGGGTCTAAATTAATTTTACCATGCTTATATGCTAAAGGATATACATTAAATAAGCTACATTTAGTTTCAAGGATAGGATATTTGTATATTGTTATAATTGTTTGTTGTAGGTAACATATATGAATGTCGGCATATTCTAATATATTAATTATTGGAAGATCTAACTTTTCATGGTTTATTAAATCGTACACGTCTTTCAAATTTAATGTGCCAGAATAGAAATTATTAGTTTTTGCAAAATTTATAGTGTTAGTTATTGATTTGAGTTCATTATAAACTTCTGATATAACAATGTTTTCGGTTATTGCTTTGGGATCAAGGCTTTCGAGTATTCTTTCGAACTGTGAATTAATTAATTTTTGCTTATTATTATTCTCTATTAGCAAATTAAGTGAAGTTTTTATTTCCACAAGGTCATCGTGGTCTGGTGTGCCCGTGATGAATTTTAACATGGAACCAAGAAAGTTAAGTGATCTTTTGGATCTATAAATATTGGGAATGAGTTGAGTTTTCAGAGTTTCGATTTTGTTTACTAAAATTTGAGTTTGGGGTTGGTCTTCTAGATTGAATGATGATTTCATTATACTTTCGTATGGCGCCAATATTTTTGAGAGATTGGATATGTGATACAAGAAAGCTGTATCCTGATAAATGTAAACAGGATCAGTTTCTACTAGTACATATTTCCTATGGCTTAAATCTATAATATTGTCGCAAAGTGCGATAGAGAAAAGTAAGGTAAATACTATTCCGTACATGCTTTTGCTCTGATATTGTCTTTATGGATAATTACTTTTTTATTGGTCGTTATTGTTTCTCCGTTGTCTTTTTTTACTATATGTTTCACGTATTTTTTTCCGTTTTTGTTTCGTCTATGCGTTTTTGAATATATTACCTCTCCTTCTTTGTATTTGAGCTGTTTCCGATTACGGTTATGGTATCGCAAAACTCTCTGTTGGTTTTGTTGAAGACGCTCTTTGATGCCAGGATATTCCCTTTGATTGAAAAACACGTCCTCGGGTTTGTGGTTGGTTACCGAATGGATTGTTTTGTTGTACTGTCGGACTGCTTCAAATATCTGATCGTCAGGAGCCGAACTGTGTTGATGCGCTAATACTTTTGCGAGTTCGATAATTGTGCTATGCGTTCTTTCAACTTGACCGTTTGTTGTCGAATGATAGGCTGGAGTTTTGGTATGCGTTATTTGTAATCGCTTGTATATTTGTTGTGCACATATGCCAGTAAATGTTGACTCGTTATCAGTCATTACAAACTTTGCGTTTGGGTATATTTGTGACAGTATCTCGTCAACATATTTGTATGTGTCTTTCTTTGATGGTATTTGTCTCAAATGGCAGAATTTGGAATATTTGTCGGTTGAACTAATGTACATATTGTTGCTCATAAAAAATAAGTCTAAGTGTATGTATTCGCCTACTTTGTTCGGTATCGGTGCTGATCCTATTGGTTGTTTATTTGGTCGGCGTTCATACTTGTTTGTGAGGCAGATTTCGCAGTTTTGTACTTCTTTTTTACAAGCGTCACGTATGTTTGGCCAGTAGTATCTGAGCGAGATTTCCTGTGCGTTGTTTTTGTAGTTTCTGTGAGCACGTCTGTGTGTGTCTTGTATGATCTGTTCTTGTTGTTCGGTTTCGGTAATATCGTCCACCAATTTTTGCGCTAGTACAATCGATACAGTTGGAAATGTGTTGATAATGTCATTTTCGACGTAAAATAACATTTGCTCGTCTATTTGTATAGCATTAGTTATCTTTGGTCTAATTACATTTTTTAGTCTATCTAGTTAGTCTATCTAGTTAGTAATACAGTTTTCGTATTAAAAAAGATCGTGTGTCGGCTGTTAGAAAATATGTTTTGTGAGAATATTTCGATGGGGTTCTGATCTGACCGTTTTACAATAATTTGGTTTCTAAAGGAGTTTACTGGTTTTTTTACTCGTTTGAGTCTTTGTGTTGGTGAGCTTTGTGCTGAATGTTGGGAGTCATCAGAATTTAAAGTGTTGTTTATTTGCTGACGAGAAAGGGCATCAGCGACCACGTTCTGATGTCCGGGTTTGTAAACGATTTTTGCACCATATTCTTCAATGAAATTTTTCCATCTTTTTAATTTTGTATTGGGGTTTTTTTCTGATATGGAGAATATTAGAGATTGATGGTCGGTGTATATTGTTAAATCTGCTATACCATACAAGTAGTTGAGTAGTTTCTGTAGTGACCATACAATTGCGAGTAACTCTTTCTCATTTGTGGAGTAATTCTGTTCTGTTTCACTGAGCGTTCGTGAAATAAATGATATGGGTTTTTGGTTTTGGGATAATACGGCTCCTATAGCGTAATTGCTAGCATCTGTGGTTAATTCGAAAGGTTTGTTAAAATTTGGTTGGAAGAGTTCGACCTGGGCTTGTAGTTCTTCTTTTATTATGTTCAGTGCTTTTAGTGCAGGTTCGTCTAAAGTGATTTTTATTTTTGCACTTTGATTCTTTGATATGCCACCGTTCTCTCCTCTGAGGAACGTAGTTAGTGGTTTGACGATGGCTGCAAAATTATTTATAAATTTTCTATAGTAACTTGCGAGACCTAGGAAGGATCTGAGTTCCTTCAGTGTTGTAGGAATAGGGAATTTTTAATAGTCTGTATTTTTGTTGGGTCAACTGTAATCTTGTTGTATTTAATTATATGCCCTAAGTATTCAACAGAGTCTTTGAAAAAGTGAGATTTTTCGTTAGAGATTTTCATATTGGCCTGGTGAAGGGCATTTATGATTATGCGGATGTGTTCGATATGTTCTTCAGGAGAGGAAGAATAAATGAGAACATCGTCTATATAGACGTACGCGAACTTCCCGATATATGGTCTAAGGATATCATCCACGCATCTTTGAAAAATAGATGGGGCGTTTTTCAGGCCGAATGGCATACGAAGAAATTCGTATTTAGCTCCATTTACACTAAAAGCCGTTTTTTCCCTGTCTGATTTATTAATAAGGATCTGATGGAAACCAGACTCTAAGTCTAGAGTTGAAAATACTTTTGCGTTTCCTAAATTTTGTATGGTCATAGCCACATCAGGTATGGGGTATCTATCTGTAACAGTTTGATTGTTAAGTTTCTGAAAGTCTACGACCATTCTGCGCTTAGGTTTCCCTTGTTCATCGATACCTTTTTTTGCGACTGTCCAAATGGGAGAGTTATACGGACTTTTGCTGGGTTGAATTATTTCATTTTCTAAAAGTTTGTTAATTTCTTTGTTAATGAAATCGCTATCCGACATAGGGTACGGATATTGCTTGGTCCAAATAGGATCTTCGGATTTCGTTCTAATGGTAGCTTGTACCGTGGTAGTATATGGTAGCACTTCATTTGTGTCTTCATTTCTTTGCATAATTTCTTCGATTTCTGCTCTATATTTTTCACTATTAACCGTATAATTTATTTTTTGCACAGATTCACTTTCTTTCTTGGCCCTATATTTATAACTGAGCGTGTACTCGAAAAGGTTGATTTCTGCTTTAATTTTCCTAAGACCCTGTTCACCCAGAAGCATATCGAATTCTTTTAATGCATCAGTTTCAAAAAATGTGAGATTATGTTCTAACAATGTAATTATTTTTTTTTGATTTGGTTATTGAGTAACCATGAAGAGTTTTCACTTTTACAGGTTTAATTTGAATAGACTTACCTAAGTTACATTTTGTACTTATATAGTTGTTTGTTGCTCCAGTATCAATCAGGATGTTAATAAGTTTGCCTGTATCCCTGCAGTGGCGTTGCAGACACGGCAAATCGTTCATGCGCCTAAAAAAGCGCTGCCTGTTTCGTAATCATCGTTCTCGTATTCTGGTGTAAGCGATTGTAGTTCTTCGTCGCGTGTCTGGTTTACACGTTGACATTTCTGTTGTACGTGGGAATTATGAGATGAAGGATTTCGTTCTCTTTTTTGAGGGTTACCGCGAAATTGATTATTTGGAGGTAGCCCTTGTAATTGACGGTTATAGCTGTTTTGTTGTGGTTTGGAATGATCGATATTGGGATTTGCGGATCTCGTGTATTGTTGTGATGAATCTACGTCCATTGGTTGATGCTGTTGCCGGGGTGCTGTCTGATTGTATTGCACCTGTACGTTAGGTTTGTACCTTTGTGGCTCCTCGTAATGTCTTCTGCTTGAGTTTTGGTACTGTGATGTATTATATTGTCTCTGCTGATTGTATTGCGGAACGTCGAATTGTGAGTTTATATTATCGTGGTATATCGTACTCGCGATAGCGTAAGCGGTTTCTAAGTCCTTCGGATTGTGACTGTAGAGGGTGCCGCTGGTATATTTGCTGTTCAGACCGAGAATGAATGTCCTCACAGCTTCCTGGTTTGCATATTCAATCATAGCTGATGGATTTCCTGGTCCATGATTATCCATCTCAACTTTAGTGAGTGCAAGATTAAGTGACTTGCTGACTTCGGAATGGAACTCTGCCAGAGTCCTTTTTCCTTGCTTTATTCTTTTCATTCCTTCGAGCAAAACATACAGAGGTCTCTGGTCCGCATAAGTATAATCGAGACGGTTTATTATGGAATAAAAGTTGAATTTGGTGTTGTGGTTTATTAAAATATCGGCCGCCTCTCCTTGAATTTTGGAATGTACAATCGAGAGTGCCGTGTAGTACATGGGTGTAGTAGCGTAATTCTTGATGTTTTCCATGTGCGTCCAGGCGCGTTTTCTCCATGACCTATAATGGTTCATATCGCCTGTGAAGACTGGTAAGGTTTTGAATATTTCTAAGTTTATTTGTGATTCATCTGTGATGTTTGGTGTACAGTCCTGGTATTGGTTTGTGACTGTGACGTTAGGTGTTGCGTGGGTTTCCAACGAATTCAATCTTTGTTGAGTTTCAGTGAACGTTGTGGTCAGAGCAGCGATTTGTGCTCTCAAGCTTGCGATTTCTTGTGTTGTCATCTTGACGTCGGTGTTCAATAGGGGACGACGCAAATTGAACGGCTTTTGTCTCCTTTTTTGAGATTCTAGCGTGTTGGGATATCCGTTGATATAACGTTGCTTGACTGTTTTATCTATATATCAAGACTTATCCGTTATTCTTTTCCAGATTTTGCAGGAATATTAATTTTATCTTTGTTCAATTTTAAGCACCTTTTTCAAAGATCTAGTGCTGGAAGTCCTACTTCCCGTGGAATTTTTTCTATCGTTTTATTCAATGGATAGAGATGGCTTACAGACTGGTTGAGCCCCCAGTTAATATCGTTTACACGATATGAGTTCAAGAATTTAAACAATTTTATTTATACGCCGAAATGCGTGCCTTTATTGATATTCTTAAGAACTAAATTTTAATATAAGATCTTACAGCTATTTATACTAATGAAATGCGGCTGCTGTTATCTGCATGCGACTTCTTTGTTGTAATTCGATATCTGCTATCTTGCTATTACTTGAGATGCGGAGTTGGTTATCGCAGTGGATTATTCCATTGCCAGATGTTTGTTGTTTACATGTTGAGAATGCCTTTCTAGATAATGCATGTTCATTTCTATTGTTCGACTGATAGTGCATGTCAAAGCGAGTTCTATCGGTTTACATACATAGTTCGCCTTTGTTCGGAATGTATATTAGGAGATAAGATGTATGTGAGTGTGTGTGACCCGGAGCGAGGCTATGTCGTTAACTCCAGCCAAATAATAAAATATTTCTAAAACCGCGATTCACCACCGCAAGGGGGACCCTCCGGTTTATAACAAAAACTCAATTCTGCGATTCTGAACTACAGACCCTCCAGAATAAAAGAGTCTCCTTTCCTAGAAAGGATCAAAAAATAAAAGTAAAAAAATAAAACAACTGACTTGGACTATAACAAAATAGACAGAATAGTTAGAAATCTTGAAAGATTTGCAGAAGTCGATAGGATTAAAATTGCCCATATTTAAAGAAAAATTAATTTATCAAAAATGCCTTTAAGTAGCGAAAATGAGACTTTAGTCGCAAGACTAATTGCGGCAACGAACGCATCACTCAGATTAGAAATATCTGAAATGCGCAGGCAAATAGAAGACTTAACGAAGTCTACAACAATAACAGATTACCAACCTGAAGAAATAAATTCAGAGATTCGCTGTGACGAATCCCTAGAAGTAATAAAATCTTTACCAGAATTTGGGGGAAAGCAAAATAAATATGTTAGCTGGAGGGAATCGGCTAACAACGCAATGAGCTTATACATAAGAGGCAGCCGTAGGTATTTTGCTGCATTAACTATATTAAGAAATAAAATCACTCACGATGCTAATGACATCTTGTCCAACCACGGAACAGTCCTAAATTTTGATGCTATATTAGCACGATTAGATTTCGCTTACGCCGATAAGCGACCAGCTCATATAATCGAGCAAGAAATGAGTATTCTGCGTCAAGGCAATTACTCTATAATTGAATATTATAATAAGGTTAATGAGAAATTAACCTTGCTAATAAATAAAACCATAATGACTTACGGATCAGATAGCGCCGTAACTAAGGAATTCAATGCTAAAAATAGGCGGGATGCTTTACGCACATTTATAACGGGACTAAACGGAAATTTAGCTAATATACTATTTTCTCTATCGCCAATCGACTTACCAAATGCTTTAGCAAAAGCACAAGAATTAGAATCCAACAATATGCGAGCAGCATTCGCATTACAATTCAAATCCCAACAATAATAACAGGCAACATACTTCTAACAACAGATTCAATAATGGTAATTTTAATAATAATTTACGGTTCCCACAAGTCCAACCACAAATGAATTATAACCAAAGAATGGGATACCAGAATAACCAACCACGACCTACACCAATGGATGTCGACTCAAGCATCCATACACGCAACCGTATGTTGCAAAAGCCAACAACATTTAATCAAAACAATTTGGAAAAAAGGCCACATGGAAGTACACAACAGAATGTGCAGCCACCGACTAAGACACAGCGCATTAATAATATTAAGGAGGATCATTTTTTAGGCCAAAATTAACTCTGCCATATATATTTCTAGATGACAGGGTTACTGGTCAAAACTTTAAAATATTAATAGATACAGGAGCAACTAGTTGCTATATTAAATCAGGAATATACAAAAGTAAAAATAAATTGGATATACAAAAGAGAGTAAAAACAATTAATGGATTTTCGATAATACGCTATTATCACATTATCACATTATTCGGTAAAAAACAAATATTCTACGAAATTGAAAATTTGGAAGCAGACCTATTAATAGGATACAAATTTTTGAAGGACATTAATGCAGTGATTAACTTGGAAAAAAAGAAGTTAATAATAAATAATGAAAAAGAGGAGGATATATTTAGCTTAGAATGCGAATATGAGCATCAAGAAAGTAAGGATGAGTTAAAGATTGTTAAGGAGGACGAAAATACTTTGGAAGCAAAGACTTCTAAAGCGCCAGCCGACGGAAATACCGGCAAATGTAAAAAATAAATATTGTGGAGCAGGAAAGCTCTACAACGCCAGCTGAAGATTTATACCAGCAGAATAGAGGTAATAATTATGCAAAAAATATTGTGGAACGAAAAAGTTCTACAACGCCAGCCGATGATAATACCGGCAAATTAAATAAAAAATATATTGTGGAACGCAAAAGTTCTACAACGCCAGCCGATGATAATACCGGCAAATTAAATAAAAAATATATTGTGGAACAAAGAAGTTCTACAACGCCAGCCGATGATAATACCGGCAATATAGAAGAGGAAAACTATGTAAACAAAATTATTTTAGAGGAAAAGTTCTCTAAAGCGCCAGTCGAAGGAAATACCGACATAAACGAAGATGAAATTGAAAATTTAAGAGAGGAAATTAGAAATGAAATATATCAAATACATTCTTCAATAAATATGAATTTACCGTTTCGAACGGATATAAAAGCGGAAATAACGACAATTGTTGAAACTCCTATATGGAGTAAACAATACCCATATCCTCTTTCTGCTAATTCTTTCATAAACGAAGAGGTAAAAAAAATGATGGAAGATAAAATAATAAGGCCAAGTAAGAGCGCATATAATTCACCAATTTGGGTTGTACCAAAAAAAGGTGTAAATGAAGACGGTACGCCGAAATTGCGAATGGTAATCGATTATAAAAAATTAAATGAAGTAACAAAATCGGATAAATATCCAATTCCGGATAGCAATATAATACTTTCAAATTTAGGAAGTTCGAAATATTTTTCCACAATAGATCTGGAATCGGGTTTTCACCAGATCCTTATTAAAGAACACGATATTGAAAAAACTGCATTTTCAGTAAATAACGGAAAATACGAATTTTTAAGAATGCCATTTGGTTTAAAAAACGCGCCACGGGCGATGGACAATGTTTTAAGGGACTTTATTGGAAAATTTTGTCACGTTTATATTGACGATATAATCGTATTTTCAAAAAGCTTCGAGGAACATAAAAAACATTTAAGTATAATAATAGAAGTTCTAAAAAACGCAAATATGAAAATTTCATTAGAAAAATCTAAATTCTACCAAGAAGAAGTAGAATTTTTGGGATATATTGTTGCAAAGAATGTTATAAAGACAGATCCAAAAAAAGTTGAAACAATTTTAAATTTTCCGGTTCCAACAACTTTACGACAGTTACGAAGTTTCCTAGGAATGATTGGATATTACAGGAAGTTTATTAAAAATTATGCTAAAATAGCAAAACCATTAACAATACATTTATCAGGTGAAAACGGAAGAGTTTCACAACATATGTCCAAAAAAATTAAAATTAGATTGGAACAAGAAGGACTTTTGGCAATTGAGAAAATGAAGTCTATATTAGTAGATCAAGTCGAATTAATTCAACAAAATTTTAAGAAACATTTATATTAACGACAGACGCATCAAATGAAGCTATTGGTGGAGTCTTAAGCCAAGGGGGCAAACCTATTACATTTATATCTAAAACATTAAATTCAACAGAAAGAAATTACGCGACTAATGAAAAAGAGCTATACGCTATCGTATGGGCATTAAAAAATCTAAGAAATTATTTATACGGAGTTTCAGATTTGGAAATTCATACTGATCACCAACCACTAACATTTGCAGTCTCACCTAGAAATCCAAATGCCAAAATGAAAAGATGGCATGCTTTAATTGGAGAATATGGAGCAAAAATTATATATAAACCAGGTAAAACAAATGTGGTAGCAGATGCCCTATCACGACAATTTCTTAATAATTTATCCGACGAATCGTCAACCACAGTAACCCAACATTCAGCTGAAAGTAGTGATCATACTCAGATACCCGAGACAAAAAAACCATTAAACCAATTTAAACAACAAATTTTACTAAGTAAAAATAGATTTACAATACATGAGCAAATTCAAGAATTTGGGAAAATTAGACATTTAATTGAATACGATACTGTTGATAATTTAATCACAATATTAAAGGAATACATCAAACCAAATATAGTTACGGCAATACATTGCTCAATAGAGGATCTGTACGAAATACAAGCGAAAATAAGAGAAACATTTACTAATAAATTCATATATACGAAAAATTTTTCAATTGACATAACGAACAGAGAAGACCAAGGAATTATAATTGAACAAACGCATACACGAGCACATAGAAGTTACCAAGAAAATTTGGATCAAATTTGCAAAAAATATTATTGGCCTGAAATGAGAAAACAATTCAAAGAATATGTAAGGAATTGTGACATATGTAATAAAAACAAATATGATAGGCACCCTATAAAAATACCAATTGGAGAGGTCCCAATACCTACAGAGGAAGGAGTACAGATACACATGGATATATTCTATGCGCAATCTTTAAAATTCATTACGTGTATAGATAGCTATTCCAAATTTTTGGTTATTAAGCAAATCGAAGATAAGATTAATTTAGAAGATAAAGTGTTAGAAATATTACAAAGCTTCCCTAATATAAAGAAGTTAACAATTGATAATGAACCAGGATTCACTACGGTACAATTTAAGTCCTTGATGCAGAGACTTCAAATAGAAATATTTTTTTGTAACCCAAATCATAGTACCACGAATGGTCAAATTGAGAGGGTACATTCAACAATAATTGAAATTTCACGATGTATTAAACAAGAATATAATTTAATAAGCTTTTCAGAATCAATATTTAGAGGTGCCCAACAATATAATAAAACTATACATTCGGTAACTAATGAGAAACCATTTGAAGTACTTTATAATAAAGTCTCTCATGATATTTTACCAGACAAACTTTTATCAGCACAAACTAAGATGCTAGAAAGACACAATAAAAATAGAATTAATAAAACATATTTATGCGGAGATGTTATATATGAAAAGATTACAGGAGAGAGAAATAAACTAAATCCTAGATACAAGAAACAGGTAGTAAAAGAAGACTTAGGGAATAAAGTTAGAATTAACTACAGGAATAGAATAGTACATAAAGATAATACTAAATCTTAATCATATATTTTTAGAGGATGATACCCCTAATTATTCTAACATTAATTACCAATACAATGACAGACATTGTGGACTACACAAGAGAAGATTACGTATTATTAGAAGACGGAGATGTAGCCCTGTATAATGACTACGGAAATATTTTTCACATCACTAATTTAACATACTTTAGAGAACTTATAAGTTCAGACACAAATTATTATAATAAAAAACTCAGATATAAAAATTTTGAACAAAATAATGAACAAGACAAGGCATATATTAATGATTTAGACACAGATCCAGAAATAGAACTCATAGAAACTTTATTAGAACAACTACAAATTAAAGATACAAGATATAGGAGAGGAATAAATGAAATAGGTACATTATGGAAGTGGATAGCAGGAACACCAGACCATGACGACCTAGTGTTAGTAAATAATAAATTAAACGAATTAATTTAATTGACAATAATAATAAACAATACACAACAAATTCTAAAATTTTTGGAATTATTAACCGATTAACTGAAACAATCAATAACATTAATGAAAACTCAAATATTAAAATTCTAATGAAACGGAAAAATCAATTCCTAATAACTGAATTACAAAATATGATTAATACAATAGCTATAGGAAAAATGGGAATTTTGAACCCGACAATTTTAAATTTAGACGAGATTAAAAGTATAATTAAGAATGAACATGGACGATTGACAATAACTGATATAATAGATATTTCAAATTTTAAAATAGTACAAAATAAAGATGTAATAGTTATATATATTAAGTATCCAAAAATTATATATGATTGCAAATATTATGAAGTAAGAGCAATTCCACAAAAAGATGGTAAATTAATAATTAATAATGAAATTGCGAAATGCAAAAAAGAATATATAAATATTAAAAATTGCAAAAGAGAAATGATAAATACTTATTGTAAAATTAATAATAAAAATACTTGCCTATCAGATATTTTGTCCAATAAAAAAGGGAAATGTAAAAAAATTAAAGAAAAACATAAAGACATAGATATAATTAAAGAAGGAGCAATATTAGTCTCTGGAAATCATACTATAGATGACTCTGCCATAAATGGAGTTTACCTTGTAACTTACGAAAATATTGATTGTAAAATTTGGAATTATTTAAAAAATAATCATATTAATAACTTTGAAATTATAGAATACATTGAAACAAAAAACAAAGAATTTGAATTTGAAAACATAAATATTTTGAGTGAAAGAATTAAAGAATTTAAAAATCATTCACTTTTCTGGTATATAATTGTAATACTTGTACTGTTAATAATAATATACATAATCTATAAGATTTTAAAGTTAAACAAATCATGTAAAACTAATAGGCAAAGTAAAAAAATAAAATTCCAAGAATTATCATATAACGCTATTTTAGAAAGAATCTGCAATATATCAAAAAATGATATTGAATCGGGGACGATTCATCTTAGAGAGGGGGGAGTTAACGGCAGCAGCCACACAGATACTGAATGATAAATGTAAACAATTGTATCTTCTCACAGTATTACTGCTTGGTCAGCAGAATACTTTAATTAATAAGAAATCAATATATCACTTGTTTTGATAAGTAAGCAAAATCCAATATTCCATTATTTGTTTTGATAATGAGAATAATTGGAAATCCAATGCTCTGGCATTTCATCACTTAATGTAATGCCAAAGCATCTTTAGTAATAAGCATAGAATTATAAGAATATAAATATAAGTGCTTTTACTGATAAAGATCAGTGGATAATCGGCAAGCGTATTGAGAGATCATCTTGATGATCGAAGCGCACCATATATTATCGCACTCAAAACCAACACTTGTGTTTAATTTCTACCGCGCGTAGCGGTACGGAATATATTTTTTTAATACTTCCCACACAAGGGAAGTTAATTTATATATATATGTATATATACATACATATATATAAAATTATATGTGCAAATGCTTAAGCTAATATTTACAATGTGAATGCGTATGATTAGAAGTAGTTATGTGCAGAAATTTACTTGATTTTAAGTTGCAGTGTATGAACTATGTACAAAGCTGTGATAATGATATTAGGTTGATTTTAGATAAGGTGCTTTAATTGGGCTCTGGAGATGAAATTGTAGATATTTTTTATGTTGTCAGTTGTTGGTTCTTGGAGAAGTTTTGAAGGAGAGGTGTCGATGAAATCTCGTCGTATATTACAAAGCGTAGGACAGAGGTTTAATATGTGTTCTACGGAGTTTGGTGAACTGTTGCATAGCCGGCAGCCAGGCATTATGTTCCGATCCAGAATATGTTGGTGAGTTAAGATACAGTGTCCTAAGCGAAGTCGTGTGAAAATTTTGATCTCCGGGATGCTGCATGCGGAAGGGTATACTGCTTTTCTATGATCGGGGTTTATGAGTCGATAGCGGTTGTCAAAAGAATCCCAAGCCGCTCTCGCTTTAAGCTTTAAGTAGTTTCTTACAAATCGCAAAATGTCATTGCTTTCATAAGTTTTCACGTAAGTGCATGGACTACGAGTGACGTTTTTTGCTTCTTCATCAGCGAGTTCGTTACCTGGAATGCCACAGTGGCCTGGAATCCAAATTAGTTTAACTTTTCTATGGCCATCAATTAATTTGTCCCGAATTTCTCTGATTAGAGGACTACTGTTGGATGTATTTTGTACGGCTGTGATTGTTGATTGTTTCATTGTTTGCAAGATTTTTTGTGAAATGGGAATTAGAGAAATGTCGGCCTGTATCATTCTTCGGATAATTATCAATGTGAGTTTGCACTGGGCCACTAGTAATTATATGATCAATGATTTTGCCATTTCGAGTGACTGGCCAAATGGCAGGATCCGATATATTGGCGACAACAGTACTAACGTCCTCTAGAAATTGTGTTGTACATCACCAATCGAGTCATCCGGAGCAGCATTTGCAATTGTACCACAGCTTATCATCTCACTTTGGGAAACTTTGTCCACAATCTCTTCAAAACAATCTTCAGTTATCTGATTTGACTTGTCAGATAGAGGTCCGCTACCGATACATTAATTTGAATTCCAGATGTAGATGGCATATTCAGGTCTTCATTTTTTGTTGTGATGTATTTATCAATATTCATGAACTTTTTTGTTCTCTGAAATTCCTTCTCTTTTTCTGCTTTCCGTTTTCTATATTCCAGATGGTTTCTTTTTTTCTCAACGTTTTCAGACATTTTGTACTAATCATTTTTTGTAAATGAATAAAATATGCAACAAATTAAACCTTTAGGTCCAATAATTTCTAAAAATAGATAAATACAGTAAAATTTACAAATCAAAAAACTTTAAACAGATTAAATCGTATATTAGGTTTTTTATGCAAAATTATTGAATTATTCGTTTTTTTTTTTCAAAAGACTTCGAACTTTTTTGTATGGAGCTTGGCATAGGCTAAAATTTTAAATACCTAAAATGTCGTATTTTGGTGTACAGATTTACTCTCAACGTATAGATTAAATACCCATGATATCTTAAAATGAAATGTAGTAAACATTGTTGCCGATAAAAAAACATTTTATGTAAAGAAAAATAAAAGTTAAGATAGTTTGAAATTCTTGGAATTATTCCCTTTTTCCAATTTATGAAAATAAAGACACAAATATTAAAGAATATTAGCATTTATTATATTAATAACATAGAAAAGATATTGTATTAATCCTCATCTATATCAGCACCATCCAATGTGGTTGTGGGCCAAGTCAAAATCAAATCATAAAACGTCTTATACATACATTCGCTGCTATATATATTTCTGGACTAGGCAACACTAAGTGTTGCCAGGTGCAATCTGACATTTCCATTGGAAAGTTTGACATTTTTTAGCATAACATCACTCCGAACGTTTTGTCATTTAATCGTGAATTGTTTTATTTACAGGAATTAAAAAATTCATCTCGGCCAAAAAATGGAATTAACTCGTGAACATTTTCGTGCGATCATTTTTCACAACTTTCGACGTGGATTATCACGACAAGAGTGCATCGATGAACTAAAATCTTTGTATGGCTATGAAGCACCATTCTATAGCACTGTGAAAAACTGTTACAACGAATTCAATCGCGGCCGACGCTCGCTCAAAGACGAATTCCGTGAAGGTCAGCCAAAAACAGCCGTTGTGCCAGAAAACATCGATGCCGTACGTGAACTGATAATGCAAAACCGTCATGTAACATACCTTCAGATAGAGGCATGCCTATGCATTTCTCCCACCAGCATTCATTCGATATTGCGGCACGATTACGATTCTTCCGGCGCCGCGATTTGATGGTACCGATGGATAGAGGAGGTCCTCAGGATTAAAAAATGTATACGCATATACCGTCCTCAGACTCATAGTTTCCGAGATATTTCACTTTAAAGTTCCACAATTTTACATGCAATTCAGTCTTATTTTGTTTTTCTTTACACGTCATTACAAATACCAGTGTTACCACATATTGTGTTTTAAAAAAACTTTGAAAAATGTTTCTGTTCAGCATATATAAAGAAAATGGTACAAAGGGTTTATGTATCTTATGTTAATTGATAAATCGATGATTTATTCCCTTCTTCCAACTTACATTTTTTTTGCCGCTAGTATTACAATGGCGTTTGACCTTTTTATTTCTTTTTTCAACCTGACGCGTAGTTTTACGATTGAAAAGAGCTAATATGAGTAAAAATCTATTTCGTCAAAAACGGCTTTTATTCCCTTCTTCCAATTGGTGGTTCAATTACACTGTGATAGCTTTTTTCAAAAAAAAAAAGACAAGACCAAATTCGATGGTTTCCCCCTAATTCGGGTCCTACGAATCGACTGCATCATTACTTTTTTGAGTTACAATCATGGTTTCATACAAAAATTTTTAGTGAAGTTTTTCATCAAAGTGGCCCATTGTAAGAGAAAGGCACATTTTTCTTCGGTCTCTAACTTTTTTAATGTTGACTTTTTGGTAAACTTTCTTTGGCAAAGCTTCTCAGAATAAGTCCGTCTTTAAGTTCTTAGATGACTGTAAACCCCAAAATCAATGTTTTTTGTGTCCTTATAGCCAATATGTCGAAAAAACTGAAATTTAATTAATTTTTTTTAATGTTTTTTCCCTCATGTTTCGTCAATATTTTAATTTACGCTTTGATACTTATACATTAAGTGACATCTTGTAATAGTAAGAAACTTAAGCAAAGACAACGTTCTGAGCAAACTACCCATTAGAAAAAAAAAATTTAACCAAATTTGTACATTTTAAAAAAGCTACACTAACTATGTTTGTGTGCTGTTTTATTTTTTTTGTATCTTATAAGTGTTATCAATAAGTATCATAAATTTGTACACAATATTTAAATTAAATTTAACCTTTAACTTAAGAGGTCAAATTTCGAAACGTAGATTTAGAGGTAGTAGTAAATTTTACACCATTTTGATTGTTAAAATTTATTAGCGATTTTTTTGTTATAATACTTACAAATTTCATCAAACTGATTTACATTAATTCTTATTGCAGTATTTGGAAAGAAAATTTTAAACTCTTTGTATTTTTTTGAAAAATGTGCCGTTTATTTAAGAAGCCTTTTTTATGATTATGAGAAAATCAAAACACATGGTGTAAAATTTACTACCACGTCATTAGTTAAAGGTTAATAAGACTCCTCTATCAATGTCCAACACAAATCAGCAAGCAACGAGTCAAGCTTTTTGCCGCTGTACCAATGCTCAAGGGGGGCGGCGACTTGGTGAAATCTTTCTCCATGCTCATCGGATTCAGTCGGAACTTGCTGCTCAAAATGGTCCTTGTGATGGTGAAGGAAATGAATTTTTAAGGACATATTCACACCTATTTCTTCAAAAGCGTCTACCATGCCATCCACATATTTTTTCCAATTTCTGACCGGTGCACTCCTAAGCAATGGTTTATAACGGTCATAACGGAGTTCCAGGCAATTTTTTTCATTTGGCCTTAGAAGTTCTCCGAATTTTGCGTTCTTCATAAGTTTTCTTATATCGGGGCCATTGAGAACACCTGAAAATAATGTATCAACATAACATTCGTTCTATTAAAAGACTTAAAATACCTTCTTTTATTTTCGCAACACTTAGTATTGGTCTGTCAAACATTTAAAAGCTTCGGCATCTAGATTTATTGCTTTTATGAAATTTTTGACAATTCCCAATTTTATGTGCAGTAGTGGTAGCAAAATGTTATTAGCAGGTATCAGCGGAATATGGATAACATTTGCCGCATTTAAATGAAATTCTGTGCGAAGCTTCCAATCACGCATTCTATATTGGTTTCCGCGGTACCTTGTGTCCCAATGACAAATGAAGCACATATTTTTTGTGTATCCTGTCTGCAAACCAGTAAGCAAGGCGATAACTTTTAAATTCGCACATATCTTTCATTGATGAATTAACTACTGCAATCTATGCTTAAATTTTGACTCTTAGGCAAGCATTTAACGTTTCTTTCAAACGTTACTTGTTGTTATTTCTTATCAGTGCAGTGGTTAAAAGCTTGACTCGTTGTTTGCTGATTTGTGTTGGACATTGATAGATGAGTCTTATTAAATTTAATTTCAATATTGTGTACAAATTTATGATACTTATTGATAATACTTATATATAAGATACAACAAAATAAAACAGCACACAAACATAGTTAGTGTAGCTTTTTTAAAAAATAGAAATTTTGTTAATTTTTTTTCTAATGGTTAGTTTGCTCAGAACGTTGTCTTTGCTTAAGTTTCTTACTATTACAAGATGTCACTTAATGTATAAGTATCAAAGGGTAAATTAAAATATTGACGAAACGTGAGGGAAAAAACTTAAAAAAAAATGGATTAAATTTCAGTTTTTTCGACATATTGGCTATAAGGACACAAAAAACATTGATTTTGGGGTTTACAGTCATCTAAGAACTTAAAGACGGACTTATTCTGAGAAGCTTTGCCAAAGAAAGTTTACCAAAAAAGTCAACATTAAAAAAGTTAGAGACCGAAGAAAAATGTGCCTTTCTCTTACAATGGGCCACTTTGATGAAAAACTTCAACAAAAATTTTTGTATGAAACCATGATTGTAACTCAAAAAAGTAATGATGCAGTTCGATTCGTAGGACCCGAAATACGGGGAAACCGTCGAATTTGGTCTTGTCTTTTTTTTTGACTATCACAGTGTTATTTGAAATATTTTTGAAGCCACCATAAAGTACATAGGAGATCCTGTTCTACAATGTCTTTGGATGAACAACACTAAAAGAACAACGCACCAGCACCAAGAAAAATATTACGCTCATTAAAAATATCATTGATGCTAGCTTACGAAAGGTTTTTTCAGTAGCGTGGGTTCAGTTCGAGGACATGCTGACTTGGAAGAACTTCATATAACAACAAAATAGGTTATCCAATCGCAACGTGCAGAGGATAACAACGTTTCATTTTCGGATACAACTTGCGTGGTACAACCAAGTTCAAAACTTCCACCACTTAAGCTTCCTACGTTTGATGAAAAGTATTCGAATTATCAAAACTTTATTACCTCGTTCAAACAAGTAATTGATCACTAGTTCAATTGAACAAATATTGAAAAATTCAACCATTTACGAAATTGTCTCCAAGGTCAAGCCCTAGAAACTGTAAATGCGTTTCAGGTGACAAATGAAAATTACCCAAAGGCGTTAGAACGATTGAAGGTACGTTATGACAACAAAACACTAATTTTCTTGGAAGGAATAAATTCACGATTTGATTTACCAGCAGTTGTGAAGCCAAATGGCAGTCAGCTATGAAGTTTGATTGATAAAGACTCTGCTATTTATGGTTCTTTGACATCACTAGGTAGTGATATGCTAATTTATCTGATGAACAGACCAACAAAAGATGGAAGTAGTCGCTAGATTTCAGAACTCTGCCGCCATGGGAAGATTTCATCGCAGTTTTGGAAAGCACTGCCAATATCTTGAGTCACTCGACAACACGCATGGTAGTACTTCGCCAACTCAAGGTGTTAACAAACACTCCACTCCGAAATCAAAGAGTCAACCGAAAGGTTACACATCTTCCTGCCCTGTTCTCAACAAATAACAACAACCATAAAATTTTTTTAACAACAACCATAAGATTTTTAATTGTGAACGTTTTAAGCCGTTAAACATCACTCAACGTTTCGATCATGCTCAGATAATTGGACCTTGCATCAATAGCCTATCAAGGAAACATCAAGTAGCCAATTGTTCATCATCGCACAGGTGCAAGGTTTCCAGGCCAACCAACAGCTACTCAACCATTTACTACATAGGAGGCAGTCGTACATACACACATGAATAATTCATCATTTGATAATGTAATTTTTGCAACAGTAAAAGTTTCATTCGTGACTCAACGGGAAGCTTAGAAATTCGAAGCATCGGTCTGTCATCAACAAATATTAAAATCAAAACTTCAATTAGCATCAGTCGCAAGTCACCGGTTTCGAGCTTCCATTAATTTTCTGAATTACACCGCAAATCCGGAAATCAACATTTGAACATGGAATATTCCAAAAAATATAGGAATCGCTGATGATGAATTTCATATACCGAAGAAAATCGGAAACGTTCTTCAGTCTTTTATCTGTAGGTCAAATCCAACTTTCGTCTAATTTTCCTATCTTGCAAAAAACGCTCTTAGACTGGATCGTTTCGGGACGCTATAAGACCGGCAGCAACAATACATCTAAACCATCTTGTTTAGTTTCAGGTCATGAATTTGTTGATGCCAAATTGGAAAAGTTGTAGAAATTGGAAGAAGTTACTACCATCCCAGAGCCTTGGAACCGTGAACAATAGATTTGCGATCATTTATACAATGCAACCGTGTCAAGTAGACCTTGCGGCAGAATAGTTGTCAAACTCACTTTCAAGGATGATCCGGCGTGTTTGGACGAGTCACAGACTACGTCATTGCGACGATTCAATGCACAAGAACGTCAATTAGCCAAATCACCACAATTGACACCACAGTACGTTGAATTTATGAACGACTACGAGAGCCTGGGTCATATGAGCATTGTAAAGAATCCGAACCTCAGCGAACCGCATTATTTCATACTACATCATTGCGTTCTTAAACCAACAAGTATAACAACAAAGCTTGGAGTCGTATTTAACGCCTTCTGTCGAACTACATCCCAAAATTACTAAATGGTATTCAGATGGTTGGCCCTATAATCCCATGCGAACTTTTTATTCTTCTTCTTCGTTTCCGATTCAATAGGTTTGCACTCACTGTGGACATAGTAAAGATGTATCGGCAAGTATTAATGCACGAAGATGATCGAAAGTCTCATTCATACATTCTGTGGAAGAGTTCACCGATATTCGCACCTACCAACTAAATACTGTAACGTATGGAATGGCTGCTGCACCATCTATCAGCATTTCAGCATTCAGAACACTTAGACTAAAATGGAACCAAAATCTTGATTGTTTTATTTTTTCGTTTGAAGCAAAACTAGGACTTACTGGTCGTCTTACAAAACGTTCCATATTCTTTGTTGCATAGTCACTTTACGACCCACTCGGTATTTTGGTTCCTGTTATTATAACTTCGAAAATTTTGTTGCAAGAAATATGGCTATTAAAGTTGGTTTGAGATGAATCAGTCCCACAGAACATTGAATGGGTTTGGAAAAATCGGATCTTTCATCAATTAAGGTGCCTAGATCTTGTTTTTCGACAGATATGGAGTTTCTTCAGATACATGGATTTTGTGACGCATCGATTCGTGCATATGGCTGCGTAAGTTACACTCGTTTTATCAACAAATCAGGTTTGCCCCCATAAAAAATTAATCGTTACCAAAGTTAGAACTTTGTGGCGTTCCTCTCCTCGGTCGTTTATTAGCAAAAATCAAACCAACAATTTCTCATAAATATTTTAATTTTTTTCTTTGGACAGAATCACAAATAGTCTTACATTGACTTTCGACCTTTGTCGGCAATCGAATTTCGGAAATTCAGAATTTAACCAAAGGTGTCCATTGGAAACATGTACCGACCCATTGTAACCCGGCTTATGTTGCGTCTAGAGGATGTACCGTAAAGGAACTTGTTGATTCAATATGGTACACCGGACCGGGATTTCTATACGAAAACTCAAATAGATGACCAAAGGACAGCTGCGTTGATATCGACATTCAAGTTGTCGAAAAGGAGAAAATCCGCATTTAAGATAATCGTTATTGTCAGATCGTGCTTACAAGCCAAAGCTGATGAACCAAGTAATGGGACATATCGCCTCTTTGCACACTGCTGAATTGGGGGCTACCCTCTGACATCTTTTGTGATAACGCAATAAATTTTGTGGGCGCTTGCAGCAAACTATCTAAATTAAAGTCGTTTTTATTTTAAACCAGAAACAAAGATGCAATTATAAAATACTGCGCTAATGAAATTTTAAATTTTAATTTCAATCCTTCCAGAGCACCTCTTTTCGGCGGCGAGGCCGCAGTCAAACCGGCTAAGGGTCATCTCAACCGTGCCATCAAACGTGCAAGACTCACAGCTGAGGAACTAATAACAGTGCTGGTGGAGATAGAAACTGTGTTAAATTCTCGGCCACTAACACCATTGCCTTCGGATCCAAACGATTATGAAGCATTAACTCCGGGGCAATTTATTATTTGTAGCGCACTAAGGGCACTCCCATAGCGGATACTGGAATCTAGTCACTAGCATTAAACAGACGTTTTGGAATAGGTGGTCAAATGATTACAATAAAGAACTTGAAATGCGATCAAAGTGGTTGTCGGAACAACCAAACATCAACAACAACTCAATCGTTATCATGAAGACAACTTACCACCACGTGTGGTGGACATTCGAACAACGAAGGGAATCATTCGGCGACCAATTCACAAGCTAGTACTACTACCTGTTTGAAATGCCTTTCAACGGGGCCGGGATGTTGGTTCACCGATTGCGAATAACTGCACACTTCAACCATATGTTCTTAGATATTTTTTGCTACTTCTACTTGTATTTCTTCTTATTTGCCTAATATTCAAAATTAAACATTAGAAGTCATTCACTTCAATGCTGTCAACACAAGGTGCTTTCCTCAGTAAACAGGACTTAAAAAGAAACAGAACACATGCTTTTTTCGGAAAAATCAATTTTTATTCAAAATAGTCTCCTTCTGCTTTAATGCAGCTTTTTGCATAGTCCAAAAGTATGTCGAACGAGTGTTTTAGCTCGTTGGTTGGTATGGCCGCCAGTATGCCGGTGCAAGCGTTTTGAATGGCCTCTACGTCTGCATAACGCTTTCTTTTCATGATGCATGCATTTTTTCGAAAAAGAAAAAGTCGCACGGTGCTATATCAGGTGAATACGGGGAGTGGTTAATGGTTAAAATGTGATTTTTGGTCAAGTAATTGGTCACAAGCGTCGATCGATGAGACGGCGCATTATCGCGCAACACTTTCATATCCGCAATATTCGGGTCGAATACGGCGCACCAAACGCTTCAAAACTCCAAGGTAGAAGAGAGCACTTCTACAGCAATATTTGGTAACTCAATTAGCATTTTTGGGGTAATATTATTATGTCCTGGTGACTTTTTTGGGTTAAGTTATTTTATTATTCTAATAATTTCAGAAGGTGAAGTCGTAAACGACTCGAGTGACTCGTTAACTGTGTTGGGTAAGCTGGAAAGCTCAAAGTTGTTCTTTGGACAAATGGGTTGAAATACCTTTTCTAGGTGATTTGCAATACAATTGGCCTTTTCCTCGTCACTTCGAGCCCAATTTCCACCCATGTCCCTATAGACATGTTGGAGTCAGTTGGTGGCTTCATGGACTTTTGGGCTTTCCAAAGGGAATTTTGCTTGCTTGGACACAGCTTCTTTATATACATTTTAGTGTTGAATTCTTCCTAACGTTTAAGCTGAATTTAATTGAATCTGAGTGGTAGGGGAGCGATTTATCTGCGATTCTCGTCTTGCACGCCTTTTTTCATTTACAAGCTTTTCAATTTCTCTATTAGAGATTTTTCTGAAACCAAGCGGCTCATAGCTTTTGTTTGGTGTTGCTAAGACAGCTGCGTTAGTTATTATAACATTGAGTTCTCTTATGCTCTCGTCAATATCTCTTCCTGTATTTTTTATTTTAGCCAATTCGTTTTATAAGATGTTGGACCCACTTTTGGATCAACGAACATAGGTTGCTCACATGTCCTAATTAGTACAGGAAAGTGATCAGAAGATAGGTCAGTACAATCAATTAAATCTGGTATATTTATATATATATATAGATATTATGTCAAGGTTATTGTGCCTATTTATAATAGTGTAATACAGCTGACGTCCTTTCGGATTAATTAGTCGTGCGCCCCAATACGTGTTTTGCATTGTAATCTCCACCTGCTAGAAATCTATGGCCTAGTGGTCCAAAAAGTCTTTAAATTGGATGTCTGTAATTTTAAACCGAAGTGGGCAGTATATGGCCGTCAGGTTTAAGTCCCCACAGCGATTTTTTATAGATATTGTTGTAGCTTGTAATTGCGCTGTGCATAAGATTCCAATGCGTGGCGCTTTAATCGTTTTCTAGCCAACACTGCTGTTCCTCCATGTGCTTTTCCATCTGGGTGGTTTGTAACATAGAGTCTAAATCCCTGTATAAAGAAAGAAATCTAACAAGTTCCAATTTATGTTGGTTAACAACGTTAGCATTCCATAAACAAATTTTCAATACATTCATATTTTACTTAAAAAAGTTAGCAACACTTGGCTTTGTGATTTGATTATCTTTTGATTCATATTTTGCAGTTTCCTTGAGTAGTATTGTCTTTAGGATTTACTGGTTTTGAAATATGGACGCGGATTTCAATATTTTCATTAGGAGGAATATTCAACATTTAGTTACGACGTGCTTGAATGCCCTGTGACCACTTCGATTTCATATCTTTATATACAGGGCAACCCCTGTAGTTAGCAGTGTGATTTCCTTCACAATTGCTGCATTTTTTATTTAAATCCTCTTTTTTAAAAGTACATTTTGAAGTAGGATGTAGATCACCACACACCACACAGACACTGCGTAGAGTGTAATATGCTTTCGTGTGTTCATACTCTTGTTAGTTTGTACATTGTACTGGACCATTTCTCTTATGTGGTTCCTCAATGGTGATTATGCGATGTAGCAGATATTTTAAATTGTAAATCGCGTGTATTTCATTTTTATTTGGTTGGTAAGAATTTGACATCAATTCTATTTTGAACATTGGTTGTGGGACTTTGTTTCTGTTAAAAATATTTACTACTGATTTAATGCTAAAACCACCTTCTTCTGGTGCTTCTTTAACATCGCTAGAGTCTACCGAAGTCTCCATACTTTTTATGGCAACAACTAGGCCTTTTGTGCTCTTCTGCTGGTAAGAGTAGTAATTTGTGTTATTGTTTGACAAGTACTTTACAATATCCATGCAATTTTTTTCTGTGTATGTTTGAAGATTTGTTTCATCTATGTTACCATTTTTCAAGGGCACAATATTAAACATTGTTTGAGCCTATTAAATTGCTTATTTTTGAGACAAGTGCATTTGAGCCACGCTCGCGGAAATAGATTGGAAGTGGTTTAGCATTCACGAATGTGGTGGTACCCTTTTCATCGTCGTTAGACTCTTTACTCAGTATGGCAAATCTGTTGCCATTTAGAATTTCTGGCTTCTTATCATTTGGCGTGCCTGGTTGGAATTTTTTGGTATTGACCGCTGATTTAACTGAACTTAATTTCCCTTTTACGTTAATATAGCGATCAATACCAGTCTGAACAGGCGATCCTTTTTTGCTTAGTACATTATCACCTTGCATTTTGTTTTCCTTCGCTGTCCGGGTGCTTGCTGGTACCTGCATATTGGTTGCTGTCAGCGCTCTTCTTGCCCGATTGCTGCTTCTGCTGACTGCGCTTCCTTAGTTACTCTTTCATAACCAATTTTTTTTTTTTTTGCTTTTTGTTTATTTGCTTTTTC
The DNA here is from genome assembly GCF_023373825.1 of Bactrocera dorsalis. Taxonomy (NCBI): domain Eukaryota; kingdom Metazoa; phylum Arthropoda; class Insecta; order Diptera; family Tephritidae; genus Bactrocera; species Bactrocera dorsalis. The sequence goes on along the minus strand of NC_064303.1, from coordinate 69,918,200 downwards.
AAAATACGGAATTCACGGAGCGAATGAAAAACACGTCCATACACCTTGAACAATAAAAAAATTTTGATTTTGCCGGAACATACCTTGTATATATGAATTAATACAAAGCGGAATTATGTACATATTTAGCGGTATTGAAATATTGTATTGAATATTATTTAAGGAGAAGAATTGTGCAAATATAGTCAGTCTAATATCTGACCACCTCACAGTGTTATTACTCGGCCCTTCATCAATTTCATCGTTGCTGCAATTTCGCTTATACAGTTTTATTTTAAATTCACAATTTTGTAATTAAAAAAGCTCCGATCAGGCTGTATATTATTCATTTATTGATTTTAAATTAATCTACAAGTATTAGTGATGGTCACCGCAAGGAGGTTGAGTTGGAACTGGGTCAACACAAATAGCCCTTCCTTTTAAAATTATATTTTTTCTATAAGTGTAAAGCCATGTTGAAATGTTGTTATATTTTTGCTTTCATAAAATAAAAAAGTTTACTGACAAAAAAATATTTAAGATCTCACAGACAATTTTAAATCCTAGCTTACCGCGAAATACCAAAATTGCTTAGACCAGTATGTGAAAACAACTGCAATGATTTCCAATCAACAAAAACTATTAAATACAATTGCATCTACTCCACTTTCTAAAGTAGAGCTGCCACAAGTACAAATTCAAGAGCCAAGTTCTGGCGTTCGTTTCTAACTCTCCGCGAGTGACATATAAATATTTAAAGGAAATAATGAAACATTTTCAAAAGCCCAAAACTTGTATCACCCCCGATATAAAATAAAAGTAGGCGTTATAGTCATACAGTTCGCACTTAATGACGACAACTTCAATTTGGCTCTCCAAAAACAAGACATGAAAATGAAGTACATTGTGATAATTCGAGTGGTGGAGCACGGTGCTCGCTCGTTCCGTTGATGTGGTTGGCCGTGGGGAAACGGTCGGCGCAAATGATTCCACAAATACTGAATAAAAAACCCAAAAAGTTTCATATAATAAATAAGTTTAATTATAAAAATTTGGAACCACACTTACTATTTAAATGAGTTAAGCATCCACCCCCTCTACTCGGTAAAACTGACGCATCCTAATGCTATGTACATCGCAAGTCACCACAGCTGATGGCACTACAACACACCACACAACAGCTGTACCCCAACCCAACCAACAAAAGGAATGGACAACGGGAAAGCTTTCAACAATTCGTTCTACACAAGCCGCCCAGCCACAACTTTCATACTTTGCATTTACACTCAGCCGCGTCGACTCCTCACGCTACTATCTTCGCTACCAAGTTCGCATAGACACTGCCTCTTCGATACCTACGCGATTCTACCGAGATTTCTACCTTTTGATATCGATGCGCGGAAATTTGACCAGCAGCACCGTGAAATCATCTTCGGCATTGCAGTCTCGCCGCCCCGCATATTAAATCGCCGAGGTCGGCGAGACGACTCGAGTCTAACTCGATCCTGGGTAGGTGGTGAATGTGAGAGGCGTTGGCAGCCAGTGCACTTTATTGTGCCGATGTTGTATGACGCCGGATATTATGTATCCCAGCGACGTATTTTGGGCGATGCTTGGCCTGTGCTGCTTCTCTGTGCTGCTTTACCTTTGCTGATTGCCTCTGCTGCTCTCTCTCTCTATTAATTTTTGTATTTTGCTTTTTTTTTGTTCACTCGCGAAACTGCAGCTGCGTTATTGCTGCTTGCCTTTATTGCTATTCGAGCAATATATGGAAAGGCAGAGTTGAGCGACTAGACTCAAATTAACTATAAGAAAAACCAAAAACCCGAGAGAGATTTTTTGACGCTACAAACGATTTTGTGCGTCCAAGATATTTATAATTTTTTCTCGAATAACAGAGAGTGTGGTAATTTTGCAAAGTGAAATAAGTGCCTTTGCCAGGTGTATTTGTTGTTATACTTAAATGAAGTACAATACTACCTGCAATCTTGTGCTTTGATTTTGTGGGTAGAGTGCCCAAAATAAGTTTTGGTCTCCACTTCACACAGCACAATGGGTTTTGTACATAAATGATGCACAAATTAACCAATCTATTGCCTTATAGCTTGCAGAGCACAAATCCAAAATATGTTTGGCTGTCAGTCATCGACTAAACCCCGCCGTGTGCATACGTTTGCTCTCTTTCGCGGATCTCGTCTGACTTTCTCACCCGCTTCAGTGCAGTTATCTTTAATTATTCTTCTTTTGCGCTCTATCCCACGTGTTTCTTTTTTTTTGTGCGAACAAAGGTATACTCTACCAAGTGACAAGTGACTAATAACCAAAAAGTGCAACATGCCCCCCGGGGAAAACAGGTTTGCCCTGCTTTCCTCTAGTCCACAATCGAAAAGGAAAAAAGCCAACAAATCTGTTGAAGAGTTTCCTGATCTCCCTCTTGTAAACATTACAAAGAACGACGATCCTAAGTTCATTGTATTAAAATCGTGCGACAACAACAAGCCCCTATCACGTTTTTCATGTTTTTTGGTACATAAAGCCTTTAACGCCATAAGTAAAGATGTGAAAATCACAGAGATGAGAGATGGAAATCTCTTGGTACTTGCAAAAAATAAAAAAATTGCCGAAAAGTTCATCAACATCAAAAACCTCTCAGGCATCTGCCAAATCGAAGCAAAATACCATGAGCAACTCAACAGTGTCAAAGGCACAATTTTCGCTCCGTTCCTCAATCACGTCCCAGACAACGAAATTGTGGAAGGCTTAGAAGCATATGGTGTAACATCCATTTACAGATTTCAGAGAAAAACTGAAGGAGTTCTAACACCAACAGGTGCGATACTTTTAACCTTTGAAAGCTACAAACTTCCCGAAAAAATAGATGTTGCATGGAGGAAAATTTCTGTTCGCCCACATTTCCCCAACCCAATGCGTTGCAAATCTTTCCAAAAGCTTGGCCATACACTAAAGCATTGCAAAAATCTTCCATTATGCGTCAATTGCAATTTCCCTCCGCACGAAGAAGAAAAATGCTCAAGATTAATGTGCGCAAACTGTTCTGGTGAACATTCCGCGTCCTCAATTAGTTGCCCAACATTCCAACAAGCGAAAGAAATATTAAAAATAAAAACGGAAGAAAAGTGCAGTATGCGCGAAGCAGCAAAGAAATACACAGCGCAAGCTCCCTCCCACACTCCTCTTCAATCATTCTCTGAAATTACTAAGCGACCTGCTCCCATAGCAACCAACAATTTCAATATACCCACTGAAAAAACTATAACAACAAACAATAATACAAACATCATTCCTATATCTCCACCAATCTATACACCATCCACCTCTTCATTAAAATCAAATGCAATAAGCCTTACCGCTTTATCCCCATCCCCCCAAAGTACTAATACCAATCTTCCCACCTTTCTAAACTCTCAACTCAGCGAAGCAATGCAATCCACCTTAGCAAGCGCTAAGTTAAATGACATTGCGCAATTCGCTAATAGCTCAAGTCTTAAACATTCTTCTTCACGCGACTAGACGCGCTATGTCAAGCATAGTTTACTCATTGTTGCCAAGACTCAATTTTCTCTCCCCTGTCACTAGCTATTTATATTTCTCCCTTTTCTGTTTCTTGTCTTTACTTTTTGAAGTTATACTTCTTATACGACGCCGGAAAAGGTTGCGAGAGATTCTGGTTGCGCAACTTTCCATATAAAAGTAACGCAAAGTTGCGCAACCTCGCTCCATCCATATGAATGTAACGCAACCTTGTCTGCGAAGATGTGCGAGCAGCAAGCGAAGCGGTGACAATCGGCGATCGTTTGTTCGTTTCTTTCCGCACAGCTCGGCCGACACAACAACACAACACAATGTTCCATGCTTATGCTGTTGTTGTTTTTGTAGAACAATGTTTCAATTTTTGGTTGGTGACATATTCACATGTGTGCGCATATGTATGTTTGTATGCTTGTGCATTATTGAAGTTATACTTCTTTTTCTTTCGTTTGTCTTTCATTTCTGCGAATTCTCAACTATTTTACGTAGGTTTTGGTTGAAATACTCTGCGTTGGCCTTTCAGAATCACACAGAATCATTTCTGTGGTTTTTGAAACTGACCCACGAGGACGAGGTATATGGTTTTATCTGGGAGCGTGAGATTTAAGAAAATCGCTCGCTTACAAGGGATAAAATGACTTCTGAGTGGCGATTTTAATGAATAAATTCACAGAATCATTTCTGTGCTTTTGGAAATCAATACTAATAAATATTTTTTTCTTACTAATAGAAAATAAATTTATCACAGCAATATACATAAACATATACATAATATTGCTGTGATAAATTTAATTTCTATTAGTAAGCAAAAAATTAAAAATAAATTTATTAAGACTATACTTCTCAGGGCATCACAGCAATGTTATGTATATGTATATATGTACATATTATGCATATGTATTGCTGTGATAAATTTATTGCGAAAGCAAATGTTCTACAAAGTATGTATGTATATTTCTATACTTAAACAAAATTATTAGAACCATCGTATGTTTCTTGCATTCATAACCACATCATACTTAAGTCAGCGCAACCTAATTGTCAATGGTGGTGTTGGTGGTAAGCGCTTGGAAGGTCAAGATGCTAACACAGGTCCCAGGTTCGAATCCCGACAGAATAAATTTTTGATTTTTTGCTTTTAACATCGTATACTATAAAAATAAATATTTTTCTTTATTTTAATTTCTATTAGTAAGAAAAATATTTATTTGTATAGTATACGATGTTAAAAGGCATACATCTTCTATCCTATCTTGTGTATCTGCACATGCTCAATTTTTTTTTTTTTTTTTTTTTTTTTTTTTTTTTTTTTTGTGCCGGAGGGGGAATCTTACATAGATACTGCTACTTTACTAGCAGTATGCACGATTCGTACTGCTCGCTAAAGGTTCACCCCATTCGGGATCACGCCCAGTCAGTATTACCTACTGTTCTGGACTTGCGAAACGGTACGCCTACGTACTAAACCCTAACTCCGTCTCCGTACTGAGGCCATGTGGGACCGCCGTTAGGCATTTCATCGCAGGGCAAGCTTAGCCTATGGGCTCACGTCGTTACAGCGACATTCGCTGCTCTAGATTAGCTCCTTCTTTGATGTCCTGGCTGCCATCTTCTTGCCAAATCCCACACATTCCTCGAGTGCAACATATATTTCACTATATTATCTGGTGTTATTCGGTTGGATACTTCCTTTTCCAAAGATAGTCGCTCCTTTGTATATTTCCGACAGTGGAAAAATATGTGTTCTGCGTTCTCGCTATTGCTACCACAGAACGAGCAAGCTACTCCTTCCTCGTGGCCGTACTTATGTAAGTACTCCCTGAGGCATCCATGCCCTGTTAAGAACTGCGTCATGTAATGATCTACCTCCCCGTGTTTTCGTTCCATCCATACTTGTATGTTACCGATTAAGCGGTATGTCCATCTCCCCTTGTTTGATGTATCCCAGCGTGTTTGCCATTCGTCTAAGCTGGCTTGCCTTTCTACTCTACGCTCTGCTCCCGTTAGTTTCCGGCCTGCGCTTTTACTTTTATCATAGATTCGCTTAAGTTCGAGAGCCATTTGTCTGGAGGCATAATTCCTGCTAGAACCCCGACAGCTTCCTTGGAAACCGTGCGAAACGCACTGACTATTCTGATAGCGCTCAACCGGAACACCGATTGTGCCACCCTAGCATACGTCTTATGTATTAATGCCGGCCCCCATACAGGCGCCGCATACATAATAATTGATTGGCTCACCTTGGCCAGAAGAGCTCTTCTGCTCTGTTTCGGTCCTCCAATGTTTGCCATTATCCTTGATAAGGCCATGTTTACACGCGCCGCTTTTTCACACGCTTTTTCAACATGCATTTTGTAGTTGAGCCTCGCATCAATCGTTACACCAAGGTATTTCACGGCGGATTGTGTTGTAATGTTGTGCCCGTCTATGTTAAGCGAAATAGTTTCCAGATTTTTTCTGCTAGTTATAAGAACTGCTTCCGTTTTGTGGCCGGCAAGTTCGAGTTTTGCACTCGTTAGCCACTGCTTTATCCTCAGAACAGTATCACTACAAATACTTTGTATTTGATGGAGCTCCTTAGCTACTATTGTCACAGCAATATCATCTGCGTATCCAATTATTTGCACTTCTTTCGGCAGAGGGAGGCGCAATATTTCATCATATAGTGCATTCCACAGGAGTGGGCCAAGCACAGATCCTTGCGGCACACCACCCGTTACCTTATACTTTTTTGGTCCTTCGTCAGTATCATAGAGCAGGATCCTATCGGCCAGATAACTTTGTATGACGTACAACAAATAGCTCGGAGTTTTTTTAAGCACTAATGCACGCATTATATGGGGCCAATGGGCCGAGTTAAAGGCGTTTCTCACATCAAATGTGACGACCGCACAGTATTCTTTGTTCCCGTACATCCACCTGTCTCCTTCAATAGCCTTTTCTGCTATACCAGCAACTTTCTTGATAGCATCAAGAGTTGAGCGCCTTTTACGAAAACCATATTGGTTATCAGAGAGACCACCATCTCCTTCTAAATGATTTTCTAGACGGGTACAGATTATGCGCTCTAGGATTTTGCCCATCGTATCGATCATACAGAGCGGTCGATAGGAACTTGGTTCTCCTGCCGGTTTGTTTGGCTTCTGTAGTAGCACCAGCCGTTGTACTTTCCAGATTTTTGGAAACACTCCTTCACGAAGGCTACGCGTGTATAAATCCGAAAATGGCTGTGGATGATAGCTGATGGCAATTTTAAGAGCCCTATTCAGAATACCATCCAATCCTGGTGCTTTGCTATTTTTAAAGCGCTCAGCAGCTTGAACAACTTCCTGCTCGGTGATTTCTGGCACATCTGCGGCTTCTTCGCGATAATAATTTCCTTCTTCTTGATTTTGTTGTGGGAACAGGGTTTCTACCACATTTTTGAGTAATGAAGGGCATGCAGGCGCTTGACATTTGCCACCTTTAATCCTTGACATTACAATCTTATACGCTGCTCCCCACGGATTTTCGTCCACTTTTTCGCATAATTCTTTGAAACATGTCATTTTGCTCTTTTTAATCGCCTTTTTTAGGTCGTTGCGTTTCTTTTTGAATGCTTCTCGCAGGCTGTCACAATCTAAGCTGCCTATGTTTCGTTGAAAACGGCGCCTCGCTTTGTGACTTTCACTTCTCAGAGATTCGATTTCTCGATTCCACCAGTAAGCAGGCTTTCTCTGTGCGGCTGTCCTCTTTTTATTCATAGCGGCATCACAGGCTTTGCTAATGTGTTGTACCATTAATTTAGCCTGTTGGTCTATGTCATCACTTCCGTTAACGTTTAAGTTTTCATCCAGCATTAACTTATAAAGCTCCTCATCTAGGGTTTCAGTTCTCCACCCCTTGGACTGCACCTTTTGGTGGCAAACATTTCGCTGTTGCACACTCCTGCTGATACTTAACATTATAGCTAAATGGTCACTTTGGGTATACATGTCGCATATCCGCCAGTCTATATATCGATATAGTACCCTGCTGGCAAAAGATATATCTATAATAGAGCCACGCCCATTCTTCTCGAAGGTGTTTTGTCTTCCTGTGTTAAGCAATACTACGTCTAGAACACCAAATGCTTTAAGTAATGCGCTACCTCTCAGATTTGTATTTTTGCTGCCCCATTCTAGCGCCCAGGCATTAAAGTCACCTGCAATTATATTAGGTGTAGTTGTCATCGCATCCTTTACCAAGTCGTCAAGTATTTTTTCATATTCAGCATGTGGTATACTTGGCTTGGCTGGTATTGCTCATATGAGTGTATGAACACGCATGTGCGCGCATTGACTTGCATGTTCATACATCATATGTACATACTTATATGTACATATATTTGCATACATTGCCGAACAAATAAATCACAAGCATACAAACATACATATGCGTACACATATAAATATGTCACCAACAAAAAATTGATCTTCACAAGTCTATCCGGCAGCCAAATTGGCGAAGAACAAAAGAGAGATTATTACGCTGCATATTCTCTTCCGCAACGAAGAGACGGAACTACTTTCTGAGTCAAAATTCATTCATTTAGACTTTGCTTTATTCTTCATTTTATGTGCATAATAAATTTATAAAATGTGAATTTAAGTTTTCTAGTTTTCTTTCATACAAAATGATATGCATTTCTGAATATCACTAAGAAGTATAACTTCATCCGCGCGTAGGGACTCCACGCACCTTTTTTTTTCGGTATGCTGTCGATCATACAATGGAATATGTTTAATGAGCACACGTTCTTTTTATTCTGACTTGCGAAAAATGAATGTCGGATGTTTTTTTGACAAGATGGTTGCCGGCTCTTTTTGACAGACCACCGGGTACTCATTTCTATTATACAATGGGTGGTTCAGATAACTTATAATTAACTTAATGTTTACATCTCGACCAACCTGACACCTGATTGGCCTCAATCAATAGTCTAGAAATAATTTATGAAGCAGTGTGGCCTATGCATGACAATGACTGAGGGGACCCGCTGTGAGTACAAATTAGTGACAGCCATTTCCGAATTTTAATAGCCTCAATCACTCTGTCATAGGGCAGTTGAGTAAGCTGACAATTGTCAACGTCTCTTATTACGTACCGATCATTAGGCAACACTTTATGTATCACATAGGGGCCGCGGTATTTCTGGATAAGTTTCTTATTTTTCTCGACCGAATTATCAACATGTCTAATTACTACGAATTCCCCGACTGAATATTTCTTTGCAGGCATACTGTTTCTAAGGAAATATTGCAAACTGTATTCTTGGGACTTTTCTATTTTTCTTAGGGCATCCTCTCGTATTTTCTCTAAATCCCTAGGGGTATCCTGTAGTAGCTTATCTTCTAAGAATTCAGTCAAACCATCTACTATGCAGCCCGGCTGGGTCACGCCGAAAAGTAACTCACTAGGTGTGTATTTAGTTGTACTATGAACCGTATTGTTTATGGCGTATTCTACTTGGGAGAGTTGGAGTGGCCAATCAGAGTGTTCTGACGAGTCGGTTAATTTACTTAACATGGCTTTCACAACACGGTTAACCCGTTCTACTTGACCATTGGCTTGTGGAGATGCTACTGCGACTTTTACATGGTTTATGTTTCTTTTAAAAAGGAATTTACTGAAATCAAGTGAAGTAAAACACGACCCTCTATCTGTAATAATTCGTCTTGGACGGCTATAGTAACTGAAATATTTTTCTAGGGCACAGCAAACCTCTTTCGTACTTATCGAATTGACTGGGTATAGTCTTACGAATTTGGTGAAGGCATCAATGGTTACCAATATGTGTTTGCGCTTCGATCTAATAGCTGGCAGCGGGCCAAAGTGGTCGAGTTGAAGGGTATCGAAGGGGATTGGCTTCTTTGGAATGCTGAACAAGTTATGTTCATTTGAACGCGCCGGGGCTGAATATAGTATGCACTTGATGCAATTACGGGTAAATCGTTCAATTTTATCTCGCATATGTTCAAACCAATAGTGTTTACGTATTTGACTATAGCATTTGTCCACACCCAAATGTCTGATCTTTTCGTGCACCATACGAATGACGTTGTCTTGCATTTCGGCGGGCACGCATAATAAAGAGTCGTTACCTAGCCGGCGGAAAACCAGCCCGTCTATCAGTTCGTAACCGACCACTTCACCCTTTTCTAATTCGTCCAAAAGCTCTTTGAGTCTCGCGTCCCTACTCTGGGCAACTTGGATTTGAAAATCCAAATCGTCATGGTCGATGGCGGCAACTAGTTCGCAACTACTCGTAAGCCTACGCTCGCCTATTGTTAGCACTTCGGACAGATCTTGATAACCCTTTGAGTTACCTACAGACTTTAAAGGCACATCGGGTGCAAGTATATTAATATCATTCGCAGTATTTGGGGGTAAGGGGACTCGGCTTAATGCATCCACATGACCGAGGTTAACACCTTTTCGGTGCCGGATCGAATAGTTGAAATTTTCTAATTCTAGGGCCCATCGCGCTATTCGTGGATTTACATGTTTTTTGTTTAGCGCCATTGTAAGGGAGTTACAGTCTGTAACAATGGTGAACGGTCTCCCTTCTAAGTAAATCCTAAATCTCCTAAGAGCATAGATAATGGAAAGCGTTTCCAACTCGAAGCTATGGTATCTTGACTCTGCCCCCGTAGTAGTTTTTGAAAAGTATGCAATGGGATGTGGCTTCTTATCATCCTGTCTCTGGAGGAGGACAGACCCGAACCCATGACTGCTGGCGTCACAATGAAGTTCTGTTTCTCGCGTATGGTCATATATTGCTAGCACTGGGGCTTTTACTAACTGCGATTTTAATTTCCTAAAAGCTTCTAGACACGATTCTGAAAAGTTGAATGTTGCTTCTTTACGTAAGAGATCTAGAAGTGGTTTAGCCGTTTTTGAAATTGACGGTACAAATTTCCGAAAATATGAAAATAGTCCAAGGCACGAGCGAAGTTCCTTGTGGTTCTGCGGGATAGGGTAATTAGCGATAGCACGGACATGAACATCGGATGGTTGTATTCCCAGTGGACTAACGAGGTATCCTAAGTATTCTATTTCATGGTATCCAAACTTACACTTTTTCAGTTTAAGTTCTAATCCTCTTATATAAATTCTTTTCAAGACTTTCTTGACGGTACGGAGGTGACTTTCGAAATCGGCAGATGCGATAAGGATATCGTCAATATACACGACAATTTCTCTTGCATCTATTAAATCGCGGAAGATATTGTAAACAAATCTCTGGAAATTTGCTGGTGCGTTCTTTAATCCGAACGGCATTCGAAGGTATTCAAATTGTCCTTGTGGTGTGACAAATGACGTTAATGGAATTGAATTCTCGTCCATGGTCAATTGGTTGAACCCGTCCTTTAGGTCTAACAAAGTGAACCACCTTTTACCCGACATGTACTCTATACAATCTTCTATCAAAGGCAGTGGAAAGTTATCTCGGACTGTTTTTTTATTAAGGGTCCTATAATCAACGCACATTCTGGTATCGCCGTTTTTTTCCTTTACCAGTACAATAGCTGAGGCATAAGGCGAATCGCTTGGCCGTATTATTTGTCTACTCAAAAGATCGTCGGTAATTCTTTGAACTATTGCTCGGTTTTGGAAAGATACCCGCCTCGGCAAACAATAAAAGGGTGTATCATCAGTTAAGCGAATTTTCATTTTATAATCGTAGGGTTCCTTATTTATGTCTGCAGGTTTTATATAAGAGCTAAGTAAGACAGCTGCAATTGCGTCCCTTTTAACGTTATCTAACTTGGGTCCTAAGTCTACCTCCGGTTCAATTCCAACATCAATCGCATTTAGTTCCCTTACTACATTGACATATTCATTGGTGCATTCACTGTTGCAAACACCAAAGTTCAAAATGTTATCATCGCATGCGTTCGACATGTTGACACTTTCCTCACCAACCCTACCCCGGCCGCCCTTCCGATTACACAAAAATCCCCCACTGTCACTGTCAGGCAACTCAACTAATATCGAATCAGAAACACAGTGTTTTATATCAGAAAGAAAATCAACTTTGTTTAATTCAGATTTAGATAACAAATTAGTTTGGAATTCATTCTTTTTTTTCATATTAAATTGTTTGAAACGTATATTGAATATTTTAAGAAAATCTTGACCGAGTATTAGAGATGTTGTTATCGTATCATCGGGAACCACCATTATTTGTAAATACCGAATTTTGCCTCTAAATTTTACTGCGCACAACACTGTACCGAACGAATATATTCGGTGCCGGCCAACACCAATGAAATTTGTAAGATGTTGATTGATTGATAATTGAGCGCATTGCGGGGCGCTTGACTGTTGCATTAAGCTAATGGGACTGCCGGAATCAAGAAGAGAAAACATTTCTTCAAAACCTGTGCCTCCGATTCGATAATGTCTGCACAAAGCCACACTTACCCTAGGGGGGGACCTAGGTAATGGATGCGCCGCTCGCCGCTGCTCGTAGCGATCCATGCGCCTCACCAGCTCTTTGATGGAGTTAGCACCATATAGAATAGAAATGTTGTTGCTGCTGTCGGGAATACCGTCGATGATGATGTCCACGAGTTCTTCTTCTTCTATGCTTACTCTGGAAGCGATGGACTGCATGGCCACCACATAAGCGATACATGTTTCGGACGGTTTCAATCGCCGGGCACGCAACTGTCTGTAAATTTCTTGCCTGTTGGCGGTGCGCTGGAACATAGTTTGTAGCAAAGATTTTAGACTTTCATAATCGGCGAGGCCGTGATTAAGGGTACACTCTTTAGCTGTTCCAGCCATACACCGCCGTAAGGCCAGGCACTTCTGTCTCTCACCGAGGTTGTTCGCTTCGATATAATCCTCGAACTGGACGAGCCACTTATTGACGTCAAGGTGGTCGTCTCCAATAAATTTAGGCACAGCAGCTTCGAGCTCATCGGTATTTATATAATTTTTCGATGGTTCGTGATAATGTTGGTTCTCAAGTTCAGCTATTTCGCGACGTAGTTTTAGGATTCGGAGTTGTTCTTCTAGTCGCTCTGCTTCTAGGCCTAATAATGTGCCACTTGCATATAGTGGTTCGATTTCTGATGCGGCTGACGCAGGAGCAGGACAAATATCGGGCCTGGTGGTATTCGTTTCGGCGGTGGTAACAGCAGTTATGGCGGCGATGGCCCCGGAATCATCAATGCGAGCAGCGGTCGTTTTTTCAGCGGTGGTGGCAGCAGTTACAGCAATGGTGGCGTCGGGAGCGCCAATAAATGATAAACCAATTAGATAAACCACTTATTTTATTAGGAGATATAAACGCCTGGAGTACAATATGAGGATCTACGCACACAAACTCAAGAGGCGAAAAAGTTGAAGATGCGCTACTTGCATCCAGTATTATCTGTCTTAACGATGGATCCGCCACACATTTTTCCACCCACAACACCTTCTCCAATATTGATGTCACGTTTTGCTCTACTAATATAGCGCTCCAATGCACATGGCAAGTGCTGAATTCTTTGTTTGGCAGCGACACCTTCCCAATATTTATACAAACAAATCCGCGCAACAATCAAAATACGAGTACATTTAAATTTACATCTAAATTCAAAACTGATGAGGCTGATTGCAAAAAGTTCAGACAAATATGCAACAATCTTTGTGAGACCACGCAAGTTTCCTCCAACTCGAACCAGGAGTCTGCTAAAATTTCGAGAATACGTACCGCTTCTCACTTTTCCATCCCTCGAACGCTTCCCAACAAAAGTAGGAAAAATATTCCTTGGTGGAACGCTGACTTGTCCAGACTACGGCTCACCAAGCAGAATTTATGGTATGAATACAAGCGAACACGCTCAGCTGAAAACCTGCTCCTTTACAAAAAGGCAAATGCGTTATTCCGACGTTCTGCCAAACATTATAAAAAGAAAAAGTTTGAAGAACTCACTGAGACTATTAACCCCCGCACTAGCCCAAAGAAAATATGGGATGATATCAAAATGCTAAGCGGATCTCCTAAACAGCCTCTATTTTCCTAAATTCAAACACAAAGCAGTCCATTAACGGCTCCCGTAGATATTGCCAACCATTTTGCTTCTTTCCTGTCACTCCCTTCTTCCGATGCAAGCTTCTCAGACACGTTCCGCAACTTAAAATCTCAACGAATAAGTATTGAACCACCTATTTTGTACCGTTTATCGCCTCCCGCTAAGCAACTAGAGTCGGAAATTCTACTAACCGAACTCGAATTCGCCCTTTCTTCCGTTAAAGGCAAAACCCCGGGTCTCGTGTATAGTTTTTATCCTGAAGCCCAATAAGTCAGCGCTTGATGTCAACAACTATAGGCCGATATCGCTCTTACCCTGTTTGGGAAAACTTCTTGAAAAAGTTATAGTTAACCGGCTGATGTGGTATGGCAACAAAAGAAAACTCATAAGCCCCAACCAAACCGCATACAGAAAGAATTATGGCACCATCGATGCTCTTTTGCACCTAGATCACTTTATATCAAGCGCTCTTTCCTCTAAAAACCATGTCTCAATTTTAGCAATTGATTTTCAGAAAGCATTCGACCGTGTTGGTGCCCATATCGTTCTGAGACAATTAGATAAGTGAAAACTAGGCCCTAAAATCAAGAAATTTGTCAAGAACTTCCTCAGTCACAGGCAATGCAAAGTAAAAATAAATGGTTTCCTGTCCTCCATAGCTTCACTTGACAACGGAACCTCGCAAGGATCTCCATTATCCGCCTTCCTTTTTATAATAGCTTTCGAAGAGATTACTCAACTCACTTACAACCATTGCGGCATCGAGTGACAGCTTTATGCTGACGATGCAATTTTCTACACAAAGAATGCAAACCTCACCAATACAGCCTAACTGTTTGAGAATATCTTATCCGAAATTTCGTCATGGTCCCTATCATCAGGAACTACTATCTCTTACGAAAAATCAAAAACATTACACATTTGTAAAAAACGAACATGATCAGGTTTACTAACCTATTCTAACAATATTAATATTAGTACGGTAAATGAACTTAAAATCTTAGGGCTAGTACTAGACTCTAAATATAGCTTTAAGACCCCTCTTAACGCGACTAAATATAATCAAATATCTAACGTCGAAAAAAAGTTTAATTCATCCATTAACGCTTATCAACGTCACTAAGGCTCTAGTGATTTCCAAGATCGACTACGCTCTACCTATCTTCGGCAACTGCCCGGTTTCTACAATGAAAATACTCTCCTCCCCTTACCATGTGGCCATGCGCAGAAGCATTAGAGCATTTCCAACAACACCACTAAAGAATCTCTTTGCTGAAACTGGCCTGCCAACTATAACAGACAGGACTATCGACTGCACCAGACGTTTACTACCAAAGCTTCTGTTCACGACCAACACTATTCTCGCCAAAGACGTCCACAATGCTCTCTCGAGGAAACGGAAACCTAAGTGCTTGTCAGCCATCGCGTGATGCGTTAACTTCGCCAGGCAACTTGAATTACCTTCCTATAAATGTTCTCTTGGACCGGAAACTCGTCCACAATGGATGATAAAAAATTCTTCCTTTGCGATTAAGAACCTGCAACTGCCGAAGGATAAGACCTCAATCGAAAAATACAGGCAACTCTTCGCTTCGGAGAAGTCAAAATACTCCAGTTACGGTTGGAACTTTATATACACCGAGGGCTCAAAAACAGCAAACAGCACAACGTTCGCAGTCACAAAAGAAAATGGTGACTTGATTCGACACGGCACTCTCCACACAATATGTTCATCATTTACGGCCGAAGTCGTTGCTTTATTAGAAGCAGTTACTTATGTAAAGTACACCAGGGGAAAGTATATCGTATGCACCGATAGCAAATCTTGCATCGAAGCCATAGAATCACCGGAAAATACACAAAATGAAATAGTCGCCATACGCAACAATCTTTTGAAATATCCAAACAAACTGAAACTGATGTGGATCCCGGGGCACACAGGGATATCCGGTAATGAAAAAGCAGACGCAGCTGCGAAAAATGCAGCAAATACTCCAACCATAACTTTCGGTTATTTCACAAAACAAGACATTATAACTGAGATTACACGCCTAAGGAAAAAGTCAGCAAAAGATAATTGGAGTGGATATATTCATCACTATTCTAAAATCAACCCGTTCAGAATTAAGCCGACCTACACTGCCGACATCACCTTACGCGCCATCAGGCCCTTTACCCGCTTCCGTCTGCGACACTACGGCTCACCAAGCAGAATTTATGGTATGAATACAAGCGAACACGCTCAGCTGAAAACCTGCTCCTTTACAAAAAGGCAAATGCGTTATTCCGACGTTCTGCCAAACATTATAAAAAGAAAAAGTTTGAAGAACTCACTGAGACTATTAACCCCCGCACTAGCCCAAAGAAAATATGGGATGATATCAAAATGCTAAGCGGATCTCCTAAACAGCCTCTATTTTCCTAAATTCAAACACAAAGCAGTCCATTAACGGCTCCCGTAGATATTGCCAACCATTTTGCTTCTTTCCTGTCACTCCCTTCTTCCGATGCAAGCTTCTCAGACACGTTCCGCAACTTAAAATCTCAACGAATAAGTATTGAACCACCTATTTTGTACCGTTTATCGCCTCCCGCTAAGCAACTAGAGTCGGAAATTCTACTAACCGAACTCGAATTCGCCCTTTCTTCCGTTAAAGGCAAAACCCCGGGTCTCGTGTATAGTTTTTATCCTGAAGCCCAATAAGTCAGCGCTTGATGTCAACAACTATAGGCCGATATCGCTCTTACCCTGTTTGGGAAAACTTCTTGAAAAAGTTATAGTTAACCGGCTGATGTGGTATGGCAACAAAAGAAAACTCATAAGCCCCAACCAAACCGCATACAGAAAGAATTATGGCACCATCGATGCTCTTTTGCACCTAGATCACTTTATATCAAGCGCTCTTTCCTCTAAAAACCATGTCTCAATTTTAGCAATTGATTTTCAGAAAGCATTCGACCGTGTTGGTGCCCATATCGTTCTGAGACAATTAGATAAGTGAAAACTAGGCCCTAAAATCAAGAAATTTGTCAAGAACTTCCTCAGTCACAGGCAATGCAAAGTAAAAATAAATGGTTTCCTGTCCTCCATAGCTTCACTTGACAACGGAACCTCGCAAGGATCTCCATTATCCGCCTTCCTTTTTATAATAGCTTTCGAAGAGATTACTCAACTCACTTACAACCATTGCGGCATCGAGTGACAGCTTTATGCTGACGATGCAATTTTCTACACAAAGAATGCAAACCTCACCAATACAACCCAACTGTTTGAGAATATCTTATCCGAAATTTCGTCATGGTCCCTATCATCAGGAACTACTATCTCTTACGAAAAATCAAAAACATTACACATTTGTAAAAAACGAACATGATCAGGTTTACTAACCTATTCTAACAATATTAATATTAGTACGGTAAATGAACTTAAAATCTTAGGGCTAGTACTAGACTCTAAATATAGCTTTAAGACCCCTCTTAACGCGACTAAATATAATCAAATATCTAACGTCGAAAAAAAGTTTAATTCATCCATTAACGCTTATCAACGTCACTAAGGCTCTAGTGATTTCCAAGATCGATACGCTCTACCTATCAACGGCAACTGCCCGGTTTCTACAATGAAAATACTCTCCTCCCCTTACCATGTGGCCATGCGCAGAAGCATTAGAGCATTTCCAACAACACCACTAAAGAATCTCTTTGCTGAAACTGGCCTGCCAACTATAACAGACAGGACTATCGACTGCACCAGACGTTTACTACCAAAGCTTCTGTTCACGACCAACACTATTCTCGCCAAAGACGTCCACAATGCTCTCTCGAGGAAACGGAAACCTAAGTGCTTGTCAGCCATCGCGTGATGCGTTAACTTCGCCAGGCAACTTGAATTACCTTCCTATAAATGTTCTCTTGGACCGGAAACTCGTCCACAATGGATGATAAAAAATTCTTCCTTTGCGATTAAGAACCTGCAACTGCCGAAGGATAAGACCTCAATCGAAAAATACAGGCAACTCTTCGCTTCGGAGAAGTCAAAATACTCCAGTTACGGTTGGAACTTTATATACACCGAGGGCTCAAAAACAGCAAACAGCACAACGTTCGCAGTCACAAAAGAAAATGGTGACTTGATTCGACACGGCACTCTCCACACAATATGTTCATCATTTACGGCCGAAGTCGTTGCTTTATTAGAAGCAGTTACTTATGTAAAGTACACCAGGGGAAAGTATATCGTATGCACCGATAGCAAATCTTGCATCGAAGCCATAGAATCACCGGAAAATACACAAAATGAAATAGTCGCCATACGCAACAATCTTTTGAAATATCCAAACAAACTGAAACTGATGTGGATCCCGGGGCACACAGGGATGTCCGGTAATGAAAAAGCAGACGCAGCTGCGAAAAATGCAGCAAATACTCCAACCATAACTTTCGGTTATTTCACAAAACAAGACATTATAACTGAGATTACACGCCTAAGGAAAAAGTCAGCAAAAGATAATTGGAGTGGATATATTCATCACTATTCTAAAATCAACCCGTTCAGAATTAAGCCGACCTACACTGCCGACATCACCTTACGCGCCATCAGGCCCTTTACCCGCTTCCGTCTGCGACACACCATAATTACACACGCTTATTAATTGCAACGTGCCCCTCATGGAAACTGCCCATTCTGCGACGAAAGCGCAACCTTAGAGCACATATTAACCGCTTGCCCTATATTTTTTAATTCGGCCGATCCATTCCAACTTCTGAATGAGCCCACCGCTAAAAATGTAAATATGATTTATAATTTTCTGAAGGAAATAGATCTACTTCGACGAATATAAAGATTTATAGCTACTCTAATTAACTCACTAACCCTTCTTCCTAAGTACTAATCTATCCTTTCACTTCTGTTTTAATATTACATTAAACATACATATGTATGTAGCATAAAAGACAGCCGAAGGCCCCTGCTGCCAGTGCTGCTAGATATTTATTTGTAGAATATTAAGTATTGTACAAATAATTTATAAAAAAAAATAAAATGTTAGGCTGTAACTTGCGAGTTGCTAAAGCGGGCAATTATGCACTTTCATTTTAAATAAAAAATCAACTTGTTACCTGTTATCCGGCTCGAAGGACCAATGATAATTCGGGTGGTGGAGCACGATGCTCGCTCGTTGCGTTGATGTGGTTGGTCGTGGGGAAACGGTCGGCGCAAATGATTCCACAAATATTGAATAAAAACCCAAAAAGTTTCATATAATAAATATGTTTAATTATAAAAATTTGGAACCACACTTACCACGTCTGTATAGCAGGGCTGTCGCA
Source organism: Bactrocera dorsalis (assembly GCF_023373825.1). Taxonomy (NCBI): domain Eukaryota; kingdom Metazoa; phylum Arthropoda; class Insecta; order Diptera; family Tephritidae; genus Bactrocera; species Bactrocera dorsalis. Next base: position 69,899,292 of record NC_064303.1, on the reverse strand, counting down.
AAAGAAAAGAGCGCGCAACTTTTTTGTTAGAGTTTAGTTGCGCGCGAATTAAATTTCGAAAAAACTTCGAAAAAGAAGAAAAGATTGCTCTGTCGATGCAGACGTGGCAAAGAAATTGGGCGGGGGCGGCGTCAACACATTGTTCGATAAACACATTAAGATTCCAATGAAATTGCTAAGAAATCAAAGGAAACAAGTGAATCAATCAAGCTATCATTGATTGTTGTTTTAATTGTTTACTTATTGACACAAAATTCTCCCACACACAGCCCAATGTCGGCAAATATATGCTCCCTCGCATTATGACAAAAATTGTTCCCTATATAGCAGTGGTAGGCATGAGAGGATCTGTCACTGTGTTGGTGAGCACGAAAAAAAAGTAGCCCAGTGAGAAATTGGAATAAAAATTAAGCATCTAATCCAAATAATTAATCTTATATATAAAAATGTATCGCAAAATGTGTTGGTAAGCGCATAACTCAAAAACGCCAAGGACCAATTTTGCAAATTCTTTTTTTAAATGTTCGTTGAGGCTCAAGGATGGTTTTTACGGCAAGAAAAATTCGAATAATTGCCGGAAAACCCCTAAAAACAGACCTTTTATTTTTCCCATACAAACGAATGAATGTTTGTTTATTAGTAAAGCTAAGGGAATGACTGAACCAATCTTGATGAAATTTTCAGAGAATGTTCTGTGTGTATCGGGGAAGGTTTAGAAATAAAAAAAACCTGTATGCTTTTCGTGAGGAAAGGTCGGAAAATTGGACAATTCCAAAAAGTTAATTTTTTCCAAAAATTTTTTTTTTTTCAAATTTTTTTGTTTTGTTTTTAATTATTTGAATCGTTAAAATTTGTCGTTTGCTTCAAAAATTTTTTAAAATTATTCAGTGAAAATGGTATGTGTGTTGCACAAAAAAAGTGATCAATTACAGATTGTAATATCGGTCGGTGTTCTTTTAGGCATCAACATACTTACATTAGCAGGCAAGGCACTTGACCGAGTACTCCCAGGATGCGAAGACATACGCCCGGTATTATGGATCGCGGTCAATCAGCAAGCGATCGTCACGATGTCACAGCAAGACTGCTGTTAAATGCTAGATGTACTCTGTTGAGTGGCAAAAGAGAGGTCTGCCGCACGCACACATTCCTTTTTGGATGGTGGTTACACCAGATCAAATTGATAAAATCATTCAATCATGCGGAAATTCCTGATGCAAAGAAAGATCCATTGTTATACGAAGTGATGAAACCCATTATGGTTCATGGGCCTTGCGGACACCCCAATCCGACTTTGGTTTGTATGTCTGACAATAAATGCACGAAACAGTATCCACGTGCTTTTCTTTCGGAAACACAAACTGGAAATTATGGATATCCACTCTATCGTCGTTGCTCACCAGACGACAATGGCAGAACATTCAGCATTCAATTCAGAGTAGTGAATATCGAAGTTGGAAACACATGGATCGTACTATATTCACCATTATTGTCAAATTTCACATTCAAAGCTCATATCAATGTTGAGTATTGCAGTTTGGTGTAATTAATAAAATACGTTTGTAAGTAGGTCACCAAAGGCAGCAACATGGCGGTTATTGGTCTTGAGCGATGCGGTTGATACTTGAACTGCACTAAAGCGCTTTCTAGGATATTTACTTTTGCAATTCATGAACGTTTTCCGACTGTTGTGCGTCTCGCAGTTAATTTTGAGAATGGCCAAAGAGTATATTTCAACCCAGGGAATACAGTACAGTCAATGGAAACACCGCCAGTAACAAAATTAACATTTACGAGTTTTTGCTCAACTTTTGTCAGTGATCCGTTTGCGAGGACATTCGGAAATACCATGATATTATACATGGAATGCATCGTCGAAGAAATAGTTACGCAGAAAGCAAGGCCATTCAGTAGATAGACATACTGGTGCGTTCTCAACTAATTTACACAATCCACCCGAAAAAATGCTTCTACCTTCGGTTGCTATTGATTAATGTACGCGGTTCAACTTTATTTGAGTCATTGCTTACGGTGAATGGTTCGATGTGTGCAAGTTATGGAGAAGTAAGCCAGCAGTTACAATTGCTGGAACACGTTAATCACTGGAATGAAAATGAAGTTCGCATACTTTTCGATAAAACCATCGACATTGCCAAAGACAATTTACATCGTCTTCGCTAAAAATTGGAAATGGTACAATTTCGGTTGATACTTCCGGTAGTTTGCTATCAATTCTATCTGCATCTTATCAATTCACGAAAGATGAACTCATCACGAATGATCGGACATTGGCCAAATTATAGTAACTATAATTCCTTAAGTGCACGCGAAATGTTAGCTGCCAAAATTACCGATGTTGTTGACTTAAACTGGAAAATTCAGAGTCAAATTTCAGGAAACTTGCGCTCATACAAATCGATCGATCGACTTGACAATGAAGACGACGCCCTGAATTATCCAGTGGAATTTGTAAATTATTTAGAGAGGCTTGGTATGCCGTCGCATCATTTGCGTCTCAAAGTTGGATCTGTCGTTATGATGTTTCGCAATCTGCAAGCGCCGAAACTGTGTAATGGAACTTGAGTGGTTGTGACGCACCTATTGAATACAAGGGGGCAGAATGCTTGATTCTACGAATTCCTCTGAGTTCTATCGATTTGTCATTTCAGTTCAAACGGATTCCGTTTTCAGTAAAAATTGCATTTGAGATGACAATCATCAGGGCACAAGGATAGTCGCTAGAAATGTGTGGCACAAATTTGAAACTGCTATGTTTTTCACACGGCCAAATATACGTGGCGTGCTCACGATTTGAAAAACTATCTTCTCTATACAGTTACGTATCGGAACAGAAACCAAAAAATGTTGTTTATCAAGCTTCGTTACATTGAAAAAAAATAAATAATAAATTTAACTTTCTTTTCATTTCAAAACACATAATTTCACGCAGGAAAACGGCTGCGGGGTAGCTAGTAGTATAATGAAAATTAACAAAATGTCTTTTAAGGATATATTCCCTATTATCTTTAAAAGACTTGGAACATAAAAGACATTGCATGGCACCAAAGGCAATTAGAATCATAAAACATTTCGCGCAGGGCATATTTGGTTTTGCGCTATAGTCTTGCGTGATATTAATTCGTTGCTGGCTCGACAACGACTGAACGATAGAGAGTAAGCGTACGTGTGAAGTTAGTTTGCACAAATGTGCTAAGAAATGCCGACCACTGGTCTAATTTGCAAAAGCTCGCATATTTCGAGCATGGATAATACGATACGAAACTCTTTGATTCGAGAGAGAGCTGTCAAAACTCGCATTTTTTATAACATTTGTCAATGATGCCACTGCTGAAAAAAATTAGATTGGGTATATAATAAATTATACAAAACACTAAATTAAACACTTTAAAAAGGCATACATATATAAATGCTAAAATGCAAAATCATTAATTAATTTACATAAACATTTATTTTGCCAAAATATGTTCGCACAGTTCAATGAAATTTCATTTCACATTAATTTCGTCAAGTAATTATAGCGCTTTACTTCTGGCATCCCGCCTTTTCTGAAGTCAACTGTCAAAAATTCCCTGATCTCCATCGCTGTCAAATAATCAGGGAACGCGTTTGACAGAAAAAGAGAGCCAATGCTAAAGTTTCGTATCATATTATCCATGATTTCGAGTATCTATCTATACTAGAGAGAAATCGTGCGTTGTTTATTTGAAATATGTCCATTTGTATGGATGTACCTGTTTTATTTGTTGGTGTTTTTCCTATTAAATTCTGTCTTGTTTCGGTGTAATTTCTTTTAATATGAATTGTCTTGTTTCGGTGTAATTTCTATTAATATGAATTGCGCGAATACTTTGGGATAATTGACAAATATGTGTTTAATTTGTGGTTGAATTTTGTGCCAAAGTTCTAAATCAGAGTGAAATGCTGTCATAACCTTTGGTTTTAATACAGCTCTGATATTTTTCATTAAAAAGTCATTATCTTTAAAGGTGTAGTATATCTTTCATAGTTTAAGTATATCTTTCATAGTTAGGAAATATAGTTTTTACTTCTAGATTATTTTCTGTTCCCTCTATGATGTGTATTTGATTTTTAAATGAGTTAAAAGGTGAATTTACTTGCCTAATATTCCTAAATGTAGAGGTTTCTGCTGAGTGTCGGGATTCATTTGAACTGGTGTTTAGTTGTCGAGATAAGGCGTCGGCTACTACATTTTCGTGTCCTGGTTTATATTTGAGTGTTGCACCATATTCTTCTATTAAGTTTTTCCATCGTTTTAATTTGGTAATCGTTTTTCTTTCCGATATAGAAAAAATTAAGGACTGGTGGTCTGTATACGAGGTGTGTTCTAAAAGTATCGCGAATTTTGTGTTTTTTCAAAAATTATTTATTTATTCATGAATATCTATTTTGTCCCCTTCAAAGTAATCCCCATGAGATATTATACACTTGTGCCAACGGTTTTTCCAATCTTCGAAGCACTTAAAAAAATCATTTGTTTTTATCTTCTTCAGCTCCTCCTTCGATGCCGTTTTTATCTCGTCAAGAGAAGCGTAAAGTCGTCCTTTCATGGGCCTCTTCAGCTTAGGGAACAAGAAAAAGTCACAGGGGCTCAGATCTGGGGAATACGGCGGCTGCGGCATCATTAGTGTGTTGTTTTTGTCCAAAGAGTCGCGCACAAGCAACGATGTGTGAGCAGAACGTTATCGTGGTGCAAAAGCCAATTTTTGTTCTTCCACAAATCCGGGCGTTTCTGGCGGATTGCTTAGCGCAAATTGCGCATAACTTGCAGGTAATATTCCTTATTGACCGTTTTTCCCTGTGGCAAGAACTCATGATGCACCATGCCCCTGCAATCGAAGAAAACTGTCAGCGATACTTTTTGAACACACCTCGTAAATGGTTAAATTTGCTATACCGTAAAGGTAGTTTCTTAATTTCTTTAGAGACCATATTATTGCTAGCATTTCTTTCTCGTTTGTTGATTAATTTTGTTCTGTTTGACTTAATGTTTGTGATATAAATGCAATAGGATTTTTTCCTTGACTTAGTGCTGCACCTATGGCATAATTACTGGCATCGGTGGTTAAGTCGAATCCTTTATTGAAATCTGGTTGATACAATTCTACCTGCTCTTTAAGACAGTTTTTTAATACTTCAATAGCCTTTAGGCCTCTTCATCTAATGTTATTTTTACATTGGAACTTTTATTTTTTGATATATTTCCATTTTCTCCACGTAGGTAAATGGTTAGAGGTTTGCATATTTGAGCAAAATTTTTCACGAATTTTCTGTAATACGAGGCTAAATCTAAAACGGATTTAAGTTCTTTTAAATTTGTTGGTGTCCTATATCTGTTTATGACTTCTATTCTTTTAGGATCTACCGTAATTCTTCCATTTTTTATTATATGACCTAAGAATTCTGTTTGTTGTTGAAAAAAATTAGATTTTCTTCCAAAATTTTCATACTTGCTTTATGGAGTGTGTATAATATTGGTGATATCTCTCATATGTTTCTCTGGTGAGCTGGAATATATCAGGACATCGTCAATATACACATATGCACATTTCCCGATGAAAGGCCTAAGTATATCGTCAACACATCTTTGAAAGGTGGAGGGTGCGTTTTTCAACCCGAATGGTAGTCTAAGAAATTCGTACTTAGCTCCATTTACTGAGAAGGCTGTTTTTTCGCGGTCCTCTTTTTTAATCATGATTTGATGGAATCCTAATTCTAAGTCAAGTGTTGTAAAATAACTTGCTTTCCCTAAATTCTGTAGTGTCATTGTGATACCTGGGATGGGGTATCTATCTGCTACTGTTTGTTTGTTTAACTTTTGGAAGTCCATGACCATTCTTCGCTTAGGTTTACCTTCCTCATCGTTTCCCTTTTTTGGAGAATTGTATGGACTTTTGCTATTTTCTAATAGTTTTTCAATTTCTTTCTTTACGAAGTCGTGGTCTGAATACGGGTGTGGGTATTGTCTAACCCACACAGGATCTTTTGATTATGTTTTAATTTCCGCTTCAATAGTTGTGGTGTAAGGTAAGTTCTTTCCACAGTAATTGTTTTTCATTAATTCTTTAATTTAATTTTCGTACGTTTTATTTCCTATCGTATAGTTAAATATTTCTATTCTTGTTTTTGAGAAACTAATGGAGTAGTTAATCATGTTGATTTTTGATTTCATCTTTTAAGATTACCTTCCCCTAATATAATGTGAAAATTTTTTAATTTATCTATGTCTAGTAAATCAATTTCATGCCCTAATAAATTTATTTTTCTCTTGTGAATAATCATGGAACATCCATGTAGTGTATTTGTTTTCACTGTTTTATTTAATAATACCTTCTTTGCATAAGGGTAATCACTTCTAATATAACTACTTGTGGCACCAGTATCTATTAATATATGCACGGACTTACCATTTGGTGCGATTATTCGTAGTGTTGGAAGACCGTGGTGCTTTATAAAAAATGAGTCTGCTCTTGTTCTTCTTCATTACTAGTTGGCTCGTTGTATAGTGACCGTACTTCTTCGATGTCTTCTTTGCCGTTCATTTGATTTACTCTCTCTTTTTTTCCATGTTGTTCAGAGTATGAATCACGTGCTCGCTTCATGAGTGTGTTTATGCGTTGCCGGTTGAATATGCCAGGTCGCTGTTGCTGTGTGATTCTTTGTTGATTGACTTGTTGCTGGTCGTTGGCTGGTTGAATCGGTTGTTGATGATGACGTGTTTGTCTGCGGAATTGAGCTGATGATGGGTCGATTTCCATTTGTTCGACTCGTTGTTGTGCTGGTTGATGCGTGTTGAATGGGTTGTACTTTGGTACAGTTGTATTCATTCGTGGGATGTATTCCTTCTGTTGATACTGTGAATCGTGCTGCATGGTTCTTGCTATCCCATAGGCTTCGGTGATATCTCGATATCCTCGAATAAAGAGCGTTTTACGTAGTTAAGTTCCTGAGTCCCGTAATGAATGTGCGGATTTGATTGTACCTCCTTGCTTAGAGATTGGGCAACGTATTCATTTTTATGTGTCATTTCGATTTTTGATAGGACTTTATTTAGTGATTGATTTAGTCTATCATAGTACACATGTAACGGTTGAATTTTTTGTCTGATCTTCATCATTTCTTCTCTATGTCTTGAGTGGCCTTTGATCGGCGTCGTCCAATCTTTCTATGATGCCATCAATGTTTTGTTTTGTATTGTTGTTGATTAAAATTTGTGTTGCTCTTCCGGTGATTTTGCTTCTAACCATTATTAGAGCTTCAGCGTATATATTCTGTCCTTGGAATTTGGAAATGTTTTGCATTAATGTACATGCCATTTTCCTCCAGTTCCGATAGTCGTGATAATCTCCATTAAATATAGGCAATGTTTTGAAAAGGGAGGAGGATGGAGTCATATGTAGAAGTTCACGCAAGTGAGGAAAGTTCTCTGATCGCCATTCACTTGGGAGTGGCCAGAAACGATTCTTTTACATATGACTCAAGCAGCTCACGACTTCCGGTCTTTGACCAAGTATCCTCTGGGTAGCCTAAGAACATCCGTTTGAAGGCGAGCTAACGTGAGAAGGCGAAATATCCCCTACATAGGGTTGTGCGCTGGGTTTGGGACCCGCCACGTAAAAAAAAAACAACCCCAGCGAATAGCAACAACCAGCCTCGGATGAGAGACCCCCCTTTTGATGACGACCATGGAAAACGAAATAAGGACTACGAATTGAGGGCATGCACCTGGAATGTCCGGTCCCTTAATTGGGAAGGTGCCGCTGCCCAGCTGGTTGATGTCCTCGTGAAAATAAAGGCTGACATCACCGCCGTCCAAGAAATGCGATGGACGGGACAAGGACAAAGACGAGTAGGTCCTTGTGGCATTTACTACAGTGGCCATATAAAGGAGCGCAAGTTTGGTGTTGGATTCGTGGTGGGAGAGAGACTCCGTCGCCGAGTACTATCATTCACTCCGGTGAATGAACGTCTAGCCACAATCCGCATCAAAGCGAGGTTCTTCAACATATCGCTGATTTGCGCCCACGCCCCGACGGAAGAGAAGGACGATGTGACCAAAGATGACTTTTATGAGCGCTTGGAGCTCGCTTATGAGAGCTGCCCCCGCCACGATGTCAAAATCGTGCTTGGCGACTTCAACGCCAGGGTGGGCAAAGAAGGTATCTTTGGCACTACGGTCGGTAAATTCAGCCTCCACGAGGAAACATCCCCAAATGGGTTGAGGCTGATCGACTTCGCCGGGGCCCGAAATATGGTTATCTGTAGTACTAGATTCCAGCATAAGAAGATTCATCAAGCTACCTGGCTGTCTCCGGATCGAAAAACTACCAACCAGATCGATCATGTTGTGATAGACGGAAGACACGTCTCCAGTGTTTTAGATGTGCGTGCGCTCCGAGGTCCTAACATCGACTCGGACCACTATCTTGTTGCAGCTAAGATTTGCACCCGCCTCTGTGCAGCAAAAAACGCACGCCAACAAACACAAGGAAGGTTCGACGTCGAGAAGCTGCAATCACAACAGACAGCCGAGCGATTTTCTACTCGGCTTGCACTCCTGCTCTCTGAGAGCACTCGTCAACAACTCGGTATAAGGGAACTGTGGGACGGCATTTCAAACTCCTTACGTACAGCTGCAACCGAAACCATTGGTTTTCGGAAGGTGCAAAAGAACAGCTGGTACGACGAGGAGTGCCGTGTCGCAGCGGAGAGAAAACAGGCTGCCTACCTCGCAACGTTACGATCGACCACAACACGTGCGGGATGGGATAGATACCGAGAGTTGAAGAGGGAAGCGAGACGCATTTGTAGACAGAAAAAGAAAGAGGCCGAAATGCGTCAGTACGAAGAGCTTGATAAGCTGGCCGACAGGGGTAATGCTCGAAAATTCTACCAAAAGATGCGGCGGCTTACAGAAGGTTTCAAGACCGGAACATACTCATGTAGAACCCCCCCAGAGCATACTTAAATTATGGAGGGAACACTTCTCCAGCCTGCTGAATGGCAGTGAACACACAACGCCAGGAGAAGACGAACCCGATTCCCCAATCGATGACGATGGAAAAGACGTTCCATTGCCCGACCAAGAAGAAGTTCGAATAGCAATTACCCGCCTGAAGAACAACAAAGCGGCGGGGGCGGATGGATTGCCAGCCGAGCTATTCAAACACGGCGGCGAAGAACTGATAAGGAGCATGCATCAGCTTCTTTGTAAAATATGGTCGGACGAAAGCATGCCCAACGATTGGAATTTAAGTGTGCTATGCCCAATCCATAAAAAAGGAGACCCCACAATCTGCGCCAACTACCGTGGGATTAGCCTCCTTAATATCGCGTATAAGGTTCTATCGAGCGTATTGTGTGAAAGATTAAAGCCCACCGTCAACAAACTGATTGGACCTTATCAGTGTGGCTTCAGACCTGGTAAATCAACAACCGACCAGATATTCACCATGCGCCAAATCTTGGAAAAGACCCGTGAAAGGAGAATCGACACACATCACCTCTTCGTCGATTTTAAAGCTGCTTTCGACAGTACGAAAAGGAGCTGCCTTTATGCCGCAATGTCTGAATTTGGTATCCCCGCAAAACTAATACGGCTGTGTAAACTGACATTGAGCGGGACCAAAAGCTCCGTCAGGATCGGGAAGGACCTCTCCGAGCCGTTCGATACCAAACGAGGTTTCAGACAAGGCGACTCCCTATCGTGCGATTTCTTCAATCTGCTGCTGGAGAAAATAGTTCGAGCTGCAGAACTTAATCGAGCAGGTACAATCTTTTATAAGAGTGTACAGCTGCTGGCGTATGCCGATGATATTGATATCATCGGTCTCAGCACCCGCGCCGTTAGTTCTGCTTTCTCCAGACTGAACAAGGAAGCAACGCAAATGGGTCTGGCAGTGAACGAGGGCAAGACGAAATATCTCCTGTCATCAAACAAACAGTCGTCGCACTCGCGACTTGGCACTCACGTTACTGTTGACAGTCATAACTTTGAAGTTGTAGATAATTTCGTCTATCTTGGAACCAGCGTAAACACCACCAACAATGTCAGCTTTGAAATCCAACGCAGGATAACTCTTGCCAACAGGTGCTACTTCGGACTGAGTAGGCAATTGAGAAGCAAAGTCCTCTCTCGACAGACAAAAACCAAACTCTATAAGTCACTCATAATTCCCGTCCTGCTATATGGTGCAGAGGCCTGGACGATGTCAACAACAGATGAGTCGACGTTGCGAGTTTTCGAGAGAAAAGTTCTGCGAAAGATTTATGGTCCTTTGCGCGTTGGCCACGGCGAATATCGCATTCGATGGAACGATGAGCTGTACGAGATATACGGCGACATTGACATAGTTCAGCGAATTAAAAGACAGCGGCTACGCTGGCTAGGTCATGTTGTCCGAATGGACGAAAACACTCCAGCTCTGAAAGTATTCGACGCTGTACCCGCCGGGGGAAGCAGAGGAAGAGGAAGACCGCCACTCCGTTGGAAGGACCAAGTGGAGAAGGACCTGGCCTCGCTTGGAATATCCAATTGGCGCCACGTAGCGAAGAGAAGAAACGACTGGCGCGCTGTTGTTGACTCGGCTATAATCGCGTAAGCGGTGTCTACGCCAGTAAAGAAGAAGAATGTTTTGAAAATATTTAAGTCAACTTCCTTTGGGTCGTTGTAGGTACATAGTTGATCTTTATATTCTTGGATTTCTCCAGTTCCTTGGGTAACTTCCATCTGGGCAAGCCTGCTCTGGAGGTCCTGAATTACTTCGTTAAGAGCATTTATCTCTGGTTGATTCATTTTTGTGAATTTAATTTATTATTTCACTAGTTTTAATTTATATGGAATTTATATTCCTTGTTGATTTATAGGACTATATCCTTGTTTGAATTGACTATACTTTGAAGGATTTTGTTTTGAATCCTTTTTAACGCGTAGCCCCACGTTGGGCGCCAATAATACTTCCTGATTCAAATTAGTCAAAAAATATATTTTTTAGTTCTGTACTCACACGAATGTTAGTATCAGAACTTTCCTTTATTTATATCGGTATTCTGCTTGAGACGATTGTCTCATGTCTCTAATTGTCACAATAGTTATTTAGTGATTCTGTTAGTCAGGAGTCTCATTTTGGTATTCTGGCAGATACAGTAAAGTAGTATACTGTATAGTAGTATACTGTATCTGCCAGAATATCAAAATAAGACTCCTGAATAACAGAGTCACTAAATGAAGATTGTGACAATTAGAGACATGAGACAATCGTCTCAAGCAGAATACCGATATTAATACATATACTTAAAGAGTACGTCTGAGCTCTATGGCTGCTTATACAATAAAACACAAGCGTGTTACTTAATGCACTAGTATTTACATGTTTACTTTACATATAAGGGGTATTCTCTTGCTCTTGCAAGATTGCAGATTGCAAAAATACTACACCGAAATATACAAGGGCACGAGAGCACCCATTGCAGAATCTAGTGATATATGAGCGACTGATTCAGTCAATTTATTGTAAATGACTATTGTGCATGGCTATTGTGAATTGGCGCACCTTCTGCATACATTTTTAACAAAAAAAACTGTAACAAAACTTTATAATTTAAATAGAAATTATAAAATCTAATTAAAATTTACCTTTCTCAACAGTTTAACGACGTAATATGTCTTTATGTAAAATGGCAACTACAACAGGGTTGCAATTTTATTTTTGCGTGACATTGCACGCTAATATACATGGGTTTTGGTCTGACATATTTCACAGCCCTTGCAAATATTTTTCTGCGTGTGTTTGTTGTTGTGCCGTTGTAAATCTGCAATGCTTGCACCGTGCACCGGGTTTTGCAAGAGCAAGAGAATACCCCTATAGATTATTGTTGAGTGTTATATGTGTGATGTTGTTTGGACTTGCCAATTGGATAAAAAAGTGAACCAAATAAAGTAATAAATATTGTAAAAGACAGTTCTATAATAGTTTCCGGAAAACATAATAATTATAGTTATACAATAGTAGGAGTATATTTAATAAATTTTGAGGATATGATAAAATTTTTAAAATTCCATTCGAGCAATTTTAAAATATTTAAAAGAAGGGAAATGGGAACTCCATGTAAAACAGGAAATACAAAGAAATCCTGTTTAGTTGACGTTTAGTACTTTATTATCGATAATCATACTAAGTTATTTTATTATTTGTTGTTTCAATATATTATTTTACAAACAATTGCTTACATTTCCCATCTCTTAACTATTTCAAAATTGTTCGATTGGGATTTTAAAATTTTAAAAAATTTAGTACTTTATTATCGATAATCATACTAAGTTATTTTATTATCAAAGAAAGATAAAACTATCAACACAAACTAATAACCTTCATATATTCGAAGACGGGACGATTCCCTTCAGAATCGATAAATAAGCAATACATATATAATTGCTCTATTAAAGGAATAGGGGTATTCGCTTGCTCTTGCAAGATTGCAGATTGCAAAAGTACTATACCGAAATATACAAGAGCACGAGAGCACCCATTGCAGAATCTAGTGATATATGAACGGCTGATTCGATCAATTTATTGTGAATGACTATTATGCATGGCTATTGTGAATTGGAAAAACTGTAACAAATCTTTATAATTTAAATATAAATTATAAAATATATTTAAAACTTACTTTCCTCAACAATATGTCTTTATGTAAAATATACATGGGTTTTGGTCTGACATAATTTACAGCCATTGCAAATAATTTTCTGCGTATGTTTGTTGTTGTGCCGGTACACCAAGTGGAAATATATGCAATTCTTGCAGGAGCAAGCGAATACCCCTAATGTGTCAAATATGTCATTGATATATCGACAATTAGGAAGCCGTCATCAGCTATTACGCATTGCACGTTTTAAATATAATTAAGCAGCGCATCATCTAACACCTAAGCTTTGCACTTCCTAGAAGAACGTAAGATGATTTTTTCTATTTATACACTTAGGTACAAAGAACTTCGGACTATTCAAAGAGCAGTCAATTGCACAAAAATGTAACTACATATGTACATACAAATATATGCATCAGGGTATACCTTATATATATTCAATCAACAAGGATTTAAAAAGAGGTAAAGTGAAATTCTTAATAATTAAACTAAGAAAATTATCGTTACAATCGGAACAAACATTCAAATTAATATGAATATATTATTCTATTTATTTATTTTAAACAGCCTAGCAAAAGTCCACACAATTCTCCAAAAAAGGGAAACGATGAGGAAGGTAAACCTAAGCGAAGAATGGTCATGGACTTCCAAAAGTTAAACAAACAAACAGTAGCAGATAGATACCCCATCCCAGGTATCACAATGACACTACAGAATTTAGGGAAAGCAAGTTATTTTACAACACTTGACTTAGAATTAGGATTCCATCAAATCATGATTAAAAAAGAGGACCGCGAAAAAACAGCCTTCTCAGTAAATGGAGCTAAGTACGAATTTCTTAGACTACCATTCGGGTTGAAAAACGCACCCTCCACCTTTCAAAGATGTGTTGACGATATACTTAGGCCTTTCATCGGGAAATGTGCATATGTGTATATTGACGATGTCCTGATATATTCCAGCTCACCAGAGAAACATATGAGAGATATCACCAATATTATACACACTCCATAAAGCAAGTATGAAAATTTTGGAAGAAAATCTAATTTTTTTCAACAACAAACAGAATTCTTAGGTCATATAATAAAAAATGGAAGAATTACGGTAGATCCTAAAAGAATAGAAGTCATAAACAGATATAGGACACCAACAAATTTAAAAGAACTTAAATCCGTTTTAGATTTAGCCTCGTATTACAGAAAATTCGTGAAAAATTTTGCACAAATATGCAAACCTCTAACCATTTACCTACGTGGAGAAAATGGAAATATATCAAAAAATAAAAGTTCCAATGTAAAAATAACATTAGATGAAGAGGCCTAAAGGCTATTGAAGTATTAAAAAACTGTCTTAAAGAGCAGGTAGAATTGTATCAACCAGATTTCAATAAAGGATTCGACTTAACCACCGATGCCAGTAATTATGCCATAGGTGCAGCACTAAGTCAAGGAAAAAATCCTATTGCATTTATATCACAAACATTAAGTCAAACAGAACAAAATTAATCAACAAACGAGAAAGAAATGCTAGCAATAATATGGTCTCTAAAGAAATTAAGAAACTACCTTTACGGTATAGCAAATTTAACCATTTACGAGGTGTGTTCAAAAAGTATCGCTGACAGTTTTCTTCGATTGCAGGGGCATGGTGCATCATGAGTTCTTGCCACAGGGAAAAACGGTCAATAAGGAATATTACCTGCAAGTTATGCGCAATTTGCGCTAAGCAATCCGCCAGAAACGCCCGGATTTGTGGAAGAACAAAAATTGGCTTTTGCACCACGATAACGTTCTGCTCACACATCGTTGCTTGTGCGCGACTCTTTGGACAAAAACAACACACTAATGATGCCGCAGCCGCCGTATTCCCCAGATCTGAGCCCCTGTGACTTTTTCTTGTTCCCTAAGCTGAAGAGGCCCATGAAAGGACGACTTTACGCTTCTCTTGACGAGATAAAAACGGCATCGAAGGAGGAGCTGAAGAAGATAAAAACAAATGATTTTTTTAAGTGCTTCGAAGATTGGAAAAACCGTTGGCACAAGTGTATAATATCTCATGGGGATTACTTTGAAGGGGACAAAATAGATATTCATGAATAAATAAATAATTTTTGAAAAAACACAAAATTCGCGATACTTTTAGAACACACCTCGTATACAGACCACCAGTCCTTAATTTTTTCTATATCGGAAAGAAAAACGATTACCAAATTAAAACGATGGAAAAACTTAATAGAAGAATATGGTGCAACACTCAAATATAAACCAGGACACGAAAATGTAGTAGCCGACGCCTTATCTCGACAACTAAACACCAGTTCAAATGAATCCCGACAC
This sequence comes from Bactrocera dorsalis, assembly GCF_023373825.1. Lineage (NCBI taxonomy): Eukaryota > Metazoa > Arthropoda > Insecta > Diptera > Tephritidae > Bactrocera > Bactrocera dorsalis. Next base: position 69,884,269 of record NC_064303.1, on the reverse strand, counting down.
TCAGCAGAAACCTCTACATTTAGGAATATTAGGCAAGTAAATTCACCTTTTAACTCATTTAAAAATCAAATACACATCATAGAGGGAACAGAAAATAATCTAGAAGTAAAAACTATATTTCCTAACTATGAAAGATATACTATCACCTTTAAAGATAATGACTTTTTAATGAAAAATATCAGAGCTGTATTAAAACCAAAGGTTATGACAGCATTTCACTCTGATTTAGAACTTTGGCACAAAATTCAACCACAAATTAAACACATATTTGTCAATTATCCCAAAGTATTCGCGCAATTCATATTAAAAGAAATTACACCGAAACAAGACAATTCATATTAAAAGAAATCACACCGAAACAAGACAGAATTTAATAGGAAAAACACCAACAAATAAAACAGGTACATCCATACAAATGGACATATTTCAAATAAACAACGCACGATTTCTCTCTAGTATAGATAGATACTCGAAATCATGGATAATATGATACGAAACTTTAGCATTGGCTCTCTTTTTCTGTCAAACGCGTTCCCTGATTATTTGACAGCGATGGAGATCAGGGAATTTTTGACAGTTGACTTCAGAAAAGGCGGGATGCCAGAAGTAAAGCGCTATAATTACTTGACGAAATTAATGTGAAATGAAATTTCATTGAACTGTGCGAACATATTTTGGCAAAATAAATGTTTATGTAAATTAATTAATGATTTTGCATTTTAGCATTTATATATGTATGCCTTTTTAAAGTGTTTAATTTAGTGTTTTGTATAATTTATTATATACCCAATCTAATTTTTTTCAGCAGTGGCATCATTGACAAATGTTATAAAAAATGCGAGTTTTGACAGCTCTCTCTCGAATCAAAGAGTTTCGTATCGTATTATCCATGCTCGAAATATGCGAGCTTTTGCAAATTAGACCAGTGGTCGGCATTTCTTAGCACATTTGTGCAAACTAACTTCACACGTACGCTTACTCTCTATCGTTCAGTCGTTGTCGAGCCAGCAACGAATTAACATCACGCAAGACTATAGCGCAAAACCAAATATGCCCTGCGCGAAATGTTTTATGATTCTAAATGCCTTTGGTGCCATGCAATGTCTTTTATGTTCCAAGTCTTTTAAAGATAATAGGGAATATATCCTTAAAAGACATTTTGTTAATTTTCATTATACTACTATCTACCCCGCAGCCGTTTTCCTGCGTGAAATTATGTGTTTTGAAATGAAAAGAAAGTTAAATTTATTATTTATTTTTTTTCAATGTAACGAAGCTTGATAAACAACATTTTTTGGTTTCTGTTCCGATACGTAACTGTATAGAGAAGATAGTTTTTCAAATCGTGAGCACGCCACGTATATTTGGCCGTGTGAAAAACATAGCAGTTTCAAATTTGTGCCACACATTTCTAGCGACTATCCTTGTGCCCTGATGATTGTCATCTCAAATGCAATTTTTACTGAAAACGGAATCCGTTTGAACTGAAATGACAAATCGATAGAACTCAGAGGAATTCGTAGAATCAAGCATTCTGCCCCCTTGTATTGAATAGGTGCGTCACAACCACTCAAGTTCCATTACACAGTTTCGGCGCTTGCAGATTGCGAAACATCATAACGACAGATCCAACTTTGAGACGCAAATGATGCGACGGCATACCAAGCCTCTCCAAATAATTTACAAATTCCCCTGGATAATTCAGGGCGTCGTCTTCATTGTCAAGACGATCGATCGATTTGTATGAGCGCAAGTTTCCTGAAATTTGACTCTGAATTTTCCAGTTTAAGTCAACAACATCGGTAATATTGGCAGCTAACATTTCGCGTGCACTTAAGGAATTATAGTTACTATAATTTGGCCAATGTCCGATCATTCGTGATGAGTTCATCTTTCGTGAATTGATAAGATGCAGATAGAATTGATAGCAAACTACCGGAAGTGTCAACCGAAATTGTACCATTTCCAATTTTTAGCGAAGACGATGTAAATCGTCTTTGGCAATGTCGATGGTTTTATCGAAAAGTATGCGAACTTCATTTTCATTCCAGTGATTAACGTGTTCCAGCAATTGTAACTGCTGGCTTACTTCTCCATAACTTGCACACATCGAACCATTCACCGTAAGCAATGACTCAAATAAAGTTGAACCGCGTACATTAATCAATAGCAACCGAAGGTAGAAGCATTTTTTCGGGTGGATTGTGTAAATTAGTTGAGAACGCACCAGTATGTCTATCTACTGAATGGCCTTGCTTTCTGCGTAACTATTTCTTCGACGATGCATTCCATGTATAATATCATGGTATTTCCGAATGTCCTCGCAAACGGATCACTGACAAAAGTTGAGCAAAAACTCGTAAATGTTAATTTTGTTACTGGCGGTGTTTCCATTGACTGTACTGTATTCCCTGGGTTGAAATATACTCTTTGGCCATTCTCAAAATTAACTGCGAGACGCACAACAGTCGGAAAACGTTCATGAATTGCAAAAGTAAATATCCTAGAAAGCGCTTTAGTGCAGTTCAAGTATCAACCGCATCGCTCAAGACCAATAACCGCCATGTTGCTGCCTTTGGTGACCTACTTACAAACGTATTTTATTAATTACACCAAACTGCAATACTCAACATTGATATGAGCTTTGAATGTGAAATTTGACAATAATGGTGAATATAGTACGATCCATGTGTTTCCAACTTCGATATTCACTACTCTGAATTGAATGCTGAATGTTCTGCCATTGTCGTCTGGTGAGCAACGACGATAGAGTGGATATCCATAATTTCCAGTTTGTGTTTCCGAAAGAAAAGCACGTGGATACTGTTTCGTGCATTTATTGTCAGACATACAAACCGAAGTCGGATTGTGGTGTCCGCAAGGCCCATGAACCATAATGGGTTTCATCACTTCGTATAACAATGGATCTTTCTTTGCATCAGGAATTTCCGCATGATTGAATGATTTTATCAATTTGATCTGGTGTAACCACCATCCAAAAAGGAATGTGTGCGTGCGGCAGACCTCTCTTTTGCCACTCAACAGAGTACATCTAGCATTTAACAGCAGTCTTGCTGTGACATCGTGACGATCGCTTGCTGATTGACCGCGATCCATAACACCGGGCGTATGTCTTCGCATCCTGGGAGTACTCGGTCAAGTGCCTTGCCTGCTAATGTAAGTATGTTGATGCCTAAAAGAACACCGACCGATATTACAATCTGTAATTGATCACTTTTTGTGCAACACACATACCATTTTCACTGAATAATTTTAAAAAATTTTTGAAGCAAACGACAAATTTTAACGATTCAAATAATTAAAAACAAAACAAAAAAATTTGAAAAAAAAAAAATTTTTGGAAAAAATTAACTTTTTGGAATTGTCCAATTTTCCGACCTTTCCTCACGAAAAGCATACAGGTTTTTTTTATTTCTAAACCTTCCCCGATACACACAGAACATTCTCTGAAAATTTCATCAAGATTGGTTCAGTCATTCCCTTAGCTTTACTAATAAACAAACATTCATTCGTTTGTATGGGAAAAATAAAAGGTCTGTTTTTAGGGGTTTTCCGGCAATTATTCGAATTTTTCTTGCCGTAAAAACCATCCTTGAGCCTCAACGAACATTTAAAAAAAAGAATTTGCAAAATTGGTCCTTGGCGTTTTTGAGTTATGCGCTTACCAACACATTTTGCGATACATTTTTATATATAAGATTAATTATTTGGATTAGATGCTTAATTTTTATTCCAATTTCTCACTGGGCTACTTTTTTTTCGTGCTCACCAACACAGTGACAGATCCTCTCATGCCTACCACTGCTATATAGGGAACAATTTTTGTCATAATGCGAGGGAGCATATATTTGCCGACATTGGGCTGTGTGTGGGAGAATTTTGTGTCAATAAGTAAACAATTAAAACAACAATCAATGATAGCTTGATTGATTCACTTGTTTCCTTTGATTTCTTAGCAATTTCATTGGAATCTTAACGTGTTTATCGAACAATGTGTTGACGCCGCCCCCGCCCAATTTCTTTGCCACGTCTGCATCGACAGAGCAATCTTTTCTTCTTTTTCGAAGTTTTTTCGAAATTTAATTCGCGCGCAACTAAACTCTAACTAAAAAGTTGCGCGCTCTTTTCTTTTGCGACAGCCCTGCTATACAGACGTGGTAAGTGTGGTTCCAAATTTTTATAATTAAACATATTTATTATATGAAACTTTTTGGTTTTTTATTCAATATTTGTGGAATCATTTGCGCCGACCGTTTCCCCACGACCAACCACATCAACGCAACGAGCGAGCATCGTGCTCCACCACCCGAATTATCATTGGTCCTTCGAGCCGGATAACAGGTAACAAGTTGATTTTTTATTTAAAATGAAAGTGCATAATTGCCCGCTTTAGCAACTCGCAAGTTACAGCCTAACATTTTATTTTTTTTTATAAATTATTTGTACAATACTTAATATTCTACAAATAAATATCTAGCAGCACTAGCAGCAGGGGCCTTCGGCTGTCTTTTATGCTACATACATATGTATGTTTAATGTAATACTAAAACAGAAGTGAAAGGATAGATTAGTACTTAGGAAGAAGGGTTAGTGAGTTAATTAGAGTAGCTATAAATCTTTATATTCGTCGAAGTAGATCTGTTTCCTTCAGAAAATTATAAATCATATTTACATTTTTAGCGGTGGGCTCATTCAGAAGTTGGAATGGATCGGCCGAATTAAAAATTATAGGGCAAGCGGTTAATATGTGCTCTAAGGTTGCGCTTTCGTCGCAGAATGGGCAGTTTCCATGAGGGGCACGTTGCAATTAATAAGCGTGTGTAATTATGGTGTGTCGCAGACGGAAGCGGGTAAAGGGCCTGATGGCGCGTGAGGTGATGTCGGCAGTGTAGGTCGGCTTAATTCTGAACGGGTTGATTTTAGAATGAATATATCCACTCCAATTATCTTTTGCTGACTTTTTCCTTAGGCGTGTAATCTCAGTTATAATGTCTTGTTTTGTGAAATAACCGAAAGTTATGGTTGGAGTATTTGCTGCATTTTTCGCAGCTGCGTCTGCTTTTTCATTACCGGATATCCCTGTGTGCCCCGGGATCCACATCAGTTTCAGTTTGTTTGGATATTTCAAAAGATTGTTGCGTATGGCGACTATTTCATTTTGTGTATTTTCCGGTGATTCTATGGCTTCGATGCAAGATTTGCTATCGGTGCATACGATATACTTTCCCCTGGTGTACTTTACATAAGTAACTGCTTCTAATAAAGCAACGACTTCGGCCGTAAATGATGAACATATTGTGTGGAGAGTGCCGTGTCGAATCAAGTCACCATTTTCTTTTGTGACTGCGAACGTTGTGCTGTTTGCTGTTTTTGAGCCCTCGGTGTATATAAAGTTCCAACCGTAACTGGAGTATTTTGACTTCTCCGAAGCGAAGAGTTGCCTGTATTTTTCGATTGAGGTCTTATCCTTCGGCAGTTGCAGGTTCTTAATCGCAAAGGAAGAATTTTTTATCATCCATTGTGGACGAGTTTTCGGTCCAAGAGAACATTTATAGGAAGGTAATTCAAGTTGCCTGGCGAAGTTAACGCATCACGCGATGGCTGACAAGCACTTAGGTTTCCGTTTCCTCGAGAGAGCATTGTGGACGTCTGTGGCGAGAATAGTGTTGGTCGTGAACAGAAGCTTTGGTAGTAAACGTCTGGTGCAGTCGATAGTCCTGTCTGTTATAGTTGGCAGGCCAGTTTCAGCAAAGAGATTCTTTAGTGGTGTTGTTGGAAATGCTCTAATGCTTCTGCGCATGGCCACATGGTAAGGGGAGGAGAGTATTTTCATTGTAGAAACCAGGCAGTTGCCGAAGATAGGTAGAGCGTAGTCGATCTTGGAAATCACTAGAGCCTTAGTGACGTTGATAAGCGTTAATGGATGAATTAAACTTTTTTTCGACGTTAGATATTTGATTATATTTAGTCGCGTTAAGAGGGGTCTTAAAGCTATATTTAGAGTCTAGTACTAGCCCTAAGATTTTAAGTTCATTTACCGTACTAATATTAATATTGTTAGAATAGGTTAGTAAACCTGATCATGTTCGTTTTTTACAAATGTGTAATGTTTTTGATTTTTCGTAAGAGATAGTAGTTCCTGATGATAGGGACCATGACGAAATTTCGGATAAGATATTCTCAAACAGTTAGGCTGTATTGGTGAGGTTTGCATTCTTTGTGTAGAAAATTGCATCGTCAGCATAAAGCTGTCACTCGATGCCGCAATGGTTGTAAGTGAGTTGAGTAATCTCTTCGAAAGCTATTATAAAAAGGAAGGCGGATAATGGAGATCCTTGCGAGGTTCCGTTGTCAAGTGAAGCTATGGAGGACAGGAAACCATTTATTTTTACTTTGCATTGCCTGTGACTGAGGAAGTTCTTGACAAATTTCTTGATTTTAGGGCCTAGTTTTCACTTATCTAATTGTCTCAGAACGATATGGGCACCAACACGGTCGAATGCTTTCTGAAAATCAATTGCTAAAATTGAGACATGGTTTTTAGAGGAAAGAGCGCTTGATATAAAGTGATCTAGGTGCAAAAGAGCATCGATGGTGCCATAATTCTTTCTGCATGCGGTTTGGTTGGGGCTTATGAGTTTTCTTTTGTTGCCATACCACATCAGCCGGTTAACTATAACTTTTTCAAGAAGTTTTCCCAAACAGGGTAAGAGCGATATCGGCCTATAGTTGTTGACATCAAGCGCTGACTTATTGGGCTTCAGGATAAAAACTATACACGAGACCCGGGGTTTTGCCTTTAACGGAAGAAAGGGCGAATTCGAGTTCGGTTAGTAGAATTTCCGACTCTAGTTGCTTAGCGGGAGGCGATAAACGGTACAAAATAGGTGGTTCAATACTTATTCGTTGAGATTTTAAGTTGCGGAACGTGTCTGAGAAGCTTGCATCGGAAGAAGGGAGTGACAGGAAAGAAGCAAAATGGTTGGCAATATCTACGGGAGCCGTTAATGGACTGCTTTGTGTTTGAATTTAGGAAAATAGAGGCTGTTTAGGAGATCCGCTTAGCATTTTGATATCATCTTATATTTTCTTTGGGCTAGTGCGGGGGTTAATAGTCTCAGTGAGTTCTTCAAACTTTTTCTTTTTATAATGTTTGGCAGAACGTCGGAATAACGCATTTGCCTTTTTGTAAAGGAGCAGGTTTTCAGCTGAGCGTGTTCGCTTGTATTCATACCATAAATTCTGCTTGGTGAGCCGTAGTCTGGACAAGTCAGCGTTCCACCAAGGAATATTTTTCCTACTTTTGTTGGGAAGCGTTCGAGGGATGGAAAAGTGAGAAGCGGTACGTATTCTCGAAATTTTAGCAGACTCCTGGTTCGAGTTGGAGGAAACTTGCGTGGTCTCACAAAGATTGTTGCATATTTGTGTGAACTTTTTGCAATCAGCCTCATCAGTTTTGAATTTAGATGTAAATTTAAATGTACTCGTATTTTGATTGTTGCGCGGATTTGTTTGTATGAATATTGGGAAGGTGTCGCTGCCAAACAAAGAATTCAGCACTTGCCATGTGCATTGGAGCGCTATATTAGTAGAGCAAAACGTGACATCAATATTGGAGAAGGTGTTGTGGGTGGAAAAATGTGTGGCGGATCCATCGTTAAGACAGATAATACTGGATGCAAGTAGCGCATCTTCAACTTTTTCGCCTCTTGAGTTTGTGTGCGTAGATCCTGACATTGTACTCCAGGCGTTTATATCTCCTAATAAAATAAGTGGTTTATCTAATTGGTTTATCAATTGCAGAATATCAGAAGAAGCAAAATCTTGTGTCGGTGGAATGTAGATGCAAGCTGCTGCTAGTTTTGTTGGTGCATTGATTTCAATGGCAACTACTGAGAGATTAGACAGAACAGGTAGTACTTTGTGGGGTATGCTTCTTCTTATTAAAATAGCAGCGCCTTGTTTTTTTGTTGTTACGTGCGGGAGATTGTTAAAATAGCCTACGTAGGATTTTGGCGTGTGAGCAGGTTGATTATGTGGAATATGAGTTTCATTAAGGAAGATCATGGATGGAGTGTAAGAATTGATAAGAGTTTCTAGTTCGTGATAATTGTTGGCATAACCGTTCATATTCCATTGTATGATCGACAGCATACCGAAAAAAAGTAAAGACAAGAAACAGAAAAGGGAGAAATATAAATAGCTAGTGATAGGGAAGAGAAAATTGAGTCTTGGCAACAATGAGTAAACTATGCTTGACATAGCGCTTCTAGTCGCGTGAAGAAGGATGTTTAAGACTTGAGCTATTAGCGAATTGCGCAATGTCATTTAACTTAGCGCTTGCTAAGGTGGATTGCATTGCTTCGCTGAGTTGAGATTTTAGAAAGGTGGGAAGATTGGTACATATTAGTACTTTGGGGGGATGGGGATAAAGCGGTAAGGCTTATTGCATTTGATTTTAATGAAGAGGTGGATGGTGTATAGATTGGTGGAGATATAGGAATGATGTTTGTATTATTGTTTGTTGTTGTAGTTTTTTCAGTGGGTATATTGAAATTGTTGGTTGCTATGGGAGCAGGTCGCTTAGTAATTTCAGAGAATGATTGAAGAGGAGTGTGGGAGGGAGCTTGCGCTGTGTATTTCTTTGCTGCTTCGCGCATACTGCACTTTTCTTCCGTTTTTATTTTTAATATTTCTTTCGCTTGTTGGAATTTTGGGCAACTAATTGAGGACGCGGGATGTTCACCTGAACAGTTTGCGCACATTAATCTTGAGCATTTTTCTTCTTCGTGCGGAGGGAAATTGCAATTGACGCATGGTGGAAGATTTTTGCAATGCTTTAGTGTATGGCCAAGCTTTTGGAAAGATTTTCAACGCATTGGGTTGGGGAAATATGGGCGAACAGAAATTTTCCTCCATGCAACATCTATTTTTTCGGGAAGTTTGTAGCTTTCAAAGGTTAAAAGTATCGCACCTGTTGGTGTTAGAACTCCTTCAGTTTTTCTCTGAAATCTGTAAATGGATGTTACACCATATGCTTCTAAGCCTTCCACAATTTCGTTGTCTGGGACGTGATTGAGGAACGGAGCGAAAATTGTGCCTTTGACACTATTGAGTTGCTCATGGTATTTTGCTTCGATTTGGCAGATGCCTGAGAGGTTTTTGATGTTGATGAACTTTTCGGCAATTTTTTTATTTTTTGCAAGTACCAAGAGATTTCCATCTCTCATCTCTATGATTTTCACATCTTTACTTATGGCGTTAAAGGCTTTATGTACCAAAAAACATGAAAAACGTGATAGGGGCTTGTTGTTGTCGCACGATTTTAATACAATGAACTTAGGATCGTCGTTCTTTGTAATGTTTACAAGAGGGAGATCAGGAAACTCTTCAACAGATTTGTTGGCTTTTTTCCTTTTCGATTGTGGACTAGAGGAAAGCAGGGCAAACCTGTTTTCCCCGGGGGCATGTTGCACTTTTTGGTTATTAGTCACTTGTCACTTGGTAGAGTATACCTTTGTTCGCACCAACAAAAGAAACACGTGGGATAGAGCGCAAAAGAAGAATAATTAAAGATAACTGCACTGAAGCGGGTGAGAAAGTCAGACGAGATCCGCGAAAGAGAGCAAACGTATGCACACGGCGGGGTTTAGTCGATGACCGACAGCCAAACATATTTTGGATTTGTGCTCTGCAAGCTATAAGGCAATAGATTGGTTAATTTGTGCATCATTTATGTACAAAACCCATTGTGCTGTGTGAAGTGGAGACCAAAACTTATTTTTGGCACTCTACCCACAAAATCAAAGCACAAGATTGCAGGTAGTATTGTACTTCATTTAAGTATAAAAACAAATACACCTGGCAAAGGCACTTATTTCACTTTGCAAAATTACCACACTCTCTGTTATTCGAGAAAAAATTATAAATATCTTGGACGCACAAAATCGTTTGGAGCGTTTGGCAAGCAGCAATAACGCAGCTGCAGTTTCGCGAGTGAACAAAAAAAAAAAAGCAAAATACAAAAATGAATACAAGTGAAGTGAGCGACACCAAAAATTAGAGCAAGTGAAGTGGGCGACGGCAAGAAGGCCAAGCAGCAAAGAGAGAGCAGCAGAGGCAATCAGCAAAGGTAAAGCAGCACAGAGAAGCAGCACAGGCCAAGCATCGCCCAAAATACGTCGCTGGGATACATAATATCCGGCGTCATACAACATCGGCACAATAAAGTGCACTGGCTGCCAACGCCTCTCACATTCACCACCTACCCAGGATCGAGTTAGACTCGAGTCGTCTCGCCGACCTCGGCGATTTAATATGCGGGGCGGCGAGACTGCAATGCCGAAGATGATTTCACGGTGCTGCTGGTCGAATTTCCGCGCATCGATGTCAAAAGGTAGAAATCTCGGTAGAATCGCGTAGGTATCGAAGAAGCAGTGTCTATGCGAACTTGGTAGCAAAGATAGTAGCGTGAGGAGTCGACGCGGCGGAGTGTAAATGCAAAGTATGAAAGTTGTGGCTGGGCGGCTTGTGTAAAACGAATTGTTGAAAGCTTTCCCGTTGTCCATTCCTTTTGTTGGTTGGGTTGGGGTACAGCTGTTGTGTGGTGTGTTGTAGTGCCATCAGCTGTGGTGACTTGCGATGTACATAGCATTAGGATGCGCCAGTTTTACCGAGTAGAGGGGGTGGATTAATTCATTTAAACATCCTGGGCCCCCTAGGCGAATATTTTGCCTAGCTTTATATATAATACAGATATAATCTGATGCATGTAATTCGGCGTACTGCTTGTAGAGTTGCCGAGGGCGCAGAATACATGCTGTAATTCCTGAAAATGCCTTTGGTTTTAAACATTGTATTTGGTATTTATTTACCTTTAGGTGCGTATAGCAAGGAATTATAATTTGCGGGTTTATCCGACTTATGATTATAGTAAAAAAGTGTATGCGTTTTTGCTTTTATTTATTTTGTTTGCGGTTATTTACAATTTATTATTTCATCGGTTTGGTATACCGGTTTTTTATTATATGCTATTTCTGTATTAGCGGCTTATTAAGGATCGTAACTCCACGCCTGGCACAGGTGTGGCCAGAATGGGTACTCCTCAGCCCTAGGTTTAGGACTATGAAATTAGAGGGATCTCGCGAAAATTCTTTCTTGACTAAGTTAATGTATAACTGATTCACATAACCCACCCATATGAGGAGCGCTTGGATAGATGCGATAAAAGCGACCTTAGCTTTGTAAGCGTAAGTGCGTTAATGCATCGCATTAGTAAAATTGTGATCCCTTAATTTCCTTTTTATTTTGTTTATATTTGAAAATTATTGCCTCTATGGGGCAATATTGTATAAAATGTGTCGATTTTTTCGACTTTTGGAGACAATTTTGTTAAATTTATGTTTTAGTTCTGGTTTGGCGTTTAGTAGACCGCTCTAGGATTTGTTTAGAGTTTTCTGATTTTTCATTATTGGCTAAAGCCATCCTGCGGGGCCGAAAAGTTGTATGTGCTTTTAATAATTTGGACGGTCAGAGGTAACTCTGACTTTGTTTTTAATTCCAATTTGTGGAGTATTGAAAAATTGTGGCTTTAGTGGTAGTCGTACGACGTACCGGCTACTGTTTGATTGAGTAGTTATGGGGCGAAGTTTGCTTAACTTTTGACATTTCCTTAATTGTGAATTAGGGTATCTGTTTGTTTTATACTCAACTTTAGTTGGCAAGGTGGTAACTAGTTCTGTAACTAGTCCATTTTGTGTTTCGCTGTGCAGCGTTTGAACTTTTTGTGCCTTTGAGCAACATGGTGTCTCTTGGCAATTTTTAGTATTTTCAGTTTCCAGATTTGCTTTTGCAATTAAACTCTTGGTTTGTTTTATAAATGCGCTTCTTTGGGGTGAGATTGGATATCTGCTGTAATGTAGCATTCTATGATGTCTTTTATGACAATATAAGCAGTTAAATTTGCTTTTGCAATTTTTAAGATTATGTGTATGGGACAAGCAGTTTGTACAGAGTCTTTTTGATCTGACAAAGTTGTTCCTTTCGTTTATATTAAGTTTTTTAAACTTTTTGCAAGATTTTAGCTTGTGCCCTCTTGTGCATAGTTCGCATGACGTATGTATTCTTTGTTCGGATGTGAACGATTGTATTTTGTTAAAAATTATGTTTGATTTGTTTTTGCTTCTTACTTGGGGTCTATTTAAGCTTCTAGTTTGGTCGTGTTTAATTTTCTTAGTTTTGATTATTTTTTCTTCTAACCTTTCCGCAATTTCATATTGGGTGGTGAGAAAATCTTTCATTTGTTGCCACGTTGCGCACTTTTTTCGTGATGAGAGCGATTGCTCCCATAGAAGTAACGACTTTTCTGGTAATGCGGCGGTGCAAATGTTTACCAGAATTGGGTCCCAGCTGTCTGTGGGAATATTTTGTGTCGACAGAATCGACAAACAATTAGAAACAGTGGATTGTAGTGTTACAAATTCTTCACTTGTTCCTTTCATGATTTTAGGCAAGTTTAGTAGTGTCGTTACTTGTTTATCGACCAGTATTCTTTCATTTTCGTATCTAGCTTTTAGAGCTTCCCAAGCCAAATTGAAATTATCGTCATTAAGAGCGAACTGTTTTACTATTATGCCTGCTTGACCTTTAGTTTTGTATCTGAGGTGATACAATTTTTGCGCTTGTGATAATTGAGGATGGTTTATGTACAAGTTAACACACCATAGTAGCCAACAACAAAAGAACAAGAGCAACAACACGCTTCCGGACAACATTTCAATTCCACCGAAATCGCTGACGATGCGTCTGGAGCTGAGCGTGCGGAAATTATTTTTCAAACTACAGAAGCCAGGTACTCCACTGCCAACGATATTGCTGACGACGCGCTCAACGAGTTGCGCGTGACAACAACAAACACCTATCGCTGCTACTGCGCTGGCAAGTCACGCGGCAGAGCGTGTGCAGTTTATTCAGACAGGTATTTAGGCGTAGTCGCCGCTGCAATAGTTTTAAAAAGTTCAGTTGTATTTACTCGCTCAACCTTTACGGCTGCCCTTGCTCCGAAGCAAGGGAAATAAAAAACATTATAAACTTATAAACAACCGGTCTTGGCATTGGCGCCCAACGTGGGGCCACAACAAAATCCTTGTAAAGGATAATTTCGTGGCCGCGGTGCTCGGACGCACGCCAAGCCAAGGCGTAGCCATCGAGGGACTAAACTAACAACCATCAAGGGACTAAACTATTACTATTACTACAATATGAAAGAATCTATGTAAGTAGAGTGCTCGAGATATTGACATATTCGTTGAATTAAAGCATCAGCTTAAAAAATATTAATATAAATATTAATTTAAGTAAAAATTGTTTTAATTGTAAAATAAAAAATTTTTAAAGTGAATAAAGAATAAAAGGAATATCAAGGAACATGGACGAAAATATTCTTCGCGCCGTGCTGGGTGCCGCTGTGCGGACAGCAACGGAGCAGACGAGACGAGACTTCTAACCGACTATTGACGAACTTACCGCTAGGTTAACACTAATCGAAAGACCGGTTCAGGTAGAGGAGTATAGGGAGATTGCAATTGACTCTACTGTTAGGTGCGATGAGTCGCTGGATGTTGTAAAGTCGTTGCCAGAGTTCAATGGTGACCATTCACGATACGTGTCGTGGCGCCAGGCGGCTCATACCGCGTATAAAATTTTTGAAAACGTGCAGGGCAGCTCGAAACATTACCAGGCAGTGGCTATTATTAGGAACAAAGTAGTTGGATCTGCGGATGCGACACTATCGTCGTTTAATACAATTCTCAATTTCAAAGCTATAATAGCAAGGCTCCTACTCGGACAAAAAATCCGTCTACATATTGGAACAAGAAATGTCCACCCTCCGGCAGAGAAGACTATCTATTACAGCATTTTACGATGAGGTGGGAAAGAAACTAACGGCTATTATCAACAAAAATTTGATGACCTACGAAGACAAGAAGGAGGTGTTGGAATCGCTTAATACCAAGTATCGTCAGGACGCGTTTAGGGTGTTCATATCGGGTCTTAACCACCCGCTGTGCCATATTCTATTTTCGTCAAGGCCAGCTGACATGGCATCGGCCTTGGCACTCGCACAAGAACTGGAATCCAACCAGACGCGCTCATTATTTGCTCAGAGGTTTTCAGATACTAAATTCCCAGCCAATGGCATGCAATCACGCAATTTCACCGGAATGCCGTTAATAAGCCTTCACTTCTATAGGCAGTCAGGCGGGCAACTGCAACAGAGACCTATTTCCAGGCCCACCCCAATGGATGTGGATCTAAGCCTCTCTAAACTCAGATATCCAACGCAGAATGTAGGTTCCAATTTTAAAGCAGCACCACAAGTGGTACAACCATCAACTTCCTCTCCTATCGCAAGGAAGAACAGCCTTCGGGAACCAATACCCGAGAAATATTATAATTTCTGATACTCAACAGGCACAGAAAAGACAACGCGATAGTGACCGTGCTAACCTAAATAAGATACAACGCTTGAACCATTTAGGACAAAGCACAGTGACGGACGATATTAATGGGGATCCCAACTGTTATTACCAACCCGAATATTTTGATGACTATGCATACAACGAGAACTCTTATACTGACTGTCCACCCCAAGAAGAAACTACAGACGAGATAAATTTTTTAGGGGTAGATTTCTGCTACCATACGTTAGCAGGACATTCGGAGGAAAGCAATTAAAATTATTGATAGATACACGTACGTCCAAAAACTACATTAAAGAATTCAACTGGAAGGGTATCAAACATGTAGCATCACCCTTCTTTGTTACGTCAATTCATGGCAAGAACGAAGTCACCAAGAAATGCACCATAAATATTTTCAATACAAATACCTTATTTTTCATTTTACCGACCCTGCATACTTTCGACGGTATAATCGGTTATGACCTTCTACGAGAAATAGACGCCAGACTGGACATAAAAAAGGGCATTATTAATTATAGGGGCCGTTCAGAAAAACTAATGTACTTCTATTGTAAGGATGTTAACAGCATCATTGCCAATGAAGACATCGAGCAATTGAAATTAAAACACGCTGTTGTTTTTTCCGACCCAAATGAGTCCTTGCCATACAACACAAATATCATAGCCACCGTACGCACGGAAGATAACGAACCAGTTTACGCCAAGTCGTACCCATACCCAATGGCAGCTTCCGCGTTCGTGAACGAAGAAGTGAGTAATCTGTTGTGCGATGGCATTGTAAGGCCATCACGATCGCCTTATAACAGGCCAGTGTGGGTGGTGTATAAAAAGGAACAAACGAGGCAGGGGAAAGGAAGATGCGTATGGTAATAGATTTAAAAAAACTAAATGCGAAAACCATCAGCGATAGATACCCCATTCCCGATACTTCGGTCATTCTGGCCAACCTGGGAAAATCATCACTTTTCACCACTATAGATTTAAAATCCGGTTTCCACCAAATCACGCTGGCGGAGAAGGATAGAGAAAAAACCGCATTCTCCGTAAACAATGGAAAATACGAGTTTTGCAGGTTACCATTTGGTCTGAAAAACGGCCCCAGCATTTTCCAGCGCGCCATCGATGACGTCCTTAGAGACGAAATCGGTAGGAGCTGTCACGTCTATATAGACGACATAATTATATTCTCCGGTGACTACGAAACACACCTGCAAGATGTGAGCCGGATTCTTGAAAAATTGTACTCGGCCAATATGAGGGCATCCTTGGAAAAAACTCAGTTCTTTAAAACTGAGGTTGAATTTCTTGGATTTGTTGTTTCCAAAGATGGCATTCGAACATCAAAAGAGAAAGTGCCGAAAACGCTGCGCGCTTTGCGCTCATTCCTAGGGTTGTCCGGTTATTATCGGCGCTTCATTAAAGACTACGCGCAAATTGCCAAACCCCTATCAAAATATTTAGGGGGTGAAAATGGAACAATTGGCGCAAATGTTTCTAAAAAAATAGAAATTGTATTTGATGATGAAGCCCATAAAGCTTTCCAGAGAATTAAAAATATTTTGTCCTCAGAGGATATCCTTCTCTACCCAGACTACGATAAACCCTTTGATTTAACCACAGATGCGTCCTCTCGTGCCTTAGGCGCGGTGCTTTCACAGGGAGGCAGACCTATTACTATGATATCGCGAACCTTATCTTAGGCAGAGAAACATTATGCAACCAATGAGCGAGAGCTCCTCGCAATTGTTTGGGCTCTTCAAAACTTAGAAATTACCTATATGGTGCGAATAACATTAACATTTATACGGATCATCAACCCCTCACCTTCTCGATTTCGGACAAGAATCCGAATGCTAAGCTAAAGCGATGGAGGGCTTTCGTGGAGGAATTTTCACCTAAATTCCACTATAAGCCAGGTAAGGAAAACGTTGTGGCGGACGCATTATCGAGACAACATATAAATACCTTAGACCCTAAGGTCAGATGACGAGACGACTCATAGTGAGGAATCGTCAACGGACGTTATCACCACGTCTCCGAATCCCATCAATTCCTTTAAAAATCAGATAATCCTTGAAGAAGGGCCCACAAGCTCAAAAAACCACGAAAATTTTGTTCAAGTCACAAATCAGGCACCATATAACCTTTCAAAACATAGATGCAATCTTTGAACAGATAAAGGACTGCATTAACCCCAATACTTCTAACGGATTACTTTGCGAGCTTTCTGTCCTTGGGAAAATCCAAAACAAGATCAAAAATGATCATCCAGCCGTGAAGTTCGTCCACACAAAGTTTTTGGTCACGGACATCTTTAATGAAGACGACCAAAAGGAAATTCTTCATACAGAGCACAGCAGAACGATCCGATTCTAAGAACCAGATAACCCTTTGTCGCTGGCAAGATAATAAGGAGGTCACCATTGCTACAAACCATGATCAGATTCTGCCACTCTATCCTGTTCGGCGTTGGCAACTAAAGCTTCTAAGAAGAGCCTGGGAGAAAATGGGAAATTTGTCAACGTGGATCAACCTGCTGTGCTTCACAATTATAACAAAGGAATGGGTGGCGTTGATCTCCACGGCAATGCCATTCAAAATGATCGAGTAAACATCCGTGGAAAGAAATGGTACTGGCCACTTTGGATAAATACCCTAAATTCTTCCACTATGAATGCATGAAAATTGCATTGTTTGGTCGCGAAATATAAGAATGAGAAGCCAATGAGCCAAAAACAATTCAAGTCGTCAGTCACTGAGTCTCTTTTGTAGACCGATGAAAAAGAAGCTTTGGAGGTGGATGAAGATCTGCAGTTCCAAAGACCACGCAACTTACCAAATGTGGTTGGTGAACACCTCATCGTCCGTCAACCTCAATTGAAATGTCGTCGATGTCAATTGAAAGGCTGTGGAAAACCAACAGTTTGGATGTGTGAAAAATGTGCCAAGCATATGCACTCGAAGTGTTTCAAAGATTTCTATGAAATACTATCTAAATAATCAAAAATAGCCAATATTCAATAAACATTTGTTTTTACTGAAATAATACTGTCTATTCATTTATATTACGATATGTTGTTATATTACAATATGTTGTATGTGATGACCGCCACATCTATTTTGAGTAATACCTGTGCCATCCATGTTTTGTAAGGTGTTGATTTTTTTATTGTAAAATAATATTTGGTTCTTTGCCTATAAGACCTCATGTTTATTTCTTTAGTTTTATTTATTTGCATATTTTTAATATAATTTACAAAAAAGGTCTTCCGGCAAGGCATTTTTCAACCCCTCCCTCAATCAAATTAAGGGGGAGTTGGGGGTTGGTAAATATAGTTTTCAAATAGCCAAAATATCAAAGTAATATATGATACTCACCATCGTCCTGATATCATTTACCTTCACAGCTAAAACAATTATTCAAAATAGACAACTTTGCTGTTCGATTAATCGAACACCAGTTGGAAATGGGTGCTGCAAGTCTTGAGAGATTACTATTTTCCGCATATGCGCAAAATGCTGAAGGAAATAATTGTAAACTGTAAAATTTGCCAGGAAGCAAAGTTCCAACGCCATCCATCAAACCCCGAAATAGGACGCACACCGATTCCTAGCAAACCTGGTGAGATACTCCTTATAGACATTTTTTCGACGGACGACAAACACTACTTGACCTGCATAGACATAGTCCAATCAATTGCTTCTAGATCAATAGCAGATATAAAGGAACCTATAATTCGTATCATAAATTTTTTCAAAAATACCAAAAGTTTTGTTTGCGACAATGAGAAATCTCTAAACTCAAATACTGTAAAATCCCTACTGAAAGATCATTTCAATATTTCGATTTTTACAACACCGCCTCACCATAGTACAACGAATGGACAGATAGAGCGGTTTCACGGCACACTTTCAGAAATTAGCAGATGACCCTGGGCCAGGGTTTAAACGACACGAACGACCTTATACTGCTCGCCGCATATAAATACAATAGAACAATTCATTCAGTGACAAGACAACGGCCCATTGACATTATTCAGACACAGAAATTTCTAGATGAAGTCAAAGACAGCTTGATCAAAGTACAAAATTCTGACCTTAACTACCACAACCGAAAAAGGATAACAAAAATTTTTAAGCCAGGTGAGAAGGTCTTTATAAAGGCCAACAGGAGACTTGGTAACAAACGATGGAAAAACTTAATAGAAGAATATGGTGAAACACTCAAATATAAACCAGGACACGAAAATGTAGTAGCCGAGGCCTTATCTCGACAACTAAACACCAGTTCAAATGAATCCCGACACTCAGCAGAAACCTCTACATTTAGGAATATTATGCAAGTAAATTCACCTTTTAACTCATTTAAAAATCAAATACACATCATAGAGGGAACAGAAAATAATCTAGAAGTAAAAACTATATTTCCTAACTATGAAAGATATACTATCACCTTTAAAGATAATGACTGTATTAAAACCAAAGGTTATGACAGCATTTCACTCTGATTTAGAACTTTGGCACAAAATTCAACCACAAATTAAACACATATTTGTCAATTATCCCAAAGTATTCGCGCAATTCATATTAAAAGAAATTACACCGGAACAAGACAGAATTTAATAGGAAAGACACCAACACATAAAACAGGTACATCCATACAAATGGACATATTTCAAATAAACAACGCACGATTTCTCTCTAGTATAGATAGATACTCGAAATCATGGATAATATGATACGAAACTTTAGCATTGGCTCTCTTTTTCTGTCAAACGCGTTCCCTGATTATTTGACAGCGATGGAGATCAGGGAATTTTTGACAGTTGACTTCAGAAAAGGCGGGATGCCAGAAGTAAAGCGCTATAATTACTTGACGAAATTAATGTGAAATGAAATTTCATTGAACTGTGCGAAGATATTATGGCAAAATAAATGTTTATGTAAATTAATTAATGATTTTGCATTTTAGCATTTATATATGTATGCCTTTTTAAAGTGTTTAATTTAGTGTTTTGTATAATTTATTATATACCCAATCTAATTTTTTTCAGCAGTGGCATCATTGACAAATGTTATAAAAAATGCGAGTTTTGACAGCTCTCTCTCGAATCAAAGAGTTTCGTATCGTATTATCCATGCTCGAAATATGCGTGCTTTTGCAAATTAGACCAGTGGTCGGCATTTCTTAGCACATTTGTGCAAACTAACTTCACACGTACGCTTACTCTCTATCGTTCAGTCGTTGTCGAGCCAGCAACGAATTAATATCACGCAAGACTATAGCGCAAAACCAAATATGCCCTGCGCGAAATGTTTTATGATTCTAAATGCCATGCAATGTCTTTTATGTTCCAAGTCTTTTAAAGATAATAGGGAATATATCCTGAAAAGACATTTTGTTAATTTTCATTATACTACTAGCTGACCCCGCAGCCTTCCTGTGTGAAATTATGTGTTTTGAAATGGAAAGAAAGTTAAATTTATTATTCCTTTTTTTTTCAATGTAACGAAGCTTGATAAACAACATTTTTTGGTTTCTGTTCCGATACGTAACTGTATAGAGAAGATAGTTTTCCAACTCGTGAGCACGCCACGTATTTTTGGCCATGCAAAAAACATAGCAGTTTCAAATTTATGCTATACATTTATAGCGACTATCCTTGTGTAATGATGATTGTCATCTCAAATGCAATTTTTACTGGAAACTGAATCCGTTTGAGCTAAAATGGCAAATCAATAGAACTCAAAGGAACTCGTAGAATCAAGCATTCTGCCCCTTGTATTCGATAGGTGCATCACAATCAGTCGGGTTCCATTACACAGTTTCGGCGCACGAAGATTGCGAAACATAATAACGACAGATCCAACTTTGAGACGCAAATAATGCGGTGGCATACCAATCCTCTCCAAAGAATTTAGAAACCCCACTGGATAATTCACGGCGCCGTCTTTTGAATTTTCCAGTTTAAGTCAACAACATCGGTATTTTTGGCAGCTAACATTGCGCTTACACTTAGGGAATCGCAGTTACGATAATTTGGGCAATATTCGGATACACATTCGTGATGAGTTCATCTTTCGTGAATCGATAAACGGCAGATGGATTGTTATCAAACCATCGGAAGTATCAACCGAAATTGATCCCTTTCCAATTTTTAGTGAAGACGATGTAAAAAGTCTTCGGCAATGTCATTTTTGTTCGTATCCCATAATAGACGCGGATTTGAAGCTGATATGTCGAAATGATTATCACGAAAAGTGTGCGAACTTCATTTGCATTCCAGTGATTATCATTTTCCAGCAATTGTAATTGCTGGCTTGCTTTTCAAAAAGTTGCATACACCATATCATTCACAGTACGCAATGACTCAAATGAAGTGGAACCACGTACATTAATCAATAGCAACCGAAGGTAGAAACAATCGTCATTTTTCGGGTGGATTGTGTAAATTCGTCCTAATGTATTAGTTGATAACACACCTGGATGTTCATCTTCTGGTTGGCCTTGCTTTCTGTGTAACTATTTCTCCGGCGATGCATTCCATGTATAATATCAAGGTATTTCCGAATAGAGCAATGTTCTCGCAAACGGATCACTAGCGAAAGTTGAGCAAAAACTCGTCAATGTTAATTTTGTTACTGGCGGTGTTTCCACCAGCTGTATTGTATTCTCAGGGTTGAAATACACTATTTGGCCATTCTCTAAATTAACTGCTAGATGCACAACAGTCGGAAAACGTTCATGAATTGCAAAAGTAAATACAAAGCGCTTTAGTGCAGTTCACGTATCGACCGTATCGTTCAAGACTAATAACCGCCATGTTGCTTCCTTTGGTAATATACATACAAACGTATTTTATCGATTACACCAAACTGCAATACTCAACATTGATATGGGTTTTGAATGTGAATTAGATAATGATGGTGAATATAATACGATCCATGTGTTGTCAACTTCGATATTCACGCCTCTAACTCACGCCATTGTCGTCTGGTGAGAGACGCCGATACAGTGGATATCCATCATTTCCAAAAGAAAAACACGTGGATACTTTTTCGTGCATTTACACACAAATCGAAGTGGGATTGTGGTGTCCGCAAGTTCCATGAACCTTATTGGTTTTCATCACTTGTATAATACTGGATCTTCTTTCTTAGCATCAGGAATTTCCGCATAATTAAATACTCGTAATTTCATCAATTTGATCTGGTGTAACCACCATCCAAAGAATAATGTGTGCGTGCGGCAAACCTATCTTTTGCCACTCAACAGAATACATCTAGCAACTGACTGCACCATATATATGTACATATGTTGCTTCAAGATAAACTCCATCGAAGCTGTTGCTTGAAAAGTCTTGCTCTGACATCGTGACGATCGCTTGCTGATTGATCGCGGTGCATAATACCGCACGTATGGCATCGCATTCTGGGAGTACTCGTACATGTGCCTTGGGCTGCTAATGTATGTTGATGCCAAAAAGAACGCCGACCGATAGTAGCGCGACCTCTTCATGGCATCGTAACAAATATCAATCTGTAATTGATCACTTTGTTTGCAACACACATAACATTTTCACTGAATAATTTTCAAAAATTTTTGAAGCAAACGCCAAATTTTAAAAATTTAAATAATTGAAAAACAAAACAAAAAATTAAATGAAAAAATTTTTATGGAAAAAATTAACTTTTGGAATTTTTCAATTTTCGGACTTTTCCTCAAGAAAGACATACAGGTTTTTTATTTCTAAACCTTCCCTGATTCACACAGAACATTCTCTTGAAAATTTCATTAATATTGGTTCAGCCGTTCTCTTAGTGTTACTAAAAAACAAACATTTATTCGTTTGTATGAGAAAAATAAAAAGGCTGTTTTTATGGGTTTTCCGGCAATTATTCGAATTTTTTCCTCCGCAGAAACTGTCTCTGAACCTCAAATTATCCAATTTGGTTCAGTCGTATGAAAGTTATGAGCGTACATACATTTTGGCGATTAATTTTTATTTATATAGATTATATAATAATTTACAATTGGGTTCAGAGCTTCAGAATTTGTCAATTAGGGTTTCGACAAGTTATAAGTTATAACGATTTGAAAACATAGCAATTGTAAATGTGTAAACTCATTTTTGTATGAAATCCAACAACAATTTTTTTAAACAAGTGTAAAAATTTATAATTTTCCGATTTTATGATGCTTTACGTCGGGTTGTGAGTACCCCAAATGTTTAAGTGCTTTGGAAATCTGGTCCAAACGAGGGAGTGATCATTGAATTTTCTTTTAAAAAATTAAATTAATCCCTTCAAAGGATTCCATCCAACCTATATGCACTTAGTGTAAGAGTTCAGTGTAGGTCGAAGAGCACAACCAATCCAAGTTAGGATGGGTTTGGAGACGCAATTTAAACCCATAAAAAGAGAAACGTGCCACAGATTGTCGCCTTAGTATAAATCCTGCGCTGGGAACCTTTTCTGATGGAAATTGTTGTAGATTAGACTTGACTGCACCAGACTTTTTATGGGGTTATATCAA
Organism: Bactrocera dorsalis; assembly: GCF_023373825.1. NCBI lineage: Eukaryota > Metazoa > Arthropoda > Insecta > Diptera > Tephritidae > Bactrocera > Bactrocera dorsalis. Next base: position 69,861,229 of record NC_064303.1, on the reverse strand, counting down.
GCAAGAGATGTACAAAACACAATTCAGAAATCTGACTGAGTTGAAGCAGTTCGTTAAATCGATAACTGAGGCAATCCAGACATCAACACTTCAAGCCGCAATAAAGACTTTTCCAATTACGTCTTGCAAATGCGTGTATTACGGTGAATCATTCTTCTTCTTCTTCACTGGAACAGACACCGCTTACGCTGTTATAGCCAAGCTAGAATCTTCATTTTACAATGTTGCGCCAATTGGAGAATCCAAGCGAAGACAGGACTTTCTCCACATGATCTTTCCAACGGAATAGAGGTCTTCCTATTCCTCTGCTTCCTGCGGCAGGTACTGCATCAAATACTTTCAGAGCTGTCTTTTAATTCGCTTAACTATGTCTCACACAGTTCATCGTTCCATCGAATATGATATTTGTTGTTGCCAATGCGTAAAAGACTATAAATCTTCGGAACAAAACTTCTAATGTCGACTCATCAGATGTTGCCATCGTCCATGCCTCTGCACTATATACCATGGAAGGTATAATGAGTGATTTATAGAGTTTGACCTCAAAATTAGCGTTATAATATTTTCCATTACAGGCTAGGACAAAATAATAATTTTTCAGCATTTAAATTAAAGCACTCGACATTTCTTACTGTATTAAAAATTACTATATATGGGTTATTGGAGGATGGAGTCATGTGTAGATGTTCACACAAGTGAGGCAAATTTTCTGTTCGCCGTTCACTTAGGAAAGACCAGAAAGGATTCTTTTACATACGAATATAGCTCAAGCAGCTCACGACTTCCGGCCTTTGACCAAGTATCCTCTGCGTAGTATAAGAACATCCGTTTGAAGGCGAGCTAAAGTCAGAAGGTCAAACATCCCCTGCATAGGGTTGTGCGCTGGGTTTGGGACCCGCCACGTAAAAAAACACCCCAATGAAAATTAGCAATCAGCCTCGGATGAGAGACCCCTCTTTTGATGACGACCATGGCAAACGAAATAATGACTACGAATTGAGGACATGCAGCTGGAATGTCTGGTCCCTTAATTGGGAAGGTGCCGCTGCCCAGCTGGTTGATGTCCTCGTGAAAATAAAGGCTGACACCACCGCCGTCCAGGAAACGCGATGGACGGGACAAGGACTGATACAAGTAGGTCCTTGTCGTATTTACAACAGTGGCCATATAAAGGAGCGGAAGTTTGGTGTGGGATTCGTGGTGGGAGAGAGACTCAGTCGCTGAGCACTATCACTCACTCCAGTGAATGAACGTCTAGCCACAATCCGCACCAAAGCGGGGTTCTCCAACATATCGTTGAGTTGCGCGCACGCCCCACGGAAGAAAAGGACAATGTGACCAAAGATGCTTTCTATGAGCGCTTGGAGCGCCCCTGAGAGCTGCCCCGCCACGATGTCAAAATCGAGCTTTGGCACTACGGTCGGTAAGCTCAGCTTCCACGACGAAACATCCACAAATGGGTTGAGGCTGTTCGAATTCGCCTGGGTCCGAAATATGGTTACTGTAGTACTAGACTCCAGCATAGAAAAATTCATCAAGCTACCTGGCTGTCTCCGGATCGAAATACCACCAACCAGATCGATCATGCTGTGATAGGCGGAAGACGCGTCTCCAATGTTTTAGATGTGCGTACAGTCCGAGGTCCTAACATCAACTCGGACCACTATCTTGTTGCAGCCAAGATTCGCACCCGCCCGGAAGGTTCGACGTCGAGAAGCTGCAATCACAACAGATAGCCGAACGATTTTCTACTCGGCTTGCACTCCTGCTCTCTGAGAGCACTCGTCAACAACTCGGTATAAGGGAACTGTGGTGCGGCATTTCAAGCTCCTTACGTACAGCTGCAACAGAAACCATTGGTTTTCGGAAAATTCAAAAGAACAGCTGGTACGACGAAGAGTGCCGTGTTGCAACGGAGAGAAAACAGACTGCCTACCCCGCAACTTTACGATCGACCACAACACGTGCTGATAGATATCAAGAGTTGAAGAGGGAAGCGATACGTATTTGCAGAAAGAAGAATAGAGAGGGGCTGTTTTGACTTACTCGGTGTGGGTTCAGCCTAACATCTGTAGAGTGTAGAGCTAATAATATAAAACAAACAAAATACATACTAGATTGACTTCTTACTCATTTCAAGGATTTGTGAGGGGTGTTAGTGACAAGTAAAAATTGTGTAAAAGTATTGGAGTTTCGGTCACGCAAGTTTTGTTGGGTTGCAATTTACTGGGATGAGTAAAAAGTTTACTAACTTTAAAATTTCCTTGCCAGTGGTATTGTGAGTTTATTCTTCTTTACTGGCGTAGACACCGCTTACGCGATTATAGCCGAGTCAACACCAGCGCGCCAGTCGTTTCTTCTCTTCGCTACGTGGCGCCAATTGGATATTCCAAGAGTAGCCAGCTCCTTCCCTTCCTGGTCATTCCAACGGAATGGGGGTCTTCCTCTTCCTCTGTTTCCCCCGGCGGTTACTGTGTCGAAAACTTTCAGAGCTAGAGTGTTTTCATTCATCCTTACAACATGAGCTAGCCAGTGTAGCCGCTGTCTTTTAATTCGCTGAACTATGTCAATGTCGTCGTATATCTCGTACAGCTCATCGTTCCATCGAATGCGATATTCGCCGTGGCCAATGCGCAAAGGACCATACATCTTTCGCGGAACCTTTCTCTCGAAAACTCGTAACGTCGAATCATCGGTTGTTGTCATCGTCCAAGCCTCTGTACCATATAGCAGGACGGGAATTATGAGCGACTTATAGAGTTTGGTTTTTGTTCGTCGAGAGAGGACTTTACTTTTCAATTGCCTACTCAGACCGAAGTAGCACCTGTTGACAAGAGTAATCCTGAGTTGGATTTACAAGCTGACATTGTTGGTGGTGTTAATGCTGGTTCCTAAATAGACGAAATTATCTACAGCTTCAAAGTTATGACTGTCAACAGTGACGTGAGAGCCAAGTCGCGATTGCGACGACTATTTGTTTGATGACAGGAGATATTTCGTCTTTCCCTCGTTCACTTGCAGACCCATTTGTTTTGCTTTCTTGTTCAGTCTGGAAAAAGCAGAATTAACGGCGCGGATGTTGAGGCCGATGATATCAATATCAGCTGTACACTCTTATAAAATATTGTACCTGCTCGATTAAGTTCTGCAGCTCGAATAATTTTCTCCAGCAGCAGATTGAAAAAGTCGCACGATAGGGAGTCGCCTTGTCTGAAATCTCGTTTGGTATCGAACGGCTCGGAGAAGTCCTTCCCGTTCCTGACGGAACTTTTGGTATTGCTCAACGTCAGTTTACACAGCCGTACTAGTTTTGCGGGGATACCAAATTCAGACATCGCGGCATAGAGGCAGCTCCTTTTCGTGCTGCCGAAAGCAGCTTTGAAATCGACGAATAGGAGGTGCGTGTCGATTCTAATTTTTTCAAAATTTCGCGCATGGTGAATATCTGGTCGGTTAATGATTTGCCATGTCTAAAGCCACACTGATAAGGTTCAATCAGTTTGTTGACGGTGGGGTGTAATCTTTCACACAATACGCTCGATAGAACCTTATATGCGATGTTGAGGAGGCTCATCCCACGGTAGTTGGCGCAGATTGTGGGGTCTGCCTTTTTATGGATTGGGCATAGCACACTTAAATTCCAATCGTTGGGCATGGTTTCGTACGACCATATTTTACAAAGAAGGTGATGCATGCTCCTTATCAGTTCTTTGACGTCGTATTTGGATAGCTCGGACGGCAATCCATCGGCCCCGCCGCTTTGTTGTTCTTCAGGCGGGTAATTGTTATTCAAACTTCTTCATGGTCGGGCAATGGAACGTCTGCTCCATCTTCATCGATTGGGGAACCGGGTTCGCTTTCTTCTGGCGTTGTACGTTCACTGCCATTAACCAGGCTGGAGAAGCGTTCCCTCCATAATTTAAGTATGCTCTGGGCATCGGTGACTAGATCACCTTTGAGGGTTCTACAAGAAAATGCTCCGGTCTTGAGACCTTCTGTAAGTCGCTGCATCTTTTCGTAGAATTTTCGAGCATTAGCCCTGTCTGCCAGCTTATCAAGCTCTTCGTACTCACGCATTTCGGCCTCTTTCATTTTCTGTCTACAAACGCGTTTCGCTTCCCTCTTCAACTATTGTTGGAGGATTGTGAGTTTACTACTTGTTTAATGTAAGGCTCGGAAAATGCTGCAGTGTGGTCACTACGTGAAATGGTGGTAAGGGTTGTCGCTGTGGTTCGTGGTATTGGACTTCTTTTCCAGACTCGTGCATAGCTCAAGGTGCACTGATTTTGCCGCAAAACAAACGAAGACAGCCACATGCTTTTCATTATGTGTGGACCTCAAAATGAACGCCTTTATCTTAAAAAGCCCAGCAAATTCGACATCTGTATTTGTGAAAGGCAGAAGGAAAGTGAAACGATTTGGTGAAAGTTTTGCATTCGCAACTTCCGCATATGAATATTGCAGATCTTGTGTATGAAAATGCATTTTTTATTTGGAGTCGGGGAGGGGATCTAGACGACAATTTATTATATTTGGCGAGGTTCAGCTTGAGTAATAAATAAAGGTTACAATTGAAGTGTAAAATGGCAAATGTAAACTTCTCTGGTATAAGGGGTTACATGGATTTCACAGTTTCAAAAAATCAAAAATTTTTTTTGTTTTATTAAATTCTATAGCATCTCTAGAATATTGTCCTAAATTTTCAAGTTGATCCGACTAATAGTTTCGGAGATACAGCTTTTGAGAACTTGTGCGCTTGCCGCTAGCTAGGCTAACTGCGTCGTCTTTAAACGCGTTCTCAAAGCTATGTTTTCAAAGTCGGTTGTCAAGATTTCTCGCGAACTACTCAACCGATCTTGATGAAATTTTATACAGGTCTTCGCATTTTTTTATAAAAACGTCTGCCAAAAATCCAGTTTTCATTTTTTTCCTTCGTCCAAGACCTCGTTTATTGTCTTTACTAAAATACGTATTTTTTTATTTTTATTTCAGATGATAATGAAAGAAGTTCTGCTGACAACGCGGATGCACCTTTTTTCCGAGGGAATGCCGGAAATGGCGCCGTAATGCCTGCCATTTTGATATTTTTTTGAAAATTTTACAAAATGTTTATTAAATATGAGTCTTTTAAATAAAAAAAAAAATTTCATTAAAATTTTTTTGCCCGAGGAAACCCACGTAGCCTCATAAGCAAGCCGACAAAAACAGACCTATTCCATTTGGGAATGGGTTAAGAACTGAGAGTGAATTCATTCCTTAACTATAATATTGTCAACATCTTCAAATGTTTTGTGAAGCTAGTCGATTTTTCGACTTTCAGGAGTAATTGTATTGCACACTGGTGATTGTGTGCAAGAATAAGAAGTTTCTGTTAACCATCGATGGCCATCCCACCAGAGGGTGTTGGTAATAAATATGTGTCGCCAAGTTTTTCGATTGGAGACATGCGTCTTCCAAGAATAAAGTGGTTAACCAGGTTTGAATAATTCCTGTGTTTAAATGGGTCTGCTACATGGGAGCTAATTTTGTGAGTAGTAGCATGGCACAGAGCCCAAATGAGGGTAGAGTTAGCGTTTTTAAAAGAGCCTTATTTTCATTTACTAATAATAAGTGGCTTGTGGTCGCAATGCGCACAATAGCCTCCTCAGAGGCGTCGCGTGACTGAGGTCGTGTAATTGGACTTTGTGTTAGAGAAATAGCTACTTGTCGTGGGATTTTTATCCAGGAGATTGTTTTGCGAAAAGTTTTGCCACAGAGGATGGTATTTGTCGGTTCGTAATGGCGTATATTTTCTTTGTAATGTATGAAACCCGGTCAGATATCGTGTTTAATGGAATCCCCAGCGTTTTTGTTCTACTTTCCTTTTTGAATATAATGAAATTTATATCCAACAAATTATCTATTGATATATTTTTTACTATATGCGGTAATATTTTTTAAAGGAAAACATGCAGTTTTGTAGGCTGTTATAATCTGTGATAAGGATTCGTATGCTTGTGAACAACTGTGTCTTCCAGACAAGATGTCATAGATAGATGTGTTTTTAACAGAGGGGTTGCGAGAGAAAATTTAGATTGGTGTATTCTGCCTATTCGTTTAAACGGTAAAGCTTTTTTACAATGGCTGGTACCCATCTATGCGAGATGGGATGAGATATGAGATTGAGATGAATTCCAAGGCTGGGAGACTGGTTAGGCTTGCGTTCATTCTGAAGGCCGGTTAGAGATCGGATGTATTGGCGAGGGACTTAAGCCCTACAACGTTTTTATTGAAGACTTTAGAAAGACTGATTTATCTAAACTTAAGGGGTGGTATTCCAAGGAATCAACTTTCAAGAACCCAACTTGACTATTGCACACGTAGGAGAGAGGACACTGCCTTGCACACTCTTATCTCCTGGCTCGAAAGGAGCATGAGAAGGACTTTCCTCGATATCGAGAAAGCGTTTAACAATGTATTGGCGAGAGCCGTCATTAGAGCTTTGAATAGGTTTGGGGCAGAATCGAACCTTAAACATCTTATCTTAAAACTTCTTTGCGACAGAACTATAACAGCGGAGTGGGGCAGTGCGCGGACATATCGGAATGTTAGCAGAGGCAGCCCACAAGGGGGCCACTTCGCAGAATCACGGTTGTTAATGATATCTTGAAAAACTTGAGGCAGTAATTGCCTACTTGCACGAAGTAGCTTTCATGGTTGAAGGAAAATTTCTGAATATTGTTTATGAACTAACTAATCTTTAGCATCGTAAGCAACTTGGTTGCTGAAAAAGGCCTTTTCATAAATGATAGTAAAACCGATCTGGTTTTATTCATTTCCTCTTCTTTCTTCTTCTTCTTTACAGACGTTGAAACCGCTTACGCTATTATAGCCGAGTTAACAACAGCGCGCCAGTCGTTTCTCCCTTTTGCAATGGGGCGCCAATTGGATATTCCAAGCGAAGCCAGGTTCTTCTCTACTTGGTTTCTTCAACGGAGTGGAGTACTGCGTCGAATACTTTCATAGATGGAGTGCTTTTTACCTAGCCAGCGCAGCCGCTGTCTCTTGATTCGCCGAACTATGTCAATGTCGTCGTATATCTCTTAAAGCTCATCGTTCCATCGAATGCGATATTTGCCGTGGCCAACGCGCAAAGGACCATAAATCTTTCGCAGAACCTTTCTCTCGAAATCTCGTAACCCCACTCATCAGATGTTGTCATCGTCCATGTTTTTACACTATATACCAGGTCGGAAATAATGAGTGACTTATAGAGTTTTGTTTTCGTTCGTCGAGAGAGGACTTTACTTTTCAATTGCCTACTTAGTCCGAAATAGCACCTGTTGGTAAGAAATATCCTGCGTTGCATTTCGAGGCTGACATTGTTGTTGGTGTTGGTTCCAAACTAGACGAAATTATCTAAAAATTCGAAGTTATGACTGTCAACAGTGGCGTGGGTGTCTTGTCGCGGTTATGACCATTGTTTTTTGATGAAAGAAAATATTTCGTGTTACCCTCGTTCACTACCATACCTATTTGCTTCGCTGCCTTATCCATTCTGGAGAAAACTGAACTAACGGCGGGGTTGTTAAAGCTTCTTATAGATTATGGATTGTACCTTCTCGTTTAGTTCTGCAGCTCGAATTATATTCTCCAGAAGTAGGTTGAAGAAGTCACATGACTTGTCTGAAACCTCGTTTGGTATCGAATGGGTCGGAGAGGTTCTTACCGATCCTGGCGGAGCCATACAATATTTTTGGCGATACCAAATTCAGACATCCTGGCATAGAGGCAGCTCCTTTTGTGCTGTCAAAAGCAGTTTTGAAATCGACGAAGGGGTGGTGTGTGTCGATTCTAATTTCACGGGTCTTTTCCAAGATTTGGCGGATGGTAAATATCTGGTCATTTGGTAATTTTCCAGGCCTTAGGCATACTGATAGGATGCAATCAATTTATTAACGATTGGCTTTAAACTTTCTCACAATAGGCTCAATAGAGCCTTATATGCGATGTTGAGGAGGCTTATCCTACGGTAGTTGGCGCACATTGTGTTGTCTCCTTTTTTTTATGGATTGGGCAGAGCACACTTAAATTCTAATCGTTGGGCATGCTTTCGCTCGACCATATTTTACAAAGAAGCTGATGCATGATCCTTATCAGTTCTTCGACGTCGTATTTGAATAGCTCGGCGGGCAATCCATCTGCCCGACGCTTTGTTGTTCTTCAGGCGGGTAACTGCTATTCGAACTTCTTCATGGCCGGGCAATGGAACGTCTGCTCCATCTTCATCGATTCTGGAATCGGGTTCGCCTCCTCCTGGCGTTGTACGTTTACTGCCATTCAGCAGACTGGAGAAGTGTTCTCTCCATAATTTAAGTATGCTCTGGGCATCTGTGACTAGATCACCTTTGGGGGTTTTACAAGATAATGCTCCCATCCTATTTCTTTTTTTTGTCTGCAAATGCGTCTCGCTTCCCTCTTCAACTCTCGGTATCTATCCCATCCCGCACGTGTTGTGGTCGATCGTAACGTTGCGAGGTAGGCAGCCTGTTTTCTCTCCGCTGCGACACGGCACTCCTCGTTGTACTAGCTATTCTTTTGCACTTTCCACAGGTACCACCCATATTTCGGGCCCCGGCGAAGTCGATCAGCCTCAATCCATTTGGGAATGTTTCATCATGAACCCTGAACTTACCGATCGTTGTGGCAAAGATACCTTTTTTGCCTTCCGGACTTTAAAATCGCCAAATACAGTTTTATGAGTTTGGTGGGGGCTGCTCTAATAGGTGCGCTACATTCGCTGATGTAATGTTAAAAGAACGATTAACTTGAGGCACGCCGTATAGTACGTCGTCTTGTACAACTAAAATTACCTTGTTTATTTGTTTTGCGTATGCATCCGATAGATACAAAATAGTAGAGATACATTTCCATTTTCAATACATTTTCGTGAATATACCAGCCTACATATATAGAAACGAAAAGTACTTTTATTTCATCAATAACTAAAATTAAGTTGTGTATTTGTTTTACGACTGCAAAATTTTTTCACTTCTTCTAGAAAAAAAAATTCAGGTGAAATTTAAAATTGTGCTATATGTGAAATAAGCGGGGTTGTTGTCCGATTTCATTGTGACATAAAAATGTAAGGAGAATACTAAATTTTGTCGATGTCGGATTTCGGGAACAAAATGGGTATGGTCGGATGGAGGAGGTTCTCCTGATCAAGAATATATAGAGTTATAGCCGCAGGAAACTTATAGTTTTCGAGATATTTGCGTTTAAAGTTGAAAATTACTACTATTTGAATAACGTATTTTTGCGATTTAAAATTATTTTTACACTTATATTTTTAATTTTTATGTTCACTAACACTTTATTTAATCGTTTGTACACATTTTTTTTACATTATATAGTGCAAAAATAGTTTTATGTCAATATTAATCTTATTGTGTTACCTTATTCACATCTTTTATAAATGCAATAAAAGAAATAAAGAAAATAGATTATTCCCAAGAAAAGGATTTTTGTAATTGTATATTACAAAATTTGTATTACCCGTCAATGAGCTGTGTTAAGTTTTTTTGCGTTGGCGGCCTTCGGTCGCGCTGCAAAAACATAATCGTAGCCGGTGTAACATCAGGGTGTGCCTATTTTTTCGCATAAAGCTCCTTTTTGCGTTGGCGGCCAAAAAAGAAATAACCCTGGTCGGCCAATACCGGGTTGTGACAAGTCTATTTCGTGTTAAATTCCTTTTTGCTAATCTTTCTTTCTATTCTATTCAGAATCTGGTGCAAATGGTCTTGCATATTTGCAATTGCAAATGAGCGAGCATATTTTTGCTTTTACACTAACAAAATGGACAGCGATGCACCTGCTACACCCTTGCAAAGAGGCAACACCAAAACGCCATTGTATTATTTGCAACACTGGTTTGCAAATTATCAGCTGTTGTCAAAAATAAAAACAAACAAAGAAAAGAGATGGAGCAAACAGGTTTAAACGAAAAAAGAATTAAACGTGAAAAACCAAACAAAAAGTGGAGTGAAAAAGAAATCCAGAGTATACTGGATTTCTTGCAGGAAGCTCCAGAAGTAGAGGTAAGTGAGTTAAGTGATTAATTTCAACAATTTCTGTAACAATAATTTTAATTTTAATATTCACCAACAGCTCAAATTTTCTATAAAAAGCTCAGTGAGAGCACAAAAATAGACGCAACGTGGGATTTAATACGGTGGAAAGTGCGGCACCTGAAGGGTTCATTCAAAAAAGCAAGCGATTGGCGAATGTCAACAGGAGCAGGCCTTCTTGAGTCTGATGCCGGGACGTCGAGTGTTGAAGGTAAGCGCAATGAATGCGACAAAATTGTTGCAGATGTGCTCACACTTTAATCAGCTTAAACATATTTTTGGGAAAAAAGCCACAGTACGTCCATAATGAATGAAAGCGCGGCCAGCCAAATACTGGAAATCACTTTTTGTGATGTCGGCGAAGAAATTGCGTCTCCAATTGACATTGCCAATATTGAAAATCTACCACCAGGTAATGTAAGTGAAGTGATTCTTCCTGAAAAAGCAAAATATTTCGCAAAAACGAAAAAACATGTCCCAAAATCATCTGCTGCAAATCTTGTTGCTTTTCAAGTCGAGCGTAGGGAAATGTTTAAAATGAAAGTGGAATGGGAAAAAGAGAAACACGAAAAAGATAACGCTTTGAATGAAAAAAGATTGCAAGCAGAAATTGAAAGAGGTAAAGCTGAAATAGTATTCAAGAACCGTGAATTGGACTTAAAAATCTTAGAATTGGAAAAGGATGAACGATTGAAAAACTTCAAATTGAAAAGGAGGAACGCTTGCAAAGTTTCGAAATTGAAAAGAAATATAAGTATTCCCCTCACCTGTAAATTTTCTGTACTTTATTTATCTCTATTTATTTATCTTAATTTATTTATCTCTGTACTTTATTTATCTTTGTGCTTTAAAATATGTAGTTCCAATTACTGTTGAGATGAATACTTATTTAATACGGTTTTTGACGTTTTACTATCTTCTATCATTCAAAGCGTTATCTTTTTCATGTTTGTCTTGTACTAAATACTTAAACTAAAACAACCATTTATTTTGTATACAATAGTTTAGTATATAAATCTTTTTCATGTTTGTCTTATAATAATGTATTAATATATGTAATTATAATTTTTATATGGTTTTTGGTTTTGGTTTATGGTTTTTTTTGTTAGATAAACGCATCCTTAGCTGCTTAAGGCTTCCAAATCTTTTTTTTAAAAGCCCAAAAAAATGCTCTACTCTAACACGGTATTTACTGTGCCGTAAATTAAATGCAATTCGGGCATTTCTATCCAACTGTCTTGCGTTGCTTCTGTAAGGGGTTATTAACGTTGCAGATAAAGGGTATGCCGAGTCCCCAGCAATCCATTGCTGTGAAGAAAAATACTGATCATTTTGTTTAAAGAGTGAGCTATTTCGATATATACGGGCATCATGCCAGCTCCCAGGGTGACCAACCACAATATGTCGAGTTACTCGTTTATAGTCACAAACTATTTGTGCTTTTATTGAATATATGTGATTTCTGTACTGTCTGATACAAAACGGTAACTCATCAAAGGTATCCGATACTATTTTCGATCGTTCAACCTCATCGGGCCAATATATATACTTAGATTGGTGACGCAAGAACACTCTAAAGATTCTTTTTGTTATTATCGATATAGTTTCGCCATCTCCCACTCCAATAATTGTCGTTATTTTTCTATATGCTGTGCTTTCTCTCGACGAACCCAATCGAAACAGTGTGATTGCTAATTGCAATTCGAAGGAAAATTGCTTACATGAGTGCGCTTTGTTGAATTCCTCATCGGTTTTTATTAAATCAACCAGCATATTATATTGGTCTCTATATACTCTTAACATTTGGCGGAATCGGTCTTCGTAATAACAGATATATTGTCAGCCAATTCATGCAGTGTGCATCCTCTGCGTCATCATCACTTTCGATTTCTAGAAGAAAATTGTTATTAACTGAAATTCTGCATACGAATATTTCCTACTTTCAATGTCCATAATTTCTTCAGCAGCTTCATCAATTAAAGCGTCAGTTAATTTTTCTTTAAAACTTTTTTTCGGCATAATTTCCAATTTATGCGAAAATTTTGTTTACAAACAAAATTTTTCTTCTCCGATCAGCTGTGAATTAATGGTATTTGCAAGGGTTGCACAGAAATCACAAAAAAGACGTTCACTGTTGATGGTAAATATATGCAATTGCATAATTTTGCAAACTCGGATGCACCAGATTCTGAATTGCCCTAATGTGTACAAACGAATTAGTCAAGTCCTAGTTGATATAAAAGTGCAAAATATAAGTGTAATATTCAGCGTTTGGAAAACTACACTACTCCCGTAGCATTTCATTTAGCTCTTGCTACCGCTCTCACTTTGTCGGGATCCACAGCATAGCCTTAGCATAACAATAGGGGTATTCTCTTGCTCTTGCAAAACTCTTGCACGGTGCAAGAATTGCATATATTTGCTATTGGTGCACCGGCACAACAACAAACACACGGAGAAAACTATTTGGAATGGCTGTAAAATATGTCAGACCAAAACCCATGTATATTTGCGTGCAATGTCATGCAAAAATATAATTGCAAACCTGTTTAAGCGGTCATTTCACATAAAGACATATTACGTCGTTAAATTGTTAAGGAAGGTAAGTTTTAAATAGATTTTATAATTTCTATTTAAATTCTAAAGAATTTTTACAGTTTTCCATAATTATGAATACCGAAGTTGTGCCTCCAGCGAAGAGGAAAAGGCAGCAGGCAAACAAGAAGTGGAAGGAGAGTGGGTTGCACTCTATTATAGAGTTTTTAATGGAAGAGACGGAATTTGAGGTAAGTTTATGCGTTTTTTTTTTATTTTTTGATTTAATTCGGTTTTCTTTTATTTCAAGCTCCAACTGCGCAATTGTTTTATAAACGATTTTTACATAAATCGCAGTTGGATGTCTCAGGGGATCTGGTGCGGTGGATGGTCCGACATTTGAAGGCGCAGTAGCGTAAAGCCAATGACTGGCTCGCGTCAACGGGTGCAGGACTACAAGATGAAGCTGACGGCAGTACCATCGAAGGTTAGTATTATACAGATATTTTAAATTTATTGTAAATAAAACATATTTTTATACTAATCTCAGCAAAAATTGCTAAAATGTTTCCATACTACGACCAGCTGAGGGAAATATTTGGAAAGCGGTTGCCGGCCATGCAACCGTTACTGGTTGAAAGTAACATTCCTTCGCCTCAGTTATGTCCAGTTAGTCCTGTACCAGAATTCGAAGTAGAATTCTTGGAAGAAGAATGTGAACCTGCTGCGCCATCAAATTGCCTGTTCGGCAATTGGCGGCTATCCAAGCAGAAAAAATTACTATGGAAGCAAAGAAACTGAAATTTGATAAGTACAAATTCGAGGAGGAAAAGAAAATTCAGGAAAGAAAGTTAAATATTGCGTCAAAAAATTAAACATAGAGTTGAAAAAAATAGAAACTGAGGAAAAATGCAAGATGTTAGAATTAGAAATGAAAGAAAGAGTGGCTATGTACGAAATTGAAAAAAAAAATATGAAAATAAAAACAATTAAATATACTAAATAACATTTGTATTTATTTATGATTATTCATGGCAGTTAGATTATTACTTTAGGTTTCGTAAGTATGAACTTATATAAATAGTTATATCAAAAATAGAGTTGGTATACCTAATACCAATATGTATGACATACATATATTACTAATTAACGTTTTATTGATCACCAAACATTATTGTGTACAAAGATATGCACTTGGCTTCTGCCTCAGTTATTCGCCGTCCATTGACATATGAAGGAAATTCATCTGATCCTTCGTCGTTATCGACAACTATTTTGTCTACGTATTCAATATCATTAGAAGTAGCTCGGAAGATGTTATGCAATATACAGCTAACAATAATCCATCGTCCTGAATACGCATTCTTAATTCTTTGAGGCTGCCTAAGCGTTCTTTTAGAATCCTAAAGCATTGTTCAATCCTCACGCGATATCTGCTATGACGCAAGTTGAATGCTTTACGCTTTGCATAGTCTATTTGTTGTGAATTTGTTCGAAATGGCGTGATAAGAGTGGTCAGCAATGGATAAGCAGAATCTCCTGCTAGCCATTGAGAAGAAGAAAAAAGTGAGTATTCCTGAGTGGAAAGAGCACTAGTACGAAACATGCGAGCATTGTGTACACTACCAAAGTGTCCCGCTACTAAATGCCAAATCCTTAACTGTTAATCGCATACAACTTGTGCTTTTATGGAATAGATTCGGCTTTTTGAAAAATAAGTCGAATGGTTAACAACTGGTGCTTCTGTAAGTTTGAATTCAGTACCATCAACATACCCTATGCAATACGGCATCTCATTGTACATTGTTTTAACGATATCTTCTCTTTCATTGGTATCAGGACAAGTGATATATTTAGGTTTTTAACTCCAAAATTGACGAAAATACTCTCTTTGTAATCTTGTAAAGCGTTTCACCATCTCCTACACCAAACAGTGTAGCAACTTTCCGAATCGCCGCACCCAAACGATATAAAGTTTTAACTAACTGTAGTTCTACTGAAAATTGCCTAATGGATTGAGCGTTGTTAAACTGTGCACTGTCTTTGATCAAGGACAATAGCAACGTAAATTGTTCTCTTGAGACTCGGAGCATTTGTTGGTAACGTGCTTCGTCTAAATAGTCAAGAGCACAGATTCAGATCCTCCCAGTTGAAAAGATTGGTCACATCCCTCAATTGTGGCAAATGTATACTTTGAATAAGCAAACACAAAAACGCATACGCATATACAACAAAAACGCAAAAGCAAAAAAATGAATCAACATTAGTCCTCCATTCCAAACACTTAGGCACATTTTGATAATTTCCGCGATGGTTCGATAAGATAATTGCAAGACTTTCATCCAATTCATCCATAGTTTTCCAATAGCTATCGTCGTCTAAAAAGTTCAAATTTTTGAGTTTTTAAAGCTTAAAAAAGGAAAATAAATAATTACCATCCGGATGTAGTAATATATTAGAAGCAGTTTCTTCAATTATAGAATTAACAAGTTTTTGTTTCTCAGAAATTTGTGGCATTTTTAAAAAGTAGATTCGTTAATCTTTCGCAATTTGTTTTGTTTTGTTATTTTTTCAATCCCAATATTCGTTAAACGAGTCATGCACAATAGACATTAACAAAAGTTGCATAATAGTCATTCACAATAAATTGACCGAATCAGCCGTTCACATATCATTACCCTGCAAGAATGATAGAGAAAGAGATTACGCAATGCGCATGTTTGCTTTCAGACAGCTGTTCTTGCTGACGTCACGATTGACTTATTATTCGCCCGCGCTATTGAAAGCGAATTCGAATTGTGTTTTCAAGTGTTGTATTAATTGTTAAATTCTATATTTCCGAAAATGCGTTGTGCAGTGTTCGGTTGTAATAATAACAATGGTAAAAATAGTGCTACGAAGTGGAGATTTTTTCATTTCCCTAAGGATAAAGCCGCATTAAAACAATGGATTTATTTTTGTCGTCGTACGGACAAAATTAACGTTAAAAATGCGTGCGTTTGTGAAGTGCACTTCGCGCCGGAAGCTTTCGAAAGAAATTTGCAGTTTGAAATGGGTAATTATAGCATTTTGATAACAATAATTTTACTTTTATAACCCAAGACTTGCAGATTTAAGTTCGCGGAATCCAACGAAGTTGCTACCCAGCGCTTTTCCCACGTTAACCACTGCTCCTGCAGAGGCTAATGAATGGCAGAAGAGGATGGAGTCTCGATCCAAAAAAGAGATGTTGACAACAATCTTGAAGAATACCGACCCTGTTGAAGTAATTCAAGAAAACGAGGTTGGAGAGGCACCTCAAACTGCAGAAGAAGAGGTCATCGATGAGAAAGACGAAAAAATACTGCATTTGGAAACAGAAATGTTAGTCCTAGTTGATATTGATGAAGTATCTTTTACTTACATGGGTATGTGTATTTCCCATTTCTTTTACACAAAGGCTGAATAGTGTTGTTAGCACTCTGAATAAGTGCAACAACGAGCAATTAGCAGAAAATAAACGCCTCAAGATTTCCATTAAAACTGCGAAATTCCATAGAAATAATTTGGAGCAAAAACTTAGCTGCATTTTCACCAACGGCCAGGTAACTGCCGAAATTCTAAAAAGTATGTTGCAAAATATATTAAAGTTCATTACACATATCATTACAGATTGAAAAATTAAGGGATGGAAACAAACGGCGGAATTGGAAAGAAGAAGACATAGCTAAGTCGATCAGGCTATATTCAACGAAGCGTACAAACTTTTGAGGAGAAACAACTTTCCTCTTCCAGGTGTGCGCACTCTGCAATGGTGGTCAAAAAAAATTGACGTAGCTCCAGGTGTCATAGAGCCGGTGATGAAACTGTTGAAGGCAGCAACTGAGCTAACACAAGCGCAAAAAATTTGTGTACTCAGTTTTGAAGAAATGAAGGTCAGAAAGAGTTACTGCTACGATAGATCCACTGATTCGACATTGCCTCCTGTTAACTATGTTCAGTTTGCAATGATAAGAGGTAATTAAACTCATTAATTTACTTGAAGTAAATTTTTTCTAATGTACTTTGTTCTTTTAGGTTTGATAAGTAAGTGGAAACAGCCTGTATTCTTCGATTATGACCGCACAATGACGAAAGAAGTATTGTTTAGCATTTTGTCAAACGTTAAAAAGTGCGGTTACAATATTGTTGCCATTGTAAGCGATTTGGGTGGATCAAACAGAGGCTTATATAGTGAACTTGAAATTAATGCGGAGAAACCTTGGTACATTCACTAAACAATTATTTACATTAAGATATACTTTAAATTGTGTTCTTTTTTTTCTATTACAGGTTTTCACACAACGGAGACAGGATTGTGGTTTTTGCTGATGTACCCCACTTAATAACACTACAGAGAAATCATGTTTTGGATAAGGGGTTTACTATCAATGGAAAAATTGTTAGAAAAGACATAATTATGAAGCTGCTCTCGCTGACGTCCAACGAGCACAAAATTTCCCAGAAACATTTGTCTGTAACAGGAGCAGAAAGCAAAAGGTTAAACTAGCCACAAAATTGTTCTCCCACACAATTGCCCAAGCAATAACTCGAGCGGCTAGTTTAGGTATACTAGATAACAAAAATTGGGAGGAATGCCATCGACTTTTTAAAATTGTAAGTAATATTTAAAATATTAGTTAAAAGTTCATATATTATAAATATTCATTTTATAGACAAATGACTGGTTTGACGTAATGAATGTCAGGGTGCCCAAAGATGGAGTGAGGGAACGCTTGCACGCCTACGGTTCGGCTTTGAACAAGCAAAATAATGTACTGGAACAGATGACGGAGCTGGTTTCATCAATGAGAGTCATTGGTAA
Source organism: Bactrocera dorsalis (assembly GCF_023373825.1). Taxonomy (NCBI): domain Eukaryota; kingdom Metazoa; phylum Arthropoda; class Insecta; order Diptera; family Tephritidae; genus Bactrocera; species Bactrocera dorsalis. The sequence goes on along the minus strand of NC_064303.1, from coordinate 69,843,742 downwards.
AAATGGTTTACTTCCATTCCAAAAAGGTAATACTCGAGCTACCTATATATTTAGATAAGTTGATTTTGTACAGTTTTTGATTTTACTTATGATTTACAGGTATACTCCAAAGCAATAATGCTTTGAAATTGCTGCTGGATGACTTAAGACAGCAGTACAAAATTGATTACGTTTTGACCTATCGATTGAACCAGGACGTTTTGGAAAATTTTTTTGGCGTAATCAGGTCAAAAGGCGGTCTTCACGATCACCTTGACAGGTAAGAGTACAAATATAGGCTGCGTTCCTATATACTTGATCACAACGAAGGAGCGCTCACAGATGAAGGAAACGTTGAAGTCGACAACACACCAGATTTGGAAGGGAATTACTTATCTCTAACCGGTAATTATCAAACGTACATAGTATTATAAACCTAAAACTACAGAAAACATTCTTATATAAAAATGTATTGATGTTAACAAATGCAAATATGTACTTACATACAATCTAAGTTATTGCATACTAACCACTGTTTTTTATCCTAATTATACTAATAATAATAACTAACAATTTATTCCATTTATTGATACGCATGTATGTATGTTTATTATATTTTTGCAATTAATATATATTTTCAACGTGTGTCAGTTGATCTGAATTCCACTGACCCAATCGAAAAAAATGATGACTTGGCGATTCTCAACAACGAGGGACTTGAGAATTTGGCAGGGTACATCTGCCACAAACTCGGTAAAGACAACCCCGAAATTTGTGCCAATTCCGAAAATTGTTCATCCCATACTTGGGTGGATCACCTTTCTGAAGGAGGACTCTCAAAACCAACAGATATATTGATGGAGCATATGAGAGCCTTGCAAGCAATATTTGACGACGTCAATGGTAATGATTTGCATATATGTACAAATTACGTCCAAAATCACATAGATTTAAGTGATTTTGTAAATTGTAGCTCGAAAATAAAAGAATTATTTTTCAGAGCTAAAATGTATTTTAGGATTCGTTCCTTAAATAAAAACATAATTGAACATATGTTTAGTAAAAAATTAAATAAAACAATAAATTGATACTTGGTTACAAAATATTCAGTCTTTTTATTTACATAAATGTATATGGTTGAAACAAACAAAGCAAAGATTGTCTCCTTTTAAATAATACAATGAAAATTCAATTAAATGAATATGTAGGTAAATGTTCACTATAAAATATTCACTTATATTGATATCTTTTATTAATATTCACTTATATTGATGTTCAATTTGATGATATTCATGATTTTGTATACCTGCAATACAAAATTGCTTCTTATTGCAAAGAAAAACAACCAACTGAAAATCAGCTGATTGTAAGTTGGTCAACGAACAAAATTTGAACTCGTCATTGTGCAATCTTGTTTCTATCATTCTTGACTACCCTGCAAGACGGGTGGCTGTTAGCAAACGTGTAAGCGAATTGTTATTATTCACTTTTACATTCGTTAAAATATTTGTTACTTTTGTTCAGAGAGTGGGAAAAAAGTAACACATAGCTATTTGATGTTCAATGGTTATCTCGCTCTAACCAATGGCAAATATCGCACGCTGCCTTGTTCTAACAGAATACATACATTTGTTAGCAAATCTCTTCACAGTAAGTTACGGGTAACAAATTATTTTGTTAGCGCATAGCTTACCTATGTGTTATGGATAACAAAAAATATTTGTTACCCGAATATCTGTTAGTGTTATTATTTTGGTTATCAGTTTGTTACCTTTAACATATAATCATGTTAGCAAGAACAAGCAGTAACAACTCTATCTGTTACCCATTTGTTACTTCTAGCAAATTTAATTCTTTTAAATAAAATTCAGTTTTTTTGTTATTTCGTTTTATTTAATAATAAACATTTACTTAAACATAAGATTAAGGTTATTTCAGTACAACTTAGAACTAATGTTCAACTTAAAACTAATATTTACAACTTAAAGCTAATATATATGTATATGTAATTAATAATAAGAAAATTTATATTAATTTAGCCTTAAGTTTATGTTTTTTTGTTAAAAACGATTGTGGCTTAAGGTCACAAATCTCCAGAGCTCCCCACAGATAGTGTTTTTGTCCTTGTCAGGAAATATTTCTAAAATGAAAAGTTATAAGTTAAGGAATTCAAATATATATCAGTAAAAATACCTACCAAAAACTAACCCTACGCACTTTAGCTTTAGTAAGGATTCCTTCTCCTTGCGCCCCTCTAAATTGTAGTGGTATATTAGATCGTCAGAAAACATACTGTCCACACTGCCTTTTGCGTCCTTTGATTTCAATATTAGCCGCATCTGTAAAAAAACAAATTACAGTAAATTAAAATACAATCGCATAATATTTAAAAACGGAATTTTTACCATAGCATCCGTGCTTTCCTTTTGTGAAAGATTGTCTTCCACGAAGCGCACGTGCGTTCCGGCGATGGTGACGGTACAACAATTTGTGATGATTCAATTCAATGCTTATCTTTTTCTCCAAGCTTTTCCGTTTTCTCTATATAAAAGAAATTAATAATATATATATGTATATAATAGAAATTAATTATAAAATATCAAATTCTCAAGCAACGAACTTACATCTTTAAAATCCAAAATAAACTGCGCTTTTCGTTTTCTTCTTCTTGAAAAATTGGGTATTCGTCTTTCCTATTCCAACAAGTTAACATTACAATATGTTTAGAACGTCGATAGTTGTTCTCTATCTTACTTCTCCCATGCAATTGAAAATTGCGGAAAATGTAACAGTGTTAGTGAACAGATGAAAATGTTTCAATGTGTTTGTGCAACCTGTTACCTCCGTCTTGCAGGGTAGATTCTGCAATGGGTGCTCTCGTGCTCTTGTATATTTCGGTATAGTATTTTTGCAATCTGCAATCTTGCAAGAGCAAGAGAATACCCCTATTGTATCATGTAACTATAATGTACTTTACATTAAGTTTCGTTAAGTTTTTTCGAACGTCATTTGTTTAAAGGCCTAACTATAATATGCATATGCAGCCGTATGTAATCTATGTTCAGACCGAAAATTTCAAAGATTAGATTACATTTAAGCATTTCATAATCCAACAGTGTTCTCACTGCCGTTAGAAAGATAAAAAAACAGCTGTTATTGTCATTCATGAATTCACATCGCTTAATATTTATCAAAAGAAAAGATTGTCATATAGTATTTTGAAATAAAAGCCGTCTTTTTTTTTAATATTTTCTATATAATAGACATAATGGATGCATTTTTTCATTTGCTTGGTCGATTTTCAAGTGAAATTAGATTCATTGCTTTAAAAAAAATTTGTTTGTTTACATTTTTTTCCCTTTGTAGTGTCTAAATCAGCTGTGATAATGTAACAGTTTTCCAGTGCTGACTAGTATTTTTCCAGTGCTGACAAGTATATTGCGCAAAATCAGAGTCGCACGGACAGATTTAGCGTGGATCAGTTTCAAATCATTTCAATGAAGTGATTTGGAACTGTCATTTTTGTATGGCGAAATCTTGATAAATTTTTAAGATTAGTGGGATAATCCATTCAACAGCCGAAATCTTGTGATTAAGTGTCGGTCTGAACATAGTATTACTGTCAAAAAATTAACGAAAAGCCTGTCAAATGCATAAGGAACAGAGAGTAGACTTTTGAATGACTGTAATATACTTACATGCAGAAGAGAAATGGTTAGTAAGCAATTCGTGTTTTGATTTTATATTTCATCTGGATTTTGCAAAAATGACTAGAAAATTAAAATATTTAAAAACAATTAAAATGCTTACTTCTGTCTTAGACGGAATATGCATATTAACAAATATTAATGAAATTAAAAAATAGAGTTCCGTCATGTTCAGTGAAGGAAATAAACAGGAAGAGGATGGTTTTTTTGTACGATTCCTAGAAATGAAGGGGATTGACCACATATATTTTTTTTATTTATAGTACACGCGATTGAAATAAAAGGCATCTTTTTTGTCGTAAATGCTAAACTGGTCGCATTTTCAGTATGGAATCAGCTGTTTTTGCTTCTTGTCAACAGATACATCATTTTGAATTTGAAGATGGAGGACGATTAATGTTTTATACAAAGTTTAATTGAAAGTATTGCAGAAAAAGAAATGCTTGTACGACAATCGAGATTCATTTTATTTCAAGCAAGTGTATATAAAAAAATCGGTGTGGTCAATCCTCTTCATTTCTAGGAAACGTACAAATAAAAAACCATCCTTCTTCTTTCTCTTTATTTCCCTCACTGAACATGACCGAACTTTTTTTAATTTTTTTAAAACAGAACTAAGCATTTTGATTGTCATTAAATATTTCAATTTTCTATTAATTTCTGTATTGCAAAACCCTAACGAAATATAGTATACTCTCATGTGGGCGCATACATTTTACCACTTTTTAGGATTTTTTTTTTATGCGACTACAAAATTCAATCATTTTAATTTTTTGCTGTATTTGTTTTGTATTTTGAAATGTACAAAAAAAATCTTTTTTTCGTTTTCTTACATTTTTAATATATATTTTTTTTATCAAAGTAGTCCCCAACAAAAAAAGTAGCGGCTGTTCATGTTGTCCGAAATAAAAAAAAAATCGAATGGATTATTATTTAGTAGCTCTGCGGCTATCGTTCCTACCAAATATAATCAATTTCATTAGAAGAAAAAAAATGTGGAGCTTCAAAAAAAGTCACGAAAATCTTGTTTTTTCGTAAAAAATCGTTTAAAAAAAATAAGAAAATATTTTCGAAAATAAACAATTCTGGTAGGGACGATAACTATAAATGAGTAAAAGAACATATGTAAATTTTAAAGCAATCGGTTGAATACTTTTTTTAGGACCATGACAGTTTCAGAAAATGATGATTTGAGAAAAATGCGTTTAGAAAGATAGCAGCTGCAGACTTGTCATGGTGCCTGGTAGACAGTCGCTTACGACACGTAGGAGACTATGACCTGTAACTTATCAAATACTATGAGTTTCGGTCAGAATTTTTCACAGCATGTTTTCAATAGGTTTTACTGTCAAAATAAAAAAAAAAAATCGATTTTTCGAAGTGATCACATGAGAATAACCCCTTAAGCCACCAATCTCTGTCGGTTAACTACTAATCAAATAACAGCTGATGTTGTGTAAGTATAATTGACAATTGCTTTATTGATAATGTTTTGAAATATCTAGTGAATATAATATTGAGTCTAATATTTAAAGTGATGTCAACATCGAGGACATTTGAAATATAATTATCTTTAACGTATCATAAACCAAATTATCAAGAGTTGTCGGAGTAGTATCACACTATTAGCGGGATTATGTAACCAGTCTCTAGTCTCTATTTGAGACATTTTGAGGTAAAATCTCAATTTGCGACTAGTTACTATTCACTAAACAGCGTTAGTCTCAAAATATTGAGACCTGGTAGTTAGCAGGTCACAAAACTTAAAAGAGCTCTTGTCTGTCATTTTGAATATACTGAATAGAGATCATCATACATATTAATCGATTGCTGTTTCTTTAAATTTTGTAAGCAACTCAAACACGAAAAGATGAAAAATAAATCAATTTTACATAAATTTCGTAAATATTATGAAACAAAGTCAACATATATTTTTATTTTTATTGATAATTATATTTTTTGACTATGTTATAGAAAATTTATATTTGTTATCGACATATTTATTTTCATTCAAGTGTAAAAACATCTCTGAATAATGAAATGTAATAGATTTTGTGACTGTCATTTACAGAATAGCAATATCGTCTCAAGTCTCAAAAATTGTCTCTAACTTAAAATCTCAAATTTAGAGACTTGAGACTGTCTCAAGTTACAGAATCGCACGGTATATTTCACTTCTAGGAAATGAAAATAATCATTATAGGAGAAATAGCAATGAGCTCAAAGATTTTAGAGTAAACACTTTCAATGTGCGGCAGGTTTCACTTTTCTGCCAAAATTTGTCCGCTAATTTTCCCATATCTCTCCATTTTCATAAATTCAAATATAAATATAACCAGAAATCATATGTTTTGGCAATGGTACCAACATTGAAATCCAGAAATATGACGGTGCTGCCACATATTTCCGTTAAGAGAAGTATCAATTAAACCATAGACTGTGAATACTAAGTACTAGTTAACCAGTAGCTAACATTTTAGTTTACCAATGGTTAACTAATAATTGTGAATTCGGCATTAACCAAATATTAAAAACGACAATCGATTAATATCTATAATGATCTCTATTCAGTATATTCAAAACGACAAAAAATAATTGTTTTTAGTTTAGTGACCTGCTAACTATCAGTTCAGAAATTGAGACTTAACCTCAAAATGTCTCAAATAGTGACTAGAAACTGTTTACTGTCTCTAATCAGCTGTTGCATTTCGTTGCTTAGAGAAGTATATAAACTTGAATGAAAGTAAATATGTTGATAACGAACATGTATTTTTTTTTATCACAGCCAAAAAGCGTCGTTACCAATAAAAATAAAAATATATTGTAACGAAGCTTTTTGCTGCCTCTGCTTCTTACAAGTATAAGTTGCTGAGGTATACTCGCCGTGTTCAGGGTTCGTTACAATAAATTTGTAATCATTGGGGCTCTTCTACGAATCACACTTTTTTATTTAACTTTCATATATAATATTTTAATTAAAGTTACAAAATTGTCCCCCGCGTTGTAATGTCGTTGCCCGATGGAAGTGCTGACAGGGTAACGCTCTGCTGCGCTCCTGGGTGCTAGACGACTTGCTGTTCTGTACCACGACGATGACGCTCGACTACTTCTGCCGGCGCTCGCGTTGACTTCACTGACAATATCCTTCGGCGTGCGTTGACGCTCCTGTGCTACGACGACCTCGCTCGACTATTTCTGCCGGCGCTCGTGTAGGCTTCAATAAGGGTGTCCTGGCGTACACGTTGACACTCGCGTGCTACGACGACTACGTTCGGCTACTTCTGTCGACGCTCGTGTAGGCTTCAATAACGCTGTCCTGGTATACACGTTTACGCTTCTCTGCTACGCTGGAGAGGTCCTTTTTCACCACTTTTGCGGCGTAAAGATCCCGGACTACGGAAGACTGCGTTAGCGACCGCGATGTTAAAGGTTGAGTTGGTCAGAAGAAAAACTCACTACCAAGCTCACCCTTAACAGACGGCGTTCACAAGTCAGGGTACCAAGACTAGCCAAAGGATAAACTCATTGCGTAGTCTGATGCCGAACGTGCATACGCTGTCACAGTCCCGTGCTGACTCACTGATCATCGGACATCTAACTCCCCACCAAGCCTGTGCTGCGTGCTAACACATTCGCAACATGTTGCGTTGCGATGGCGTGTATTGCTGTGACTGCGTATGTTGCTGGCGGTGGCGTGGTTTTACCGCTGCGTATGCATGCTTGTTTGTTGTTTCGTCTGCTTGTCTGATTTCTCCTTCTCCGTGGTTATCCCGTTGAATTGTTTGCGTGGCATGTTTTTACCGCTGCGTATGCATTCTTGTTGTCATTTCATCTGCAAGTCTGGTTTCTCAATCTTCTTGTGTTCGTAGAAGTGGCGTGGTTTTCCCGTTGTGTTGTGAACAATAGGGTGTGCCTTTATGGGTTGTGTGGACTAAATTCTGTATAGATATTTAGTTCTCACAATATGTTGTTGTTCTCACAGATATGAAGACGGAGGTCGATCAGCAACGGTGAAGCTCCGAAATGGTAGCTACGTTACGGTTGATAATAGTTGGGTAGCCCCCTACATATTCACCAATTTTATCAAAAATGTTTAACGCCCACATAAATGTTGAGGCTTGCAGTTCAGAACGCGCCATCAAATATATCTGCAAATATATAAACAAGGGTAGAAATACTGATCTTGCGAATCCCGTAGATGAGGTATGTACAAACTTATCAGTCTGGTGGGTATGTCCGCAGCAACGAAGCCGTGTGGCGTCGAAAGGCATCCCACCGTGACACATCTCAGCGTGCATTTAGGAAATAGTGAACGCGTTTATTTTAATGAACACAATTTCCCCGAACGAATAACTACTCCGCCAAAAACCACTCTCACACTCATCAGAGATGAGTTTATAAAAACTCTTCTTTATGTCGAGTTGCCGAGGATTATACTTGGGATGCAAGTAGGAAAACTTAGAAACGCCGCATTCAAGGTACTTCTGTTCAGAATTGGCCTGGCGTCAAATCTGGAGATGCTTTAGGACGCGTTTATACAGTTCATATTAGTAACATGGAATGTTTTTGTCTACGCATGCTTTTACACCATGTGCTATCTCTTTCAATGATCTAAAAAAATACAACACAAGATTATTCTACACTAGCTTTTTACCCGCGGCTTCGCCCGCAGTAGGGCCATTAAATAAGTATGAGAGATAAAGGGTAAGGGTATAATAATAGAAATGACTCAAAGTGATAACTAAATTTTGTTGCTTGGCTGAGATCAACAATTTTTAAAAATTCCTACAGACAATGAAGATTCAACACCTTAAGATATGCGTATTGAAATGCAACAACTAATCTTAAAATATATTTCACCATAACAAAAATAAATAATTCTGGATTCTAACAATTTAAAAAAATAAAATACAAAGTATTAATCTAGGATATTTTTGTAGATCATGTTATAAGTTTTCCCGCCGGGTGCAAATATGTGTGAATTCTGGGCATTAGATACACTTGAACAGGCTACATAAAGTTGACCACGAGAGAAGCATTTCTAAATGCACTTCTGCTACCAGTAATGTTTGTCCTTGTGCCTTGTTTATAGTAACAGCAAAGCTAAGCTTGACGGGAAACTGAACCCTTTTAAATTTGAATGGAAAGTCAGTGGGAATAATTGGTATCCGAAATATTATAACAATATTTCCCTTACCGACACCTGTTAAAATAGTAGCACCAGGTATGTTCTGTCCCAATTTTGTTATCCGAAGCTTTGTTCCATTACATAGCAGAGGAGCATCTAGATTTCGCATAAGCATTACTGGTATATTTAGTTTCAATTGAAGTTTATGTGACGGTACACCCTATAGTTCAAGTGAATTTAAAAACTCCACAGGATACGAAGTACTTAGTTCCGTATCTATAAATGTATCCATTGACAAATATTCCTTCATTTTTCCTTGAACCTCGTTTAAAATATCAGTGTTGATCCTATTAACAATTTCATTACTTGGTGCTAATATTGCTCTTGCACACAACCACTGATCACGACACAAATTTTGTTGCAATTCCGGAAAAACATTAGCAATGAAATCCACATCACTTTATACTAAATTACAAAATTCTCTTGACAGTAATATGTAGCCTTCAACGTCAACAGCTAAACAACCATCACCAATTTTCAACAACATTTCTGCGTAAAGTCCTGAATCCACGTCATTATGAAGATGCCCTCTCATATTAGTTTTCAGGTGGAGTTTTTCAACTGTTGCTGGTGTCCCCCTCTGAATCACTGGGAGGGTTTGACGGAAATCACCAGTCAATAAAACTACCATGCCATTTTGGATATACCAAATTTTCGCTTCCGAGGCATTTTCTAAAGGCCTAACTATAATGTGCATAAGCTAGCTTAAGCTAGCGTAAGCAACTGTCCGAATACACACAAATTGTATGTTGCAACTATAATGTGCTTTACATCAAGTTTCGTCAAGTTTTTTCAAACGTCATTTGCTTAAGGAAAATGCGAAACTGGTCGCATCTTCCGTACGGAATCAGCTGTTTTCGCTTTTTGTCAACAGATACATCATTTTGAATTTGAAGAAGTAGGACAACGAATGTTTTATACAAAGTTCAGTCGAAAATACTGAAAAAAGAAATGTTTTTACGACAAAAAAGATGCCTTTTATTTCAATCGCGTGTACTATAAATAAAAAAAATATATGTGGTCAATCCCCTTCATTTCTAGGAATCGTACAAAAAAACCATCCTCTTCCTCTTTATTTCCCTCACTGAACATGACCGAACTCTATTTTTTAATTTCACTAATTTTTGTTAATATGCATATTCCGTCTAAGACAGAAGAGAGCATTTTAATTGTTTTTAAATATTTTAATTTTCCAGTCATTTTTGCAAAATCCAGATGAAATATAAAATCAAAACACGAATTGCTTATTAACCATTTCTCTTCTGCATGTAAGTATATTACAGTCATTCAAAAGTCTACTCTCCGTTCCTTATGCATTTGACAGGCTTTTCGTTAATTTTTTGACAGTAACAAACGGCTGCATATGCATATTATAGTTAGGCCTTAAGAAAAGCAGAGTAAGAATTAACATCAGCGAGTAAGATCTAAAATAATAAAATGACTTCCAACCACAAAAATTACGGATTACCTCAAAAATTTGAATAGTTTTATACTCCATGTAACGACAGAAGAAAATAACAATAAATATAGAAAAATTAATATTATTATGTTAATACAACTCTAACAAATAATTTCGACCAAATTAGTTATCACAAAAACGGTACTCACGGACTTTTATTTAGATCATTAAAAGAGAAATAATTCTTTCATACATAACTTTTGTGTATCTTGAACCGATTTCGCAGCGCAAGGAACGGAAGCCCTCAAATATAAATAATTTCCCTCGTTCGCTCCTAAATGGACGATATAATGCACAGATTACAAGAGCAAAATCCCAAAGTCACATACAGTGATTTAATTTACAATGACGGTCTGACAAAAATTGAAGACCAGGTTAAAACAATTTCTGCAAAGGACTTATCATAATATGGAATGAACAAACCCCAGAGAACCGAGGAAATCAGTAGAGATTTAATACGGGAACTAGATTACGATACTGCTTTCTTACAACAACAATTAACAGAGTATGTTTCACGTTTGAACCCAGAACAAGGGTTAGTATTTGACAATGTTGTCAAAAAAATCGAAGATGGCGAAGGTGGTTTGCTATTTTTGGATGCTCCTGGAGGCACGGGAAAAACCTTTCTTTCAAACTTGTTTTTAGCCCAAATCCGAAAAGATAAAGGAATTGCTGTAGCAGTTGCCTCTTCCAGAATAGCCGCCACTCTGCTCAATGGTGGTCAAACGGCACATTCGTTGCATAAATTGCCATTAAACTTATCCCATGAAGAAATGCCAGTCTGTAATATAAGTAAAAACAGCGAGTGTGGACGTATGTTGCAGCAATGTAAGTTATTAGTTTGGAATGAGTGTACCACGTTCCATAAAAGAGCACTTGAAGCTCTAGATCGGATTTTGAAAGACATCAAGAGTAATCCACATATCATGGGGAGGATGGCGGTACTTTTAGCGGGTGATTTTAAACAGACTTTGCCGGTTATCACTAAAAGCACCCCTGCAGATGAAATAAATGCGTGTTTAAAAGCGTCAACGTTATTAGGCTAGTTAGTGAACAACGCAGAATCGTGGGTCGTGTCAGCTGACACGACCTATCTTATGGGCGCGCAATGTAACTGAACAGTGAAAAACGCTACTCCCTTCTCTCTGACGTGACGATGACGTGAGAATCCGCGACATTTGGATTTTGCCGCTGCAAACGTCGCAGCTGATTGCTCTCTCACAACGCAGGGTTGCCAATATCGATATACTGCAGTAATTATCAACTTCTATAATTCAATCTGTCCAATATGTTTGAAATTTTCTTAAAATAACTCAAAATCAGAGTCGAATGCTATTATTTATAAATATATAAACTATTTTTAATAGTTTGTTTTCAGTTTTGACATTTTATATTGTAAAAAATTGTAATTGAAAACAAAGATGTGCTCAAAACTATTTATGCGTATTGGACAATGGCAACATTGTTCAAATGAAAACAAAGCAAAGATGGCTGATTTCTGCGTTTTTACCACGTCTTTCACTGTGAACACATTTTGCCGATAAGGAAGGAAAAGGAAAGAAGGGAGTAGCGTTTTTCACTGGCTAGCCTTTATGGGTGCACGTAAAAACATTTAGTCTGTCTACAAATATGAGAGTGCAACTACACAATGATGTACAATCTGGACAATATGCTGCTGCTCTTCTTAAAATTGGAGAAGATCGTATGGCAAAGGATCTGCAATGTTGTGCATAATCCAGATGATCTAAATAACTTCGTCTATCGCGAACTGCTAACTAATATGAGGAATACAGAATGGTTATGTGAAAGAGCAATTTTAGCGACCGACGACCGACGAATGAAATGATGTAACAGATAAACTAGTATATTGCGTCACGCGTGGGAGCTGATATTGTTGAGTTTTTCTCTGTAGACACTGTAATGGATACTGAATAAGTAACATCATACCCTGTAAAATTTCTTAATTCTTTAGAACTGTCGGGAGTACCTTCACACAAACTGAGGCTGAAAGTAGGCGTTCCTGTCATTTTGATGCGGAATTTAGTTGCACCAAGACTGTGTAATGGCAGACGGCTGCAAGTAACACATCTCGGTCGCAATATTGTAAAAGCAATCATTATGACTGGAATACCAAAAGGAGAGAATGTTTTAATCCCCCGTATACCCATAATTCCGACAGATTTGCCATTCCAGTTTAGGAGATTACAGTTTCCACTGAAAATCGCATTCGCTATGACGATAAATAAAGCTCAGGGGAAAACATTAAAAGTAGCCGGCATTAATTTAGAAAAGAGTTGTTTTTCTCGCGGACAATTATATATGGCTTGCTCACGTGTTTCAAGTCCAGTTGAGGACCGGAACACGATAGTGGGACATTGTTGCAGGGGGACTTACAGCCGGTAGAAAAGGAAAAAACGTATGCGGACGAAGTCGCGGGTAAAAGCTAGTATTATATATATATATATATATTAGGGTGTTTTTTATTGAATTATTAATTCTTTTCAGTCCCGTCACGAAATTTCCTTGGAAATACCTTCAAAAGAAATCCCTGAAAATTTTAGCCCTTAATATTAACATTAAGAACTGGACCAAGGCCTGTAAAAATTTTTCAGAGAAAATACACTACAATCGTTAGTTTTTATCTTTAAATTCTTACAGATCAGAGGTATTTTAAGGCATCGCTTTGACTTTAGACGAATATTTTTCAAAATTTGTTCACTCTACAAAAGTGCTCAGTGCAACAAAGTCGTAACGCACACCGGCGAGGTAGTACGGGGCTCTAAACCCGATTTTTCCAGGAATTTCGCATTTTTTGTATATATCTCGTAAATGACAGGAGCTATAGAAAAAATGTGCATGGCAAATTTGTAGGAAATTTTATTTGCTATAAAAAAGGTTCGAGGTAAAGATCGCTATCATTACACTTCTCGAGATATTCGGCTTTTTAAGTAAGGCTTTATAGAATTTTTATAGATGGTATGTATTAAAAAATCTCAATCATATGTACATGTACGGGATAGAATCAGCCAGTGCTAGCATACCCTACACTGGGTACTAAATATCAATTTATTAAATTGTAACTAATTTTCAAAATAAAAAGGCGATTTTCTTTTTTTTAAATAACTAAACGATAGATAAAGTAGCACGGAATATTACAAAATACATTTATTAAAACCAATACAAAAAATCAGTTAAACAAAATCTACATAATTTGTGAACACTGTATATACAAACATAAATACATACATATATTAAAACATATAACTCTTCAAAGTCCACATTGGCATGTTTCCAGCAATTCCACTTGTTCTTTGGCAAACAAAAACAAGCAGGGTTGCGTACATAAAGCGAATTGATCTCTCTAACGAGCTATCAATTGCTTACGAACAAAGCATAATCATAAACACAAAACAATTCGTGCATACTTATGGAAATAGCGCATTGATCTCTTCGACGAGCTCTAAATTGCATAAAATACAATATAGTACATACGTACATACATACATATATATACAAGTCCGAGTATTAGGGTGTACCTAAATACAAAATATTCGGACATCAAATATTTTAATAAATAAAAATCGCGATTTTTAATAGTAATAATTCAAATTTGTTTTCAAACTTAAATATAAATAAATAATATATATTATCTTCCGAAAATGGTTGATAATGACACAAATCAAAATACACCTACAGGAGCTACACGCTCAAAACAGGTTGAAAAGTCTCAAGCGTTTTTGAGATGCGAAAAAATATGTACTGGGAATGCGCGAATAATTTACAGCCTAATTGCCTGTCACGACCGGTTTCACGTTTTTAATACAATTGATTCTTTTATTCCGTTCTTGAAATTGCTTAGCCTAAATCTTAAAACTAATGGCTTAAGCTAGTAGTAATGTAAATATGTATTACAAGGGGTAAGTAGTTATCTTTCCTTAAATATTGTAATAGATGAATTAAGCTTAGTAATAAATGAAGATAATATACAGTCTGTCAAGTAAGAGCGTGGTCGACTTAACCAATAGAGGGAAGCTTTGCCCTGATGCATTGTCAACAAAGGTTCAGTTGTCGTTGACCTTTTGAAAGAGACTCACGTTAAACGCCATGAGTGCTAAGTACGCGTCGCGCTACGAGGCTGTGTTCCTTTGCATCCACCCGAAAGGTCCCAATATGTCGCAATCAGCGGCTGCTAAATATATGAGAAAGTCGAAGGCATTTGTACAGAAGTGGCTACAGCGATATAAAGTGACTAAAAATGTCAATGATTTACCAGAACGTGGTTCGATAGGAAAAGTGACAAAAAAGATGAAAAAAAGAATAGTGAATCTGTTTTCGCGGAATCCTGCTTTAACACTGCGGCAAGGACAAGCAAAATTAGTGGCAAAAAGTTTAGATAAATCCTACGAAACTATCCGAACCCTTCTTCATACTCATGATCTGAAATGGCGCAACAAATGAAGAAGCCTCTGTTGACTGAAAAACTTGTGACAAAGCGACTCGCTCGGGTGCATAAGAATATTGATGGAGATTTTCAAAATGTCATTTTTACTGGTGAATGTTCTATATGGGCACGTTCTGTCCCCACGTGAGCCTGATCAACTTCGACATGTAATAAAGGTGCATCTTCGGGGCTGCTTCTCAAAGCAGGGATTAGGCACTTTGTACCTCTTTACTGACAACCTAAATGATAAAAAAGGCTTTACTGCTATCTGCCAAACGATGGTTCATCAGAAAAAAATGAAGATTGGATTCTGCAGGAGGACAACAATCCTAAACACCGCAGCAAGCTCTGTACTCAGTGACAAACTCAATCTGGCATCGTTACATTGGATTGGCCGTCGCAGTCGCCCGATGCAAACCCTATTAAAAATGTGTAGGCATATATTAAACAGAAGGTTCGTGGAAGGCGCACATACACTTTGAAGCCGTTGCCTTACGGAATTCGTCTGACCTGGAGATCCTTGCCACTAGAATACGCCGGCAATTAGTAGACTAATTGAATAGAATACGCCACCAACGCCGGTGGTGACTGGACATATTATTGACCAAATATAACTATGAAAGTTTCATAAAATAAGTTTTTTTTATAAATTAACACGACAACGCTCTTACTTGACAGACTGTGAATGTATTACTAGGGTAAGTATGTTATTTTGTAGAATTCAATATTTATAAATTCAATTTCATAATTTCTTATAATAATTTTACATTTAATTTTTTTTAAATTTAGTTTTAGATTTCCAAAAGATGTCGCTTGGCGCGACACCGGCCACCGTGACAGGATCAGGTTCCTTCAACGTCCATTGGAAGTGTATGTATGTATTTGTGTATGGGGCGCTTAATTGTGCCCGCCTTCGTTGTTACGTGTCCGACTCGCACCTTGCCGTCTTGCCCTTCGACGGTTGTGACGATTCGTCCTGTTACCTACTGCTGCAGTGATATGTGTCTTCGTGTACGAGGACGAGGTCGCCGAGCTGCAGATTCCGTTTCGGGTGTAACCATTTGGTGTGCTTCTGAAGACCCGTCAGGTATCTTTCGGACCCTTGTCACCAAAACTGTTGCTTGAGACAGCAAACAAGTTGCCTTCTCTCGCAGCAATGAATTGGGTCCATTGCTATCTGTGCTGGTGGAAGTGCTCGCAGGGAGCACCCTATTAAGAAATGCGCTGGAGTTAACGCTTCGCCGTCGTTGGGGTCCTGGTCCAGAGGTGTTAGGGGTCGAGAATTGAGGATTGCTTCCACTTCGGCCAACAGTGTTGATAGCTCCTCTGCTGTGAGGAGTACATTGCCGATTACGCGGACGATAAGATGTTTGGCGGACTTCACCGCGGCCTCCCAGAAACCGCCGAAGTGCGGCGCCTGCGGTGGTATAAAGATGAAGCTGAACCCTTCGTCTGCGCCGAATCCCTTCAGTTCCGTTGCCTGGGTCAGAAACGGCTCCTTCAGTTAGCGCAGCTTGCAATCGGCGCCGACGTCTGAGACATCCCTCGGCGACCAATGAACCTTTTTAAGGCGAGAATAAAGGAATTAGTTGACAGGTCTGAAACTAATTCTAAATGTACTGCTTTGGAAGTAAAGCAAACGAAAACTGCAATATATGTTTTAACGGGTGGTCGACAGCGTATTTTTAAAATTGTGTATATCGGACCACAAAAATCTACGCCACATATAAGAAAGGGCCGTAGTGCTCGAAGTCTTTTGATTGGCAAGTTTCCCATCATATGGTTTTACAACTCGGCTTGTAATGAAAACAATGTATACAGTTTCTTACGGTTCTACTGCAATCTTTTCGGGCATTAATTAGCCACATACGTTCTCGAAGAGGCGCAACCAACCCTTTAGCCCCAGCGTGGTGATTATGCAGGAACCGTAAATACGTTATAACGAAGTGCGAAATTTTATTTAATAAAAGCGGAAATTTGGCATCGTATGGAAGAGGTGCATTTATTAGGCGACCTCCTACTCGGATTAATTTGAATGACAGCGACATATCCGAGTACTCATGCAAAAACGGGTTGAGTTTTTGCAATTTGCGGGTAGGGTGGTACCTTCATGCAATTTTTGAATAACATCCGAAAATTCTGAATGTCGAACCATCTGTGCAATTTTTAGAAAACTCAAGTTTAACTCTTCTGAAGTCAGATCCTGTCCCATGGAGGAATTTGGTGGTCGTTTGATCAATCGTAATATGTATGCGACCACACGAAGCAATTTTTTATGAGAAGGGAATTTTTCAATAAGCTCCAATATCGAATTTTTTTCAGTAGTCGAAATTAATGTAAATATATTTTTCTTCTTCTCTAATGCTTCGTCTTCTGGTGAGAGCTGGAAGTGGTTATTAATTGGCCATAATGCAGGGTCTTCTAGGAGGAACTGTGGACCGCCAAACAATAATGAATTATTCAATTCGTCCACGTTACAACCCCGAGACACTTGATCCACAGGATTTTGTTTCGTGGGCACATGCCGCCAATGCACATTCTCAGTCAACTCTTGGAATTCGGACACTCTGTTTGAGACGAAGGTTTGTAGTGAGGATGGATGTGTTTTAATCCAATGTAAAACTATTTCAGAGTCCGTCCAAAATGTAATTTTTCGAAATGTCGATTCAGCATAGGCGCTACTCTTGACCATAATTTTGAAAGAAGGTGTGCTGCCGAGAGCTCAAGACGCGGAAGAGATTTGGTCTTCAGCGGAGTCACTCTAGACTTTGCGGTAAGCAGCATACATTTAATACCACGAGCAGACTGACTTCGTATATATATGCAACGTCCGTACGCTCTTATTGAGGCATCATCTGTGAAGCCATGTATTTGGCAGATGGCACTCGACTTAACGCTTACGTAACGAGGAATGCTAATAGATGAGAGCTGCATTAGGTTGGCTTTAAAGTTGTGCCAGCTATTGGCAAGGCGCAATGGAATCGACTCATCCCAATCTAGTTTTGGATCCAAAGCTCTTGCAATAATATTTTTGCTTTGGTAACTAGTGGGACTAGTTATCCAAGAGGATCAAAAAGGCGAGCAGAAACTGAAAATATGTTTCGTTTAGTGGCTCGCAGTTCATTAAAATTGTCATCTAAAACAAATCGAAACAAATCCTTTTTCGGCAAACAATGGATACCTAAAGTTTTAGAGTAATTTTTGTCATTGAAACTTAATGACTTTTCAGTGCAATCACTGTCGAAAAAATTAGGGTGGTTCGAAAACCATTTCGTTAAGGTGAATCCGGCCGAGTTTAGTATTTTAATTACCTCATTTCTCAAAAGATCTAGAGACTCAAAATTTTCGGACCCTGTTAATAAATCATCAACATAAAAGTATCTTTTGATGGCCAATGAACCGAGTGGATATTTCATTGTTTTGGCATCAGAGCATTTGCAAACACCGTGTTACGAGAAATGGAGCTGCCTTTATGCCGCGATGTCTGAATTTGGTATCCCCGCAAAACTAATGCGGCTGTGTAAGCTGACGTTGAGCAATACCAAAAGCTCCGTCAGAATCGGGAATGACCTCTTCGAACCGTTCGATACCAAAAGAAGTTTCAGACAAGGTGATTCCCTATCGTGCGACTTTTTCAACCTATTTCTGGAGAAAATAGTTCGAGCAGTAGAACTAAATAGAGAAGGTACCATCTTCTATAAGAGTGTACAACTGCTGGCGTATGCCGATGATATTGATATCATCGGCCTCAACACCCGCGCCGTTAGTTCTGCTTTCTCCAGACTGAACAAGGAAGCAAAACAAATGGGTCTGCAAGTGAACGAGGGCAAGTCGAAATATCTCCTGTCATCAAACAAACAGTTGTCGCACTAGCGACTTGGCTCTCACGTCACTGTTGACAGTCATAACTTTGAAGCTGTAGATAAATTCGTCAATTTAGGAACCAGCATTAACACCACCAACAATGTCAGCTTGGAAATCCAACGCAGGATTACTCTTGTAAACAGGTGCTACTTCGGACTGAGTGGGCAATTGAAAAGTAAAGTCCTCTCTCGACGAACAAAAGCCAAACTCTATAAGTCGCTCATAATTCCCGTCCTGCTATATAGTACAGAGGCTTGGACGATGACAACAACCGATGAGTCGACGTTGCGAGTTTTCGAGAGAAAGGTTCTGCGAAAGATGTATGGTCCTTTGCGCATTGGCCACGGCGAATATCGCATTCGATGGAACGATGAGCTGTACGAGATATACGACGACATTGACATAGTTCAGCGAATTAAAAGACAGCGGCTACGCTGGCTAGGTCATGTTGTCCAGATGGACGAAAACACTCCAGCTCTGAAAGTATTCGACACGGTAACCGCCGGGGGAAACAGAGGAAGAGGAAGACCTCCAATCCATTGGAAGGACCAAGTGGAGAAGGACCTGGCTCCGCTTGGAATATCCAATTGGCGCCACGTAGCGAAAAGAAGAAACGACTGGCGCGCGGTTGTTAACTCGGCTATAATCGCGTCAGCGATGTCTACGCCAATTAAAAAGAAGAAGAAGATAATTCAAGTTGTCACATACGTACGACTACGGGTTCTCTCGTCAAGTCGTCATCTATCACTGGCATTTTTTGGTTCGGAGTCTATTGTTCGAAACGTCTTGCGAAAAAGGGTTTCCGTGTTGCTCAAACCCCACAACTCGGCTCTTGCATTGTTTCCGACCTCGAATACGCCGTCGTCTTCATTATGAAAATTTGACCAAGGTTTTATAAATTCTGTATAAGTCGTCGTTTGATTTGCAGCTTCAGCAACGCCAAATTTTTTAACATCATAGGTATTATTAGCTTTGATTTTAATAATTTGATATGGGCCCAAATATTTTGGTTTTAATTTGAGACCTCGACGAAACTGCGTTCTCTTCATGGAGACTAGATCATTTACTGAATATTGGTTAGCTTCTTTGGGTCTAAGATTGTGTGTCTTTTTGCTTTCAGTTTGCATCTTTAATATTTGTTATTTTGCATGTGTGGTATTTCGTCTCTTTCTTTTTGGATTTGTGATCTTATTCGAAAAATGTCATGTCAATACTTTTGTTGTATGTGGAATTTATTACTTGTTGGACTCTGTCTGTGAACTTGTACCACTTCGTCGGATCATTCTTGCTCAGTTTCGTTAAAACATTAATAATAATCGCGTTCAGTCGCTCTATTTGACCATTGGCACCAGGCAAGCCAGCATTTTTTTCACGTAGAACTCCTTTTTGCGTGGGCGGCGTTTGGCCGCGCTTCAAAAAAAATAACCCTTCTTAAAATTAAAATTCTATTTTCGTAGGCGGCCTTCGGCAGTGCTTCAAGAAAATTACCCTTGTCGATCCAACACCGGGGTGTATACATTTTTTTTTCTCCCGTAGAACTAATTTTTACATTGGCGGCCTTCAGGTCGCTTAAATTTTTTATATATTTTTTTATTGTTTATCAACGATTATGTTTCCTGTATTTAGGGTAAAATATTTCTTTTTATTTTTTTTTTGTTTTTGTTTAAATGAGTTAAGCATCCACCCCCTCTACTCGGTAAAACTGGCGCATCCTAATGCTACATCGTCATTCCCCACAGCTGATGACACTTCAACGCCACACCTGTGCTCTTACCCACTAAACAAAAAGGATAGACAACAGGAAAGGAGACTACAATTCGTCACCTGCAGTTCGCATCAACACATCAACATTCGTTCTACACAAACCACCCAGCCACAACATTCGCTTCTATACTGCACCGCGGAATTCCCACTTCTTTTCGATCGTCATCGTTCCACCTGCGCCGACAGTGGTCCAACACATCTTATTTCGAATCGACGCGATATATTATAAGGCAAAATATTGTACTGCAAACAAAAGATAATTTAAAATAAAACTTTTAAAACCTCAACTCTTTTTTTCCTTTTAAACACTCGCGCGAGTGTAAGTGCAAACGGAGGAAGTGGTTAGTAATCCTAAATAAATTCGGTCAACATTATTCAGTTTTAGTTTGTAAAATATTTTAGTATGGTAACACTGATTATTTGGCAGTTTGTCATTCATTCGTTATTTTTAAGTAATCATAATTCAACAATAATTTAAATGTATATTAAAAGCTATTTTCGCACCATATTATATAAAATAAATGTGTACAATGGAATTAGTGAAGTATTAGTGGATATAAAAGTGAAAAATATAAGTGCAAAATTAATTTTATATAAGTATCGAAAATATGTAATTAAAATATTGCAAATTTTCAACTTTAAACGCGAATATCTCGAAAACTATAAGCTTCCTGCGGCTATAATATATAACAAATATATTTGTGATCTGGAGAATCTCCTCTATCCGACCATAACCATTTTATTCCCGAAATCCTGGGACGGTATACTAAAGCCGACCCTTCTATTTGACACAATGCTACACAATTGTCGATATAAATTTTGATTTATTCTTCAAGCTTTGGAATAAAAAATTCTTGACAAATCAAATCTTTCGTTGTTTTAATAGCGAAGTGCCCCTTTTCATGAGCGCGTCAAATTATCTCTTTTTGCATGCTCTTGGGTACTACGAATAATTCGAAATCGTTGACTATTTTGTGAAGAATACCACCTTTTTAAAAATAGCCGTTGTAACTTTTTTCTTTTGTAGAATTTGCTTTACCGTATTCAGTTCTTCGTCGCGT
Source organism: Bactrocera dorsalis (assembly GCF_023373825.1). Classification (NCBI taxonomy): domain Eukaryota; kingdom Metazoa; phylum Arthropoda; class Insecta; order Diptera; family Tephritidae; genus Bactrocera; species Bactrocera dorsalis. The sequence goes on along the minus strand of NC_064303.1, from coordinate 69,822,279 downwards.
TCTTGTGCTCGTCGTAAGCAAACAAGAAAATCATTATCGCTTACCATCATCATTGGATTGCGGCTAAGAGCGTCAACGTGCTTTATTCGACTTCCAGATCGATGTTCTACCCGATAATCGTATTCTTGCAGAAAAAGGATCCATCGCGCGACTCTAGTATTCAAACGCTTTTTCTCAAGCGTTTTTGTTAAAGCTTAGTACGCAGCTCTCAAGAAACGTAAAAACTTCATATAAAAAAACGCTTAAGAAACGATCAAGAAACTTTCCTGCGATAAATTTACTTGTGCTAGTACGCAGCTCTCAAGAAATCTAATACTAATTTTTAATACTTTTTTTCAATAAAATGTGAATATGGCAAACCTGGTTTTGCGAAGAAACATCAAATCAACAATTGTTTGTTGAAGAAAATTCGAAGTAATCATCAAATTCATTCTAAATTAGTTGAAATCATTATTATGAAATATATTCCATTTTGAAATGTTGTATAAAACCTACCAATCATCAACAACATTTCTTAAATCTCAATGAAAATATTTATGTTACCATACACATACAAACATACATACTATTACGCACAAAGTTTATTTTCTTTGTTTATTCTCTCTTGCTCTTCTAATGTGGATCATTCACAATGCGTAACCAGCTGTCAAAACTACTTGAAGAAATAATGTAGTTTTGACAGAGTCTGGACAAGGCAGAACTAACGGCGCGGGTGTTGAGGCCGATTATATCAATATCATCGGCATACGCTGGCACCTGTACACTCTTATAAAAGATTGTACCTGCTCGATTAAGTTCTGCAGCTCGAAATATATTCTCTAGCAGCAGGTTGAAGAAGTCGTATGAAAGTGAGTCGCCTTGCCTGAAACCTCGTTTGATATCGAATGACTCGGAGAGGTCCTACCCGATCTTGACGGAGCTTTCGTTGTTGCTCAACGTCGGTTTACACAGCCGTATTAATTTCGCGGGGATACCAAATTCAGACATCGCGGCATAGAGGCAGCTTGTTTTCGTGCTGTCGAAAGCAGCTTTGAAATCGACGAAGAGGTGGTGTGTGTCGATTCTCCTTCCACAGGTCTTTTCCAAGATTTGGCGCATGGTTAATATCTGGTCGGTTAATGATTTGCAATGTCTAAAGCCACACTGATAAGATCCAATCAGTTTGTTGACGGTGGGGTGTAATCTTTCACACAATACGCTCGATAGAACCTTATATGCGATGTTGAGGAGGCTTATCCCACGGTAGTTGGCGCACATTGTGAGGTCTGCCTTTTTATGGATTTGGCATAGCCGACTTAAATTCCAATCGTTGGGCATTCTTTCGTCCGACCATATTTTACAAAGAAGCTGATGCATGATCCTTATCACTTCTTCGAGGGCGTATTTAAATAGCTCGGACGGCAATCCATCGGCCCGCCGCTTTGTTGTTCTTCAAGCGGGTAATTTTTATTCGAACTTCTTCATGGTCGGGCAATAATATATTTTATATTTCAGAAGACTCCTCATTATGATTAAGGGAAATTTTTTTATGTAGGCCTTCCTCAACAAATATCTCAGACGATCTTAAACTTAATATTGTCAAAAGAAAACAAAGACGTTAACATCGTCCTTTATTTAAATTGTTTGAAAGTATTTTTAATTGTGTATTCATTTTCTATTAGGTTTATTTCTTTCCATTATGTATTCGATTCACGAACTGTAAATCAATATTAATTGAGGTTTATATTTATTTAGAATTTCTGTTTTTATTTCGAAATGTTCTACTAACTCCTCTACTGCAAAATGGAAAAATATCAGACATTTCCAGATTTGTCTCATTCTCAGTGTTTTCATTTATTTTCGTTAAATTTTCTAATCTACTCAAAAAATCTCCCACAAAGTTGTCTTTACCGTTAAAGTTTTCAATTTCATAATTATTTACCTATATTCTTAGAGCTTCAAAAGCCACATTGGATGGCGATGGGAAAATTCTCATCCTTTGTATTTATTATCAAATACTTAATTAGATGGTGATCGGTAGTGGTTTTAAATTTTGTTATTGAATATATAATTGCCACAAATTTCTTTATCTGTTGTAACGTATTTTTGTTATGGAAAGGAAGCACATTAGCTGACCTTGTTGCGTAAGAACATCCTCCATTGCTTAGTCTCTTGCACCGGTTATAATAGTGAATTCTTAATCATATTCTGGGACGAGATTAATGTCCTTAAGTTTTCGGAACTAGCTGTATACTGAGGATCTTTTGAATTTAATGTATACATTTTTTTTTAGTATTTGATCATCGGATACCCTCTTTCGGAGTAATGTTTAATTATTTTTATATAATAGCCTATAGCAACTAAAAGCTAGCTGCCTTTCAATTTCTGGAATTTTTAGTTCCAATAAAGCTTGAATTTTTCCAGGGTTCAGTTTAATATCTTCTTTTGGGGATATATGCACTAGAAACTGTGTTTTCTTTCTCAGAAAAATGTATTTATCTGATTGAATTTTTAAATAATATTTTGATAACGTTAACTTTTTTCAGTGAAGTGTTTTGCTGTTCTACACATGTTAAGAATACTAAAACATCATCGAGATATACAACACAAATTTTGTTAATGCATTCTCTAAGAATCTAATTCATTATCCTTTGAAATGAATGACAAGGATTGTCGAATAAGTCTGCCGATATCAAATCCAAAATTTGTTTTCGCACTTAATCCTCTTGCCGCTTTATAAAATAATTTTTATATTTTCAATAAACATGGTTTTAAAACTTTCTTAAATGAAATCATTTCCCAACAAAAAATCATAAGGCTTGTCGGAAGACATATATGTATATAAAAGACATATTATCAAAGCGATATTTATATAATATTACTATTATAATTATTTTCTTATCATAATTTTTCGATGCCACTTTGTAAAAAGCCCCTCATTGATACTGTTTTCTCCAGTTCCTCAGCTGTGTCTACTTTCATAGGAGTAGGCCTTTTGGAATTCGTAGACCTATAATTTCCGGGGTTATTATTACTGTTTAGTTCTTGATTATTGCCAAGAAAAATTGTTCGTATTTGAGGGTCGCACATTTTGTTGGCCAGATATATTATAATGGCTTAAAAAATTGTTTGTCTTGGCCTCCTAAACTACTAACGTAACTGGTCCTAAATTTTTGTAGATCACTTGACTTTTTTTTGCATATTATTTTGATTGAGCCTTTGGGAATTATTGTCGTCAAAAGTATTGCAATTTTCTTCGTCTATTCCCACTGGTTGGTCAGAAACATGTCACTGTGCAAAATCGGATGACCGTGACCGTGAATTAGGCTATTCACCTTTGTGAGAGCACCGCTTAAGCATATGCATATCAATTCTTACATCCATATACATATGTTACGATTTTCTATTACTTTTCGCTTGCACTTTGCAAGCAGGTACATATATACATACGCGCAAACATACGTATTTCATACCTACGCTCTCGTAAGCATATACGCACAAACTTGCGTAGCTAATGAGAAAATTAGGCACAAGAAGGGATAAAAACCGGTGCTAGCATAACATTAAGACATTATTAGTTAAGAGTGAAATAAAATTAATGTGAAACTTAAATTAAATAAAATCAAATTTATTAACTGGAAATTACTTTATTATTGGGCTCCTACACCCACAAAACTTTATAGAGCAATTAACAATCTGGTGCAAATGGTCTTGCATCCTTGCAATTGCAAATTAAGGAGCATGTTTTCTAAAAAATTTGATTGAGAAAACCGGAATAGACGCGACGTGGGATCGCATACGTTGGAATGTGCGGCACCTGAAGGCTTCATTTAAAAAATCAAGCGATTGGCGAATGTCAACAGGAGCAGGCCTTCTCGAGTCCGATGCTGGGACGTCGAGTGTTGAAGTATGGGTAATGAATGTCACGAAATTTTGTCTAATATTTATTTTTCAAGCAAAATATTGCAGATGTGCCCACACTTTAATCAATTAAAATATATTTTTGATATTGTGGATTGCCGTTTGAAGTGGTTGATAGAGGCATCACGTCCATTATGAACGAAAGCGCGACCAGCCAAATACTTGAAATGACTTTTTCTAATGTAGAGGAAGAAATTGCGTCTCCAATTGGCATTGCCAACAATGCAAATCTGCCACCAGGCAATGTTAGTGAAGTAATTGTTCCTGAAAAGGCCAAAGATTTCGCGGAAAAAATGAAAAAACATGTCGCAAAGTCATCTGCTGCAAATCTTGTTGCTTTTTAAGTCGAGCGTAGGGTAATGTTTAAAATGAAAATGGAATGGGAAAAACAAAAACATGAAAAAGATATCGCTTTGAATGAAAGAAGATTGGAAGCAGAAATTGAAAGAGGTAAAGTTGAAATAGCATTCAAGAACCGTGAGTTGAATTTAAAAGTTTTAGAATTAGAAAAAGGTGAAAAGATACTGTTGAGAGGAAGACTTGTTTAATACGGTTATTGATTTTTTACTATCTACTATCACTCAAAGCGTTATCTTTTTCATGTTTGGCTTGAACTAAATACTTCATCATCATCAGGTTCAATAGAATCCCTAATTTAATTTCGGTTCCATCAATATATCCGATACAAAACGCAACTCATCAAAGGTATCCATTACTAACTACGAACGTTCAATGTCATCGGGCCAATATATATATGTACATATATACTAAGATTGGCGACGCAAGTACACTCTAAAGTTTATTTTTTTATTATCGTTATAGTTTCGTCATCTCCCACTCCGAAAATTGTCGCTTTTTTTCTAAATGCTGCGTTTTCTTTATCATGTATACTTCAGAGAGCTCTTCCAATCGCTCAACGAACGATAATGAGTAGCGTACGACTTCCGATCTTTGACCAAGTATCCTCTGGGAAGCCTAAGAACATCCGTTTGAAGGCGAGCTAAAGTGAAAAGGCGTAACCTTCCCTCCGCAGGGTTGTGCGCTGGGTTTGGGAACCACCACGTAAAAACAGTACCAATGAAAACTAAACGACAGCCTTGCTGTTAACTCGGCTATAATCGCGTAAGCGGTGTCTACGCCAGTAAAGAAGAAGATATAATAATTTTACTAATAGTCACAATTTGTGTTAAAATATTGTCTTCCACGTTGCAATGTCGTTCCCCGAGGAAAGTGCTGTGCTACGACGACCACGCTCGCCTACTGATCATCTGCCATCTAAGAGCAGAAACTGCGAATTCCGCTCCTCCCTTCCTTAGTTACCTCCCGTAGTGAACAAAACTTGTCAAAAGTTGAGTCCGTAGAAATCTGCAATTTTCTATTGCTTTTATTTCAACAATGCTGCCATTACCCAATACGCATATATACTCGTAGTAGTTTTGTACACATCTAACTTTTGATGTGAAACATGTATAGGCGCGGTTAAACATGATTGTCGCCGTGGCGATACAGGCCGTGGTTACGCGGTTTATTATTATTATGGAATATATGGGCGATACGCAGTCTATACGTAGTCTATATGTAGCTTATATATATGTATATTTTTACGCGGCTTCCAAAAATCTGTGTCGATATGTATGCAAGCTCATACATACATATTTAGGCTGGTTTGTTGGAGAAGCTGTTACAGCGGCAAGGGAAGCAGTGGCAATTGGCGATCGTTCGTTTATGTTTTCGGCACAGCTCGGATTTTCTACCAACAACACAAAGTTGTGACGTTTTGTCGTCGCGTCAGTTCTTCGACAAAACGTGAGCTGCAGCCATTGGTTGTCCGTGACAACGGAGATTTCGTATGGAGCAATAAGTGTATACATTTACATACAAAGTTGTGTGTAGACAAATTTACAAATATTATACGTATGGTCTGTCATATTTGTTTATATGCACACATAATTTCATACATACATATGTACGGGAATATGCGCGACCGCTTGGTCTTTTAATATAATATGCCATCAAACATATAATGCCCAGGAATTAAATATGTAAATATATATGTGTATAACATATTGAACCTACATTAATTAAATATTTAGGTAACAGCATAAACATAAGATCCAAAGATGTTAAAGAATTCGTCATGAAATAGTTCAATTTGTACGTGTATGCTTGTGTGGTTTGATATAAAATATATAGAAAATATACATATGTATGTATTAGGGTGATTCAAAAAAAATTTTTTTTTTCGTTGGTACTCGGAAAAAATAGGTTCCTAGACACCTCTTAGAAAGCCTCTCCAAATATGAGTTCTTAATTGTAACGGGAGGGTCCTCCTACATATAGTTTTCTATTTTTTCTTATTATGAGATAGAAAAATTAATATCTCGCTTCCAACTACTTGAAAAAATATCTTGTTCCTTAGATTTTATAGGAAATTGAATGCTTTACAAAAAGGTCTCCTATGATTTTTTCGTAAACCCAACCGTTTAGAAGATACTAACAGTTAAAGTTTGATTATTTTTGGGAATTTTTTTATTTCTTATGAATTTTATAACTCAATAAAAAAAATCATTATGAATGATGAAATTCAAAGTGAAATATCCCTAACCCCTATTATTTTGCGTTCTCTGCTACATATGTATATTCCATAATAATAATAATATAGCGTGGTGATTGTAACCACGGCCTGTATCGCCACGGCGACAATAATATATTATGTGTGTACATGGGAATATGCCATTAATATCGTTCCTCCAAGAAGAATTTCAATGGGAAATAAACAACAATCCGAGAGAATGTACTACAAGATATGACAACAATAGATGCTGTATTTATTACATATATGTATTGATAATGTGATGTCTAATACTTTTGTAAAATTTTTCAGTTATCATCGACCAATTGTCACAGTAATACCGTCAGAGGAAACTTCGAATGTAACTATTACGGAAGTCACTGATGAAAATAATAGAATTGGCGTGATTTTAAACAAATATTTGGATAAAATTTTGTATATAAAGAAAATAAATGTTTATTGAATAAACTATCCGTCATCATTTTCTGGAAAAATTCATAATATTGTATTCTTTCATTGTGTACCATATTTAGTTCCTGTCATAATCTGTACATTTTAACCTATTACTTGTATAAAATAATTTCGATGTTTCACATCTGCCAGCTGTCAACTGACAGTTATCTTTTTTTTATTATAATTTTTCATAAGATAAAATAACAAAACTGAAATCGAACTATTAAAAATAGTTTATATATGTGCGGTTTGAGCAACACGGAAACACTTTTTCGCAAGAAGTTTCGAACAATAGACTCCGAACCAGAAAATGCCAATGATAGATGACAACACGACGAAACTACGCGTAGCCGTACGGCTAGTGCGAAGTGTATTTTTTAAAATCAACTGTTAATCCTTATTAACAAATAAAATTTGTACGGTTTAAAATGTTCTAAAACTAATAAGAAATCACAGTCCTCGAGTTTAATTTTAATAAAAGAAGTTAACATGTAAGTGCATGAGTATAAATCCTACATATTTTGGGGGCTCAACCCAATGGGAAATATATAAATTTCATTGCGAAATGTTAAAAAGAAAAGAAACAGAGGACTCAACCCAACGGGAAAAATATAAATTTCATCACGAAGAGAAAAGTGTTAAAAAGAAAAGAGCCATAACGCTCAAAATTTTTGTTAAGAAAGTGACGCAATAAATGAATGTATAACGGCTTTACAGAAATGCATTTTCGAAACAGAAGGAGATAGACTAAACGAAAACGACGAGCTCTATACACAGAAATTGATCTACATCGAAAACAGTTTGAAAGCTGCCGATTTGCTGTCAATGCAGTATAAGTAATTTGACACTGCATATATTTCGAAATTTTCAAAGCGCTATGTTGCTATGCGCAGCAGCAGAGAACGACGACAACGAATGTGACGACTAAGATGACGATGATGACAAAGATGCCGAAGACAATGACAACGATGATGGTGATGTTATGCGCAGTTTTGACGACGCTGGCGCAAGTAGCATCTTATTTGAATGTCAACAACGGCGAGAACAAAGGAGAAATGCTGAAAGCGAACAAGAAACCTACAATGTGCAGAAGAGGGAAAGAAACAGAAAAAACTCAAATTTCTGGTTTTTCAAAGAACTTTCATGACATACAAGACTCTATTTGTTGGTTTGATGGAAGCGATAAAATCGATGTCGAAGTGTGGTTACGCGAATTTTTAGAAACTTCTATTTTGAAGGGGTAGGGCAAATTTATACTTGCAAAAAAATCTCTACGGGTTTGGTTAAACTATTTATTCAAAGTGACGTAGAATCACATCGCGGCAAAAATTAAAATTGGCTTGAGAAGAAACAATTGTAGCAATATAAATATGGTTACTGTATTATGTTGTATCGTTACCTTATTTTAATGTTACTTGAATAAGCAATCCTGTTGTACTATTGAATTTGTATCATACCTTATTTTAATGTTACTCGAATAAGCAATCCTGTTGTACTATTGAATTTGTATCATACCTTATTTTAATGTTACTCGAATAAGCAACCCTGATGTACTATTGAATTTGTATTATACCTTATTTTAATGTTACTCAAATAAGCAACCCTGAGTTTTTAAACTTGTAACTGGCGACATGAAAGTGTAGAGAAAATAAAGAAGAGTTCAGTTCGAACGCAACCATTAAACGAATCGGTCATCCCATGCTACAATATTTCAGAAGTGGGATTCGGGTACAGTAGCAAAGTTTTAACAAATTTTTTTTTAAATGGAGTGCATCGATACTAATATATATACGGCGGCCCAGTTGCGTGAGTGGTTGAAGCGGTTGGGGCTCCCGACTAATGGCAACAAAAGTGCCCTAGCAATAAGGTTGGGCGATGTGCCTGCGGTTGAGCGTGGCGATTGCCCTAGTTTCGCTGGCGAGGAGGTTGAGTCGGTGGGCGTTGGTGAATCACCTTTGGAGGAGACAGCGGAGCGTGATTTGGTGACACAAAATGAGTTCCTGACCAAAGAAGTCGAGCGGTTGAAGCTGGTGATTGTGCAACTTGGGTCGGGCAGTGTGGTGGGCGGGGCCGCTGGTGTGACAGAGAGGGATGATTCAGTGAATGGCGACGTAACGAATGTCAGCGCAACATATAACAGACAAGCGAACATACAACATGCAACGATTAATGGCGGCGGCGCTTCGAACGACGGCGGCGCATTGAACAACGGCAGCAGCGCTTCGAATGACGGCGGCGCATTGAACAACGGCAGCAGCGCTTTGAACGACGGCGGCGCTTTAAAAGACAATGACGCTTTGAACAGCGATGGCGCTGTAGGTACAGTAAGAAACGAAAAAGATAGCGCTACGGTAAGGAATGTCGGTGCTATACCTTTGGAGATGGTAAAAGATCTGTTACCAGAATACGAAGGTGGGCCGAATTTCAACATATGGATTCAACAGTTAAGAAGTGCTGGAAAAGTTTTTAACCTTGATCATAGCGCGCTGCGCGCTGTAATGATAAGCAAGTTGAAAGGTAGTGCAAGAGTGTGGCTGCACGCGAGGCCTCTGTTTATCACCGAAAATATAGACAGCCTTGTTGCAGAAATGCAAGCGGTGTTTGCACCAACACACAACAAGTTGTTGCTGCGAAAACAGTTTGAAGCGCGCAAGTGGTCGGTTGGTGAAACCTTCCAAAAATACTACAATGAAAAAGTTTTACTGTCAGATCCGTTGAATATGGATGAATGCGAGCTGATTGACCATATTGTCGAGGGTATGCCGGACGAGCAGTTACGGAATCAGGCATATATCCAATGCTACACTACAAGAGTGCAGCTTCTGCAGGCGTTCGGGAGAGTTGAATTGAAACGTGACTCGATGCAGATGCCTCGCACTAATGTCAGATGTTTCAACTGCAACTCATTTGGACACATGGCCGTGGCATGTCGGAAGCCGAAGCGAGAGGTTGGGGCGTGTTATGGGTGTGGCAGCATGGAACATAAAGTCGCTACGTGTCCAACGAGGATTCAAAACAACCGTGCAGATGAGAGCCCATACGTAAGATATTTAAAGTTTATTGTAAGTAATAATACTAAATGTATTTTATCTTTAGAATGCCTCATAGACTCAGGAAGCCCAATAAGTTTTGTAAAACGATCATCCTTACCAGATACTATTGAATTTAATGATAATTTTTCAGTTTGTATTCCATATTTTGGTTTAAATAAAAGTAAATTAGAAATGTTTGGTGAATTTAATTGTCATGTTTGTTTTGAAAATAAATTTGTCAATATAAATTTGATCGTAGTGGCCGATGAGACTATGGGGTATGACGTAGTTTTGGGTAGAGACTTTTTCAAAGCAAGTAATTTAGTTTTGATATGCAAGGATGAGATCAAAGAGAATACATTAATTAAGTTAAAAAAGAGTGTTGATGATAACAGTGTTGAATATGCAAGCGTAAACGATGAAGGTAAACCTAAAGTGGGCGGGTTCAAAAAAGATTGTAATAAAAATTGTAAAGTAGAAAAGTGTATAGTTACGTTAAATGAAACAAATGATAGAAAAACAAAAGTGGGTGATATAAATAAAACTGAGTGTATTGTTGACGAAACAAATGATAGGAAAATGATAGTTGATGCAAATAGAAATAAAACGTTAACTGATGTGAATAAAAGAAAAGAGATAATAGATCGGAAAAATAATTTGAGTGATAGTCGATGTAAAGCAAATATGGTTACAAATTGTATTGTTGATGAAATTAAAAAATTGGGTGATAAGAAATTAGATCAAATTAATGAAGTGGAAAGTAATAGTGAAAATAATGAAAGTTCTAGAAATATAAGATGGTTAATGCTTATTGATTTTGATAAAGGGAAAGAACTAAGTCTGAATGTGGGAAAAAATATATCACATTCAATTTGTACAAAATTAAATAAAATATTTACAAAACTGTATGTACAGGCCGAACGTCCTGATGAACCATTGGTAAAGTGTAACATGAGACTCGTGTTAGAAAACATAAAACCTTTTCATTATTCCCCGCGGCGATTATCGTATGTAGAAAAAGGGGAGTTGCAAAAGTTGATAGATGAGTATTTAGCAAAGGGATATATCAAACCAAGCGAGTCCGAATATGCGTCGCCGATTGTATTAGTAAAAAAAAAAACGGGAGATCTTAGAATGTGTGTAGATTACCGGACGTTGAATAAAGTAACCGCGAAAGATAATTATCCGATTCCATTAATTGATGACTTGTTAGACCGGTTAGCGAAAAAGAACTTGATCTTAAGAATGGGTTTTTTCATGTTTATATGCATCCAGAATCAGAGAGATATACGTCTTTTGTGACTCCGTTGGGCCAGTTTGAATTCACGAGAATGCCTTTTGGACTTAAAAATGCACCATCGATGTTTCAAAGGTTTATACACAAAATATTTGCAGAAATGATAAAAGAAGGAGAAGTTATAGTGTATTTAGACGATATCATGATTGCAACCGAAAATTTAGAGAACCATTTCCAAATTCTAGAAAAAGTATTAAATAAGATAACTCAAAATAAACTTGAATTAAGGTTAGACAAGTGTGAATTTCTACAAACAAGCGTGAATTATTTGGGTTATATTGTTGACGGTGAAGGAATAAGGGCGGATGACAAAGGACTAGAAGCGATAAAAAATTTTCCGGTGCCAAAAAACGTTCATACAGTACAAAGTTTCATAGGTTTGTGTTCGTATTTCAGGAGGTTTGTGAAGGATTTTTCTGTTCTGGCAAAGCCTCTGTTCGACTTGACAAAAAAGGAAAGGATATTTTCGTTTGGGGCAAAAGAACTTGCGTTGTATGACCCGAATGATTACACCGAGTTACATTGTGATGCATGTTCGATAGGGTTAGGGGCTATTTTATTGCAACGGAAAGAAGATGGAAAGATGCACCCAATTTTTTATTTTTCGAAAAGAACTACAGAAGCAGAGTCACGATATCACAGCTTCGAGTTGGAAGCTTTAGCAATAGTTAGTGCTTTGAAACGATTTCGTGTGTACCTTCAAGGAAAACCCTTCAAGATCATAACAGATTGTAATTCACTTGCACTTACATTGAATAAAAAAGAACTTAACCCTAGAATAGCACGATGGGCTTTAGAATTACAAAACTTCAATTATACGTTGGAGCATCGAGCGGGAAAACACATGCAGCATGTTGATGCTCTAAGTCGGTCCAGTAATATTCTAGTAGTAGAAACAAATACCTTTGAAGGAAATTTGATTATATGTCAAGGAAGAGATGAGAATCTAAAAAAGTGGAAAAGACTATTAGAAGAAAAAGAACATAAATTATTTGAGATGAGAAATGGGGTTTTGTACAGAAAAAAAAATGATGGCAGAGTTTTATTTTGTGTTCCACAAGATATGGAGGGTAATGTAATTTACAAATATCATGATGAGGTTGGCCATGTTGGAATAGATAAAGTAGTAGAATTAATATCGAAAAGCTATTGGTTCCCTAAGTTGAGAGAAAAGGTTGATAGACACATAAAAAATTGCTTGAAATGTATTGTATTCTCTTCCAAAAGTGGGGCGCAGGAGGGTTTTTTACATAGCATTCCAAAAGGAAGAATTCCCTTCGAAGTTGTTCACATTGACCACTTCGGTCCGATTGATAACTCATTAAAAACGAAACACATTTTTGTCGTCATTGATGCATTTACAAAATTTGTCAGACTTTACCCTACCAAAACAACAAATACTAGAGAAGCGATTCAAGCGTTGCAAAGTTATTTCCGGATTTACAGTCGTCCTAAATGCATTGTGTCTGATAGAGGAAGTTGTTTTACATCTGGTGAATTTAAAGAATTTTTAGAACAAAACTCGGTTCAGCATATTAAGATCGCTACAGGTTCTCCACAGGCAAATGGTCAGGTAGAGCGGGTAAATAGGAGTTTGGGGCCAATGATATCAAAAATGTTAAACACAGATAAACGATACGACTTGAATGCGGTAATAGAAAGTATAGAGCATGCTTTAAATAACACGATACATAGGACAACCGGGGAGCACCCGAGCGTAATGTTATTCGGTGTAAGTCAAAGAGGTGAAGTTGTTGATTCGCTGAAAGAAAACTTAAGAAAAGTTGATAAGTCATGTGAAAATCGAATTTTGCGTGATATTCGTGAGAAGGCAAGTGTAAAACAAGAACAGTTGCAACAGTATAATACAAAATTTGTTAATAAAAAAAGGCGAGCGCCAAGAAAATATGTAAAGGGAGATTATGTGGTTATAAAAAATTTCGATTCTCACGTAGGGGTGTCTAAAAAACTGATTCCTAAATTTAAGGGACCGTATTGTATTGAAAAAGTTTTACGAAACGATCGTTACTTACTTAGAGATGTCGACGGGTTTCAACAGTCTCGAGTCCCATACCACGGGGTATGGGCAGTTGGAAATATAAAACCATGGTTCAAAGGACGCGAAGTCTAGTCAGTCACTTGAGATCAGGTGATCTCATGGTCAGGACGGCCGAATTGTAGCAATATAAATATGGTTACTGTATTATGTTGTATCGTTACCTTATTTTAATGTTACTTGAATAAGCAATCCTGTTGTACTATTGAATTTGTATCATACCTTATTTTAATGTTACTCGAATAAGCAATCCTGTTGTACTATTGAATTTGTATCATACCTTATTTTAATGTTACTCGAATAAGCAACCCTGATGTACTATTGAATTTGTATTATACCTTATTTTAATGTTACTCAAATAAGCAACCCTGAGTTTTTAAACTTGTAACTGGCGACATGAAAGTGTAGAGAAAATAAAGAAGAGTTCAGTTCGAACGCAACCATTAAACGAATCGGTCATCCCATGCTACACAATTTTAGTTGGTAGTACCTTCAAAATTAATGGATGATCGGCGAAGATTTTTGTTTGCAAGCAGATATACAAATAAATTGCGATGAACTTTCTATTCGAAAAATTCCTTGTGACAATGTTGAAAACGTTTTTAATGTGATGCAAGTGGACTCAGATAAATTTAATATCAATGAAACAAATAGTGTGGAAGCGAAAGAAAAAGTGCGTAATATGGGCCAAAAAATTGCAAATCAACAAATGGGCCAATAAATATTGATTTAAGTGATGAAACTATACGCAAGTGAGGGAAGTTTTCTGATCGCCATTCACTTAGGAGGGGCCAGAAAGGATTCTTTTACATATAGCTCAAGCAGTTTACGACTTACGGTCTTTGACCAAGTATCCCCAATGAAAATTAGCAATCAGCCTCGGCTGAGAGACCCCTCTTTTGATGACGACCATGGCAAACGAAATAAGGACTACGAGTTGAGGACATGCAGCTGGAACGCCTGGTCCCTTAATTGGGAAGGTTCCACTGCCCAGCTGGTTGATGTCCTAACGAAAATAAAGGCTGACATCACAGCCGTCCAGGAAACACGATGGACGGGACAAGGACAGAAACGAGTAGGTCCTTGTGACATTTACTACAGTGGCCATATAAAGGAGCGCAAGTTTGGTGTTGGATTCGTGGTGGGAGAGAGACTCCGTCGCCGAGTACTATCATTCACTCCGGAGAATGAACGTCTAGCCACAATCCGCATCAAAGCGAGGTTCTTCAACATATCGCTGATTTGCGCCCACGCCCCGACGGAAGAGAAAGACAATGTGACCAAAGATGCCTTCTATGAGCGCTTAGAGCGGGCCTGAGAGCTGCCCCGCCACGATGTCAAAATCGAGCTTTGCGACTTTAACGCCAGGGTGGGCAAAGAAGGGATCTTTGGCACTACGGTCGGTAAGTTCAGCTTCCACGACGAAACATCCACAAATGGGTTGAGGCTGATCGGCTTCGCCGAGACTCGAAATATGGTTATCTGTGGTACTAGATTCCAGCACTAGAAAATACATCAAGCTACCTGGCTGTCTCCGGATCGAAAAAACACCAATCAGATCGATCATGTTGTGATAGACGGAAGACACGTCTCCAGTGTTCTAGACGTGCGTACGCTCCGAGGTCCTAACATCGACTCGGACCACTATCTTGTTGCAGCCAAGATTCGCACCCGCCCGGAAGGTTCGACGTCGAGAAGCTGCAATCACAACAGTTAGCCGATCGATTATCTACTCGGCTTGCACTCCTGCTCTCTTAGAGCACTCGTCAACAACTCGGCTTAAGGGAACTGTGGTATGGCATTTCAAATTCCTTACGTACAGCCTATACCGAAACCATTGGTTTTCGGAAAATGCAAAAGAACAGCTGGTACGACGAGGAGTGCCGTGTTGCAGCGGAGAGAAAACAGATTGCCTACCTCGCAACTTTACGATCGACCACAACACGTGAGGGATGGGATAGATAACGAGAATTGAAGAGGGAAGCGAGACGCATTTGTAGACAGAAAAAGAAAGAGGCCGAAATGCGTGAGTACGAAGAGCTCGATAAGCTGGCCGACAGCGGTAATGATTGAAAATTCTACGAAAAAATGCGGCGGCTTACAGAAGGTTTCAAGACCGGAGCATATTCTTGTAGAACCCCCAAAGGTGATCTAGTCACCGATGTCCAGAGCATACATAAATTATGGAGGGAACACTTGTCCAGCCTGCTAAATGGCAGTGAACGCACAACGCCAGGAGAAGGCGAACCCGATTCCCCAATCGATGAAGATGGAGCAGACGTTCCATTGCCCGACCATGAAGAAGTTCGAATAGCAATTACCCGCCTGAAGAACAACAAAGCGGCGGGGCCGATGTATTACCGGCCGAGCTATTCAAATACGGCGGCGAAGAACTGATAAGGAGCATGTAAGTATCAGCTTCTTTGCAAAATATGGTCGGACGAAAGCTTGCCCAACGATTGGAATTTAAGTCGGCTATGCCAAATCCATAAAAAGGCAGACCTCACAATGTGCGCCAACTGCCGTGGGATAAGCCTCCCCAACATCGCATATAAGGTTCTATCGAGCGTATTGTGTGAAAGATTACACCCCACCGTCAACAAACTGATTGGACCTTATCAGCGTGGCTTTAGACATGGCAAATCATTAACCGACCAGATATTAACCATGCGCCAAATCTTGGAAAAGACCTGTGGAAGGAGAATCGACACACACCACCTCTTCGTTGATTTCAAAGCTGTTTTCGACAGCACGAAAACAAGCTGCCTGTATCCGCGATGTCTGAATTTGGTATCCCCGCGAAATTAATACGGCTGTGTAAACCGACGTTGAGCAACAACGAAAGCTCCGTCAGGATCGGGAAGGACCTCTCCGAGCCATTTGATACCAAACGAGGTTTCAGACAAGGCGACTCACTTCTTCAACCTCCTGCTGGAGAAAATAATTCGAGCTGCAGAACTTAATCGAGCAGGTACAATCTTTTATAAGAGGGTACAGGTGCTAGCGTATGCAGTGATATTGATATCATCGGCCTCAACACCCGCGCCGTTAGTTCTGCCTTGTCCAGACTCTGTCAAAACTACATTATTTCTTCAAGTAGTTTTGACAGCTGGTTACGCATTGTGAATGATCCACATTAGAAGAGCAAGAGAGAATAAACAAAGAAAATAAACTTTGTGCGTAATAGTATGTATGTTTGTATGTGTATGGTAACATAAATATTTTCATTGAGATTTAAGAAATGTTGTTGATGATTGGTAGGTTTTATACAACATTTCAAAATGGAATATATTTCATAATAATGATTTCAACTAATTTAGAATGAATTTGACGATTACTTCGAATTTCCTTCAAGAAACAATTGTTGATTTGATGTTTCTTCGCAAAACCAGGTTTTCCATATTCACATTTTATTGAAAAAAAGTATTAAAAATTAGTACTAGATTTCTTGAGAGCTGCGTACTAGCACAAGTAAATTTATCGCAGGAAAATTTCTTGACCGTTTCTTAACCCTTTCAGCCCCGAAGTTGCTTATAAGCAACTTCTATCTATGTGTGACATCGTTTAAAAAGTCAAATACACAAAAACTTCTTTAAAATACACATCTTATAGATCAACTTCATGATCATGATTAATCCTTTTAGCCCCAAAGTTGCTTATAAGCAACTTCTATATATGTTTGACATCGTTTAAAAAGTCCTTTAGGGCTGAAATGGTTAAGCGTTTCTTTATATGAAGTTTTTACGTTTCTTGAGAGCTGCGTACTAAGCTTTAACAAAAACGCTTGAGAAAAAGCGTTTGAATACTAGAGTCGCGCGATGGATCCTTTTTCTGCAAGAATACGATTATCGGGTAGAACATCGATCTGGAAGTCGAATAAAGCACGTTGACGCTCTTAGCCGCAATCCAATGATGATGGTAAGCGATAATGATTTTCTTGTTTGCTTACGACGAGCACAAGAACGCGACGAAGAACTGAATACGGTAAAGCAAATTCTACAAAAGAAAAAAGTTACAACGGCTATTTTTAAAAAGGTGGTATTCTTCACAAAATAGTCAACGATTTCGAATTATTCGTAGTACCCAAGAGCATGCAAAAAGAGATAATTTGACGCGCTCATGAAAAGGGGCACTTCGCTATTAAAACAACGAAAGATTTGATTTGTCAAGAATTTTTTATTCCAAAGCTTGAAGAATAAATCAAAATTTATATCGACAATTGTGTAGCATTGTGTCAAATAGAAGGGTCGGCTTTAGTATACCGTCCCAGGATTTCGGGAATAAAATGGTTATGGTCGGATAGAGGAGATTCTCCAGATCACAAATATATTTATTATATATTATAGCCGCAGGAAGCTTATAGTTTTCGAGATATTCGCGTTTAAAGTTGAAAATTTGCAATATTTTAATTACATATTTTCGATACTTATATAAAATTAATTTTGCACTTATATTTTTCACTTTTATATCCACTAACACTTCACTAATTCCATTGTACACATTTATTTTATATAATATGGTGCGAAAATAGCTTTTAATATACATTTAAATTATTGTTGAATTATGATTACTTAAGAATAACGAATGAATTACAAACTGCCACATAATCAGTGTTACCATACTAAAATATTTTACAAACTAAAACAAAAAAAAAATAAAAAGAAATATTTTACCATAAATACAGGAAACATAATCGTTGATAAACAATAAAAAATATATAAAAAATTTAAGCGACCTGAAGGCCGCCAATGTAATAATTAGTTCTACGGGAGAAAAAAAAAATGTATACACCCCGGTGTTGGATCGACAAGGGTAATTTTTTTAAAGCACTGCCGAAGGCCGCCTTCGAAAATAGAATTTCAACGCGAAAATAATTTGATACACCCCGGTGTTGGACCGACCAGGGTTATTTTTTTTGAAGCGCGGCCAAACGCCGCCGACGTAAAAAGGAGTTCTATGTGAAAAAATGCATGTATTCACCGAAATTGATTCGTTCAATTAATTCGGTTGGTTATACCCAACAAAGACGACTTCATCGCACGAAGCTATCAACCGTTTGAGAATACAAGCAGTAGTTGGAAATCCAATCCACATAGTCATAGACCGTGGATCAGCTTCACGTCTGACAATTTTCGGCGTTATTGTGAAGACGAGAACATTGAACATGTTAAAATAACGACTGGCTTGCCTGGTGCCAATGGTCAAATAGAGCGACTGAACACGATTATTATTAATGTTTTAACGAAACTGAGCAAGAATGATCCGACGAAGTGGTACAAATTCACAGACAGAGTCCAACAAGTAATAAAGATGCAAACTGAAAGCAAAAAGACACACAATCTTAGACCCAAAGAAGCTAACCAATATTCAGTAAATGATCTAGTCTCCATGAAGAGAACGCAGTTTCGTCGAGGTCTCAAATTAAAACCAAAATATTTGGGCCCATATCAAATTATTAAAATCAAAGCTAATAATACCTATGATGTTAAAAAATTTGGCGTTGCTGAAGCTGCAAATCAAACGACGACTTATACAGAATTTATAAAACCTTGGTCAAATTTTCATAATGAAGACGACGGCGTATTCGAGGTCGGAAACAATGCAAGAGCCGAGTTGTGGGGTTTGAGCAACACGGAAACCCTTTTTCGCAAGACGTTTCGAACAATAGACTCCGAACCAAAAAATGCCAGTGATAGATGACGACTTGACGAGAGAACCCGTAGTCGTACGTATGTGACAACTTGAATTATCTTCTTCTTCTTTTTAATTGGCGTAGACATCGCTGACGCGATTATAGCCGAGTTAACAACCGCGCGCCAGTCGTTTCTTCTTTTCGCTACGTGGCGCCAATTGGATATTCCAAGCGGAGCCAGGTCCTTCTCCACTTGGTCCTTCCAATGGATTGGAGGTCTTCCTCTTCCTCTGTTTCCCCCGGCGGTTACCGTGTCGAATACTTTCAGAGCTGGAGTGTTTTCGTCCATCTGGACAACATGACCTAGCCAGCGTAGCCGCTGTCTTTTAATTCGCTGAACTATGTCAATGTCGTCGTATATCTCGTACAGCTCATCGTTCCATCGAATGCGATATTCGCCGTGGCCAATGCGCAAAGGACCATACATCTTTCGCAGAACCTTTCTCTCGAAAACTCGCAACGTCGACTCATCGGTTGTTGTCATCGTCCAAGCCTCTGTACTATATAGCAGGACGGGAATTATGAGCGACTTATAGAGTTTGGCTTTTGTTCGTCGAGAGAGGACTTTACTTTTCAATTGCCCACTCAGTCCGAAGTAGCACCTGTTTACAAGAGTAATCCTGCATTGGATTTCCAAGCTGACATTGTTGGTGGTGTTAATGCTGGTTCCTAAATTGACGAAATTATCTACAGCTTCAAAGTTATGACTGTCAACAGTGACGTGAGAGCCAAGTCGCTAGTGCGACAACTGTTTGTTTGATGACAGGAGATATTTCGACTTGCCCTCGTTCACTTGCAGACCCATTTGTTTTGCTTCCTTGTTCAGTCTGGAGAAAGCAGAACTAACGGCGCGGGTGTTGAGGCCGATGATATCAATATCATCGGCATACGCCAGCAGTTGTACACTCTTATAGAAGATGGTACCTTCTCTATTTAGTTCTACTGCTCGAACTATTTTCTCCAGAAATAGGTTGAAAAAGTCGCACGATAGGGAATCACCTTGTCTGAAACTTCTTTTGGTATCGAACGGTTCGGAGAGGTCATTCCCGATTCTGACGGAGCTTTTGGTATTGCTCAACGTCAGCTTACACAGCCGTATTAGTTTTGCGGGGATACCAAATTCAGACATCGCGGCATAAAGGCAGCTCCATTTCTCGTAACACGGTGTTTGCAAATGCTCTGATGCCAAAACAATGAAATATCCACTCGGTTCATTGGCCATCAAAAGATACTTTTATGTTGATGATTTATTAACAGGGTCCGAAAATTTTGAGTCTCTAGATCTTTTGAGAAATGAGGTAATTAAAATACTAAACTCGGCCGGATTCACCTTAACGAAATGGTTTTCGAACCACCCTAATTTTTTCGACAGTGATTGCACTGAAAAGTCATTAAGTTTCAATGACAAAAATTACTCTAAAACTTTAGGTATCCATTGTTTGCCGAAAAAGGATTTGTTTCGATTTGTTTTAGATGACAATTTTAATGAACTGCGAGCCACTAAACGAAACATATTTTCAGTTTCTGCTCGCCTTTTTGATCCTCTTGGATAACTAGTCCCACTAGTTACCAAAGCAAAAATATTATTGCAAGAGCTTTGGATCCAAAAACTAGATTGGGATGAGTCGATTCCATTGCGCCTTGCAACTTTAAAGCCAACCTAATGCAGCTCTCATCTATTAGCATTCCTCGTTACGTAAGCGTTAAGTCGAGTGCCATCTGCCAAATACATGGCTTCACAGATGATGCCTCAATAAGAGCGTACGGACGTTGCATATATATACGAAGTCAGTCTGCTCGTGGTATTAAATGTATGCTGCTTACCGCAAAGTCTAGAGTGACTCCGCTGAAGACCAAATCTCTTCCGCGTCTTGAGCTCTCGGCAGCACACCTTCTTTCAAAATTATGGTCAAGAGTAGCGCCTATGCTGAATCGACATTTCGAAAAAATTACATTTTGGACGGACTCTGAAATAGTTTTACATTGGATTAAAACACATCCATCCTCACTACAAACCTTCGTCTCAAACAGAGTGTCCGAATTCCAAGAGTTGACTGAGAATGTGCATTGGCGGCATGTGCCCACGAAACAAAATCCTGTGGATCAAGTGTCTCGGGGTTGTAACGTGGACGAATTGAATAATTCATTATTGTTCGGCGGTCCACAGTTCCTCCTAGAAGACCCTGCATTATGGCCAATTAATAACCACTTCCAGCTCTCACCAGAAGACGAAGCATTAGAGAAGAAGAAAAATATATTTACATTAATTTCGACTACTGAAAAAAATTCGATATTGGAGCTTATTGAAAAATTCCCTTCTCATAAAAAATTGCTTCGTGTGGTCGCATACATATTACGATTGATCAAACGACCACCAAATTCCTCCATGGGACAGGATCTGACTTCAGAAGAGTTAAACTTGAGTTTTCTAAAAATTGCACAGATGGTTCGACATTCAGAATTTTCGGATGTTATTCAAAAATTGCATAAAGGTACCACCCTACCCGCAAATTGCAAAAACTCAACCCGTTTTTGCATGAGTACTCGGATATGTCGCTGTCATTCAAATTAATCCGAGTAGGAGGTCGCCTAATAAATGCACCTCTTCCATACGATGCCAAATTTCCGCTTTTATTAAATAAAATTTCGCACTTCGTTATAACGTATTTACGGTTCCTGCATAATCACCACGCTGGGACTAAAGGGTTGGTTGCGCCTCTTCGAGAACGTATGTGGCTAATTAATGCCCGAAAAGATTGCAGTAGAACCGTAAGAAACTGTATACATTGTTTTCATTACAAGCCGAGTTGTAAAACCATATGATGGGAAACTTGCCAATCAAAAGACTTCGAGCACTACGGCCCTTTCTTATATGTGGCGTAGATTTTTGTGGTCCGATATACACAATTTTAAAAATACGCTGTCGACCACCCGTTAAAACATATATTGCAGTTTTCGTTTGCTTTACTTCCAAAGCAGTACATTTAGAATTAGTTTCAGACCTGTCAACTAATTCCTTTATTCTCGCCTTAAAAAGGTTCATTGGTCGCCGAGGGATGTCTCAGACGTCGGCGCCGATTGCAAGCTGCGCTAACTGAAGGAGGCGTTTCTGACCCAGGCAACGGAACTGAAGGGATTCGGCGCAGACGAAGGGTTCAGCTTCATCTTTATACCACCGCAGGCGCCGCACTTCGGCGGTTTCTGGGAGGCCGCGGTGAAGTCCGCCAAACATCTTATCGTCCGCGTAATCGGCAATGTACTCCTCACAGCAGAGGAGCTATCAACACTTTTGGCCGAAGTGGAAGCAATCCTCAATTCTCGACCCCTAACACCTCTGGACCAGGACCCCAACGACGGCGAAGCGTTAACTCCAGCGCATTTCTTAATAGGGTGCTCCCTGCGAGCACTTCCACCAGCACAGATAGCAATGGACCCAATTCATTGCTGCGAGAGAAGGCAACTTGTTTGCTGTCTCAAGCAACAGTTTTGGTGACAAGGGTCCGAAAGATACCTGACGGGTCTTCAGAAGCACACCAAATGGTTACACCCGAAACGGAATCTGCAGCTCGGCGACCTCGTCCTCGTACACGAAGACACATATCACTGCAGCAGTAGGTAACAGGACGAATCGTCACAACCGTCGAAGGGCAAGACGGCAAGGTGCGAGTCGGACACGTAACAACGAAGGCGGGCACAATTAAGCGCCCCATACACAAATACATACATACACTTCCAATGGACGTTGAAGGAACCTGATCCTGTCACGGTGGCCGGTGTCGCGCCAAGCGACATCTTTTGGAAATCTAAAACTAAATTTAAAAAAAATTAAATGTAAAATTATTATAAGAAATTATGAAATTGAATTTATAAATATTGAATTCTACAAAATAACATACTTACCCTAATAATACATTCACAGTCTGTCAAGTAAGAGCGTGGTCGTGTTAATTTATAAAAAAAATTTATTTTATGAAACTTTCATATTTATATTATATGTACATTGTACACATTACAAGCAATGATGCAATTTGGTCAATAATATGTCCAGTCACCACCGGCGTTGGTAATTGCCTGGCATCTCCGAGGCATGTTTCTACTAATTGGCGGCGTATTCTAGTGGCAAGGATCTCCAGGTCAGACGAATTTCGTAAGGCAACGGCTTCAAAGTGTATGTGCGCCTTCCACGAACCTTCTGTTTAATATATGCCTACACATTTTTAATAGGGTTTGCATCGGGCGACTGCGACGGCCATACCAATGTAACGATGCCAGATTGAGTTTGTCACTGAGTACAGAGCTTGCTGCGGTGTTTAGGATTGTTGTCCTCCTGCAGAATCCAATCTTCATTTTTTTCTGATGAACCATCGTTTGGCAGATAGCAGTAAAGCCTTTTTTATCATTTAGGTTGTCAGTAAAGAGGTACAAAGTGCCTAATCCCTGCTTTGAGAAGCAGCCCCAAAGATGCACCTTTATTACATGTCGAAGTTGATCAGGCTCACGTGGGGACAGAACGTGCCCATATAGAACATTCACCAGTAAAAATGACATTTTGAAAATCTCCATCAATATTCTTATGCACCCGAGCGAGTCGCTTTGTCACAAGTTTTTCAGTCAACAGAGGCTTCTTCATTTGTTGCGCCATTTCAGATCATGAGTATGAAGAAGGGTTCGGATAGTTTCGTAGGATTTATCTAAACTTTTTGCCACTAATTTTGCTTGTCCTTGCCGCAGTGTTAAAGCAGGATTCCGCGAAAACAGATTCACTATTCTTTTTTTCATCTTTTTTGTCACTTTTCCTATCGAACCACGTTCTGGTAAATCATTGACATTTTTAGTCACTTTATATCGCTGTAGCCACTTCTGTACAAATGCCTTCGACTTTCTCATATATTTAGCAGCCGCTGACTGCGACATATTGGGACCTTTCGGGTGGATGCAAAGGAACACAGCCTCGTAGCGCGACGCGTACTTAGCACTCATGGCGTTTAACGTGAGTCTCTTTCAAAAGGTCAACGACAACTGAACCTTTGTTGACAATGCATCAAGGCAAAGCTTCCCTCTATTGGTTAAGTCGACCACGCTCTTACTTGACAGACTGTATATTATCTTCATTTATTACTAAGCTTAATTCATCTATTACAATATTTAAGGAAAGATAACTACTTACCCCTTGTAATACATATTTACATTACTACTAGCTTAAGCCATTAGTTTTAAGATTTAGGCTAAGCAATTTCAAGAACGGAATAAAAGAATCAATTGTATTAAAAACGTGAAACCGGTCGTGTCTTTTTTATTTATCGGAATATTTTTCTCTCGTGACAGGCAATTAGGCTGTAAATTATTCGCGCATTCCCAGTACATATTTTTTCGCATCTCAAAAACGCTTGAGAATTTTCAACCTGTTTTGAGCGTGTAGCTCCTGTAGGTGTATTTCGATTTGTGTCATTATTAACCATTTTCGGAAGATAATATATATTATTTATTTATATTTAAGTTTGAAAACAAATTTGAATTATTACTATTAAAAATCGCGTTTTTTATTTATTAAAATATTTGATGTCCGAATATTTTGTATTTAGGTACACCCTAATACTCGGACTTGTATATATATGTATGTATGTACGTATGTCTATATTGTATTTTATGCAATTTAGAGCTCGTCGAAGAGATCAATGCGCTATTTCCATAAGTATGCACGAATTGTTTTGTGTTTATGATTATGCGTTGTTCGTAAGCAATTGAGAGCTTGTTAGAGAGATCAATTCGCTTTATGTACGCAATCGGAACGGAATTGCTGGAAACATGCCAATGTGGACTTTGAAGAGTTATATGTTTTAATATATGTATTTATGTTTGTATATACAGAAATTATGTAGATTTTGTTTAACTGATTTTTTGTATTGGTTTTAATAAATGTATTTTGTAATATTCCGTGCTACTTTATCTATCGTTTAGTTATTTAAAAAAAAGAAAATCGCCTTTTTATTTTGAAAATTAATTACAATTTAATAAATTGATATTTAGTACCCAGTGTAGGGTATGCTAGCACTGGCTGATTCTATCCCGTACATGTACATATGATTGAGATTTTTTAATACATACCATCTATAAAAATTCTATAAAGCCTTACTTAAAAAGCCGAATATCTCGAGAAGTGTAATGATAGCGATCTTTACCTCGAACCTTTTTTATAGCAAATAAAATTTCCTACAAATTTGCCATGCACATTTTTTCTATAGCTCCTGTCATTTACGAGATATATACAAAAAATGCGAAATTCCTGGAAAAATCGGGTTTAGAGCCCCGTACTACCTCGCCGGTGTACGTTACGACTTTGTTGCACTGAGCACTTTTGTAGAGTGAACAAATTTTGAAAAATATTTGTCTAAAGTCAAAGCGATGCCTTAAAATACCTCTGATCTGTAAGAATTTAAAGATAAAAACTAACGATTGTAGTGTATTTTCTCTGGAAAATTTTTACAGGCCTTGGTCCAGTTCTTAATGTTAATATTAAGGGCTAAAATTTTCAGGGATTTCTTTTTAAGGTATTTCCAAGGAAATTTCGTGACGGGACTGAAAAAAATTAATAATTCAATAAAAAACACCCTAAAATATATATATATATATATATATAATACTAGCTTTTACCCGCGACTTCGTCCGCATACGTTTTTTCCTTTTCTACCGGCTGTAAGTCTCCCTGCAACAATGTCCCACTATCGTGTTCCGGTCCTCAACTGGACTTGAAACACGTGAGCAAGCCATATATAATTGTCCGCGAGAAAAACAACTCTTTTCTAAATTAATGCCGGCTACTTTTAATGTTTTCCCCTGAGCTTTATTTATCGTCATAGCGAATGCGATTTTCAGTGGAAACTGTAATCTCCTAAACTGGAATGGCAAATCTGTCGGAATTATGGGTATACGGGGGATTAAAACATTCTCTCCTTTTGGTATTCCAGTCATTATGATTGCTTTTACAATATTGCGACCGAGATGTGTTACTTGCAGCCGTGTGCCATTACACAGTCTTGGTGCAACTAAATTCCGCATCAAAATGACAGGAACGCCTACTTTCAGCCTCAGTTTGTATGAAGGTACTCCCGACAGTTCTAAAGAATTAAGAAATTTTACAGGGTATGATGTTACTTATTCAGTATCCATTACAGTGTCTACAGAGAAAAACTCAACAATATCACCTCCCACGCGTGACATAATATACTAGTTTATCTGTCACACCATTTCATTCGTCGGCGCTAAAATTGCTCTTTCACATAACCATTCTCTATTCCTCATATTACTTAGCAGTTCGCGATAGTCGAAGTTATTTAGATCATCTGGATTATGCACAACATTGCAGATCCTTTGCCATACGATCTTCTCCAATTTTAAGAAGAGCAGCAGCATATTGTCCAGATTGTACATCATTGTGCAGTTGCACTCTCATATTTGTAGACAGACTAAACGTTTATACGTGCACCCATAACGTTGACGCTTTTATACACGCATTTATTTCATCTGCAGGGGTGCCTTTAGTGATAACCGGCAAAGTCTGTCTAAAATCGCCCGCTAATAGTACCGCCATCCCCCCATGATATTTGGATTACTCTTGATGTCTTTCAAAGTCCGATCTAGAGCTTCAAGTGCTCTTTTATGGAACCTGGTACACTCATTCCAAACTAATAATTTACATTGCTGCAACATACGTCCACACTCGCTGTTTTTACTTATATTACAGACTGGCATTTCTTCATGGCAATTTTTGCAACGAATGTGTCGTTTGACCACCATTGAGCAGAGTGGCGGCTATTCTGGAAGAGGCAACTGCTACAGCAATTCCTTTATCTTTTCGGATTTGGGCTAAAAGCAAGTTTAAAATAAAGGTTTTTCCCGTGCCTCCAGGAGCATCCAAAAATAACAAACCACCTTCGCCATCTTCGAATTTTTTGACAACATTGTCAAATACTAACCTTTGTTCTGGGTTCAAACGTGAAACATACTCTGTTAGTTGTTGTTGTAAGGAAGCAGTATCGTAATCTAGTTCCCGTATTAAATCGCTACTGATTTCCTCGGTTCTCTGGGGTCTGTTCATTCCATATTGTGATAAGTCCTTTCCAGAAATTGTTTTAACCTGGTCTTCAATTTTTGTCAGACCGTCATTGTAAATTAAATTACTGTACGTGACTTTGGGATTTTGCTCTTGTAATCTGTGCATTATATCGTCCGTCATATCATTTTTGTATTTATCCCACAATTGTTAAGGATTTGAAAGACCACATGACGCTACTAATACAACAAATAGCTCTCTCATCTTGTCTGCTCATCTACATTGAGCAGCCTCTTCCAGTGTCACATCCCAATGGTTATCATGCCTGTCTAAATGTAGAATAATCTTGTGTTGTATTTTTTTAGATCATTGAAAGAGATAGCACATGGTGTAAAAGCATGCGTAGACAAAAACATTCCATGTTACTAATATGAACTGTATAAACTCGTCCTAAAGCATCTCCAGATTTGACGCCAGGCCAATTCTGAACAGAAGTACCTTGAATGCGTCGTTGCTGCTGACATACCCACCAGACTGATAAGTTTGTACCTCATCTACGGGATTCGCAAGATCAGTATTTCTACCCTTGTTTAAATATTTGCAGATATATTTGATGGCGCGTACTGAACTGCATGCCTCAACATTTATGTGGGCGTTAAACATTTTTGAAAAAATTGGTGAATAGGGGGCTACCCAACTATTATCAACCGTAACGTAGCTACCATTTCGGAGCTTCACCGTTGTTGATCGACCTCCGTCTTCACATCTGTGAGAGCAACAACATATTGTGAGAACTCAATATCTATACAGAATTTAGTCCACACAACCCATAAGGCACACCCTATTGTTCACAACACAACGGGAAAACCACGCCACTTCTACGAACATAAGAAGATTGAGAAACCAGACATGCAGATGAAATGACAACAAGAATGCATACGCAGCGGTAAAATCATGCCACGCAAACAATTCAACGGGATAACCACGGAGAAGGAGAAATCAGACAAGCAGACGAAACAACAAACAAGCATGCATACGCAGCGGTAAAACCACGCCACCGCCAGCAACATACGCAGTCACAGCAACACACGCCATCCCAACGCAACATGTTGCGAATGTGTTAGCACGCAGCACAGGCTTGGTGGGGAGTTAGATGTCCGATGATCAGTGAGTCAGCACGGGACTGTGACAGCATATGCACGTTTGTCATCAGACTACGCAATGAGTTTATCCTTTGGCTAGTCTTGGTACCCTGACTTGTGAACGCCGTCTGTTAAGGGTGAGCTTGGTAGTGAGTTTTTCTTCTGACCAACTCAACCTTTAACATCGCGGTCGCTAACGCAGTCTTCCGTGGTCCGGGATCTTTACGCGGCAAAAGTGGTTAAAAAGACCTCTCCAGCGTAGCAGAGAAGCGTAAACGTGTATACCAGGACAGCGTTATTGAAGCCTACACGAGCGGCGACAGAAGTAGCCGAACGTAGTCGTCGTAGCACGCGAGTGTCAACGTGTACATCAGGACAGCGTCATTGAAGCCTACACGAGCGCCTGCAAAAGTAGCCGAGCGCAGTCGTCGTAGCACGCGAACGTCAACGTATACGCCAGGACATCGTTATCGAAGTTTACAGGAGCGCTGGCAGAAATAGCCGGGCGCAGTCGTCGTAACAGAGGAGTGTCAACGTGTACGCCAGGACACCCTTATTGAAGCCTACACGAGCGCCGGCAGAAATAGTCGAGCGAGGTCGTCGTAGCACGGGAGCGTCAACGCACGCCGAAGGATATTGTCAGAGAAGCAAACGCGAGCGCCGGCAGAAGTAGTCGACAACAGCTGATTAGAGAGAGTCTGTAAACAATTTGTAATCACTATTTGAGACATTTTGAGGTTAAGTCTCAATTTGTGAACTAATAGTTAGCAGGTCACTAAACTAAAAACAATTATTTTTTGTCGTTTTGAATATACTGAATAGAGATCATTATAGATATTAATCGATTGTCGTTTTTAATATTTGGTTAGTGCCGAATTCACAAATATTAGTTAACCATTGGTAAACTAAAATGTTAGCTACTGGTTAACTAGTACTTAGTATTCACAGTCTATAGTTTAATTGATACTTCTCTTAACGGAAATATGTGGCAGCACCGTCATATTTCTGGATTTCAATGTTGGTACCATTGCCAAAACGTATGCTTTCTGGTTATATTTATATTTGAATTTATGAAAATGGAGAGATATGGGAAAATTAGAGGACAAATTTTGGCAGAAAAGTGAAACCTGCCGCACATTGAAAGTGTTTACTCTAAAATCTTTGAGCTCATTGCTATTTCTCGGATAATGAAACTCATAGTATTTGATAAGTTACAGGTCATAGTCGCCTACGTGTCGTAAGCGACTGTCTACCAGGCACCATGACAAGTCTGCAGCTGCTATCTTTCTTAACGCATTTTTCTCAAATCATCATTTTCTGAAACTGTCATGGTCCTAAAAAAAGCATTCAACCGATTGCTTTAAAATTTACATATGTTGTTCTACTCATTTATAGTTATCGTCCCTACCAGAATTGTTTATTTTTGAAAATATTTTCATATTTTTTTTAAACAATTTTTTACGAAAAAACAAGATTTTCGTGACTTTTTTTTGAAGCTCGACATTTTTTTTTTACTGAAATTGATTATATTTGGTAGGGACGATAGCCGCAGAACTACTAAATAATAATCCATTCGATTTTTTTTTTATTTCAGACAACATGAACAGCCGCTACTTTTTTTGTTGGGGACTACTTTGATAAAAAAAAAATATATATTAAAAATGTAAGAAAACGAAAAAAAGATTTTTTTTGTACATTTCAAAATACAAAACAAATACAATAAAAAATTAAAATGATTGAATTTTGTAGTCGCATAAAAAAAAAATCCTAAAAAGTGGTAAAATGTATGCGCCCACATGAGAGTACTATATTTCTAGGGTTTTGCAATACAGAAATTAATAGAAAATTGAAATATTTAATGACAATCAAAATACTTAGTTCTGTTTTAAAAAAATTAAAAAAAGTTCGGTCATGTTCAGTGAGGGAAATAAAGAGAAAGAAGAAGGATGGTTTTTTATTTGTACGTTTCCTAGAAATGAAGAGGATTGATACACCGATTTTTTTGTATACACGTTATTGGAATAAAATGCATCTCGTTTGTCGTACAAGCATTTCTTTTTCTGCAAAATTTTCAATTAAACTTTGTATAAAACGTTAATCGTCCTCCATCTTCAAATTCAAAATGATGTATCTGTTGACAAGAAGCAAAAACAGCTGATTCCGTACTGAAAATGCGACCAGTTTAGCATTTTCCTTAAACAAATGAAGTTCGAAAAAACTTAACGAAACTTAATGTAAAGTACATTATAGTTACATGATACAATAGGGGTATTCTCTTGCTCTTGCAAGATTGCAGATTGCAAAAATACTATACCGAAATATACAAGAGCACGAGAGCACCCATTGCAGAATCTACCCTGCAAGACGGAGGTAACAGGTTGCACAAACAAATTGAAACATTTTCATCTGTTTACTAACACTGTTACATTTTCCGCAATTTTCAATTGCATGGGAGAAGTAAGATAGAGAACAACTATCGACGTTCTAAACATATTGTAATGTTAACTTGTTGGAATAGGAAAGACGAATACCCAATTTTTCAAGAAGAAGAAAACGAAAAGCGTAGTTTATTTTGGATTTTAAAGATGTAAGTTCGTTGCTTGAGAATTTGATATTTTATAATTAATTTCTATTATATACATATATATATTATTAATTTCTTTTATATAGAGAAAACGAAAAAGCTTGGAGAAAAAGATAAGCATTGAATTGAATCATCACAAATTGTGGTACCGTCACCATCGCCGGAACGCACGTGCGCTTCGTGGAAGACAATCTTTCACAAAAGGAAAGCACGGATGCTATGGTAAAAATTCCGTTTTTAAATATTATGCCATTGTATTTTAATTTACTTTAATTTGTTTTTTTTTTACAGATGCGGCTAATATTGAAATCAAAGGACGCAAAAGGCAGTGTGGACAGTATGTTTTCTGACGATCTAATATACCACTACAATTTAGAGGGGCGCAAGGAGAAGGAATCCTTACTAAAGCTAAAGCGCGTAGGGTTAGTTTTTGGTAGGTCTTTTTACTGATATATATTTGAATTCCTTAACTTATAACTTTTCATTTTAGAAATATTTCCTGACAAGGACAAAAACACTATCTGTGGGGAGCTCTGGAGATTTGTGACCTTAAGCCACAATCGTTTTTAACAAAAAAACATAAACTTAAGGCTAAATTAATATAAATTTTCTTATTATTAATTACATATACATATATATTAGCTTTAAGTGGTAAATATTAGTTTTAAGTTGAACATTAGTTCTAAGTTGTACTGAAATAACCTTAATCTTATGTTTAAGTAAATGTTTATTATTAAATAAAACGAAATAACAAAAAAACTGAATTTTATTTAAAAGAATTAAATTTACTAGAAGTAACAAATGGGTAACAGATAGAGTTGTTACTGCTTGTTCTTGCTAACATGATTATATGTTAAAGGTAACAAACTGATAACCAAAATAATAACACTAACAGATATTCGGGTAACAAATATTTTTTGTTATCCATAACACATAGGTAAGCTATGCGCTAACAAAATAATTTGTTACCCGTAACTTACTGTGAAGAGATTTGCTAACAAATGTATGTATTCTGTTAGAACAAGGCAGCGTGCGATATTTGCCATTGGTTAGAGCGAGATAACCATTGAACATCAAATAGCTATGTGTTACTTTTTTCCCACTCTCTGAACAAAAGTAACAAATATTTTAACGAATGTAAAAGTGAATAATAACAATTCGCTTACACGTTTGCTAACAGCCACCCGTCTTGCAGGGTAGTCAAGAATGATAGAAACAAGATTGCACAATGACGAGTTCAAATTTTGTTCGTTGACCAACTTACAATCAGCTGATTTTCAGTTGGTTGTTTTTCTTTGCAATAAGAAGCAATTTTGTATTGCAGGTATACAAAATCATGAATATCATCAAATTGAACATCAATATAAGTGAATATTAATAAAAGATATCAATATAAGTGAATATTTTATAGTGAACATTTACCTACATATTCATTTAATTGAATTTTCATTGTATTATTTAAAAGGAGACAATCTTTGCTTTGTTTGTTTCAACCATATACATTTATGTAAATAAAAAGACTGAATATTTTGTAACCAAGTATCAATTTATTGTTTTATTTAATTTTCTTTTTTTACTAAACATATGTTCAATTATGTTTTTATTTAAGGAACGAATCCTAAAATACATTTTAGCTCTGAAAAATAATTCTTTTATTTTCGAGCTACAATTTACAAAATCACTTAAATCTATGTGATTTTGGACGTAATTTGTACATATATGCAAATCATTACCATTGACGTCGTCAAATATTGCTTGCAAGGCTCTCATATGCTCCATCAATATATCTGTTGGTTTTGAGAGTCCTCCTTCAGAAAGGTGATCCACCCAAGTATGGGACGAACAATTTTCGGAATTGGCACAAATTTCGGGGTTGTCTTTACCGAGTTTGTGGCAGATGTACCCTGCCAAATTCTCAAGTCCCTCGTTGTTGAGAATCGCCAAGTCATCATTTTTTTCGATTGGGTCAGTGGAATTCAGATCAACTGACACACGTTGATAAATATATTAATTGCAAAAATATAATAAACATACATACATGCGTATCAATAAATGGAATAAATTGTTAGTTATTATTATTAGTATAATTAGGATAAAAAACAGTGGTTAGTATGCAAAAACTTAGTTTGTATATAAGTACATATTTGCATTTGTTAACATCAATACATTTTTATATAATAATGTTTTCTGTAGCTTTAGGTTTATAATACTATGTACGTTTAATATCTTGATCATTACCGGTTAGAGATAAGTAATTTCCTTCCAAATCTGGTGTGTTGTCGACTTCAACATTGCCTTCTTCTGTGATCGCTCCTTCGTTGTGACCAAGTATATAGGAAAGCAGCCTATATTTGAACTCCTGCCTGTCAGGGTGATCGTGAAGACCGCCTTTTGACCTGATTACGCCAAAAAAAATTTTCCATAATGTCCTGGTTCAAAAGATAGGTCAAAACGTAATCAATTTTGTGCTGCTGCCTTAAGTCATCCAGCAGCAATTTCAAAGCATTATTGCTTTGGAGTATACCTGTAAATCATAAGTAAAATCAAAAACTGTAGAAAATCAACTTATCTAAATATATATGTAGCTTGAGTATTACCTTTTTGGAATGGAAGCAAACCATTTTCACCAATGACCCTCATTGATGAAACCAGCTCCGTCATCTGTTCCAGTACATTATTTTGTTTGTTCAAAGCCAAACCGTAGGCGTGCAAGCGTTCCCTCACTCCATCTTTGGGCACCCTGACATTCATTACGTCAAACCAGTCATTTGTCTATAAAATGAATATTTATAACATATTGTTACAAAAAGTAGTATTAAGTTGTATTTGTATTGCTATATGCATCCCTTATTATGAACAATAGCTGTAGGTATATGGAATAGCATTTGTCTTGTTGTAGACATCTGGCGCCGCGGCTGTCTGCTTGTCGAAACAATAGACATCTGGCGCCGCACTGTCTGCTTGTCTACTTCAACAATTGCTGTGTCTGGCGCCGCGGCTGTCTGCTTGCGTCTGGCGCCGTATAGCATTATGTTCTGGTAATTTCCAGACGCGATATTCTAGAAGGACACGTCGGCATCAGCGAGAAGTGCGTGGCTATATAAGCCGTGGCAACGCCAACGTAATCAATCAGTGCTAAGAGTAAACTGTTATAGTGTAGACGAGTTGTGAAATAAAGAGTTGTTGAATTAAATTAAACAGTTTTGGTTTTATTTGTCAATCTAGAGATACGAACCTAACAAAGTAAACTAGCAAGCAGTAAATTCGTAACAATTGGTGTCAGAATTGGGATTGTCAAATAATCCAAATTCAAGATGGTTAAATTCGGAGAATTGAGAATTCAGCAATTAAAAAAGGAACTGGAGGAGCGTAATTTGCCGATAAGCGGGCAAAAGGCGGATCTGCAGGCACGATTACGTGAAGCAATGGAAGCGGATGGAATTAATGTGGACGAGTTCGAATTTGTTGGGCCAGAAACTTCTACAAAGGTAGAAGAAAAAGTAGAAGAACAACGAACATCATCGAGTGTGGACATGAACATGCTGTTAGTGGCTATTAAGCAAATGGCAGAAAATGCAGTGCAAACAGAAAATCGTCTGGCACAGCAAATGACGCAAATAGCTGAAGATGCAGTACAAACAGGAAATCATCTGGCACAGCAAATAGCTGAAAATACAGAAAATGCAGTGCAAACAGAAAATCGTCTGGCACAGCAAATGACGCAAATAGCTGAAAACACATCACAGTTAGAGTCTCGCCTGGTACAACAGATTACAGAAAATAATACACAAGTGCAAGAGAAATTTTCAAAATTTGAAGACGAATTAAGCACTTCAAAAAATGACAAAGAAAATTTAAAATCAGAAGTTCTTCAATTAAGTAATCGTGTGCGAGAACTGCAACTACATGGCCCTGCACCATCAACAAATAATCAAAGATTGAAGGCACCCACATTCGATGGAAGTATTCCATTTCAAATTTTCAAACTTCAGTTTGAAAAGACAGCAATGGCCAATAACTGGAACGCAGCGGACAAAGTGGCGTCCTTGTTTGTATCATTGAAAGGACCTGCGGCAGAAATTCTTCAGACTATTCCAGACTGTGAACGGGACAACTATGAGGCATTGATGAGTGCGATAGAAAGACGATATGGTAGTGAGCACCGGAAACAAATATACCAGATCGAACTGCAAAATAGGGGTCAGAAGATGAACGAGTCATTGCAAGAGTTCGCAGCTGAAATAGAACGACTGGCTCATTTGGCAAATGCAGATGCACCTGTGGACTACATTGAGAGGGTGAAAATTCAAAGTTTCATAAATGGCATTCGTGATATGGACACCAAACGCGCCACATATGCATTGCCAAAAAGAACGTTTGCTGAAACGGTTTCGCACGCCCTCACACAGGAAACAGCTTCCCTACTAAGTAAACCAGCACACAAAGTACAAAGGGTTGAAATGGAACAACCGGCGCTGATGGAAGAAATATTGAAGACTCTGAAGACAATTGCTGCACCGCGAGTAAATACAAGAGGAAGATGTTTCAACTGTGGAAAAGCGGGTCACTTTGCCCGAAATTGCAATATAAAAGTAAACCCATCAAAACGGAAACAACCAACAGATAACGAGGACGGAGCATCCACATCTCACAAGTCGTTAAACTAAAACGGAACAGTTCAAAGGGGCGTGAGCTGGTTCCCACAACTATTTGCCCCGCCATCTCGATATCACAAATAGGTCGCCATGACAACAATCTTACTATCAACGGCATCGTAAATGGACGACTGTCAACGCTTACTTTGGATACTGGTGTCACACATTCAATTATCCGACCGGATGTGGTAAGAGGAACGATTGAACCATTAGTCGGTTGCAAGCTTCGAACGGCCACCGGGGAGGAAGCAGCTGTCGCGGGAAAAGTGTTTTGCAAAGTGATGATTGGTACCCTGGAAGTTAATCACACCTTCATCGTAGCAGAAATCACGGATGAAATTATAATGGGAGTAGATTTCATGATTGATCACGGGGTTACTTTGGATTTAAACAAGCAAATGCTGTTTTGCCAGAACATGGAGATGCCTATAAACACCGGATATGTGACCAACGTTGAAAGTAAGAGGGTGATTGTTGATGATAATCAGAGTATTCCACCAAAATCTGAGGCGATTGTATGGGCCAAAGTGAATGGAGGAGGTGGGACTGAAGAGTTGTGGATTGTGGAACCAACAAAAATAGATACACCCATATTGGCAGGAAGAACGCTTGTGAAAACTAGAGAAGACGCCACCATTCCGGTCAGAGTAGTGAATGAATTCAACACGCCTATAAGTCTGAAGAAAGGAGCAGTAATTGGACAGTGCCAGAATATAAGTGCAATAGCACGATGCGAACACAACAGAAGCCTACTATTGAGCCACAGCAGATAAGTCCTACACTCCTAAATAATTTGCTGAACGAACTGCATGGAAATGAAAAATTAAAAGCAGAAAAACTATTAGAAAAATACGCATCCATATTTGCAAACGAAGGAAACACAGGAAGAACCGGCATTGTCAAACATCGCATAAATACTGGGGACGCTAAACCAATCCGACAAGCTCCGCGTAGGGTTCCACTAGCAAAACGTGAGGATGCTAACAAAATTATCGAAGACATGCACAAAAACGGTGTAGTCGAACCTTCAATAAGTCCATGGAGCTCACCTATCGTCTTAGTTAAAAAGAAAGATGGTAGCACCCGTTTCTGCGTAGATTATAGGAAGTTGAATGATGTCACAAAGAAAGACAGTTATCCTCTACCAAGAATCGACGATGGTCGAAATGGTTTTCTACATTAGAT
Source organism: Bactrocera dorsalis (assembly GCF_023373825.1). Lineage (NCBI taxonomy): Eukaryota > Metazoa > Arthropoda > Insecta > Diptera > Tephritidae > Bactrocera > Bactrocera dorsalis. Next base: position 69,785,661 of record NC_064303.1, on the reverse strand, counting down.
CTACAAAGTGGATATTGGCAAGTCGAGATTGATGAATGTGACCGTGAAAAGACCGCTTTCAGTATGGGCGACGGGTTATGGGAATTCTCTGTGATGCCATTTGGGTTATGTAATGCGCCTGCAACGTTCGAGCGACTGATGGAACATGTGTTAAAAGGACTCAACTGGGAGACATGTTTGGTGTATCTTGATGACATTATCATCATGGGAAAAAGTTTTGATGATCATCTGAAAAATCTAGAGGAAGTCTTTCAGCGAATAGCATCAGCCGGATTACGCTTGAATCCCAAAAAGTGTTCATTATGGAAGAAGCAGGTCACATATCTCGGACATAAAGTGTCAACTGAGGGAATTCACACCGAGGAAGGAAAAATAAAAGCAGTCAAAGATTGGCCTCGAGCCACCAACATACATGAACTCCGCAGCTTCCTTGGCTTATGCACGTATACCGCCGTTTTGTACCTGGATTTGCGAACGTGGCTAGAAGTTTACATGATTTAACAAAGAAGAATCGCCCGTTTGTATGGCAGTTGGAACAAGAAAAAGCGTTTGAGCAGCTGAAAGAACTACTTTGTACGGCGCCGATGTTAGCTTATCCAATACCTGGAAAGAAATTCATCCTGGATACAGATGCGAGTGCTTATGGAATTGGAGGTGTCCTGTCTCAGTTCATCGACGGACAAGCAAGAGTAATTGGGTATTACAGCAGAGTGCTCGGGAAACCAGAGAAAAACTACTGTGTGACGCGAAAAGAACTACTAGCTGTGGTGGAATGTGTCAAACATTTCCACAAGTATTTGTATGGACAACGATTCTTGCTGAGGACTGATCATGCTGCATTAAAATGGTTATTACAGTTTAAGAATCCGGAAGGCCAAATTGCACGATGAATCGAAAAATTACAGAATTACGACTTCGAAACGGAACATCGAAAGGGGATTCACCACAAAAATGCGGATGCATTATCGCGTCGCCCTTGTCCACTGGAATGTAAACATTGCTCCAAATCAGAAGGAAAAGAAGGTATAATCGACGTGCGATTACTGAATATAGAACCTGAAGATGATTGGACTCCTCACCGCATCAGAATCAATCAGCTGGAGGACCCTGATCTTGCAAAGCTGGTAATGGCCAAAGAAAATGGGGTACGGCCACCAAAGGAACAAATAAGTAGCGAGAGTCCAACGGCAAAAGCATATTGGGCTCAATGGAACAGCATAAACCTCGTTAATGGATACCTTCATCGTACCTGGGAAAGCGAAGATGACAAACAGTCTCGTCTGCTGATCATAGTACCGAAGTCCATGATCCCGAAAGTGTTGAAAGAATATGACAATGGACCTATTGGAGGGCACCTTGGAATTACAAAAACTATAGAGAAGATTAAACAACGGTTCTACTGGATCGGTTGTCGAGATTCCATAGCAGAATGGATAAGTAATTGCGTAGAGTGCATGGCAGCTAAAGGCCCTAAAGCCAAAAGTCGCGGTAGGCTACAACAGTACAACGTGGGGTCACCATTTGAACTAGTCGCAATAGATGTTGCAGGTCCGTTCCCAACCAGTACGGCCGGAAACAAATATCTACTGGTTGTCATGGACTATTTCAGTAAATGGCCAGAAGTATATGCCTTACCAAACCAAGAAGCGAGGACAGTAGCCGAAGCGTTTGTAGAAAATTGGATAACAAGGTTCGGAGTGCCCGTCGAATTACACTCAGATCAAGGCAGGAATTTCGAATCTTCCATTTTCCAAGAAGTCTGTACATTATTGGGCATCCACAAGAGACGGACAACAGTGTTACACCCACAATCAGATGGGATGGTAGAGAGATTCAACCGAATGCTCGAAGAACATCTGCGGAAAATCGTTGATAAAGATCAACGAAATTGGGACAAGTGCATTCAGATGTTCCTGCTGGCGTATCGTTCAGCGAAGCACGAGACAACTGGTTACACGCCAGCAAAGATTATTTTCGGATCTGATCTGCGACTCCCTGCTGATCTTAAGTTTGGAACGAATCCTACAGCTGTAAGAAATGATGGAGATTATTGTTCTGCCTTAAAGGAAGAAATGAATGAATTGCATCTAATGGTAAGACAGCATACGCATCTGATGAGCAATAAGATGAAGGACCGGTTCGATCAAGCGGCAAATTCAAAAGGTTTTGAAGAAGGTGATCTGGTCCTGTTGTACAATCCACTTCGAAAGAAAGGCTTGTCCCCGAAACTGCAGACAGCCTGGGAAGGACCCTATATGGTGATGAAACGACTTACTGACGTGGTATACCGCATACAAAGAAATGGGAAAGCACGATGTAAAATGAAAGTAGTACATTTGGAGAGGCTCGCCCCATTTGGTTCAAGAGGATTTGTGCCTAATCGGGACGACTAGGCTTTAGTGGAGTATTAAGTTGTATTTGTATTGCTATATGCATCCCTTATTATGAACAATAGCTGTAGGTATATGGAATAGCATTTGTCTTGTTGTAGACATCTGGCGCCGCGGCTGTCTGCTTGTCGAAACAATAGACATCTGGCGCCGCACTGTCTGCTTGTCTACTTCAACAATTGCTGAGTCTGGCGCCGCGGCTGTCTGCTTGCGTCTGGCGCCGTATAGCATTATGTTCTGGTAATTTCCAGACGCGATATTCTAGAAGGACACGTCGGCATCAGCGAGAAGTGCGTGGCTATATAAGCCGTTCGTAATCAATCAGTGCTAAGAGTAAACTGTTATAGTGTAGACGAGTTGTGAAATAAAGAGTTGTTGAATTAAATTAAACAGTTTTGGTTTTATTTGTCAATCTAGAGATACGAACCTAACAAAGTAAACTAGCAAGCAGTAAATTCGTAACAATATGAACATTTTAATTAATATTTAAAATATTACTTACAATTTTGAAAAGTCGATGGCATTCCTCCCAATTTTCGTTATCTAGTAGACCTAAACTAGCCGCTCGAGTTATTGCTTGAGAAATTGTGTGGGAGAACAATTTTGTGGCTAGTTTAACCTTTTGCCTTTTTGCTCCTGTCACAGACAAATGTTTCTGGGAAATTTTGTGCGTGATGGACAGCTCGTTGTCTGTCTTTTTTAACAATTTTTCCATTGATAGTAAAGCCCTTATCCAAAAAATGATTTCTCTGTAGTGTTATTAGGTGGGGGACATCAGCAAAAACCACAATCCTGTCTCCGTTGTGTGAAAACCTGCAATAGAAAAAAAAGAACACAATTTAAAGTATATCTTAATGTAAATAATTGTTTAGTGAATGTACCAAGGTTTCTCCGCATTAATTTCAAGATCACTATATAAGCCTCTATTCGATCCACCCAAATCGCTTACAATGGCAACAATATTGTAACCGTACTTTTTAACGTTTGACAAAATGCTAAACAATACTTCTTTCGTCATTGTGCGGTCATAATCGAAGAATACAGGCTGTTTCCACTTACTTATCAAACCTAAAAGAACAAAGTACATTAGAAAAAATTTACTTCAAGTAAATTAATGAGTTTAATTACCTCTTATCATTGCAAACTGAACATAGTTAACAGGAGGCAATGTCGAATCAGTGGATCTATCGTAGCAGTAACTCTTTCTGACCTTCATTTCTTCAAAACTGAGTACACAAATGTTTTGCGCTTGTGTTAGCTCAGTTGCTGCCTTCAACAGTTTCATCACCGGCTCTATAACACCTGGAGCTACGTCAATTTTTTTTGACCACCATTGCAGAGTGCGCACACCTGGAAGAGGAAAGTTGTTTCTCCTCAAAAGTTTGTACGCTTCGTTGAATATAGCCTGATCGACTTAGCTATGTCTTCTTCATTCCAATTCCGCCGTTTGTTTCCATCCCTTAATTTTTCAATCTGTAATGATATGTGTAATGAACTTTAATATATTTTGCAACATACTTTTTAGAATTTCGGCAGTTACCTGGCCGTTGGTGAAAATGCAGCTAAGTTTTTGCTCCAAATTATTTCTATGGAATTTCGCAGTTTTAATGGAAATCTTGAGGCGTTTATTTTCTGCTAATTGCTCGTTGTTGCACTTATTCAGAGTGCTAACAACACTATTCAGCCTTTGTGTAAAAGAAATGGGAAATACACATACCCATGTAAGTAAAAGATACTTCCAAATGGAGTATTTTTTATTTCTTTCTCATCGATGACCTCTTCTTCTGCAGTTTGAGGTGCCTCTCCAACCTCGTTTTCTTGAATTACTTCAACAGGGTCGGTATTCTTCAAGATTGTTGTCAACATCTCTTTTTTGGATCGAGACTCCATCCTCTTCTGCCATTCATTAGCCTCTGCAGGAGCAGTGGTTAAAGTGGGAAAAGCGCTGGGTAGCAACTTCGTTGGATTCCGCGAACTTAAATCTGCAAGAGTCTTGGGTTATAAAAGTAAAATTATTGTTATCAAAATGCTATAATTACCCATTTCAAACTGCAAATTTCTTTCGAAAGCTTCCGGCGCGAAGTGCACTTCACAAACGCACGCATTTTTATACTCTCGCAACAAAGTTGCTAAAGAGAGTATTATAGTTTTGTTCACATAACGGTTGTTTGTAAGTCCTAAAACTAAAAGAGTTAGATATAGAGTTATATATACCAAAGTGATCAGGGTGACGAGTAGAGTTGAAATCCGGATGTCTGTCTGTCCGTCCGTCCGTCTGTCCGTCCGTCCGTCCGTGCAAGCTGTAACTTGAGTAAAAATTGAGCTATCATGATGAAACTTGGTACATGTATTTCTTGGCTCCATAAGAAGGTTAAGTTCGAAGATGGGCAAAATCGGCCCACTGCCACGCCCACAAAATGGCGGAAACCGAAAACCTATAAAGTGTCATAACTAAGCCATAAATAAAGATATTAAAGTGAAATTTGGCACAAAGGATCACATTAGGGAGGGGCATATTTGGACGTAATTTTTTTGGAAAAGTGGGCGTGGCCCCGCCCCCTACTAAGTTTTTTGTACATATCTCGGAAACTACTATAGCTATGTCAACGAAACTCTACAGAATCGTTTCCTTCAGGCATTTCCATATACAGTTCAAAAATGGAAGAAATCGGATAATAACCACGCCCACCTCCCATACAAAGGTTATGTTGAAAATCACTAAAAGTGCGTTAACCGACTAACAAAAAACGTCAGAAACACTAAATTTTACGGAAGAAATGGCAGAAGGAAGCTGCACCCAGCCTATTTTTAAAAATTGAAAATGGGCGTGGCGTCGCCCACTTATGGACCAAAAACCATATCTCAGGAACTTCTCGACCGATTTCAATGAAATTCGGTTTATAATATTTCCTTAACACCCTGATGACATATACTAAATATGGGCGAAATCGGTTCTCAACCACGCCTTCTTCCAATATAGCGCTATTTTGAATTCCATCTGATGCCTTCTCTGTATAATATATACATTAGAAACCAATGATCATAGCGGAATAAAACTTTACTCAAATACGGATGTGAGCTGAGGTATCGCTTGTGGAAAAATTGTTGTGATCGGACCATAACTTTTCAAGGTCCCTGATATCGAACACGAAGAACTCAGTGCCCAACCTAACCTAACCTAATTTTTCACCGAAAATATCGGTAAATCTCTCAGATTTTAATTATAATTAATTTTACAGCAAAATAAAAAAATATGTAAATGACGGATAATGAAATCTCGATTATCACTTTATGGTGCGAGAGTATAAAATGTTCGGTGACACCCGAACTTAACCCTTCCTTACTTGTTAACGTTAATTTTGTCCGTACGACGACAAAAATGAATCCATTGTTTTAATGCGGCTTTATCCTTAGGGAAATGAAAAAATCTCCACTTCGTAGCACTATTTTTACCATTGTTATTATTACAACCGAACACTGCACAACGCATTTTCGGAAATTTGAAAACACAATTCGAATTCGCTTTCAATAGCGCGGGCGAATAATAAGTCAATCGTGACGTCAGCAAGAACAGCTGTCTGAAAGCAAATATGCGCATTGCGTAATCTCTTTCTCTATCATTCTTGCAGGGTAGTGATATGTGAACGGCTGATTCGGTCAATTTATTGTGAATGACTATTATGCAACTTTTGTTAATGTCTATTGTGCATGACTCGTTTAACGAATATTGGGATTGAAAAAATAACAAAACAAAACAAACAAATTTCTGAGAAACAAAAACTTGTTAATTTTATAAAGAAACTGCTTCTAATATATTACTACATCCGGATGGTAATTATTTATTTTCCTTTTTTAAGCTTTAAAAACTCAAAAATTTGAACTTTTTAGACGACGATATCTATTGGAAAACTATGGATGAATTGAATGAAAGTCTCGCAATTATCTTATCGACCCATCGCGGAAATTATCAAAATGTGCCTAAGTGTTTGGAATGGAGGACTAATGTTGATTCATTTTACAGTTTTCACCATAGATTCTTGTTTTGTTGATTCATTTTTTTGCTTTTGCGTTTTTGTGTTTGCTTATTCAAAGTATACGTTTGCCACAATTGAGGGATGTGTCCAACCTTTTCAACTGGGAGGATCTGAATCTGTGCTCTTGACTATTTAGACGAAGGACGTTACCAACAAATGCTCCGAGTCTCAAGAGAACAATTTACGTTGCTATTGTCCTTGATCAAAGACAGTGCACAGTTTAACAACGCTCAATCCATTAGGCAATTTTCAGTAGAACTACAGTTAGTTAAAACTTTATATCGTTTGGGTGCGGCGATTCGGAAAGTTGCTACACTGTTTGGTGTAGGAGATGGTGAAACGCTTTACAAGATTACAAAGTATTTTCGTCAATTTTGGAGTTAAAAACCTAAATATATCACTTGGCCTGATACCAATGAAAGAGAAGATATCGTTAAAACAACGTACAATGAGCTGCCGTATTGCATATGGTATATTGATGGTACTGAATTGAAACTTACAGAAGCACCAGTTGTTAACCATTCGACTTATTTTTCAAAAAGCCGAATCTATTCCATAAAAGCACAAGTTGTATGCGATTAACAGTTAAGGATTTGGCATGTAGTAGCGCGACACTTTGGTAGTGTACACGATGCTCGCATGTTTCGTACTAGTGCTCTCTCCACTCAGGAATACTCACTTTTTTCTTCTTCTCAATGGCTTCAATGGCTTCGAATAGCAATTGCCCGACTGAAAAACAACAAAGCGGCAGGGGCCGATGGATTGCCGGCCGAGCTATTCAAATACGGCGGCGAAGAGCTGATAAGGTGCATGCATCAGCTTCTTTGCAAAATATGGTCGGAAGAAAGTATGCCCAACGATTGGAATTTAAATGTGCTATGCCCAATCCATAAAAAAGGAGACCCCACAATCTGCGCCAACTACCATGGGATTAGCCTCCTCAACATCGCATATAAGGTTCTGTCGAGCGTATTGTGTGAAAGATTAAAGCCCACCGTCAACAAACTGATTGGACCTTATCAGTGTGGCTTCAGACCTGGTAAATCAACAACCGACCAGATATTCACCATGCGCCAAATCTTGGAAAAGACCCGTGAAAGGAGAATCGACACTCACCACCTATTCGTCGATTTCAAAGGCTTTCGACAGCACGAAAAGGAGCTGCCTTTATGCCGCGATGTCTGAATTTGGTATCCCCGCAAAATTAATACGGCTGTGTAAACTGACGTTGAGCAACACGAAAAGCTCCGTCAGGATCGGGAAGGACCTTTCCGAGCCGTTCGATACCAAGCGAGGTTTCAGACAAGGCGACTCCCTATCGTGCGACTTCTTCAATCTGCTGCTGGAGAAAATTATTCGAGCTGCAGAACTTAATCGAGCAGGTACAATCTTTTATAAGAGTGTACAGCTGCTGGCGTATGCCGATGATATTGATATCATCGGTCTCAACACCCGCGCCGTTAGTTCTGCTTTCTCCAGACTGAACAAGGAAGCAACGCAAATGGGTCTGGCAGTGAACGAGGGCAAGACGAAATATCTCCTGTCATCAAACAAACAGTCGTCGCACTCGCGACTTGGCACTCACGTCACTGTTGACAGTCATAACTTTGAAGTTGTAGATAATTTCGTCTATTTAGGAACCAGTATTAACACCACCAACAGTGTCAGCCTGGAAATCCAACGCAGGATTACTCTTGTAAACAGGTGCTACTTCGGACTGAGTGGGCAATTGAAAAGTAAAGTCCTCTCTCGACGAACAAAAGCCAAACTCTATAAGTCGCTCATAATTCCCGTCCTGCTATATAGTACAGAGGCTTGGACGATGACAACAACCGATGAGTCGACGTTGCGAGTTTTCGAGCGAAAGGTTCTGCGAAAGATGTATGGTCCTTTGCGCATTGGCCACGGCGAATATCGCATTCGATGGAACGATGAGCTGTACGAGATATACGACGACATTGACATAGTCCAGCGAATTAAGAGACAGCGGCTACGCTGGCTAGGTCATGTTGTCCGGATGGATGAAAACACTCCGGCTCTGAAAGTATTCGACGCAGTACCCGCCGCGGGAAGCAGAGGAAGAGGAAGACCTCCACTCCGTTGGAAGGACCAAGTGGAAAAGGACCTGGCTTCGCTTGGAATATCCAATTGGCGCCACGTAGCGAAGAGAAGAAACGACTGGCGCGCTATTGTTGACTCGGCTATCATCGCGTAAGCGGTGTCTACGCCAGTAAAGAAGAAGAAGAATGGCTAGCAGGAGATTCTGCTTATCCATTGCTGACCACTCTTATCACGCCATTTCGAACAAATTCACAACAAATAGACTATGCAAAGCGTAAAGCATTCAACTTGCGTCATAGCAGATATCGCGTGAGGATTGAACAATGCTTTGGGATTCTAAAAGAACGCTTAGGCAGCCTCAAAGAATTAAGAATGCGTATTCAGGACGATGGATTATTGTTAGCTGTATATTGCTTAACATCTTCCGAGCTACTTCTAATGATATTGAATACGTAGACAAAATAGTTGTCGATAACGACGAAGGATCAGATGAATTTCCTTCATATGTAAATGGACGGCGAATAACTGAGGCAGAAGCCAAGTGCATATCTTTGTACACAATAATGTTTGGTGATCAATAAAACGTTAATTAGTAATATATGTGTGTCATACATATTGGTATTAGGTATACCAACTCTATTTTTGATATAACTATTTATATAAATTCATACTTACGAAACCTAAAGTAATAATCTAACTGCCATGAATAATCATAAATAAATACAAATGTTATTTAGTATATTTAATTGTTTTTATTTTCATTTTTTTTTTCAATTTCGTACATAGCCACTCTTTCTTTCATTTCTAATTCTAACATCTTGCATTTTTCCTCAGTTTCTATTTTTTTCAACTCTATGTCTAATTTTTTGATTCAATATCTAACTTTCTTTCCTGAATTTTCTTTTCCTCCTCGAATTTTTACTTATCAAATTCCAGTTTCTTCGCTTCCATAGTCATTTTTTCTGCTTGGATAGCCGCCAATTGTCGAACGCATGATTTCGAATGCTGAATTGACCGTTGGTATGTTCATAACGGTGTGGAGATTGGTGCGATCGAAGGTGCGGCTTTGATGGCGCAGCAGGTTCACATTCTTCTTCCAAGAATTCTACTTCGAATTCTGGTACAGGACTAACTGGACATAACTGAGGCGAAGGAATGTTACTTTCAACCGGTAACGGTTGCATGGCCGGCAGGTAGGTAGGTAGGTAGGAGTGCAGCCCTATCGGGCTCAATTAGCACTGATGTGCCATTTTGGTACACTATTCGTAGAACCTCCTGTATCTGCTGTTACGTTCCACCTTCTCTCTCAAACCATTTTGAGGTTTCGATGAAACTAATGTCCGATATGCTTTTGGTGGAAATCCATGCAAGGTGTTTTGTGTCGGATCTGTGCCAGAGCTGGGCATTCGCAGAGAAAGTGGAAGATTGTTTCCTTGTTCCCTGCTACTCCGCAGCCACGGCAGATGTCGTTGTAGGGCATACCCATTTCGGACGCATGTTCTTCAAATGGCCAGTGCCCTGTTGTGGTAGCTGTTATTCTGTAAATACCTTTTCTTGACCTATTTAATAGGTCGTTGGTTCTTTTCCTGTCGTATGTTGGCCATAATTGTTTAGTTATGACGCATTTTGTAATGTTTTTCCACCTGTTGTTAGCAATTTGTTGAAATTGTCTATTGATCTCTCCTTTGATCGATCCTAGCGGGCTCGTTATGAGCTCCGCCTCGGATTCATTGAGGAAAGCTCCTGCATTTGCCAACTCATCTGCTTTTTCGTTACCGAAAATGTTCCTGTGGCCGGGAACCCAGATCAAGTTTAGCTGAAGCTTGTCTTTTATTGAGCTTAGTGCTCTCTTGCATTTGTGAACTATACTGGAATTTGTCATGGGTGAAGACAATGCCAGGAGGGCCGCCTGGTTATCCGTAAATATAGTTGCTTTATGTACATTCCCGTGGTTTTCTAATAGAACTTTGCAGGCTTTTTCTATGCCTAGTACTTCTGCTTGGAAGATGCTAGCCGAGTTCGGTAGACGTATAGAGAGAGATATGCCCAGATCAGCGGAGAATACCCCCGTGCCCACTCCGCAGTCCATTTTGGACCGGTCGGTATAGACTGAGGTGGTACCCTCCTCTGCAATTGAACCTCTTCTCCATTCTCGTCTAGATGGTATCCTCACCTGGAAGTGTCTATTGAAATCCAGCTTTGGGAGAATGTAGTCTGATTTATTAATAGTGAGCTTGTTTAGGATTACACTATGTCCGTGGTTCTGCTGATTCCAACCTCCCAATTCTTTTATTCTTATCGCCGCAATAGCTGCTGTTTTTTGAATAAAAATGTCCATTGGTAGTTGATGCAGGATCACATTGAGCGCATCAGTCCGACATGACCTGATTGCGCCCGTAACACCCGCACATGCTGCTCTTTGTATTCCATTTAATTCTCTAATGTTGTACTGTTTGTTTAGCGCTGGCCACCATACCAGAGCTTCATATGTGAGTATGGGTCTTATGACCGCCGTGTACATCCACATGATTATACTTGGTTTGAGGCCCCAATTCTTGTTGACGATTTTCTTACAAGTATAGTAGGCCGTGTATGCTTTGTTTATTCTTTTTTCTATATTTATTTTCCAGGACAGTTTGGCGTCAATCTCCACCCCCAAATACTTAGCTGTTGGGGATAGAGTGAGTGTTGTGCCGTTTAGTACCGGAAGTTGAAACTGAGGTATTATGGTTCTGCTAGTGAATAGCATCAGTTCTGTTTTGTTCGGGTTAACTCCTAGACCATTGCCTTTAGCCCATAGGTTTAACCTACGAAGTGCTCTTTCCATAATCTCGCTGACTGTTGAAGGAAACATACCTGATACCAACAACACTATATCGTCTGCATACGCTACTGCTTTCACTCCTCCACCGTTTAATTGGAGGAGTATTTCGTTCAGCGCTACAACCCATAGAAGCGGAGAGAGGACCCCCCCTTGAGGCGTCCCTCTACTCACATAACATGTTTGTGTTGCAGCGCCGTTTGAAGCTATAATCTTCCTATTCTCAAGCATCGATAGTATCCACCTGCACACAGCGTCATCTATGCCATGCGCCAGAGAATTAATTATCGTATTTACTTCTATGTTATTGAAGGCGCCCTCTATGTCTAGAAAAGCAGCCATGGTGTATTGTTTGTGGTGTAGTGATTTTTCAATCACACTTATCACCTCGTAAAGGGCGGTTTCGGTTGATCGGTCCTTTATGTACGGATGTTGGGACTTCGATAACTTCTTCGCCATTATTGCTCTTACGTATACATCTATTAGCCTTTCTAGTACCTTCAGCATAAATGAGGTAAGGCTTATAGGTCTAAAATCCTTGGCATTCTCCTGTGTTCTTCTGCCTGGTTTCGGAAGGAACACAACTTCAATCCTTTTCCAACTTCTTGCTATGTAAGATAGTTGAATGCTTGCTTTGTATATATTTTCAAGCCTTAGAACCATTGGTTCTACCAGTTTCTGCAGCATTATGGGCATAATCCCGTCAGGACCTGCCGCTTTAAATGGTGCAAAACTATTTATGGCATATTTGATTTTCCTTTTGTCTACTATTTGGCTTCGATAGTCAGCTGCGTTCACCGGTGGTTCCGGTTGAACCCTCGTTGAAGGTGTTTGCTGACTCCCGGGGAAGTGTGTTGTGATTAGTATCTCCAGAGACTCTTTTGCCGAGGAGGTCCAATCACTTCTCTCCGCCCTAATGTAGGCAGTATTAACATGGTCTTTGGATAGCATTTTACTCAGCCTAGCGGCTTCTCTGCAACTTTCAATCGATGTGCAGAAAAACTCTCATTGAAAGCTTTCCTTAGTTGTGTTCTCAATTTCTTGAGTTCACTGTTCCACCAAGGGAGAGACTTTCTCTTTTTTAAAACTGTTAGCGGAGTAGATTTATTAAAAGTTGTGATTAGGATTTTTTCCAACTTCTCTACTTCTGAATCTAGTTCCTCTGGATTTCTGATACTCTTATAGCCTCCCTTTTCGAGGCATTCTGTTGCTATACTGGTAAATTTTTCCCATGCCGTTCTTCTAGGGTTCCGGTATGTGAGAGGCGCAATGTACCTCTCGCGGATGCTGAAGGGTATCCAGGAGTGATCCGACATGGAAGGCTCATCGGATACCCTCCAGTTATCCACAACGAGACTGTCTGTGTCTGTTGATAGCGTGAGGTCAAGAACTTCCTCCCACCCCGGGAACCTATCCGAGCTTGGGAAAATAAAGGTTGGCTTATCACCCTTGTTGCAAATACTTAGATTACTATTCAAAATATACTGCAAGAGTGATTCACCTCTGGTGTTTATGCTGGAGCTACCCCATACGGTGTGCCTTGCATTTGCCGGCAACCGCTCCAAATATTTCCCTCATCTGGTCGTAATATGGAAACATTTTAGCAATTTTTGCTGATACTAGTATAAAAATATGTTTTATTTACAATAAATTTAAAATATCTGTATGATACTAACCTTCGATGGTACTGCCGTCAGCTTCATCTTGTAGTCCTGCACCCGTTGACGCGAGCCAGTCATTGGCTTTACGCTACTGCGCCTTCAAATGTCGAACCTTCCACCGCACTAGATCCCCTGAGACATCCAACTGCGATTTATGTAAAAATCGTTTATAAAACAACTGCGCAGTTGGAGCCTGAAATAATAGAAAACCGAATTAAATAAAAAAATTAAAAAAAAACGTATAAGGTTACCTCAAATTCCACCTCTTCCATTAAAAACTCTCTTATATAGTGCACCTCGCTCTCCTTCCACTTCTTGTTTGGCTGCTGCCTTTGCCTCTTCGCTGGGGGCGCAACTTCGGTATTCATGTTTGTGAAAAACTGTAAAAGTTCTTTAGAATTTAAAAAGAAATTTTAAAATCTATTTAAAACTTATCTTCCTAAACAATTTAACGACGTTATATGTCTTTATGTAAAAAGACCACTAAAACAGGGTTGCAATTATATTTTTGCAAGACATTGCATGCAAATATACATGGGTTTTGGTCTGACATATTTTACAGCCATTGCAAATAATTTTATGCGTGTGTTTGTTGTTGTGCCGGTGTACCAAGAGAAAATATATGCAATTCTTGCACCGTGCAAGGGTTTTGCAAGAGCAAGAGAATACCCCTAGTTTGTGTGTATTCGGTTAGTTGCTTACGCTGGAGTTAACACCCAGCCATACACGTATGACTCATATTACCTACCACTACACCTATATACAACAATAGCAAGCCACATGACGCATGTGCAACGTGATCAAAACGCAAACACATGGAGAGGCATCATCTTACAAGAATGTACAGCCACCACGTGACCAACAACAACAAGCATGACATTATCCCAGATGCCACGCCACCGGAATTAGCCAATCGGAAGACGACACGAGTTGACTACACTGCTATAAAAGAGTGACGCGCATACAACCCATGTTCTCAGTTTAAATATAATCTTAGGCATAGCCGGTAGTATATTGTTCATGGTGTAGACTTATATACATATATTTAAATAAAGAAACCTTGGAGGAATCCAAGGAAAATATATTTTTATAGAATAACCAAAGATTATTCATAATTGGCGCCCGAGCAGGGACCGGTCAACAAAAGGGTTCAGTGAATAAAATCCTTCGCGACTTCATTAACGACGAATTCAAAATAAAATTCAAGTGTATCGAAAGTGGTCCAACATAAAAAATTTTCTAAAAATGGCACAGGCACAAGCGGAAATCCAGGCACTTCAAGCCTTGGTTATGGACTTGCAGAGAAGATTCGCCGAAGCTCAAATAACCGCTGCACCAGTGGAAGAAGCACAGGACGAAGACTGTACGTAGACAGATCCCAGGGAAGTCGACTTAGGGCTCTTTAAGTCAGCCCTAATGAACTTTAGTGGAGATTATCACGAATACAGGAACTGGAGAAAGCTAGCTAGTGACATTAATGAACAATGTGAAGATATTCCGGGGCCAGAATATCTATACAGAAGCCCTAATCTTGCTTAGAGGAAAGGTTACGGGACGAGCTGCACAAATCCTCATCAACAATAATACCAAACTAAATTTTGAGGAGATCATAGATCGTTTGGATGATTCTGATGCCGACCAACGTCCACTCTATGTCCTCGAGGAAGATATGATGAGAATCAGGCAAGCAGAGAAACCTCTACACATATACTACGACCAGCTAAATCAGGCACTTAATGTAGTTTTGTCCAAAATAGAGATGACACATAAAAACGAATATGTGATCAATGCTCTATCCAAGAAAGTCCAGATGAAAGCAGTAAGAACATTTATCGCAGGATTGAGGAGTTCAGCAACAAAGAATGCATTATACTCAAGATCATGCACCAATCTGATGGAAGCACATGGGATAGCTAGCACGATGCAGCATGACTCGCATTATCACAAACTGGAAAGCGTACCGAGGGTACAACAGCGAAGCCATCGACAATGGCAAACACCACAAACACAACAGCAATTCCAGCAGAATATTTCTCACCAACAACCTCAAATGCAACAAGAAACAACGGAACCAATGGAGGTAGACCCCTCTTCAACAAGATTTAGACGACAACCATACAATCCACAACCGCCAATGAATACTCATCAGGGAGCAAGGTAAACACAGAATGCGTTTAGACAAGTCATCCAAAGAGTCGGAACCAATTCAAGTGCGACAGAGAAGACACGTCAAACTCGCAGCAGAGGAAAATACAACGCCTTAACCAAGTGGGAGACACAAAAGAAGACGACCAGGAGTCACTTTACAATGAAGCACCTTGTGTAAGTTATAGAAATAATAATAGACAGAAACATTTTATAATAAGATACCACGGTCTTCCGACGTTAAGACGCACTGCACCTAATGGAAGATTCGTGCATATACTGATAGATTCAGGCGCAACTAGTAGCTATGTGAGTAAAAATTACCCATTTGCAGAAAGAATATAATTAAATAAACCTATTAAGTTTAACACACTACACGGGAGTTCAACAGTTACTCACAAGAGAGAAATCAATCTAGTAGGATTTGACTTAGATTTTTTTGAAGCAGAAGAACTAAAAGAGTTTGATATAATACTAGGAGAGGACGCGTTAAGAAAAATGAAAGCAAAAATAGATTTATTTGAATACTCAGTAACATTTGAAAAAACTACTGAAGAAAGTAGGGAACAAATAAATTACTCTATAGGAGATAAAATATATGAGAAAGAAATCAAGGAACTAATGCAGAATAACTACAATAATGAACTGTTACCTTTCACCACCACAATACAAGCAGAGATTAGGACTGAATCCAAAGAACCTGTTTGGGTGCGACAATATCCATATCCATATGCAGATCAGGAGTTTGTCGAAAAGGAAATACAGAAACTTTTAAAAAACGAAATAATTAAAGAAAATAAAAGCCCATATAACTCACCGATATGGACGGTATCAAAAAAGGGCATAGATGAAGAAGGAAAACCAAAAAAACGTATGGTTATAGATTTTCAAAAATTAAATAAACAAACCAGAAGATAGGGAAAAGACTGCATTTTCAGTCAATGGGGCAAAATATGAGTTCCTTCGCCTACCATTCGGCCTAAAGAACGCTCCAGCTACATTCCAAAGATGTGTGGACGATATTCTGAGACCATTTATTGGAAAATGTGCATATGTATATATTGACGATGTTCTAATTTACTCTGCTGACCCAGAGCAACATATTAAAGACATCACAAATATTGTTCATAGGCTACATGCAGCCAATATGAAAATCTCGGAGGAAAAATCAAATTTTTTCCAAACTAAAAAGGAATTTTTGGGCCATATTATAAATAATGGTAGAATAACAGTAGACCCAGGGAAAATAGATGCAATTGATAAATATAAAACCCCAGAGACTCTGAAATTAAGGTAATTTTTAGGATTAGCCTCCTACTACAGGAAATTTGTGAAGAACTTCGCACATATATGCAAGCCATTAACAATTTACGTAAAGGGAGAAAATGGGAGCATATCAAAGAATAAAAGGAAAAATGTGAAAATTAAATTAGATGAAAAGGCACTGAAGGCCCTTGAAGAAATAAAAGAAAAACTAAAAGAAAAGGCAGAGCTATATCAGCCAGACTTTAAAAAGGGATTCGATCTAACCACAGACGCCAGTAACCACGCAATAGGAGCAGTACTGAGTCAGGGTAGAAACCCAATTTCCTTTATATCAAGAACATTGACAACCACAGAACAAAACTATTCCACAAATGAAAAGGAAATGTTAGCCATAAGTTGGGCACTACAGAAACTAAGAAATTACCTGTACGGAATAGCCGACCTGACTATTTACACTGATCACCAGTCACTTATATTTTCGATATCAGAAAAAAATCCAAACACTAAACTCAAAAGATGGAAAAACCTAATAGAGGAATATGGTGCTAAATTAAAATACAAACCTGGACACGAGAACGTGGTCGCAGATGCACTATCTAGACAAGTATATACACTGTCAGACACATCGATCCACTCCGCAGAGTCTTTAGCACTCAGATGCATTAAAATGATTGCAAAACCCTTAAATTTTTTCCGTACACAAATTGAATTAATACCGTCAGAAACGAATGAAAAAACTGCATCAACTATATTCCCACGACACGAACGGTTTCAAGTAAAATTTAATACCGAAGAATACGTAATAGAAACGCTGAAGCAAGTAATGAAACCAAAAATTGTAACAGCTTTTCATACAGACTTGGTAATTTTCTACATATTTCAAAGTATTCACACAAACTAAAGTGCATGTCATCACTGAACAAATAGATAGAGAGAACATTTTAGACTTTACGCACAAAAGGGCACATAGAAACGCGCTCAATAACTATAAAGAGATATTAGAAACATGCTATTGGCCAACACTCAAGAAAGATACAGAAAACGTAGTAAAGAATTTCACTTACTGTGCAGAGAATAAGTACGAAAGACATCCAGTAAAACAATTGTTAGGTAAAACACCAACACCGCAGGCACCAGGTATATCCATACAAGCAGATATATTCTACATAAACGGCAGAAATTTCTTGTCATGTATTGATAGACATACGTAATATGCATATTTTCGTAAACTTGATACGAAAAGACATTTTCACGAAATATTCGAAGAAGTATTATGCCAAGTATTTCCAGACTGTACCGAAGTGATGACAGACAACGAAAACATATTCATTGGTATTGGTACGACAGCTATGCTAAACGAACTAAAAATAAAGCACACGCGTACGGCAAATAATCATTCAACGTCCAACGCGCAAGTTGAACGGTTACACTCTACCATTCTAGAGATAGCTCGCACTTTAGCACAGGATAAAAAATCTACGACGGAAGAACAAATCTTTCCCGCCATCAAGGAATATAACCAAACTATACACTCAGTGACACAAAGGAAGCCAGTCGATCTTCTTTTCAACAAGGACACTAGTGAAACAGTGAAAAATAATATTGAACAAAAACAGCAACAAATGCTAGATTACCATAACAAGAAAAGAACTCTAAAAGAATTTAAACCGGGACAAACAATCTACGAAAAAACTAGTAGACGTGGAAAATATAATAAAAGATACATTAAACACATCGTTAAAGAAGACAAAGAAAATACAGTGTTAACTACAAAGAATAAAATAATACACAAAGACAACATTAGAAATGAGAATTTAGATAGAAATTAGAATATACTAAAAAACCAAATCTTAATCAGGAGAAAGCCTAGAAGTTTAAATTTTTTAGGATCAGCATTTAGTTTTGTTACAGGAGGACCATTACGACATTATAGAATAAAAAAAAAATAACGACATTATATAAAATAATAACAAACAAAGATTGATCAACACCCATTTTTAGAAACTGTTAGAAACATTCAACTATAAAATAATTACCCAACACACAATGTTGCAGGAAATGCACAAAAAATTAGAAGACTTAACTCTAACAATTAGTTTCGCAAAAAATAAAAACTTTTATTCACCATCAATAAATATTAATGATATTGAAATATAATTAAATCAGAAAATACAGAAATTCCGGTAATCAATATTATGGAATATTCTGATATACATGTGTGTAGAATTATTGACACATTTATTGTAGTATATAAATACCCAATTGTAAAAGAAAATTGCGAGATATTCGATGTAACACCTACTTATCTTATATATAAAAATGAATCGCAAAATGTGCTGCTAAGCACATAACTCAACAACGCCCACACCAATTTTGCTAAAGGTTCTTTGAGGTTCAAGAATGGTTTTTACGGCAAGAAAATTTCGAATAATTGCCGGAAAACTCCTAAAACCAGGCCTTTTCTTTTTCCCATACAAACGAATGAATGTTTGTTTATTAGTAACGCTGAGAGAACGATTGAACCAATCTTGATGAAATTTTCAGAAAATGTTCTGCGGGGTTCGGGGAAGGTTTAGAAATAAAAAAATCTGTATGCTTTTTGTGAGGAAAAGTCGGAAAATTGGACAATTCCAAAAAGTTAATTTTTTCCATACAAATTTTTTTTTTCAATTTTTTTGTTTTGTTTTTCAATTATTTGAATCGTTCAAATTTGTCGTTTGCTTCAAAAATTTTTGAAAATTATTCAGTGAAAATGTTATGTGTGTTGCACACAAAGTGATCAATTACAGATTGAAATTTGTTACGATGCCACGAAGAGGTCGCGCTAATATCGGTCGGCGTTCTTTTTGGCATCAACATACATTACATATTGCGGTATTATGGATCGCGATCAATCAAAAAGCGATCATCACGACGTCACAGGAAGACTTTTCAAGCAACAGCTTCGACGGACATTATCTTCAAGCAATGCATATATGGTGTTGTTAGATGCTAGATGTACTCCGTTGAGTGGCAAAAGAGAGGTTTGTTTTGATGTAATCATTCAATCATGCGGCAATTCCTGATGCAAAGAAAGATCCAGTATTATACGAAGTGATGAAAACCAATATGGTTCATGGACCTTGCGGACACTACAATCCTTTTTCGGTTTGTATGTCTGTCAATAAATGCACGAAACGGTATCCGCGTACTTTTCTTTCCACTCTATCGGCGTCGTTTACCAGACGACAATGGCAGAACATTTAGCATTCAATTTAGAGGCGTGAGTATCGAAGTTGACAACACATGGATCGTATTATATTCGCCACTGTTGCAGTTTGGTGTAAAATACGTTTGTAAGTACGTCACCAAAGGAAGCAACATGGCGGTTATTGGTCTTGAACGATATGGTCGATACGTGAACTGCACTAAAGCGCTTTGTAGGATATTTACTTTTGCAATTCATGAACGTTTTCCGACTGTTGTGCGTCTCGCAGTTAGTTTGGAGAATGGCCAAAGTGTGTATTTCAACCCAGAGAATACAGTACAGCCATTGGAAACATCGCCAGCAACAAAAGTATGCGCTAAGAATTGGAAATGGGCCAATACCGGTTGATACTTCCGGTGGTTTGATATCAATTCCATATGCCGTTTATCAATTCACGAAAGATGGACTCATCACGAATATTTATACGAACATTGGCCAAATTATCGTAACTGCGATTCCTTAAGTGCAGGCGCAATGTTAGCTGCCAAAAATACCGAAGTTGTTGACTCAAACTGGAAGATTCAAAGTCAAATTCCGGGAGTCTTGCGGCCATACAAATCGATTGATCATCTTGACAACGAAGACGACACCATGAATTATTCAGTGGAATTTCTAAATTCCTTGGAGAGGCTTGGTAGTATGGAACCGCATCATTTGCGTCTCAAAGTTGGATCTGTCGTTATGATGTTCCGCAATCTGATTATGAGGCACCTATCAAATATAAGGGGCAGAATGCTTGATTCTACGGATTTCTTTGAGTTCTATTGATTTGCCATTTCAGTTCAAACGTATTCCGTTTTCAGTGAAAATTGAGTTTGAGATGACGATCAACAGAATAGTCGTATAGTGGGTGACCTAAATTTGGAAATGCTATGTTTTTCACACAGCCAGATATACGTGGCGTGAGAGAGAAAACCATCTTCTCTGTATATTTACGCACCGGAACAGAAACAAAAAATGTTGTTTATCAAGCTGCGTTACATTGAAAAAAATATTTAGAAAAATCGCAAATAAATGATTATCAACACAATATGAATTTTTGTCTTTTCATTTCAAAACACATAATTTCACGCAGAACAACGACTGCGGGGTCAGCTAGTATCATATAAACATGGAAAATTACTTTTAGACAATAAAATATCCAAATGCGCTAATAAATGTAAAAATATTTTGTCGCTATTATATGTTAAATTTAAGTTATATTATGCAATTATGAAATGCAAAACACTCAAACTACAAGAAAGACAGCAGAAACAATACAAAAAAATATTAAAACAACAAGGTATGGAACATCTCATCAAAAAGGACGCCACAACTAGCGTATAAAAAGATCAGGAGATCTTTTCACCGGAGGAGGGGGGAGTTAACACCCAGCCATACACGTATCACTCATATTACCTACCACTACACATATATACAACAAAAGCAAGCCACATGACGCATGTGCAACGTGATCAAAACGCAAACACATGGAGAGGCATCATCTTACAAGAATGTACAGCCACCACGTGACCAACAACAACAAGCCAATACCACATCACTCATATACAACGTGATCAACATACAGACACTTGGAGGGGCATTATCTTACAAGAATGTACAGCCACCACGTGACCAACAACAACAAGCATGACATTATCCCAGATGCCACGCCACCGGAATTAGCCAATCGGAAGACGACACGAGTTGACTGCACTGCTATAAAAGAGTGACGCGCATACAACCCATGTTCTTAGTTTAAATATAATCTTAGGCATAGCCGGTAGTATATTGTTCATGGTGTAGACTTATATACATATATTTAAATAAAGAAACCTTGGAGGAATCCAAGGAAAATATATTTTTATAGAATAACCAAAGATTATTCATAATTGGCGCCCGAGCAGGGACCGGTCAACAAAAGGGTTCAGTGAATAAAATCGTTCGCGACTTCAATAACGACGAATTCAAAATAAAATTCAAGTGTATCGAAAGTGGTCCAACATAAAAAATTTTCTAAAAATGGCACAGGCACAAGCGGAAATCCAGGCGCTTCAAGCCATGGTTATGGACTTGCAGAGAAGATTCGCCGAAGCACAAATAACCGCTGCACCAGTGGAAGAAGCACAGGACGAAGACTGTACGTAGACAGATCCCAGGGAAGTCGACTTAGGGCTCTTTAAGTCAGCCCTAATGAACTTTAGCGGAGATTATCACGAATACAGGAACTGGAGAAAGCTAGCAGTGACATTAATGAACAATGTGAAGATATTCCGCGGCCAGAATATTTATACAGAAGCCCTAATCTTGCTTAGAGGAAAGGTTACGGGACGAGCTGCACAAATCCTCATCAACAATAATACCAAACTAAATTTTGAGGAGATCATAGATCGTTTGGATGATTCTGATGCCGACCAACGTCCACTCTATGTCCTCGAGGAAGATATGATGAGAATCAGGCAAGCAGAGAAACCTCTACACATATACTACGACCAGCTAAATCAGGCACTTAATGTAGTTTTGTCCAAAATAGAGATGACACATAAAAACGAATATGTGATCAGTGCTCTATCCAAGGAAGTCCAGATGAAAGCAGTAAGAACATTTATCGCAGGATTGAGGAGTTCAGCAACAAAGAATGCATTATACTCAAGATCATGCACCAATCTGATGGAAGCACATGGGATAGCTAGCACGATGCAGCATGACTCGCATTATCACAAACTGGAAAGCGTACCGAGGGTACAACAGCGAAGCCATCGACAATGGCAAACACCACAAACACAACAGCAATTCCAGCAGAATATTTCTCACCAACAACCTCAAATGCAACAAGAAACAACGGAACCAATGGAGGTAGACCCCTCTTCAACAAGATTTAGACGACAACCATACAATCCACAACCGCCAATGAATACTCATCAGGGAGCAAGGTAAACACAGAATGCGTTTAGACAAGTCATCCAAAGAGTCGGAACCAATTCAAGTGCGACAGAGAAGACACGTCAAACTCGCAGCAGAGGAAAATACAACGCCTTAACCAAGTGGGAGACACAAAAGAAGACGACCAGGAGTCACTTTAAAATGAAGCACCTAGTGTAAGTTATAGAAATAATAATAGACAGAAACATTTTATAATAAGATACCACGGTCTTCCGACGTTAAGACGCACTGCACCTAATGGAAGATTCGTGCATATACTGATAGATTCAGGCGCAACTAGTAGCTATGTGAGTAAAAATTACCCATTTGCAGAAAGAATAAAATTAAATAAACCTATTAAGTTTAACACACTACACGGGAGTTCAACAGTTACTCACAAGAGAGAAATCAATCTAGTAGGATTTGACTTAGATTTTTTTGAAGCAGAAGAACTAAAAGAGTTTGATATAATACTAGGAGAGGACGCGTTAAGAAAAATGAAAGCAAAAATAGATTTATTTGAATACTCAGTAACATTTGAAAAAACTACTGAAGAAAGTAGGGAACAAATAAATTACTCTATAGGAGATAAAATATATGAGAAAGAAATCAAGGAACTAATGCAGAATAACTACAATAATGAACTGTTACCTTTCACCACCACAATACAAGCAGAGATTAGGACTGAATCCAAAGAACCTGTTTGGGTGCGACAATATCCATATCCATATGCAGATCAGGAGTTTGTCGAAAAGGAAATACAGAAACTTTTAAAAAACGAAATAATTAAAGAAAATAAAAGCCCATATAACTCACCGATATGGACGGTATCAAAAAAGGGCATAGATGAAGAAGGAAAACCAAAAAAACGTATGGTTATAGATTTTCAAAAATTAAATAAACAAACCAGAAGATAGGGAAAAGACTGCATTTTCAGTCAATGGGGCAAAATATGAGTTCCTTCGCCTACCATTCGGCCTAAAGAACGCTCCAGCTACATTCCAAAGATGTGTGGACGATATTCTGAGACCATTTATTGGAAAATGTGCATATGTATATATTGACGATGTTCTAATTTACTCTGCTGACCCAGAGCAACATATTAAAGACATCACAAATATTGTTCATAGGCTACATGCAGCCAATATGAAAATCTCGGAGGAAAAATCAAATTTTTTCCAAACTAAAAAGGAATTTTTGGGCCATATTATAAATAATGGTAGAATAACAGTAGACCCAGGGAAAATAGATGCAATTGATAAATATAAAACCCCAGAGACTCTGAAATTAAGGTAATTTTTAGGATTAGCCTCCTACTACAGGAAATTTGTGAAGAACTTCGCACATATATGCAAGCCATTAACAATTTACGTAAAGGGATAAAATGGGAGCATATCAAAGAATAAAAGGAAAAATGTGAAAATTAAATTAGATGAACAGGCACTCAAGGCCCTTGAAGAAATAAAAGAAAAACTAAAAGAAAAGGCAGAGCTATATCAGCCAGACTTTAAAAAGGGATTCGATCTAACCACAGACGCCAGTAACCACGCAATAGGAGCAGTACTGAGTCAGGGTAGAAACCCAATTTCCTTTATATCAAGAACATTGACAACCACAGAACAAAACTATTCCACAAATGAAAAGGAAATGTTAGCCATAAGTTGGGCACTACAGAAACTAAGAAATTACCTGTACGGAATAGCCGACCTGACTATTTACACTGATCACCAGTCACTTATATTTTCGATATCAGAAAAAAATCCAAACACTAAACTCAAAAGATGGAAAAACCTAATAGAGGAATATGGTGCTAAATTAAAATACAAACCTGGACACGAGAACGTGGTCGCAGATGCACTATCTAGACAAGTATATACACTGTCAGACACATCGATCCACTCCGCAGAGTCTTTAGCACTCAGATGCATTAAAATGATTGCAAAACCCTTAAATTTTTTCCGTACACAAATTGAATTAATACCGTCAGAAACGAATGAAAAAACTGCATCAACTATATTCCCACGACACGAACGGTTTCAAGTAAAATTTAATACCGAAGAATACGTAATAGAAACGCTGAAGCAAGTAATGAAACCAAAAATTGTAACAGCTTTTCATACAGACTTGGTAATTTTCTACATATTTCAAAGTATTCACACAAACTAAAGTGCATGTCATAACTGAACAAATAGATAGAGAGAACATTTTAGACTTTACGCACAAAAGGGCACATAGAAACGCGCTCAATAACTATAAAGAGATATTAGAAACATGCTATTGGCCAACACTCAAGAAAGATACAGAAAACGTAGTAAAGAATTTCACTTACTGTGCAGAGAATAAGTACGAAAGACATCCAGTAAAACAATTGTTAGGTAAAACACCAACACCGCAGGCACCAGGTATATCCATACAAGCAGATATATTCTACATAAACGGCAGAAATTTCTTGTCATGTATTGATAGACATACGTAATATGCATATTTTCGTAAACTTGATACGAAAAGACATTTTCACGAAATATTCGAAGAAGTATTATGCCAAGTATTTCCAGACTGTACCGAAGTGATGACAGACAACGAAAACATATTCATTGGTATTGGTACGACAGCTATGCTAAACGAACTAAAAATAAAGCACACGCGTACGGCAAATAATCATTCAACGTCCAACGCGCAAGTTGAACGGTTACACTCTACCATTCTAGAGATAGCTCGCACTTTAGCACAGGATAAAAAATCTACGACGGAAGAACAAATCTTTCCCGCCATCAAGGAATATAACCAAACTATACACTCAGTGACACAAAGGAAGCCAGTCGATCTTCTTTTCAACAAGGACACTAGTGAAACAGTGAAAAATAATATTGAACAAAAACAGCAACAAATGCTAGATTACCATAACAAGAAAAGAACTCTAAAAGAATTTAAACCGGGACAAACAATCTACGAAAAAACTAGTAGACGTGGAAAATATAATAAAAGATACATTAAACACATCGTTAAAGAAGACAAAGAAAATACAGTGTTAACTACAAAGAATAAAATAATACACAAAGACAACATTAGAAATGAGAATTTAGATAGAAATTAGAATATACTAAAAAACCAAATCTTAATCAGGAGAAAGCCTAGAAGTTTAAATTTTTTAGGATCAGCATTTAGTTTTGTTACAGGAGGACCATTACGACATTATAGAATAAAAAAAAAAATAACGACATTATATAAAATAATAACAAACAAAGATTGATCAACACCCATTTTGAGAAACTGTTAGAAACATTCAACTATAAAATAATTACCCAACACACAATGTTGCAGGAAATGCACAAAAAATTAGAAGACTTAACTCTAACAATTAGTTTCGCAAAAAATAAAAACTTTTATTCACCATCAATAAATATTAATGATATTGAAATATAATTAAATCAGAAAATACAGAAATTCCGGTAATCAATATTATGGAATATTCTGATATACATGTATGTAGAATTATTGACACATTTATTGTAGTATATAAATACCCAATTGTAAAAGAAAATTGCGAGATATTCGATGTAACACCTACTTATATCATATAAACATGGAAAATTACTTTTAGACAATAAAATATCCAAATGCGCTAATAAATGTAAAAATATTTTGTCGCTATTATATGTTAAATTTAAGTTATATTATGCAATTATGAAATGCAAAACACTCAAACTACAAGAAAGACAGCAGAAACAATACAAAAAAATATTAAAACAACAAGGTATGGAACATCTCATCAAAAAGGACGCCACAACTAGCGTATAAAAAGATCAGGAGATCTTTTCACCGGAGGAGGGGGGAGTTAACACCCAGCCATACACGTATGACTCATATTACCTACCACTACACATATATACAACAAAAGCAAGCCACATGACGCATGTGCAACGTGATCAAAACGCAAACACATGGAGAGGCATCATCTTACAAGAATGTACAGCCACCACGTGACCAACAACAACAAGCCAATACCACATCACTCATATACAACGTGATCAACATACAGACACTTGGAGGGGCATTATCTTACAAGAATGTACAGCCACCACGTGACCAACAACAACAAGCATGACATTATCCCAGATGCCACGCCACCGGAATTAGCCAATCGGAAGACGACACGAGTTGACTGCACTGCTATAAAAGAGTGACGCGCATACAACCCATGTTCTCAGTTTAAATATAATCTTAGGCATAGCCGGTAGTATATTGTTCATGGTGTAGACTTATATACATATATTTAAATAAAGAAACCTTGGAGGAATCCAAGGAAAATATATTTTTATAGAATAACCAAAGATTATTCATAATTGGCGCCCGAGCAGGGACCGGTCAACAAAAGGGTTCAGTGAATAAAATCGTTCGCGACTTCAATAACGACGAATTCAAAA
Source organism: Bactrocera dorsalis (assembly GCF_023373825.1). NCBI lineage: Eukaryota > Metazoa > Arthropoda > Insecta > Diptera > Tephritidae > Bactrocera > Bactrocera dorsalis. The sequence continues at coordinate 69,758,711 of NC_064303.1, read as the reverse complement.
TAAAATTCAAGTGTATCGAAAGTGGTCCAACATAAAAAATTTTCTAAAAATGGCACAGGCACAAGCGGAAATCCAGGCGCTTCAAGCCATGGTTATGGACTTGCAGAGAAGATTCGCCGAAGCACAAATAACCGCTGCACCAGTGGAAGAAGCACAGGACGAAGACTGTACGTAGACAGATCCCAGGGAAGTCGACTTAGGGCTCTTTAAGTCAGCCCTAATGAACTTTAGCGGAGATTATCACGAATACAGGAACTGGAGAAAGCTAGCAGTGACATTAATGAACAATGTGAAGATATTCCGCGGCCAGAATATTTATACAGAAGCCCTAATCTTGCTTAGAGGAAAGGTTACGGGACGAGCTGCACAAATCCTCATCAACAATAATACCAAACTAAATTTTGAGGAGATCATAGATCGTTTGGATGATTCTGATGCCGACCAACGTCCACTCTATGTCCTCGAGGAAGATATGATGAGAATCAGGCAAGCAGAGAAACCTCTACACATATACTACGACCAGCTAAATCAGGCACTTAATGTAGTTTTGTCCAAAATAGAGATGACACATAAAAACGAATATGTGATCAGTGCTCTATCCAAGGAAGTCCAGATGAAAGCAGTAAGAACATTTATCGCAGGATTGAGGAGTTCAGCAACAAAGAAAGCATTATACTCAAGATCATGCACCAATCTGATGGAAGCACATGGGATAGCTAGCACGATGCAGCATGACTCGCATTATCACAAACTGGAAAGCGTACCGAGGGTACAACAGCGAAGCCATCGACAATGGCAAACACCACAAACACAACAGCAATTCCAGCAGAATATTTCTCACCAACAACCTCAAATGCAACAAGAAACAACGGAACCAATGGAGGTAGACCCCTCTTCAACAAGATTTAGACGACAATCATACAATCCACAACCGCCAATGAATACTCATCAGGGAGCAAGGCAAACACAGAATGCGTGTAGACAAGTCATCCAAAGAGTCGGAACCAATTCAAGTGCGACAGAGAAGACACGTCAAACTCGCAGCAGAGGAAAACACAACGCCTTAACCAAGTGGGAGACACAAAAGAAGACGACCAGGAGTCACTTTACAATGAAGCACCTTGTGTAAGTTATAGAAATAATAATAGACAGAAACATTTTATAATAAGATACCACGGTCTTCCGACGTTAAGACGCACTACACCTAATGGAAGATTCGTGCATATACTGATAGATTCAGGCGCAACTAGTAGCTATGTGAGTAAAAATTATCCATTTGCAGAAAGAATAAAATTAAATAAACCTATTAAGTTTAACACACTACACGGGAGTTCAACAGTTACTCACAAGAGAGAAATCAATCTAGTAGGGTTTGACTTAGATTTTTTTGAAGCAGAAGAACTAAAAGAGTTTGATATAATACTAGGAGAGGACGCGTTAAGAAAAATGAAAGCAAAAATAGATTTATTTGAATACTCAGTAACATTTGAAAAAACTACTGAAGAAAGTAGGGAACAAATAAATTACTCTATAGGAGATAAAAAATATGAGAAAGAAATCAAGGAACTAATGCAGAATAACTACAATAATGAACTGTTACCTTTCACCACCACAATACAAGCAGAGATTAGGACTGAATCCAAAGAACCTGTTTGGGTGCGACAATATCCATATCCATATGCAGATCAGGAGTTTGTCGAAAAGGAAATACAGAAACTTTTAAAAAACGAAATAATTAAAGAAAGTAAAAGCCCATATAACTCACCGATATGGACGGTATCAAAAAAGGGCATAGATGAAGAAGGAAAACCAAAAAAACGTATGGTTATAGATTTTCAAAAATTAAATAAACAAACCAGAAGATAGGGAAAAGACTGCATTTTCAGTCAATGGGGCAAAATATGAGTTCCTTCGCCTACCATTCGGCCTAAAGAATGCTCCAGCTACATTCCAAAGATGTGTGGACGATATTCTGAGACCATTTATTGGAAAATGTGCATATGTATATATTGACGATGTTCTAATTTACTCTGCTGACCCAGAGCAACATATTAAAGACATCACAAATATTGTGCATAGGCTACATGCAGCCAATATGAAAATCTCGGAGGAAAAATCAAATTTTTTCCAAACTAAAACGGAATTTTTGGGCCATATTATAAATAATGGTAGAATAACAGTAGACCCAGGGAAAATAGATGCAATTGATAAATATAAAACCCCAGAGACTCTGAAATTAAGGTCATTTTTAGGATTAGCCTCCTACTACAGGAAATTCGTGAAGAACTTCGCACATATATGCAAGCCATTAACAATTTACCTAAAGGGAGAAAATGGGAGCATATCAAAGAATAAAAGGAAAAATGTGAAAATTAAATTAGATGAACAGGCACTCAAGGCCCTTGAAGAAATAAAAGAAAAACTAAAAGAAAAGGCAGAGCTATATCAGCCAGACTTTGAAAAGGGATTCGATCTAACCACAGACGCCAGTAACCACGCAATAGGAGCAGTACTGAGTCAGGGTAGAAACCCAATTTCCTTTATATCAAGAACATTGCCAACCACAGAACAAAACTATTCCACAAATGAAAAGGAAATGTTAGCCATAAGTACAGAAACTAAGAAATTACCTGTACGGAATAGCCGACCTGACTATTTACACTGATCACCAGTCACTTATATTTTCGATATCAGAAAAAAATCCAAACACTAAACTCAAAAGATGGAAAAACCTAATAGAGGAATATGGTGCTCAATTAAAATACAAACCTGGACACGAGAACGTGGTCGCAGATGCACTATCTAGACAAGTATATACACTGTCAGACACATCGATCCACTCCGCAGAGTCTTTAGCACTCAGATGCATTAAAATGATTGCAAAACCCTTAAATTTTTTCCGTACACAAATTGAATTAATACCGTCAGAAACGAATGAAAAAACTGCATCAACTATATTCCCACGACACGAACGGTTTCAAGTAAAATTTAATACCGAAGAATACGTAATAGAAACGCTGAAGCAAGTAATGAAACCAAAAATTGTAACAGCTTTTCACACAGACTTGGAATCATGGCATAAGTTGAAAGAGAAGATAACAAATATATTTTCAACATATTTCAAAGAATTCACACAAACTAAACTGCATGTCATCACTGAACAAATAGATAGAGAGAACATTTTAGACTTTACGCACAAAAGGGCACATAGAAACGCCCTCAATAACTATAAAGAGATATTAGAAACATGCTATTGGCCAACACTCAAGAAAGATACAGAAAACGTAGTAAAGAATTTCACTAACTGTACAGAGAATAAGTACGAAAGACATCCAGTAAAACAATTGTTAGGTAAAACACCAATACCGCAGGCACCAGGTATATGCATACAAGCAGATATATTCTACATAAACGGCAGAAATTTCTTGTCATGTATTGATAGACATACGAAATATGCATATTTTCGTAAACATGACGCATGTGCAACGTGATCAAAACGCAAACACATGGAGAGGCATCATCTTACAAGAATGTACAGCCACCACGTGACCAACAACAACAAGCCAATACCACATCACTCATATACAACGTGATCAACATAGAGACACATGGAGGGATATTATCTTGCACGAATGTACAGCCACCATGTGACCAACAACAACAAGCATGACATTATCCCAGATGCCACGCCACCGGAATTAGCCAATCGGAAGACGACACGAGTTGACTGCACTGCTATAAAAGAGTGACGCGCATACAACCCATGTTCTCAGTTTAAATATAATCTTAGGCATAGCCGGTAGTATATTGTTCATGGTGTAGACTTATATACATATATTTAAATAAAGAAACCTTGGAGGAATCTAAGGAAAATATATTTTTATAGAATAACCAAAGATTATTCATAATTGGCGCCCGAGCAGAGACCGGTCAACAAAAGGGTTCAGTGAATAAAATCCTTCGCGACTTCAATAACGACGAATTCAAAATAAAATTCAAGTGTATCGAAAGTGGTCCAACATAAAAAATTTTCTAAAAATGGCACAGGCACAAGCGGAAATCCAGGCACTTCAAGCCATGGTTATGGACTTGCAGAGAAGATTCGCCGAAGCTCAAAAAACCGCTGCACCAGTGGAGGAAGCACAGGACGAAGACTGTACGTAGACAGGTCCCAGGGAAGTCGACTTAGGGCTCTTTAAGTCAGCCCTAATGAGCTTTAGCGGAGATTATCACGACTACAGGAACTGGAGAAAGCTAGCAGTGACATTAATGAACAATGTGAAGATATTCCGCGGCCAGAATATCTATACAGAAGCCCTAATCTTGCTTAGAGGAAAGGTTACGGGACGAGCTGCACAAATCCTCATCAACAATAATACCAAACTAAATTTTGAGGAGATCATAGATCGTTTAGATGATTCTGATGCCGACCAACGTCCACTCTATGTCCTCGAGGAAGATATGATGAGAATCAGGCAAGCAGAGAAACCTCTACACATATACTACGACCAGCTAAATCAGGCACTTAATGTAGTTTTGTCCAAAATAGAGATGACACATAAAAACGAATATGTGATCAGTGCTCTATCCAAGGAAGTCCAGATGAAAGCAGTAAGAACATTTATCGCAGGATTGAGGAGTTCAGCAACAAAGAATGCATTATACTCAAGATCATGCACCAATCTGATGGAAGCACATGGGATAGCTAGAACGATGCAGCATGACTCGCATTATCACAAACTGGAAAGCGTACCGAGGGTACAAAAGCGAAGCCATCGACAATGGCAAACACCACAAACACAACAGCAATTCCAGCAGAATATTTCTCACCAACAACCTCAAATGCAACAAGAAACAACGGAACCAATGGAGGTAGACCCCTCTTCAACAAGATTTAGACGACAAACATACAATCCACAACCGCCAATGAATACTCATCAGGGAGCAAGGCAAACACAGAATGCCTTTAGACAAGTCATCCAAAGAGTCGGAACCAATTCAAGTGCGACAGAGAAGACACGTCAAACTCGCAGCAGAGGAAAACACAACGCCTTAACCAAGTGGGAGACACAAAAGAAGACGACCAGGAGTCACTTTACAATGAAGCACCTAGTGTAAGTTATAGAAATAATAATAGACAGAAACATTTTATAGTAAGATACCACGGTCTTCCGACGTTAAGACGCACTGCACCTAATGGAAGATTCGTGCATATACTGATAGATTCAGGTGCAACTAGTAGCTATGTGAGTAAAAATTACCCATTTGCAGAAAGAATAAAATTAAATAAACCTATTAAGTTTAACACACTACACGGGAGTTCAACAGTTACTCACAAGAGAGAAATCAATCTAGTAGGATTTGACTTAGATTTTTTTGAAGCAGAAGAACTAAAAGAGTTTGATATAATACTAGGAGAGGACGCGTTAAGAAAAATGAAAGCAAAAATAGATTTATTTAAATACTCAGTAACATTTGAAAAAACTACTTAAGAAAGTAGGGAACAAATAAATTACTCTATAGGAGATAAAAAATTTGAGAAAGAAATCAAGGAACTAATGCAGAATAACTACAATAATGAACTGTTACCTTTCACCACCACAATACAAGCAGAGATTAGGACTGAATCCAAAGGACCTGTTTGGGTGCGACAATATCCATATCCATATGCAGATCAGGAGTTTGTCGAAAAGGAAATACAGAAACTTTTAAAAAACGAAATAATTAAAGAAAGTAAAAGCCCATATAACTCACCGATATGGACGGTATCAAAAAAGGGCATAGATGAAGAAGGAAAACCAAAAAAACGTATGGTTATAGATTTTCAAAAATTAAATAAACAAACCAGAAGATAGGGAAAAGACTGCATTTTCAGTCAATGGGGCAAAATATGAGTTCCTTCGCCTACCATTCGGCCTAAAGAATGCTCCAGCTACATTCCAAAGATGTGTGGACGATATTCTGAGACCATTTATTGGAAAATGTGCATATGTATATATTGACGATGTTCTAATTTACTCTGCTGACCCAGAGCAACATATTAAAGACATCACAAATATTGTGCATAGGCTACATGCAGCCAATATGAAAATCTCGGAGGAAAAATCAAATTTTCTCCAAACTAAAACGGAATTTTTGGGCCATATTATAAATAATGGTAGAATAACAGTAGACCCAGGGAAAATAGATGCAATTGATAAATATAAAACCCCAGAGACTCTGAAATTAAGGTAATTTTTAGGATTAGCCTCCTACTACAGGAAATTCGTGAAGAACTTCGCACATATATGCAAGCCATTAACAATTTACCTAAAGGGAGAAAATGGGAGCATATCAAAGAATAAAAGGAAAAATGTGAAAATTAAATTAGATGAACAGGCACTCAAGGCCCTTGAAGAAATAAAAGAAAAACTAAAAGAAAAGGCAGAGCTATATCAGCCAGACTTTGAAAAGGGATTCGATCTAACCACAGACGCCAGTAACCACGCAATAGGAGCAGTACTGAGTCAGGGTAGAAACCCAATTTCCTTTATATCAAGAACATTGACAACCACAGAACAAAACTATACCACAAATGAAAAGGAAATGTTAGCCATAAGTTGGGCACTACAGAAACTAAGAAATTACCTCTACGGAATAGCCGACCTGAATTAGAATTTGAATGAAAGTTGAGGAATGCACTGCGACCTTTGGTCTATTGTGCCCTCTCCTGGCTCACATTGACTCACTCAGCCCCAGCGCATGAATAAAATCCAGCAGCCTGCCGGGTGCTAGTGAGGCAATGTGATCCCTATCCGGACACATTAATCCAAGGGCCTTTGCTCTGCGTCTCCAGACTGCTGTGCAGTCGATCAGCAGGTGCTCCGGGGTTTCAGGCTCCCTATCGCAGAACCGGCAACTTGCACTAGAGGATAGGCCCATGCTATGCAGGTGCCTATTCAGTTTGCAGTGGCCGGTGTACCATGCGACCAGTAACCTGAGCTTGTTCCTTGGGAGGTTTATCACCGTTTTAAACCTTTTCATTAGCAGCTTGGCATGTCTCATACCGCGAGTTTGGTGCCAATGCTGCTCCCTGCCCTCTACCTCTTCCTTACGGAGCAGCTCTTTCATGGCGTGGGGTCCCACCCCCCTGGTGGAGGCTGCGGAGCGGGCGAGCTCGTCGGCCAGCTCATTGCCGGCTATTCCTTTGTGACCAGGCACCCAGATTAGGTGTACCTGGTTCTTTTCTGCAAGGCTATTCAGCCTTTCCCTGCACTCCTGCACTAGTCGCGATTTAATCTCAGAGGAAGAGATCGCCTTTAGCGCCGCTTGACTATCGCTGAGGATCGCTATTCGCTCATTACGATAGTTGCGATGGAGGTTAATATCGATACACTGGCTTATTGCGAAAACTTCTGCCTGAAAAATGCTAGGGAACTCTCCCATGGGTATGGAGAGCTTGGTGCGTGGGCCTACAATCCCTGCGCCGATTCCCTCTGACATTTTAGAGCCATCGGTGTACCACCTTAGCGTGCTATTCCTCAGCATCAGTTCGAAGTTGGAGTCATCCCATTCGTCTTTACTGCCAAGGGTGACCTTGAATCTTCTCCTGAAGTTGACCGTTTTTGTAGTGTTATCCCTCGGGAGGAGGACCAATGGTACGCAGCCACTTATCGTCTCCATCCTCCGGGATGAGATTACCTTGCCAATTCCGCACCCCTCCGCCGTTATTTGCAGAAGTGTGTGCTCGGCTACCTGACCGATAACCAAATGCAGCGGTGTCAGTTCGAGCAAAGCCTCCAGTGCCGCAGTTGGACAGGTTCGCATTGCACCCGTCATATAGACACAGGCTAAACGCTGTAGCTTCAACAGTCTTGTCTTAACAAAAGTTTGAGACGCTATTGAGGCCCATGCCACCGCCCCATATGTGATTATCGGTCGCACTATCATGGTGTACAACCACCTGACGATCCTTGGCTTACAGCCCCAGGACTTTCCTGCCAGTCGATTGCACACCATCAATGCCTTTGTCGCCTTGACCACGGTCAGGTTTAAATGTTGTTTCCAACGCAGAGTGGAGTCAAGCATCAAACCCAGGTATTTGACACTGCTGGTCATCACTATTTCATTTCCCCCAAGTGCGAGATTCCTAAGACCGGGTAGGGACCTGCTTCTCGTAAACGGGACTGCGGTCGTCTTGGAGGGGTTGATATTCAATTCAACTCCCCTACACCACCCCTTCGCTAGGTTTAGACCTCTTTGGACCAAGTCACATAGAGTGTCTTCGTATTTGCCTTTGGCCATGATCACAATGTCGTCCGCATACCCCTGGCAGCGGATCCCATTGTCCGTTAGCAGTGCTAACAGGTCGTCCACAACTAGGCTCCATAGTAGGGGGGATAACACACCTCCCTGTGGGCAGCCTCTAGTTGTGCCGAGACGTATCCTTCTATCGCCTACTGTGGTCTCCGCAACCCTGGAGCGCAGTACGGCTTGTATCCATCTGCGCACCGGTGCTGCCACATTTCTTTTCTCCAGTGCCCTGGCTACACTCTTGTGGGACGTATTGTCAAAGGCACCTTCGATATCCAAGATCGCACAAAGCATCACTTCCCCGTGCTCTAGTGAGCTCTCTATCTCAGAGGTCAGCTGGTACAGGGCAGTGCTCGTTGATCTGCCCGCTCTGTAGGCATGTTGAGCCGGATGCAGCGGTGCTCTCTTCAGCGCATTCATCCTTATTTCCTGGTCCACGATCTTCTCCATGGTTTTTAGTAAGAAAGATGTTAGGCTAATTGGCCTGTAAGATTTTGCCAATGAATAGTCTTTCCTACCTACCTTGGGTATGAAGATCACCTTCGCTGTCCTCCATATCTCGGGGATGTACGCCAAAGCGAGGCTTTCTCTTAACAGCCGTAACAGGTGGGGCAATAGGAGTTGCTCCCCCTGTTGTAACAGCGCCGGAAAGATGCCATCCACACCCGGAGACTTGAATCTATCAAACGAGGCCATTGCCCATTTGATTGAGTCCGCCGTAAACAGCCGTCTGGCGATACTCCAATCCTCACGGGATGGCCTGTGTTCGGTCATGGGAGGACACTGGTCCTCCCGAACTGTCTCCGGGAAGTGCGCCCGCAGAAGCTCCGTGGCTCTGTCCTCTGCATTGGTCGTGAACGTCCCATCGTTCCTTTTGATTGCTATTACTACGTCGTTTGTGCCCCTTGCCAGAGCTTTATGCAGCCTAGCTGCTTCTGGCGTAGTGGCGACATTCTCGCAGAATCTCCTGAAGCTGGTCTGCTTTGCAGACCTTATCTCCTTGTTGTATAAAGTAAGATAGCTCCTATATTCAGCCCAGACCCCCGTACGCTTCGCCTTGTTGAACAGGCTGCGTACTTTTTTTCGGAGGTCTGCTAGTTTCCTGGACCACCAGGGGCAGTTTCGTCTGTCCCCGGGCACTTTCAGGGGGCAACTGCCATGATAGGCTTTAATCAGAGACTCGTTCAGCCCGGATAGCCTAATCTCCAGACCCAGGCTAGAAGTGCCACTATCTGCCTGCTCCCCCCTACCTAACTCCCCACTTAGTATATCCCTGAAGGCGCCCCAATTCGCCCTCCGGGGATTGCGCCTAGGGGGGAGGGGCCTGACCTCTACCCCTAGCAAGAACCTTACAATTCGGTGGTCCGACAGGGAGGGTTCCGTCGAGACTCTCCATCTCGAGACCAGTCCTCTTGCAGGCCCATTACTCAGGGTGATGTCCAGCACCTCCCTCCTATTTATAGTTATAAATGTGGGCTCACACCCAACATTTTCTATCACTAAGTTACTACCTACTATGTATTCTCAGAGAGACTCACCCCTTGCGTTGCAGTTGGTGCTGCCCCATTCCAGATGGTGGGCGTTTGCGTCACAGCCCATAATCAAGGGAAGTCCATGTCTGCTACAGTGATCCACGAGCCGTTACACCACCTCTGGGGGTGCCGTGGATGCTTCCCCTGGGAAATAGGCTGAAGCCAGGACGAAGTCTTTGCCCTCAAAGTCTCTGGCTTGCACCGCCACCAGATCCTGCGTCAGGAACTCTGAAATACAGAAGAATTCAATGTTATTCCTGACAACTATGCAAGTTCTAGGCGTCTCACTTGTGAGATCCCAGATTACCTTATTTGACTCCGTTTTGAGGCCTTTAACCTCTCCTTTGCGGGTCCAAGGTTCTTGGACCAGCAGTATGCCCAGCTTTTCTGCCGTGAACCTGCTCGTTATTACAGCTGAAGCTGCCGCCGCGTGATGCAGGTTCACCTGGGCAATCTCCATATGGACGGCCATCATAATACCGGTTCGAGGAAGGGCACTGCCTCTTCCCCGCCGTTTATCTCGCCACCATCCAATGGGTCACCTAGCCCGTAGTGGTCCTCTACGGGGACGTCGGTGGACGTTGCTGGCACTGCCCTCTCAGTCCCTCTTCCGCCGGGCTGATCCGCCGTCTCGTCCACCTGCATCGGCACTGCTTCCGGGGCCGCCAATGACGCGGCCTGCTTTCCGATGCTCTCGCCTTCCTGATTCGCGGGCCTTGCTGCTCCCTTGCTCCCGGTGGCTGCGGGCCTGTGGGGCCGCATAACCACCGTGCTAAACCTGTAATACAGGCGGAAGCCTTCTGCCCGGACGTACTTGTAAGACTCGTCGTCAATGTACAAGTTTAGCCTCCATCCCTTCATTCCACCTAGTTCTTCCATTTTGCTGCTCGCGACGCGCCAGGATGAAATGCTAAGCCCCAAGTTCTGGTTTTTCACCAGTCCTAGCGCGTACTCATAGAGTTTGTCATCACTTCTGGGGAGGAACATTGTCATGCTATGCATGACGGGCAAATCCTCCGCCCTCCTCGCGCATAGGGCAGGGCCCTTCCAGCCTCCCAGCTTTGGTGCAAACTCCCGCAGCCAGTTGGCAGACCTCTCGTTTTTGCACTCCACCTGCAGCATACCTCCTTTAAACTCCACCCCCAAGAAGGACGCCGCGAAGTTCTCTCCTCTGAAGACCTCGTCCAGGAGGAGGTTCTGGAGCACGGTAAGCTCCTCCGGCTTCAGCGCCTCCGCCGGATAGTTCTGAGGCAGTACAGCCATGCGTATGTCTTTAACGGCGTCCGCATACCTGCGCCGCCCCTCCTCCACCCGGTGGGGAGCCGGTCCGGATTGTTGATTACCGGTTTCCTTGTGTTCGTTGCCCCTAGACCTTTTGGAGCTGGGGGGCTCCTGCGGCGTGATTTGGCCGCTACTCCGCTTCGCTGTTTGGGCATACGTTTCAGAGGGCATTGCCCTACCATCAGCACGCCGTGCGGTCAATGTGGCACCGACCGGACGGTTACTGGTACCGCTGCCTTCCGCGCGAGCTGACCCGATGTTGCCACGCTCCTTTGCTGGGGGTGCGTTACTCCCTTTGCCTCTGCTTCTGGCCATAGCCTCCGCCGCTTCAGGAGTCTTCCCCTCTCGCAGGTACCGTAGGTACCACCTCATGATGGCGCCGCTCGTCCCCCTCCTTTTTGGGTCATCGCACCCTCCGGGCTTGCCAGCTTCTGCGAGAGGGCGTTGCCCACCTCTTCTGCGCCTCCTTCTCCTTCTGCGCGCACCATCAGGCTCTGCCCGATGTGGCTCTCCCGAGTCCGACCCGCTCCGCCTTACGGCGGGGGTCTTGGCGGTGCTCGTGGCTGCTGCAGCGGCCGCAGGCATTTTTGCCAGGCGAGCGCAACTGCATGAGGGCATGTCGTCGCTATCCTCCTTTGCATGCTCCTCAACTAGCGCCCGTTCGTCCGGCGAGAGAATGTCCAGGAAGTTCACTTTCCGTCTGGCTCCTTGACCCGATTTGCCTAGCGCTGCATCAGCTTCCTTCTCGTTGTCCGTGTTCGTTCTCCGTTGTTGTTGCCTTAAATCCGTGTTATTGTTGTTGTTGTTGTTTGTTTTGTTGTTTGTTGTTTCCATCTGTGTCTTCCGACCCTAGGCTCAAACAGAGTGAGCCGTCAGGTCTATTATTTAAGTGGGGACTAGGTAGGTCAGCCACGCCAGAGCCCCTTGACGCGGTAAGGCCACAGTTACACCCCAATTCGGCCCGGTGTTGGGGAGGCTCCGTTATAATACAGCCGGATTTACCTCCTGGCTGCAAAACATCCAATGGGCACGGGTCGCATGACACCCTGGATTAGGAGGTGGTAGCTCTTGGTTAGCGCACGCATGCGGCACCCGACATCCTGCCTGGGCGGTGCCTATCAGCACCAACCACGCAGGTTGGGGGATGCCGAGTATGCCTTGCGCCTAAGCCCCTGCACCACGGCAAGGTGCCTACCATTCGCAGAGGCAAACCTAGCCGACCTGACTATTTACACTGATCACCAGTCACTTATATTTTCGAAATCAGAAAAAAATCCAAACACTAAACTCAAAAGATGGAAAAACCTAATAGAGGAATATGGTGCTCAATTAAAATACAAACCTGGACACGAGAACGTGGTCGCAGATGCACTATCTAGACAAGTATATACACTGTCAGACACATCGATCCACTCCGCAGAGTCTTTAGCACTCAGATGCATTAAAATGATTGCAAAACCCTTAAATTTTTTCCGTACACAAATTGAATTAATACCGTTAGAAACGAATGAAAAAACTGCATCAACTATATTCCCACGACACGAACGGTTTCAAGTAAAATTTAATACCGAAGAATACGTAATAGAAACGCTGAAGCAAGTAATGAAACCAAAAATTGTAACAGCTTTTCACACAGACTTGGAAACATGGCATACGTTGAAAGAGAAGATAAGAAATATATTTTCTACATATTTCAAAGTATTCACACAAACTAAACTGCATGACATCACTGAACAAATAGATAGAGAGAACATTTTAGACTTTACGCACAAAAGGGCACATAGAAACGCCCTCAATAACTATAAAGAGATATTAGAAACATGCTATTGGCCAACACTCAAGAAAGATACAGAAAACGTAGTAAAGAATTTCACTAACTGTACAGAGAATAAGTACGAAAGACATCCAGTAAAACAATTGTTAGGTAAAACACCAACACCGCAGACACCAGGTATATCCATACAAGCAGATATATTCTACATAAACGGCAGAAATTTCTTGTCATGTATTGATAGACATACGAAATATGCATATTTTCGTAAACTTGATACGAAAAGACATTTTCACGAAATATTCGAAGAAGTATTATGCCAAGTATTTCCAAACTGTACCGAAGTGATGACAGACAACGAAAACATATTCATTGGTATTGGTACGACAGCTATGCCATCAAGGAATATAACCAAAATATACACTCAGTGACACAAAGGAAGCCAGTCGATCTTCTTTTCAACAAGGACACTAGTGAAACAGTGAAAAATAATATTGAACAAAAACAGCAACAAATGCTAGGATACCATAACAAGAAAAGAACTCTAAAAGAATTTAAACCGGGACAAACAATCTACGAAAAAACTAGTAGACGTGGAAAATATTCGTTGTCGGTCGTCGCAGTGAACCGACGTATTTTTTCTCTGCTCCGCGTTCTATTGTTAATCTTTTTAATGCCGTGTGTTTGCGGCCATAGAGTTGATCGTGCTCAGCCCAAGATCAGCTGCAGTAAATGTAATGAATTCTTCCACTTATCGTGTGTGAATTTATCACAGGCTGATGTCGATTTCTTGGTGAAGTCTAAAAACGCTTTTTATTGCAAAGTATGCACGGTGGTTCGCAGAAATTCTATTCGTTCGCCGCCTGCGTCGCCATCTGTGCGCATTTCTCAATCAATAAGTGAAGTTAACGAACCTGTGTTAGAGGCTAATGACCTTAATATGGTAAATGCGGTGCTTAATTCTTTAGTTTCGGAAGTTAGTTCACTGAGAAGTGAACAATCGAAGACTCTCACATTACTACAACAACTCTGTGATGAGCGAAATTCGTTAATCGTTAAACTGAACGAAATTAAATCAGAGTTCTGCATTGTGCAAAAGCAATTGTCCGATTTCGGCAAGTTCGCTGCACCAGCTTTGAATACTCTCTCTGCTGCGACTGCTGTTGACACAAATGCTTCTTCAATCGCTTCTCCACCTAACGCTGCTGTTTCCGATGATAACGAGAGTGTGAATTATCTCGCTCCCACTACACTGAAAACACGCTCTACAGCTTCAACTATTGCTAACTCCACTCGCACTTCTACGTCTACGGCGGGTACAAATGCTCAGTCATCTATTGTTATTGTTTCTGCTCCTACTGATAATGTGAGTATTGATTATCTCGCTCCCGCTACATCGCAGCCGCATTCTGCCGCTCTGTCTGCTGCTTGCTCCACTCTCTCTACGACTGCTGATAATGGTACAAATACAGCTGCTGTTAATTATGCCAGTACATATGCGGACGCTGTTGCTATGAATTGCAACACTCATTCGAATGTTAAAACAATCGAACAGTTGCTGATAAACCAGTTCGTCCCTCTGTCGTTGTCAATGCTGCTCAATCAGCCGCCGTCGATGGAAACGTGAAGTCAAAAGTGAGTACTAGGAGCAAAAAATCCCCAGCTGCTTCAACCGTTGTTGGTGTTAATGCCAACTGTGATCTTGATGTCGTCATACCGAAAAAATGGATTCACTTTTCGGCCTTCAAAAACTCAGTCACCGAAGAAGATATTATATCTTTTGTTTTTAAACATGCTAATGTGGCTAGAGAGCATTTCTTATGTTATAAGTTAATTAAAAAAGATGCTGCTATCAATAATCTTAAGAGAATTAACTTTAAGTTAGGTGTATCCCCATCTTGTTTTAACGCCGTTTTTTCATCTTCAGTGTGGCCTTCTGGCATTAAGTTGCGTCCCTTTAAGTTTTTTCCAAAGGGAGGGGAGAACAGCGCTGCAGATTAGTGGATGTGCCTGTTAGTCACGACCTTTTTCATGCGTTTTCTGCACCTTCTTCAAATGGCTCCTGTCTTAAGGTGTACTACCAAAATCTATCGGGTATTAGGTGTAAATCAAATATTATTCGCAACTTTTCTTCACATTCGGATTTCGATATTATCGTTATTGTTGAGACTTGGCTGAATTGTAGTTACTTTGATAGTGAATACTTTGATTCAAATCTCTCGTCCTCGACTTATTATGCTTGATAATGATGATTCCATTCTTGACCAACTATGTATTTGTATCAATGACGCTCTGTTCATACAGTCTCATACATCCCTCCTAATAGTCCTCTAGAGTTGTATAAGTTGCACGCAAATAATATTTCCTCGCTGGTATTAAATAAGGTGAAAGAGAATAATATTTGTGTACTGGGTGACTTCAATTTAAGCAATATCGCCTGGTCTGGTTGTTCCTACAGTCCTGCTCTTATTCCTTCCAATTTTTCGTCTCCTCAGGAGTTATTTCTCATCGATAGCTTGCTTAGTCTCAATCTGATTCAAGTCAACTCATATTCAAATAACCTCGATCGTTTTCTTGATTTAGTCTTTCTCAGTGATAACTTAAAATTCAGGTTTCTTAATGGACTATCTTCAATTGCTCCTGCCACCATTCATCACTCTCCGCTAGCCTTTGAGGTGGATACTTATCTTTTCGCTCCTGTTAAACCTATTGACGGGCTTGGTTTTAAATTTGCATTTTGTGATTTTGAACGACTCAACAATCTGCTCTCCGTGATTAATTGGGATGATTTACTTTCGGGACTAGATACAGCTAATAGTTTCTCGAGTTTTAAGAAATCAATTCAGGAATTTTGTCATAATAATATCCCGCTCAAACATACCCAACCATATAAGTTGCCTTGGTACACTAGGGACCTCAGGCGGTTAAAAAACCTTAGAAATAAATATTACCGAAAATTCTCCTCAACTAAATCTCATGTTTTCTTTGTTCAATATCAGCACTACACAAAACTGTTTAATGATCTGGATAAGTCTCTCTATAAAAGGTTTATTTTTAGTACAGAGTCTGCAATTAAGTCGAACCCTAAGTTCTTTTGGAACTTTGTAAAATCTAGAAGAGCGTGTTCGGCCATTCCTTCTGCTCTACGCTGGGGTGATAATTCAGCATGCACTCCTGGCGAAATCTCCAACTTGTTTGCTGAATTTTTCAAATCGAATTATGTTCACGATGATCCCGGTACTAATTCCACTCTTTCGGCTAATAATTTCCCTTCCATAAATTTTGGCTCACTCTGTCTTTCACAGGATGATATCGCCAAGGCTATCGGCGATATTAAGGCATCTTCCAAATTGGATTTGGATGGCCTTCCGCCTATACTTATAAAAAACTGTACTGCCTTGTTATATCCCCTCATGCTTATCTTTAATAAGTCTCTCTCCTCTGGGAATTTTATTTCTGACTGGAAATTGACATGCATTACTCCTATTCTCAAAGGTGGTAGAAAGGATTTAGTCTCCAATTACAGACCTATTTCTAAACTTTCTACTATTTCCAAAATATTTGAGTGTTCTGTTAAAAATAAATTATTTTTTGCAGTAAAATCAATAATTAATATCAATCAGCATGGGTTTGTCTCGGGACGCTCCACGGTATCAAACTTAGCGGTTTTTAGCGATTATTGTATGTCTGCATTCTCCGCTGGATTCCAGGTAGATTCTGTCTACACAGATTTCTCAAAGGCCTTTGATAAAGTTTCACACAATATTCTAATTAAAAAATTATCATCTTTAGGGTTTCACTCGGTCTTTTTGCAGTGGATTAAATCATATTTACACAATAGACGATGCGTTGTCAGTGTCGATGGAGTGTCATCTGATCCATTCATTGCGTCTTCGGGAGTGCCTCAAGGAAGCGTTTTGGGTCCACTTCTCTTTGTGCTATTTATCAGCGACATCTCCTGTTGCTTCTCTTTCGCTAATTTCCTGTTATATGCAGATGACTTAAAAATTTTCGCAATAATCAAAAACACACAAGATGTACTCAAACTTCAGTGTGATATTGATACTTTTTATGATTGGTGCTTGAAATCGAAGCTTCTCCTGAATCTAGATAAATGCTCTCAGATCTCTTATGGTAGGGGACGTAGCATCTTATCTTCAAGTTACAAGATTTCTAATTACGTCCTAAAATGTGTTACTGAAATCAAAGATCTTGGGGTAATCTTTGACAACAGATTTTCTTTCAGTAATCACATCAACTACATCACTTCTAAATCTTTCTCGGTGCTCGGCTTTGTCCGTCGAAATGCTTTAAATTTTTCCGACCCCTACACGTTAAAATTACTGTATACATGTTTTGTTCGGTCCATTTTGGAGTACGCAGTGTTCATTTGGAGACCATATTGCATTTCGTCAATTAATAGGATCGAGCGTGTCCAAAAGATTTTTCTTAAATTTGCTCTCCGTTCCTTAAAGTTCGTTGACCCAATACCATCGTATACATCTCGCTTACTGCTTCTACATCTTAAATCGCTGGACAACCGACGGTCCATTCTCTGCCTTTCATTTGTTTACAATGTAATTAATGGAGATATCGACTGTCCCTATTTACTAAGGAAAATCAACTTCAATACTCCTCAGCGTTGTCTTAGATCTGTTTCCCCATTTTACTATAAAAAGGAAAGTACTAATTTTGCTGGAAATGCTCCTCTCATGCGCGCTATGCGCGAGTTTAATTCGATTTCCGAGAGGACTCTTCTAGATTTTTCTCACTCTAGGGTATCCTTCACTAATACCCTCAATTCTGTTTTTTAGTCTAAGTTATCTACCTATTTCTACCTATTTAACTGTAATTTACTTCTCCATTAGTCTGTAAGAATAAAAAATGTTCATAGACTTAAATAAATAAATAAATAAATAAATAAATATAATAAAGGATACATTAAACACATCGTTAAAGAAGACAAAAAAAATACAGTGTTAACTACAAAGAATAAAATAATACACAAAGACAACATTAGAAATGAGAATTTAGATAGAACTTAGAATATACTAAAAAACCAACTCTTAATCAGGAGAAAGCCTAGAAGTCCAAATTTTTTAGGATCAGCATTTAGTTTTGTTACAGGAGGACCATTACGACATTATAGAATAAAAAAAAAAATAACGACATTATAGAAAATAATAACAAACAAAGATTGATCAACACCCATTTTGAGAAACTGTTAGAAACATTCAACTATAAAATAATTACCCAACACACAATGTTGCAGGAAATGCACAGAAAATTAGAAGACTTAACTCTAACAATTAGTTTCGCAAAAAATAAAAACTTTTATTCACCATCAATAAATATTAATGATATTGAAATATAATTAAATCAGAAAATACAGAAATTCCGGTAATCAATATTATGGAATATTCTGATATACATGTATGTAGAATTATTGACACATTTATTGTAGTATATAAATACCCAATTGTAAAAGAAAATTGCGAGATATTCGATGTAACACCTACTTATATCATATAAACATGGAAAATTACTTTTAGACAATAAAATATCCAAATGCGCTAATAAATGTAAAAATATTTTGTCGCTATTATATGTTAAATTTAAGTTATATTATGCAATTATTAAATGCAAAACACTCAAACTACAAGAAAAACAGCAGAAACAATACAAAAAAATATGAAAACAACAAGGTATGGAACATCTCATCAAAAAGGACGCCACAACTAGCGTATAAAAAGATCAGGAGATCTTTTCACCGGAGGAGGGGGGAGTTAACACCCAGCCATACACGTATGACTCATATTACCTACCACTACACATATATACAACAATAGCAAGCCACATGACGAATGTGCAACGTGATCAAAACGCAAACACATGGAGAGGCATCATCTTACAAGAATGTACAGCCACCACGTGACCAACAACAACAAGCCAATACCACATCACTCATATACAACGTGATCAACATAGAGACACATGGAGGGGCATTATCTTACAAGAATGTACAGCCACCACACCAACAACAACAAGCATGACATTATCCCAGATGCCACGCCACCGGAATTAGCCAATCGGAAGACGACACGAGTTGACTGCACTGCTGTAAAAGAGTGACGCGCATACAACCCATGTTCTCAGTTTAAATATAATCTTAGGCATAGCCGGTAGTATATTGTTCATGGTGTAGACTTATATACATATATTTAAATAAAGAAACCTTAGAGGAATCCAAGGAAAATATATTTTTATAGAATAACCAAAGATTATTCTTAATTCTGGCTTAAGCTAGTTTAAACTAATTAATTAATAATTATTCACATTAGGGGGATTCTCTTGCTCTTGCAAAACCCTTGCACGGTGCACGAATCGCTGATTTTTCTATCTAGTGCAACGACACAACAACAAATATCTCCAATGGCTGTAAAATATGTTAGACCGAACCCCTTGTTTATTTTTGTGCAATGGCACTTAAAGAAAATAATTGCAACACTGTGCTAGCTGTCATTTTACTTAAATACATATTTTGACGTTAAATTGCTAGGGAAGGTAAATTTTAAATAAATTTTATGACTTCCATTTCAATTTTAAAAATTTGTTACAGTTTTTTTTGTTAAGAATATATGCAAATGTTGCGCCAATTCATAATAGCCGTGCACAATAGTCATCTACAATAAATTGACCGAATCAGCCCTGCATTTATCACTAGATTCTGCAATGGGTGCTCTCGGTAGTTAGTATATTTCGGTATAGGATTTTTGCAATCTGCAATCTTGCAAGGGCAAGAGAATCCTACTATTATAGTTAAAGGGTTATGGGTAGTTAGAATTTTCAACAAATTATTATTTTTTTTTTTGCATTTTCGTTAAGTGTAATATCTTAGAAATATTCCCTGAAAATTTCACGTTGATCCGATATTTAGTTTTTGAGTTATTCCAGAAATAAGAAAGAGAGCTCGGGCACTTCAAAGCGCTAGTGTGAAACTTTAAACGCGTTTTCTCAAAACTATGTTTTTTAAACTGGTAACAACTGTAACTCGAAAACCGTTCAGTAGATTTTAATGAAATTTATGCAGCCTTTAGAATACATAATAAACTCGGTCCTGATCGAGGGATTTTATTAGTATCTATTTATAAAACAAATTTTTTTGTCCGATTGATTTTAGATGACTCTCCAAGGACTTATGGCTGTCACCTTTTTTTGGAACTATAAATTTGAAAACTATAAATTTGAAAATTAAAATTTTTTTTGGAAATTTTCGTAATTTCAAGTCAACACATTCTATAATAATGCCATATTACTACTTTTGTTAAATAACATGATATAATAGCAAAACAAATACTGAAAATTCGCATGTTTTCGTGCCTCTGACTACCCCTAACCTCTTGAATAACTACTTCAAAACATTCTTGATAGCAATAAAGTTGTTTAGCCCTTATGTCAACGGCAACATACCTGGGTATGTTTTGCGTTTTCAAAACGCTGTAACTCTGAACTGGATAATCGGATCGACTTGAAATTTCGCGATATCCTAGCGAAAACTGTTTTACGCAATAGTCTCACTTTTGGTTAGGATTGGATCATCCGTTTGGAAGATAAAGCCCATTTACAAAGTTGCACCCTTACGTCAACAGCATACATACCTGGGTATACCATACCATATGTATAGTAAAACGCATGCAAATATGATAATATTTGAAAAATATAGTTTATTTTGAGTGAAAAAAATACTTATGGCATAAAAATTATTATAAATTATAAAATACTTATAAAAAAATATTAAAAAAAACTACAAAAAAATTTAAAATTATTGAAATTCAATTACATCTATCGCATTGCGGCAAGTCTTTGGAATGCTCTGCGCACACTGGTTTGTTGCATAATGTGCATGACGAGTAGGGCGTCGTTTGGAGCAGATGTAGCAATTCTCCTTTACTTTTTGGCGTCCCGTACTCCGCTCCATGTGCTCCATCATCCACAACTCGGATGGGCCTACCTATCATGGCTTCGATGGCGATGGATAAATTATTGTCTATCATCAAAGATTTTGCCAAGTTGTAGCTAGTGAAAAAGTTGTCACATACAATATTTCTTCCACTTTCATCAAAAAGGTTGATACATAAATCTTTGACTATTCTTTCATCAACGTTTCTTTCACGTTCACCAGACGGTGCTATTCCTGTATAGATTTGTCCCTGCATTGAAAAATTAAATTCAATTTAGTTATTTATACTTTCAACAATATTGATAGTACCTGCAATGGATAGGACGAAATGGAGTCGCACACCCACCACACTTTTATCACATATTTGGCAGGTTTTGATGGTATGTATTGCGTGAAGCCAGTTCCACCACGATAAGCATACAATTGTTCAACTACGGTGACGTTGGCTTCTGCCACGTAATATCTACGAAGACAGCTGTTTAGCATCAAAAAAACGTCCGATATTGCTGCTGCTTTGTCTGTTTGTTTGCGTTGCTGGCGTGTGTTTCCATTATCAAAACGAATGAAGCGGCTAATTTCCCAAAATCGTCGTACACTCATTGCAGCACGATATAATGGATGTGATTTAGTATTCCAAAAATCTTTCGTATGCACGTAACCAGAATGTGTAACGCCACTTAGCAAAAGTATGCCCAAATATGCATCAAATTCACTTTCTGTTATGGAAATCCATGATCTCGGTTCTCTTGTTGGATGTTTTGCATTGTCATCATAAAAGAATTGCCTTGCCTTTCGATTTGATTCACGAAAAATTATGTCGCATATTTCGTCTGACATTATCAGTTTGAACGTTTCTGAAATGGTCAAACCTTGCGTTGCCCGTACTGGTACAGATTGTGCACTTCTTAGAATGTTGTGCGTACGGAATCTTACAGGTTGTGGTTGTATCGAAGACCAAACATTACCATCTCTGGCAGTAAAATATTCCCCAGCTTCAATTGGTGCATCTTCAAGTTCTTCATCAGAATCACTGTCGTCCTCTGGGTCATATTCTGGTAACGTGGGCTCTTCTAAGTCTGAGTCATCACCACGAATATCACCTACACATTCATCTAAAGCCTCGTCACCAACTACTGAATCATTATTTATTGAATTATTAGAAATATTATTATTGAATTATTAGTAAAAAAATCTGAATCGCAAGCGATTAGTTGAATGTGTACCTGCCGAGTTATAACGGCATGCCATTTGCCATACAAAACGTATGTACATACCCGGGTGTGTTGCTGTTGACGTGCGTAAAAAAGTTCTGCTGTTGACATAAAGGTTAGATAAAATCATTGCCTGCCTCGTTACGGGGCATCTCGACAGGATAGAATTTATAGAATACTAGCTGTGAAACGAATTGCTATTACCATTACCAAATCTGTATATGGGCATTTGCTGTCATGATAGAATCATTAGCGCAAAGGCGAAAATAAAAAAAGGATTACGATCCTTTTGTTTGCAAATGTAGATCTGGGAAAAAGAAAAACATAACATAGATAAAGATCCTTTTTTTTTACAAATGTGTTTCTGGAAAAAATAAGATAATAAGAAAAGGATAAAGATCCCTTTTTTACAAATGTATTACTGGGAAAAATAGATAAAGATAGTAAAAAAAGGAGAAAGATTCTTTTTATACAAATGTACTTCTGGGAAAAATAAGAATTCATATTTTTGGACTATTATACTCGTCTAATAATTGCGGCATAAATTTTATATACCGATTGAAACAATAAATTTACAATGCGCAATAATATTTTGATTTATGCTTGTATAAATTTATTAAATTTAAGACTTCGCTCATTTTCAACCCAATTAGCATAATGTTTCTGTAAATTAACCATATTAAACTAAATATTAATTTTTTGGAAAAATGTTATTTTGAACATGTACTTTATTTTTATGATATAACACAACCGCCTTAATAAATACTTGCTCTTCTAAATTTCATATTGCCAAATTGAAAATGCCATCGGCATATGTACAAATGGGATTTGTTGCTTCTACAAAATTTTCATAGAAATGAAAACTGCGCTGTCAAACTGCTGAAGTGACAGCTTCTAGCTTACCATACATGGCAAACTAGATAGTATTCTATATCTAGTAAGCTATGAGCAATGTGGAGACTCCACACGCAAAGGGCACGGCAATGCAGCTAGTATTCTATATATTCTATCCTGTCGAGATGCCCCGTAAACGTTGGTGTTTGGCGGAATATATACATATAATAGTATATCGATTAATTAATAACTAAACTCAGTAGTCTTTTTTGAAATGTGTTAAAGGTACGAAGTTTAGCGTTGAATATTAAGATGTTATAATTACTATAGGGTAGGGAATGAAGTGAATGTAATTGAAGAGCATTGTAGTGGTTATGAAATGTTGTATTGGAATCAGAATTAAGGTCAACGGTGATTGCACATTTCGCGTAGTATTTTGGTTAACTTATTTTTCTACATTTTAGTTAAATGATAACTAATAGAAATTTTGCGTCAACTTTCTGTTAACTTTGGCTAAATGTTTATTTAAGAGATTCTGGTTCTGTAAAATTAGGTCAAACTCTCGCCTTGTTCAGAATAGTTTCCACCGGTTCGCACTCAAAGAGATCACCTATATGGGTATTTATGGATGAGAGGACATTGTGGAATGTCAAAGGAATTGTATCGTTCCGTCTTGGACAACACGTTTTCTTCTGTAGTTGGTTATGCTAATGAGATTTTGATACCTTTCTTTCGTGGAGTGTGAATACCACTTCCCATGATTTGAGTGTAAAAATTGGTACGTACGGATTAAAGGCGTTCTTCAGATTAAGAAATTATAATATTTTTTTTGCATGAGAAAATTATTGATTAAAACTTCATGTTTCTATATTTTTTAAATAATTTAGGGTAAATTTTAGTATTGCATGTTAGTGTTTATAAAAGTTAAAAATATAAATGTAAAATTCATTATAAACCGGAGAAACGTGTTTTAAATAGTTGAATTTTTGAACGGGTTGAGTTTAGTATCGCGCCGGTTAATTTTGGCTCACTGTACCTAAACAAGAGAACCAAATTGAAAATTTTAAACACGCATGTATGATTAAATTATCGAACTTTAAACTTTTTAAAACATATTTTATAAAAATCGGTTCACAAATTTTTCCAAAAATTCACTTTAAAAAAATGCTATTTTTTGAAAATTTCTAAATATATGCTAGTGTATTTTTATCTGTTGTGCATTGTACGAAACCAATTATGGATACATTTTCACCCACATATATTACTTATGAATTATAAAAACCACCAGTAATCTTTTTAATTACTTTTGATTGTTAATTACATACTTTGTAAATCTTTACATAAAAAACCATAGGTCAGCTATATATCTTCACCTGAAATGCAAAATAACGTATCATCAAAAAATTCGAAATTGAGTGTCTTATTGATTACGCTTCACTACTTCAAATTGTATACATAATATTAATTATGGTCAACATTTTCTGGTTCTGCGGTCATATATAAACCAGTTTTAACCAATATTAATATTTTGTTTCACTCATGTTCCATTTTATTCCGTGTTTCATTCATGCCACTGTAAATTTCTGAAAATGTTGTTACGTTAATTTGCATTTCAGGTGACGATATATATATTTTTTTTTCTTGATCTGGAGGACATCCTGTATCCGTACATACCCATTTTAACCAAGAAATCGGGGGAGGCCATTCTAAATCCCAGTCGTAATTTTTAATAACCTTTTCAAGAAATTAATAAGATAAATACTTTAAATTAATATATCATTATATAAACTTAAAAACTATTTCATTTCTCATTTAACACTTAACAAAACCTAAAAATATTCAGAATTATTGACTCAGAAAAGTATTTTTCCTTGAGTAGTAATCATATAGGGAAATAAGTAAAAATTATTTAGTATTTCGTACGAAAGCCATTATTTTTACAGACAGCTTCTAAAAAGTTAAAAATTTAACTGTAAAATCAAATATAAATCGGGAAAAACACGCGTTTTAAATAGTTGAATTTTTGAATTTTAAATGCAAATATCTCAAAAACCATAAGTCAGCGGCATATAGTATATATATATACAGTCGCGGACAAAAGTCTACATACACCCCCTATTTTCATTGATATGAGAGTACAAAAAGTTTTTAGAAAAATGTGTTTATACAGTTTTATTCTAATATTTATTATAATAACAATTAACTAAAAAAAATGCATTATTTAAAATAAAACAACAAATTTATGGAAGAAAAACTAAAAAATTGCTTTGACAAAAGTCTACATACAGTTCGATTCTGATACTTTGTACATTGTTATATTAGCAGTAAGGTACCTTTTTCTTTTATTTCAATATGTTTATTGTTTGATATTTATTGAATTTAGTTGTGGTTTAAACACGTCAATAACTATAATGGCTGCTCGAATTGAAATATCAACTGATGTAAGAAATTTGGTGATAAAAGAAAGAAAAGAAAAAAGTCATATGGTGAAATTGGTGGATTATTTAGAGCTCGGTTCCGGTTGGATATTTCAACAAAATAACGATCCGATGCATGCGGCGCAAATTGTTAAGGACTGGTTGCTTTATTATACTCCAAGGCAATTAAATACACCACCTCAAAGTCCAAATATGAATATTATTGAACATGTCTGGGAGATTTTGGAGCGTAGAATTAGAAAGCACCAAATTTCTAGCTCTGCTATACTCTAAGAGCGCATATTGGAACCAGCATTACTTCTGCAGCGTTGACAAATTTAGCAGAATCAATGCCATGGCGTCTTCAAGCAGTTATAGATGCCAATGGGGGCCCAACTAAATACTAAAACATCTTAATAACTAGCATTTTGTAAAGTTTTCGCACTGAACTAAGATATTTTTGTACTGTATGAAGACTTTTGTCAACACAATATTTGAGTTTATATTCCATAAATTTGTAGTTTTACATTAATTAATCGATTTTTTAAGTTTATTGTTATTAGAAAGAAGATTAGAATAAAACTGTATCAACACATTTTTCTAAAAGGTTTTTGTACTCTCTTCTTCTTTACTAGCGTAGACACCGCTTACGCGATTATAGCCGAGTCAACAACAGCGCGCCAGTCGTTTCTTCCCTTCGCTACGTGGCGCCAATTGGATATTCCAAGCGAGGCCAGGTCCTTCTCCACTTGGTCCTTCCACCGGAGTGGAGGTATTCCTCTTCCTCTGCTTCCCACGGCGGGTACTGCGTCGAATACTTTCAGAGCTGGAGTTTTTTCATCCATCCGGACAACATGACCTAGCCAGCGTAGCCGCTGCCTTTTAATTCGCTGAACTATGTCAATTCGTCGTATATCTCGTACAGCTCATCGTTCCATAGAATGCGATATTCGCCGTGGCCAATGCGCAAAGGACCATAAGTCTTTCGCATAACCCTTCTCTCGAAAACTTGTAACGTCGACTCATCGGTTGTTGTCATCGTCCAAGCCTCTGCACCATATAGCAGGACGGGAATTATGAGCGACTTATGATTTTGGTCTTTGTTCGTCGAGGGAGGACTTTACTTGTCAATTGTTTACTCAGTCCGAAGTAGCACCTGTTGGCAAGAGTAATCCTGCGTTGGATTTCCAGGCTGACATTGTTGGTGGTGTTTACGCTGGTTCCAAGATAGACGAAATTATCTACAACTTCAAAGTTATGACTGTCAACAGTGACGTGAGAGCCAAGTCGCGAGTGCGACGACTGTTTGTTTGATGACAGGAGATATTTCGTCTTGCCCTCGTTCACTGCCAGACCCATTTGCGTTGCTTCCTTGTTCAGTCTGGAGAAAGCAGAACTAACGGCGCGGGTGTTGAGGCCGATGATATCAATATCATCGGCATACGCCAGCAGCTGTACACTCTTATAAAAGATTGTACCTGCTCGATTCAGTTTTGCAGCTCTAATAATTTTCTCCAGCAGCAGATTGAAAAAGTCGCACGATAGGGAGTCGCCTTGTCTGAAACCTCGTTTGGTATCGAACGGCTCGGAGAGGTCCTTCCCGATCCTGACGGAGCTTTTCGTGTTGCTCAACGTCAGTTTACACAGCCGTATTAGTTTTGCGGGGATACCAAATTCAGACATCGCGGCATAAAGGCAGCTCCTTTTCGTGCTGTCGAAAGCAGCTTTGAAATCGACGAATAGGTGGTGAGTGTCGATTCTCCTTTCACGGGTCTTTTCCAAGATTTGGCGCATGGTGAATATCTGGTCGGTTGTTGATTTACCAGGTCTGAAGCCACACTGATAAGGTCCAATCAGTTTGTTGACGGTGGGCTTTAATCTTTCACACAATACGCTCGACAGAACTTTGTACGCGATGTTGAGGAGGCTTATCCCACGGTAGTTGGCGCATATTGTGGGGTCTCCTTTTTTATGGATTGGGCATAGCACTCTTAAATTCCAATCGTTGGGCATGCTTTCATCCGGCAATCCGTCGGCCCCTGCCGCTTTGTTCTTCAGGCGGGCAACTGCTATTCGAACTTCTTCATGGCCGGGTAATGGAACGTCTGCTCCATCGTCATCGATTGGGGAATCGGGTTCGCCTTCTCCTGGTGTTATGCGTTCACTGCCATTCAGCAGGCTGGAGAAGTGTTCCCTCCATAATCTAAGTATGCTCTGGGCATCGGTGGCGAGATCACCTTTGGGGGTTCTACAAGAGTATGCTCCGGTCTTGAAACCTTCTGTAATCCGCCGCATTTTTTTCGTAAAATTTTCGAGCATTACCCCTGTCGGCCAGCTTATCAAGCTGTTCGAACTCACGCATTTCGGCCTCTTTCTTCTTCTGTCTGCAAATGCGTCTCGCTTCCCTCTTCAACTCTCGGTATCTATCCCACCCCGCACGTGTTTTGGTCGATCGTAACGTTGCGAGGTAGGCAGCCTGTTTTCTCTCCGCTGCGACACGGCACTCCTCGTCGTACCAGCTGTTCTTTTGCACTTTTCGAGAACCAATGGTTTCGGTTGCAGCTGTACGTAAGGAGTTTGAAATGCCGTCCCACAGTTCCCTTATACCGAGTTGTTGACGAGTGCTCTCAGAGAGCAGGAGTGCAAGCCGAGTGGAAAATCTTTCGGCTGTCTGTTGTGATTGCAGCTTCTCGACGTCGAACCTTCCTTGTGTTTGTTGGCGTGCGTTTTTTGCTGCACAAAGGCGAGTGCGAATATTGGCTGCAACAATATAGTGGTCCGAGTCGATTTTAGGACCTCGGAGCGCACGCACATCTAAAACACTGGAGACGTGTCTTCCGTCTATCACAACATGATCGATCTGGTTGGTGGTTTTTCAATCCGGAGACAGCCAGGTAGCTTGATGTATCTTCTTATGCTGGAATCTAGTACTACAGATAACCATATTTCGGGCCCCGGCGAAGTCGATCAGCCTCAACCCATTTGGGGATGTTTCCTCGTGGAGGCTGAATTTACCGACCGTAGTGGCAAACATACCTTCTTTGCACACCCTGGCGTTGAAGTCGCCAAGCACGATTTTGACATCGTGGCGGGAGCATCTCTCATAAGTGCGCTCCAAGCACTCATAAAAGGCATCTTTGGTCACATCGTCCTTCTCTTCGGTCGGGGCGTGGGCGCAAATCAGCGATATGTTGAAGAACCTCGCTTTGATACGGATTGTGGCTAGACGTTCATTCTCCGGAGTGAATGATAGTACTCGGCGACGGAGTCTCTCTCCCACCACGAATCCAACACCAAACTTGCGCTCCTTTATATGGCCACTGTAGTAAATGTCACAAGGACCTACTCGTCTCTGTCCTTGTCCCGTCCATCGCATTTCTTGGATGGCGCTGATGTCAGCCTTTATCTTTACGAGGACATCTACCAGCTGTGCAGCGGCACCTTCCCAATTAAGGGACCGGACATTCCAGGTGCATGCCCTCAAATCATAGTCCTTATTTCGTTTGCCATGGTCGTCATCAAAAGGGGGGTCTCTCATCCGAGGCTGTGTTTGCTTTTTCATTGGGGGTGTTTTTTAACGTGGCGGGTCCCAAACCCAGCGCACAACCCTAAGTAGGGGATATTTCGCCTTCTCACTTTAGCTCGCCTTCAAACGGATGTTCTTAGGCTACCCAGAGGATACTTGGTCAAAGACCGGAAGTCGTGAGCTGCTTGAGTCATATGTAAAAGAATCGTTTCTGGCCACTCCCAAGTGAATGGCGATCAGAGAACTTTCCTCACATGCGTGAACTTCTACACATGACTCCATCCTCCTTTTTGTACTCTCACATCAAAGAAAACAGGGGGTGTATGTAGACTTTCGTCCGCCATTGTATATATATAGTTGCCGCTGACTATATGTACAGTGTAATCCATTTATAATGGACTCGCTTAAGATGGAAACTCTGTTATTATGTACCTCTTTGTCAAGTCCCAGTTCAAACATATGTAAAAAACTCGGTTAAAATAGACTCCGTTATAATTCAATCTACACCGATTTTAGTAAAGCGTTTGACCGGGTTGACCATATGATACTCGTCTCAAAACTAAATAAATATGGCGTCAATGGCACCGCACTAGATTGGCTCAACTCATATTTAACTGACAGGTGCCTACAAGTCAGGGTTGACGGACATCTGTCTAGAGAATATGAGGTCACATCTGGAGTTCCTCAGGGATCGCATTTAGGACCACTACTCTTTAATATTTTCATCAATGACATTGTACACAACATACAGTCTGAATGTCTGCTATATGCCGATGATTTGAAAATATTCAGAATTGTTTCAAACGATTCCGACGTCACACAACTACAACAAGATATCGACTGCTTAACAACCTGGTGCCTTAAAAATAATCTCGATCTCAATGCGAAAAAATGCGCTGTCGTATCCTTCTCACGCTCTCATAACAACATCGTCCCCAACTACAAACTCAACAACGAGTATCTACAGGAATTAACCGAAATCAAGGATCTAGGAATTACTATAGACAACAAACTCACATTTGCAAAACATATTGACAAAATAACTGTGCAATCTTTTAAAGTGCTTGGACTCATCAACAGAACAGGAAGGGATTTCAACAACCCGAATTCTCTGGTCACACTATACCGTTCACTTGTACTGCCTATATTAGAGTATGGCTGTGTTATCTGGTCTCCATATACGGATACACAAATCAACCGAGTTGAGAGAATTCAAAACAAATTCTGCAAGACATTGTTGTTCCATCATTCGTTAAGGATGCGGGGACTCTCCACTGAGGACATCCGCTCCCGTTTCAGACTCAATAGCTTAACCTCGCGTCGGATGGTCGCTGATGCGGCATTTTTCTACAAAATTGTCAACGGTCTGATTGACTCCTCAGAAGCACTCAGCAGTTTTGAGCTTGCACCTGCTAGCCTCTCGCTCAGGCATAACAGACTGTTAAAAACAACCAAGACTCAACGAAACTACGTATACCACGGACCAAATAATAGGATTGCTAATCTCGTAAACTCATTACACGCAGACATTGATTTTTATGGAGGGACATATCAAGCTTTCATCTCGCAAACCAAAAATTTATTGTTTATCTACCACTAACTCTTTACTTACATTTAACCGATTGTGTATATATATCACTTTTCACATTCATATCTCTATATCATTTTGTATATTTTTACTAAATATTCGATGTATAAAGCCGATTGGCGTATGGTTTATTAAATAAATAAATAATGGGCTCCGGTTATAATAGACAATAAAATCGGATTTTGTCCATTATAACCGAAGCTTTCAAAATCAAATTTCAAAACAAAGCTGGCAATAAGCAAAATTTTGTACTTCCCCGAATTCGATCAAGAGACACAATCAGTCTCTGCAGCAGAAAATGTTCATTTTTTCGTGGAAATAAGTCAAAGAAGGTAAACAACTTCTGCGGTGTGCTGAAAGTGACGTCGGAAAAAAATAGCGAGCATTTACATTGCATGAAAAATATACAATAATATGCGAAATTGAAGGATGAACTTCCCAAGCTGACATTTGCTTGAACAAAAACCTAAAAAAACAGACTGTTTCGAACATATGGATTAATCGGGAAAAAATTAAAAATGATTGGAAAGTCAACGACAAGAGAAAAAAAATAAGATTTGCGATACATCCTCAAGTTGATGAATTACTGTTTAAATGGTTTCAGCAGAAAAGGGCCAATAATTTTCCAGTAAGTGGTCCAATGCTAATGATGAAAGCCAATGAATTCGGAGAAGCTATCGGTGCTAATTTTAAATGCAGTTCCGGATGGCTAGACAGATTTAAAAAGAGACATAATATTTGCTTCGGCAAAATTTGTGGTGAATCGGCTTCTGTGGACCAAAGTGTTACAAATGACTGGCTATTACAAACCTGGCCTACAATAAGTAACAATTATTCCATGGACAACATTTTTAACGCGGACGAAACGAGAATTTTCTATAAGATGCTGCCTGACAAAACACATAAGATCAAAGGTGAAACATGCAGTGGTGGAAAAATGTCTAAAGAAAGAATAACTGCCATGATTTGTGCTAATGCATCGGGCACGGTAAAACGGAAATTATTGGTTAAATACAATTTAATACAATCCGCTGTTTCTGAACAATGTCTGCTTTCAGGAAAATATAACAACCCCAGATGCTTTAAAAACGTTAAAACGTTGCAGGTAGATTATTGTGCTAACAACAAATCCTGGATGACTTCTCAGACCTTTATTGACTATTTAAAGAAATGGGATTGTGAACTTATAAAAGCCAAGACTAAATTTTTGCTATTAGTAGATAATTGCCCTGCTCATCCTCAAGTTCATCTTCACAACATTAAACTACATTTTCTTCCGCCTAATACTACATCGGTTCTTCAGCCTATGGATCAAGACGTCATTAATAGCTTGAAACAATCTTATAGAAAGCAGCTTCTGATGAAAATTATGGACCTTCCTGAAGAAGCAAACCCGACAAAAGCTGTGAGTCTTTTATATGCTGTCAATATGTTAAGTGTTGCATGGAAAAGTGTCTCTAAAGAAACCATAAGAAACTGTTTTCGACGTGCTGGTCTGGTAAAAGACATTCCTGATGGATTAGATTTCGACCCGGAGGACGATGAACCTTTAAGCAAAATTATCGAAATTAATAACGTAGTGGGTTTGAGCAATTTTGATGAATATTCAAGGATTGACGAGAATATTATAGCCACAGAAGAACACTCAGACAATGACTTAATTCAAGACTTTCTGCATGAGCTGCTTGAAGAAGACTCCGGTGATGAAGATTTAGCACAGCCCGAAACTATAATAAAAATAGAAGACGCTATGAATTATTCTAGGAAACTGAAGCTATATTTTCAACAAAAAGAGAATAGTTCAGATGCAATCAATTTGCTAAATAAACTCGAAATCAAACTACAAAAAGATTTTGCCAATAAGGCATTCACCCAAAAGAAAATCACTGACTTTTTTCATAAGACTTAATTAAACTTATTATGTTCTTAATTTTGTATTTTTATTCATAAACTTTATTACTTTAATAAAAAAACACATTGAATTGACTTTTTGAGTTAAAAATTTTATATTCTGATTAGATGGACACTCGGTTATAATGGACAATTTGACATGGTCCCGTGGAGTCCATTATAAACGGATTACACTGTATATATTTTTTTTTCTTGATCTGGAGGACCTCCCCTATCCGTACATACCCATTTTAACCCCGCATTCGGGGGATGCTTTTCTAAAATTTACCCCATTTGGTGATTTGATTTGGTTTTTCATGAAAATTGGTGATTCCATACTTTATTTTCTAGATGGGCCCAAAGATTTTCATTTCGATTAATGTCGTGGCTTGTCGTGTTGAAAAAAACTCGTTTTTTGACATGACGGTAAATTTTCCTTGAGAATGCTTAACAGGTGCTTTGATGTTAAATTCTTCACTTGTTTTCCGACAGACCATACGACGGCCATACGATTCGTTCCCACAACAGTCAGGCCTACGTAACCGGAACAGACCCGGATTTGTATCCGGCCAATGATTGTCAACTGGTCAGAATTCTACCACTACAGCAACAATGACCATTCGACAGTTTTCCAAAAGTCAAAACCTTTAATTTTATAGGTATTAGCGAACGATAATGTCTTGTTTATATATAATCGATATAAGTGTTTTTTTTATTGCAGCACGGTCTTGTATATTGTTATTTCTCAGCCATCTGACATTTTTGTGCGAAACGCTGCTCTTAAGTTCAGGGTTAAATTTTTGGTTACTGCCAGTAATTTTGGTCGCCCACTTAATCTGATATTGGGGCAATATTTATTTGCCTTGTTTACTGATTTTTCTAAAGAAAATTTGGATAAGTAGACATACACATTTAAATAACTGAAATCGCACCCAAAATTTCAATAAAACGAATGAAAAGGGTTATGCAAAATACTTCTGTGAGCCACTGTATATATGTACAGCCATGATCACGCAATCCGTGCGATTATGTACTGTGATACAGTCAATTTTTGGGACTTGAGACGATTTTGTTATTCTGTAAGTGACAGTCACAAAATCTATAACATTTTATTACAGAGCGATGTTTTTACACTTCAATGAAAATAAATATGTTGATAACAAATATTAAATTTTCTACAACATAATAGAAAAATATAATTACCAATATTAATAAAAATATATGTTGACTTTGTTTTCATATTATTTACGAAATGTATGTAAAATTGATTTACTTTTAACCTTTTCGTGTTTGAGTTGCTTACAAAATATAAAAAAACGACCTCTATTCAGTATATTCAAAATGGCAAACAAGAGTTATTTTTAGTGTTGTTACTAACTATCAGGATTCAAATTTGAGTTCATATTTTGAGACCAACGCTAGAGACTGTTTAGTGAATAATAACTAATCACAAATTGAGACAAATGACTAAAGATTGCTTACAGAATCGCGCTAAATAGCACACTTAACGATTCTGTATTGTGATAAAGTCCCAAGTCTCTAAATTTGAGATTTAAGGGGCACACCTAGTGTGATGGCCTAAAAAAAGGTGATTTTTGGGAATTTTTATTAAAAAAATACTTTATCAATTAATTCAAAATTTTAAGAATATATTTATACATGTTTCAAGAATATACAGTGCTGCAGTGATTCCGGCATACTCCGTGGATGAAATCTAAAACAAACAATTCTCGTTAAACTAGATAATATTGTCTGTACAATGACCTACGAAAAAAAAAATCAAAAATTGACAATATGGCGGCGTTTTAAAAAAAATAGTCGAATTTTGCCCAAAATTTTGGTCGTTTTTGGCCTGCCAAAATTCGATTTTTTGATCTGATCAAAAATCGATAGGTCATTGTACGGAGAACTATATATGTATGGAACATGTAAAAAAAATTCGATAGTGATAGGATCATTTGTTTTTGAGTAATCACTGCAGCAAATTCGAAAAATTTAAAGTTCCAATGCAACTCTCTAACTGTCGAGCGGCTACTCTTTTAAATGGCTGTAACTCAAAAACTGTTTCAGATGATTTTTTGTGCCCCATAAAGTAAGAAAAAATTTTTCTGACATGAGACGATTTTGCTAGTCTGTAAGAGACAGTCACAAAATCTATTACATTTCATTATTCAGACATGTTTTTATATTTGAAATAAAATAAATATGTCGATAACAAATATTAAATTTTATGTAACATAGTCGAAAAACATAATTAAAAATAAAAATATATGTTGACTATTTACGAAATTTATGTAAAATTTACTAATTTTAACCTTTTCTGGTTTGAGATGCTTATATTATATCGAATATCTATGATGATCTCTATTCAGTATGTTCTAAATGGCAAATAAGAGTTGTTTTTTATAATATATTAACAATTTTTTCAGAAAATGTATGTAAAAAACATAGGGAAAATTTTAAACAAAAAAAAATAATTACTTTTTTATTTATCAACATTTTTTAAAGATTCTAGTAGGGACGATGGCACGATTCCGATTACTTTGGCGGAGGGGAAGAAAAACGAATTTCAATATAAATGGAGTATGCGCGGATAGGGGAGCTTCTCCAGAGGAGAAATATGGAAAAATAGTGTAAAAATAACTTATATTTTTTTTTTATAATATTCCCGATTAAAAATACAAAAAAGTACACTGAAAACACATGGTATTTCTCTATGTTTCACTAATTTTTTTTTTACATTTTTCACATGGTATATTTAAATATACACTCTAAACATTGAATTAAGTTCACATTTCACTTCAGTTTTGTAATATTTTACCTAAATTTATTTATTTAAATATCACTTAGCACACTAATCGTTGCAAAGGTTAGATTGTTTACAATTAGGAAAACGAACATTGCCACATATGTAGGATTCTTAACGAATTTTCTTTTGTTTTTTTTTTGCGTGATGATTTCTTCTATATTAACTATAATAAAAAATACTTTCCAACATTTTGTGCAATTCAGTGACCGACACAGATATGAATTCATAACATTGCAAATAACAGTTTACGTTTATGCTTTGTGTTTTACTCGCGGAATAGCGTTAGAAATATTTCTTGAAGAGTGCTTGGCGTTCATGGTCTGACATGTTAAATTTTTTGGATTAAATATTTCCCTCAGACGCACTCCTATTATTTTGGAACACAGCTGTGTATGTATATGTATAATATGTGACTTATATTTAATAAACATAAATAAGTAAAAATCTATGATGGTATTGTAAAACTTATATTATATCGGGGTGACCGAAGTACTTTTACGTAGTACTCTTTTCGTCTAAAAAAATAATCCTTGTCGAGCGAATACCCGGGGTGACCGAAGTACTTTCGCGTAGTACTCCTTTTTGAGTTTTCTTTATAAATTGGTTAAATATTGGTCATTATATCTGACAGCGATTTCCATTTTTTTGATGATACATTGTTTTGTGTCTTATAGGTAGAGATGGGCGATATTGCGATTTTTCGATATCTGTGATTTCAGTGATTCATTTTTAAATCACTGATTTTATATTGCTATTGTGATCGCAACTAAGTCGACGTTCAAACGGAGACCTTTTGTTGTTGTTGTTGTAGTGGCAGATTCTGCCGATTTGACAGTGTTTGGACGAATAAAAGTCCAGGTCCCTTCCAGTTACGTAGACCCGACTGTCGTGGGAACGCCGTAACCTTTTGTCGTTATTGGCGGCAAATTCTCTTTTGGTTCCTGTAACTCGAGTCAAGTTTTTCCGCCTTTCTTTTCACTACATTTTCCCAAATGTTGGAGCGGTTCGGCTACCTGAAACTTAGAGCTTATTGCATAGTTCATTTGTATGTTGGTATGATCCGCTTTTAATATTTTCAAAGAAAAACTTGACGGAATTCCATAATCCATCAGAATGTTTTGAATACCCGCTAATAATATTTTCAAGGCCAAATAAATAACGGGAGTTTCCTATTCTTTGGGAAAGTATTAAAATCCCGTAATTTTTGTATTCCATATTTTTTTCTGAAATTAATTAATTACAATTATTGTTTAAAATTAAATAATATTCGGTTAAACGAAATCATTATAAGAGCATCTTAATAAAAGAATAAATAAATATAAAACAGTAAAAGTAACTCCATTTTTATTAAAATTCATATAATTTATTACTAAGTGTTATTGAAAACTTAATTTAAATATTTATGAATATTGCAACCATGAAAAGAGTTTCAATTTGTACTCTAAGCTCATTTTTTAAATTCAGCGCAAAAGCTTTCAAATTTGGTTTTAACAATAAGTAAAATTAAAAATTTCATCTACTACTTCAAACATCTGCCATACTTCGCTTTTTTTCCTTGATAAATTTCCTGCTATTATTAAAAATAATAAGAACGTTATACTCAAAACTATGACGAAAAATAGCATATACGCATATACATATCTTCTTCTTCTTTACTGGCGTAGACACCGCTTACGCGATTATAGCCGAGTCAACAACAGCGCGCCAATCGTTTCTTCTCTTCGCTACGTGGCGCCAATTGGATATTCCAAGCGAGGCCAGGTCCTTCTCCACTTGGTCCTTCCACCGGAGTGGAGGTCTTCCTCTTCCTCTGCTTCCCGCGGCGGGTACTGCGTCGAATACTTTCAGAGCTGGAGTGTTTTCATCCATCCGGACAACATGACCTAGCCAGCGTAGCCGCTGTCTTTTAATTCGCTGAACTATGTCGATGTCGTCGTATATCTCGTACAGCTCATCGTTCCATCGGATGCGGTATTCGCCGTGGCCAACGCGCAAAGGACCATAAATCTTCCGCAGAACTTTTCTCTCGAAAACTCGCAACGTCGACTCATCGGTTGTTGTCATCGTCCAAGCCTCTGCACCATATAGCAGGACGGGAATTATGAGCGACTTATAGAGTTTGGTTTTTGTTCGTCGAGAGAGGACTTTACTTTTCAATTGCCTACTCAGTCCAAAGTAGCACCTGTTGGCAAGAGTAATCCTGCGTTGGATTTCTAGGCTGACATTGTTGGTGGTGTTAATGCTGGTTCCTAAATAGACGAAATTATCTACAACTTCAAAGTTATGACTGTCAACAGTGACGTGAGTGCCAAGTCGCGAGTGCGACGACTGTTTGTTTGATGACAGGAGATATTTCGTCTTGCCCTCGTTCACTGCCAGACCCATTTGCGTTGCTTCCTTGTTCAGTCTGGAGAAAGCAGAACTAACGGCGCGGGTGTTGAGACCGATGATATCAATATCATCGGCATACGCCAGCAGCTGTACACTCTTATAAAAGATTGTACCTGCTCGGTTCAGTTCTGCAGCTCTAATAATTTTCTCCAGCAGCAGATTGAAAAAGTCGCACGATAGGGAGTCGCCTTGTCTGAAACCTCGTTTGGTATCGAACGGCTCGGAGAGGTCCTTCCCGATGGATGGAGTCATGTGTAGAAGTTCACGCAAGTGAGGAAAGTTCTCTGATCGCCATTCACTTGGGAGTGGCCAGAAACGATTCTTTTACATATGACTCAAGCAGCTCACGACTTCCGGTCTTTGACCAAGTATCCTCTGGGTAGCCTAAGAACATCCGTTTGAAGGCGAGCTAAAGTGAGAAGGCGAAATATCCCCTACTTAGGGTTGTGCGATGGGTTTGGGACCCGCCACGTAAAAAGAAAAAAACAGCCCCAATGAAAAAAAAAAACGCATATACATATATGTATATACAAAATACCCTGAAGAAAGCTGCTACTTTTCTGCTATTTGCTATTGTGATCGCATGTACTGTACTATTAAAAAATCACAATTTCACAAATTTATTGTGAACTGCTATCGCAATTCGCAGGTTCGAACTGCGATCACAATTCACAGGTTCGGATTGCGATCGCAATTCACAGGTTCGAACTGCGATCACAATTCCCAGGTTCGAACTGCGATCGCAATTCGCAGGTTCGAACTGCGATCACAATTCACAGGTTTGAACTGCGATCGCAATTCAACATTTTTGGGATTATTGTCTGGGGGGTGAGAAATTCCAAGTTAGGTGCTAGGTCAGTATAGTAAAACTCTCACCCTGACTTGGAATTTCTCACCCCCCAGATTAGCTGTTGTACTGTGTTGTTAGTACATGAATGTTGTTTATTACGAGTGTGAAATGTAATTTTTAAAATAAAGATTTCTTAGCTAAAAAACGTGCAAAAAGTGTAAAATATGGATTTATTTAAATTTTTATAGTTTAATTTAATTAATTTGAAGTGAAAATGTGCGTAGAGTGTGTAAAACGTGGTGAAATAGCTTGTTGAAATTTTGGGAATTTTTGAACTTTAAAGTCGAATATCTCGTAAACTAACCGTTTGCGGTACCTATAAATATATATATTTTTTAATCAGGAGGACTTCCTCTTTTCAACCGTACTTTCAGATCGCGGCGCCAAAGTAATCGGAATTGTGCCGGGACGATAACCATTCACGTACTTTTTAAGAATAAATTTGGTTTTTGTGTTTCCGATGAGAAATCGTGTCCGCCAGTGGAAAAACGCATCTCATTCTTCGAGAGATGATCAAAAAATTCTAAAAAAATTTGTTTATACACTCCACGATATACCTCATGATATATGAAAAATGTTCTATTGTATATAGAATAAAAATTACTATGAAAAAAAGTTAAAAAAAAAAAAAACAAGCCAGATTACCTTACTGACCCCTTAAGTACAAAAAAATATATATAACAATTCTCAAATAATTAGAATTAATTGAAAAACTTGAACTCCCTCAAAAATGAATTGGTCGCCCAAATAGCACATCTTACCAAACCTGCAAATCAACGATTTGGTGTCAAAATTTGCTTACGTTTTATATTCTAGATTTTCAATTATAGCATCACATCATGGAGTACCAAGCTTCCTTAATACCTTCCCATAAATACTCACAATTTTAAAATTTTTAGCAGCAATTTTAAGGTTAACATCGTTCCATAAGTTTTCTATTGGATTAAAGTCAGGGCTTAACGCAGACTAATCCAAAACATTTATTTTGTCTTTCTCAAGCCAATCCTTTGTGATTTTCATTGTGCCATTATTCTGCATAAAAGTACAGCGAAGGGACATGCAATTGAAAGCAATGGTTCCATTTTATTCCTTAATATGTCGAAATATTTATATCGATCCATTTTCCCCTAAATGGGAATAATTGAGCCCACGCCATGCCAGGAAAAGACACCCCATATCATATTTTCGCCTGAGTATTTTATCGTCTTTTTTGTGTACCTGGGATTTAAGGAATGGCCTTTAGGACGATGAACATTACTTATCCCATTAAGACCATATTAATGTTCGTTTCATCCGTTCATAGTACTTTTTTCCCCAAAAATAAGATCTTTATCCCTACGTGTTTTCGCGAAACGTAGATTGGATATGCTGCTTTGACAGAAGTGTTTTTTTCGACTCGGACAGCCAAAAAGTTGGGCCTCATTTAAACGTCTTATTCATTATTTGTCATGAAGACTTAGAAGGGTCGGCTTTGCTTTTCCAGACTACGGCTCTATCTTCAGTAATTGTCTTTCCCGGTAGTTTTAGTTTTTTTTATGTTTTTGGTCAAATATATCTCGTTATCTTTTTTGAGTTTAAGACCATTATAAACCATTTTCCGGAAACAATTCAATAAAACGGCAATTTCTGCAACAGTTTTCCCGTATTTCTTCATATGTAGTCTTTTTAACTACAGTGCTTACCTCGATCCATTTCCACTCGAATTAAATCACTTTATCGTAGACAGCCTTAATTAGTAATAAAACTTAGGGGTATGCGAATCCAGTTCGATTCGATTTCGATTCTAAGGATTCGATTCGATATTCGAGTCAAATATCGAATATTTCGAATAGTTCGAATAATTCGAACTATTCGAATTATTCGAACTATTCGAATAATGCGAATATATGGGTCGATTGATTTTTTGAAAATTTTAAACGAAAATGACAAATGTACGTCGGATGCATGACAGAAATTCAGATACTACTGGCGCTAATTAAAAAATCATGCAAATAGTCAAATATTAAAATTATTCGAATTATTCGAACTATTCGAATAGTTCGAGTAATTCGAATAGTTCGAGTAATTCGAATAGTTCGAATAATTCGAATAATGCGAATATTCGGGTCGAATCTCGAATCGAATAATTCGGTTCGATTCGCGTCGAATAATTCGAAATTTCGAATATTCGCATGCCCCTAATAAAACTCCTTATAATTTTTTGCAAAGAAATCTTCACTTTCTAATAAATGTGCTATGTGGGTGATCAAGCCATTTTAGAGGGAGTTCAACTTTTTCAAATAATACTAATTAGTCGTGAATTTCTATTAGCTACTTTTTATTTAAATAGATAAATTAATAAACAAGTAATCATATTTTAATCCCCTTTTTTTTACTCTTTTAACGATTTTTTTCAATTGTATAAGCGATTATTGCTTGACCAAGTGTGCTATTTGCGTGATCATGGCTGTAGTTGCCTTCCTCTTATGGTTTTTGAGATATTTGCAGGGTTTTTGAGAATTTCAACTATTTAAAGTGCGTGTTTTCCGATTTATAATGATTTCTGCAATTTTTAAATCCAATAGCTCTTCACTGATTCGTTTCTTTCCATTTATTTTTATAAATTGTTCAGAAATAACTTCCTCAATATTTAACTGTTCAAATATTTTTTTTCACATTTGCATTTTAATCAAAAATCAATGTTATCTTATCTACATATTTTACAAAGGAATCAAGGTAATAAAGTAAACAAATAATATATCAATTGCAGGAAATAACACATTATTAGTTTTTCGCATAGAAACAGTCCTTGGCCGGATAAAATCCCGGTCAATTTCGGTGCGTAGAACTCTGAAACACCGAGGCGCCTTCAGTTCCTTCGCATATAATTCCTTTTTAGCGTGGGAGGCTTTCGGCCGTAAAAAAAAATATTAATCCTGATAAAATCAATACCGGCATTTACCAGAAGAAAAGAAATTTTGAAAGATTTTGCGTTGACGGTATAATCCTTTTTTATTTATTTATTATGGTAAAACTTATTTTTTTTCATGCTTGCTTTTCTTATTGTTTGAATATATGGATTTCAAAGACAGTTATATATGAAATTAAAGTAGTTTTTGCATTATTTGATACAAAACAAATGTGTAGAAGTTGTGAATTGTTAGTGGATATACTAAAAAAAGTTAAAAATATAATTGTAAAATTCATTATAAATTGGAGATTTTAAATAGTTAAATTTTTGAACTTTCATTATATGCACTAACAATTCGTTTCTACTCATTTATTTTATATTAAACAGGGCAAATATAACTTTAATTCAATATTAAACTTTTGCTCAAACATAAACAAAAAGGTTGCATTCTAACAAATATTCAGTATTATTTTATCTACATATTTTACAAAAAAACAAAAAAAAAATAATAATAATACTCCAATACCAGGAAATAAATAATTATTATTAGTTTTTCTCGATTCGTCGATTCTGGATAAGTAGAAGTTTAACCTGGTCCAAAATGAAGCTGTATAAGAATCAATTGTCCAAAACCTTCCTTCCTTCGATCATTACCTGAAAAATATATCTGAGTAAGTCGTGTGAATATTTCAAACCGATCGGTCGGAGAAATTTTCCTCACCGAGTCTGAAAACTCGGTTTTGAGATAAACGCGTTTAAAGTCTCGGGAATCCGGCTCGTGCTCCGCCTACTTTCGAACGTTCGGAAACGATCTTAGTAATACGCTCTTATCTCCGAAACTAATTGTCGGATCGATTTGAAATTTTCAGAGAATATTCTTGAATATATGTACATTCGAAAAATGAAAAAAAAACAATTTTTTGAAAATCTCAAGTGGATATCTGGAAGTGGGTTGTAAACTAATTTAATTGGTTGTTAGGAATTTATTTTCTTTCTTCTCATTTCAGACTCATTAGTCGAGCATCTGAGTTCTTTCAATTTTTTTTGCGACCCATGACTTGAGGTTTTGAGTTAGTTTTTACCTCATTTGATCTGCTACCACCGCTGATTAGCTAATACCAAGCCTCTCGGATATTTTCGTTGTAGTACAGCCATTTTCCTTCTTCAGATAATTTTCTAATTTTTTTTCCAAAATGTTGAAAATTTATTTCTAATAAAAACACAATTTACAAAAATAGCTAAAGTACTGCACTAGAACATCAAATATTGTATAACTTAGGGAGAAATATAGAAATAGAAATAAATATATAGAATTTGGTTGATTTATGCTGAAAAGAGAAGAGGGAAAGCGAAAATGGGTGGAAGTAATAACACGTGTAGAATTGACTTGTATGTGATTTTTTTAGCTTTCTTCTCTTATTAGTTATTCTTTCCTAAAATAATAAATTGTTTTTAAATTTGATTGCGTGGTTGTATTTTTATGACTGACAAAAGTCAGTTTCGCAAAAATGCTTTCAATTTTGCTCGCCGCTGTATAAGTCTCTTGCGGCTATATGTATATATAATCTGGAGAACATTCTTTATCATTCGCCCATACCCAAACCCATTTTATCCCCGCATTCGGGTGATTTTATACTTAGTTTTCCGGCAAATCAAATAATGATTAGATAGTAGTGATAAGTAAGTGTAATTCAATAATTTTCTGACGATTTTTTTTTGAAATCACAAGGCACTTTCCTTATTAGTGGGTAGATGAAATCATTGTTTTATGTTATCATTGTGTTATGATAAGCATTAATTTTATTTACTGTTGTTATTGTTACGGTTACCTGATCCCCGCTTGGGTTGTAAGGTTGAGGTTGGTAGTCATCTATCGACAGCCCTAGTAATCGTGCTGTGAGAGGGATTTTAAATGAGTGGAGTTTGCTGGGTATGCGAAGAGGTGGTTAGAGTAATGCGGGGACTCGTTGCATGCTAGACATATATTTGTTAGATCGTGGACGATTCGGTATAAAAGTTTAACCTGCTACAGTATCCAGAACGAAGTTCCCTCGACACTCGGGTCTAAGTAACCGCAATGGACCCGGATTATCAGGCAAGGACTGATAAACATGGCGGAGGAAATATAATGATTCGAGGATGACTATGTTGATAATATTTGGTCAATAGTGAAAAGACAGCTCTGGAGAACGAAACGGCTGTGGGATAATTTGTTGTTTTTTCTTTGTTTTACATTTTAAGTTGACTTCAATTCGATGGTGAAAAGACGGCTCTGGCAGAACAAAACAGCTTTGGGATAGCGTAACAGCAGAATAAAGGCGAATTCCGAAAGACATTGAAAATTTGTCTATAGACAAAATATTGAAATATATTTAGTTATTGACTCTTCGAATGTATCTAATTTTTCAATTTGATTTCGTGGTTGTGTTTTTATGGGTGATATTCGAATTTAAAGCCCAAAAATTCACAAATTAAGTACATAGTCTTTTATTATACATTTTAACTTATATAACTTAACATTATATCCACTGACATATCAATAAAATATACTTGAATATACAGTATATATATTTTATGCAAACTGATAATGAAGCAAATTTCATATATATTTTCAGTAATAAAAAACATCGATATGAATGTAACAAACAAATTTTTATCATCAGAGAATGGAACACCGCACGACAAAGTGGCAATATTGGATGCAGGTGCACAATACGGAAAGGTATGTGCTTAGTTACAATTCTTTAGAATTTAAGAATAATATATTTTTTTTTACAGGTAATAGACCGCAAAGTAAGAGAATTACTTGTGGAATCGGAAATTTTACCATTAGACACACCAGCTGCTGTGTTAAAAGCTAACGGATATAGGGGTATTATTATTTCTGGTGGGCCAAACTCTGTATATGCTGAAGATGCGCCTAATTATGATACAGATATTTTTAAAATTAAGATACCAA
Source organism: Bactrocera dorsalis (assembly GCF_023373825.1). NCBI lineage: Eukaryota > Metazoa > Arthropoda > Insecta > Diptera > Tephritidae > Bactrocera > Bactrocera dorsalis. The sequence continues at coordinate 69,714,510 of NC_064303.1, read as the reverse complement.
TTCTTGGAATTTGCTATGGTATGCAACTTATCAACAAGGAATTCGGTGGTACTGTACACAAGAAAACAGTGCGTGAAGATGGGCAAGAAAATATTGAAATAGAACCCGAGTGTCCTTTGTTTAAGTAAGTTGACAATAATTAATGGAATAATGTTTGAATCCATGTTGAAATTTACATACGTAATATGTTAAAAAAGGGGTTAGGATTTCAAGGTAAAAAATAAGACTCTCGCGAATTTATTTCTAAAATGTGTTTTGAGTAATTTTATTCGGACCTTGCACATTATTGAACACACTTTTGACAATATGGGGTAATATTTTCATGCAGAAATATTGAAGCATAAGTCAGTAACAGAGCTTTCATTAGAATGACTTGGCTACAAATTATCCGAAAATAGAAAAACAAGAAAAAAATGGTCAAACTATATTCAACGTTGAGGGGAACGTTCTCTGATATATTTTTTTTTCATTTAAAAGTTTTGGCGGCCATTTAAAGTACATACTGTTATTATCCAATAAAATTTCCGTTATTTTGTGGGTGGTGTGTACAAAGCCTGAAATGAATCGGTCAAGTAGTGTTAAGAAAAACGCGTCTAAAGTTTATGAACTAAAAAGTGAGAAAAAAAAAATTCTATATTGTCAAAAGTGTGGTTTAACGATTTTAAAATGAAAAAAGTTCAATAATAATAATATAACAGACATCTCAGAAAAGAAGTTTGGGCCATAGATATTTAGTTCCAAACCAGTTACATTCATATTCAACACCAAGCAACATTGAATATATACATACAATTTAAAAAAAGTCGAAAATAATTATAGGGGGATTATATAGTTCTAGTGGGAGGTCTAGACTAATTTTATTTTGGTGTTAACACATTGACCGAACCATTCGGCATAAACTCAATTAATCCAAAGAAAATCACTATTATCCTTTTCCGGCCAATGCGGAATCTGCTTTGTGAAAGTTCATAAATTTTTAACAATTGTCATTTCTATCTAAGAACATTCATGTAGAGTGTTCTGTTAAACTGTACCTTTATCCTTTATTTTCAGAAAACGCACAATTCTGGTACTAACGGCTTTATTTTGAATAAAAAACAAAATAATTTTAAAATGGTTGGATTCTGTTCCAGTATCTGCCTTAATTTAGAATTTATTTCACAATTAATTAACTTTTAAATTAAATTCCACAAAATACTAAAACCTAAAAATATAAAAAAATTAACAACTATTGACACTGTTCAAGGTTCTAGTGCAGATCAAAATTATTTTTCCCCACTGCCAACGATTGATGATAGTAGTGACTTCGACTTGCATGAATAAAATTTCGGATTATTCAGTAAACATTTTCTCTATTGGCTTCAAATTGCACTATGTTTAAAAGGATCTAAGCTGAGTCCCAAAAAATTAAACTTGACAACATGACTACTAGAAATGAGAAGCATTATGAAGTATTGCTTTTTGGGCTTGACATGTTAGAGCCAAATACCATTAAACATGCTCGTATTCAAATGCAAGATGATGAACTAGTTGAAAAATAGCGGCCAAATAACAGTTTACTGACTGTGCAAAGCAGATCTCAGTATCGGTCTATCGGTTATCTTCAATCATTGAGTTGGGAAGAAGGTGTGGGAGGTAATTCCTTTCGAGAAATGCAAGCGTTTGCTGGACTCCATTCTGAAAATTAACCACTTTATGTTATTCTTTAATGAAATCGTATTTTTTTTTTAACTTCAATATATCCCAGAATAAAAATCAATTACGCTATTTTTTTTGCGTCATTTACATTCCGGGTTATGTCACTGCTATTATTTCGAACACTGTTGTAAGTATATTTTTCGCCAAAGTCTCTCAATTTAATACAAAATTTAGTGTAATATATTAATAAAACAAGCTTATCAAACTGAATACGCCATCGTTACATATGTAACTGTCAAAAAGCATCAACTTTTTTTGTGATGCATGCGCGATTTTCATTGTCACTGTGCATCGACTTCCAAGTTAAAACGTTTCAAAACATGTTGCAATGTAACAAATATTACGGATGCATTACAGATCATTATACTTTGTTCGTATGCATTGCAATTGACGTTTTCTAAGTCAGCCTATAATTAACATAGCTTGTAAATTTTTATCATAATGATGGACCGTTTACACATAGTCAAATAGAACGATTCTATTTCCTTTCTCAGTTCAATATGCTTACTAATCGAAACCTAGTTTAAAAACAATACATCTATTAGGCATCGAGAATAATGTTATTATAGTAATGAAGGCTGTAATTCAAGGGGTGGAGACGTAACGATTATAATTAGGAAAAAATTGATACCATTTGGTTCGTTCATCTAACACTCGGCGTATGGAAAGTATCGGCATTCAAATTTATCTGGCGATAACACTGTACACAATACTTGAGATATGTATATCTCTAAGGATGTATCAAATGTGGGACTGAATTCTATTCGTATCCCGTATCAAGTTGATTTAATGCTTTCCAAAAAGTGTTTAAGGGCTTCACATAAACCACTACCAATAAAAATTTGACAGTTAATGCAACTAAGAAATCATACTTTTCGGAACTTCTATCGTCGAGGGCTAGGTGAAAGATTTGTTGCTTGAATATCGTTGGCTCAGCCAAAACTAATTTTAAGAATGTTTTGTGTCTCATAACTTTTATTTGATATGGTTCTGCAAACTCAAAAGGTCAGTGAAGGGCCTGAAAGCTATACCGGAAAATACTATGCCTCCTATTGCTATGCTATCGGACGGGGATTACTTTGAAGAGGACAAAATAAATATTCACAAATAACTTTTTGTAATGCATTTTGAAGAAGTTGTTTAGTGACTGAGCGCTTACGGATAAAGACCCATAAGCCCATAACGACTCACAAAGTCTAGCCTGCACAAGCATACTGCGAGAGATCTCAACGATCATACGATTTCCTCAGTTGAGGAATATAAACCATCAAACTCGAAGTTGACATACTCATGTTACTTCACAACATGTTAGTTCGTTTTTTTTTTTATCTTTTTGGATACATTTATTAAAGCTAACTTATTCACCATTTTCTTATTTAAATTTAAATGTCTCGTTTTTTACTGTCAAAAGTCTGCAGGCCGCACGTATCAGAGTTGGTACGATCCTATTTTTCTATTTGGTATAGGGAACTCATATTATGTATATTTTGATGTGGCAAACACTTTATGTAACACAGGCAAAATCGTGTCGTACAGTTTATATTAATTCCGATATAGGCCTTGGGCCCATAACCTGTTGCGAACTTTACCGCCGAGGCCGCAGTAAAATTATAAATACTAATTAAATATTTCTATTACCGATCACTCTTACAGCCGGTTTCACGAACTGAAATAAATTAATTTTCACTTAAATCAGTTTCGTGAAACCGGCTGTTAGAGTTGAGTAAAATTTAACGCATAACTATTATTCTGTAAGTAATTAATTTTTGTTATCAAATAACTGTTATTTTGTAAGTGAAAAATAAAAATCAAAACTTAACGATTATTTTGTGAAGAAAAAATAAAAATCAATTATTAAAAGTTTTTGTCATATTTTGTGGTGCTCAAAAAAACAAAAATTTTCTATTTCTAGATTATATGTGTGTACAACCCTTAAATAAAATTATACAATATTTTAAACTATTCCTGTTTTTTTATTTCAATTCTAGTCGACTTAGTCGAACACAGTCAGTTTTGCTAACACATGGTGATAGTGTGGAACGTGTTGGAGACAAATTAAAAGTGGGTGGTTGGTCATCGAGTCGCATTGTGACCGTAATTTATAACGAGACCTTGCGAATATATGGCGTACAATTCCATCCAGAGGTAAGTAGTTGCGTATGAAGTGTTTGTTTCGAAATAAATGACCTGTAATCTATATTTTATGCAATGAAAAGGTGGACCTTACAACCAATGGGAAGCAAATTTTTTCAAATTTTTTGTTCGATATTTGTGGAGCAACACCAAACTTTACACTTGGAAACCGCAAAGTTGATTGTATTAATTACATAAAGGAGAGAGTCGGTACTAATAGAGTTTTGGTAAGATTAATGAAAGAGTAGCAACTGTTAAAATGTTAAACATTTTCCAGATAACTTATATCAATTAAAAAAAAAAACAAAGTTTTTTTTGCAAATATTTTTTGTTTTGAACATTTTACATTTACTTATGTTTATCTTCTATTATCCATCCTATATCAGAATTTGCTTTGGTGCTGGGTTTATTATTTTGTATATTGCATTATAAAATATAGTACTGTTATCTTTTTAATGGCATACACAAATGTGAAACTGAGGCAACTGAACAATACAATATCACTTGTTTGAGTGTTGTCAATTTTAGATGCAGAAGATATGCAATATTTCCAATAAATATTTAAATATTTCAGAAAATTAAAAAAAGAATATGATTTGCAAAATACTTAGTTTGTTTCTATTGTGCTCCTCAACCACCTCTAAAACTGTCACAAATATACGTCCTTAAAAAACCTCTGTATGTGTCATATTTTCATCGTTTTGAATGATTTTATGTTATGGTCCACTGTAAAAAGCTACAAGTGTATAATTGCCGTATATTTATGCATTGAATAATATTGACAATTAAAAAAAATATAGAATAATTTAAAAAAAAATATATAATAAATAAATAAAATATATAATAAGTAAATAAAAAATACACCTATTTGCTTTCAAGTTTTCGTACTTCAAACTTACCAAATACAGTTCGTCTGAACACTAGCTTGATTTATATGTTATGATAACTTGTGTATTACAATATATTGGCTATTCTAATTAAATTAAAGTGAGAGAAAGTGGAGGAGTCACCTATACCGAATTCTATAGCGATAACAGAATTTGAATAAAACAGGAAACATTTTATGGTTGCTGAACTTTCTTAACAAAAAGGTCATTGCGTAATGAAGGAAAACTGTATTTTAAATTTTGTTTAAAATGTACATATTAAAATTATCTTAATTTCACGAAAGTTTTTTTTTATTTTATAAGTGAAATACTGAAAAATCAAATTTATTATCAATATTTTTTAAAGTATTTCTATAACTTTTTATGGCTCAATACTAACTTAAATAAGCAATAAATTGTTTATAAAATACGATGCCAAAAATACACGGTCGTGGTACCGTATTTTGTTACTCTATTTTGCAAAATTTGTATGTACAACTGTGGTCACGCAAATAGCACACTTAGTCATAAACCTACGTAAATCATGTGAAATTTAATCAACGATTTGGTGTCATAATATGGTTACCGTTCTAATACTTGGTTCTATATTCCAGATTTTCAATTATAGCATCACATCCGCATACCATATTTTCTATCAGCTTCTCGCATCTCTTCTTTGGGGATGAGCACCAAGCTTTCTTAATTTAAGGTTAACATCGTTCCATAAGTTTTCCATTGGATTAAAGTCAGGACTAATCCAAAACATTTATTTTGTCTTTCTGAAGTCAATCCTTTGTGATTTTCGCTGTGCTTAGGCCCATTATTCTGCATAAAAGTACAGCGAAGGGGCATGCAATTGAAAGCAAATGGTTCTATTTTATTCCTTAATATGTCTAAATATTTATACCGATCCATTTTCCCCTAAATGGGAATAATTGAGCCCTCGCCATGCCAGGAATATGCACCCCATATCATATTTCCGCTTGCGTATTTTTTGTGTACCTATGGCTCTGCCTTCAGTAATTGTTGTCTTTCGCGGTGGTTAAGGTTTTTTTCATAGATCTCGTTAGCTTTTATGAGTTTAAGACCATTATACACCATTTTCCGGAAACAATTCAATAAAACAGCAATTTCTGCAACAGTTTTCCCGGATTTCTTAATATTGTGCATAATGTGTCTTTTTTCAGGACTACAGTGCTTACCACGGTCAATTCCCGCTCGAATTAAATCAATTTATTGTAGACAACCTTAATTAGTAATAAAAATTCACTCCTTATAATTTTTTTTTGCAAAAATGTTAAAAGTCAATTTTTGTGTGTAGCGTTGGTTTAATTTTTCGACAGGGTGTACAATGGTATGAACATATTTTGTTTTATTATTTTTATATTCTTGTTGTAAAATTTCTATTTTACAATTTACTCATACTTTTGCCAATTTTAATTTGCAAAAATCAATTTCATATTCTCAATTTCTTCTCCAGTTAACATACTTGGATGCATCATATTTTACTTGATTATATTATCTTTCTTTAACTTTATTTTCTATAAATTTTATTTGGTTCATTTGGTCAATAAACATACATAAATTTTCCTTCAATTATATTTTGTTCTTTAGTTATTCCACATACATTTTTTTTATTTGTTTCCTATCTGATTCTACAAGGTGCGTTCCAAAGTAAACAGGACTTAAAAACAAAAAGCAGAACGGATGGTTTTTTCGGCAAAATCAATTTATTTTACTCGAAATAATCTTCTGCTTCAATACAGCTTTTTGCACGGTCCAAAAACATGTCGAACGAGTGTTTTAGCTCGTCGGACGGTATGGGCAAATGCATTTTTCCGAAAGGAAGCAGTGATTTTTGGTTAAATATTTTGGAACGCACCTTGTACAGACGCTTTCAACAATTTAAAGATATATTGAAATGTTCATTAATTACTATTTGTGTATTTAAATTTGCAATTGCATTATGGTTATTTTCTTCAATAACTTGAAATGATTCACAATTTCTTGCCTGTCATCATTATCCATAACTCAAAACATCTATTTATAAACTGTTCCCAGGGTTTTCATTTACTACTCCGTAGCAGCAAAATTTCTAGAATTATTGCTATGCTATAGCTTCCGCTCTCACTTTGACGGGAGCCATAGCAGAACAATGTAAAAATATGTGCTCTGCTCTGCTCGGAGTTTTGTTAAGTAAAATACTATAGCTGTAGCAATAGCCAAAAATGAAGTGCTGTGCTCTGCTCTGGCGTAGCGGTAGCAAAAAAGTGGGAGCGGTAGTAGAGCAGAGCTAATTAAAATTTTCATGTGCTACAGTTACTCATGCGAGAGCTGTGTGGATTGTTTTTTGAAATTTAAAATATCAATGTGTACTATTCATTTTTCTTTTCAGGGGCTTCTGTTAATTGAAATTTTTGTTTTATTGATAGGTATTTTATTTGGTAGCACTATACATAGATTCTTTTGTATGGAAAAGTGATATTTGCTAATGTAATTCCTTTTCTTCCATTACTGAGGCTCTTTTTGTGCATTTTACAAATTTTAAATTTCTATCTTCAGCAAAAATGTCAATGATTAAATTCTGAATTTTATAGCAATCTGCTTTAGATACTTGCCACTATTCCGTTTCCTATTATCTATCTTTTTAATGGTTTCTCGTTCTCTCCTTCTTCATCCATTAGATTTATTTCCATTATTTTTCTTCTATGAAGTCAATGGATCTGAACTTTTGGGTAATATGTCAATATAATTTTATTTTAATATAATTTAATTTGATTTTTGTACTTATTTACAATTTCTTTTTAATTGGGAAATGCTCAAGCAGTTCTTCATCTTCTGAATGAATTGTTTCTGACAATTCCAGGTTTGGTTCATTGTCGTTACCTTCTTTTAGTTTTGGTGAGTTTTCAATTTGACTCAAGAAAACAGCTACAACATTATTCTCTCCATTTTCATATTCTATTTCAAAGTTGTATTCCTGTAATTTCAATATCCACCTCTGATGGTGATGAGAAAATTATTTTCCTTTATTTTTATTAACTAGACATTTGATTGGACAATGATCTGTTATTATTTTAACTTTATTGCCATATATACATACAAGTTTATGATCGAAAGGGTGTATAACGTAATGCCGACAATCAAAATCTCGAAACTTATAATTCCGACAAATCAAAACGCCGACAAATTAAAACCGAAAAATCAAAACAACTCATAATACCGACAAATCAAAATGTTGACAATTCGAAATACGGACAGAAGATATTTTTTTATAAAATAAATGGTTTATATGGTTCCTAGATCCCAAAAAAGAAACATTACTAATCGATAGGGACATCCGTCGTCCGCGTTTCAAAAAAAAAAAAAATAGCCCTGGTCTAACCAACATCTGGGCGTTATCAGTTCTTTCGCGTTGAACTCCTTTTTCGTTTCAAAAAAATAACCCTGGTCGGACCTACACCCGGGCCGCGTTTCATGAAAGTAACTCTGGTCGGACCAACATCTGGGCGTTATCAGTTCTTTCGCGTTGAACTCCTTCTTTCGTTTTAAAAAAATAACGCTGGTAGGACCAAGACCTGGGCGTTATCAGTTCTTTCGCGTTGAACTTCTTTTTGCGTTGGTGGCCTTCGCCCGCGTTTCAAAAGAATAACCCTGGTCGGATCAACACCTGGGCGTTATCAGATCTTTCGCGTTGAACTCCTTCCAAGTCCTCGGCTATAGAACTTGTACTTGAACTCCTTTCAAAAAAATAACCCTGGTCGGACCAACACCTGTACGTGATCAGTTCTTTCGCGTTGAACTCCTTCCACGTCCTCGGCTATAGAACTTGATTTTGCAAATATTTTTCAAAAATATTTTTTATGGAGTCTGTATGATTTGTCGTTATTTTTATTTGTCGGGGTTTTGATTTGTCGGTATTTTGATTTTTCGGTGGTTTGATTTGTCGGTATTTTGATTTACCTGTTTATATGTTGTTGAAAAAATTGCTGATTTTTTAATGCATTTTCTATAGTAACCTGTTCCTCTTAAAATCCTTTTAATTGTTTCCTTCTTTCATTAACATATGTCCTAAAAATTTAGTTTCCTGTAATATCGTGGTAACGTATTTTGTTACGCTATTTTGCCTCTTTTGTATATATGTATTTATAATTGCCAAGTAAATATATTTATAATTTATTATTTCTAAACAAGAAGAAACATTTCCTTCGGCTGCACCGAAGCTAATATACCCTTCACAGGTGCATTTCTTTTAGTAACTATGTGTCCTGTTTGTCTGGAAGCTATATGCTATTGTAATCCGATCTGAACAATTTTTTCGGAGATTATGTTATTATCTTAAGCAGTAATCCATGTCAAATTTCGTGAAGATACTACGTCAAATGCGAAAGTTTTCCATACAAGCCCTTGATTCCGATCGTTCGGTTTGTATGACAGCCATAGTGAGCCGATCTTAACAATTTCTTCCGATATTAGATTATTTCTATAAACAATAACTCATTCCAAATTTTGTAAAAATATGTCGTCAAATGAGGAAGTTTCACATGCAAGAATTTGATTCCGATCATTCAGTTTGTATGACCGATCTGAACAATTTCTTCGGAGATTACATTGTTGCCTTAAAAAATAATCTATACCAAATTTTGTGAATATATCTTGTCAAATGCAAAAGTTTTCCATACCAGCACTTGATTCCGATCGTTCAGTTTGTATGTCAGCTATATGTTATAGTGCTTCGATATCGGCAGTTTCGACAAATAAGCAGCTTCTTCAAGAGAAAATGACGTTTACAAAATTTCAAAACTAAGTTAGATATAGAGTTTCACATGATCAGGTTGACCAGACGAAACAGACATATTGATGGAAATTGCTAAATGAATTCCTTGGTACCCAAGATAGGTCGGTATTACAGATGGGCGTAATCAAACCACTGCCACGCTCACAAAATGCCATTAAACGAAAAACTCTAAAGTGCCATAACAAGCACTAGAATAAGATCTGTGAGAATATCTATGAATTTCTTCCACGCAGTGAACTATTCCACAATGCACGTATTGAGGTAATCATTCAAATTGTTCTCTTTCGTTTGGGCACGTTTTCTTAGTGTTGCTACAGTTTCTGTATCTTCACTAATTCCTCATTCCTCATTAGATTTCTTAACCGCTTTCTGCTTTTTGTTGGCTTTTCATTAGTATTAGACTTCTGGTGTTGAATTTAATTTTGCGATGGAAATTTAGAATCGTCTCTGTTATATCTGTAAATAACGGGTGATTTTTTTGAGGTTAGGATTTTCATGCATTAGTATTTGACAGATCACGTGGGATTTCAGACATGGTGTCAAAGAGAAAGATGCTCAGTATGCTTTGACATTTCATCATGAATAGACTTACTAACGAGCAACGCTTGCAAATCATTGAATTTTATTACCAAAATCAGTGTTCGGTTCGAAATGTGTTTCGCGCGCGTGTTTTGTTCAGCGATGAGGCTCATTTCTGGTTGAATGGCTACGTAAATAAGCAAAATTGCCGCATTTGGGGTGAAGAGCAACCAGAAGCCGTTCAAGAACTGCCCATGCATCCCGAAAAATGCACTGTTTGGTGTGGTTTGTACGCTGGTGGAATCATTGGACCGTATTTTTTCAAAGATGCTGTTGGACGCAACGTTACGGTGAATGGCGATCGCTATCGTTCGATGCTAACAAACTTTTTGTTGCCAAAAATGGAAGAACTGAACTTGGTTGACATGTGGTTTCAACAAGATGGCGCTACATGCCACACAGCTCGCGATTCTATGGCCATTTTGAGGGAAAACTTCGGACAACAATTCATCTCAAGAAATGGACCCGTAAGTTGGCCACCAAGATCATGCGATTTAACGCCTTTAGACTATTTTTTGTGGGGCTACGTCAAGTCTAAAGTCTACAGAAATAAGCCAGCAACTATTCCAGCTTTGGAAGACAACATTTCCGAAGAAATTCGGGCTATTCCGGCCGAAATGCTCGAAAAAGTTGCCCAAAATTGGACTTTCCGAATGGACCACCTAAGACGCAGCCGCGGTCAACATTTAAATGAAATTATCTTCAAAAAGTAAATGTCATGAACCAATCTAACGTTTCAAATAAAGAACCGATGAGATTTTGCAAATTTTATGCGTTTTTTTTTTTAAAAAAAGTTATCAAGCTCTTAAAAAATCACCCTATATAATATGATATTTATTTACTTACAAACAGCTATAACAAAGCAAAATATGTCGAGATCTGGAAACTGATCTTAAGCAGTCCCATGCAACATATTGGGAATTTTGGAGTTTGAATATCTGTAAATATAATATGATATTTATTTATTGTAATCGAGAATATACATATCACAATATAACAGTTGCCATTATTATACAGTCGTGAGCACATTATAAAAATAATATCACTTTTAAAATTTAATTTTACGAAAGCTGCACTACATAACGTTGTGTACATGTTAAGGTGCTTTTACGAGCTGATTTTAATTAGTAAAACACACAATGTATTAATTTATTTATCCATAATCAACAACTATATAATTTTGTTAAAAAAAGTTTTCTTGTATGAAGTGCTCCTTTATTATTTTCTTTTGTAGTTGTTGGTTAGCGGAGGTGTTGATTCGACTGTTTGTGCTGCTTTGTTACGCCATGCGTTACATCCAAACCAAATTATTGCAGTTCACATTGACAACGGTAATTTACTTCTTAAAAATTTGCAGCACAATTTAAAAATAAAACATTATATTAAGGATTCATGCGTAAAGGAGAAAGTGAAAAGGTTGAAAAATCTTTAAGGGAAATCGGCATTGATCTGCTGGTGAAAAAGGAAACTTATCGATTTTTAAAAGGCACTACACAGATTAAAAGGCCTGGACAATTCTCAATTGTAGAAACACCCATGTTGTTTCAGACTATTAACCCAGAAGAGAAACGCAAGATTATTGGTGATGTATTCGTAAAAATTACCAATGATATTATAGCTGAAATGAAGTTGAAGCCTGATGAAGTGTTATTGGCTCAAGGTACACTTCGGCCAGATTTGATTGAATCTGCATCAAATGTAATTAGCCAAAACGCAGAAACTATTAAAACTCATCATAACGATACAGAACTAATAAGGTTATTAATATACATATTTCTTATTAAAGCTTTAATGTCTAACTGATTTAAAACTATTTTATAAGACAATTACGATGTGCTGGTCGTGTCGTTGAACCTTTAAGCGATTTTCACAAAGATGAAGTAAGAGACATAGGCAGAGATCTCGGTCTTCCAGTCGACTTAGTTGAACGACAACCATTTCCAGGGCCAGGCCTAGCTATTCGGATTCTCTGTGCTGAAGAACCTTACATAGAAAAAGACTACTCAGAAACACAGGTTTTGTTTTTTTTTTTAATAACGAAAAATTAATTTAATTTTATTTTTTATAGGTTATAGCAAAAGTTATAGTCGATTTTCATAACAAACTATTGAAAAACCATGCATTAATAAATCGCGTAATTGGCTCTACCACAGAAGCAGAACAAAAGGAACTTAAGCGTATTTCGTCCATAGATAAAGTGCAAGCTACTGTTTTACCTTTGCGATCTGTCGGTGTACAGGGTAAGTAATAATATACATATGTACATAAATAAAGGTTTACACGAATTTTGTGATCAAATTCACAAAAAATTATTCGAAATGACAAGAAGTCATTGGAGACTATTGAAGTAAAAGTAACGACATAGAGTCATGAAGTTGATGAACAAGACCTCAATGTCTCAATTCCTGGCAATGATGGGTGTCAATTATTAGGAGTATAAGATTGAAAATTAGCAAATTGATCTATAAACAGTCAGAGCACGGCATTGGGACCGATTCACCAGTAGGAGCAGCTCATCGATTCCTGCCGGAAACATTTTATTTATTTCAGTATATATTTTTTATTGGAGAGTTTTCCTATGCTCATTTTTTTCCTTCGATAAGTATTATGTAACATTGATTTTTAAAGTACAATTTGTTTTTGTTACAATAGTCTTGCAACTTTCTCTTTCAAAAATAAACTTGAGGCACAACTGGTTGACATTCGCCTGCGACATACAGCTAAGACGATGTATCGAAGCTTCTTTATTATTCTAGCGGTTGTCAAGCCGAGATTGCTACCATCAAATTAGTAGTTATATACTGCTTATGGTTGCCGTCTCCTTTAGGGAAGTGACTAACGACTCCGATAATAGAGCGTCAATAATACCTTTGAACTCAATAACCGCGAGCTTAAGACTAGTTAAGGAATGCCTAACCTCACTATCAACCGCTTCGTGTTACTTCAAATTAAGCTTAGCTTGGGTACCATGTCATAGCGGAACTCCAGGCAATTGCAAAGCTGAAGTGTTAGCTGCGGTGACCTGCCCTTCTTAGCAAAAGGAATGAGTCGGTCGGTCGCTTTCTTTGGTATTATGACTGGGCATTGTGTTATTGTTCTTTAGACATCCAGCCTCTTTAAGTATCAGCCATAGAACCTATCTTAACATAACCTATACTCCCAAAAGACAGGTTTACTCGATTTGTCAAATATAAAAAGTATTAGCTATAGTAGGCGCAGTGTGCGCAAATAGAAAATGTGTTCCTATATTTTCCATTGAACAAAAAGGGAAGGTCGTAAAAAAATTCGGCTCTATAACCGAGTTTGTTTGGTTTTCTTACGCAAATATGTGTTGTTATTGCAACACAACTTTACCCGTAAGGCATAGAAGTTTTAGACAAATCTAAACCAGTAGCGAACATTGATTAAAATGAAAATAAGTCGTGTTTCCAAACGCGTAACAAATCGATGACCATTGGCCATTGTTGTTAATATATTAATGCTGTTGGTTTGCTTTCGTATATTATATAAGAGCAGTTGCGACCAATCAGGAAGAATAATTAACAATCTTCTATATGTAAAAAGTGAATCCCGGAGTATACGGCAGACCAGTATTCATAATGATAATGTAAAAAATGCATGTACTCTATGAAAGTGTGTCATGTTGAAAAAAAATTATTCGATTTATCTTCCACATTGGCAAAAATGCAATGTGCCTAAACCACAATGCAGAAAACAAAACCTACAGTTTCAATGTTTCTCTAGTTCCAGCATTCATCAACTACATACGAGTATGGTAAACAGTTTTTATGCTTTCGCAACACATTGCACAAATTATAATAACTGTGTTCACTTAGGCACTCAAAGAGGGTTGCTGATTGGCTGATTCGGTCCATTGCCACCACACAAAATGTCGTTAAACGAAAACACATATGTGAAAGTGCCATAACTAAGTACTTAATTAAGATACAAAACTGTAATTTGGCACAAAGGCACCCCTTTGCGCTAATTTTTTTTTAAGTGGTCGTGGTAAATATACATATCTTTTGAACCGCTAAAGCTGACTAGACCAAACTTGCTGAGTCGTTTTAGTACTTCTTCGTGCCTACCCATTTAACGGTTATGTTAAAATACTAAAAGTGTGGTAAGTCACTGAATGCGCCACAAGCATTAAATTTCACAACCAGGATACCAGGGAAGGACTTTATAGGAATAGCTGTAGAGTTGTACAAGTGGCATAGCACCGCCCACCTTTAGGTGATATCCTATATCTCAGGAACTGAGTGTATTCAAACATTGCTATACGATGCGAAAGGAGGCGAAATCGGATGTTCATCTCCCTTATTTCCCATATAACAAACTTTTAAATGCCATGAAATATGAATCTGTAAAGTAACACACAAGTAAATACAAGCTAAATTCTACATATGATTCTCCTGGGGCATTAAATGGTTTACTCTGATCTCTTAATATTTTCCTTTAAATTTTTTCTTTTTTTTTTCTAATAAAAGGAAAAGTGCCGAACTCATTGTAAATTTTATTAGAAATGTTCTCACGAGATTTGTCACATTAGTAAACAGCTGATTTGAATATTGGGAATCTGTTTCATATGGTTTTGTTTTGATTTAGTGGCATTGGGAAATACTTTGTAAGCTTATGTATTATGCAAAGTATGCGACTCTCAATGTGTGTTTTTTTTAATTATACATGTATCGTAAAAATCTTTTTTCATATAATCGGTATTGGCTGCATAAATTATGCAGATAACAATATTGGAAGAATAATGCTACTTCATTAAAAATAAATACACTTTTTGTTGTTTGCTTTTTGAAAACCCAGGATTTTCTGCTGTACTGTTGGTCAGAAACGTCAATCTTTATATATAAAAATCACGTGTCACGTTTGTTCGCGATGGACGCCTAAACTATTGAACCGATTTTAAATTTGATTGCACACCGTGTGCAATTTGATTCAACTTGAGCGACAAGATAGCTAACATCTCAATTTATAATCGCAATATCATATTATTGCAAATTATTTGTATATTATTTGATAGTCACAATTTGTTGTTAGCTCCAAAAGATTCTAAAAGACGGCGATAATTATTGATTGGATTAAATAAGTATTCAACAGATGGCGCTATGTTAAAAAGACAAACCATTTATATAAGCTGCAATTTAATATCATAATCACTAATTATTTTAATATTCAAATACAAAATAAATTTATGTTATACCTTCGTTTCATCCATACGTGATTCTTATACTATTAAATTTGTGTTTTTAACATAGCGCCATCTATTGAATACTTACTCAATCCAGCCAACAGTTAACGTCATCTGTTAGAATATTTTGGAGCTAACGGATAATTGTGACTGTCAAATAATAGACAAAGAATTTGAAATAAAATAATATTGCGATTATAAATTGAAATGTTAGCTATCCTATCAATAGAAAAATAATTTGCAATCAAATATTGAATTATTCTTAGATAGCTGATTGTGAAATTTGTTTATTTATTTAAAAAAAAAGTGAAATTAATATAATTAAGAGAAATTAATAGAAATTTTGGTATTTTTGAAAAATCAATATAAATTTAACGAAAAAATTCGTTTATTATTAACTACGTTAAAAGATAATAGAGTGAAATTAAAAGCAATAAAAAATTAAATGCGAAAAAGTTAAAAATATTGGAAAAATGGATAGCAATCTGTGCGTTGTTTATTTTCTGTTTAGTTTTAAAGCTACTTACCTCTGATGCTGTAAACTCAAAGGAGGCGGCAGACTTCAAGCGACATCTGTCAAAGAATAACAAAAAAATCGGTCATTTTTGAGCAGTGTTGCCTACTAAATTCTTGTGCATTACAAATTTGCATTAACATGGGTCAAATGCGCAAGTAAATGTAAATTAAGCCCGTTAATGCAAATTAGCCCTTACGTCTGTCAGGGCTATTACTTAGACTAAAGTATAAATTAAATTCTTTTATAGTGAATACTGTGAAATTATACTAGGTTTTAAATAATTAGTGCTTGATTGTTCAAAAATGTTTAATTAAAATATGTATATGTAAGGATTATCACATAGTTATGCAATTAAATTTGCTATGCATCAAATCACAATGTATGATATATGTATCTTGATGATAAGAGGTACTAAAGCTCCACGATAAAGGTAACTAAATTTGGTTATCGAGCTATTTATTTTCCGGTTGCTTCTCATGTTATTGATTTATTTATTAATGATAGTTAATCGATTTACAAAAATTTATCGAGCTATTTATTTTCCGGTTGCTTCTCATGTTATTGATTTATTTATTAATGATAGTTAATCGATTTACAAAAATTTATATACCAATTTGCAGGTTATTTAACGATGTTTAATAATGCTATCTCCAAAAATTAATTAACATACTACTGTAATCAAATTGAAAGGGGTATTTTGTCCATTTCATTTCCTTCAAAGTATTCCCCTCCGCCTGCAATACACTTACGCACACGAATTTTCGAGTGATCTATGCACTTGGAAAAATCCTCCGTCTTGATGGCCATCAGAGGCTTCATCGATTCAGCTTTTGTATCCTCAATTGAGTCAAAACGGTGTCCTCGGAGTGGTCATGTGCATCAAAACGACGCGTATCTCAAATACTAATGAATATTTTGACGTGAAATTAGCATAGATGTCACTAACAGTACTACCAACTTACTGATTCGAAAAACACTTGAAGTAAAAATTAAAATTCACCTTTCTATATTATCACAGTAGCATATATGAAAAAATTATAAAAAGCTCCCCATAATTTTTTAATAATTGTGCAAATATTTTTATCTTCATTATTTTTATTAAACTTCTATTAAGAATTATTTTGCACTCCTCATTTCAATGTGTCATAATAGCATGTTTTTGAGTTTTTTTAATATTTGAACGTTGAAATTATTATTCTGAGTCGAATGCCACCAAAAAAAAATGTAACCTCAACAACGCGTGAAGCAGAGAGGCCCGAAGCAAGCGTGTTGAAAGAGCATTAAACTGCCAGATAATTTATGCACTGTTCTTGAGGGAAAAAATGAATTGATTCAGAGTATTTTTCGGAAGCGGGCTATTTTGGGCCAAAAATGTTGATGTTGACGAAATTAACATCCAAATACAACAGTTGTTACCAGGCGAACTGATGTCTTTTAAATCAATCGATGCTGTTCTTAATGAAAATGAAAGTATAAGTTTTCCAACTGAATTTTGAAATTCACTGGAAATGCCCGGAATCATAATCTTCGATTAAAGCGTAATTTCAATCCACCTTGATTATGCAATGGTGCGAGGTTTGCTATCAAAAAGATGACCGGAAATATTCTTGAAAGAACCATATTATCTGGAATGTTTAAAGGTGAAGTGGTCCTGTTGCCACGTATTCCAATGATACCATCGGATTCTATGATACCCTTCCGGAGGCTACAATTTCCAATTCGTAAATACGGATTACCCAAAAATATTGTGCACCAATTAGTGCTAAATTAAATTAAGATTAAAAGTATTGATAATTCAAAATATTGAATATTATTCTTAAAGATTTAAAAATATTTGTTAGAAATTTAGATAAAAAAAAAAATATTTTTAAATTAATTATTTTGTATTAACTCTTGCCAAATTTAATTGTATAAAAATTTTGTTCAATCGTATTAAAGTACTTCCCTTTCAAATTCAAATCCAGTGGATTCTTATACCAGCTTTGACGTTTCCGTCTTCGTTCGTACATAATAATTTAGTGAACAAATTACATGAATTTGTTAGATTCGTTAGATGGACGTTAGAGAACCATTTCGAAAATGAGAATTTTCACCATGTAAAGTTCACGATAAAAAATACAAATTTGTGAATTTTTCCATGGAGGAATTGCGTTCACGCGAAGTTCACGATAAAGCTGAATTAATCTTTCCCACAAAAGACGGTTGAGTTTACATGTACATATATTAGATGTCTTGAGTTATATCTAAAAAAAAACATAAGTTCTTACATAGTTTATATTAAATATAATTTTACATTATCTTATTTTTCAGGTGATAAAAGAACTTATAGCTATGTGGTGGGGCTTTCTAGTAGCTCAGAACCCAATTGGAATGATTTGATATTTTTGGCAAAATTAATTCCTCGTATTCTTCATAATGTCAATCGTGTTTGCTATGTGTTTGGAGGTCCCGTGCAATATCAAATTACGGATATAACTCATACTACTCTTAATAAATACGTTTTAGAGCAACTAAGGGAAGCTGACGCTATAGGAAACGAAGTATAATTTATAAAAGTTGATATTTTGTAGAATTACTTTTAGCATTGATTGCTTTCTATGTTTCTTTAATTTAGATAATAATTCAGGCAGGACTACATCGTGTAATTTCGCAAATGCCAATTGTTCTGATTCCCGTGCATTTTGACAGAGATCCGACGAATCGAACTCCGTCTTGTTGTAGGTCAATAGTCTTAAGACCATTTTTAACAAATGATTTTATGACCGGAGTACCAGTAATACCAGGATCGCTTCAGTTGCCAACACAGGTAAGAATACAATCTTTTTATGTTACGTTAGATGTGTGTTCCTATTATAAGTTTAGTACAGCTGTCTTTGCTTTGACATTTATCCGCTCGCTATTCGATTACTTGCAAAAATATTTCATTTGTAAGCAGCAACAAAGAAACATAAGATTACATACAGTACTGTACAATCTAGAATATAATAGGTTGTTAAAAAAAGTCTTGCGGTATTTTTACTGAATTTTCAATTGTTCATAAAATTGGTTACAATAATGCGACTCAAGTCAAATATGAGCCGTTTTGTTCGATGACGCGTTCCCAACGAGATGCCAACTTCATAATGCCCCTCTCATAGAAGCTCGCTTCCCCCTCGAAGAGCAAATTTTCACAGGACTCTCTTGTGGCCGACTTTAGACTACCAAGCGCGTTCGTCATGGACAGAAACAGGTGCTCATCACTTGGTGTGAGATCCGGACTATACGGTGGATGCAAAAGAGAATCCCATCCGAGCTCCCGGAGCTTCGGCCTCTGTTGATCAAAGATGGCCTCTTCTGCATGAGTGCTGCCTTCAAGCGGTCCAGTTGTTTGCAGTACAGGTCCGAATTGAGCGTTTGGCCATAGGGGAGCAGCTCTTAGTGGATTATTCCCTGCCAATCCCACCAAACACACAGAGGAACCTTCCTGGCCGTCAATGCAGGCTTGGCTACCGTCTGGGCCGTTTCCCCGCTTTTCGACCACGACCGTTTGCGCCTTACGTTATCGTAAGTGACCCACTTTTCATCGCCAGTCACCATACTTTTCAAAAACGGGTCGATTTAGTTGCGATTCAGAAGCGATTCGCATGCGTCGATACGGTCAAAGATGTTTTTTTGCGTCAATTCGTGTGGCACCCATACATCGAGCTTCTTAGTGACTCCAACCTTCTTCAAATGGTTTATAACGGTTTGATGACTCATGCCCAGCTCTTGCCCGATGCTACGGCTGCTACTATGCCGGTCTCTTTCGATCAATTCAGCGATTTTATCGCAATTTTCGACGACAGGCCTTCCGGAGCGTGGCGCATCTTCGACCACCTCTACACTAGAACGAAAACTTTGAAACCATCGTTGTGCGGTGGAAATGGAAACTATATGGGTCCATAAACTGCACAAATTTTATTGACGGCTTGAGATGCATTTTTGCCTTTATCGTAGTAGTACTGTAAAATATGCCGTATTTTCTCTTTATTTTGCTCCATGTTTGCGACGCCATAACTCACGAACGACTTTAAAGACAATCAATCAAACACGTGTTAGCCGATGCGACGAATAAAACTAGAACTACGCGCTTTCAGCGCCAACTAGCGAAATTAACTGCTTTGTTTAACTTTTAATTTAAATTAATTATTGGCCGTCAAAAGAGTTCTGTCCAACCATGACTATTTCTGAAAAATTCGTAATTTTTTGTAAATTGACGTAAACAACAAAGTTAGTCATAATGTATTGATTCTCTTAGAATGTGCCAAAGGCACTAATTTTTATATCTGAACAATATATATTAAGGTTGTAACACCCAGAAGCAGTGGCGGATGTGCAGTTCTTGCCGCCCCTTTCTCAGTACCCATCATTATAGACTAAAGACATAATTCATGAATTTACTTTATTCCCACTTTTAATTGATTCAGAAAATTGTTTAACTAAAAGCTAGCGGATAAAGCTAGTTTATAATATTTTCCGAGATTTCAGGGATGATTGGACATTTAAATAAAGCATTTAAAAATGGTTTTAGGTTTTGTTTTTAATAAAATAAATGTTTTACTCGTACTATGTATTACAAAACTCGTCTGCACTTAAGCGCAGCAAAACCATTAATGAAATCTTGGCAATCCAATCTGCAAATAAGCAATAAGCAAAGCAAGATCGTTTTTTAACCGTCATTGTTGTGCGTAAATAGTTTTTCACTCTCCGCAAACAAGAAAACGATCTTTCTCCAGTACAGTTACTGGCAGGTGTACACACACACATACGAAGAGCAATATCCCCTTTTGGGTAAATGGTTTGAAGACCTTCGGTTCGTAACCATTCAACAAACTGACTGCACTCTTTCGCATTTTTTATGCTGCAGTGAGAACGAAAATGAAGACATTCTTCTGTAAAATCGTCTTCTAAGTCAGTAGAATAAATCATTTGCAATGTCTTGGCCTTATCTTCGACTTGTGAGATGTTTAGATTCGTCAGCTTGGTAATAAGGTAAAATTTATTGTAGAGTAATTTGTAAGCATCCCGACGTCTTTTCAGTTCTTCTGACAATGTATCAATTACTACTAAAAAAGTATTTATTCTAAAATTTTTGCGGCCATTTTTTTGTTGCATCTCTTCACCTGTATTTGTCTCGCCAGGAAGCAGCTTACGCTTTCGATTGCGTCGAAAATCTTTTTCGTATTCCTGTACGAAGGACAGTTTTTTCGCTTTTTTTTCGAAATCATCGAAATTCTCTCTTGTTTCGCCAACAAAATGTATTAAAGCCTCGTACAGTTCTATGACAGTAATAATGTCAATTGCCACACTCTGAAGTTTTTTACTTGTGGCGATAATGCGATCTAGTAAACATCCCCAAAAAACAGCCACGAGGTCCGTTTCAAATTGTTCCAGTTTCAAACGAATACCTCTTGCTTCGCATATAACGGTTCTCTTCTGTTGTGTGTCATTTTCGATGATGACTAGCGCTTTATGGATTTCATTCCAGGATTCGCGTAAACTTTCGCATGCGTCTGCAAGAGCTGACCAACGAGTCGTTGATAGACTTTTGACGGTTTGAAGGAGTTCCCAACGCTGAGTTGTCGCTGCAAAGAAATTGTATAACTCTTCGAGTAGAGAAAAGAACGAACAAGCCTCTTGGCTGCTTTCAGCTGCACATTCACCTACTAAATTCAGCGAGTGTGCTCAACAGGGAACATAGTCGGCAAGGGGTGAAAATTCCTTTATTTTAGCTTGCAGGCCGTTATAATTGCCTGACATGTTAGCTGCGTTGTCATATGATTGCCCGCGGCAGTTTGAAATGTCAACTCCCAATTCAGTTAAAGTTGAAGTAACAGCAACTGTCATTTGTTGTGATTTGTGGCCTGTGTTTGGAATAAACTTGAGAAACTGTTGTACAGGTGATCCATTAGGCAGGACATATCTGATTACATAAGTGAGCTGGTCTACGTGAGATATATTCGGTGTCGAGTCAATGATCAGAGAAAAATATTTTGATTTTAATATTTCCATTACAATTGTTTCCAAAACATTGTTTCCCATAAGTCGAATGAACTCTTCGCATGTTGTTGAAGAAACATAACTCGTAAATCCTTAGCCTGGATTTCCATAACGTGTAATGTGTTTAGCTAAGAACGGATCGAACTCGGCGATAAGCTCTAAGGACATTAAATAATCTCCATTGTGGATTGATCCACATTTTTCGTCGTGTCATCTGAAAGGCAAACCACGTGATGCAAGTGCTTTTACGCATGCAACTACTCCTTTCAGAATGTTTTTCCAGTAATTTATTTCTTCATCTAATTGCATTGTTAATGCGCGGTCAATGCGACCTAACATGTTGCTTCGTTCTTTCATATGCAGAACAGATAATTTGTGAGTAGGCGAATTCTCATGAGTTGACACTCGATGCTATGCATTTTTCCAGTCATTGAAACCTTCTTTTTTGTCGAACTGACTCTCCCCGCCATTAAAAAGCAAACAAGGACCACAAAAACACATCTAGTACTTTTGGAATAAATTAGCCACTTTTGCGGAACTTTTTCACCATTTAGAAGCTTCACAGCGGCGCGACGCACCGCACGCGCGTAATAACAATAGGTTAGGTACCAAAGTACCTATTCTTCCTAGATACTTTATATGCACGATGTACGAAATTATTCATACTTTGATATGCAAAAATAGTGATTTAGGAAGATTATATAAGTATACGGTTAAGATACTTTGCGTTTTAGTTATTTCTTGTTAATCTTGTTGTTATCAGTGATTTTTTTTTGCACAATTTGCCGCCCTTAATATCTGGCCGCCCTAGGCCCGGGTCTACTGGGCCTTAGGGCAAATCCGCCACTGCCCAGAAGGCAACTTCGGAAGGTATTTTCGTATCTTGTCAATAGATGTCGTTGCAGTCGTATATCTCCGGTGCTACCAATCACATTGTGTCATACCATATAGTGTAAGCTTCATTAAGTAAAAAATGATAGTTGAAAAAAACTTACAGCTGCTCGAAAATTAGTGAAAATAATGAAGAAATTCGCTATATTTTGAAATGTTTGTATAAAAAGGAAAAATGCCATGCAAGCCACCAATGAAATTAGTGAAGTTTACAGATACGATGCTGTATCAGCTCGTGTAGCACAACAATGGTTCGCTCGCTTCCATTCTGAAAATTTCGATTTACACTGATGGAATAATGTCGCTAGCGGAAAAAATGGCAAAAAGTGGTCGACCAAATTGGTACATATTTGTTTATTTATTTATTATTATAAATATGAAAAAATAAGTTAAAATTTTATTAGAAATACGAAAAGACTTTTTCGACTACCCAATATATTAGCGTGCTATGTTGAATCGATCGTGATCCATGTATGTCGCCGTGTATGTATAAACGAGGACAAGTCCCTTAGTTTTGGAGATATTGATTTGAAATTATTCTTACGAACTTTTCACCCCAATAAGCTGCTCATTTGTTAGAAACGTCAATTTCGGAACACTATAGCTACCACATAAAACTGATCTATGAAAATTAAATCCTTTTGTAGAAAACTCTCTTATTTGACAAGAAATTCCTAACGAAATTTGGAGTGAAACATATTGTTCAAGCCGAATCACGTATGATGCCATACAAACTAACTGATCAAAATCAAGATAAAGATTTTCATAAAAGATCCGTAAGCAACTTTAATTCTACTTAAATGTTGTTTATATCATCCTATCACCATTTGTATACATGGCCGATCACGTTTAAAGTTTAAGTTATAGACATATATGTATACTAGAGGACCCGCCTACCTTTTACTGTAGCTGATACATAGGTAGTACTACTAATAACATCTATATGATTTCTATTAGTTAGATTATGAGTATTAGTTAAGGAATAATCGCATTTTCGATGAAGCAACAAAAATGAATCAAAAAGCATTTCGTGCGTTAAGAAAGAATTGGTTTTTGGGGTAAAAATACTATTGAATTTGGGCTGTGCATCAGTGAAATCAATCGAGTCCAATCGATTGTCAGCCTGGTGGACTGCATATTAAGAAACGGTTCTCAAGCGTGGAAAGACAAAAAAATCGGCTGGCAAGGTTATGGCATCAGTCTTTTGGGATGCCCGTGGTATATTATTCATCGAATGATAAATGAGCCAGTTTTAATTCATTGCATTGTGTATTTGATAGCAGTTCTATTCTACCATTCCCAATATTTAGCAATTTTATTATTTTTCAGGAAGGATCAGTTTGAAATTGTATGCATATATGTATTCATCGTTCCCGTTTATCTGTGCAATGCTTCGAAAAGATTTCTATATATCTAAAATTTTTTATCAACACTTCAGTTATGCCGCTAATTTTTTATGCCAGACCTTTTGCAATTTTAAATTGCTTGTCAAGATACCCCCTCCAATAATTAGCACGTATGAAAAAAATGTTATAGCTACCCATAGATGTATTGAATCACCCAATTTATTACTTAAGAGCGAACAACTCTGTCCACAATATAAAAACTTGATCCACAAAATTAACAATTGATTAAAAATTAAAAAATTATTTAAAAAACAGTTTCCAGTGGACCAAATTGTAAATCTAAACCATTCCCGAATCTCCTTGAACATACACACAAAATTTCATCAAAATCGGTCCATCCGTTTAGGAGCAGTTCAAATGCAAACACACGGTCAGAAGATTTATATATATAAAGATAAATAAATGCTTAAATCGGCACACCTCTATAATGCGTTGTGATTTTTGCAATGGATAAAAATATAGAACAAAGTCTCAAATTTTGTATTCTACTAAATTTCGTCTGCGAAAACGATGCAATTCAGTTTTTTTGATTCAGTTTTATCAAATATGAGTAGTGCAATGTCTTCAAAGACGGTCGAGAGATCGTTGAAGTTCAACTGATAAAAATATTAAAAAAGTGAAGGATATTGTGCTTGAAAATTGTCAGACAAGTGTTAATGAGATGGCAAGAGAGCTCGACACTTCTCGCAAGTCCACTCTTGCTCGGCTCGTTCCGATAAAACGTTATAACTGCCGATGAGACATGGGTTTATAAGTTTGACATGCAAACAAGTCAACAATCGTCGGAATGGAAGGGAAAAAACGAGCCGAAACCAAAAAAAAAAAAACACCCCGAAGCCGCTCAAATATCAAGGTGATGTTTTTTTTTCTTTTCGGAATTGTAGAAGAACAACATGGATATTACACGATGATAATGCACCATCCCATTGAACCACGGTTGTGGCGGAATTTGAAGCCAAAACCATCGTATTCACCAGATTTGGCTCCGTGAGATTTTTTCTTCTTCCCCAGACTGAAGTTTCCGCTTCGTGGAACCCGTTTTTAGTAGTATGAAGAGATAAACAAAATTCGCTGAAGGCCATTCCAAAAAGAGCTTATGAAATGTTGCGACAGCTGGAAAACCCATTGGCATAAGTGTATTACATCTGGTGGGAATTACTATGAAGGCGAACAAATTTGCAATTTTCAGGTCATTAAATTGCATCAGGAAGTTTATGATTATTCTTTAAATTAATAAATTCTAAATTTCTAATATTTCGAGTTTTTTACTTTTTATGAGATTACATTTTTAATAGGTCTAGTGCACACTTAAGCTTTAATTATTGCTTGCCAACGGCGAATCATGTTTTTTATTAGCACGATAGTGTCAAATTATATAATTCTGGCCAATTAAATTTCTATAGCGGTAAGGCATGCCTGTCGTAAGAGGCGACTAAGATCCTGGCTACCAGTCCAGAGTTGTGTGGAAACTCAACTGGTTGTAGCTTCGGTTAAAAGGTCACACCAAAGACTTTAACCTGGTACCACGGCGAGCAGTAGCCCTTGGCGGTAACTCCAATCTGCTCATTGGGTTTGGCCCTTGGTGGAGATTCGTGGTGGTTGTGGTTAAAACCCAAATCGCGGGAAGAACTGACTTTGTCAGTTCGAATGTGGAGTTGCATTGCATCCTGGTGCCGTGCACATAGTACGGTAGAGGTTTTAGATGGGCCCCGAACCCTACCAAGTTTGTCCATGCCACACTGCCAATTGGTACTGAAAATGTTTACTCAGTTTTCAGGGCGCTGATCAACGCATTGTATTGATCCGTTGTGCTTCTGAGCACCGTATATTTAAGCTGTTCGACAGTAGAAACCTACGTTAAACACACTTCACAGTTGAACGAAATATTTTGTTTTTGAATCCTTTTTTTTAATAATTTCGATATGTGTGGGATTAATGTCATGTGATTATGGTGGTGTTTGGAATTGCTAGCAGTTTTTCAATAAGGAGCTACAAAAGTAGACCGATAGGGACGCCATATTTTTCCCCGCTCTTTTGCAACACAGTAGAAAACCTTTTCGTGGTAGCTTTCTGAGGTAAATAGCGGCCATCTTGGATTTTCAGCGGTACGCAGTGCTGTATATACGGTGACCATAATTTCAAATCGAAAAAACAGAACATTTTTTAAGAACAAATTTATTTAATTCAAGTAACAAAAGTTAACATAAAAAACATAAATCAGTCTCCTTTGACTTACATATATTCAAAATATAAATATGCATTGAATGCAAATTAATTGTACTTTTCAGAGGGATAAATTTTTGTAATCAAATTTTCTTCGTTTTGTAAGAAATTTTTAAACTCTATGCAGTTCATTTCATAATTGCACTTAGTAACTAAAATTGACTTCGCAGTCTCAATTTTCATTTGCGATTTTTCGTTTGTCCATATATTATTTAAAATGGAAAATACCCTTTCTGTTGGAGCATTTGAGCCCGGTAAACATAAATTAAATTCGACTATTTTACATATATTTTGATAAGGAACATTTTGTTTTTTTTAAGGGGGTATTCTACTCTAGAATTTTAAAAAAATCGATTTTTTTCCATATATTTAAAGTTTATACCCTTAAGAACATATCCTCCAAAGGATTTTTAAAAATTAAAATTATTTCTGAGGTTGTGTTTTCAAAAAAAAAAGTTTTTAAGAGGCTTGGGCAGTAAGGCTGTTCTAAAAAATATTATTTTAGTGGTTTGAAAAGTTTTAAGATCCGTTCTATAGCTGGCTTTAGAGTAAGCCATCTTGTTTTATTAAAGCCTAGCATTTTTTATATTCGACATCAACATTTTCACAAATCTCTTTTAAATGGTCTACTTTTACCGTGTATATAAAAAGTAAGAATATATTTTAACGACAATGACTTCAATATCCACCGGAAGACACTCTATTGAACTTTGTATGCAATTATTAACAATGTGAGCAGCACAGTTTACGCCAATAAGGGTGCTGCCAGTGGATACTGCCAATTTATGGAAAAGCTTATTTTTCCCACGTCTTGCAGCTCCTCCAAAGTTACAATTAGTGTTATCTGCACAAAGAGCAAGTAACTTCTCACTTAATGCAAACTTTTTCATGAGATCAAAAATATAATTTGTGAGTATATCCGACGATTCACCACGGAGATCATTTATTTGCAATATTTTTAATTGCACACCCTTCTCAGGCAGAAAATATCGGACAAGAACAGGACACACTTTCATACTTCCATGATTTGAGCAGTCGGAAAAAATGGCAATAAAAATGATAGCATTAAAATCAGCTTTCACTAGTTGCAATGCATGCGGTGCTAATACATTACAAACAATAGATTCACACTTGGTGTGAGCTGATGAATAATTTTCGTCAGAACATCTATTAATGATTTTCGATGTGCAGTCATTGGAACGAAATGAAAAATTATGCTGCACAGTGTGATATGCCCCGGTGCCTTCATTTACGCTGCTTTTTCTTCGCTGATCGTCTATTGTACGTGTCTTTACAAAGCTCATCACGGTTTTGCTGCTAGAAGCTGCAATATCGGCTTCGTTGTTTCTGAGATTGTAAATGGCGCAGCACATCGTGTTTACCTGCATTGGCAATAGAGAAAACTGCAGAACATTTTGTACATTTCACTGTACCGCTGTTAATTTCCTTTCTGAAGGTGTATTCTTCTTGTAGTTGTTTATTAAAAACGCATTTTCTGCGGGAAGGAGGCATTTTGTAAAGGTAAAACAAATGAATTCTTCCCAATTTAAGTTTTTAACACTACTGGCAATAGAACATTACAGAAAGCAAAATAATTCAAACCCGCAATCAGCTGTTCACATCAGGGATGACAATTTAATATTGATAATACCTTAATCATTAAAGGGCTGTCCAGTAGTAAAAACTTTTTAAGTTGCTTGGTGCTAAATTTCAAAACAAAAAACGGTACGTTCGGAAAAAAACAGAACATTTTTGCCATTTTCACAAAAAAAAAACCGCAGAACAGGTGCTTCAAAATCAGTACAGTACTGCGAAAATCAGTACCGTATGTATATATTGAGGTAGTAAATACTTTTGCCTCGTATTAACTACCTCAATATATACAAATATTCTTTTTTAATATAAATCAGAAATGATTTATTTATGGTATATTCTTATTAATAGATGATTTAAACGTCAAACTGTGTCATATTTCGTCCTTTAAATACTGACTTCCTGATAATCAGATGAGTAGTGAGTTATGTATAAAATGTGTCCCTGGTGTTAGATTTCTCGGTGGTGAGTTTTCTGCGGTTGTATTTGTTAACATTTGTCCGACAGGAAACATAAAAGGTGCTGATTTCCTAAGCTAAACTTGTTTTTTTATCTTTAAATTCGCTTATTTTAACTAAATAAATTATTTGTAAAATTATATTTTTATAATTCCAACTAATTTTTTTATAACGGCTAATCAATTTGTCAAAGAAAAGTTTACCGCCCAGGACTATATATTTTTGCATGCAAAATTTAGGAAATTCTTGAAGCGTGTTTAACGCTTGTTAAAAAAAACAACTTACATAACAAGTAACATCCCAGTAAAATTTAAGAAACATACAAAGCAATTCAAAATATTCACTTAAATAGTGCAAACACCTTCATTACATAATATCTATTAAAGTGATGCTCTTCAAACTTTAAAATTTATATGTAGCATAAATGCTAACACAACACCCTAAGATTTTCTAGAGTTGAGTATACGAGGTGTGTTCAAAAAGTATCACGAATCGTAACTGACAGTTTTCTTCGATTGCAGGGGCGTGGTGCATCATGAGTTCTTGCCACAGGGAAGAACGTTCAATAAGGAAGAACAAAAATTGGCTTTTGCACCACGATAACGCCCCTGCTCACACACATCGTTGCTTGTGCGCGACTTTTTGGCCGCAGCCACCGTATTCCCCAGATCTAGCCCCCTGTGACTTTTTCTTGTTCCCTGAACTGAAGAGGCCCATGAAAGGACGACGTTACGCTTCTCTTGACGAGATAAAGACGGCAACTAAGGAGGAGCTGAAGAAGATAAAAAAAAAATGATTTTTTGAAGATTGGAAAAACTGTTGGCACAAGTGTATAATATCTCATGGGGATTACTTTGAAGGGGAAAAAATAGATATTCATGAATAAATAAATAATTTTTGAAAAAACGCAAAATTCGCGACACTTTTTGAACAAACCTCGTATGTATGTAAATTATTAAATTTAAAAACTTGTGTTGAAATTAGTTCTGTGAATGATTGTTATTGTACCTGAACTATTACTACACTATAACTATCTAAAACAAATATTTTGAAAACAAGAAGAGTCATGATTAGGTAACAATCAAAAGATAGTAAGTAAGGTAAAGTTTTAATAATTAAGAATGCGGTAATTTTACATTGAGCGTATCTGCTTTTAATTATAATAATGCATTACTACTAATAATAATTTTTTCATTAAAGGTTCTCCATAACATTGTTCACGAAATATCAAAATTAGATGGTATATCCCGAGTTTTATACGACTTGACATCTAAACCACCAGGTACAACCGAATGGGAGTAACTCTACTATCTAATTTTAACCTGATTTCTATGATAGAATCATCTATCCCTAATATAAATCGTATGAAATATGTGGAAATGCTTAAAATATATTTGCTGATTTTAATTTTATAGTTATTAAATAAATGTGCTCTTAAAATATTTTTTTTTTTACTTATTGACCCTGCATTCAACGCTGTTAAGTATGCCTTTTATTAAATGTGATTATTTGAGGCTAAAAGGAATATTTTTTTTGTATAATTATGAAATTAATTTTTTTACTGGTTTTTTAATATGTACTTAGAATTAACCAAGCTACAATCAATAAGGTTAAACGTATAATGGAGACTGAAAAGTTCGTGTTCTCATAATAAAAATCCGTTTTCGCATGAATTAACGATTTTTATATACATGAAAGACCTAACAAGTACATACAAAAATTCGAAATCGTATAATTGTTTAATTTTCTAAACACACATTAAGATGTAGTTAATTATTATATAGAGAATTGAGTAGTATTAAAGATTATAGGAATGAAAAGCATCAATGCAATATACATTTACTTAAATATTGAATGATTATGTCCCCTATTACGACTGCGTCTCACACTGGATGGAATAAACAGGTGGAACTAACTGAAAATTTTTCTGTAAGTATATGACCTGACCCCGCAGGCGTTCTATTGCGTGAAATTATGTGTTTTGAAATGAAAATAAAGTTGAATTTATATTCTGTTAAAAATCATTTATTTGCGATTTTTCTACATTTTTTTCAATGTAGCGTAGCTTGATAAACAACATTTTTTGGAGTAAATGTACAGAGAAGATGGTATTCCAACTTGTGAACACGCCACGTAAAGCCGGCCGTGTGAAAAACATGGCATTTCCAAATTAATGCCACACACTTCTAGCGACTATCCTTGTGTCCTGTTGATTCTCATCGCAAATGCAAATCGTTGGAATTCAAAGGAATTCGTAGAATCAAGCACTCGGCCGGCCAGCTTATATTCGATAACTGCGTCACAATCAGTCGGGTTCCATTGCACAGTTTCGGCGCATGAAGATTGCGAAACATAATAATCACAAATCCAAGTTTTAGACGCCTCCAAAGAATTTTGAAATTCCACTGGATAATTCACGACTTCGTTTTCATTGTCAAGACGATCGATCGATTTGTATGAGCGCAAACCTCCCGGTTTAAGTCAATAACATTGGTATTTTTGGAAACTAAAATTGCGCGTAAACTCAAGAAATCGTAGTTACGATAATTTGGCCAATGTTCCGATAAACATTCGTGATGAGTTCATCTTTCGTGGATGTGAATTGACAAAAGGCAGGTGAAATTGATATCAAACCACCGGAAGTATCAACCGAAATTTGCTCATTTCCAATTCTTAGCGAATACGATGTAAAAAGTCTTGAAGGCTGATATGACGAAATGATCATCGCAAAAAGTTTACGAACTTCAGTGGCATGCGAAGTAGTTATTGCATCTTCCTGGTTTAATTCCAGTGATTATCATGTTTCAACAATTGTAATTGCTGGCATGCTCCTCGAAAAGTTGCACACAGCGTGCCATTTAGAGTACGCAATGACTTAAATGAAATCCAACCGCGTACAATAATCAATAGCAACCGAAGGTAGAAGCAATCGTCGTTTTTAGGGTGGATTGTATAAATTAGTCCTAATGCAGTAGTTAAGAAAGTTAAGTTGATCGGATGCCCTTATATTATTTGGCTATGCTTTCTGCGTAACCATTTGTTCGACGATGTATTCCATGTATAACATTAACACATTTTCGAATAGAGCATTGTTTTCGCAAACGGATCACTGACACAAGTTGAGAAAAACTCGTCAATGTCGATTTCGTTGGCGGTATTTCCGTTGGCTGTATTGTATTCTCTGGGTTGAAGTATACTCTTTGGCCTTCTCCAAATGTACTGCGAGATGCTTAACAGTCGGAAAACGTTCATGAATTACAAAAGTAAACATTGTATCGTACAAAACGCTCCATTGCAGCTCATACATCGAACCATTTGATACTTGCTGATCTTATATCGTTCAAGGCCAATAACCGCCATGATGCTTTCTTTGGTGACGCACTTGCAAACGTATTTGATCGGTTTTACCAAACTGCAATGCTCAACATTGATATGACTTGAATGTTAATTAGACAATAATGGCGAATATGGTACAATCCATGTGTTGTCAACTTCGATATACACTCCTCTAAATTGAATGCTAAATGTTCTGCCATTGTCGTCTGGTGAGCGACGCCGATACGCTTCCGAAATAAAAGCACGTGGATAGTGTTTCGTACATTTATTGTCAGATATACAAACCGAAGTGGGATTGTGGTGTCC
Source organism: Bactrocera dorsalis (assembly GCF_023373825.1). NCBI lineage: Eukaryota > Metazoa > Arthropoda > Insecta > Diptera > Tephritidae > Bactrocera > Bactrocera dorsalis. The sequence continues at coordinate 69,682,485 of NC_064303.1, read as the reverse complement.
GCAAGCTCCATGAACCATATTGGTTTCCACCACTTCGTGCAATTCTGGATCTATCTCTGAATCAGGAATTTCCGCAGAAATAATTTCATAATTGATGTAACCACGATCCATAACTCCGCACGTACGTCATCGTATCCTGCGAGTACTCGTGCATGTGCTTTGAGCTGCCAATGTAATAGTCAGTCTTAAGAAACGATTCAATAGATGAAGAAGTAAAAGCCCACAGTTTCTGGTGCAGTCAATGGAAATTTGCCTTTAAATTGTCTCAAAAATAGTGAAAAAATGCGAAAGCAGTGACAAAATTGCAATTACACCCAACTCTTTTTTTACGCCGTAGATACGTTCCTCAGAAATCCGTGTAAAAAAAGAGCCGTTTCCTATAGTAAAATGGGGGATACGTTTCATGTCATTTGAAATCCGAGTAAGATGAAATAAAGAACTATATTTATTTCAAAAAACCGTGCAAAAATGTTAAAAACTATAAATTTTCAGATATGCATACAAATTGTATGTTCATATGGCATTTTATTGAGCATTAAAACTTAAAATACATAATTCATACAGATGAAAAATTGGTAGATTAAGCGAAAAATAAAAGAAATCTGTTAATCTAGAATTAAGGACAGAAAAATTAGAATAGAAAGAAGGAAAAAATACATAACTACATAGCTACATAATTATTCGTCGCTACTTGATAACAAGCGCAATTGTTTACCACGAACTGGACTAAAGTCGGCATCATCGCTGGAGATATCCATTTCGGCAATGTAAATATCATGCGAACAAGATGTGTAGGTAAGAGTTATCAAATAAGGGGTTTTCCCAGTTACTACCATATATGAATGTTTTCCATTCAGCTTTTTTTTCAACCGTTTAACTTCAAATCCGTGTAAAAAGAAACCGTGTAAACAAAGAATTTGGTGTATTGTAGTGAATAAAAAATTTAGTGAAATTATTTCTGTATAGTGCGTTCAAAAAAAAAATTACGTTAAAAATAGATATATATATATTAATCGGCAAATTTAACTTATGAAAAGGTCGAACCGAGCGGAGCTGGCCCAAATCATAAGAAGGTAAGAGGAGGTAATTAATAACTTGCTGCAGCAAACGGTACAGTTGCAGCGGCACCGTGCGACTTCTTCCTTTTCTTAAAAATGAATTTGGCCATGAAAAGAAAGAGTTATGCAGACGTAAAGGCCATTCAAAAGGCTTTCACTGGCATACTGGCGGCCATACTGACCAACGAGCTAAAACATAAATTCGACATGCGTTTGGACCGGGAAAAAAGCTGTATTGAACAGAAGAAGACTATTTTAAATAAAATAAATTGATTTTGCCGAAAAAAAATTTGTTCTGTTTTATTTCTTAAGTCCTGTATTCTTTGTAACGGACGTTGTATAATAACTAGACTATCAAAGGACACTATAAAATCAAAAGAAGTTCGAAATTAGTAAATCAAATAACATTAAAGTAAGAAATAATCAAATCACTCAAACCAATAATAACTATAGTAGCTATAACCGTCATATAAAATGTTGACTTTTGTTAAACTTTTGTATTTAAAATACGTTTTTATTTTTCAGTGGTTAGAACAAGAATGAGAAAATGTGTAGATACATAAAAGTTCAGTTATAGGAGGACTGCATTTCGCCTCCTCAACGTTCATATGCATGCATATTACAAATCAATAAGATTCATATAATTAATTTAAACTTAGCATTCCTGTCAACTTCTCGTGGCTAGGCTCTGATAAACTTTTCATCAAAATATCAACAATTATGTCACTGCTGCAACAATATTTGAGATCGATGCCGCCTCCTCGATAATTATCCCTTATGTAGTGATATTTTATTTCGATATGTTAAGTTCTTGCGTGAAATGCCGGATTCTTTACAAGATGCATAGCACTGAGGTTATTTCCATTTACTATGATCTTCTTTGGACATTCGATTCTTCGTTTGAATTAGTATTTCGAATCTAATGCTCTTGTTGGCGCACGGTTTCGTAGATAGTCTGCAGTGCAAACAGCCTCTGCCCAAAGAGTTTCGTTTACATACGAACTGACCAGAGAACTTAAAGCATAGAGAAGGTGCAGGTTCGACAGCGAACATTTGTTAGATTTATAGCAGGGACCGTAACTCTTATGACTTTTATCGAAAAAATCAAAAAATAAGAGTTATTTTTGATTTTTATATATTTAGATCAAAAATAAGAGTTATTTTTGATTTTTATATATTTAGATCAAAAATAAAAGTTATATTTGATTTTTATTTTTTATATCAAAAAATAAGAGTTATTTTTGATTTTTATTTTTTTTTATCAGTAATAAAAATCAATTCAAAATTTTTATTTATTTATTTTTTGCTGTTATTATAACCGTACACCTTAGTTTTACTTTAAAGCTTAACAGAGATTAAGAAACATATTATGTCACAAATTTTGAATTGATTTTTATTATTGATTTAAAAATATAAAAATCAAAAATAATCCTTATTTTTTGATCTAAAAAAATAAAAATCAAAAATAACTTTTATTTTTGATCTAAAAAAATAAAAATCAAAAATAACTTTTATTTTTGATCTAAATATATAAAAATCAAAATTTAAAAATCATACAATATTTCGCATATAGTTCACCTAAAAATCATGATGGTGTAATCAAAACTTTTCTACGATGTTCCTTTATGTATGATTTTTTTTATTAAAAATTGTAAAATAACTCTTATTTCCGGTCCCTGATTTATAGTAAGGAATTCACCTCACAACCACAGAATTTACGCTGTGAAATGTTAACATTTTTAACAGTTCTCCACATACTCAACAGAGAACTTGAAGAGAAATAAATATACGTATGTATTTTCGGCATATGATGACGTGGCATGTGTGCTCAAAAAGAGAATATGAAGAGACATATGTAAATATAAATATGTATGCATTCTTCTTATGATACTCCCAACAATAGCATTGTGATATTTTCATGCTTCAATTTTCGCCTTCAACTAGCGAATCGCAATGTATGCAAATATGTATGCTTTTGCGTTTTGCCGTCGACATTTCCATATTGGCATGTAAAAATAATTATAATATGAGTATAATTTTGTATGAATGCATGCATAGTAACATTTATAGTCAATTTGGACTTGCATATTTAATAATTTTATTTGATTTTTACATAATATACTATACTAATAAATATTTTTGTATTATGTTTCTTAATAATAGAAACTGAATTTATCACAACAATATATATGTAAATACATCGTCTATCATATTAGTCTTATTATCATATGAATATATGTATACGCATATGCGCGCATTGATCTGCATGTTCATACATTCATATATACATATGAACCACCAATTGGAAGAAGGGAATAAAAGCCGTTTTTGACGAAATAGATTTTTACTCATATTAGCTTTTTTCAATCGTAAAACTACGCGTCAGGTTGAAAAAAGAAATAAAAAAAGTCAAACGCCATTGTACTCGTAATACTAGCGTCAAAAAAAAAATTTAAGTTGGAAGAAGGAAATAAATCATGAATTGTGTGGCACCCATACATCGAGCTTCTTAGTGACTCCAAGCTTCTTCAAATGGTTTATAACGGTTTGATGACTACTATGCCGGTCTCTTTCGACCAATTCAGCGATTTTATCGCAATTTTCGACGACAGGCCTTCCGGAGCGTGGCGCATCTTCGACCACCTCTACACCAAAACGGAAACGTTGAAACCATCGTTGTGCGGTCGTTATCGGGTCCATAAACTGTACAAATTTTATTGGCGGCTGAGATGCATTTTTGCCTTTATCGTAGTAGTACTGTAAAATATGCCGTATTTTCTCTTTATTTTGCTCCATGTTTGCGACGCTATAACTCACGAACGACTTAAAAGAAACGTCAATCAATCAAACACGTGCTAGCGCGCTTTCCAAAAAGGTATAGCATGACCTGATGCGACGAATAAAACTAAAACTACACGCTTTCAGCGCCAACTAGTGAAAATACCGCAAGACTTTTTTGACAACCATATGTATAAGTTAACACTAAACATATTTACGTTTCTCACCACACATATTTACATTTCTTAATAATTATTATTATTATTATAAGTACGGTTGACAAACAGGTTGGACTAAGAAGATATAGTCTTCCCAATGAGTAATAGTGACTAAACGGAAAAAAATTATATAATAAAATAAAATCCCTTTTTAAAAAACTAAAATAAAAAGTATTTTATTAACTGGCGCCCGACATAAAATCGCGAGAATTTAAATAAAAAAAATGTTTGTGAAAACCCTTGCCTGTAGTGTCCGTCCGCAGGCAACCGCGCGGTAAAGTGTCGCTACCGAATCCCGAGTAGCAAGATATGCAAAAAGGACGAAATTCGAGCGATCGGTGCGGTAAATTAAGAAAAAAAAACAAACAATCATATGATAACACTTATTAAAATTTAAATTGTGAGAAACATTTTTGTGTATAAGAAAACAATCATCAAGCAGCAGAGACAACATTTTAAAATAAATAAAGCACAAATAAAGACAATTTACATTGAGAAATTTAAATTAGGCAACAACAATAACATCAGAAATAGCAACAACGAAACTCATCATCGAAAAAAACAAAATCAGAAACAGCAACAACAAAACTCATCACCAATAACAGCAATAGCATCAGAAACAGCAGCAAGTTATAAAACAATGCAGCAGGTCTACCTAATATTGTAAGTCCTTAATTATTTTAATATTTTAGATGCTATAGCAATAAAAAAAACGTTTCAATAGTAAATAGAGATACCATACCTTTATACTAATTAAATAAGAAATAAAAAAAAATAATAATAATAAATAAATAGAATAAATTATAGTTAACTTTGCGAATCAATATGGCTAACCCTAACAATTTAGTAAGACCACCCCTTCTTAACGTTCCAAATCCCAATTCCCCCCCAAACCATATGTCCGCAGAAGACCTAGAGAACAGAATAGCGTCTTTTTGTGCACAACAGTGTAGAATAGGGTGGGTTGATTCCGGACTTTTTTCGATTCGGGATTTCTAATAGGGCGGAAAAGTTGCCTTAGCATTTCCTGATTCCAATGCAACTTTTTGTTTTGAGATCGGATTGCATCTTCAACCCCAACTCCGGCCTTGGAATTTCGGAAATTCGCCCAAAATCGTGAAATTGTCTACCTAGCGCCTGAAATGCGCATCTCATGGCAAAATGTATAAAACAAAAGTTATTTGTCACGTCATTTGCTACCGAAATGGTATATGTGATCATGGCCGTAGGACGAACCGTTTCCGAGATACGAGCGAAAATGCGGCGCGTCACAGCGCAAGGTGAAAATTGTTGCAGCTCTCAGTTAACCTGTATTGGTCACCCAGAACCCATCGCGTGGAGGTGGCTGCTCTTCGGGTTCCTCCCAAGCTCAACCCAACCAACCAACCATAAGTCAGGCTTGTTTTAGTCTGAATCTGTGTCAAATTTATTGATAAAATCAGATTTTGTACTAAACTTTGGCACTTGTTGCCTAGATTTCAGTGTAGAGCGTATAAAACGATCACGAGATTGAGGGCCAATAACTTTCGAAGATGCCTTTGTCACCAGTATGCCGGTTCTCTCGACTGCCACGGTGTGAGAGGGGAATTCACTAAATTTCCATACCTCTGCAGTGTCTCCCGACAGCCCATTTATGAGTTCTTCGTTAGAAACTGTTTAAGAGTGTTGCTTAAATATGAAAACGGGAGCACAAACCACTTTTATGATCGCCAAAGAAAACGCCAACTTATTTAAAATGAACAATCGTGTTAATTTAATGTTTATTTAATATATGTACAAATGTTTTTTATACAAGCAAACTTTTTTAATGTTATTAAAATGCGGATGCCGACGCTAACCGAATTGGGTGCCCAAAGAATTTTATCGCGCAGGCTCGTCGTCGTATCACGTTAGTATCGACCTGACCTAGCGCACAGGATCGATATACCACGAAGTTAATAAATGGAAGTTGGTGTCGACGTGACTCAACTTGGAAATATGAAAACCGAAAGTTGAATGCTAATGCAGGATTGATCCGATTTAATGTGCGAGAGTTTACTGCAGCGCGAGATCGGTGAACGTATGCTGATATGCGAACTGTATGCAACGAAGTGTCTGCTGTAAATTTTTCCATCCTTTTTGTTGATGAAGTTGATGTATAGGAGTGGTGTGTTATATTGATATTGTTGTGTAGTGGCATCCTGTATTGAATTGCGCTGTAGCATTAGGATGCGCCAGTTTCACCGGGTAGAGGGGGTGGATGCTTAACTCATTTAAACAGAAACTGAACAAAGAACTGGTGGGACAGTCAAAGTAATAGTCTTCCAGTTAATCATATCGTAATAATTATTAGCTTTGAAATTCAGCTTTGACACTTTATTACATCTAACCCTTCCATTTACAGTGTCAGACTCTGCTTCTCTGGCTGCCAGAAGACGGTCAAGGGCCAACTTTCTGACTTCTATCCGTTCGTTAGTCATCATACTAAGGAGAATGTTTTCTGGAAGAGCAAAGAAAGTATTCTATTGAATGGATGAATCGACAACCTTGCGCAGTTTAGCAGGTAAGTATCTCGACCTTTGAATTGCATCGTAGAGATGGCCTGAGCCATCTTTGATTGAACTGTTGAATCTTATTGAGAACCACAAAGGTGAGTAAACTGTAAGTACGTACTTGACCAAAATCTTTATTTCCTTTGTTAATTTGTCAGTAGAAATGTATAATCTCAGAATTCTATTTGCACAGGTGAGCCAGAGAGATTTGCGCATGTTACCTGGATGCATCGAGCTAAATCTGAGGAACATTGACCGGAAATAACAGCTTCTGATATTTTATAGAGATAAGCTTGGTCTGTGCTAAGTTGGGTCGGATTAATAATCTCAGAAGGTAATTGGCAGGATGGAAAACTTTCAAATTTGACAACAGGCAACTTCTCACAATCAGGGAGCAGTTTACCTATGTCGCCAGAGAATGTATTTGGACTCTTTGAGACACCATCTATGTGTTCGAAAAGAAGTTCGTTGAAATGTAGAAGACAAACAACCCACTGTAATGGCCTACCTATTCTTTCTTCTAGTTTCCGAATGATTCCACCTTTCCAACCTGTGTTCGTGTTGGTGCCATCAGCACCGACAACTAGATGTTCCACATCAACTGAATTGTCTTGTAAATGTTGCCATATAGCTTGCGTCTCATCCTCAGCTGACCCGGAAGGAGAGGTGACGTGGCCAAAGTAATGACAACCAGGTTCCGCTATAAGAGAAATATGTTCCTCTTTGACAGTGTCGCGGTAGTACTTTTCACCTTCGCCATATACAGAGTCAATACTTTCGTTGCTTTGGAGCTTAACTCCAACACTTTTTTTTGCCCGACTAATCTTGCATTTGTCAGTGACAAAGCTAGTGATAAAGCTATCAAACCTGCTATTTTGGCATCCAGAAAAGCAGATGAAACAATCAAGGCCGCTGCTCTATCACTTACTCCAAATCTTTGGGCAGCTAAAGCAGTGTGTTCTAATACTAGTGTGCTTTGAATGGTTTTATAGGATGGAAGAGAAAACTCATCATCAGCATCGTTTTTGGAAGAATCCATGTGCGACGCACCTACATTGTTGTCGTCTGTATGAGAGTCTGGGTGATCTGAATGGTCACGTGTTCTAGCTGATACTTTTCTGGTAAGTGTTGATGTTGATTGACGTTTTGAAAGTTTTTCTATACGTTCATTTTTCTTTGTAATATTTTTTGTTTCAGGTAGATCAACACTTCCAATGCGACCAATTCTTCTGGTTCTCTGGTCCAAGAGAAATGGTTGTTCATTGATAGGAACTTTCCTTTCCTTTGGACAAGTGCAAGAAGAAAAATAAATGCATTTACAAGCAGCGATGTCAAATAATTTTCCGGCAGAAGAGACAAATTCGTCTCTTTTGGAGCTCAAACATATTGGGTTCCTTAAAAACATTTGTTTAAGAGTCAGAAATTTCTTATGGTATGTGGTGAGCATTTGTACAACTCTGGTGTGTGAAACTATCGGAATAGATGACTTTTTGAAAGTATTTTCAACCTTTTTTGCAACTATTTCTGTAACCTCTTTACTCCTAGGTTCATAGTTGTCGCCTCGGAGTCGCCTTATACGAAATCTTTCAAACTGATAACACAAAAGAACATCCTGGTAAGTAGGTAACTGGGACTCAGAGAGATTGTACGGATATATGCCAAACACAGGACATTTCTGTCTAAATTTAAATTTAGATACAGACATTTTGAGTTCTGTGTTCTGTTGAGAGAATATAAATGATAGCATTCGGCGAAATCAACGACAAGAGTGAAGGAACTCGATGAAAAAATATTTATGTGGAGACCAGTCCGAACGTGTCGTATGGCGCAGGGAAATGAATGTAAGTGATAGAACTCGGCGAAATCACCGACAAGAGTGAAGGAACTCGATGAAAAAATATTTGTGTGGAGACCTATCCAAACGTGTCCTTTGGCGTAGGTGAATGAATGTGAGTGATAGCACTCGGCGAAATCAACGTCATGAAGTGTGGCCGCAAGCCGATTTTCACCTTGCGCTGTGGCGCGCCGCATTTTCGCTCGTATCTCGGAAACGGTTCGTCCTACGGCCATGATCACATATACCATTTCGGTAGCAAATGACGTGACAAATAACTTTTGTTTTATACATTTTGCAATGAGATGCGTATTTCAGGCGCTAGGTAGACAATTTCACGATTTAAGGCGAATTTCCGAAATTTCAAGGCCGGAGTTGGGGTTGAAGATGCAATCCGATCTCAAAACAAAAAGTTGCATTGGAATCAGGAAATGCTAAGGCAACTTTTCCGCCCTATTGGAAACCCCGAATCGAAAAAAGTCCGGAATCGACCCACCCTATTGCCTACTCAGTCCGAAGTACCACCTGTTGGCAAGAGTAATCCTGCGTTGGATTTCCAGGCTGACATTGTTGGTGGTGTTAATGCTGGTTCCTAAATAGACGAAATAATCGGGTGGTTTTTCGATCCGGAGACAGCCAGGTAGCTTGATGTATCTTCTTATGCTGGAATCTAGTACTACAGATAACCATATTTCGGGCCCCGGCGAAGTCGATCAGCCTCAACCCATTTGGGGATGTTTCCTCGTGGAGGCTGAATTTACCGACCGTAGTGCCAAAGATACCTTCTTTGCCCACCCTGGCGTTGAAGTCGCCAAGCACGATTTTGACATCGTGGCGGGGCATCTCTCATAAGTGCGCTCCAAGCACTCATAAAAAGCATCTTTGGTCACATCGTTCTTCTCTTCCGTCGGGGAGTGGGCGCAAGTCAGCGATATGTTGAAGAACCTCTCTTTGATAGTACTCGGCGACGGATTCTCTCTCCCACCACGAATCCAACACCAAACTTGCGCTCTTTTATATGGCCACTGCAGTAAATGTCACAAGGAGGACATCTACCAGCTGGTCAGCGGCACCTTCCCAATTAAGGGACCGGACATTCCAGGTGCCTTGGACGGAGGACATCTACCAGCTGGGCAGCGGCACCTTCCCAATTAAGGGACCGGACATTCCAGGTGCATGCACTAAAATCATAGTCCTTATTTCGTTTGCCATGGTCGTCATCAAAAGGGGGGTCTCTCATCCGAGGCTGTTTTTTCCTTTTCATTGGGGGTGTTTTTTTACGTGGCGGGCCCCAAACCCAGCGCACAACCCTATGCAGGGGATGTTTCGCCTTCAAACGGATGTTCTTAGGCTACCCAGAGGATAGTTGGTCAAAGACCGGAAGTCGTGAGCTGCTTGAGTCATATGTAAAAGAATCGTTTCTGGCCACTCCCAAGTGAATGGCGATCAGAGAACTTTCCTCACTTGCGTGAACTTCTACACATGACTCCATCCTCCTGCTTTGTGACTTGTATCAATCCTTGTCCCGTCCATCGTGTTTCCTGGACGGCTGTGATGTCAGCCTTTATTTTCGTTAGGACATCAACCAGCTGGGCAGTGGAACCTTCCCAATTAAGGGACCAGGCATTCCAGCTGCATGTCCTCAACTCGTAGTCCTTATTTCGTTTGCCATGGTCGTCATCAAAAGAGGGGTCTCTCAGCCGAGGCTGATTGCTAATTTTCATTGGGGATACTTGGTCAAAGGCCGTAAGTCGTAAACTGCTTGAGCTATATGTAAAAGAATCCTTTCTGGCCCCTCCTAAGTGAATGGCGATCAGAAAACTTCCCTCACTTGCGTATAGTTTCATCACTTAAATCAATATTTATTGGCCCATTTGTTGATTTGCAATTTTTTGACCCATATTACGCACTTTTTCTTTCGCTTCCACACTATTTGTTTCATTGATATTAAATTTATCTGAGTCCACTTGCATCACATTAAAAACGTTTTCAACATTGTCACAAGGAATTTTTCGAATAGAAAGTTCATCACAATTTATTTGTATATCTGCTTGCAAACAAAAATCTTCGCCGATCATCCATTAATTTTGAAGGTACTACCAACTAAAATTGTGTAGCATGGGATGACCGATTCGTTTAATGGTTGCGTTCGAACTGAACTCTTCTTTATTTTCTCTACACTTTCATGTCGCCAGTTACAAGTTTAAAAACTCAGGGTTGCTTATTTGAGTAACATTAAAATAAGGTATAATACAAATTCAATAGTACATCAGGGTTGCTTATTCGAGTAACATTAAAATAAGGTATGATACAAATTCAATAGTACAACAGGATTGCTTATTCGAGTAACATTAAAATAAGGTATGATACAAATTCAATAGTACAACAGGATTGCTTATTCAAGTAACATTAAAATAAGGTAACGATACAACATAATACAGTAACCATATTTATATTGCTACAATTCGGCCGTCCTGACCATGAGATCACCTGATCTCAAGTGACTGACTAGACTTCGCGTCCTTTGAACCATGGTTTTATATTTCCAACTGCCCATACCCCGTGGTATGGGACTCGAGACTGTTGAAACCCGTCGACATCTCTAAGTAAGTAACGATCGTTTCGTAAAACTTTTTCAATACAATACGGTCCCTTAAATTTAGGAATCAGTTTTTTAGACACCCCTACGTGAGAATCGAAATTTTTTATAACCACATAATCTCCCTTTACATATTTTCTTGGCGCTCGCCTTTTTTTATTAACAAATTTTGTATTATACTGTTGCAACTGTTCTTGTTTTACACTTGCCTTCTCACGAATATCACGCAAAATTCGATTTTCACATGACTTATCAACTTCTCTTAAGTTTTCTTTCAGCGAATCAACAACTTCACCTCTTTGACTTACACCGAATAACATTACGCTCGGGTGCTCCCCGGTTGTCCTATGTATCGTGTTATTTAAAGCATGCTCTATACTTTCTATTACCGCATTCAAGTCGTATCGTTTATCTGTGTTTAACATTTTTGATATCATTGGCCCCAAACTCCTATTTACCCGCTCTACCTGACCATTTGCCTGTGGAGAACCTGTAGCGATCTTAATATGCTGAACCGAGTTTTGTTCTAAAAATTCTTTAAATTCACCAGATGAATGAATGAATAGTTAATTGAGGTTATGCACCGCGACCTAGGGTCTATTGTGCCCTACCTTCCTCTGCGAATGGTAGGCACCTTGTCGTGGTGCAGGGGCTTAAACCGCAGCACAGCACGGCATCTCCCATCCGCCAGGGATGATGCTGCTTAGCATCTCCCCTGTGGGATGGCAGAAGCCGCATGTGCGCGGTGACCAAGAGCTACCACCTCCTAATCCAGGGTGTCATGCGACCCGTGCCCATTGGATGATTTGCAGCCAGGAGGTAAATTCGGCTGTATTCGAACGGAGCCTTCCCAACACCGGGCCGCCTTGGGAAGTAACGGTGGCCTTACTGCGTCAAGGGGCTCTGGCGCAGCGGACTCTTCGGATTCCCCTTTCCAAGATTAGACCGGGAGGCCTACAACACGGGCCGAACGGTCGTACGACCAAGATGATTCAACAACAAAACCAAGAAACAACCAAAGAGACAACGGCAACAACTACGGCAACAACAACGGCAACAACCGAATCGACAACAACAACAACAACAACGAAAATCGGAGAAACAAGCAGAAGCAGCGGCAACAGTAGTACCGCAAGCAAGAGTGGCCCAGGAACTAGAAAGAAGTATAGGTTCCTGGATGCCCTGTCGCCTGATGAGCGAGCACTCTTTGAGGAGCACGCACGCGATGATGACGATGCGCCCTCTTGCAGCGGTACACAGCGTAGTGAGTCCACTAGGACCACGGTAAATCGCGCAAATGCTGCCCCCGCAACCCCCTTGAGCAGGATCGACGGCAAAGAGGAGGGTGGTTTCACGAAAGTGGAATCTAGGGGTGAACGCAAACGGAGACGGCAACGAGGGAACATTCCACGTACCCCGGAGCAAGGACAGCCAGGAGGTCATGGCGATCCTCGCAGAGCAGGAATGAGCGGAGCCACTCTTAAGTGGTACCTTAGGTTCCTGGAGGACGGCATGACACCAGAGTCAGCTGAAAAGCGGGCTCTGAGTAGGAGCAGTGGGAACAATCCCTCTGCCAACAACGCACAGCGCACAGGTGCCAACGGTGGATCGGCGGCAACGAGACGCAGAAATCGTAGGCGTCGCCGAGCTCACGCTGCCTCGCTTGAGGGAAGGAGCGAAGCAAAGCCGGCACCCCAGGAGGCACCTAGAATTGAGAAGAGGAAGAGCGGCCAAATCACACCTCAGGAGCCACCCAGACCAAAGAGGGTAAGAGAGGACAAGCCACAGGAGGCCAGTGGAAAGCGCTCCAACCCCAACCAGCAGCCGGTAAGAAATGCAAGCCGCAAATATGCAGAGGCTGTGAGCAGCATTCGGATGGCTGTGCTGCCCCGCAACTACCCGGCGGAGGCCCTGGGGTCCGAACAATTAACGGCTCTCCAGGACTGCATCGTGGATGCCCTATGTGTCGGCAAAGGCTTCACCGGAGCCTTCAACGGCATATTTTTCAAGGGCGGCATGCTGCTGGTTGACTGCCAGGAGGAGAAGTCGGCCACTTGGCTTCAAGAGATCACACCAAAGCTGGAAGGTTGGAAGGGTCCGGCCCTGTGCGTAAGAAGGGGCGACGAGATCCCTCAACTGTACAGCATGGTGGCGTTCTTCCCGAGAAGCGCAGACAAAGGCTACGACACCGCGCTCAATCTGGTAAATAACCAGAATGAAGGTTTAAGTGCCTCGGCGTGGAAGGTCGTAGCTAGTAAAATTGAGGGTTCCGGGTGGAACCTCAATATAACGATTGACGACGAATCCTACAAATACATCCGGCAGAGGGGATTCCGGCTAAATTTCCGCTTCGGGAAAATAATTATGAGGCCATGGAGGCCCAAGACCACGTCGTCAATCCAGGGTGCTACGACAGGGACGACCGAATCAACAGCTCCACCCGAAACCCGCCAAGCAGCGCATGAGGCAACTGCGGCTGTGGTTTCAGGAGAGCAAATGGAGACCCCCAACGAACCCATCCCGGCTGTGCAGTGTGAGACCACCGCCGCGGGTGTAGAAAGCAGCAAGGAGCCCCCCATCGAGCAAGGAGGCACGCTGCCATCAACCCAGGAGCTTCTGGAGGGGCTGGAGATGCAGGTCGAGGAAGAGGTTGTGGACGAAGACCTGTCTCTCACCGAACCGGTCCTATAAGCTCCAGAACCGGCATGGAAGTGGCTCAGGTGAACCTACATCACGCATCGGCGGCCTCGGCAGTCATCGTGAAGAGGTTCATCTCGGATAACCTGAGCATCCTTCTAATCCAGGAGCCCTGGGTTTTCAGAGGAGAGGTAAGAGGCCTCAACACGAGTAATAGCAAGGTAATCTGGGATCTCTCTAGCGAGAGACCCCGTTCCTGTGTAGTCGTTAGAGCCGATATAGACTTTTTCTGTATTTCAGAGTTTCTAACGCAAGATCTGGTGGCTGTGCAGGTGAAGGACAAGGAGGTGTCGGACTTTGTCATGGCGTCCGCGTACTTCCCGGGTGAGACAGCTACGGCACCCCCCCCATCGATACTCAGTTTGGTGGAGTATTGCAGGGCCAACAATCTTCCCCTGACCCTAGGATGCGATGCCAATGCGCATCATACGGAATGGGGTAGTACGGACTGCAACGTGAGGGGTGAGTCACTTCTTGAGTTCATACTTAGTAATAGCATTAGTATAGAGAACGTAGGGTGTGAGCCAACATTCGTAACCAGTGCTCGCAGTGAGGTCCTAGACATCACCCTAAGCAACGACAGCATGACCGGGTTGATCTCACAGTGGCGGGTATCAACAGAGCCCTCAATGTCGGATCACCGGATCATTCGTTTCGTTCTGGGGGTGAGTGTCGGGGACCGACCTCCGATTCGTACCCCGCGTAATACGAACTGGGGTATTTTCGTAGAAACCTTAAGTAACAATATAAGCATAAATGTGGAGGGGCAGACGGATGGCAGGTCGACCACAGATGGACTGGAGAGCAGACTGAGTGCCATAAACCAGTCCATTGTGGACGCCTATCATTGCGCCTGTCCACTAAAAGCGACCACCAGTAAACTTAGCTGCCCCTGGTGGTCCAGTAGACTCTCGGCCCTCAGACTTAAGGTGCGCAGGCTGTTCAATAGAGCCAAGCGCACAGGGGCCTGGGAAGAATACAAACGGCACCTAACAGCCTACAGCAAGGAGATTAGGTCTGCCAAGTTGAACAGTTTCAGGAGATTCTGTGACAGCGTCTCCTCGACCCCAGAGGCAGCTCGACTGCACAAGGCGTTGTCGAAGGGTAAGACGGACACAGTATCGTCCATAAAGAGACAAGACGGGACATATACGACGAGCGCGGGGGAAAGGGCAGAAATTCTCCTACAAACGCACTTCCCGGAGACAGTTCCAGTGAACCAAATTCCAACCTCGGTCACACGTAGGCCGGATCGCTCAGACTGGCTGACTGCAAGGAAGCTTTTCACTGCAGACTCGGTCAGGTGGGCACTGGCCTCCTTTGCAAGCTACAAGTCACCGGGAGTGGACGGCGTCTTCCCGGCCCTGTTGCAGCAGGGTATGGGTATTCTCCTACCACACCTGTTAGGGCTGATGAGGGACAGCCTGGCGTTGTCGTATATCCCTGAGCTATGGAGAACTGCAAAAGTAATTTTCATCCCCAAGATAGGGAGGAGAGACTATTCACTAGCGAAATCGTTCCGGCCTATAAGTCTCACATCCTTTATGTTGAAAGGGATGGAAAAAGTTATAGACAATCATATTAGATCGGAGGCGCTAAGGATCGCACCCCTGCATGCCAGACAACATGCGTACAGAGCGGGCAGATCTACAAACACTGCTCTGTACCAACTCACATCTGAACTGCAGGATTCGCTGGATAATGGCGAAGTTGCGATCTGCGCCTTCCTTGACATTGAGGGTGCCTTTGATAATGCGTCACACGTTAGCGTGATCAGGGCACTCGAGAGAAGGAACGTCAACCCCCCGATACGCAGATGGATTGAAGCCCTTCTGCGCACGAGGGTTGCGGAAACAACTATAGGAGACAGCAAGATTCGTCTTGGCACCACGAGGGGCTGCCCACAAGGTGGTGTGCTGTCTCCTCTGCTTTGGAGCCTAATAGTGGACGAACTACTTGAGCTTCTCACCAGCAATGGAATCCGCTGTCAGGGATATGCGGACGACATTGTCATAATGGCGAGAGGCAGATTTGAGAACACTCTCTGTGACATTGTCCAAAGGGGCCTGAATCTGGCGAAAGGATGGTGCATCACGGTAGGGCTAAACATCAACCCAACAAAGACCACCGTGATCCCATTCACTAGGCGGAGATCTCTTCCGGGCCTGAGGCCCCTAACAATTGGAGGCACAGAAGTGGAAATGTCAAGGGAGGTCAAATTCCTTGGCCTCACCTTAGACTCAACGTTAAGATGGAGCAGGCATTTGGACCTAACGATGTCCAAAGCAACCAGAGCAATTATGATATGCAGACGCCTGGCCGGCAGATCATGGGGTTGCAAGCCATATATCATTAGATGGCTGTATACCATGATAGTAAGGCCCATCATCACCTAGGGAGCGGTTGCTTGGGCCCACAAAGCAGCACAGTCTTCTGTGATTCAGAGACTATCAAAGCTGCAGAGACTTGCATGTGTCTGTGCTTCGGGGGCAATGCGCACATGCCCTACGGTGGCACTGGAAGTCATACTAGAGCTCACACCGCTGCATCAGGTGATCAAGTTAGCAGCAAAACACACCATGCTGCTAATGTCAGCAGAAGGCTGTGGAAGAGGGAAAATAATGTCGTCTAAACAGATGGACGCACTAGCGGAAAGCACACCGCTGGCCCTCCTTCCAAGAGACAGCACAACGAAGAAAATAAACTTCAAGAAGAACTTCAAAGTAACCTTAGGCAGCAAGACGGAGTGGAACGATTCCACTCTGGAAAAACTGCTGGAAGACAGTACCATTCAGTGGTACACTGATGGCTCAAAAACACCGGAAGGAATTGGGGCAGGTATTGCGGGTCCGCATACTAAGCTATCCATACCTATGGGATGCTTCCCAAGCATCTTCCAGGCTGAAGTTTTTGCTATCAGTCAGTGCGCCGAAGTCAACCTCAGCCGCAACTATCGCAACCAGCGCATAGCTATTCTCAGCGATAGTCAGGCGGCTCTAAAGGCGATCTCATCATTCGAGACCAAATCGCTTTTAGTTGAGGAATGCACAGAAAGGCTAAACCGCCTGTCCTTGTGCAACCGGGTGCACCTAATTTGGGTACCAGGGCACAAGGGAGTAGAAGGAAATGAGAAGGCCGACGAGTTGGCACGCAAGGCGGCAGCGTCTAAGATGTTGGGACCAGAGCCGCACATAGCGGTAGGACCCCACACTCTTAAGGAGCTGCTTCGCATGGAGGAGAGAGAGGTGAGGGAGCAACACTGGCGACAGGCAGCAGGTATGCGTCACGCCAAGCTGCTACTAGGTGGATACAGCCTCTCCAGGTTCAAAGAGCTAATGAACCTCCCCCGTGAGAAATTCCGCCTCCTCGTCGCAGTCTACACGGGACACTGCAAGCTCAGGAAGCACCTGTCCAACATGGGCATGGTCTCCTGTGCTAACTGCCGGTTCTGCGACTTGGAGCAGGAAACACCAGCACACTTAATCCAGGATTGCACAGCAATCTGTGGAAAAAGGCTCAAGGCCCTGGATTCCATCTATATCAGCAGGGATCACATAACCTCACTGGCTCCCGGCAAAATACTGGAACTATTCAGGCTGCTGGGTCTCTGGGAGGTCATGTGATATAGGAGAGGGCACAATAGACCCTAGGTCGCGGTGCATAACCTCAATTAACTATTCATTCATTCATTCATCGTTTCTGGCCACTCCCAAGTGAATGGCGATCAGAGAACTTTCCTCACTTGCGTGAACTTCTACACATGACTCCATCCTCCTGCTTTGTGACACAGTAAAGTAAATTCCCACCACTTATGCCAGTCTTCGAAATGATTTTCTTACGTACTTTTTGGAATGCCCTTCAGCTCCTTTAGCTTGGGGAATAAGAAAAAATCACACAGAAAAAAATCTGGTGATTACGCTGGTTCATTGATGACATTCATTGCGTTTGTGATAGAGTTGAGCGATATTGCGATTTTTCGATATCTGTGATTTCAGTGATTGCTATTTTTAAATCACTGTGATTTTATATTGCTATTGCTATTGCAACTAAGTCGACGTTCAAACGGAGACCTTTTTTGTTGTTGCTGTAGCGGCAGATTCTGCTGATTTTACAGTGTTTGCCTGAATAAAAGTCCGGGTCCCTTCCAGTTACGTACACACGCCTATCGTGGGAACTACGGAACCTTTTGTCGTTATTGGCGGCAAATTCTCTTTTGGTTCCTGTAACTCGAGTCAAATTTTTCCGCCTTTCTTTTCACTACATTTTCACAAATGTCGGAGCGGTTCGGCTACCTGAAACTTATAGCTTATTGCATAGTTCATTTGTATGTTGGTATGATCCGCTTTTAATATTTTCAAAGAAAAACTAATGACGGGAATTCCATAATCCATCAGAATGTTTTGAATACCTGCTAATAATATTTTCAAGACCAAATTAATAACAGGAGTTTCCTAATCTTTGGGAAAATATTAAAAACCCGTAATTTTTTTATTCCATATTTTCTTTCTGAAATTAATTAATTACAATTATTGTTTTAAATTAAATAATATTCGGTTAAACGAAATCATTATAAGAGCATCTTAATAAAAGAATAAATAAATATAAAACAGTAAAAGTAACCCTATTTTTATTAAAATTCATATAATTTATTACTAAGTGTTATTAAAAACTTAATTTAAATATTTATGAATATTGCAACCATGAAAAGAGTTTCAATTTGTACTTTAAGCATCACAAAAGCTTTCAAATAAGTAAAATTAAAAATTTAATTATATTAAATTAAAATATTCCATAAGCAGTTGAAACTTCTGGTTGTTAAAGATGTTTTATATGAAATTTTTGTTTTGCAAATATTGCTTTTTGCATATATTTCATCTACTACTTCAGACATCTGCCATACTTCACTTCTTTTCCTTGATAAATTTCCTGCCATTATTAAAAATTATAAGAACGTTATACTCAAAACTTCAAACCGCTATGATGAAAAAGAGCATATATGTATATTAGGGTGTCCGTTATTTCCCAAATTGATTATTTTTGACGAGACGCCACTTAAACTCTTAGTTTTACATCTAAAAAAAAAATATCAGACCATAAAAAGCCCTTAATTTTCATAATAAACCTTGCCCCAAACACGATACATTTCCCATTGAAATTACATAAGATTTTGCCACTTTTTACAAATATTTTTTTTCTCTGGAACTTTCTCGTTTGTAGGAAAAAAGAAGTCATATTCTTATACATAATTGAATGCTCTACCAAAACGTCCGGACAATTTTTCGATATACTCACCCCTTTAAAAGTTATTCAAGGTTAAACTTCTGGGTAATTTCTGGAATTTTCGAACTTTTATGGAAAATTGAAATTTTTTTTTGTAAAATTCAATTGTTTTGTTCGACGTTTTTTGTAGAGCATTCAATTCTGTATAAGAATATGACTCTTTTATTCCTACAAACGAGAAAGTTCCAGAGAAAAAAAAATATTTGTAAAAAGTGGCAAAATCCCATGTAATTTCAATGGGAAATGTATCGTGTTTGGGGCAAGGTTTATTATGAAAATTAAGGGCTTTTTATGGTCTGATATTTTTTTTTAGATGGAAAACTAAAAGTTTAAGGGGCGTCTCGTCAAAAATAATCAATTTGGTAAATAACGGACACCCTAATATATATATACAATACCCTGAAGAAAGCTGCTACTTTTCTGCTATATGCTATTGTGATCGCATGTACTGTACGAGTACTATTAAAAAACCACAGTTTCACAAATTTATTGTGAACTGCTATCGCAATCGCAATTCGCAGGTTCGAATTGCGATCGCAATTCAGAGCTTCGAACTGCGATCGCAATCGCAGTTCATAGAAGCGAACTGCTATTTATAAAATGTGATCGCAGTTGCGATTTGCGATTTTTCAATCACACTGAAAAAATCACCGGTAGTGAAATATCGCTCATCACTAGTTTATGACTTTAACCCTCTCATGCCCGAATTAAAATGGGCGGAGCTTACACATTTTTTAGGACAGATACATATATGTTAGTCTTATCTCAAGTAGGAAGTGATACAAATTGCAAAGTCCTTAGTGTCCTGCACTTTTACAAAATTATTGTAAGCAAACTAATTACTTTTCCAATGACTTATTTTTATTTATATTAACAGTTTTTATGTAATATGTGTATTGTGTAAGCTTACATTGAATTGTAAATGTA
This sequence comes from Bactrocera dorsalis, assembly GCF_023373825.1. Taxonomy (NCBI): domain Eukaryota; kingdom Metazoa; phylum Arthropoda; class Insecta; order Diptera; family Tephritidae; genus Bactrocera; species Bactrocera dorsalis. The sequence continues at coordinate 69,662,563 of NC_064303.1, read as the reverse complement.
AGCTAGGCAAAGGCTCTTATTTATGAATACCTTTGCCTTTGCCTAGCTTACATTAACAATTCAATGTAAGCTTACACAATACACATGTTACATAAAAACTGCGCGTCAAAAAAAAAAATTAAATAACGGGACTTAGAAGAATGCAAGGGTTAAATTCGGTCAAAATCATGGCTCGGTGCATTATCATCGAGTAAAATTCATGAATTGTTCTTCTACAAATCCGGTCCTTTTTAACATATGTTCTAACGCAAATGTCTCATTATGGCCAAATATAACTACTTATTGACCGTCCTTTCTCCGGAACAAATTCCTGATACACCAAACCACGAATATCGAAAAAACCAATGACCTTCACCTTGATTTTTGAGTGGCTTTGGTGTCGTTTTTTTGGATTAGGTTCGTTTTTCTCCTTCCATTCCCATGCTTGTTGACTTTTTTTACCTGCCAAACTCATAAACCCATGTCTCATCGGCAGTCATAATGCTTTTCGTGAATGTGGGATTGGAATTCGAACGATAAAACATGTCCAAAGACGTTTTATTCCCAAAATATCCGCAATCATTCGAAAAGTACCTGACGGTTTTGAAGCACCATATGCTTAATTTTTTTCAATAATTTCATCAGTTGAAGATGTCGAAGGTCGTCCAGAATGAGACATGTCTTCAACGATGTCTCGACCGCCTTTGAAGGCTTTGTATCAACCGCACTTTTCCAACACTCACAAGAATCCTGCAAATGAAATTTGGTTAGAAATACAAAATTTGGGACAAATTCATTGTTTGATATTTGTGTTCTTGGTAAAGATCGCATCACACTACTGAGATGTACCGATTTAAGTAACTGCTGTAAACAAACTGGACAGATCGTGTTCAACTTACCAAAGTACTTTTTTTTAAATAACATTTACCCAGTGCACTATGGGCCAGCGCACCATTATTTTTGGCATAAATTCAGAGAAAAGTCCTAGATCGCTAAAACTTCGCTCAAATGCTTTTCATATACATATGTACATATTTCATAGACTTTTGTAAAAATGAGGGTAGTCGGAGTACTGCCATTCCTACCCCTCGTAGATATAAAATATTAAAAATTCTGTAATATGCAAACGTTTCAATAGTTTATAAAAATGAATTTATTTTATGCAAAAATGGAGAGTATAAAGTAAAAAAGTTTATGTTTTTAAATGTTTACGTTTATTAGTGAGTGCATTTCGGGCATGATTTCCCGACAGCTACAAATTTGTCTAAGGAAGAACATTAATAACAGGCATGTGAGATAATTTTTTAAATGCATTACAATATAACCATACATTATTCCAAATCCTGTTCAATATCAACTTCTAACTTAAAAGAATATTCAGAGAGCATCTCTATATCGTCGTCCAAACTACAATTTTCATCATCATCTTCATGACGGGACGTAGAAGCCACGTCTAAATTGTCTGGAACAGCAGGCAACTCTAAAAGTTCAGTAACTTCATGTGGGATTCTTCGGATTAATTTATTTTTAGTACGATTATTTAAGCAGAGACTTGATCAGAAGAATAAATAGCTCTATTAAACACATCGACAATATTGTTACTTCGTGAATTTTTCCTCGCATGAGCAATACGATCTTTTTGTAAAACTTATTTCTTGCCTTTGATGCATTTTCGCCTAGGCAGCCAACTGGTACTAAATACGCCTCCATTATTTGTGCCGAATGAACTAAAATCTTGTGGACTGTTGCCGACATTGGGTACCAATTGTACTTATTGAAATATAAAGCTGCAGCATCTATGCAGAAATCATTGAACTTTTTAAAATTAATGCGAAATTCGCACGAAATCGACACAAGTATTATATGAAAATGTCTCAATAGATCAATGTCAACATTAGTAATTGATTCAAATAGTTCTAAGTTAGCGAACACTCTTCTAGCCGTATTCCCGTCGTTTGTTGAGCCACATCCATTTGACTTAGGTTTGTCAATATGCAATCCCATTTCTCCCAAACATTTTTCTGAATTTCCTGTTTTCTTTGCTTAATGGTATTTTTGTCTTCCGGATTCCTTACTTGCCACTTTTTTATACCGATTCTATACGAAAGATGTAATACAAATTCCAGAAATCGTATCCAAGCATGTAATGGACTGACGCCGTACTTTAAAGTGCTTGGTTTTGGTTCAAAAACAGGAGATTTTAGATCTCTTATAGACATAAATTGTTTCGGACTTGCACCACAAATAGGACAAGATTGAGTAGAATTTGTTCCGATTAATATGTTCAAAACCTTGCCATATATCAATGTCATATTTAAATCATATCTAATGGTAATTTCCGTACCATCCTCCAAATCCCATTTTAACGGCGCTTAACTAGATATTTGCAGATCTAATTTATTTTTTTCAGCTAAAATATGTTCTTTAGTTTCTTTAACGTACTCAATTTTAATTGGTCTGCAAAACCGTATGGCTTGAGGGGTGCGGTTAAGCCAAATGATCTGATTCGAAAATGATATTAATTTAAGAGGTATAATTGAGGTTACAAAGAGGGACCGTAGTTAAATATCAATGTAGCTTCATTTATATCTGAGAGTTGTTCAATAACTTCTTTTTGTAGCAATAAAATTCTTTTGGCAGTGTGGTCTACCAGTTTTTGTAAAGGAACTTCTACGTAACTTTCACAATTCGTTATCCCCTCTGGCCGGCAGTGAAGCTTGCTTTCAATTAACTTATTGTACGCAGGGTCTATGTCGCAATTATGAGCTTTGTTGCGATTACTAGCATGTTTACGTACTGTTGCTTGCTCAAGTTATTCTCTAATAAAAACACTAAAGCTTCTTCTGCAGATAACGCAATTGGACTTTTCGTTGTAGAAACAATAATTTTCTTAATTTTCGATGGCCTTGTCGGAGATTTAAGCGACTCTTTCAACACAAATCTTAAATCAGGTTCATTTGCAGATCGTGCTGCATTAGAGGCAGCGTGAACTAGTAGCATAGGGTCATTTTGTTGCTCCGAAGACACATCTGAGGCAAGTTTTCTCTCCAAACGATCACTCGCCTCACTATAACTAAGTTGTGGTCTTCCTCTTTTACATTTGGGACCAATTATGAAATTTGTCTCACCCTCTAGCCATTCATTATTATATTGCTTAAAACGAGTTAATGACCTTTGGCATTTGATCCATTTTCGATTTATGAATGAACAAAGATTCTCAAATTTCTTTTTAAATGCTTCCAATTCTTCTTCATTTTTATTTTTATTTATTTCATAGATAATTCAATTCTAAATTACACCTTTATTTTTCTTATTTTGTAGCCATACATTAAAAATATCTTTATTTTTGAGGTTAATCGATTCTGAAAATATACATTATTTCCATCATTCGCAAATATTCGCAAAAATTTTAATTACCACATGAAAGTACGGCACGATTCCGATTACTTTGGCGGAGGGGTAAAAAACCCGAATTTCCGTATAAATGGGGTATGTACGGATAGGGGGGCTTCTCCAGAGGAGGAATATCCAAAAATTATGTAAAAATAGCTAATATTTTTAAAAATATTCACCTTCAAAAATTCAAAAATTTGCACTAAGAACACATGGTATTTCTACATGTTTCACAGAATATTTTCACGTTTTTCACTCACTATATTTAAATATACACTCTTAACATTGAAATAAGTTCATTTTTCACTTTTATTTTGTAATTTTTCAGCCAAATTTAGTAATTTAAAATCACTTATCAAATTTATGGCTGAAAAGCTTAGAGTGTTTATATTTACGAGGAAAACCAGCATTCTTCTTCTTCTTTACTGGCGTAGGCACCGCTTACGCGATTATAGCCGAGTCAACAACAGCGCGCCAATCGTTTCTTCTCTTCGCTACGTGGCGCCAATTGGATATTCCAAGCGAGGCCAGGTCCTTCTCCACTTGGTCCTTCCACCGGAGTGGAGGTCATCCTCTTCCTCTGCTTCCCGCGGCGGGTACTGCGTCGAATACTATCAGAGCTGGAGTGTTTTCATCCATCCGGACAACATGACCTAGCCAGCGTAGCCGCTGTCTTTTAATTCGCTGAACTATGTCGATGTCGTCGTATATCTCGTACAGCTCATCGTTCCATCGGATGCGGTATTCGCCGTGGCCAACGCGCAAAGGACCATAAATCTTCCGCAGAACTTTTCTCTCGAAAACTCGCAACGTCGACTCATCGGTTGTTGTCATCGTCCAAGCCTCTGCACCATATAGCAGGACGGGAATTATGAGCGACTTATAGAGTTTGGTTTTTGTTCGTCGAGAGAGGACTTTACTTTTCAATTGCCTACTCAGTCCGAAGTAGCACCTGTTGGCAAGAGTAATCCTGCGTTGGATTTCTAGGCTGACATTGTTGGTGGTGTTAATGCTGGTTCCTAAATAGACGAAATTATCTACAACTTCAAAGTTATGACTGTCAACAGTGACGTGAGTGCCAAGTCGCGAGTGCGACGACTGTTTGTTTGATGACAGGAGATATTTCGTCTTGCCGTCGTTCACTGCCAGACCCATTTGCGTTGCTTCCTTGTTCAGTCTGGAGAAAGCAGAACTAACGGCGCGGGTGTTGAGACCGATGATATCAATATCATCGGCATACGCCAGCAGCTGTACACTCTTATAAAAGATTGTACCTGCTCGATTCAGTTCTGCAGCTCGAATAATTTTCTCCAGCAGCAGATTGAAAAAGTCGCACGATAGGGAGTCGCCTTGTCTGAAACCTCGTTTGGTATCGAACGGCTCGGAGAGGTCCTTCCCGATCCTGACGGAGCTTTTCGTGTTGCTCAACGTCAGTTTACACAGCCGTATTAGTTTTGCGGGGATACCAAATTCAGACATCGCGGCATAAAGGCAGCTCCTTTTCGTGCTATCGAAAGCAGCTTTGAAATCGACGAATAGGTGGTGAGTGTTGATTCTCCTTTCACGGGTCTTTTCCAAGATTTGGCGCATGGTGAATATCTGGTCGGTTGTTGATTTACCAGGTCTGAAGCCACACTGATAAGGTCCAATCAGTTTGTTGACGGTGGGCTTTAATCTTTCACACAATACACTCGATAGAACCTTGTACGCGATGTTGAGGAGGCTAATCCCACGGTAGTTGGCGCAGATTGTGGGGTCTCCTTTTTTATGGATTGGGCATAGCACACTTAAATTCCAATCGTTGGGCATGCTCTCATCCGACCATATTTTGCAAAGAAGGTGATGCATGCTCCTTATCAGTTCTTCGCCGCCGTGTTTGAATAGCTCGGCCGGCAATCCGTCGGCCCCTGCCGCTTTGTTGTTCTTCAGGCAACTGCTATTCGAACTTCGTCATGGCCGGGCAATGGAACGTCTGCTCCATCGTCATCGATTGGGGAATCGGGTTCGCCTTCTCCTGGTGCTACGTGTTCACTGCCATTCAGCAGGCTGGAGAAGTGTTCCCTCCATAATCTAAGTATGCTCTGGGCATCGGTGGCTAGATCACCTTTGGGGGTTCTACAGGAGTATGCTCCGGTCTTGAAACCTTCTGTAAGTCGCCGCATTTTTTCGTAGAATTTTCGAGCATTACCCCTGTCGGCCAGCGTATCAAGCTGTTCGTACTCACGCATTTCGGCCTCTTTCTTCTTCTGTCTACAAATGCGTCTCGCTTCCCTCTTCAACTCTCGGTATCTATCCCATCCCGCACGTGTTGTGGTCGATCGTAACGTTGCGAGGTAGGCAGCCTGTTTTCTCTCCGCTGCGACACGGCAGCGTCGTACCAGCTGTTCTTTTGCACCTTCCGAAAACCAATGGTTTCGGTTGCAGCTGTACGTAAGGAGTTTGGAATGCCGTCCCACAGTTCCCTTATACCGAGTTGTTGACGAGTGCTCTCAGAGAGCAGGAGTGCAAGCCGAGTAGAAAATCGTTCGGCTGTCTGTTGTGATTGCAGCTTCTCGACGTCGAACCTTCCTTTTTTTTGTTGGCGTGCGTTTTTTGCTGCACAGAGGCGGGTGCGAATCTTGGCTACAACAAGATAGTGGTCCGAGTCGATGTTAGGACCTCGGAGCGCACGCACATCTAAAACACTGGAGACGTGTCTTCCGTCTATCACAACATGATCGATCTGGTTGGTGGTTTTTCGATCCGGAGACAGCCAGGTAGCTTGATGTATCTTCTTATGCTGGAATCTAGTACTACAGATAACCATATTTCGGGCCCCGGCGAAGTCGATCAGCCTCAACCCATTTGGGGATGTTTCCTCGTGGAGGCTGAATTTACCGACCGTAGTGCCAAAGATACCTTCTTTGCCCACTCTGGCGTTGAAGTCGCCAAGCACGATTTTGACATCGTGGCGGGGGCATCTCTCATAAGTGCGCTCCAAGCACTCATAAAAAGCATCTTTGGTCACATCGTCCTTCTCTTCCGTCGGGGCGTGGGCGCAAATCAGCGATATGCTGAAGAACCAGCATTGCCACACCTTAAAAACCAAAAGTGAAAGATTTTTTAGCGTTTTACAGCGTTTTCTTTGTTTGTCCTTTCGAGTGATTCTTTTTTCTTTATTAACTATAAAAAAACTATAAAGAGGATTTTTCTAGCTAAAATTGAATATGTGAACACTTTTCTATATACATACATATATGAATAATATGTTATTTATATTTAATAAACACAGATAAGTAAAATCGTGTGATAATATTATATTATATACATATATGATTGTAATATAACATTTTTAAATACATATTACAATTTTATACTACAATAAAATCATCAGCGAATACCCGGGGTGACCGAAGTACTTTCGCATGGTACTCCTTTCTGTGTTGGCGGCCTTCGGCCGCTCTTTAAAAAAATAACCCTGGCCGAGCGAATACCTGGGGTGACTGAAGTACTTTCGCGTAGTACCCGTTTCTGCGTTGAAAATAAAAAAATATATTGACTTTTTGTTATAAAGTGGTTATATTTTATCGTTATCATGCACTCAAAATTTAAGTTTTCGTTATAAAATGGTAAATTTTGGTTATTATATCTGTCAGCGATTTCCATTTATTTTTGATGATACATTGGTTTGTATTTTAGGCGACGATATATATAATATTTAAAATATGAGTTTTGGGTATGAAGAGGTTATATTTTTCGGTTATCATGCACTCATATTGAAACAAAATTTGAGTTTTCTTACTGTACTGTATACTTTACACTTTATTACGTAATATTATTATATAATATTATTTATACATATGTATATATAATATTATTATAAAATATTACTAACACATGTATATAATATTACTTATTTGCTTAATAAATTTAAAAAAGAAAATATCCATATGCATGAATAGAGGAATTTTCGCGAAAAAGAGGAATTTCAGCAAATTGCCTTATCTTCACATGGCAGCGCTCCATTACGTCGTAATTTTTGGTAAACAAATGAGGTTCAAACAAGTGTAAAATGTGATTTTTAAAATAAAGATTTTTTAGGTGAAAAACCTGCTAGAAGTGTAAAATGTAGATTTATTTAAAATATTATAGTGCAATTTAATTAATTTCAAGTGAAAAATGTGAAAAAAGTGTGTTTAATGTGGTGAAATAGCTCCTTGAAATGGTCCAATTTTGCGAATTTTTGAACTTTAAGGCCGAATATCTCCTAAACTAAGCGGACCCTATAACCCTGTATGTTTTTTAATCAGAAGGACTTCCTCTTTCCAACGGTACCTTCAAATCGCGGAAATCGGAATTGTGCCGAAAGTACACATTATCACCATTAACCTGATATATTGTTTATACAAAAGGGACCAAAATGAAGTAACGCTCACATTCACAGAACACAAACACGATTGATAAATTTACACAACAAAACCACATACTTACACGTAATTAAAACTCGCTCACAACAATGATTAAACAAATGCTAGCTATTCCATTTTATATAAAATACCTTGATAACTATTTTCCTTTTTTAGAAAGAAAAAAAAAATTTCACCCTTCACTATTAGAAACACTTGCGTTTTGAGTTATTATTCTTCATACGAATCACGAAAAACCATATGATTGAAATGTCATCTTTGAACGTACGGTAAATGAATAGGATTGCCATCTGTCCATATAATTTTTTTTTTAAGATAAGTATAGTGGTATTAATTATATGTATTAATTTCCTTTTTTGAACGATGCAAAAAAAAATGGGTTTTTGCCAAAAAAAGCGGTCCGCTGGCCCATAGTGCAGTGGATTGAATTACAATCTCCATGTGTTTCTTTTGTCACAATGTAAGAAACAAATCAAATCCAGAAAGACTAGCTGTCAATAACTTCAACGCTGGGAGCTTCAACGATGAGCTGATCTGTCCAAAGAGGTACACCTCAAGGATGCGTGTTATCTTCGCTTCGCTGGGTCTTAACAGTTTTAAAAATTACAATGTGGCAGTTTCGGTTAGAGATAAATTCTCAAATACAGTGGCTAACCTTATAACGGGTGATTTTTTTGAGGTTAGGATTTTCATGCATTAGTATTTGACAGATCACGTGGGATTTCAGACATGGTGTCAAAGAGAAAGATGCTCAGTATGCTTTGACATTTCATCATGAATAGACTTACTAACGAGCAACGCTTGCAAATCATTGAATTTTATTACCAAAATCAGTGTTCGGTTCGAAATGTGTTTTATCGACAAATTTTGTTCAGCGATGAGGCTCATTTCTGGTTGAATGGCTACGTAAATAAGCAAAATTGCCGCATTTGGGGTGAAGAGCAACCAGAAGCCGTTCAAGAACTGCCCATGCATCCCGAAAAATGCACTGTTTGGTGTGGTTTGTACGCTGGTGGAATCATTGGACCGTATTTTTTCAAAGATGCTGTTGGACGCAACGTTACGGTGAATGGCGATCGCTATCGTTCGATGCTAACAAACTTTTTGTTGCCAAAAATGGAAGAACTGAACTTGGTTGACATGTGGTTTCAACAAGATGGCGCTACATGCCACACAGCTCGCGATTCTATGGCCATTTTGAGGGAAAACTTCGGACAACAATTCATCTCAAGAAATGGACCCGTAAGTTGGCCACCAAGATCATGCGATTTAACGCCTTTAGACTATTTTTTGTGGGGCTACGTCAAGTCTAAAGTCTACAGAAATAAGCCAGCAACTATTCCAGCTTTGGAAGACAACATTTCCGAAGAAATTCGGGCTATTCCGGCCGAAATGCTCGAAAAAGTTGCCCAAAATTGGACTTTCCGAATGGACCACCTAAGACGCAGCCGCGGTCAACATTTAAATGAAATTATCTTCAAAAAGTAAATGTCATGAACCAATCTAACGTTTCAAATAAAGAACCGATGAGATTTTGCAAATTTTATGCGTTTTTTTTTTTTTTAAAGTTATCAAGCTCTTAAAAAATCACCCTTTACTTACAATATTAAGTGACGTAAACCGTTGGGCGTAAGAACAAAAATATTTATTTTTTATTAGGAAACACAGTACATATTTTTATACTTGTTGCCAACAGACTTGTTCTGTAAGCAACTGGCAGCGAAATCAGCTCTTCGACTGGGAGAATCCTCCCAATTAGTCGCAATAAGGGATATTCATACTTATTAAGTTCACGTTTATACCCACTACCACAGACTTTCGAATTGAAACTAAGTTCGATCCCCAATATTGCCTTCCCTTCCAAAGAAGGCTGAGAAAGGGGAGCGGTAGTCATCTATACGGATCTATTTAACCAAGATCATTTAGTAGGTGGTGGTGTCTTTACACTGCATTGGTCTGTACAGAAAAAGAACGTCAACTATCGGTCGGGGGTTTCCGAACGACGTTTCAGAGATTACAAAAATAAAACTACATGTACTGATAAACTTCAGCAGAATCATGGGGTGGTTCAGAGAGAAGACAATAGAATGAGAGAACTTTACTTACTTAGCAATGACATAGTTAATTCATTGCATTACAAGCTGATCGATTTAAATGTAATCATAAATAATGAAATATAGATTTCGTGTGATGAGCTATATAACTGTAACAACACATGAAAACGCGATAAAGAAACAGTCGCTTTGAAGCTGAATTTGATACAAAACATAAAACACCTCCAAAATGATTGTGAAAATAGGCCAGATTTAAACTTTTATGAAATAAAGCTTTAAGTAAAGTAGTATTTTGGGAGAGTTAAGACTAGTGAAGATGTCGAAATAAATCATATTATTTCGTGCAGAACATGTTGGATTGTTTACAAATTCAATCAGAGTAACACTTCTTTTTTAGTGAGACATACATAAGAGCAATATATATTTAAAGACCATGTCTCTCTACTTAAATAAAAAAAATATTCTCTTTGAACATAGAAAATTTTCAAGACCTCCCTGTTGAAAATGCTTTTTTTCACAATTTATTGAATAATGTGTTAGAACGATCAGTGAAATCTTGAGTTAAATTAAATGCGTGAGGCAGATCGTAAAGTGTATTAAAAAATCAGAAGAAAAATGAAGCTTTGAAACATCACTAAAAACTTTTCAACTGCCAGATGGAACACTGTGTTTTACTTGCTGAGCTCAGTCCAAAAAACCGGATTATGCAGGATGTGAAACCTCACGTTTCCGAAAGTCTGCTATTCCTTTTGAGATTCGGGTGAGTGTTCATGCTTTTAAATTAAAATTTTTTACTAAACATTGGTGTACTATTTCTAGTTCGTTTCAGTGTTATATTTTTTATTCAAATGGCTCATACCAATACTGCATTGGAAATAGCCATTTATCTGCCATAAGTCTACCTAGCATATCCCGAAGTATAAGGCATATATGCAAACTTGTGTTGGAACACAACAATGTGGAAATAAGCTTCCCAAATGCAAAAGAACACTACAACACAATTAAAATGGGGTAAAGTATATCTATACTAATATTATAAAGAGGAAATCTTTGTTTTTTTGTTTGTTTGTTTCGAATAGGCTCCGAAACTACTGAACCGATTTGAAAAATTCTTTCACCGTTGGAAAGCTATACTATCCCTGAGTGACATAGGCTATATTTAGTTAAAAAAAAAAATAGGGTTCCTTACCAAAACTCCGATAATGTAAAAAAAATACCAAAAAACTTTCTTTAATCGCGAATGCTGCGAATACGATTGAAGATATAACAAAGTGATATACTACAATTTTGTAGAACTTATCATTATCTACAAAAAACGTCGCGACATCATACCTCTAACTATTATAGTTTTGTCACAATAAGCGATTTTATATAAAAAAATTAATTAAAATACCACTACTTGAAAAGGCTCTTTATTTACACCTTAGTATTGATCCTTATCGAAATAAATGATTTATTATTTAAGATCGCTTCAAAACCTTTATATAACTTTTTGAATTATTAGATTCTGACATTCCATTCAAAAGATATCACGAGTTAAAAATTTTTAAAAGTCGCTCGGCGGCGAACTATGCGTTGTAGAGTTGTAGGCGTCAGGGTTAAGACAAAGAATGTATAATAATCAGAAGGAGCAAATGTTAGCTGTGCTAAAATGTTATTTGACATTAGGGAACATCGAAAAAATTTCGAAGAGTAATCGAAAAAATTTCGAACAGTATGAAGGAACACACCATTCAAAAGGGGAAGCAAGCCAATGTTTACCACTCTATAAGGGAACTTGCCAATTGCGTGCACCACGATATAAAGGAACATGAGAACAGAAAATGAGAATCAAATAAATAGTAATTAAAATGGAAATAAAACAAAATGAAATAAAAAAACAAAAAAGACAAAAAATAAATACATATTTTAGAAGTTCATGTAGGCTTTGAACCCGAACAAAATATTTGGAGTTGCAAAATGTTGATCAGCTAAGCACACAGCACCAAAGCCAACTTTGGAAGTAGAGAATTTATTGTGGTATACGTACAATAAAAGCGATATATACTCCTCTACCCAAATTTTCCACCACTTTATGAAGGAACACGACAAACCACACCACATTAACAAAGAGCACGAAAAATGTCAATGTCAATATGTATGCAAAAATTCAATGCCCTGGGTTGGGTGAAGTTGCGCCAAAATAAGAATAGGAGAAATGAGAATACTGATTTCAATGAGAATGTTGACGTTATGCATATGCCAAAATCCAATGAAAGAGAGTATGCTTTGGATTGGTTAATTTTTAACGGCTAAAACTGTTGTAATAATTGGAAATGGTTAAAAAGCAATAAATTGGTGTGAAATTGCGCCAAAATAAGAATAGGAGAGAGAAATGAGAATATTGATTTCAATGAAAATGTTGATCTCAATGTTGCAATAATGTACATATGTATTATATGTATATGCAGTGTTATTATACATTCTTTGGTTAAGATCACTCGCGCGGTCGGCTCCCTACTGAATGGTCGTGTGCGGAATTAAAAAAAATTGTCGCTTGATAATATTTTGTCGCTTGATAATACTTCGTTTAGTAGGTAACTAAACCCATTCAAAAAGTTCTTTTCAGATCTAGACCCATATATATAGCACAGACATTGTACATTTAGTTATCCTAAGAAATGAATTGAATAAGTTTTATGATTTAATTTTAATAAATAGGTTGTAGTTTTGTATGTTGTTATAGTAGGTAGTTGTAAAAACCTCAAAGATTAGTTTAAAGGCTTTTTTTCTTTTATCATTTAAAAAAAAATGCTCAAAAGATCAAGATCTCAACTTTCTAGAAATAATTCCTATGCCAGGGCCACAAAAATATGTCGAAATAAAGAATCTTCATCTGAAACTGAAAATCGTCTTTTAAGTCAGAGAGAATATGTGGCGCAATCGCGTGCCAGAGAGTCGAGTACCGAGCGTTCGCAACGGCTCGCTGAACAAAACATGAGAACCTCTCAAAGACACGCGCGGGAGTCCAGTCTTGAGCGTTCGCAGCGCCTAGCTGAACAAAATTTAAGAACTTCTCATGTGCACGCGCGAGAGTCAAGTACTGAGCGTTTGCAGCGGCTTTAAGAGCAAAATTTCAGAAGTATACAATCCCGCACTAGGGAATCAAGCTCTGAGCGTTCCCAACGCCTTCAAGACCAGAGAGAACGACAACAGACTTCAAGAGCTAGAGTTCGCAATCGAGTTGTAGCTCACAGTAACAGATCGGCTTTTAAATACGATCCACAGATTGATTATGCTCAACAGTCTTCCGTCCAAATCGGCGACATGAATAAGATTTGCCCTAAGTGTTCTGCCAAAAAATGGGTCGATGAAACTAATGGTATGTGTTGTGCTTCTGGAAAAGTTATTATCCCCAATATTCAAGAACCACCACAGCCAATAAAAAATCTTTTGACAAATAATCATTCGCTATCTAGACATTTCCTAACCAACATCCGTAAGTACAATAGCCTTTTTCAAATGACTTCGTTTGGCGCCAAAGAAATAAGAGAAGGTAATTTTATGCCAACTTTCAAAATAGAGGGCCAGGTATATCATCTTATTGGTAGCCTTTTACCACCATCAGGCCAAAATCCACAATGCTTAGAATATATTTTATTTCAGACGCAGATCATCTTTCGTTGAGGGCAAACATAGCTCCAACGCTAAAAATAGATTAAATTAATGGACTACAGACAGCACTGAAAAGCCACAATGTATATATACGAAGCTTTAAACAAAATATTGAACGCAACTCTTCGGATAATTTAAAGCTAATTATTCTTTCCGACCGCCCACCGCAGACTGCTCACCCGGGTAGATACAATTCTCCAGCTGTAAACGAGGTAGCTGTTCTCTTGGTTGACGAAGAAAAAGGCCCCGGAGACATAGTGCTGCACGGAAGAGACGGCCAACTTAAAAGGGTATCCGAGTTACATCGATCATATGATCCACTACAGTATCCCTTAATGTTCGTTAAAGGAGAAGACGGTTATTATTTAACCATTCCACAGGAAGGTACAGCGCGTAACAAAACTGTGACGTGCATGCAATTTTATGCATTCAGGTTGATGGTTAGAGCAAACAGTTTTAATCCATTACATTATTACAGGGACTTATTTAACCAATATATTGTCGATATGATGGCAAAAATGATATCGGAACGATTGAATTACATATGTCGTAAACAACAGAGACTAAGGGCTGAAGAATACATTCATCTCAGAGACGCTTTAAATCAAGACGGAAATGTTGACCCATCAAATATCGGTCAGCGCGTAATCTTACCATCTTCATTTACAGGTTCTCCACGTTACCTGCATGAAAAAACACAAGACGCGATGACGTATGTCCGAAACTACGGGAGACCAGACTTATTTGTCACGTTTACGTGCAATCCTGAATGGCCTGAAATTAAAGCGGAACTACTACCTGGTCAGCGATCTTTCGATCGTCATAACATCATTTCAAGAGTGTTTCACTTAAAAATGAAGAAATTCATAAAATTATTCAACAAAGATGAAATATTCGGCAAAGTGAAATGTTACATGTTGAGTGTGGAGTGGCAGAAGCGAGGTTTACCACACTGTCATATGCTGTTTTGGTAGAGACAAAAATCCAACCAGGCGAAATTGATAGGGTCATAGTTGCGGAACTTCCCAACCAACAAAACGATGCAATATTGTACGATATCGTAACTAAAAATATGGTGCACGGACCATGCGGAGAACATAACTTAACAGCACCATGTATGAAAAACGGAATTTGTACAAAAAAATACCCGCGACGTTTGGTCAACGAAACTCAAACCGGAGATGACGGATATCCAGTATATCGTCGTCGTGATGCCGCAAATGGAGGTCAGAGCGCTTCGCTCAATATCAGAGGCAGTAATTTCACTATAGATAATAGCTGGATTGTCCCTTATTCTCCACTTTTGTTCAGGACGTTCAATGCTCACATAAATGTTGAGTACTGTCACTCAGTTCAAGCCATCAAATACATTTGTAAATACATAAATAAAGGATCGGATCAAGCCACATTTGGCGTCAGAAACCCAAATGATGAAGTGGAAAACTACGTGAATAGCCGCTACATAAGTACTTCCGAAGCTGCCTGGCGAATATTGGAATTTCCGATCCACGAGCGACATCGTACAGTCTTGCATTTAGCTGTTCACTTAGAAAATGGCCAAAGGGTGTATTTTACCGCAGAAACGGCAGAACAAGTGACCCAAAATCCACGTAAAACAACTTTGCTGGCTTTTTTTGAGCTATGTAATGAAGATGAATTCGCAAAAACACTTCTATACCACGAAGTCTCGCAATACTATACATGGGCCAATAATAAGTTCACAAGAAGGAAGAATAGTGAGAACGTAGTTGGCCATCCAGGAATAAAAAAAGATGCAGCTTTAGGCAGAGTCTACTGTGTCCATCCTTCTCAATCCGAGTGTTTCTCTCTTAGGATGTTGCTACATCACGTACGGGGTCCAACCTCATTCCAGTACTTGAAAACCGTTGACGGAGTTCTCAAAGAAACATATCAAGCTGCTTGCCGTGCTAGAGGTTTGCTAGAAAACGATGACCATTGAGAAAATACTATGAGAGAAGCTTTGCTTTCTCAATGTTCACAACAACTGAGAGAATTGTTTGTAGTCATACTTTTATTTTGTCAGCCATCGGAACCATTAAAATTATGGGACATTTTCAAAGACAATTTATGTGAAGATATTAGACACAGAATTAGACAGCAATATCTAAACTTCACCTTACCATACAATGCGGAAATTTACAACCAAGGTCTGATACAAATAGAAAATAAACTGATGCAATTATATGACAAAAGCCTAAGGGACTTTGGATTACCATGTTCAGTTCGTACAGAAAATAATGGAGCCGGACAATGACTAATCGCTATGATACACATAATTTGACCGCTTTTGTTAATGAAAACCTACCAAAATTAGTCCCAGATCAAAGAGATGCTTTTGAAACTATAGTCGATAGCGTCATTAATGACAAAAGAAAAGTTTTCTTTTTGGATGCACCCGGTGGAACAGGAAAGACGTTTCTTGCTAATTTGATACTTGCTAAGATAAGAGAATCGGGGAAGATAGTAATAGCAGTTGCTTCCTCAGCAATTGCTGCAACTCTCTTGACGGATGGAAAAACTGCTCATTCTACTTTTAAACTTCCGCTATCCGTAAATCTTGAGCAACAATCTACATGTTCTATCCGCAAAAATGGGTCTGTTGGTAAATTAGTACAAGACGCCTCATTGATTATGTGGGACGAATGCACGATGAGCCATAGAGCACATATAGAGGCCGTGAACAGAACCTTAGAGGATCTAAGGAACTCCTCTGCAGTCATGGGCGGGATTACTTTTGTTTTTGCGGGAGATTTTCGACAAACTCTCCCCGTTATTAACAGAGGTACGCGAGCAGATATCATCGAGGCATGATTGAAATCGTCACCCTTATGGGCTTCAATTGAAACATTGAAATTACGAACGAATATGAGAGCTCATGTTCATGGAATCACTGATAGCGATTTCCCACAACAACTGCTAAAACTTGGAGAAGGAATTTTTCCCACTCCAAATTTAAGCGATCATTGTGACATTCTCTGGATGAGTCCCTAGGTCAAATACTCCATAATTTGGAAAACTTAATAGATGCTATATACTTTCATTGGCTATGTTCTAGGGCTATAGTGTCTCCTAAGAATGATACTGTTAATGAAATAAACAATCTAATAGTTCAAAAAGTCCCCGGCCAAATTAAAACATACAAATCAATCGACAATGTGACTAATATCGAAGACGCAGTCCATTATCCACAGGAATTTTTAAATTCGTTGAACCCTTCTGGACTGCCACCACATGAGTTGTCGCTAAAAATCGGAATCCCAATAATGCTTTTAAGAAATTTAAGCCCCCCGAACATGTGTAATGGGACGAGGCTGCTTATTAAAGAGTTAAAGGACAATTTAATTGTAGCAACTATTATTACTGGCCCAGCAGCTGGTCAACTGGCTCATATACCGAGGATACCGATGATCCCGACTGATCTGCCAATCCCATTTAAACGGCTTCAATTTCCGGTAAAAACATCTTTCGCATTAACGATTAACAAGTCCCAAGGTCAAACCTTCGAATTAGTAGGGATCGACCTGCGAAAGAAATGTTTTACTCACGGTTAAATGTATGTTGGACTATCGCGGGTCGGAGCCCCTGAAAATCAATTTATTTTGTTGCCACAGAATTAAACAACATCAAATATAGTTCATAGGGAAGCTCTAACACAATAAAAGGTTTTTCTTTTGGGATTATGACCTCTTTGCAATAATTAAAAATATAAACAAAAAAAACTGATATTGAGAAAAAACAAACAAAAGAAATGTATTAAACAAAAAAATTAAAACGTAAAAAAATATAAAAAACACTAATAAAAAATACAAAAACAAAAACAAAAAAAATATAAAACAATGAAAAAAGTACAAAAAAATCTTAAATAATATATAAGAATTAAATTTCATATTTTTTTTTTAAATTCGACGCAAAAAATTGTGAATATTTGTGTAAATGTCATGTTGAGTGCCCGTGCGAAGCCGCTATGTGTATGTAACAACATCCACTGCAATGTTCACAGTTTTTCTGTAATGTCTTTAGCATCACCATTGCATCCGTGCGAAGCCGGGGCGGGTCGCTCCTAGTATATATATATGAGTTAAATTGTATATATATATTTTTTTTTTCCGTAGTTCCTGGGTGGAATATAGGGCCTCAATAACAAATTATAATTCATTTTATTTATATATATTGTATATTAAAACAAAAAAATATTTCTAGTTTCCAAAATAAGTTTGGAATAAAAGGAGTGGTTGGTGCCATTGACTGCACCCATGTTTCTATAATTGGACCGTCTTCGTCGTCTAACGTTATTCCACATGAATACATGAACCGAAAGGGTTATTACAGTATTAACGTAGAAGCGGTACGTTAAAATATTAATTTAATATAATTAATATATGTATGTATATATGAATTTTAGATTTGTGACGACTAACTTATTTTTCGCCATTTAAATGCTCGTTTTCTTCCCTCATGCCATGACTCCGGAATTTGGAGAACATCGCCGGCCAGAATAAAATTATTAAGGGAACATGTTTATGGTTCATTTAAGTGGCTTCTAGGCGACTCAGGATATCCACTAGAGGAATGGCTTTTGACTCTTATATCAAACCCATCTGCACCAAATGAAGTTCTTTATAACAGAGTCCATATAAAGACCAGGAACATAATTAAATGAGCCTCGTTTCCGTTGCTTATCTAAAGAGCGAGTACTCAGGTATACATCCTCAAACGCCGTGTTCTTACTTTATACTTGCTCAATTTCCACAACACTTTGCAAAAACATGGTATTTATGACTTCAATGAAATCGACATTGAAAACTTTGAGGGCTCTTCCTTCCATGATAATTCTCCAGCCCTAACAAATCAGTATTACACTGCAGTAATAAATGTACGACGTAACTGCTTAAATTCTCTCACACAATCTTTGTAAATAAATATCTTTACAAATAAATCTTTCATGTATATTTTCATAAAAAATTAATAAATTCATTTATTCAGTATTCTTTTATATGTATGTACATAATAAACATTAATAGGAACTTAAAAATAATTTAACTTAACCATATTCTTTTGTGTGTATGTATATAATAATAATTAATAGGAACATAAAAATAATTTAACTTAAACATATTCTTCTGTGTGTATGTACATTATAAACATTAATAGGAACAACTAAAAAATATCTTCTTAACTTAAACATATTTGATTTTTTTTTTTAAAACAGCTTCCGATAGCTTTAAAATAGCACTTGCCATATTATTCAAAGACTCCGCAACATTTTGGAAGCATTGTTGCGATGTCTCTCTAAATTTTGTCTTTTCTTCGCTCCTCCTCTTCATCGTAGCCATCATATCAGCAAACATATCCTGTAGAGTCTGCCTTCGAGAACGTGAAGTTGATGGCATCTCGCTTACTGACGGACTCTATATTGATTATAATGTCGTTCTAAACATAAAAAGAAAGTATCATTCCATTTTATTTACTAATAAAAAATATGTTTATAAACATATTATACGCAAAGATTTTATTTAATCATACCTCTACTCCAATAGTTGGACATCAGCCAGTCCATCAACCACGATCCTCCCTAGTGTTTTCATCACCGGCTCTTCTAACTCGGAAGATTGAAATTTTTGCAATGGTTCTGCACCTGTCAATATCCTACTTACTTTCGTCTTTCTTGCCCTTGAGCGAATCTAGTTTTTCCAGTGGTTTAAACACTGTAAAATAAAACAAGATATTTATTACAATTGATATTAATATATATTGTTGCGGATTTACTCCTTGCTAGTTTACTTTACTAGGTTCGTATCTCTGAATTGACAAATAAAACCAAAAGCCGTTTAATTCACTTCAGCAAAATCTTTTTATTTTACAACTCGTCTACACTATAGCAGTTTACTCTTAGCACTGGTTGATTACGTTGGCGCTGCCACGGCTTATATAGCCACGCACTCCTCGCTGATGCCGACGTGTCCTTCTAGAATATTGCGTCTGGCAATTAAAAGAACATAATGTTATACGGCGCTAAATGCGGCTATTGCTTAGACAAGCAGACAGCCGCGGCGCCAAATGCTTATAATAAGGGATTCATGCAGCAATACAAATACCAAACTTAATACTACTTTTGTAACAATATGTATAGTATATATGTAAGTGTTTTGGGTCACGTGGGGTCGTTTTTGTGGAGCTGCTAAGTAGCATTCAATTTGCTCTTTTTTGTGCACAAGGAGTCTGGAAATGTAACAGTTAATTATATACAAGTAAAAGAATATAACAGCAAATCTTTAATTTAACGTTTACTTACCCTTGCTTTCATTTTGAATGTATTGACAATTCACTTATAGAGATCATCACAGATAATAATCGGTTGTTGGTGTTTATGTTGTATACAAAACTCAATCAGGTAAAAGTAAAAATAAAATCAATTTCAAATAAATTTTAGCTCTATAGTATTTCAAATACATCATTTTATTTTTATTTTAATTGGTAATTAATATTTTTTACTGCGTTAGAGAGAATTTAATATGTATTTGTTATCGACAGTCTTTTTTCATTCATCTCTAAATGAAATGGGACAGATGGTCAGACCTGTTCGTTTTCAGTTGAGAGACTCGCAAATTTTTAGTGACTGTCACTTACAGAATATCAAAATCGTCTAAAGTCCCAAAAATTGTCACTAACTTAAAATCTCAAATTTAGAGATTTGAAGCTGTCTCACATTACAGAATCGCACGGTAAGTTGAAAAAGCTACAAGGAGAAAATTATAAACATTTGGTACTTCCTTTTATAGTACATGGGCTGAAAGAAGCTTCATTAAGAAGCAAAATTAGCTTTACTTTTATAAATATTTTCAAAGAAAAGCTAAAATAGTTATTGGACACCGTTGTTTTGGAAAATCTTAC
Organism: Bactrocera dorsalis; assembly: GCF_023373825.1. Lineage (NCBI taxonomy): Eukaryota > Metazoa > Arthropoda > Insecta > Diptera > Tephritidae > Bactrocera > Bactrocera dorsalis. Next base: position 69,642,165 of record NC_064303.1, on the reverse strand, counting down.
TTTATCACAAATTTGCTGTATTTTTATTCCCTTCAACGAACAAGTTAATATCCTTTAATCATAATGATAAACTTCCCATAAAAAGTGGATATAAATCTATAATGTCAAGTTACATCTGCGATGCGGATGGTCACGGGCAGCCAAACACATCTGCTAACCCTCCAACCATACGCAAATCGCATTTTTTCTAGCATTTTTTTTTTTTATCAATCTCGAGTTTTAAATAAGGAAGACAATATCAATACCCAAATTTTTAAATACGAAATGACTAATTTCTTATATTATGACAAATTCAGAGTCTTTCAGTGGTGACACCTACATCAATTTGAATTTCATTTCCATTGCTTTTTAAAGTAGCCAATAGCCTATCTGTGATTCCAACTAGTAGTGCAACAGTAGAAAGAGTTTTTTCAAAAATTAGGCACTTAACCTTTATTTTATATTGTAGAAAAACCGATCTGTTTTAAAGTTGAATTTCAAAAGTACTCGACATATTGCGCAATGCACACAAGCGCTTGCTACATTCCTTACTCATTGGTTTACTACAAATTAAACGAGAGTGTGTTGTTTTTCTTTTTACTTTATTTGGACAAATGTAACATAATTTACTTGACGTCCAAACTTTTTCTGCAAACGGCTCTGGATATGTATAATAAATATAACGTATAATATAACGTAAAGAACGAGTTATTCTTTTGTTCAGTCCTCTCCTTTGTAAATGTAGCACAATATAATTCCTAGCAAGAGTTTTTATGAAATCGGCTTTTGAAATTTCGGGTTAATTACGAGAATATTGATTCAAAATATGCTTTAATAGCAAAAGGCCAAGGTTGTGTATGTCGACGGCATGACTAAATTGAACGCTTTTTGTCCAACTCATCAACTCTTCCTTTTGTGTCCTAAAAAGGTGATCCATTTTGAGGTTCCCTACTTTAAAAAAGAAAATACTCAAACACTTCAAAGCTAATAAGGAATGCTTTTTGTCATTCGAAAGAACATTCGATAGCATTTATTTTTTGCAGATTTCCTTTCCGGTAAACCACAAGCAAACCGTTCTGAAATGGTAACTCTTGAAAGTCTTCAGGTTGCTCTTCGTCCCAAATGTGGTAATTTTGCTTGTTTACATACCCATTGAGCCCGAAATGTACCCTATTGTTGACCAAAGTTTGGCTCGAAAACGTCGGATCTTCTTGGAACTTTACAAGATCTCGCCGAAGATCGGCGACGAATCGACTCCCCATGACCTTTGTGTACACTCTCAGCTTAGGTTGTTATATAGTATTCTTCAGTGCTGGACGTGGTCTACTCTCTGGAATATTATCCAGTAATCAAAATAGATGATGGTGTTGCAAATAGTACCCTCCGATTATGTTGACCCTAAGTTGAGCGAAGCGCGCGAAATACATTCTTTAAAGAACGTAAATTTTCGTAATAAAGTTGAACAATTTGTAAACGTTGCATATAAGAGCATTTGGTCTCAAAAACCGGACAAAATTATTTAAAGTGATTTTATGAATGAAAATGAATAAAAATGTACGATTAAATATAATAATGCAATATATTAAAATAAAACAAGTAAGGAACGACTAAGTTCGGGTGCAACCGAAAATTTTATTTTGAATAATACATACATATTTGAGAAGGTAATGCCGACAAGCTGTTATCTATTTATTTTTTTATTATCTATATCATACTCAAAAACATGTTCCCTCGGTTTCAATTAAGTATCTTACATACAATTAGCAATCATATGGAGCAAGGTCAAGTGGATGTCCGAAAATCTTGGTAATAGTTATACACGTGGGGGGGTTGTGTTGGAGGGGTCAAGTTTTTCCTCAATTGTATCTATTTTAGGCGCAAAGATACACTGTTATGAATAAGATATGTTCTGCAATTTTCACTGAGACTTGACTCAAATATTGGCGGATATATCCAACATAAAGGGACCTAGAAGTTCTTAAATCTTTATATTAAGCATATAGGGGCTCAGGAAAGTATTGACCCGATTCAACCCATTTTTGACGCAATGAAATCTTCTTCTTTACTGGCGTAGACACCGCTTACGCGATTATAGCCGAGTCAACAACAGCGCGCCAGTCGATTCTTTTCTTCGCTACGTGGCGCCAATTTGATATTCCAAGCGAAGCCAGGTTATTCTCCACTTGGTCCTTCCAACGGAGTAGAGGTCTTCCTCTGCTTCCCGCGGCGGGTACTGCGTCGAATACTTTCAGAGCTGGAGTGTTTTCATCCATCCGGACAACATGACCTAGCCAGCGTAGCCGCTGTCTTTTAATTCGCTGAACTATGTCAATGTCGTCATATATCTCGTACAGCTCATCGTTCCATCGAATGCGATATTCGCCGTGGCCAACGCGCAAAGGACCATAAATCTTTCGCAGAACCTTTCTCTCGAAAACTCGTAACGTCGCCTCATCGGTCGTTGTCATCGCCCAAGCCTCTGCACCATATAACAGGACGGGAATTATGAGCGACTTATAGAGTTTGGTTTTTGTTCGTCGAGAGAGGACTTTACTTTTCAATTGCCTACTCAGTCCGAAGTAGCACCTGTTGGCAAGAGTAATGCTGCGTTGGATTTCCAGGCTGACATTGTTGGTGGTGTTAATGCTGGTTCCTAAATAGACGAAATTATCTACAACTTCAAAGTTATGACTGCCGACAGTGACGTGAGAGCCAAGTCGCGAGTGCGACGACTGTTTGTTTGATGACAGGCGATATTTCGTCTTGCCCTCGTTCACTACCAGATCCATTTGCGTTGCTTCCTTGTTCAGTCTGGAGAAAGCAGAACTAACGGCGCGGGTGTTGAGACCGATGATATCAATATCATCGGCATACGCCAGCAGCTGTACACTCTTATGAAAGATTGTATCTGCTCGATTCAGTTCTGCAGCTCTAATAATTTTGTCCAGCAGCAGATTGAAAAAGTCGCACGATAGGGAGTCGCCTTGTCTGAAACCTCGTTTGGTATCGAACGGCTCGGAGAGCGACGGAGCTTTTCGTGTTACTCAACGTCAGTTTACACAGCCGTACTAGTTTTGCGGGGATACCAAATTCAGACATCGCGGCATAAAGGCAGCTCCTTTTCGTACTGTCGAAAACAGCTTTGAAATCGACGAATAGATGGTGCGTGTCGATTCTCCTTTCACGGGTCTTTTCCAAGATTTGGCGCATGGTGAATATCTGGTCGGTTGTTGATTTACCAGGTCTAAAGCCACACTGATAAGGTCCAATCAGTTTGTTGACGGTGGGCTTTAATCTTTCACACAATACGCTCGAAAGGACCTTATATGCGATGTTGGGGAGGCTTATTCCACGGTAGTTGGCGCAGATTGTGGGGTCTCCTTTTTTATGGATTGGGCATAGCACTCTTAAATTCCAATCGTTGGGCATGCTTTCGTCCGACCATATTTTGCAAAGAAGCTGATACATGCTCCTTATCAGTTCTTCGCCGCCGTATTTGAATAGCTCGGCTGGTAATCCATCGGCCCCCGCCGCTTTGCTGTTCTTCAGGCGGGTACTTGCTATTCGAACTTCTTCACGGTTGGGCAATGGAACGTCTGCTCCATCGTCATCGAATGGGGAATCGGGTTCCCCTCCTCCAGACGTTGTACGTTCACTGCCATTCAGCAGGCTGGAGAAGTGCTCCTTCCATAATTTAAGTATGCTCTGGGCATCGGTGACTAGATAACTTTGGGGGTTCTATAAGAGTATGCTCCGGTCTTGAAACATTCTGTAAGCCGCATTTTTTCGTAGAATTTTCGAGCATTACTCCTGTCGGCCAGCTCATCAAGGTCTTCGTACTCACGCATTTTGGTCTCTTCCTTTTTCTGTCTACAAATGCGTCTCGCTTCCCTCTTCAACTCTCGGTATCTATCCCATACCGCACGTGTTGTGGTCGATCGTAACGTTGAGAGGTAGGCAGCCTGTTTTCTCACCGCTGCGATACGGCACTCCTCGTCATACCAGCTGCTCTTTTGCACTTTCCGAAAACCAATGGTTTCGGTTGCAGCTGTACGTAAGGAGTTTGAAATGCCGTCGCACAGTTCCCTTATACCGAGTTGTTGACGAGTGCTCTCAGAGAGCAGGAGTGCAAGCCGAGTAGAAAATCGTTCGGCTGTCTGTTGTGATTGCAGCTTCTCGACGTCGAACCTTCCTTGTGTTTGTTTGCGTGCGTTTTTTGATGCACAGAGGCGGATGCGGATTTTGGCTGCAACAACATAGTGGTCCGAGTCGATGTTAAGACCTCGGAGCGCTCGCACATCTAAAACACTGGACGTGTCTTCCGTCTATCACAACATGATCGATCTGGTTGGTCGTTTTTCGATCCGGAGACAGCCAGGTAGCTTAATGTATCTTCTTATGCTGGAATCTAGTACTACAGATAACCATATTTCGGGCCCCGGCGAAGTCGATCAGCCTCAACCCATTTGGGGATGTTTCCTAGTGGAGGCTGAATTTAGCGACCGTAGTGCCAAAGATACCTTCATTGCCCACCCTGGCGTTGAAGTCGCCAAGCACGATTTTGACATCGTGGCGGGGGCATCTCTCTAAAGTGCGCTACAAGCACTCATAAAAGGCATCTTTGGTCACATCGTCCTTCTCTTTCGTCGGGGCGTGGGCGCAAATCAGTGATATGTTGAAGAACCTCGCTTTGATGCGGATTGCGGCTAGACGTTCATTCTCCGGAGTGAATGATAGTACTCGGCGACGGAATCTCTCCCCCACCACGAATCCAACACCAAACTTGCGCTCCTTTATATGGCCACTGTAGTAAATGTCATAAGGACCTACTCGTCTCTGTCCTTGTCCCGTCCATCGCATTTCTTGCACGGCGGTGACGCAATGAAATGCTATTATCAGAAAAGGATTCTGTGTGAATTTCAAATTCATATCTCACACATTGAACGATATTTTCGGTCAAAAGTCAACTATTGGTATCGGGTTCACATATTCGGTACCTAGGGGCTTGAACAGTTTTGGTTGGTGGTTAAATGAGCTTCTGCGCCCCCTCTTAATATAATCTAACTACACCCCACACATACACAACATACTCAACACATTTTCACCCCACACTACACATTCCATACTCAACACATTGGCATCATGCGCATCATTTTTTCATCCCACACCACACACCGCATTCTCAACACCTCGGCATGATGCCCACCTCATCATCAACATACACACCACACACGAGGACACCAGCACACAATTAACAAAAGGGACTGGCGGACGGCGTCGAGCCTCTTTTGTTCTTTATCCGTGCGCATATACACTTCAATATCGCGACCGCCGATCAACACCCATTAATTTGTCAAATCCAATTCTACGAATCAAAAAAGGTGAGTGCCGGTAGTGTTCGCAAGATTTTATATATGGTCCTTCGAGCCGTACGGGACGGCACTTGTGGTGACGCAATTCAAAAAAAAAAAATAAATGAGTAAATAATTAATATAATAATAATAAAAACAGTCAATCGCGGTGACGGGCCGACGCGGTAATAACATAAAAAAAAATACCTTTTGTGAAAAACTCTATTCAAACAAAACGACAGTGGCTACGAGTGAAAAAACAAATTAAAGAAAAAAAAGGAATAATTGTGCACGCTATAAGACAAACTACGGAAAAAAAAAATAGAGAAAAACAAATTAAAATAAAATACGGAAATATTGGGAAACCTGCGGTGACTAAGTGGAAAAAAAAACGGAAAAATTGTGAAAACTGTAACATATTCTTTGGAAACGGTGGTGACAACTAAAAAAGCCGTTGGTGACAAAAGCTAAAAAACAAAAACAAAAAATACAAAGTTACCGATACAAAAAAAAAAAAATTTTTTTTGGTGAAAACTGTAAAATATGCGGGTAAAATTCGGTGGTGACAACTAAAAAAGCCGTTGGGGAGAAAAGAAAAAAAAAATAAAAGAAGTATATAATTGGGAAAAAGAAAAAAAAAAACAAAAAGAAAGCCTGTGGTGGAAAAAAAAAGCAAATTTGAGAGGAAACAGTGGTAACAAAAGTGTGAAAAAGGTGAACAAAAGTGCGGTGCTAAACGTTACATACAGACGTAATACGTACATACTCACATGTATGTATGGTAATACACAAAAAAAAACCAAAGGGAAAAGTGAGGTGACAAGGTTGTGGTGCGCAGACGGAAAAAGTGGAGACAACCAATAAAAATCACATTGCAGTGAAAACGAAACCCAAAACGAGACAAGAGAGGAACAAACTCAACAATAAAGGGTTGCAAGAATTAATTCACGCTATGAATGCAACAGAGAATTTATGAATTCATCTCATAACTCGAGTTGAGCGCCGACGCTGAGTTGGAATTATGTGAATGCAGATACAGAGAAGACATTGTGAGTTGTTGTTTATCGCTAGCAGGTAGACTCAGCTCATTCATCTCATAAACTAACCCAACTCACACTCATATCATCAACCAGCAATGAATGCAAAGCTTTAGCGTTCGCTTAGTAGTGGAATAGTGTGTGATCGTCACTTATTGTTATGTGAATTCATTGTTTCTCTAATTCTTTTAACAGAACAGTGTGCACCCATAGTGTTCAGCTAAGCAAGCAAATAGAGAAGATAAACGGAAGGGTTTTCCCCACAACATGTTTGCCTGCATTGTACTGGCCGTAGACGCTTAACCGAGACAGTTTATTAAATATTTAAATTCGTCATTTGTTTTGTGTATACGGAGATAAAAGGGGGTAAAATAGTTTTGGCAGATTTTTATTTTAATATTTCATATTTTTCATCAAAAATAATGGATGTAAGTAATTGACCGCGAAATTCAGTGCAATTGTTTGCTAATATTTGCCATGTTGTAATACAATTTACACCTGTGTCTCTGTTTTACAAAAATAGGTAACATTAGATGAATCTGCATCGTCAACCCAGTCGACGCCTGTACTAAGGCAGCAGCTTAATGAAATTAAGGATAATATAGTGAAAGGGAAATATACAGTGGTTACTGAAGCTGGGAAAAGCAAGGTTTGGGAAATTTTTGGCAAGGTTGAATAGATTTAAAAGAGTTTTTTTTTCAATTGTTCCAAAGGACAGGTTTTAGTTCTAAAATATTTTTATTTTTTATAATATTTTGTTGAATCTATTAATCCCTAAATAAACTTCATGAAAAATTGCAATAAAATTGAATATTGGAAACATTTTTTTATCCACATTCATATGCAATTATCTATGCGTATTTACATACATACTTCTTTCTAGTCGTGCAACTAGAATAACTCGAATTAACAGTTGTTAATTCACACGAACATCATTCACTCATCCAACATCCTTCTTGCACAGAATTAATTCACCCCAACAGAATGAAATGCGTTGGTAGACCAATTCTACAAAGAGTGGGTCGTTACTTGTGAGAGTGCTATGAGTTGAGCGAACTCGTTGTTGTTCTCACTAATGAGACTCGGTCCTTATTTTACCCAAACATGAGAATTCATTTTTACGTTGTGTGAGTGAGTGCAAGTTGAAATTTTTGGACAGTGACTCAAAGTTTGTTTTTTGCGTATTCATGCAGCCCTTTAGTATATACACACTTAAGTATATGTGGCGCAGTTATACAAATCACATACTTACTAACAAGTGAATTTGCGAAAATTACCTACGGTCGGTTAATTCTCTTTTCGTGGTTCGTTCTTACTGCGAACATACATATACACATATACGCATATATATATATACATACGGGCGCATATAAATATATTCAATATATAGTATACTGGAAAAAATACCCAATCGACATTGGGTACAAATTAATATATAGAATTATTAGAATTAGAATTATTAATTGAGGTAATGCACCGCGACCTAGGGTCTATTGTGCCCTCTCCTCTATCACATGACCTCACAGAGCCCCAGCAGCCTGAACAGTTCTAGTAGTTTGCCGGGCTCAAGCGAGGTTATGTGATCCCTGCTGATATACACTGAATCCAGGGCCTTAAGCCTTTTCCCACAGATTGCTGTGCAATCCTGGATAAGGTGTGCTGGTGTCTCCTGTTCCAGGTCGCAGAACCGGCAGTTGGCACAGGAGACCATGCCCATATTGGACAGGTGCTTCCTGAGCTTGCAGTGGCCGGTGTATATTGCGACGAGGAGACGGAATTTCTCACGAGGTAGGTTAATTAGTTCTTTAAACCTGGAGAGATTGTACCCTCCCAGGAGCAGCTTAGCGTGGCGCATACCTGCTGCCTGCCGCCAGTGCCGCTCTCTATCCTCTCTTTCCTCCGTGCGGAGCAGCTCCTTAAGAGTGTGGGGTCCTACCGCTATATATGGCTCTGGTCCCAACATCTTGGATGCTGCTGCCGTGCGTGCCAGCTCGTCGGCCTTCTCATTGCCTTCTACTCCTTTGTGCCCTGGTACCCAGATTAGATGTACCCGATTGCACAGGGACAGGCGGTTTAGCCTTTCTACACATTCCTCGACTAAAAGCGATTTGGTCTCGTATGATAGGATCGCTTTTAGTGCCGCTTGACTATCACTGAGAATAGCTATGCGCTGGTTGCGATAGTTGCGGCTGAGGTTTACTTCCGCGCACTGACTGATGGCAAAAACTTCAGCCTGGAAGATACTTGGGAAGCTGCCCATGGGTATGGACAGCTTAGTACGCGGTCCCGCAATACCTGCCCCAATACCGTCCGGTGTTTTTGAGCCATCAGTGTACCACTGAATGGTACTGTCTTCCAGCAGCTTTTCCAGAGTGGAATCATTCCACTCCATCTTGCTGCCTAGAATTACTGTGAAATTCTTTTTGAGATTTATTTTCTTAGTTGTACCATCTCGCGGGAGGAGGGCTAGCGGTGTGCTCTCCGCTAGGGCGTCCATCTGTTTAGAGGACATGATCTTCCCTATTCCACAGCCTTCTGCTGACATCAGCAGCATGGTGTGCTTTGCTGATATCTTGATCACCTGATGAAGCGGTGTTAGCTCTAGCAAGACTTCCAGTGCCACGGTGGGACATGTGCGCATTGCCCCTGAAGCACAGACACATGCAAGTCTTTGCAGCTTTGACAGTCTTCCTATCACCGAAGACTGCGCAGCTTTGGAGGCCCAAGCAACCGCTCCATAGGTGACGATAGGCCTTACTATCATGGTATACAGCCATCTGATGATGCTTGGCTTGCATCCCCATGATCTGCCGGCTAGGCGTCTACAAATCATTAGCGCTCTAGTTGCCTTGGATAAAGTTAAGTCCAAATGCCTACTCCATTTTAACTGTGAGTCTAAGATGAGGCCGAGAAATTTGACCTCCTTAGACATTTCCACCTCTGTGCCTCCGATTGTAAGGGATCTCAGGCCCGGAAGAGATCTCCGCTTAGTGAATGGGATCACGGTGGTCTTCGCTGGGTTGATGTTAAGCCCAACCGTGTTGCACCATCCCTTTGCCAAGTTTAGGCCCCTTTGAACAATGTCACAGAGAGTGTTCTCAAATTTGCCTCTCGCCATTATGACGATGTCGTCCGCGTACCCTAGGCAGCGGATTCCATTGCTTGTGAGTAGCTCGAGTAATTCGTCTACAATCAGGCTCCATAGCAGAGGGGATAGCACTCCGCCCTGAGGGCAGCCCCTTGTGGTGCCAAGACGAATCTTACTTTCTCCCACTATTGTTTCTGCTACCCTAGTGCGCAGAAGGGTTTCAATCCATCTGCGTATCGGAAGGGGTACACTCCTTCTCTCGAGTGCCTTAATCACGCTTGTATGAGACGCATTGTCGAAGGCACCCTCAATGTCAAGAAAGGCGCAGATCGCTACCTCGCCATTGGCCAGCGAATCCTGCAGGTCAGACGTGAGTTGGTACAGAGCAGTATTCGTTGATCTCCCCGCTCTGTACGCATGTTGTCTGGCATGCAGGGGTGCGACTTTTAGCGCTTCCGATCTTATGTGGTTATCTATAACTTTTTCCATCCCCTTTAGAAAGAAGGACGTTAGGCTTATGGGCCGAAATGATTTTGCTAACGAATAGTCCCTTCTTCCTATCTTGGGAATGAAAATTACTTTGGCAATTCTCCAGGGCTCGGGAATATACGACATCGCCAGGCTGTCTCTCATCAGCCCCAGCAGGTGTGGTAGGAGAATGTCGATACCTTGCTGCAAGAGGGCTGGGAAGACGCCATCCACTCCCGGTGACTTGTAGCTCGAAAAAGAGGCCAGTGCCCACCTGACTGAGTCTGCAGTGAACAGGTTCCTTGCAGTCAACCAGTCTGAGCGATCCGGCCTGCGCATGACCGAAGCAGGGGTTAGGTCAGCTTGAACTGTCTCCGGGAAGTGCGTCTGTAGGAGTGTTTCCGCTCTCTCCTCTGCACTTGTCGTATAGGTCCCGTCCTGTCTTTTAAGTGATAGTACTGTGTCCATCTTACCCTTCGACAACGCCTTGTGCAGTCTTGCTGCCTCTGGGGTCGAGGAGACGCTCTCACAGAACTTCCTGAAACTGTTTGACTTGGCAAGCCTAATCTCCTTGTTGTAGATTGTTAGCTGCCGCTTGTATTCTTCCCAGCTACCCGTGCGCTTGGCTTTATTAAACAGCTTGCGCACCCTAAGTCTAAGAGATGATAGTTTACTGGACCACCAGGGGCAGATTTGTTTGCTGGTGGTCGCTTTCAGTGGACAGGCACAATGGTAGGCGTCCACAATGGATTGGTTTATGGCACTTAGTCTGCTCTCCAGCCCGACTGTGGTGGACCTACCATCCGCCTGCTCCACTCCACTTAGGTTCCTACTTAGATTCTCTCTGAAGATACCCCAATTTGTATTTCTCGGGGTACGAATCGGAGGTCGGTCCCCGATAGTCACTCCCAGAACAAAGCGGATGATCCTGTGATCCGACAGTGAGGGTTCTTTGGAAACCCGCCACTGTGAGATCAGCCCAGTCACACCGTCGTTGCTCAAGGTAACATCTAGGACCTCACTCCGAACACTTGTTGCGAAGGTTGGCTCACAACCTACGTTCTCTATATTAATATTGTTGCTAAGTATAAATTCTAAAAGTGACTCACCCCTCACGTTGCAGTCCGTGCTGCCCCATTCTGTGTGATGCGCGTTGGCATCGCAGCCTATGATTAGGGGCAGATTGTTTGACTTACAGTGCTCCACCAGTTTAAGAATCAATGGGGGGGGTGCCGTGGCTGTTTCTCCCGGAAAATATCCTGACGCAAGGACGAAGTCCGATCCTTCCTTGTCCTTTATCTGCACAGCCACCAGATCTTGCGTTAGAAACTCTGAAATACAGAAGAAGTTTATATCGGCTCTAACGACTAAACAGGAACGGGGTCTCTCGCTAGAGAGATCCCAGATTACCTTGCTTTTTCTTGTGTTGAGGCCTCTTACCTCTCCTCTGACCACCCAGGGCTCCTGGATTAGGAGGATGCCCAGGTTATCCGAAATGAACCTCTTCACGATGACCGCCGAGGCTGCCGATGCGTGATGGAGGTTCACCTGGGCCACCTCTATACCGGTACTGGAGATTATAGTACGGGTTCGACGAGAGACAGGTCCTCGTCTTCAGTCTCTCCATCGACCTGCATCTCCAGCCCTTCCAGAAGCTCTTGGGTGGACGGCAACATACTTTCCTGCGCTGTGGTGCTCCCGTTTCCGCTGTTCACGTCTGCGGCGGTGGTCGCAACCTGCCCGGCCGAGATTTGGTCGTTGGGGGACTCGTCTTGCTCGCACGAAACCACGGCGGCAGTCGCTTCAAGCGCGACTGGGCGGGTTATGGGTGGAGCTGGTGTTGCGGTCGTCCCCGTTGGCGGTTCTTGGCTCGTGGTCGTAGCCTTGGGCCTCCATGGCCTCACCACAATCTTGCCGAAGCGGAAGTTCAGCCTGTACCCCTTCTGCTTAATGTACGTGTATGATACGTCATCCATCGTAATGTTGAGGTTCCACCCGGAACCTTCAACACTGCTTGCTACGACCTTCCACGCTGAGGTACTCAAACCTTCGTTCTGGTTTCTCACCAGATTGAGCGCGAAGTCATAGCTCTTGTCAGCACTCCTGGGGAAAAACGCCACCATACTGTGTAGTTGCGGTATTTCCTCTCCTCTTCTGACACACAGGGCCGGACCCTCCCAGCCCTCTAGCCTCGGCGTGATGTTCTTCAGCCAGGTGGCCGACTTTTCATCCTGGCAGTCGACCAGCAACATGCCGCCTTTGAAAAAGATGCCATTAAAGGCACCGGTATAGCCGACGCCGATAGTAAGGGCATTGACTAGGCAGTCTTGGAGAGCCGTCAGCTGCTCAGACCCTAGTGCCTCCGCAGGGTAGTTGTTGGGCAACACTGCCATCCGTATATTGCTGACAGCCTCCGAGTATTTGCGGCTCGTGGTCTTCATCGGCTGCTGGTTGGGGTTGGGGCGTTTTCCACCGGCTCCCTGTGGTCTGTCTTCCCGTATTCTCTTGGGCAATGGTGGCTCCTGAGGTGTTATCTGGACGCTCTTCCGTTTCTTCATCCGACTGGGTTCCTCCTGGGGTGCTGGCCTTGCTTCGATTCGCCCCTCCGATTGGGCTGCTTGAGCTCGGCGGCGCCTCCGATTCCTGCGTCTAGTTGCAGACGAACCGCCATTGGTACCTACACGTCGTGTATTGCTTGGAGAGGGGATGTTCCCACTGCTCCTATTCAAAGCCCGCTTTTCGGCTGACTCCGGCGTCATGCCGTCCTCGAGGAACCTCAGGTACCACTTTAGAGTGGCCCCACTCATTCCAGCTCTGCGTGGGTCGTCGTGGCCTCCTGGCCGTCCTGGCTCCGGGGTACATGGGACGTTCCCTCGTTGTCGTCTCCTTTTTCGTTCTCCCCTCGATTCCACTTTCGTGAAACCACCCTCCTGTCCGCAGTCGATCCTGCTCGAGGGGGTTGCGGGGGCAGCGCTTGCGCGATTTACGGTGGTTGACACACTACGCTGAGTGTCGCTGCAGGAGGGCACATCATCGTCGTCACGTGCGTGCTCCTCAAAGAGTGCACGTTTATCTGGCGACAATGCATCCAAAAAGCTAGGCTTCCGTCTAGCTCCCGGGCCACTCTTGCGAGCGGCACTAGTGCTGCTGCTGCTGCTGGCTGTTGTTGTAGATGTTGTTGTAGATGTTGTTGCTGATGTTGTTGTTGTTGTTGTTTGTTGTTGTTGTTGTTTTTGTTGTTGTTGTCGGATCATCTTTTTCTTACGACCGTTTGGCCCGTGTTGTGAGCCTCCCGGTCTAATATTGGAAAGGGGAAGCTGAAAGTCCGCTGCGCCAGAGCCCCTTGACGCAGTAAGGCCACCGTTACTTCCCAAGGCGGCCCGGTGTTGGGAAGGCTCCGTGCGAATACAGCCGAATTTACCTCCTGGCTGCAAATCATCCAATGGGCACGGGTCGCATAACACCCTGGATTAGGAGGTGGTAGCTCTTGGTCGCCGCGCACATGCAGCCTCTGCCAGCCCTCAGGAGAGATGCTATGCGGCATCTTTCCTGGTGGTTGGAAGATGCTGTGCTGCGCTGCGGTTTAAGCCCCTGCACCACGACAAGGTGCCTACCATTCGCAGAGGAATATTAATATATAACAATAAATACATATAACAAAAAAAAAATTGTTGTAACATTTAAAATTTGTATAAAAGTGTATTGTCATGTATGTAGATACGCTAATTGCTTCAAAGTCCACATTGGCATATGCTCCGCGATACCCCTTGGTTTTCGTCTAACAAAACCAAGCAGGATTGCGTATAAAATATATTCAAAGTCCACATTGGCGTATTCCCGCAATACCCCTTGATTTTTGTGCAACAAAAACAAGCAGGATTGTGTAAAAAACCAAAAGCGTAATACATAGGTACATACATGCATATGTACAAAGTGCAGTGATCTCTAAAACGAGCGCTCAGGGTATAGGTATACCCTATAGGACATTTGAACATCAAATATATACATATATAAAAATATATATATGTAATGAAAAGGATATTCTTTCCATTCATTGTACATCTACTAACAGTAGATGTCACTAGGTACAATATAAAACTAGACTTAAGATATAATCGAACAGGTATAAAAATGCGTATACAAAGGAACAGACGATAGAAGCACTGTAAATAAAACAGACGAATAATTGGCATTAAATGTCGTTTCTCTTAATTTTAGGTAAAATAAAATGTAAATAATGTAAATAGTGTACAATTAAATAAAAAACTCTTAATTTTAGCTGAAACAACAGTGTCAATTATTTTCCAAAATAATACTTCATTATAAAACGACATTTTCGTCATAACATAACCAAAAATAAAGGAGAATATAATCATAATGGAAAAGTTGAAATTTACCTTCGTTATCAAAGCCGCACAAGGAGGTAAGAGTAATTTCATGGCTGTAACCCAAATAGAAAATACATTGGGAGAAAAATTTGAGATCCCAGAAGATCAACAACCTACCTCACTCCATACCACATTAAAAGGAACGAGTGAGTTCGCAAGAGTAAAGGAAACGTTGACGAAACGACATGAAAAACGGAGCATTTGGATTTTATTGACCCCAGAGCTAAACCAATGCTATATGGATAAGGCAGGAAATATGCTTTTTGGGGACACATTCCTTGAACAAATCCAAGACAAGGTTGAGCCAGAAGAAGGGTTACTAAAAGACCTTTTAAAACAACTACTTGTTGAAAAAAAGAAGAACACCACAGAGAATTTAAGTAAAAAAGCTGAGAAATTCGTTATAGATAAATTTTCGAACAGAAACCCAAATGCAGAGCAGTGGATACGAGAATTCGAAACTGAATGCAGAAGATTGGAGGTAAAAGAAAATCAGATGATTGAGATGTTTAAATTATTTCTAGACCGGTCGTGTCTTGACTGGTACTTGTCCATGATGCTCAAATTGACCATAAATTCAAATTGGGCAGATTGGAAAAACAATTTTATCGAAACCTACGCAAGTAAGGGTTGGGCACCTGTCAGGTATGCATTGGGGTATAAATACCATTCGGGGTCTCTGGTAGACTTTGCGGTAAAAAAAGAGCGACTATTATTAGAAATTCGTAAAACCACGGACACGGGAATGCTGATCGACCTGATTACAACAGCTCTGCCAAACTTTATTACTGATAAGCTAGATCGTGAATCATTGAAAAAAACTGAAAACTTATTCGGCGCGTTAGGAAAACTGGAACACCTAGCGGAGAAAAAAAAAGAACGAAAACCCGACACCCAGAAGACCAAACCTGAGAAAAGTGCATGCACAATATGTGAAAAAAATAATAAGCCCGGACGGCGCCACTCGGAATCGAACTGCTGGTTCAAGAATAGAGAAAATGGAGAACAAAAAAATGGAAAAATCAAACATGTCAATAACGCGGAATTAGAGGTAGAACTAGAACACGATAGTCCAAAAAACTAATCTTGACACCACTGATTAAAATAAAAGTATTACTTAATGATTTCCTTGAATTGGACGGAATCTATGATTCCGGATCAAACGTGTCATTAATCAATTCAAAATTCTTAAAAAAAAAGAACGTAGTCAATAATCAGGGAAATAATACTAATAATTTACAAACAATCAGTGGTGTAAAGAAAGCCGAAGGTTGGATAGAGGTAAAACTTAAAATTTTCGAAATGGAAAAAAAAATTAAAATATTTGTTGTTGATGATATCAATTTCAAATACGATCTCCTACTTGGTTTAGATTCAATAAAAGAATTCAAATTGACTCATGACGAGAATTTAAACGTCAAACAGAGTTGTTTGAACACAAAAGAAATTGATAACCAAGAAAATATTTCAAAAGAAACGATAAAAAAGAATAATGATATGAGATTTGTTATAAACTTCAATGAACATATAGTAAAAGAAAATTTCCAAATTCAAATTAACCACTTATTATGTGAAGAAAAAAAAGAAATCAATAAATTAGTTGAACGATACAAAAGTGTATTTGCCAAAGATAAATACGATATAGGGACAGTGAGGAACTATGAAGCTCACATAGATCTAGTCGTTGAAAAATACCCCAGTAAACGTCCATATAGGTGTACTATAGATGATAAAAAAGAAATAGAGGAGCAGATAGCGAAGCTGTTAGAAAGAGACCTGATCGAGGAATCATATAGCCCCTTTTCTGCCCCAGTCACATTGGCATACAAACGGGACGAAGGGACGAAATCTAGACTGTGTATAGACTTTAGGGAATTGAACAAAATCGTAATACCTGAATCTCAACCTTTTCCTCTAATCGAGGACATAATGGAAAAAGCGCGAAATTGTAAATATTTTACAAAATTAGATATAAATTCTGCTTTTTGGTCAATTCTCCTAAAGATTACAGATAGGCAAAAGACAGCTTTCGTAACTCAAGAGGGTCACTTTCAATGGACCTGCTTACCGTTTGGCCTGAAAACAGCACCAGCAATTTTTCAACGGATATTAAGTAACATTATTAGGAAAAATAAACTAACGGATTTCACAGTAAATTATATTGATGATATTCTTGTTTTTTCTAAAAGTTTCGATGAACATGTGAATCACGTCGGGCAATTGCTGGAGGCTGTATTGAAGGAAGGATTTAGACTTAAATTTTCAAAATGCACGTTTGCGGAAAGTTCGGTAAAATACTTGGGCCACATAATAGAAAATAATAATATATATCCAATAAATGATAATTTAGTAGCTATAAAGGCCTTTCCGACACCAAAAACTAGGAAAAATATTCGTCAATTCCTTGGGAAAATAAATTTTTATCACAAATATATCAAAGATAGCACAAAGATTCTGGAACCTTTGCATAATTTATTACGAAAAGATCAAAAATTTATATGGACAGAAAGATGTCAAAACTCATTTAATGATATAAAAAACCTTCTATGCTCAAAACCAGTGTTGGGGATCTTCGATCCAGATAAACAAATACACATATACACTGACGCAAGCATACAAGGACTCGGAGCGATTCTAAAACAACCACAAGAAAATGGGGACGAAAAACCTATTGCATACTCTTCGAAAAAACTGACAAAAAGTCAAACCCAAAAGAAAGCTATTTACTTAGAATGTTTAGCTATAAAGGAGGCTATACAATACTGGCAATACCGACTAATGGGAAAGAGATTCACTATTTTTACTGACCACAAACCTCTGTTGCAAGTAAATGTAAAATCACGAACAGATGAAGAACTCGGAAGCATGACACTCTTTTTATCACAGTACAATTTTGATATCAAATATAATCCGGGAAAATATAATACTGAAGCCGATTGTTTGAGTCGGAATCCAGTTCTCGAACCAACCGAGGAAGAAGACAAAATCCTAAAAATCGTGAATCTCGTTAGCTTAAACGAAATCTTGGAAGACCAGAAAGAAAACCCAGATTTACAAACAAAAAGAGGAAAATTGGTACTAACAGATAAAATATATTATAAATGCGTAAAAAAGACAAACAAAATTCTGCTATCGGAAAACATGGGCGTTGCATTAATAAAGAAAATTCATAACCATTACTGTCACATAGGTAGAGAACAAATAAAAAGCAAAATAAGCCCGTACGTCACGTTTAAAAATATGACAACACACATAAAAGAGAGTTGTAAGAAATGTACTATATGCATAAAAAATAAGACTAGAGGCCAGGAAAAGTTTGGATTAATGTCTCATTTAGGACCAGCAGAAAATCCTTTTGAAATAGTATCCATAGATACAATTGGTGGTTTCGGCGGTTCTAGATCAACGAAGAGATATTTGCATCTTCTAACAGACCATTTCACGCGATATGCCTATATCTTAACATCACAGACTCAATCGGCAAGAGACTTCACAAAACTCGTAGAAAATGTAATAAAATCGTACAAAATTGAAATAATACTAGCTGATCAATACCCTGGAATAAACTCTACAGAGTTTAAAGAGTTTCTACAGAAAAAAGGCATAAAAATAATATTCACTTCGGTTGATACTCCCTTTTCTAACGGCCTAAATGAGAGACTAAATCAAACGCTGATTAATAGGATAAGATGTAAATATAATGAAGGGGAAACAAAAACTGCGTGGACAACAATAGCTCACGAATGCATAAAGCGTTACAACGAAACGGTGCATTCCGTGACAAAATTCAGTCCAAAATATGTATTTGTTAGAGGGTAACGATGTAAAAATTCTGCCAAAAGAGCTGGATAAAGAACATAAAGACCTAAAACATGATAGAGAAATCGCGTTTACAAATAGTCAAAGGTCCCACAATTATAATAAGAAATTGTTTGATAAATCAAGAGTCGGGTATGAATTTAAGATCGGAGAAAAAGTATTTGTAGAAAACGGCAACAAACTGAATAGAAAGAAATTAAGCGAAATCAGAAGCGGTCCTTTTGAAATACTTGAAAAAATATCAAAATGTATCTTTAAAATAAGTACAGGATATAAAAAAGCGGAATCAAATTTATTCCATGTATCAAAACTACTACCAGCTCCTAAAGATGAGTCAGGGGGGGAGATGTAATGAAAAGGAGAAAGAATATCTATCTATATCTACTAACAGTAGATGTCACTAGGTACAATATAAAACTAGACTTAAGATATAATCGAACAGGTATAAAAATGCGACTGTAGATGTCACTAGGTACAGGATAAAACTAGACTTAAGATATAATCGAACAGGTATAAAAATGCGTATACAAAGGAACAGACGATAGAAGCACTGTAAATAAAACAGACGAATAATTGGCATTAAATGTCGTTTCTCTTAATTTTAGGTAAAATAAAATGTAAATAGTGTACAATTAAATAAAAAACTCTTAATTTTAGCTGAAACAACAGTGTCAATTATTTTCCAAAATAATACTTCATTATATATATATACATAAAATAATAAAATACATAAAATATTTCCGGTCGTTAATAAATAATTAAATCAAATTTAAGCGATTAATTATTTATTTCATTTGAAAGCTCTTATTAACTTAAAAGAGTTCGCGATTACATATATTATCAAACACGTAAAGCTTTATCTTTATATCAGTTTCGGTCCAAACTCTTATTTACTTAAAAGAGTTCTGGTATAATCGCATAAATACATATATACTAAAATATTTTGAAATCTCGGTTTATCAAACAGCCATTGGTTTTATTGATTTTTTGAAACTCTTACATACAAAAGAGTCTTCTATTCAACATTTTATATACTATATACTAGTATACTTTATATACTTTTCTAAACATCTACTAGTCTAGTTTTCACTAAGACGTTTTGATTCATTCTATACATCTTTTAAATGAGCTCAGACTCAAAGGAATCTAAAAAAACTCAGTTGCTAAAAGTTCCAAAAATGATTTCAGACGATAAAAGTCCATGTACACCGGCAGAAGCTACACGCTCAAAGCAAAGTGCTACAAAATTAAAGAGGGGTAAAGACATTTCTTATACAAAATTCATTGCTGAGTGACAGTTTGATACGATACTGCACTCAATTTTCATCTTCACCGATTCAAGACAATTCTGAATCGGTCTTAGAAATCAAGAAAGATAATTTAGACAATTTCTGGACACGTCTCCAAGCGGCATATGACGCAATCGTAGAATCTGGCGACTCAGATCTACCGGAAAATTTTAAATCCTCGGCATACACCAAGTATGAACACTGCCTAGACCAGTTCGAAGACACAAAGGCAATGATTTCTGATCAACTAAAGCTATTAAAAGCAATTGCACCTACTCCACAACCGAGAGTAGAGCTGCCACAAAGACAAGCCCAAGAGGCAAGTTCAGGCATTCACCTTAAAGTGCCAGTATGCGACACAGATATATTTCATGCTGGTTATGAACAGTGGCCGTCCTTCCGGGACATGTTTACAGCTGTGTACATAAACCATCCCAAATTGTCACAAGCGAAGAAATTGTATCATCTCAGATACAAAACCAAAGGTCAGGCAGGCGTAATAGTGAAACAGTTCGCTCTCAATGACGAACATTTTAATTTTGCTTGGGAAGCTCTAAAAGCACGTTATGAAAACGAAAGAATATTGGTCGACAAACAGGTGACGATATTAATGAATTTACCAAAAATTCAAAAAGAAACAAGTGAAGAGTTCATAAAGCTTCAATTCACTGTTTCAAATTGTTTGTCGGTTTTATCGAGAATAATTGGGACCCCATTCTGGTAAATATATGCACAGCTGCATTACCAGAAAAATCGTTACTTTTGTGGGAGCAATCGCTCTCATCGCGAAGAAAGTGCCCAACGTGGCAAATGAAAGAATTTCTTACTACCCAATACGAAATTGCAGAAAGGGTAGATAAAAAACTAGTCAGAACGAAAAACGTTCAAAACGACCTCAATAGAAGCTTCAATAGACCCCAAGCAAGTAGTCACAATAATTTAACTAGAAGCTTTTCTAAGAATCAATCGTTCACATCCGAACAATATAAGCAAACGTCATGCGAAGTTTGTAGAGGAGGTCACAAACTAAAATTATGCGAAAAATTCAAAAAAAAAATGAATGTTAGCGATCGAAACAATTTCGTAAGAACGAAAAAATTATGTACCAACTGTCTGTCACATGCGCATACGCTTAAAGATTGCGAAAGCAAATTTAATTGCGTTTACTGCCATAAAAGACATCATTCAATGTTACATATAACCAATTTTTCCAGCTCACCCCCAAACAGCGCAAACGTAAAAAGAGCAACAGGATTAGTTGCAACGACAAATTCTGAAAACTGCCAAGAAGCACCATGCTGCTCAAAGGCCTTAAAAAGTCAATCGCTACATAGCGAAAATCACAGTAGGGTATTATTACCCACAGCAGTTGTCTCCATCGAACACCGAGGAGAACTGTTTAAACTCAGAGCCTTAATAGACCAAGGATCACAACGTTCATTTATAGCGTCTAGGGCACAAAACAGGCTACAGTTGCCAACAAAACTGGACAACTTTGAAATCACGGGAATGGGCGGAAGAGTTGTTCAAAACTCAAATAAAATCTGCCCCATTACCCTCTTTTCCCAAAAAGCGGATAAGCGCATACAAGCAGAAGCTATTGTCTTACCGCAATTAACCAACATGCTACCAAGCTATCATATAAATAGCAAGCATTGGCAAAAGGTTTCACACCTAAAGCTAGCAGACCCAAACTGCAACACCCCCGCACAAATAGATCTCCTATTAGGCAGCGATCTCATACCACAAATTATTCTCCAAGGTATTGAGAAAATTACCAAAACACTTCTGGCGCAAAATACCATTTTCGGATGGGCCTAAGCGGACTAGTTGCGGAACCAGTTACAACATTGACAACTCAAGTTGAGGAAGTCTCAAATGAGTACCTCAATTCACAATTGAGAAAATTTTGGGAACTAGAAGAACTCCCCCCCCCATATCAGTCACAACCCCTGAAGATCAGTATAGTGAGGATTTTTACAAAGCCACAACTACTAGATCAGAAAATGGTCGGCACGTCGTACGACTACCACTTAAGCAACAATTTCCTAACACACTCGCCTTAAGTCACTCTCGCACCTCTGCAATTCAGCAGTTTCTAAGTATGGAAAGAAACCTACTTAAAAAAGGCGAACTCAAATATGTTCGAGGTACTCCCCCCAACGGCGAACGTGTAGATGGCCGCTGGCTTTCTTTTTCAACATCCTCGACATTGCAGGTGTAGCTGCTTATGTCATCTACTATGAGAATAACAGCATGCTTCGCAAGAAAACAAACATACGAAGACTTTTCCTTCGACAATTGTCAGAAGAATAAGCAACGCCGATGATCGAAGAGCAAGCCCCGAATCAGTAAATAATGCGAAAGCACTCTACCAAAATCGCAGTCGAAAGTTTCTTTGAAAGGCCAATTTCTGGGTGGTACCCAGAAATGATCAACGTTGAGACGCTACTGGGAGAATAGCTGTTATTGGATCTTTTTATATTTGTAACAAGCAGCCTATTCGCAAACGACGAAAGACACGGAAATCCTGCATTGAGTGCGATAAGCCCGTATGCGATCAGCTTTCGGTGAACATTTCTAAATGTTTACATTGCAATGAGTAATTTTTAATTTTTCTACGTTTTTTAATTAATTCTTAAAATTTAGTTATTAAAATTTACTTGCTCAAATTATCACTTATATTTCACTGTGCAAAAAGCAAAAAAAATCATTAATTTTTTAATAACTTCATGTCGCAAAACAAAATTATTATTATTATTATATACAGTATATTTTATCAATAAATATTTAAAAATTAACATAATTTGTTATAGTTATCATACAGATACTTATTTACTCCTTTTAGATGTAAAATAAGATTATAATCATAATGTATTACACGAAATGCGCCGAATTTCTGTCGGGGTACCCGGGTACCCGGGTGGCTGAGACGTGTTTCAATTTTCAAATGTAATATTTCTGAAGTTAGAAAAAAATTTGAGCTATTTATAATGCTCAATTCGCTAGATAATCGGTTAAACCATGGGGATCCAAGAGGATTTTAGCCTATCCTTTTTAGAAAAAATATTATTCAACAAAATACACCCCGGTGGGTACCCGGGTACCCGGGTGGCAACACAAGGGTTAACTCTTTTCACGGCATATTCTATATCTTTTTTTCAGATTTTTGTTTTCCAGCGTCTTATTTTACTTTTAAGTGCAGAAATACCAGAGTTTGCTTATTCCATTGTTGATTTTGAAAAGTATACCTTGATGGTCGTTATGTGTATAATTGTCTGAAATGTTCATCAAGTTTGGGTTGCTACCGACGAGCTTACGAAGGTAAGACACACACACGCTAACACTCTTCCTTTCATAAATGTTGGCTTGTATCCGTTATTAAAAAGTATTAAATCAAAGTTTGTAAATGATGATAGTAGGGCTGTGCCCTACGCATTTGTGATTATACTTTCCCATTCATCCGACCATGCATTAAAATCGCCAGCAATAACTAGCGGTGCCTAAAACGTATTTCCTACAGTTCTGTAAAGGATAGGCTAGGGCCGACGTAGCAATTATAGAAATGTATATTCTTTACCCTTGTATTCTTTAATATTTTGGGGGTTTTTAAGTGGAATATTGCTAAAAGTCCAAATTGCAGATTTTGAATCTTTGTCTTCAATTGCAATTGCTACAATTCACTCAAACTACTATTATCTTATTTGCGCCGAGGAGTTTGGTTGAAATTGCCAAAAGGAGACTAGTGAACGCAACTAGTGTCACGTCCTTAAGTCGTCGCAAGGAATTAATAACACTGTATTCTATGGTGTCTTCGCCAGGACATTTTTCACATATCGATATTTCTACTTCTTCGGCTGTCTTTGGTCTCTAATTTCAAAAGTAAATGCTTGTGCTAGGTCTTTGACTTGTGTCATATCCTTGAAGACCTCTATTGCGAGTTCTTAAAGTTTTTTAGAAGGCTCATGTATAAAACTCTTATAAATAATTTTTTTTTTTTGGTTTTTGCGGGTGAGGGGGTGGGAAATGGCTTCCGCATCAACGGTGCTATCGTCACAGCAGCGATAGATGCCACTTGCAGGTAACTAAGTAGTGTCGAGTTTCTTCACAACTATTTTCTATCCGAGTCCCCAGACGTTTATGTTTATATCCTCGCGTAGTTTCTCCCATTTTTTCTTCTTTGTGTCGTCGATGGTGTGCTTCAGCTCCCTTTTTGCTGCTTTGTATTGCTTGGCTTCTTCGGATGCAGCTCCTCTCCGCCTGGATCTCGTGAAGGATCTGCGAAGCCGAAGGCATGTGCGTCGGAGTTGGGCGATATTTTCAGTCCACCAGTAAACTGCTGCCTTATGTTTGCTGTGGGAAGCCTTGGGCATCGATTTTTTACAGAATCTTGTTATATAATATTAAGCGTTGTGTGCTCGAAAATTTTTCTTGCATTGTTTGGGGAGCTGCTAGCTGGGTTTTGGTCGTCTATTGCGGAGATCAATTTCGAAGTATTTAGCTTCGAAATGTTTCACTTCCGTGTTGCAGTGTTTTTACTGTACTGGTTAGCCTTTGTTCTAGTATCGATAGTGAAGGAAATGTACTGGTGATTGCTGCCAGTGTAATCCTCCAGGACTTTCCATTTCTTTATTGAGCCTTCTTTATTGAGCCTGCCAAGCGTTCTGATGATAGAGTAATGTCTGGTGTAGTTTTCTCGCGTCCCGGTCTTCTAAACGTGGTTGCATTTCCTGTGTTGAGCACTATTAGACTTAGGCACGCAGCCATTTCTAGAATGCGTTTTCCTCTCGAGTCCGTATTTGGCATACCTACTTTACGACTTTGGAACTTAGATCTCCGGCGATAATTAGTTGATCTGTTTCCGTGTTTGGCATACCCCACTATACGGTTTTGGAATTTAGATCTCCGGCGATAATTAGTTGACCTTCTATAGACCAGGCTGTGTCCTCACTATTGTCAAGCTTATCTTGAAATTACTGTATGCTATCGCTTAGCGTCAAGTAGCAGCTAATTACTGTAAAAAGGTCGCATTTGGCCCAGACAAAACCATTGCCATTCCCTTTGTTTACAGTGATTGCGTTACTCCCTGGTGGTAGCCATATAACGGCAGTCGAGCTGCTATCTTCTAGCCAGGCACCTCTCTCTTTCTTTTTATATTGCTCGCTTATGATGATTAACTCGTAGACCTTTTCCATCACGATTTACGAGAATAGTGCGTCAGCACCCTTGCATCTATGCATATTGGCCTGTAGGATATTCATTTGTTTTGTTATTTCCCATATACCATACATTTTGCGGAGCCCGAGAAATGTCAACTTTTTCGTGTTTAGTTTCCACGCAGAGACAGCATGAGGGAGGCTTTGTGCACTCTTTCAATTTGTGACCTGGTTGGCCTCATTTTATGTAAGCACCATATCCCCTTCTATTGGGTCCTTTGCAGTCCCAGGTTAAGTGCCCTGGTCCAAAGCAGCAAAAGCATCTTTTTGGGATTTCTTTCAGTCGCAGCCTGCAGTTAACCCAGACGATTTATGCATGCCTATCGCATCAGTATGTCAGCCTTATCCTCATTGAGCATTATATTGGGTTGTCAAAAAAGTCTTGCCGTATTTTCGCTAGTTGGCGGTGACAGCGCGTAGTTCTAGTCGCATCAGGTCATGCTATACCTTTCTGGAAAGCTCATTTCACGCGCTAACACGTGTTTGATTGATTGTCGTTTCTTTTAAGTCGTTCGTGAGTTATAGCGTCGCAAACATGGAGCAAAATAAAGAGAAAATACGGCATATTTTACAGTACTACTACGATAAAAGCAAAAATGCATCTCAAGCCGCCAATAAAATTTGTGCAGTTTATCGACCCGATACAGTTTCCATTTCCACCGCACAACGATCGTTTCAACGTTTTCGTTCTGGTGTAGAGGTGGTCGAAGATGCGCCACGTTCCGGAAGGCCTGTCGTCGAAAATTGCGATAAAATCGCTGAATTGATCGAAAGAGACCGGCATAGTAGCAGCCGTAGCATCGGTCAAGAGCTGGGCATGAGTCATCAAAAATTCACCATCCACTCTCCGCCAGCCGTGATCCCGGTAGTAGCCTGAGCTCAGCCTTACCAAACTGTTATAAATAGGTACAATAACTTTGAAATAATATCTCCTGGTAAGCCAACATATTGGTATAGTGATCGTAACAAAATACGTAATCAATTAATTGATTTTGTTATAATCAAGAATATAGATATATTGCAAATAACAGCTGATGCATGTGCTGATCTATCTTCTGATCACTCTCCTGTATTAATAAAGTTATGTGAACAACCCATATTCGTTGATCCAAAAGTAGGTCTAATATCTCATAAAATAAATTGGCTAAAATATAAAAAATACGAAAGTAGCCACATTATCGTTGAGTATAAAATAAATATAGGAAGAGATTTTGACGAAAGCATAAGAGAATTCAATGATATAATTACTAATGCTGCTGTCTTAGCAACACCAAACATATACTACATATAAGCCGCTTGGTCCCAGAAAAATCACTAACAGAGAAATAGAAAAGCTGTAAATGAATAAAAGGTGTGCAAGGCGTGAATGGAAGATAAATTGCTCCTTCCACTCGACTTAAATTTAAATCTGCTGCACGTAAATTAAAAAAGCGCTTAAACGTGAGGAAGAATTCAATGCCGTTATGTATATAAAGAGGCTGTGTCCAAATTCAAACAATCAAAATTCTCTTTGGAATGCCCAAAAGCCCTTGAAGCCGCCAACTGACTATAATATAAGTACGTATACGAAACTTGAGTGGAAATTCGGCTCGAACTGACGAGGAAAAGGCTTATTGTTTTGCAAATCCTCTAGAAAAGGTATTTCAACCCAATTATCCAAAGATCAACTTTGAGCTGTCCAGCTTACCCAACACAGTTAACGAGTCACTTGAGTCTTTTAGGACTTCACCTTCTGAAATTACTAGAATAATAAAATAACTTAACCCAAAAAAGTCACCAGAACATGATAATATTACCGAAAAATACTAATTGAGTTACCAAATATTGCTGTAGAAGTGCTCTCTTTGCTCTACAATGCAATTCTTTGGTTTCGGATACTAACCAATTTCATGGAAAAAGTCGCAGACTATCTTGATAGATAAACTTGCGGACGACTTAACACAGCCATTTTCATACAGACAAATCAGTCTTCTACCCTGTCTTTCTAAAATATTTGAAAAAGTATTACTATCAAAGATGTTTCCTTTCCTCCACGAAAATAATACAATACCAAAGCATCAATTCGGATTTCGTGCGAAACATGACACAATAGAGCATGTAAATAGAATTACTAACGAAATAAGAAAAGCATTTAAGTACCGCCTTAAAAGAGAGTGTCTAGTTTTTAAATAGATTAAAGATTTTATAACATATTGATAGGCTTTAAAAAAGCAGATCCAATAAATGAAATATGTAATATTGAAAAAGAACGTTGCAATGTATGGAGGTCACACAAGGGTTGACGTAGGTCCATATCAGTGCCGTTCAGTGCTAATCGGGAGCAAGGCTCAACCGGAAATTGAGCCAACCAACCAAAAGTTGATGAAATCGTACAGATTTTTATGACAAACTTAATGAAAGCAAAGTTATGAAAATAAATGTATGCATTGATAAAAAAGCGTTTCTAAAATTACATTTAAGCGTTATAAATGTATGCACTTGAAAATAATTCATATCATACAATATATGGTTCGTATCAACACAAAACGCGCATGCATTAAGTTGTACGTAGGTTACATTCCGGGATTTTGGCAACACTGATGTTGGGTACAGGCTTCCGGGTAAGCAGATATAGGGGTTCGATACCCAATTCCTACTTCTGCGTCGTCGCCGAAACGTGAGTAATCTCTGTTTAAGATGCGGTAGCCAACCTGTGTCGTGCCTGGAGTGACGGCTAAAAAAGAGGAAGCTTCAGCGGAGCTCCCTCGACATATTCGGTTGAAGGGGTCACTTAAGACCAATTGCATCGTCTTTTCACCAGAGGTGCGTCTGCCAGTACGAGTCGGTCTTGAAACTAGTGGCTCGCTGTATACATGTATTTTAAACTTTACACTACTCATCTAGCGAGGTTATGCGCTGGGTTCGGGACCCACCACTTAGAATGACTCCCGATAAAAAAGAAACAACAGCCTCTTATGACAACCCCATTTTTGAAGACGACCACAGCAAACGTAGTATGAACAATGATTTAAGAGCATGCACCTGGAATATCCGGTCCCTAAATTGGGAAGGTGCCGCAAAAGTAAAGATTGACATATCCGCCATCCACGAAATGTGCTAAACGGGACAAGACGCGTAGGTCCTTGTGACACTTAATACAGCGGCCATATAAAAGAGTGCGTATTCAGTGTAAGATTGTAATGCCAGGGTGAGGAAAGCAGGCATCTTTGCTACAACAGTTGGAAAATACAGCCCCATGGCGAAACCTCTCCAAAAAGGTTGAGTCTGATCGGCTTCGTAGTGGCCCGAAATACGATTGTCTATAAACTATATCAACAATGTTGTGATAGATAGACGACATGCATACATTGCCCTCGACCAGCGTACGCTCCGAGGACCTCAGATCAGCTTGGACAACTATCTGTTTGTAGTGAAGATTCCCGCCCTCCTTTGTACTGACGTCAACAAATACAAGGAAGGTACGACGTCGGGAAGCCACTATTACAATCCACAGCGAAACGGTTTCCACTTGCACTCCTGCTCTCTGGGAACATTGATCAGTAACTCGGTATGAAGGAACTCGGACAACTTTTCAAGGTCATTACGTACAGCTGCAACCGAAACCATGAGCTGTATACGATGAAATTCAATTAGTAAAAATTAATAATTAAAAATTTCAATTAGTTAAAGCGTTAGAGAGATCAGGTAGAGAAGGAACTGGCTCCACTTGGTATCACGTACCGGCGTTTACGCCAGTAAAGAATAATAATTGCTTTTGTTCTAAATTCTATTATCTTAATTTAATACTTCATTTTGCACAGCAAATTATAAGTCTGTTTATACCGTAGGATATTTTTCCACCCTTATTTAAGATGAAGGCAGTTACCGGTTCGACTGTACACTCACTTTTTTTTTCCTTCGTCCAATACCTAGTGTAGTCTTTATTAAAACACGTATTTTTTATTTTTATTTCAGATGATCCTGAAAGAAGTTCTGCTGACAACGCGGATGCACCTTTTTTCCGAGGGACTGCCGGAAATGGCGTCGTAATGACTGCCATTTTGATATTTTTTTTTTTGAAAATGTTGCAAAATGTTTATTAAATATGAGCCTTTTAAATAAAAACAAATTTCATTAATTTAATTAACAATAAAATTATTACATAAACTAAAGATAACGCAGCGCTAGCTTTCGGCTGGAATGTTGACTAGGGCGGTATCAAATGCGTCGGAGTAGGTCGGTATCTCTGAGGAAATTATATACCCTGCTAATATTATTATCCAACGGGTTTTTTAACAGCTGTGTAGGATTAATACCATTGAAATATGGTAGTCTTTGGGCATCAAGTTTCGGGCAGCAATCAAAGAGGTGGTTAATGCTGAGTGAAAAGTTGCAGAACGGGCAGCAACTAGGAGTAGCGCCTTGAAGCAAATGAGAAGTTGTAATAATAGTGTGGCCAAGCCGGAGACGGGTATATGGAGTTATGTAGTTTGTCGGCATGGTCGGAGAGAAGCAGGGTTTTGTGCGACTGGGATTGATTGAGGAGTGGTGATGGCTATATCGGCTCCACTCGGATAGCAATTTTTTTTGCCTCTCATCTATACTAATATTATAAAGCTGAAGAGTTTGTTTGTTTGAACGCGCTAAACTCCGAAACTACAGGTTCGAATTGAATAATTCTTTTTGTGTTGGATAGTCCATTTATCGAGGAAGGCTATAGGCTATATAGCATCACGCTGCGAAGAAACAGTGGTAAAACGAGGGAAATTATTTATCTTTGAGGGCTTCCGTTCCTTGCGCTGCGAAAGCGGTTCAAGATACACAAAAGTTATGTATGAAAGAATTATTTCTCTTTTAATGATCTAAATAAAAGTCCGTGAATACCGTTTTTGTGATAACTAATTTGGTCGAAATTATTTGTTAGAGTTGTATTAACATAATAATATTAATTTTTCTATATTTTTTGTTATTTTCTTCTGTCGTTACATGTAGTATAAAACTATTAAAATTTTTTAGGTAATTCGTAATTTTTGTGATTAGCAGTCATTTTATTATTTTATATCTTACTCTGCTTTTCTTAAAAAATGCCTCGGAAGCGAAAATCTGGTATATCCAAAATGGCATGGTAGTTTTATTGACTGGTGATTTCCGTCCAACCCTCCCAGTGATTCAGAGGGGGACACCAGCAGATGAAATTTAAGCGTGCATTAAATCACCACGCTTATGGTCAATAGTTGAAAAACTCCGCCTGAAAACTAATATGAGAGTGCATTTTCATAATGACGTGGATTCAGGACTTTACGCAGAAATGTTGTTGAAAATTGGTGATGGTTGTTTAGCTGTTGACGTTGAAGGCTATATATTACTGTCAAGAGAATTTTGTAATTTAGTAGAAAGTGATGTGGATTTCATTGCTAATGTTTTTCCGGAATTGCAACAAAATTTGCGTAGTGATCAGTGGTTGTGTGCAAGAGCAATATTAGCACCAAGAAATGAAATAGTTAATAGGATCAACACTGATATTTTAAACGAGGTTCAAGGAAAAATGAAGGAATATTTGTCAATGGATACAATTATAGATACGGAACTAAGTACTTCATATCCTGTGGAGTTTTTAAATTCACTTGAACTATAGGGTGTACCATCACATAAACTTCAATTGAATCTAAATATACCAGTAATGCTTATGCGAAATCTAGATGCTCCTCTGCTATGTAATGGAACATAGCTTCGGATAACAAAATTGGGACAGAACATACCTGGTGCTACTATTTTAACAGGTGTCGGTAAGGGAAATATTGTTATAATACTGCGGATACCAATTATTTCCAGTGACTTTCCATTCAAATTTAAAAGGGTTCAGTTTCCCGTCAAGCTTAGCTTTGCTGTTACTATAAGCAAGGCAACAAGGCCTTCGGCCGCGCTTCAAAAAAATAACCCTGGTCGGTCCAACACCGGGGTGTATCAATTTTTTTTCGCATAGAACTACTTTTTGCGTGGGCGGCCTTCGGCCGAGCATTAAAAAAAATAACTCTGGTCGGTCCAACACCGGCTACGCCATCCACAGTATTTTAGCATTGAACACCTTTTCGCGTTCACTTCATACATTTATTGCTAACTGGGTTTAATTTATTCCCTTTTATTCGTGCTTTCTCGGCAATTTGACAGTTCAAATTATTCAGTCATTTTGGTTTTTCGCATTATTGAACTCAATGCAGGAAAAGGTGTACTTTATTTAAAGATTTACAAAGAAATTAACAATCAAAAGTAATTAAAAACATTACTAGTGGTTTTTATAATTCATAAGTAATATATGTGCGTGAAAATGTATCCATAATTGGTTTGGTACAATGCACAACAGATGAAAATGCACTAGCATATATTGAGAAATTTGCGAAAAATAGCATTTTTTAAAGTGATTTTTTGTAAAAATTTGGGAACCAATTTTTATAAAATATGTTTTAAAATAAAGTGCGATAATTTAAGCATACACGCGTGTTTAAAATTTTCAAATTTGGTTCTCTCGTTTAGGTACATTGAACCAAAATTAACCGGCGCGATACTAAACCCAACCCATCTAATGCCCAGAATTCACACATATTTGCACCCGACGGGAAAACTTATAACATGGTCTACAAAAATATCCTAGATTAATACTTTGTATTTTATTTTTTAAAATTGTTCGGTGAAATATATTTTAACATTAGTTGTTGCATTTCAATACGCATATTTTAAGGTGTTGAATCTTCATTGTCTGTAGGAATTTTTAAAAATTGTTGATCTCAGCCAAGCAATAAAATTTAGTTATCATTTTGACTCATTTCTATTATTATACCCTTACACTTTATCTCTCATACTTATTTAATGGCTCTACTGCGGGCGAAGCCGCGCGTAAAAAGCTACCTTTTTATAATCCAGTAGATATCCCTTTTAAAAAGAACGTTGGAAGTTATGGTAGGTGTAACAACCATATCTTTAGCGACCTTATCGGCAATCGTGTTGCTCTTTATATCTGCATGACCGGGGATCCACATGATTTTGATATTCTGGGGGTGTGAAATAAGAATGTCTCGAATGTTTTCAATAACGGGGTTGGTTTGGTTACATCCCTTAATAGCTTGAAAACATACTGTCAGAGCAAATTATAAATTTTCCTTTATTTCGTACGGAATAAAGCATCGCCTTGAATATTGCCACGGCTTCTGCTGTGAAAATCGAGCAGAAATTAACCCTAACTTGGGCACCAACTTTTTACTACGATTTCGGGCACTATTTACATTTGTAAATACGTACATTTTTATATGTTACTAGCTGACCCCGCAGCCTTCCTGTGTGAAATTATGTGTTTTGAAATGGAAAGAAAGTTAAATTTATTATTCCTTTTTTTTTCAATGTAACGAAGCTTGATAAACAACATTTTTTGGTTTCTGTTCCGATACGTAACTGTATAGAGAAGATAGTTTTCCAACTCGTGAGCACGCCACGTATTTTTGGCCATGCAAAAAACATAGCAGTTTCAAATTTATGCTATACATTTATAGCGACTATCCTTGTGTAATGATGATTGTCATCTCAAATGCAATTTTTACTGGAAACTGAATCCGTTTGAGCTAAAATGGCAAATCAATAGAACTCAAAGGAACTCGTAGAATCAAGCATTCTGCCCCTTGTATTCGATAGGTGCATCACAATCAGTCGGGTTCCATTACACAGTTTCGGCGCACGAAGATTGCGAAACATAATAACGACAGATCCAACTTTGAGACGCAAATAATGCGGTGGCATACCAATCCTCTCCAAAGAATTTAGAAACCCCACTGGATAATTCACGGCGCCGTCTTTTGAATTTTCCAGTTTAAGTCAACAACATCGGTATTTTTGGCAGCTAACATTGCGCTTACACTTAGGGAATCGCAGTTACGATAATTTGGGCAATATTCGGATACACATTCGTGATGAGTTCATCTTTCGTGAATCGATAAACGGCAGATGGATTGTTATCAAACCATCGGAAGTATCAACCGAAATTGATCCCTTTCCAATTTTTAGTGAAGACGATGTAAAAAGTCTTCGGCAATGTCATTTTTGTTCGTATCCCATAATAGACGCGGATTTGAAGCTGATATGTCGAAATGATTATCACGAAAAGTGTGCGAACTTCATTTGCATTCCAGTGATTATCATTTTCCAGCAATTGTAATTGCTGGCTTGCTTTTCAAAAAGTTGCATACACCATATCATTCACAGTACGCAATGACTCAAATGAAGTGGAACCACGTACATTAATCAATAGCAACCGAAGGTAGAAACAATCGTCATTTTTCGGGTGGATTGTGTAAATTCGTCCTAATGTATTAGTTGATAACACACCTGGATGTTCATCTTCTGGTTGGCCTTGCTTTCTGTGTAACTATTTCTCCGGCGATGCATTCCATGTATAATATCAAGGTATTTCCGAATAGAGCAATGTTCTCGCAAACGGATCACTAGCGAAAGTTGAGCAAAAACTCGTCAATGTTAATTTTGTTACTGGCGGTGTTTCCACCAGCTGTATTGTATTCTCAGGGTTGAAATACACTATTTGGCCATTCTCTAAATTAACTGCTAGATGCACAACAGTCGGAAAACGTTCATGAATTGCAAAAGTAAATACAAAGCGCTTTAGTGCAGTTCACGTATCGACCGTATCGTTCAAGACTAATAACCGCCATGTTGCTTCCTTTGGTGGTGTACATACAAACGTATTCTATCGATTACACCAAACTGCAATACTCAACATTGATATGAGTTTTGAATGTGAATTAGATAATGATGGTGAATATAGTACGATCCATGTGTTGTCAACTTCGATATTCACGCCTCTAACTCACGCCCTTATCGTCTGGTGAGCGACGCTGATACAGTGGATATCCATCATTTCCAAAAGAAAAGCACGTGGATACTGTTTCGTGCATTTACACACAAATCGAAGTGGGATTGTGGTGTCCGCAAGTTCCATGAACCTTATTGGTTTTCATCACTTGTATAATACTGGATCTTCTTTCTTAGCATCAGGAATTTCCGCATAATTAAATACTCGTAATTTCATCAATTTGATCTGGTGTAACAATCATCCAAAGAATAATGTGTGCGTGCGGCAAAACTCTCTTTTGCCACTCAACAGAATACATCTAGCAACTGACTGCACCATATATACATATGTTGCTTCAAGATAAACTCTATCGAAGCTGTTGCTTGAAAAGTCTTGCTTTGACATCGTGACGATCGCTTGCTGATTGACCGCGATGCATAATACCGCACGTACGGCATCGCATTCTGGGAGTACTCGTACATGTGCCTTGGGCTGCTAATGTTTGTATATTGATGCCAAAAAGAACGCCGACCGATATTAGCGCGACCTCTTCATGGCATCGTAACAAATTTCAATCTGTAATTGTTTCTTTGCAACACACATAACATTTTCACTGAATAATTTTCAAAAATTTTTGAAGCAAACGCCAAATTTGAAAGATTTAAATAATTGAAAAACAAAACAAAAAATTGAATGTAAAAATTTGTATGGAAATAATTAACTTTTTGGAATTTTTCAATTTTCCGACTTTTCCCCATGAAAGACATATAGGTTTTTGTTTCTAAACCTTCCCCGATTCACACAGAACATTCTCTTGAAAATTTCATTAATATTGGTTCAGCCGTTCTCTTAGCGTTCTAAAAAACAAACATTCATTCGTTTGTATGAGAAAAATAAAAGGGCTGTTTTTAGGGGTTTTCCGGCAATTATTCGAATTTTTTTCTCCGCATAAACCATCTCTGAACCTCAACGAACATTTTAAAAAAAGAATTATCAAATTTGGTTCGGTCGTATGAAAGTTATGAGCGTACATACATTTTGGCGATTCATTTTTATTTATATAGATTTTAGAGAGAAGTTGATATTCCGTAAAAATCTAATAATTAGAGAGAGAAAGAGAGTAACTTTTAAGAATAATATTTGTCTTGCTGGACACATGCTATTTTATTCAAGACAAAAGTGTCTCTTCTAGAGTAAATTTTGTGTGTTTTTTGCATTCTATGTTTGGAATAACGGTAATAGTTTTTTTTGTAAATACATATGTACTACTGAATTCGGTTGTTAAACTTTTGAAGCGTGTCATTTTGAAATTGTGTATGCATTGAGCAACAGGTGTTTAGTGAAAATGGCAACTAACAATAATAGTAAATTTAAAGTGTTGAGTGCTTCATCAGTGTCCCGGTAAGTATTTTATGATATAACTAAATGCTAGTATCTACGTATGTTTAAAATATCCCAGGCTTCCATATGATATGCAAACAAAGTATTTTGAAAATCTGGTTAATGAAATGAAGTCCGAGGATGAGGAAATGATAACGGACAATGCTCTGAGTGCTGTACCTGATGAAGATGATATGCAATTAGAAGTTAACGAATTAAATGACAATGCTTCTGATACAGAAATGGTGGCACATCCAGTGGAACTGGGTCACGGAGGTGACTCGGAAAATGATTTGGAGTCTGATGATGAAATGGAAGCAGTAGATATGCCAACCATTGATGAAGAAAGCTATTTTCTTGGTAAAGACGGGACGAAATGGAAAAGAAGCCCGCCTGGATTTCAGCGCTTTCGGCAACAAGACATATTCCGTGAAAGTCGTTTTATAGGTCCCAATCCAAACACTAAAAATATGAGCATATTTGATACATTTCACGCTATAATGCATCCGACAATACAGACAATTGTTTGCCGAAATACGAACAAAAGAGGCAAGGCTGAGTACGAAAAACTAGAAGCGAGTGAAAGCGTTAGCAGTGCAAGGTAAGTTAACATTATAATTATTATGGCCTTTCTATCCGCATGCAGAAATATGTTTGACATCATCTTTAGAAAATATATTTGGGAAGATGTATCAGAAGAGGAGCTTAACACATTCTATGGTATACTAATAGCTTTGGTAGTCATAATGCCATCAATGAGAAACTTGAAGCACTTTGGCAAAAAAATGCATTTCCTTTGTATCGGGAAGCTATGTCAGCGAAACGTTTCAAACTAATTTTAAGATTTATTCGTTTTGATCAACAAAATACTAGAGAGCAGCGATCTTTAACAGACAAAGCTGCACCAATTTTCCGAAATTTTCGAAATGCTTAACGCCAATTTGCGCCAAAACTACAGACCACGCGAAAATATAACTGTGGATGAACAGCTCTTTCCTTTTAGAGGCCGAACCAAGTTCACGCAGTATATTCCATCCAAGCCAGCCAAATACGACATAAAGCTATGGTAGGTATGTGATGCGAAATCATACTACCCTCTGACTGGTAAAATTTATACTGGTAAATCGGGCAGTGACAGAGGAAAAACCAAAGAGTGGTTAAAGATTTGGTTGAACAGTACAAAAATACTGGATGAAATGTCACAATGTTTACAAGTCTTCCACTTGCAGATGCACTTGCAAGCTGGAAATTGTCTTTGGTTGGAACCATGAAAAAAAACAAAGCATGCTTGCCCTCGGAGTTCAAGCCCTCCCCGCAAAGGTTGGAACATTCGAGCATATTTGGATATGGAGAAAACAAGACAATTTGCTCCTATGTTCCCAAAAAGAACAAAGCCGTTGTTTTACTTTCAACAATGCCATGTGACGACACCATCTCGGGTATAAAGCAAAATCCCAATGTTATTTTATTTTACAACGAGACGAAAGGAGGTGTTGACGTAATGGATCATATGCTACGGCAGTATTCCACAAAACGCAAAACACATTGTTGGGCGCTTGCTCTATTTTACAATATTCTGGACATTTCAGCACTTGCGACCTATATAATATATACAGAAAATTTTCCATTACAATTTGTATCCCGAAATGGTAATTATTTTTCATAACATTTGTAGTAAATAGGAACGTTTTATATTTGTACTATTCATCAAAACAGGTGCATGTCGTTTGTTTTTGCAGCAATTAGCAGAACAACTTTGTATGCCAACAATTTTGAAAAGATCCCAGATTCCTCGTGTCATTTCATATTTTCCAAAAAAGAGTGCAATTGAGTGCATTGTTGGTGTACCTATTCATGCATTGCATAGCGAAAGGCATTATGATTTTGTCCCAGACGAAGATGATCGTGGGCATTCGAAAATAAAAGGTGCTTGCTATATGTGCTATCAAGAAGAAGGCAAAAGGAAGCGTTCAACACGCAAAGTTTGTGGCCAGTGCAAAAAACCGGTTTGCATCGAACACAGCAAAGTGCAAAAAAAATGCAATCTATGTATAAAAAACTAAATTTGCAATTTCTTATGTATTCCTTATTTTTCTTATTTATAAGCACATAATTTAATAAATAAATAAATTGTATTGTTTTAAAAACGCGAAAACAAAAAATATTTACATATGTAAATAGTGACCGATTATGAAGAAAAAATGGGAAAATTGAAAAAAGTTACGGTAAATTAACTTTATTTTTTTCTATTCACAGGAAAAACATCAAAAAATAGTCACTGAGTCCGAATCGTAATTCTATAGGACCGAAAATGTGAAAATAATAGCTATTTTAAAAATCGAATACAGGGTAGGCCATTTAAAGTTGACCCATCTGGCAACGCTGTAACTTTTAACAGCGCTGACAAATCGGCTAATGTCATACCGCGTTAGAAGCGTCATTCGAAGACAATTTATACCATGGAACAGTACACTCCAAAAGAATGCGCTGAAATTGTTCAGCTTTATATTCAAAATAACTTTTCAATTGTGTTAACTCAACGTGCGTTTCGCAAAAAAAATAAAGTGAAAAGTGCTCCAGTTAAGAACACAATTAAGTCTTTATACGCAAAATTTGTGAACACCGGTAATCTCAGTAATGCCAGTCATGCATCCAGACAACGCACAAGACGTTCTGATGAAAATATCGAAGCTGTACGAGCCAGTATTGAGGAGACTCCATCGACATCGAGTTATCGCCGCTCTCAGGAATTAGACATCTCTCGCACCACTCTCCGACGCATAATTCATAAAGATTTGAAGATGTTTCCATATAAAATTCAAATGGCACAAAAACTAAACCCAGCTGATTATCCGCGACGCCTTAATTTTGGCAAATGGGCCATCGAAATGGCTGAAAACGAACTTGACTTTTGGCGAAAACTCATCATGTCAGACGAGGCACATTTCTCGTTGAATGGAGGCGTAAACAAGCAAAATTGCCGATTTTATGCCACCGAAAATCCTCAATTAATTGAAGAACAGCCTCTTTACGACCAAAAAGTAACAGTTTGGTGCGGTGTTTGCGCGAATATGATCATCGGACCGTATTTTTTCGAAGACGATGATGGAGCCACGACAACAGTCAATGGTGAGCGTTATCGAGCCATGATAACGGATTTTGTGATACCCATTATTCGCGAAAATGACATGGATAACTTCTGGTTTCAACAGGACGGGGCTACATGCCATACAGCTCGACCAACAATCAATTTATTGCGACCATTTTTCCCCGGGCGATTGATATCGAAAAATGGTGATGTTGACTGGCCACCGAGATCACCAGATTTGACGCCACCAGACTTTTATTTGTGGGGTTATTTGAAATCCAAGGTATACGCTAATAAGCCAAAGACCTTAGCTCAACTGAAAGCCAACATTCGACGTGAAACAGCCGCCATATCATCCGAAACATTGGCCAAAGTCATGGAAAATGTCGAAAAAAGAGTGCATTTAGCTGTCAAAGCTAAAGGTGCCCATTTACGCGATCTAATTTTTAAATATTAGCTGAAACAAATCCCCTTGGACCAAAATAAATTATTTTTGAAATGAACAAAAAACATTGTTTTCTTTTGTTCTTTTTTTTGGGTCAACTTTAATGGCCTACCCTGTATTTACATATGTAAATAGTGACCAAGTTCGGGTTAAATTCCTCAAGGGCGATTTTGCCATCCTATTTTCACGTATAGTACCGGTTGTAAAAAATCGACGCTTATTCAATAGGCACATAAGATGATAGAATGAAAAAAAATTGTCAAAGAAAATAATATGGCAGTCGGGGTCAGTTACGTTAGCAAGCAAATCTAAAACAGTTTGTGCTCCTAGACCGATATTCTTATCGTGAGGGGTTGCTGCACCCCCATATAGTATACTAGAAAACAAATATCCACTTTCTGAACATAAGCACCACGACTTAAATCCAAAACGAATCGGTTTTCCTTTGATAAACATTTTGCATGAGTGTCGACCAAAGTATGGAATCATCTGTTCGTCTACGGAATGAATATGGCTAAAAACTTTTAAACCGATTACGCCTCAACGCTTGTTTTACAATTGGAATTCCCATTTCGGGCCGAACAGACCAATAATGGTCAATTTGAGGTATGTACAAATATACCAATGAAACAACATATTTCAACTGGCGTGACGTTAATGGCAGCATTGTGTTGATTTGCATATTCGTTTGTGAAATGCGTTATCTCTGGAATTATTAATTTATCAAAATACAACGAGAAAATATCATACGGAGATTTAGAGCCTGCAAAAAAGTTAAGTATGAATAAATACTCGTATACGTATATAAGTATATATATGAATTTATGCATATATAGAAATGGCAATTTAAACTAAAAAGTTAGAAATAGTTAATCAATTGCTTAAAATTTCAGAAAAAATTTCTTCCATTTTGAAAGCTTCGATGTTAATTGGCGTTCGGCTGTATTCAAAATTTCTGGGTTTTCGCCATACGGGGACAGCAAAATCAGATTTCCTCTTAAATCCGCCAGTTATCATAACATTTCCATGTGCATTAGATGTTGATGGATTTTCAGTTTCACTGAGTTCATTACCTACATCCTGAATGTTTTCTCCATCCAATGAGTATTGTAGTTCAATATGACCAGCGATTTCATTTAAAAAATCATCATTGTTGTCATTCAGATTAATCCGGTCATCGTCCAGATCTTCTTCATCTGTCATACACTCCACATGAGGTGGTGGAAAGTATACGACGTCGACATCTGTTGCATTCAATACATCTTGATCCTCCTCGTCATCTGAAGATGGCTCATTTAAAATGGCCATGATTTCACTAATTTTTATTGCTTTACGAATCGGCATTATCTTCACCAATTGAAAAACAAAAGCAAACAGAATCATTTCGGGGAACTCCCTTTTTAAATTTTACGATCCGAAAAAACTAAAGCAAGGGCCATTAAATATTTGATATTTTGAAGATATATACTTGCCTTTTACTTAATAATAACAAAAGTCATGCTTGAAAAAATTTTGTCCTACTTGACGATTTCTGGCCAGTGGTCGATTTTTCGACCACCAAAGAGTAGGTAGTTTTAAAAGTTAAAAAACTTGTAATATTGAGGTGAGTTTCTTTTGATTGTTAAAAGTTGATCTCTTGTCTTCGTATACAATTAAAAATAAAAACAATTTTTTTTTTGTTTTCCCAATTTTTTTTAAATTAAACAAAAACACTTTAAAAATTATTTTTTTTATGATTCTTTACACTTTAAAAATTATTTTTTTTATGATTCTACCACATTTTTCATTCAATGTTTTAACTGAAAAAAACTATCCTTTATGTTTTAATAAAATTCAGAATTTAATTTTTCTGAAAACAAATCATGAAAATAGCACTTAGCTTCAGAAATATGGACCTCCAAAGTTGATGGTCGAAAAATCGACCAGCGCCCGAATATGGGTTAAGTTGCTGTGGTATAAATTACATGCTACCGCATACGCAGATTCTAAATTTTTCGAATTGTTGATGTACATTAGGGCGGGTCGATTTAAAAATCGCTCATTGCTCTATGAAAATCGTATTCTAGGGATCAAAATAAGAAACTTTGCCGAAGGAACCATACCTCTAAAACGAATTTTGATGACCCCCAATTTGGGTCGAACTTTTGGGTAGGGGCAAATTTTGAAACATCCCACTTTGACCCATTTAGAGTGCTCCAATCGAGTCCAAATGTATGACCGACCCCCACTAACTTTGGACGGCCGATCCACCCTTGCCAGTGGCACACCCCTGGAACTCCCCTGGGGGGTTCCCCATACAACCATCAAAAAATCACCCTTTTTGGCCTTTACATGAAAAAATCAGCTAAATGGCTATGTTTTTTCTTTATTTTTATTTATTTATTTATAATAATATATATTTTTTCTC
Source organism: Bactrocera dorsalis (assembly GCF_023373825.1). Taxonomy (NCBI): domain Eukaryota; kingdom Metazoa; phylum Arthropoda; class Insecta; order Diptera; family Tephritidae; genus Bactrocera; species Bactrocera dorsalis. The sequence continues at coordinate 69,601,380 of NC_064303.1, read as the reverse complement.
TTAAGAAATTTATTTAGTAAGAACCTATGTAAACGAAAAAATTAATTTAAGTCAGTTATAGAAAAGAAACTAAAAAAAATATTGTTTGAAGTCTTTTTTACTTTCAAGTCTGGGCAATTTCGCACCGCTCTCTAATGTCGTCGCCATAACAGCCTCTACATTTTCCGGTATAACTCGTTTGGAAACGCTAGCTAGCAATGGAACATGTCGTTCCGTTCCTTGTATGTGTGATGGAATTTTTGGATCATTAAACGGTGGATCATCTTGATTTAAATATTCTTTCAATATCGTACGGAATGCTTCGCGTGAATGGTGGTTCAAATACGATATTTATATCATTCAAATTGATCATTTTCGTATAACTTGTGCAATTAAAGTTTATATCTGGTTTTTTATAAACTCTAAGTTCTATTGGCTCGTCAACATCGGTTCGATAGCGTAGAATTTTCTTGATGACACAGTCGCGCTTTTCTTTCCTATTATCAAACAACATTGATAACAAGATATTTTCCGAATGCGCATAATATGAATTATTTTTAATTACTTGATTGACAATTTTGCGTAAACGAGGTTCTAGAAATCGTGACCAACCAATGAACTTGAAAAATAATGCACTGCCGTACACGACAGAGCTGTAATACTTGATATTGAAGTACATTGGCACATAACATTTAATTATAAATTCAACCAGAAATCTTAAATTTGCATCTGGATTTTCGGTTGTCACATATAATCGCAATAATCTAGCGGCCTTGGTGAGCCACCGAGAATGTACAATTTTCCCTGGTTTGATGTTAGCCAGATCCACCGGAACCACGCCGCTAGAAATTGCATGGGCCATGTCGTATAAGTACTTCGAATCGGTGGAAAATTCTTTTTTTCTGGAGCAGGGGGCATATTTTGCAACTCAATTTTCTGGAAGCTGTCCACCACCTAAAAATATATAATAATAAAATAATTAAAAATGGTTGACAATTATAATAAATGAGTGATAGCAATAACTTACCGGAAGAGTTTCACAAGTTTCGATTTGACGGCTCAGTTTTCCGGTTGCCGATCTTGGTCCAGTGCTGGTTGATTTATCCAAAGCTTCAAACAAATGCCGAAACGGAAGTTCGTTGAAGTGTAGAAGGCAAACAAACCAATGCAATGGTCTTTTTAACAGCAATTCGAATCGTCGTATAATTCCACCGTGTGGGCCAGTGTTTGTTGGCTCACCGTCAGTGCATATTCCATTTAATGTATCCAGTGATATATTTTTATCGTTGAAAAAACCATTTCATTTGGTTGTTTTGTATTCAGCGGTTTCATGTTCCAGTCTTACGTAACCAATCAGTTCAGAATTGGGTTCTCTCAAAATAACAAGATGAGGTTCTTTTACCATCCTAGTATGATACTTCTCATCAATTTTATCTATCGTTAAAGTATCATCTTTTCTGCCATCGAATGAAAACGCTAACAAATTGGTATCATCTAACCGTTTGCGAAGCACTTCTTGTCTGCATTTCTCTTTTTCTCTGCGAACTTTCGATTTATCCATGATGAGAGGTTTCTCATGCTTATCTTTAATTTTAAAATCTTGCAAAAGAGCGGTTCCCAATGCTGATGCACCTCTGTCAGGCACACCAAATCTGTCACATACCAAGGCAAAGTTAAAACAATCGTATCTCTCTGTGTATTGTGAACTTGTGCTTCTATCAATATCTTCTTGAACCGGTGGCGGTGCGTATGTTGAATCATCGGGATCTTGGTATGTTGGCCTTGATGACATAGACGTTGCTCCTTGCTCTTCAGTTTCCATCATAAATGCATTCATTGTTAGTCTTCTCTGATTATGTTGATCGTGCATGAACTCTTTGAGGCGTTCGGGAACCCAGCCGCATGCACATGGAGCTGCCTTCAAATCGCATTTACATGTTCCAATGTAAAAAACTGTTTCCAGAGATTTTACATACTCTGTAAATTGTTGGGTGTTGTTTCTTCTCTTGATTTGCTCTTGATACTTGTCAAGCAATTTATTCAATTTATTACATACACTTTTTCAGCATTATTTCCATACCAAGTTTTTTCCAAATTCCAATCAACTTATCTTGTACTTGAATAGTGAATGATTTATGGGAAAATTTTTTTTGTTCTGTTTTAGCACGTTCGCTTATGTAAAAATAATATCTAAAGATATCCAGATGGGTTGGTAAATTAAGATCAGTCAAATCAGTAGGCACACCAAAAACCGTAACATCATGCTTGGGTACATGACTCATTGGGTTTTCGATAGTTGTTGATGTAGTTGCTCCATCTTGCGGTGTAGAGGATGGTGGATTCATTGTAAACTTTTTGATTTGGAATGGTCACTTCACTTATTATTTTTTTTGAAATACCATAGTGGTTATTGCTTTAGTTCTCCTCACTTTCAGAGGTAATAAGAATGAAATGGTAATTTCAATTCTATTTCAAAATTTGCCCCTACCCAAAAGTTCGACCCAAATTGGGGGACATCAGAATTCGTTTCAGAGGTATGGTTCCTTCGGCAAAGTTTCTTATTTTGATCCCTAGAGTATGATTTTCATAGAGCAATGGGCTATTTTTTTGCCTCCCCACAAATCAAACCGGCCTAATATACTTCCATTAATAAATAACTCAGTTTTGTGACATTTGATAATTCGAAGTTGATGAAGTGAACGGCAACTTTAATACCAAAACTACTATTCAAGCACTTATGTATGTAAAGGATGATTCATTTCGAGGTTTCCTACTTTTTTTAAGAAAAAATAAAGAAACTTCAAGTTTAATGGGGAATGGGAATGTTAATTACCAATTGAAAGAACATTCTTTAGTCCAATTTTCGATGACTCGTTAAAGCATTTCGAATGATACGCGTGACCTTTTGCTCCAAAGCCTGAATTGAAGCGAGATTGTAAGAATAGACTTTAGGCTTTACATATCCCCACAAGAAAGAGTATAACGGTGTGCTATTACATCATCTTGGTGGCCAATTGACCGGCCCAAAAAGTGAAATTATCTACTCACCAGAATGTTCTCTCAATATATTCATTGATTTATGCGATGTGTGGGTAGTAAGGTATCAAATAGTCGGTTATCATGTCACAATAAGGGTCGTCATTGACGCTCACGATTTCGTTTCAATTAAGCCGATAAGCAGCAACAAGACCTAATAATAGAAGCAATTCAGCAAGTATTTTATAGTTCAACGTTAACTTCAAAATACAAATAGACTTACTGCTAAACCTAATGCTGAGAATGTGGAATTACTTAGTTGCAGTATGTCAACTTATCAAATGCGATAGCACAGCCACATGTGACTGCTGCAGACCATCGTGGCCGGGATATTAACAGCGGATATTTTGAACATGCGCAACTATGTGCAGGACGAGATATAATAACAATCGCCGTTGGGTGGGGGAACGAAGAAATTTCCAAGCTGAGAAAGCATTTACCCGTAAAAGATATTTTTTTCGAAAAGCTTTATGAAGAAGCAAACATATATATACCCCTGGGGAACGGCATATCAAATTTGTATGTCGAAGTTCAAAAATCGCAGCATTTATGAGAAATATTGTCAAAGCATTATTCCCGACACATGGCCTATTTCCTAAGTTAAACGAAACAAAGCTATGAACTATAACTCCAAAGCGCCTGGAAGAGTTGGTATACCAAATAGAGCCCTAAAAGAAGCCATGACTCTAACGCCCAGTATGTTTGTTAACATGTACAATCTTTGTATATTAGAAGAATTGTTCCCCGATCCGTGGAAGGTATAGCGTCTTGTTCTACTTCCAAAGCTAAAAAAGCCACCAGAAAAACCTTCATCATATCGACTTCAGTACATGTTCGACACTATTGGAAAAGTGTACGAAAGCATTGTAAGAAGCCACTTTATCATAGAGACAATACGGCTTTATAAAAAAGAGGTCCACTATTGACGCACTAAGAGAAGTAGTTCATACTGTGAAATGTGCAATAGAGTCGCCTTGTTTGACACCTCGCTTGGTATCGAACGGCTCGGAGAGGTCCTTCCCGATCCTGACGGAGCTTTTGGTGTAGCTCAACGTCAGTTTACACAGCCGTATTAGTTTTGCGGGGATATCAAATTCAGACATCGTGGCATGAAGGTGCTGTCGAAATTAGCTTTGAAATCGACGAAGGGGTGGTGCGTGTCGTTTCTCTTTTCACGAGTCGTTTCCAAGACTTGGCGCATGGTGAATATCTGGTCGGTTGTTGATTTTCCTGGTCTAAAGCCACACTAATAAGGTCCAATCAGTTTGTTGACGGTGGGCTCGATACGATCGATAGAACCTTATACGCGATGTTTAGGAGACTTATCCAACGGTATTTGGTGCAGATCGTGAGGTCGTCTTTTTTGTGGATTGGGCATAGCACACTTAAAATCCAATTGTTGGGCTTGATTTCGTGTTTGAATAGCTCGGCCGGCAATCTATCGGCTCCCGCAGCTTTGTATTTTATTCATAACAGTGTATCTTAATGCCTAACATAGATAAATTTGAGCGAAAACTTGGCCTATTCCCCATATAACTAGTATCAGGGTTTTCGAACATCCGACTGACTTTACACTACCTGATTGGTTTTACACCTTAAACTATTTGCCTGGCATTGATTCTTAAAAGTTGCAAGATTATTTAAAGTTCGGTTGCACACGAACTTAGCCCTTCCTTACTTGTTTTATTTTCGCAAATTGCCTAAAGTTCAGATAGTGGCTGAGAACTCTGTTTCATTTATGGCATAGTGCATTACACTCTGTTTAAGCGTTCGCGAAATCATGGTAACGGGGTAATTGGTTTAACTCCTTGAGATAGGACTTCACCGATGCTATCTATAGAGTTAAGTCTAGCGACAGTTGAAGTCTAATGATACATCAACTTTAGATCTTGGCCTGTGAAAAGTTTTGCCAACCCTAGATTATCAAGATTATCCATTAACTTAGTATGTCTAACATAAAGTAAGAAAGGGCTACAATCAGGTGCAACTGAACATTTTATACTCTTGCAAGTTGCAAGAATCAAAGCCAGGTCAATACCTTAAGATGTAAATCGTTAACCAGAGGAATCAAAACAAGTGTATACATATATACATATACGTAGGTTGCTATATATATTTCTGGACTAGGCAACACTAAGTGTTGCCAGGTGCAATCTGACATTTCCATTGGAAAGTTTGACATTTTTTAGCATAACATTACTCAGAACGTTTTGTCATTTAATCGTGAATTGTTTTATTTACAGGGAATTAAAAAATTCATCTCGGCCAAAAAATGGAATTAACTCGTGAACATTTTCGTGCGATCATTTTTCACAACTTTCGACGTGAATTATCACGACAAGAGTGCATCGATGAACTAAAATCTTTGTATGGCTATGAAGCACAATCCTATAGCAATGTGAAAAACTGTTACAACGAATTTAATCGTGGCCGACGCTCGCTTAAACACGTATTCCGTGAAGGTCATCCAAAAACAGCCGTTGTGCCAGAAAACATCGATACCGTACGTGAACTGATATTGCAAGACCGTCATGTAATATACCTTCAGATAGAGGCATGCCTATGCATTTCTCCCACCAGCATACATTCGATATTGCATGAACACCTGGCCGTAAAAAAGGTTTGTTCTCGTTGGATCCCGCACAATTTGAAAATCGCTCAAAGAAGGCTCGTGTGGATTGGTGTAAAGAAATGCTGAAAAAATACGATCGCGGTGCTTCAAAAGACGTTTATAAGATCGTCACAGGTGACGAATCATGGATCTATGCGTATGAGCCCAAAACAAAACAGCAATCGACCGTGTGGGTCTTCCAAGACGAGCCAAATCCAACGAAAAAAAAAAACATTTTCGTTGATAAATATATATGCCTATTTTCATTATTAGGCCAGAAATATATATAGCAGCCCTCGTACTATATTGAACTCATACACATTAACTATTATAATGCTACGTACTAAAATATGTTTCCAGGGTTTCAGTAAGATACCTCACATACCATCACCAATCATATGGAGCAAAGTCCTGATATTAGTTATATGGGGCTAGGACAAATTTCCCCCCCAATTTTGATTATTTTAGGCACAAAGACACACTGTTATGAGTAAACCACGCTGTGTCATTTTCATTGAGATAACTCAAATATTGGCTAAGATTATATTTCCAGTATAAATTCACACGGAAGTTCGAGAATCTTTAAGTTAGGTATATGGGAGCTAAGGGAAGTGTTGACTCATATATCGAGTTTTCTATTGTCAGAAGAGGATTCTCTCTGAATTTCATATATAAGTATCTCACTTATTGACCGATATTATCTCTCAAAAGTCAACAATAGATACTAGGTTTCACATATTCAGTACCTAGAGGCTTGAACAGTATTAGTTGGATTCGAACAAGTTTTGGTCATAAGGTTGCATACTGTAAAAGATTTATTAGTAGAAAATTGTATTCCGTTATATTAAATACTTCTTGATTTGTGCACTGCAAAGTGAAAGAATCAACTGGAATATAACTGTGTGTTATATGCACTAAATTTAGTCGAAATCGGTCGGTCGGGGCCCGAAGCAAAAGAGAATGAGCCAACGCTAAAGGGTAAGCCATAGGTGAGCTAGCACAGACAAATAACATACATCTACATGGTTGCATTTTAAAGCACATTAAAATTTAAGAAATCCTTAGAGTTGTATTTTAATGTACATTAAGTTTAAGTTTCACTTTCATATCTAGGCGCCTTATTAAGCTGTTGGAATTTTTGACAATGGCGCTTCTTATTTGTTCATCGCTGTCTATTATGATATCCAGAGCTATTCCTTTTGTCCAACTGTTCCTTTTTGTGTTTCTGGTGTTCTTTCGAGCCATTTTGCTCGCCTTGTTAGACCTTGCCAGGCTTGCTAATCCATCGCTTCCAGAATCAATCAACTAACTCGCCAGATGTGCGAAATTTCTAATTAGCAGCGACGGATTGACAACATCGCAATCACCTTTTTCTCTTATGCTACTTGAATTTCTTGAAGAAAATGGTTTGGCGTTAATGCTTCGCTATTGTATGATTCCAATAGAATGTAGGTAAGGGGACGCATGCTAATAATATCTTCAGTCAACAAGGAATATTATTTGAACGGTATGCGTCTTTTGGGTAACGCTATCCGCCTAAAAAGGCCGGATTGGAAAGACAATTCTTGGTTTTTACACCACGATAGTCCCGGTGGGACTTTAAATTTCCATTGGGAATAGTCACCGTCGCTGAGCTTTAAGCGACCGGGGGGGTCGGAAGGTCGCGGATAGCCGGACGGCCTGTAGTAGCAGGTTAGTTGCGAAATAAGTTTAAACGAATAAGCAATCCCCGTTGAGAAGCGGCGGGAGTGGAGGTTGCGGTATAAAAACCAGCAAGACCGTTGAAACTCCTGTGACAGTGGGCGAACCGACACCGCCCCTTTGAAGTATGTGTCCCCCGTAACATGCAAGGGCATGTTGTGTAATAAAAAAAAAAAAATAAAATAAAAAATCCAGGCGCGACGGACCCATAATGGGCGGCTTCCTGGTCAGCGTCTGTTCACCATGTTAGGTGCGGCTGATTTTACAACTTGACCGGTGCACAGCGCGGCGCACTGGGAGTCCCTGGATATCCTGTGTGTTAGCCGCGTGGTGTATCAGTAAACAGCCACTTCGTTCCCTGGTCAGGGAGTGTGTATTTGGCGCAGGAGTAGTAGCCTGCGTTGCCCCGGGCGAGCGCCGGTCCGTCCGTGTTTTTCGGGACTGGTAAAGCGAAGGATAAGCCTCTGGGAACTGGGGTAGGAGCATGGTCTCCGAGGGTACACCCGTTCCTGTCTATTTCGGCCCGCCCCCTACACACGATGCGCTGTAAGAACTTAACATATGGAGAATTATCTGAGAAAAGAAAACAAAAGTAATAGTAGCAGTGTACATGACTGCTTATCGAGCAACGGCACACAAAGCCCTGGCAGTAGGTTCGCAGAATCGCAACCGTCCAGAAGAACGCCGACCTTGAGTGGTCCTTGCGTCGAGGCTGACCCCTTTAGACGCGCGCCAAGACTGATGCGATCACCGAAACAGGGGCTCACCGTGGAAAGGCCTGAAAGAGCGAGATCGTCACCACCAGCGCTGGAAGACGCAACCAAGAGGAGATATCATGTTTGAGCTGGGAGATATGATCAATAGGCTAACTGAGGCAATGAAGCCGCCTCAACGATCGATCAACAATCAAATACGTGATCTGCTAACCTCTGTGACGAAGCTCCACGAACGCGCCCAAAGCGAGTATAACAACATAATCAAAGCAGCCAAACGAAATGTCCTTTTAAGACACGTAGGAGTGGATTCAACACCGAAAAGGCCACGCGAGGATGAGCAGCCAGCGCGCAAGACTCCACCAAAGAAAAAAACAATTCAAGAAGAAATGCAAAAGAGGCCCACTGCTAACAAAAGGAATGAAGGCGACATTCCTACAAAAGGAAAGAAAGAGGGAAAAAGAAAACGATTGGATTCAGGTGAAGCGAAAAACGCCAAACATGAAGAAGAAGGCCGCTTATGTCCCACGTCCGAGACCGGATGCAATCATAATTTCACGCTCTGGAAGCATGACGTACAGCGACATACTCAGCGCTGTCAAGAAGGAGGATGCCCTCAAAGAACTTGGGGAGGACGTGTCGCGCATCAGCAAGACGGCAAAAGGCGAGATACTTCTGGAAATGAAGCAGGCGCAAATGACAAACACGGGTACATACGAAAGGGAAATATGTAAGGTGCTAGGCGACCAGGCACAGATAAGAGCCTTAACTCATGAAGTATCTGTAGAGATTCGCGACCTAGATGAGGTAACAACAAAAGAAGACATCGTGAATGCAATCCAAATACAAATTAATGAGCTAAGCTCCTTCAGGGAAAGCTCAATTAAAAGTTATGAGACAGGCATACGCGGGTACGCAGACGGCGGTGATCAGCATTCCAGCATCGGACGCAAGAAAATTAATTGATGCACGCAAAATCAAAATACGATGGGTTATATACAGAATAAGGGAGAAACCGAACCTTAGGAAGTGCTTCAGATGCCTGGAATATGGGCATCTGGCGAGGGCATGTACCAGCGAGGATGACAGAAGCAAGTGTTGTGCAAAATGTGGTGAAACGGGGCACTTCGTAAAAGAATGCGTCAAAAAACCATGTTGTGCGTCATGCAAATCAAACGGAAAAAAGGATACGGATCACCGAATGGGAAGTTGGAAATGTCCCCTCTACCAAGCGGCATGTAAAAAGGCGAAATGAGAGTTGTACAAATCAACCTAAATCACTGCGAAGCGGCCCAAGAGTTACTGAAACAGACAATCTACGAGAAGAAGATAGATGTGGCGATAGTCTGTGAGCAGTATAAAAACATAAGTGCTGGTACCTGGATTTCCGATAAAGAGAGCAAAGTCGCCATATGGGCCTGTGGGGGAAACGCATTCCAAGACAAGCCGCTCTTGGGGAAATCACATTATACGCGAGCGAAAATAGGCGGAATCTATTTTTACAGTTGCTACCTCCCTCCGAATATACTACAAGGTGTTTATGAACAGATCCTCGATGAATTAGTTCAGAACGCCCTTACTACTACACCAAATGTGATAGCAGGCGACTTTAACGCTTGGGCAATGGAATTGGGTAGTAGCAAGACAAACCAGCGGGGTAATGCTTTGCTCAAAACGTTCGCCTTACTAGATGCTGTACTGCTTAACATGGGAGGCAGAAATACCTTCGAGAAAAATGGCCGCGGATCGATTATAGACATTACGTTTGCCAGTAACTCACTGGCTCGATCTGCACATTGGAAAGTGTGCGACTTCTACACACATAGTGATCATCTTGCCATTATGCTTGAAATCGGCAAGAAGCCGCGAAACCAAGGCAGTCTAAAAAAGGCACGGAAAAAAGGATGGTAGGTGGAAACACTAGATGAGAGCATCTCCGGCCTCATGCTGGATGAAAAAATGGGTAGCTCAACCGACTTAGACCGACAAGCTGAAATGCTGTTAAGTCACGTAAGTAAAGCCTGCCACGCGGCTATGTGTAGAAAAAGGCAAAACGCACCCCAAAGGTCCACATAGAGCGAGACGCCTCTCCCAAAGAAGCTTAGGTACGCCAGAACAAACGAGGCTGCGAGAATATTTTAAAAGAAATCGAAATGAGTTTAAAAAGGCTATTAAAAAAAGTAAGACCTCAAGCTTTAAAGAACTATGCGAGAAGCTAGATGAAAATCCATGGGGAGATGCCTATAAAATAGTAATGGCAAAGGTCAAGGGGGGTAAAAACCAAGCACCAACCTGTGCTACACTGCTAGAGAAAGTGGTGAAAACGCTCTTCCCATCGCAAGAGCAGCATACGTGCAGAAGAATACCATCAACGGTCGAAATTTTGACAATCGACGAGGAGGAGATAGTACAAGTGGCGGAAAGATTCGGTAATACAAAGGCGCCAGGACTTGATGGCATCCCAAATAAGGCGCTTAAGATTGCGGTTAAACACAACAAGAAGGCCTTCGCGGAAATTTTTTCTAGGTGTCTATAGGAAGGCGTTTTCCCAAGAGTATGGAAGAAGCAGCGCCTGGTTCTCCTCCAGAGACCCAAGAAACCGGCGGGCGAGCCGAGTGCGTATAGACCACTTTGTATGATCGACACGATGGCCAAAATATTGAAATTGACGGACATCGCGGCCAAGGCCATAGAGGGAACCAGGTGGATGCATGGCGATAAAAAGTATTGTGCAGTTGTCACACTTGACGTCAAAAATGCTTTTAATTCTGCATCCTGGCCATATATAATTAGGGCTTTAGAGGCAAGAAACACTCCGGAATATCTACTAAGGATAATCAGTAGCTATCTGTCTGATAGACTGCTGCTGTACGACACCGATGCCGGCCCAGAAAGCTACGTGGTGACAGGTGGAGTACCGCAGGGCTCCGTATTGGGTCCGTTACTCTGGAATGTGCTATACGACGGGGTGCTACGCCTACCGCTGCCAAAAGAGACTCAAATAATTGGCTATGCGGACGACATTGCTGTGACGATAGTTGCGAAAGAGCTCTCTCAAATACAAAACTCCTGTAATGCGACTACAGCAAAAATTAAGGACTGGCTCACGGAAACTAAGTTGTAGCTGGCTGAAGAAAAGACGGAAGCGGTGCTTATCACGAGCAGGAAAAAATTAGAAACGGTCACATTAAATATCGATGGATACAACGTTACAACGCAAAACTCTCTGAGATACCTTGGCGTTATGATTGACGCGAGATTGAATTTCAAAGCTCATGTTGAAAAGGCCTGTAGCAAGGCAGCTACTGTTACAGCGGCCCTGTCTAGAATTATGGCTAACACTGGCGGCCCCAGTCAAAGTAGGAGAGCCCTACTAGCTAAAGTGAGTCAGTCAACACTGATGTATGCGGCCCCTATATGGGAAAAAGCACTGCGCCAAAAAACAAATGCCAATAAGACAAAAGCAGTGACCAGGCTATGCGCCATCAGAGTGGCCTGTGCATTCAGAATGGTCTCACATGAAGCGGCCGGTATCATATCTGGTCTTATGCCTCCGGACCTAATGGCCTCAGAGCTATGTAGAGCATACCTAAAGTCTAAAGCTATGAATAGGCGTTTAACAGCTGAAGAGCGAAAAAAGGAGAGACAGGTTAGCCTCGAAGAGTGGCAAAGACAATGGAACGCGGCAGAAAAAGGAAGATGGACGCACAGGCTCATTAAAAACGTATCAGCTTGGATTGAGAGACAGCATGGGGAGACAGACTTTTATCTGACGCAATTCTTGACAGGCCATGGCTGTTTCAGGGAATACCTGTACAGATTCGGCCACGACGATGACACAAAATGTTCATTCTGCAGCAGTGCCAACGAAAACGCCGAGCATATCTTTTTCTTCTGCTCGAGATACGTAATGGAGAGAACTACCATCGAAGGAATAACAAATCAAAGGATGACGCCTGACAACATTATAAGCCACATGCTGCAATCGAAGGTGGTATGGGCAAAAATGAAAGAGTGGGCCGCAATAGCGATCCATGAACTCAGGATAAGAGAACGACAGCGAAGAAGCCTGAGAACAGCTGAATAACTAAGAAAGGAGTTTTTGAAGAGGCATTCTTGCCCAGCTTGGTCCTGCGAAGTAATACCTAACGGCGGTCCCGCAGGGCCAAATACAAGCTAACGCAGCCGGAGTTAAGGGTTTAGTACGTAGGCGTACTGCTACGCAAGTCCAGTAAAGTTAGATAATACTAACTGGGCGTGATCCCGAAAGAGGTGTATCTTTAGCGGGCAATATGAATCGTACATGCTGCCCGTCTACCTTTTGGAAGATTCCCCCTCCGACACAAAAAAAAAAAAAAAAAAAAAAAAAAAAAACACCACGATAATGCACCATCCCATATTGCCCTGTAATTCGTGATCATTTCGCCAAAAACTCAACCCATATCGTTCCGCAACCACTGTATTCACCTGATCTGGCGCCGTGCGACTTCTGGCTGTTCACCAAGCTCAAAAGACTGCTCCGGGGACACCGTTTTTGTACGTTAGAGGGGATTAAACCCGCAGTGAAGACGGAACTGAAGGCCATCCCGGAAAGTGACTACAACCAGTGTTTTGAAGATTGGAATAAGTGCATTGCATCGGGAGGGGATTACTTTGAAGGGGATGAAATTGATTTGGAAAAATAAATAAAGAATTTTCAAAATAAATACAATGTCACCTTATTTTTTGGCCACAGATAGTGATGATGAAATCTCAATATGTACAGCACGTATGGTTATACAGTTAAAAACAACTCCCCAACGCTTCTCATGCTTTTTACTAATCGTCACGTCGAAAGGTCCGAAATAGTCCACTCCTGTATAAGCAAAGGGATCAATGAATGACGCGAGGCGCTCTGGTGGTAGATTTCCCATTTCTGACGGATTTGGTGTGGCTCTCTGAATACGACATTGTTGACATACTTTTGATATAATTCGCCCCAAAGCTCGTAGGCCATTTACGCAGAATCGCTGTCCCATCTCATTTACTTCTATCACGTTATGGTGGTAATGAAACTTTCGATGAGAGAAATTTGTGTCCAGATGAGTCACATTATTGTTACGGGGAAGTATTATCGGTTTTTTGAGATCTGCTGTCACTCCTCCTGCTTCTTCAATGCAACCCTTTTCTATAAATGGGAAAAAGTTGTAGATTAAGCTTTTTCGTCTTACCGCACCTTTTTTATTTCATCAAATTCCGTGCCATAGCATTCTTGTTGGCAGTTCAGCACTTGTGCAGGTGCTATCAGAAAGAATTATCTGAGCAACTGGGTTTCTTGTGGTGTTCTTCAGGGTCAAACGGAGAAAACGAAGAACACACATCTGTATCAGCGCGTAATTGTTCTCACTTACTAAAGCTTGTAGGATCTGGTTGCGTATCACCAATATGTTTTGACGAATCATTTGTTACGTGTTGTATAGTTTCTGATACGGTTTGTGGTTCTTTGAATTCGAGTTTTAGCCAGAGAGTTTCTGATAGACTTAAGAATTCAGGGCCGTCGTCAGTTGCGTTGTCCTTCGTTGGCACCCACCGCCACTCGTTGATTTGTGATTCCGGCAATCCGATGGATCTAAGCATCCGTGAGGTTGCCCGAAACAGTTGCGTGCAGGAGAGAAGGGGTTATATTGTGCCGCAGCATTGCATCCATATTCATTAGCCAAAGATCAGTGTGGACGTATAAACCCATCTTAATTAGCCGAAGATGAGTGTGGAGGTATAAACAATTATGTACCAGTCGGTTGTTCAGCAGAGAGAAAGGAATTATTCGGTAAATACATTAGCGCTCAAAGGAGAAGCTTAAGAGATCCATCTAAAACTGAAAGAAAAAGAATGCTCGTTCAAGGCAAGTGATGGATGATTGTAGGGATTTAAAAAAAGATAAACTCCAGTTCGTCTGCTTAAAATAACTGAGGAAAAGCTGTCTGTACAACATTCGCTTGTCTGAATTGTTTTGAATATTTTTTGTCAGAAAAGTCTTACGTATCTGCTACGGGGGCAAAACTGAAAAACAATGAGTCACTTGTTTATGTTGTGCTAATGCTTTCGGAAGTCATAAACTAAAATTGTTGGTGATTGAGAAGGCAAAAAAATCCACGAGTTTTCAAGAATTTCAACTGCCGTACTGAGTGCAAAACTTTCAAGTCCTCACGGATGATATCAACCATTTTTAGCGATTGGTTTCACAAATCATTTGTACCGCAGATTAATATTTTTGTGCTGCAGAGAAAATATCATTTTCAGTAACTAAGACAGCCTTTAGCCATGGTAGCGGCAAAACATTTAGAACTAGTAGAGTCAATAAAAAATGCTACATTAAGGGATGCTGTTACAATTCTAGAATCCGCATGTAATAAAGTAAGCAAAGATACAATGGTAAAATGCTGGCAAAATGTTTTACGCTTCACGGAAAACAAGACAGATCAGGGCCCGAATCGCGGCATTCGTGATCGAGCGAGCTATTGTATCGAAACAAATTTCGTGACGTTTCGAGTAGCCGGATCGCCGCACTCGATACGAAGCGAATCTAAATTAGCTCACTGTAACAGCCCTGGCCTTTCTACAAATGGCATTTACGAAGTGTCAAATTGTGAAATCAAAACAAAAGAAATCAAAACAAAGAAAGTTGTTGAAGCCGTGCTATATTTTATTATAAAGGTGAAATACTATTATTTTTCTCAAAAGTGATGCATTCAATAATTTTTTTATATTCGTCTTCGGAATCTGAGGAAGAAAACGTGCAGCAAGTCATAAGGAACCGAATGCGAGACAAAAGCAATCCCTTGGCATTACCGGAGGCAGCGTAAGTAATTTGAATTGTGTACAAATTAATTTCAATTGCCTACATGTTTATATTTACAGCTTCAAGAAACGGTTCAGACTCTCTAAAAGTGCATTTAACTACGTATTGGCTGAACTCAAATTTGAAGGGCATTTGTCAACCGCAGTGGCACCAATGATTCTACTGGGAGCGACTTTGTCCCTTTTGACCAGTGGTGGCTACCAGCACTTGGTAGGAAATGACTTTTTGATAGGAATATGTCAAAGCACTATTTGCAAAATAATAAAAAATGTAGTCAGCGAAATGGAAACAAAGTTGTGCCCCCAATTTATTAAATTCGTGCCCGACAATCTTTCGGAATGCACGAAATCGTTTGTTGAAAAATACAAAATTCCTGGAGGTAAGATTAGCGCTTTTATTTTGAGTAAAATGTAGCGCTTTTAAAGCTGAAGTATACTTAACATACGTATTTAAATATGTGTTTATGCATGCAGTCATTGGATGCTGCAAAAACCAACAGTAAATGAGCACATGTTCTTCAACAGGAAAGGATACCATAGCCTCAACTCAATGATAGTAGGTTGCATATAAAATGTATGCACATACACATACGTATACTTATAAACTTTAATTTAATTACAGATATGTGACCATGAATACCGCATTTTGGCCATTGACTCAAAGTATGGTGGAGCCGCACATGATTCCTTTGTGTGGAAGCATTCGGCACAACGAAAGTTTTTGGAGGAGCAATTTAACCAAAATAACTTCAAAAATGTTTGGCTTTTAGGTAATATAACTTCTTATTGTACTGTTATGCATATATGTACCTAAATTTAAAATACATTTTTCGTAAATCAATAGGAGATTCGGGTTATCCCTTGGAGCCGTGGTGTTTAACACCATTCAGGAACCCTGAAAAAGGGTCTACTCAAGCTCGGTTCAATGAGGCTCATTCTAAAGCTCGCTGTGTGGTTGAAAGAACTATTGGTATCCTAAAGGGCCGTTGGAAAATTCTAAGCAATGACAAGAGAAGCCGTTACCAACCTGAAAAAATGGCACAATTAGGGAACGTATGTGCAGCGTTGCATAACATTTGCATACATTTCAAAGATGCGTCGTATTGCAGACATTATGCAAGTGAAGCTGTTAACACAGAAGTGGATATAGGAAACGAAACTCATTTAACCAAAATTGGACACAAAATTCGAAACCATATAATGTTGGCGCTAGAAAATACAATTTGAATAAAACAAGTGTATGTACGTTTATTATTATTTGTTTGTATATTTATTTATTTTCTTTTAAGGCTTCTAATTGTATTCGGTTAATTTGCAGCTCTATTGCTTTGACTTCCATATAAGCTTTGTGAGCTTCCTTTTTCATTTCCATCGACCTCTCTTCCTTGTTGAAAGACAACTTCTTTTTGACTTTGTGCTTTTGATCAGCAAATACCTAAGTGTATATGTATATAGAAAATAACATTTGGATTAGTAAATTTGTTAAGACACTTATCAAAAGAGGAAATGCATGGAGATCTACGTACTTTCCGCCAAGACTTAGCATCCTTCATTGGTGGACCGGCCGCATTAAGCAGAACCGCCAAGGAGTCCCACAATTTATTGGCAGCAGCTTTGCCCTGACCACAATTCGGCAACATATTTTTGGCCAAGTCTTGATGCCGAAGCATGTATTCGGCCATTAAATTTTTTTGTCTCATGTTGATTTTATTAACATTTGTCCTAAAAAAATGATTCTATTTATAAAATAGTCAATAACATAAACGTTAACTTACATTTTATTTTATTTTTTCTGAGTAGACTCACGACGTTTGAATTAACGATTGCAAATTATCAATCGAATGACATTTCGTTACGTTCGTTTGAATTACAACTCGTTATCGAATGACAGAATGTCAAATTTCGAACGAGCGTACTCGGTAACGAGTACCGCAATCCGAAAACTGGAAATTTCGAACAATTTTACTCGTTCACGAATGCCGCGATTCGGGCCCAGGAGGAATTTATTCCATTAAGAATACTGAAAGAAAATATGAACTCAGACGTTCAGCAACAAATGGAGCTTGCAGTTGATTTGCTTAATGAACTAAGCCTTCAGGTTTGTCGATTTTTAAAATTCTTTCAACAACACGACAGGTAAATTTTAATTTTTTTTCTTCAGGTTGCCTATACAGTATCATACATTCAGAAGTGGAATGGAGCGTACAGACAATAAAACCGTTATTAAACGGCGTCGAATCGTTACATCCATGCACGTATCGGCAAACATACGAAAGAAAATTACGTGATACGTCAATCGTATGCGGTGATTGGCATTATGACATACGATAGCAAACAGATTGTAATGTATATTCAATTCACAATAGTTTTTAAATTCGACATTGCTTTGGATTGTATTTTTAGGTCACAATAGATGTGGAATTGTCAGAACTGTTGCAACATTTTCAATAAACTAGCAAAAGCCAATTAAATATTAAAATGGATCCAATTTTGTTTTTTTATTTGAGCTCTAGTGAAACTCATGGGAATAAAAAATAGTGCGGAGGTAGCTTAGAGATCGTAGCAATAGCGTAGGTATAAAAAAAAAAAACAAATTATGAATCCTCATTAACAAAATTTTCTTTGTCGATGTATCGTTGAACAAAGCAGAGGAATCTTAAAAAGACGGTGGAGAATTTTAGGGTATGGCAAGAGAGGAAGGTATCATCCCACAAAAGTGGAAGATTTGCTAACTTTTGTGTGGCATTACATAACATCTGCATAAAATTGAAAATAAGTTTTGATCCTCAAAATTGCGATTCTGATCACACAAGAAACAGACACCAGGGTAGCGAACCGCCTCACCGCAATTGACCAAACGATAAGAGACCAAATAAAGTATTTTTTAATATATTTAATTCAAAAATGTATATGTCGTTAACTTTGTAAATAATTTTATTTTTAATGTAAACTAAAATACAAAAACTTTGCTCATATAAATAATTTTTTTTTAATTTTTAATGAGATATTCCATTCATTGTTTTCTTGTTTATGTTCTTTATTACTAAAGATTATAAATAAAACATATAAAATTAAGTTATGTTTAAGAGAGAAAGCTGTCTTCCAAGTGTTGGAAAGAAAAAATAGCGGAAAAACTAACCGATTTTTTTTTAAATGCAATTAAAATGTAAAATTAAAAATATGATCTCATTTCAAATGTGTTCATTTGGTTCTAGACGTCTTCTATGTTTTCTTGAAAACAAAAAAGGTATTCAACCTGACTTTTAGAAGCAGCTATGTTTATTTATTTAAAAATGTTGCATTCGTAAACGTCATCAATTTGTTATACATCAACCTAAACGTGAACAATTTTAACTAGTTGACGTTTTCCCGTGAACATTGTATGCGGAGTGAGCGGAATTATCGTCCGATTTCATATAGACACTCCGTCGCACAGTGGTCGGTCTTGTATGGAATCTGCAGCCAAAAATACTTCCACTGCCTATATAAAAGTTAAACTTTTGCCAAAGCTTTTTAAAATCTCCCCCTCCTGTCCTCCACCAAACCCCGATGGTAACGAATTTTAATTAATTATATTAAACTGATTTTAAAAAAATTCATTTACTTTTGCGTGGTAGTTTCCATTGATTGGTGATGACAGGATCTAAGGTCAAAAGTAATCGGATTAGCAAGTCCTGATTTGTAGCTACCCGTTAGTTCTTTTGTGTATGATGGATTCGATACATCTTAACGTCCTTATTGCTTGACTCAGCAGATTCTTCTTAGAGCTCTCCAATTGAAATTGGTGCATATTGAATAACATCGGGAGCGTGAATCAAAATTTTATGGACTGACGAAGGAAGATAATACCAGGAATTTTTTGAAGTTGATTCCTTTGTAGGATCTAGCGCAAATCTAGTGAATTTATGGTTGATTTAACTGATTCCTTTTGAAATTAAATTCGAACAGGACGGCAATAGCGGGCGGACGAAGGGCTGAAGTTTTTCCAAATTTGTTTGTACTCTTCATCATTTTGCGATTTTATTTTCAGTTGTGGGAAGACATATGCCGTGACAAATACAAAAATAATTGTCTTCCAAATTATTATTTTAAAATTTCTGCTTATATTTATTTTGCCCAGAACTGCTATCAAGGCCACAATTTCTTATTATTAATCGGTAATTAGAGGCATAATTGTGATCATTAATTAAATTCGTAACGCAATGTGGTCCAATAATTTTTTTATCGCAACTTCAGCGTAAGATTCTGAAACTTTTATTTGCTCAGGATAACTTTTCTGTTTTTCTTTTAAAATGTTATGATAGCATGGTAAAAATTTAACATCAAGTTTATTGTTAGCGAAGCTTCTAAAAACAATATAAGTTGATACTGATGCTTGGTTAAATTTGCTTGGGTGAGAAGTGATATTACTTCACATGTCTTTTCGGGAAAGATCGACGGATTCGGATTCCTACAAGCCAAACGCAAATCATCAGCAGCGGACACATCGAGGTCTGCTAAATCTGCTATCCTTCGCCGCTTCGTTCTCTCTGACCACTCCACCAGACTTAATTTGGACGTCCTCGATCTTGACTCAATACGGATTATTGTCTACTTAATATATCATAAAGTGCAAACCAATTTGAATTGTTTTGTATATCTTTTGATTTTGTTCTGTAGCTTTTATTCCACATTTCTACAAAATTTTTAAATATGTAATCAAGTCTTTTCACAACAATATTTTCAATACATCCGTAGCCATCCGATTCAAATCTACGGGTTAAGTCGTCACATACTTTTTTAGCTTCATCAGCAAATTAACCCTTTTCCAAACACCACAAAAATATATAAAAGTACGTATAAAACAAATATTTGATAAAAATGAGAAAATGAAAATCAAAGCTCAAATAAATATGACGAAAAAACAATATAATATACTCGTTTATACATTTACTTAAATACAAAAAATTATGAAAAATAACACACACAAAATCACATGGCTGGTAGAAAAACATGAATAACAAAGAGAGGTGCAAAAGGTTGCAGCTGAAATCAGAATCGAGCAAGCTAATGAATCAATATGATGTATCTATTTTTCTTTTTATACATTTTTATCTTTCAGCTTAACCTTTATATTCAACAATTTTAAAATATTCCATATTAATCAATTGTTTAATTCATTCTTTAATTCTAAAATCCTTAAGTTCATTTTATTCTTAGACTTAGAAAACATTAACTAATATAAACGAATTTGACACATGTGAGGGCGAGACAAGGATGGCAACTTTTTTTTATACTCTCGCAACAAAGTTGCTAAAGAGAGTATTATAGTTTTGTTCACATAACGGTTGTTTGTAAGTCCTAAAACTAAAAGAGTCAGATATAGGGTTATATATACCAAAGTGATCAGGGTGACGAGTAGAGTTGAAATCCGGATGTCTGTCTGTCCGTCCGGCGGTGCAAGCTGTAACTTGAGTAAAAATTGAGATATCATGATGAAACTTGGTACACGTATTTCTCGGCTCCATAAGAAGGTTAAGTTCGAAGATGGGAAAAATCAGTCCACCGCCACGCCCACAAAATGGCGGAAACCGAAAACCTATAAAGTGTCATAACTAAGCCATAAATAAAGATATTAAAGTGAAATTTGGCACAAAGGATCACATTAGGAAGGGGCATATTTTGACGTAATTTTTTTGGAAAAGTGGGCGTGGCCCCGCCCCCTACTAAGTTTTTTGTACATATCTCGGAAACTACTATAGCTATGTCAACCAAACTCTATAGAGTCGTTTCCTTCAGGTATTTCCATATACAGTTCAAAAATGGAAGAAATCGGATAATAACCACGCCCACCTCCCATACAAAGGTTATGTTGAAAATCACTAAAAGCGCGTTAACCGTCTAACAAAAAAGTCAGAAAGACTAAATTTTACGGAAAAAATGGCAGAAGGAAGCTGTACCCAGGCTTTTTTTTTAATTGAAAATGGGCGTGGCGTCGCCCACTTATGGACCAAAAACCATATCTCAGGAACTACTCGACCGATTTCAATGAAATTCGGTTTATAATATTTTTTTAACACCCTGATGACATGTACGAAATATGGGCGAAATCGGTTCACAACCACGCCTTCTTCCAATATAACGCTATTTTGAAATCCATCTGATGCCTTCTCTGTATAATACGAGTATGTATATACATTAGGAACCAAAATAAAAAAAATATGTAAATGATGGATAATGAAATCTCGATTATCACCTTATCATGCGAGAGTATAAAATGTTCGGTGACACCCGAACTTAGCCCTTCCTTACTTGTTATTCCTTAATTCGATGCACAAAGAAAAATATATCACTCAACAGGTCACTTGTAAAACAATAGATTTAAAACAATATAATATTACGAAAAAATGGCTTTGTTATATAACTTTACAAATTCTCAAGCGTTTTTGAGAATCGATGATAAAAACTTGGGAATGCGCGAATAAAATTGAAAAGACTAATTGCCTGTCGAAAATTAATTGCGGTAAGAAATGAAAACGCGTCCGGTCGTTTCAGCGGTTCAATTACAATAGCGTTCTTTATTTCACTTAATCTAATTGCTAAGCCTAAATCTTAAAACTAACGGCTTAAACTAGTGGTAATAAAGGGTGATTTTTTAAGAGCTTGATAACTTTTTTAAAAAAAAAAACGCATAAAATTTGCAAAATCTCATCGGTTCTTTATTTGAAACGTTAGATTGGTTCATGACATTTACTTTTTGAAGATAATTTCATTTAAATGTTGACCGCGGCTGCGTCTTAGGTGGTCCATTCGGAAAGTCCAATTTTGGGCAACTTTTTCGAGCATTTCGGCCGGAATAGCCCGAATTTCTTCGGAAATGTTGTCTTCCAAAGCTGGAATAGTTGCTGGCTTATTTCTGTAGACTTTAGACTTGACGTAGCCCCACAAAAAATAGTCTAAAGGCGTTAAATCGCATGATCTTGGTGGCCAACTTACGGGTCCATTTCTTGAGATGAATTGTTGTCCGAAGTTTTCCCTCAAAATGGCCATAGAATCGCGAGCTGTGTGGCATGTAGCGCCATCTTGTTGAAACCACATGTCAACCAAGTTCAGTTCTTCCATTTTTGGCAACAAAAAGTTTGTTAGCATCGAACGATAGCGATCGCCATTCACCGTAACGTTGCGTCCAACAGCATCTTTGAAAAAATACGGTCCAATGATTCCACCAGCGTACAAACCACACCAAACAGTGCATTTTTCGGGATGCATGGGCAGTTCTTGAACGGCTTCTGGTTGCTCTTCACCCCAAATGCGGCAATTTTGCTTATTTACGTAGCCATTCAACCAGAAATGAGCCTCATCGCTGAACAAAATTTGTCGATAAAAAAGCGGATTTTCTGCCAACTTTTCTAGGGCCCATTCACTGAAAATTCGACGTTGTGGCAGATCGTTCGGCTTCAGTTCTTGCACGAGCTGTATTTTATACGGTTTTACACCAAGATCAATATTCTCTTCTGTACGCACTGTACGCATTCGTGTGGTTGGTTTAATGTCCAATAAAGTAAACTGAGTGCGAAACTTGGTCACAATCGCATTAATTGTTTGCTCACTTGGTCGATTATGTAGACCATAAATCGGACGTAAAGCGCGAAACACATTTCGAACCGAACACTGATTTTGGTAATAAAATTCAATGATTTGCAAGCGTTGCTCGTTAGTAAGTCTATTCATGATGAAATGTCAAAGCATACTGAGCATCTTTCTCTTTGACACCATGTCTGAAATCCCACGTGATCTGTCAAATACTAATGCATGAAAATCCTAACCTCAAAAAAATCACCCGTTATAAATATGTATCAAAAAAGGGGTAAATATAATCATCTTCAACTTCCCGTTCAATATTGTAATAGATTATGGTAAGTATTAAGGTAAGTAGTAGATTGATATTATTAATGCATTATTAAGGTAAGAATTATTTTATAGAATTCAATATTTATAAATTCAATTTCATTTTTCATTATAATAATTTATAACTTCATTTTCTTATATTTAGTTTTAGAGTTACAAAGGTGTCGCTTGGCGCAACACCGGCCGCTTTGACAGGATCAGGATCCTTAAATATCCATGGGCAATAATGCGAGTTTATGTATGGGGCGCTTAATTGTGCCCACCTTCGTTGTTACGTCTGCGACTCGCACCTTGCCGTCTTGCCCTTCGACGGTTTCGACGACTCGTCCTGTTACCCACTGCTGCGGTGGTGTGTTGTCTTCGTGTACGAGGACGATGTCGCCGGGCTGCAGATTCCGTTTCGGGTGTAACCATTTGGTGCGCTCTTGAAGACCCGTCAGGTATGTTTTGGACCATTGTCGCCAAAACTGTTGCTTGAGACAGCAAACAAGTTGCCATCTCTCGCAACAATGAATTGGGTCCATTGCTACCTGTGCTGGTGGGAGTGATCGCAGGGAGCACCCTATTAAGAGATGCGCTGGAGTTAACGCTTCGCCGTCGTTGGGGTCCTGGTTCAGAGGTGTTAGGGGCCGAGAATTGAGTATTGCTTCCAATTCGGCCAACAGTGTTGATAGCTCCTCTACTGTGAGGAGCACGTTGCCGATTGCGCGAACGATGAGATGTTTGGCAGACCTCACCGCGGCCTCCCATAAACCGCCGAAGTGCGGCGACCGCGGTGAAGCTGAACCCTTCTTCTGTGGCGAATACCTTCAGTTCCGTTGCCTGGGCCAGAAACGCCTCTTTTAGCTCGCGCAGCTTGCGATCGGCGCCGACGAAGTTGGTTGCGTTGTCGCTGAACATCTTCTGGGGCATTCCTCGGCGACCAATGAACCTTTTTAGGGCGAAAATAAATGAATTAGTTGACAGGTCTGAAACTAATTCTAAATGAACTGCTTTGGAAGTAAAGCAAACGAAAACTGCAATATATATTTTTACGGGTGATCGACCGCCTATTTTTAAAGTTGTGTATATCGGACCAAAAAAATCTACGCCACATATAAGAAAGGGTCGTAGTGCTCGAAGTCTTTCGACTGGCAAATTTCCCATTATTTGGTTTTGCAACTTCGGCTTGTAATGAAAACAATGTATACAGTTTCTTACGGTTCTACTGCAAGCTTCTCGGGCATTAATTAGCCATATGCATTCTCGAAGAAGCGCAACCAACGCTTTAGCCCCAGCGTGGTGATTTCGAATATGCAGGAACCGTAAGTACGATATAACGAAGTACGAAATTTATTTAATAAAAGCGGAAATTTGGCATCGTATGGGTGAGGTGCATTTAATAAGCGACCTCCTACTCGGATTAATTTGAATGACAGCGACATATCCGAGTACTTTGCAAGTTTGCGGGTAGGGTGGTGCCTTTATGCAATTTTTGAATAACATCCGAAAATTCTGAATGTTGGACCACCTGTGCAATTTTTGAAAGCTCAAGTTTAGCTCTTCTGAAGTCAGATCTTGGCCCCTGGAGGATTTTGGTGGTCGCCTGATCCATCGTAATATATATGCGAACACACGAAGCACTTTTTTATGAGAAGAGAATTTTTTAATGAGGTCCAATATTGAATTTTTCTCAGCCGTCGAAATTAATGTAAATGTAGTTTTCTTCTTCTCTAATGCTTCGTCTTCTGGTGAGAGCTGGAAGTGGTTATTAATTGGCCATAATGCAGCGTCTTCTAGGAGGAACTGTGGACCGCCAAACCATATTGAATTATTCAATTCGTCCACGTAACAACCCCGGGACACTTGATCCGCAGGATTTTGTTTCGTTAGCACATGTCGTCAATGTACTTTGTCAGTCAACTCTTGGATTTCGGACACTCTGCGACGAAGGTTTGTAGTGAAGATGGATGTGTTTTAATCCAATGAAAAACGATTTCAGAATCTGTCCAAAATGTAATATTTTTGAAATGTCGACACAACATAGGCGCTACTCTTGACCATAATTTCGAAAGAAGATAGAAGATGTGCTGCCGAGAGCTCAAGACGCGGAAGAGATTTGGTCTTCAGCGGAGCCACTCTAGACTTTGCAGTAAGTAGCATGCATTTAATACCACTAGCAGATTGGCTTCGTATTTATATGCAGCATCCGAACGCCCTTATTGAGGCGTCGGAGAAGCCATGTATTTGGAAGATGGCACTCGACTCAACGTTTACGTAACGAGGAATGCTTATCGATGAGAGCTGCATTAGGTTGACTTTAAAGTTCTGCCAGCTAGTGTCAAGGCGCAATGAAATCGACTCATCCCAATCTAGTTTTTGGATCCAAAGCTCTTGCAATAAGATTTTTGCTTTGGTAACTAGTGGGGCTAGTAATCCAAGAGGATCAAAAAGGCGAGCAGAAACTGATAATATGTTTCGTTTAGTGACTCGCAGATCATTAAAATTGTCATCTAAAACAAATCGAAACAAATCCTCTTTCGGCAACCAATGGATTCCCAACGTTTTTGTAGAATTTTGGTCATTGAAGCTTAATGACTTTTCAGTGCAATCACTGTTCGAAAACCACTTCGTTAAGGAGAATCCTGCCGAGTTTAATATTTTAATTACCGCACTTCTCAAAAGATCTAGAGACTCAAAATTTTCGGACCCTGTTAATAAATCATCAACATAGAAGTCTCTTTTGATGGCCAATGAACCGAGTGGGTATTTCATTGTATTGGCATCACTGAGCATTTGCAAACACCGTGTTGCGAGAAATGGAGCAGGCGTAGTGCCGTATGTTACGGTGTTGAGACGAAAAATCTGAATTTGCTCAGAAGGATGCTCTCTCCACACAATAAGCTGACAATTTCTGTGTTCTTCATGCATAATTATTTGACGGTATATTTTAGTAATGTTCGCTGTTAATGCATACTTATGTAATCGAAAACGAAGAAGAGTTGAGTATAACTCTTCTTGGATGGTTGGACCTACCATCAAAAGTTCATTCAACGCTATTTGAGTTGAAGATCGACTCGAAGCATCAAATACAACACGTAATTTGGTTGTTGTGCTCTCGGGCCTTAAAACGCATTGATGCGGAATGAAGTAGTGTGGCTCATTGGGGATCTTATTGTTCGTTGGGCTCATGTGACCCAAGGCTCTATATTCATTCATAAAGTCCAGATACATTTTGCAAAGTTCTGGAACTTTTAATGTCCTTCTCTCCAGGGCCTGAAACCGCCGAACTGCGGTTTCATATGAGTGACCGAGTAACTTACGGCCAGCTTTAAAGGGCATTCTGACTTGAAGCCGTCCTGATGGCAATACTTGAGTAGTATTAACGAAAAAGTTTTCACACTGTTGTTGCTCTGGTGTGAATTTGATGCCATTTGATTCTGAAGGTAGTTCTTCTAGCGCCCAAAATTTTTGGACTACTGAATTGATTGACGTTAAGTCTTTTTCAGCTTGGCATAATGTGCTATGTAATCTGGGAGAAGAACTTATATTACTGGCATATTTGCCAGATACAATCCATCCTAAAAGAGTTTTCTGAAGAGTTGGTTGATTAGGACCATTTTTAATTTGACCAACAGCTAAAAGCTCGAAAAATGTTTCAGCAAACAAAAGGATATCCACTTTTTTAGATTTTTGGAATTCTGGGTCCGCCAATACAATATTGTGCGGAATTTTCCAGCCACTAACATTGATGTTATGGTCTGGATGATTTGCCGAAATGCATCGCATTACCCAGAATTCCGCCGAAAATTCAAAAATTTTTAACTGCGACTTGACAAACGCGTTCAGTTTTGACCCCACTTTTGTATTGGAATTGCCAATTCCTATTTCACTTAATGTTTTGTGCTGACGTCGAGTCCGCAACTTTTGTGCCAAGTCCTCCGTCATAAAGTTGACCTGGGAGCCTGAGTCCAGCAAGCCTCTCGCAGGCAGGTAATCTCCGCAGCTGTTCCTCACTAGAATTACTGCTGTTGCCAACATGACCCGGTCCGATGGTTGCGGATGAGGTACAGCGGGGAAGGATACTGGATACTGGTGCAATAGCGAGTGATGGGATCGATTGCATATGCGGCAACGATCCGCTCTGCATTTGGAAACGGTATGTCCCTTACGCAAGCAATTTATGCATAAGGGTACCGATTTGACGAACTCGAACCTCTGTTGCACCGGAAGAGCCTTGAAAGTAGGGTCGATTTGCACTGTTGGCAAAGAGGCTGCCTCGTATTTGCTGCAACTAGCGCCGATTTGGTCCTATCCATTTGTTGTTGTTTCCCATGACTCGTACTGCCTGTTGGTATGGGCTTCGTCCTTGCGTGTGATGCTCCTTCCGCTGATAGTTGTTGGTATCGTCGATTTAGGGTGGCTTCACAGTCCTTCCACAGTGGCAGTTTGTCATAGTCCAGCGCTTCTTCCCATTTGGATCGGGTGGCAGGGTCAACCTTTGTCATTACAATGGGTATGATTATTGCGTTCGTTATTTGTTTTTCATCGCCCAGCGATAGCAATGAATCATATACCGCTGACACTTCGTCAATCATTGAACGCAGGGAAGGCGCAGAAGGCTTTGGGATTGTTGGAATCTGAATATTCTCCCTTGAATTTCGGCAAATTCATTTTAGGGAGCTTTGAGCTGTGAGAAGCCACAAAAATGTTTCGGCAAATGAAGTTTTTTTTTCGCTAAAATTGACTTTATTATGGACTTCGTTCCAACGATGATGTCCTCTAACTCCCCTCGGGCCATGTCGTCTTCATCAATTTCTTCAATCTTTGATTGGCACTTCATTAATTTTTCACTATGTGAATTTAATATATCTGAACGACATTCCAATTCTATTGGATCTAAAGACATAATCTTTTCGAGAAGGCCCGTTTTAATGCGCAAAATACTACTTTTCGCAACCGTTCTTTGACGTCTTAACGATTTTAAGTTCGTCAACTCCTTACTTGGAGACAGGTTTGCGAGAGTTGGCTTTGGCTTGTTCATTGTGCGTTGGTTAAATTAAATTTCAGAAAGAAAGACTATTTCGGTTGGCAACAAATATATTAAGAATCGATAACAAAAACGAAAAAATATATGTATGTCGATTCCCAAATATACG
Organism: Bactrocera dorsalis; assembly: GCF_023373825.1. Taxonomy (NCBI): domain Eukaryota; kingdom Metazoa; phylum Arthropoda; class Insecta; order Diptera; family Tephritidae; genus Bactrocera; species Bactrocera dorsalis. Next base: position 69,573,478 of record NC_064303.1, on the reverse strand, counting down.
AAAGCCAAACCAATAGCAATAAAGGTTGGCAACAAATATATTTGGAATCGGTGACGAAAACTAGAAATAAATAATATCGATTCCTAAGTATACGAAAGCCAAACCAATCAATGCGCAAAATGAGCAATAGCACAGTAAAGTAAATTTAAACGGAAAATGTCCGAAGGAAAATCGATTCATGTAGTTATTTGTCACTATCACTTGATCACTTTTAGTATATGTACCAATTATATGTATGTATGTGTACTTTTCTTTTGGTATCTTATTTATTTCTTTATATGATATGTACTTGTACTCATATATTTGTTTTAGGTGTTGTTCCCACAGCACTTTACCGATGACCGAAAACCGAACGATTTACAGGCAATTAGACACGATAATGGTTAATTAAAACGATAACGAAAGTCAAATTAAATATTTTCTTAGCTCACGCACTAAGTCCCTGCTCGGGCGCCATGAAAATTCTCAAGCGTTTTTGAGAATCGATAATAAAAACTTGGGAATGCGCGAATAAAATTGAAAAACCGAATTGCCTGTCGAAAATAAATTGCGGTAAGAAATGAAAACGCGTCCGGTCGTTTCAGCGGTTCAATTACAATAGCGTTCTTTATTTCACTTAATCTAAGTGCTAAGCCTAAGTCTTAAAACTAACGGCTTAAACTAGTGGTAATATAAATATGTATCAAAAAAGGGGTAAATATTATCATCTTCAACTTCCCGTTCAATATTGTAATAGATTATGGTAAGTATTAAGGTAAGTAGTAGATTGGTATTATTAATGCATTATTAAGGTAAGTATTATTTTATAGAATTCAATATTTATAAATTCAATTTCATTTTTCATTATAATAATTTAATACTTCATTTTCATATATTTAGTTTTAGAGTTACAAAGATGTCGCTTGGCGCAACAAACATATACCTCTTTTCAATATTCATTTTGATTTACGGCGATTAAACATGATTTTATATTGTAATTTAATTTATTATAAGAGATAATTTTTAAGCTATTTTTACTGCACAATCTGCGTGTTTCGATTGCTTCACTTCTCTCGCGTTTCGCAGCGTGTACGAATGGAAATAAACACGCAAAATAAAGTTGATACACGAACATTAACACGCATATGAATTACGTTTTAAACGAAAAACTATTGTCTCCACACACGGGTAAATACATTTAAGAACTCCATGGCCAAATATTTCTACGGTCAATTTGTATTCTGCGCGCTCAGCTACTCTACCAGCTGCACTCCAAAATACATTTAACATTTATCGCAAATATGCATGTACGTGTAATACTAGGCAAAATGTTCACCTAGGAGCTCCAGAATTGTGAAATGAGCTAAGTCTCAGTGCATTTATCCTCACTCTACCCGCAAAAATTGGCGATCCATAATACTACTCACCACACCTGGAAACACACTCTTACCATATACAAACACACGACTCGGGATAAGACCACACTTTATAACTTAGTGCGAACAAATTAATCTCTAAGGTAGTTTTCAGAATTAACGTATTGCTATATTTATGGATAGTCGATCAGTACAAAAGGTGCAGCCTATCAGTTTGCAACCGCATACACTTGATGTAGTCTAAGATCCCACCATAGTACGACCATCACCCATCGTATTACGGGATGAAAATAATCTACATCTATCTAACTATATAAATAAAAATGAATCGCTAAAATGTATGTATGCTCATAACTTTCATACGACTGAACCAAATTTGATAATTCTTTTTGAAGTGAAACTTCTTTACGCGCGCTTGGCTTGGGGAGTAAGCTGACGAACGCGTTACGAAAAGTGTGATCAGGCGAGGCGAACGGTAATTGGTGGGGGATATAGGCAAGCGTCAGCAGTGCGCGCGCACATTTTTCTTTCTTTCTCTTACAGCTGAGAAATGAAATATGTGTATACTTCAGTCAGTAGTTCGTTTGCGAGTTTACTAGCGTTACGCGAACGGTGATAGTTTGGTTATTTTATTGTAATTTACTGTAATTTTATTGCGTTTTGAACAATTTTATGAATTAGTATTGTTCAATACATTCAATATTTTACGTTTAAAGTAAATAAAATTGTAAATTTATTTTAAAGTTTATGTTATGTGAATTTTCGGGTAAATAATAACAAATTATGGAGAAAAGGACACAGACTCCGAGTATCAAAGCGGTGCTTTAGGACCACCAACTAAGAAGGAATTACGTACGGAAATTGTGCATAAAAAGTGTGTGACAACAGATTCAAAACAAGATTTTAAACCTAGTGAGACCCAATCAATTGATAACGAATCACGAAGGTGAGTACGCATCTCAAACCAGTTACTAGCGTCGTAGCGTCATATGCATTGGTGCTTTGTCCTTGACTACATATTTTCTCCCTCTACTAATATGCGGCATTCTACTCTCTACATTGGGACGCGTTTGATTCTCTGTCCTTTTCTTGCCTCTCTTTCTATTTTTCTCTCGCTTTTTCCTTGTTACTCTTCCGTATTTTAGCCTCTCGTTTCTACAATTTACTTCAGCAAATTTTAAAATAGAATAACATAAAATTTAACTAATCCGTAAATTATAAAATACTTATTAATTGTAGAGGTTTAGCATTACAAATAATTGGTGACATCGTGATTGAACATGGCAATAATCAAATGAAAGTTAATGATGGAAATCTCACTATAGATCATGTACAAAAACCGAGACAAATGATTGAAGTTAGGTACATTAATTTCGATTTTACTTTTATGATCATTCATGACTCTAATATAATTTACTACATTTACACAACTGAAATTATGGGATTATAGGTTAAATAAAGCGCCAAAAACTTCTGCAGAACGTGATCGAGAATTCAGAGCACGAAAAGCACTGCTTAAACAACAATGTAAGCAACAACAGGAACCAGATGCAATAGTTGAAATTGCTACAGATGATATTCAAAGTGCTGGTCCATCAGAAAACAATCAAGTCCCTGAACCCTCTGAAATAACGACAATAGAAAGGAGAGCAAAGTCTGCAGAGGCAACACGGCGATGGAGAGAGAAAAAAAAGTCATCAAAAAAACAGACGAAAAAATAAAAGATCTATGCAAAAATATTAATTTACTAATGAAAACATAAAATAAATTTAAATTCAAAATGTAAATAATCGCAACATAATTATTTCAACTACTAGAGATCTGTTAATCAAAAAGGAGCACAAAATTAAAATAATGTGGGTACCAGGCCACGTCGGATTACCTGGCAACGAAGAAGCAGATGCCAGAGCCAGACTAGCCACAAAAGAACCTCTACACTTATACCCTTATTTAGATAAGTCGGACATACTCCGCTTAGGTCTAGATTTCATCAAAGTAATGAAAGGCACATTACAACCTCCGAATCACTATTACGCGACCATCAATCCAGCAGGTGTTAAACCAACCTTTCCTATTACATGCTCATACCACGATTCCCAAACTTTCACCCGTCTTCGCATCGGACACACAGTTTCGACACACGAACACCTCCTCAAGGGTAGGAATCCACCACCATGCCTCCTATGCAATGCAAACTCTACATCAGTGGATCACATTTTGCTAAGCTGCCCTGCACTTGCTGCACACAGACTCACCACTTTTGGCACAATAGATCCAAAACAATTACTAAAAAATACCAATGTTGCTAACATAAGACTTATAAATCAATTTTTATTAAAATGTAAAATTAAACATCTTATATAATTTAAATAGCAACATGTACGAGTATACTTCACACTAATTCAATTATCACTATTAAGTATAAATAATTTTAAAAATAACTATATTGTAAAAAATTAGGTAAGCCGAAAGCCTCAGTAGCTAGTGCTTCTTTCCAATCAAAATGTAAAATAATAATTGTATTACTATTTTACATCTAATAAAAAAAAAAAAAAAAAAAATTAAATATTTGTAGGAAATTAATATATGTATATGTGCATACATGTATATATTGCACACACACATTCATATACATATATACATATAGATAGAGCGAAAGAAGTTTCACTTCAGATGCGGTGACATACGTGCGGAATTATGGATAGCGGTCAATCAGCAAGCGATCGTCACGATGTCACAGCACGACTTTTCAAAAAACATTTACGATGTTTCATGGACTTTATCTTGGAGTAGTGTAGGTATATGTGGTGCTGTTAGATGCTAAATGTATTCTGTTGAGTGGCAAAAGAGAGGTTTGTCGCACGTACATATTCTTCTTTGGGTGGTGGATGGTTGTCACACCAGATCAAATTGATGAACTCATTTCTGCAGAATTTAATGATGCAGAGAAAGATCCAGTATTATATGAAGTGATGAAAACCAATATGGTTCATGGACCTTGCGGACACCACAATCACACTTCGGTTTGTATGTCTGACAATAAATGCACGAAACATTATCCATGTGCTTTTCTGAAACACAAACTGGAATGCTCAGCAGACGACAATGGCAGATATTCAGCATTCAATTTTGAGGCGTAAATATCGAAGTTAACAACACATCAAAGTTGACAACACATATTCGCCAGTATTGTCTAATTCACATTCAAAAGTCATGTGAATGTTGCGTATTGTAGTTTGGTGTAATCGATAAAATACGTTTGTAAATACGTCACCATAAGAAGCAACATGGCGGTTATTGGTTTTGAACGACACGGTCGATACGTGAACTGAAATAAAGCGCTTTGTAGGATATTTCTTTTGCAATTCATGAACGTTTTCCGACTGTTGTGCATTTCGAAGTTAATTTGGAGTATGACCAAAGAGTCTATTTCAACCCAGAGAATACAGTACAGTCAACAGAAACACCACCAGCAACAAAATTAACATTAGCGAGTTTTTTTCTCAACTTCCGTCAGTGATCCGTTTGCGAGAACATTGCTCTATTCAAAATACGTTGATATTATACATGGGATGCGTCATCGAAGAAACAGTTACGCAGAAAGCAGGGTCATCCAGTAGATGGACATGCAGGTGTGTTCTCAACTAATGCATTAGAACGAACTTACGCAATCCACCCAAAAAACGACGATTGCTTCTACCTTCGGTTGCTATTGATTAATGTACGAGGCTAAAATTCATTTGAGTTATTGCATACTGTGAAAATTAATTATGTCGTTTGTTTTTGGGCAACTGCCTGTTGGCAAGTGCCTCGTTTTCTTTATTATTCTACCCTAAATACAATATATTACTTAAGCCTAGATACAAATATTAATCTTACATTCTAGGAAGTATATCTACAATCCACTTGAGATAGGACATATGTAGGACATATGTTACAAGTGGAAAGATTCATCTTACAATCTATGAGTTACATTTTTGGACCACCTAAGGCGGACAGTATTAGCAAAGTACCATATGGGTTACATATTTATAACAGAAATAGAATATGTTCATGTAATATGAACTGGTGGTATGAACTCCCCCACCTTTAAATTGAAGCGTCCCGATTCAAAGGGATATAGTACGTGAGGCTATAGACTATTTTATCAATTTAAACAGTATCATTTTAAAATCTTAATTTATATGTACAATTTATTTAAATTTGACTCCTAGATACCTTTTATATTATCTTTGACTTCTAATTATTTTTTTTTGATTGAAGTCTTTCTAAATGTGACAACTTTTAGACAAAAATTTCTTTTTCTTGCATATTAATTTAAGATTTGATATTATCTTTATGTATTATTCTGTTTCTGTTTTGTATTTTAATTGTATTTCCTAAATCTTCTAATACTACTTGTCTTTTGTACTTGGGGTTCAATGTATTTCTTTCCCCATAAATTTTTTCATAAACAATATCTCCTTTCTGATGACTTTTCTGAAGCCTTTTCTTGTTATAATGCTCTAGCATTTTCTCTTGAGCATTTTGCAATACATTTTGCATATTATCGTGAGGCTCTTTATTGAATAAAATGTTGCAAAGTTGTTTACCTGTTACAGAATGAATTGTTTTATTATACTGTTGAACTGCTCTCATAATTGATTCAAAATTACTAATTAAGCTGTGTTCTTGCTTTAAACATCTGGAGATTTCAATCAGTGTTGAATGAACTCTTTCTATTTGGCCATTACTTGTATTGTGGCGTGGTGTACAATAATAAATTTGCACATTAATCCTTTCCATTAAAGACTTGAACTGTATCGTACTTAAGCCTGGTTCATTATCAATAACTATACTTTTAACATTTGGAAATGTTTGTAACAGTTCCAAAACTTTTTCTTCTATATTTGATTTGTCTTCTATATATTTTACGATTAGAAATTTGGAATATGAATCTATACATCTAAGAAATTTAAGCTTTTGTGCGAAAAAATATCTATATGGAGTTGTTAAACTCCAAACTATTGGAATTAGTTTCGGATGTCTTTCATATTTATTACTATTACATATGCTACAATTTTTTGCGTACTGTTTAAATTATTTTATCATTAAAGGCCAATAATATTGCTGGCTAATTTGTGCCAAATTTTCCCTATAATTTCTATGTGCTCTATTATGTGTTTGATCGATTATCGATCCTTGATCTTCTTTATTGCATATATCATTAGGGAATAGTTTAGTATATAGAAATTTTATCGTGGGAAATGTCTCCTTCAAAATGTTTTGTATTGCATATAGCACTTCAAGTGTGCAAAATATTCCTGTAACTACTTTTAGATTCATATATTCTTTTAAAATACCAATTATATTTTCTGGTCTGTCATATTCAATTAAAAAAACGTTTATTATTGAAAGAAGAAATAGTTTCTAAGGCAGTAATTCTTGCTCCATTATCGATTACTATCTGTTGCTAAAATGATTCAAAGGTTTTTTTGTTTCATGAATTTGGTACTCATCGCTACTTTCTGCGGAATGTTGGGTTTCTATTAGTGAATCACTTGAGTCACTTGACTCACATGAACTAGTTAAATTATTTAATACTTGTCTTGATAATGCGTCAGCAACTACATTTGTTGTTCCCGGTTTATAGGTTTATAAATAATTTTTGGAAAAAACTCCTCAATAAAAGCTCGCCATCTTTTCATTTTAACATTTGGATTTTTTTCGGACATTGCGAATGCTAATGGTTGATGATCCGTATGAATTTCTAAATTTTTTACTGCATAAAGATAATGGCGTAATGTCTTTAATGCCCAAACTATGGCGAATAATTCTTTTTCGTTTGTTGCGTAATTTTGTTCGGTAGAGTTTAGTGTCTTTGAAATAAATGTTATTGGTCTTCCTTCTTGGGATAAAACTGCACCTACAGCAACATTAGATGCGTCAGTAGTTAAAATTAATTTTTTCTCAAAGTTTAGTTGAGCTAATTCAACTTGTTCTTGTAACGCTCTTTTTAAGGTTTCACAAGCAACAATTCCTTCTTGATCAAGATTAATAATTGTTTTTTGGACAAACGAGTATACTGCAATATTTTACCGTTTTCTCCCTTTAAGTGTTTTGTTAGTGGTTTAGCTATTGTTGCATAATTTCCTATAAATTTTCTATAGTATCCCGTTAATCCTAAAAATCCTCTAAGTTGTCGTAACGTCTTGGGATATGGGTAATTTTTTATTGTCTCTACTTTTTTGGGATCAGTTTTTATAACTTTATGGGATACAACGTATCCTAAAAAACAGGTGCGTGGAGTCCCTACGCGCGGATGAAGTTATACTTCTTAGCGGTGTTCAGAAATGCATATCATTTTGTATGAAAGAAAACTAGAAAACTTAAATTCACATTTTATAAATTTATTATGCACATAAAATGAAGAATAAAGCAATCTCTAAATGAAGGAATTTTGACTCGGAAAGTAGTTCCGTCTCTTCGTTGCGGAAGAGAATATGCAGCGTAATCATCTCTCTTTTGTTCTTCGCCAATTTGGCTGCCGGATTGACTTGTGAAGATCAATTTTTGGTTGGTGACATATTCACATGTGTGCGCATATGTATGTTTGTATGCTTGTGCATTATTGAAGTTATACTTCTTTTTCTTTCGTTTGTCTTTCATTTCTGCGAATTCTCAACTATTTTACGTATGTTTTGGTTGAAATACTCTGCATTGGCCTTTCAACTTTGTTTTGCTTTAACAAAACAAGCCTTTGCAGCTTTTGAAAATTTAACTCCCTTGTCTCATCAGTCTGATAACGACTCAAAATTGCTGTTGACTTTTTGTAAACCTTCAAAAATAAACAACATATAGCAAAATGTAAAATAAAATAAAAAAAAATACAGTTTGATCGTCGCTATCAGTGCAACGGCGCTTTCTTTGCTGTTTTGCTGCTGATGTTACTGTTGTTTTTGTTTCTGATGTTGTTGTTGCTGATGTCTCTTCTAATGTATTGACAGACAGCGTACAGTTGTCGCCATTGCTTCCAAGAAAGAGATGAACTGTAAAAAAATAAACGAAGAGCGAAATCAACAACAAAATTGGAATAAACAAATAAATTTGATAACGGTGCACTTACCAGGAAGTTTGTTTGTTGAGGGATTAGAATCAGAACAAAGCAATGAGGATAATTCTGCTTCCCAGTTTTTTAAAATAATCTTTTTATTGCCTGTTTTATTTATGTCTATTTTACTTTTAACCCGACATTTCATGTTTGCTATTTTTTTTATAATGTTTTTCTCTGACAGTTCCATTCCAAATTTTTGAGAAAAATTTCTTTCACACATATTTCTATTGCTTGTTTTTTTTTACTTTTTATGCTTGGTAACTGACTTTTTTCTAGTAAATATTTATTTTCTTTTATTTTGTCTACCAAAAAATTTGAAATATCGTCAATTTCCATTTTATTATTATTTTTGAGCTCTACTTCAAATTCACTTCCACTTGACGACATGTTTGCGCTTAGAGGTTTGATCTCAGTTTGCTCAAGTAATTGTAATTGGTTTGAACTCATTTTTATGCATACGAAATTGAGTAAGAGCTGTTGCTGTTTGATCGAACTCAACTTACGAGCAATTGCTCACTTGACTCAACTCAGCGCTTTTACACGTTTTTATGCATGAGGCCCATTGTTCTACAAAAACAACAACAGCATAAGCATGGAACATTGTGTTGTGTTGTTATGTCGGCCGAGCTGTGCCGAAAGAAACGAACAAACGATCGCCGATTGTCACCGCTTCGCTTGCTGCTCGCACATCTTCGCAGACAAGGTTGCGTTACATTCATATGGATGGAGCGAGGTTGCGCAACTTTGCGTTACTTTTATATGGAAGGTTGCGCAACCAGAATCTATCGCAACCTTTTCCGGCGTCGTATAAGAAGTATAACTTCAAAAATTCCACATCGGTTTCTATAAATTTTGATTTTTCTATAGATATTTTCATATGGGCTTCTTCGAGAGTTTGTACTATATATTTCAAATGAGATATATGTTCCTTTGGAGTTTTTGAATATACTATTATGTCGTCAACATAAACGTGACAAAATTTTCCTATAAATTCATGTAAAATATTATTCATTGCTCCCTGAAATATACTTGGAGCATTTTTAAGTCCAAATGGCATTCTTAGGTATTCATATTTTTCGTTATTTACAGAAAATGCTGTTTTTTCTATGTCGTTTTCTTCCATCAATATCTGATGAAATCCAGACTCTAAATCTATTGTGGAAAAGTATTTTGATTCTCCCAAATTAAAAAGTATCACCTCGGGATTAGGCATTGGGTACCTGTCGGTTACTGTTTTTTCATTAATTTTTTTAAAGTCGATGACCAGTCTTAATTTCGGACTACAATCTTCATTTATTCCTTTTTTTGGAACGACCCAAACGGGAGAATTATATGGGCTTTTACTATGTCGTATAATCCCTTTTGCGAGTAAACTTTCGATTTCCTTATTAACAAAATTATTTGCAGATATAGAATAAGGATATTGTTTGGACCATATAGGTTTGTCATCCTCAGTTCTAATTTCTGCTTTAATATCTGTTCTAAAAGGTAAATCCATGTTAACATTTTGATGAGCTTTATTTATTGTTTCAATAACATCCTCTCTTAGCAATGGAATGTTGATATCTTTCGTTTCATTATTATTACATTTGTACGTATCAGCAACTTCGTTCAACATTATTTATTTTTAAAATGTTGTGAGCATTTACTTCATTAATTTTTCTATCCTTAGTATCATTTTTGCTAATATTATTACTGACGGGTGCCCCAGGACTTTTTTGTTCCAAGGGGTTTAGTATAGTTAAATCATTGAGAAAAGTTATTTTCTCTGCTTTATTATTCCCATAAATCAATTTTCTATTCGGAATATCAATTGTCGTTCCGATTTTATTTTGGAAATTACTTCCAATTAAAAGATCGCTCTCTAAATTGTTAATTTCATAAAAACGTTCCTGTATACCAAACAGATTGATATTATGAAAATATTTTATTATGGTCGAACCATGAATGGTTCTAACCTTCTTCTTAATTACTAAAAGGTTTTTATTATTATAAATTCCGGCCCGTATATATGAGCTGGTTGCGCCCGTATCTATGAAAATTCTAAAGATTTGCCCAGTTTTTGTATCGGTTTTAATAACATACGGCAAATCAGAATTTACACTTAAAAAATGGTTCTCACCAATATTATTAATTCGTTGAATTTTTGGTTGAGGTTGTGCGCTTATTTGTGCACTTTCAATTGACCTTTTTGGTATGTTTGTTGGCTGATAATTGGTCTGCCAATTATACTTGTTACTCCTAACATGTGGTTGGTTTCTTTGCACATGACTGGGTTTATTTATTAATTGGATTGATTGATCCACTTTCATAGGTTCTGGGTGATTGGAATACATTTGGTATGAATTATTATTCATTTGGGGCTGCCTTAAGATATTCCGAAAATTCGAATATCTTCCAATTTGATGATTATTTTTAGTAAATTGCAAAGCAAATTACGATCGCTTTTGATTTGAATGAAGTTCTTGTGCTTTAGCAAAAGCTGTGCCATGATTAGTTAACATATCATTGGCATTACCTACAATCTTATTTCTGAGGATAGTTAGTGCTCCAAAATACCTTCTACTACCTTCAATATATAGGCTCATCGAATTCTTTGCAGCTTCCCTCCAGCTGACATATGATTTACCGGAGAATTCTGGCAAAGACTTTATTATGTATAAATTTTCGTCACATGTTATGGAATCATTAATTCCTTGAGTTTCATACTCAGTTACATGTGCCGCATCTGTTAAAGTTTTAATTCTATTACTCAACTGAGCTATCTCAGTTCTTAAGTTTGCGGTTTGTGTAGCTATTAATCTAGCTATATCGTCTACAGTAAAATTATTCACTGCCATTTTGAAAAATTATAAAATTATCTTGATCTTTTAAAAATTCTTTATTCCTATCGCCTCTTTTTTATAATCGTTATTTTTCGGGTTTGCCTTTTTTTATATATTATATGTATTTGTGAGTTTCATGAAGCAAGATATATAGTAATACTCACATTAAACAACTTTTATACTTAATATTAGTGGGTTTATTTCCCATTTAATTAATAAATATAAGCCTTACTTACAACTAATTTTATGTTGCTGCTTCTACTGCTGCTGTTGTTACTGTTGCTATTGCTGCTGTTGCTGCTGTTACTACTGTTGCGGCTATTGTTACCTTTACTGCCTTTGCTGCTGCTGTTGCTTTTTAAGTCGAATTTTGGCGGTTGGTTGTGCAATGGTCGTCGTTGGCGGCCGTGTGCGAAGTTTAAATGAAATAAGTTTTTTGGTGAAATTTTTTTATTTATTTGTTTTTATGTGGATAGTTTATAGATCCACGCACTTTCTTCTATTTGTTTGAAATTTTCAAAAATTTTCACTTTCAGTTTTTGGTTTTTCAATTCAGATTTTAAAATCACTTTATTTGTGAAACTGTTGTAGTTTTTTGTTTTAAATTTTTTGTTTTTGTTGTAATGCGTTGCTTGTTGTTCGCCCGTAATCTGTTTAAACGTGCTGCGTTTGACTGGCAATTGGTGGCACAAACACACATTCGAAATTTTTTCAATATTTTTCTAAGTGGCGCTGAGATTTTTTCTTATGTCTCTTTTTGGACTTAGCGATTTTTATTTTGCCGTTAATTGCTTTGCGCGCTTCTAATTACCACCGTACGCTTTGAGTAACACACTCGTACTTTTATATTTCTTTTCTCGCGACTTCGCGATACTTGTTTGCGTTTTTTTGTTTTTTTTTTTTTGTTTTTGGTCCAACAGGAGTTTACGTGTCTCCTGGCAGGATCGCGAATTAATTATGTCGTTTGTTTTTGGGCAACTACGGGCAACTTCCTGTGGGCAACTGCCTCGTCTTCTTTATTATTCTACCCTAAATACAATATATTACTTAAGCCTAGATACAAATATTAATCTTACATTCTAGGAAGTATATCTACAATCCACTTGAGATAGGACATAAGTAGGACATATGTTACAAGTGGAAAGATTCATCTTACAATCTATGAGATACTCTTTTGGACCACCTAAGGCGGACAGTATTAGCAAAGTACCATATGGGTTACATATTTATAACAGAAATTGAATATGTTCATGTAATATGAACTGGTGGTATTAACTTGAATGGTACGGTGTATGCAACTTTTTGAGAAGTAAGCCAGCAATTACAATTGCTGAAATATGACGATCACTGGAATCAAACGAAAGACGATGCGATGGCTACTTCGAATTCCACTGAAGTTTGCACACATTTCGCGATGATCAGCCTTCGAATCCGCGTTATGGGATACGACCGAAAATTACATTGCCGAAGACATTTTACATTGTATACGCTAAGAATTGGAAATGGGTCAATATTGGTTGATACTTCCCGTGGTCTGATATCAATCCCCCGTTTATCAATTCACGAAAAATGGACTCATTACGAATGTTTATACGAACATTCGCCAAATTGTCGTAAGTACGATTCCTTGAGTGTACTGGCAACCTTAACTGCCACAAATACCTATGTTGTTGACTTAAACTGGAAAATTCAAAATCAAATTCCAGGAGACTTGCGGTCATACAAATCGATCGATCGTCTTGACAATGAAGACGACACCGTGAATTACCAGTGGAATTTCTAAATTCTTTGGAGAGGCCTGGTATGCCACCGCATCATCCCAATCTGATTGTGACGCACCTATCAAATATAAGGGACAGAATGCTTGATTCTACGGATTTCTTTTGAGTTCTAACGATTTCGGTTCATAAGTATTCCGTTTCCCGTTTGAATTTAAAATGACGATCAACAGGATAGTCGCATAGTGGGTGGCATACATTTGGAAATGCAATATTTTTCACACGGCCAGATATACGTGGCGTGCTCAAGAGTTGGAAAACCATCTTCTCTGTACATTTACGCACCGGAACAGAAACCAAAAAATGTTGTTTATCAAGTTGCGTTACATTGAAGAAAAATGTAGACAAGTAGCAAAAAATGATTATTAATACAATATGAATTTTTGTCTTTTCATTTCAAAACACATAATTTCACGTACGACTACAGCTGCGGGTTCAGCTAGTTTTTATATAAAATATATTACATTAAAATATTAATTTCGAGGAGGTTGACTGGAAATTGTGATGCTAAGTGTAATTAATTAATAATTAAAAAAAGATTTTTTTTCAACATTATACGCACTCTCTCACGTCATAAACTGTAGACTAATCGAAAGTATATAGCTTATGGAATATGCAAACACTGGGTTGTCTTCTTTTTCTCGGTGTAATTATTAGGTAAGCAGGTACATACAGGTAAATTGACAATAGTGATTTGCAACTAGCCACTTACGTGATAAAGCTTATATCAAAATAAAGATAATTTTATTGCGGGTATAATGATATACGAGTATGGCTGCGAAAAATTGGTGCTGAATCCATGTTGTCGATTTTTAAAAAACGAACGAGCGCTTTATTCTATGGCTAGATTCGATGCTTTTGCTGCAGACGTTCTATTCCTCCAGTCGCTTATTTTTGTCAGTGTTTGGACGATTTTTGGAAGGGCGACTGTGAATTGAAGAACGGCATCATGTCTTTAGCGGCCTTTACACGGTCACACATGCTCGCGAACATGGCTTGATGCACAAGTTTGACGTTTTCGTTCACACGGTCATGCATGTGTGTGAACTTCATTTTCGTTCATCTTTTAACGAGTAAACATGGTACGCGCATTATTGGCAGCTCTTCTGATTGAAGAAATTTTAGAAATGGAGGAAGAGGAAGAAATTGCAAAAAGTGGCAAGAAAAAACGAATTTGGGTGCAAGATTGGCGTAAGAAAAGACCAACACGCTCGCATACAAGTTTGTTAAAAGAACTGGAAATATCTTGCCCAAAGCATTACAAATGAATGAAATGAAATGAATTAATTTTACATTTTAAATTGTCCAAGCAAGCGTTACCATCAATTTCTTTTAATTTTGATAGAAGCACTTCATAAGCTTCATTCTTTTTGTTTTTGTAGCACTCGCTTTTTATTTGCCACAGTTCTGGAAAACTTCGGTAGAGTTCAAAGAACTCTTTCCAAAATTGCTCGTTCATGCGCGACACCATTCCTGCACACTGTTTTTTTTTCCGACTGAAAAAATACACTGCGTGCATCAGAAAAATTAAACAAGTTTAAAAACTTTGAACATGTGTGACAAGCATGTTTTTTTCCCTTTACACGATACAACTTGGTGTGATGTCACACATGTTGTCACCCATGTGTGACCGTGTAAAGGCCGATATTCTCATTCTCAATGAGACCAATTACGTCGGTCGTGTAAATCAGTGATGCCCAAACGCACACTACCAAACTGTGTGCTTGTGTTGGAGTATGAGAGAGCTTGCTGCTACACCCAAAAAAAATACAAAACTTTAGTATTAACTAATATAAAAAAAAATTGAAAGTGATTCGACAACTTTTACAAAATTGTGAAATTAATGAAATTCCTTATTAATTTTTTATCAATTACAAAAATAAAGTCAATTCACGTGTCAAAAAGAAATTAAAATTCAAAAAAATTTAAATATTGAATTTATGTTGAAGTTTTCACCTAAACGGCTGTATCAAAAAACTAAAAATCAATATTTTCATGCTTTTGAACCAACTTATCTAAATCTAGTTCGGAGCCGCAAAACTTTATACAAAGTAAATCTTCAAGGTGCCGATCGCTAATTTTATTTCTAGTATTTGATTTTATTAATTTCAAAGTGGAAAACGAAACTTCGCAACAATATGTAGTTCCAAACATTGAAAAGAGTTTCCACATTTCGTTCTTTAATTTCGGATAAAAATTGTCGTTCAGATTTTTCCAAAAATGTTGCCCAGTTTCACGAGGCAACAATAAATCACAAAAACTTGTTTTCCCACTCAATATTAAACATAGTAAAATTGTTAGCAGTCAACAGTCGTTGATCAAGTGAATTTCAAATGCACATTAATTTTCCACAATGTATAGAGAGAGCTTGACTAATACGTGTGAGCGAATCTGTGAGAGAGCAATAAAGTCGGCCGCCCGCGGGCTAGGTAAAGCGCTTCACTGAGTTACATGATGATGATAAAGCTCATGAGAATTCATATGGCAATGCTTATTGCAGAAGAGTGATATTGTCGAGCTCTGTGGTTTTGTGTGCCAAGTGGACATGGCGAAAAGACGTAAATTGCTTTTGGGTTTTTTAAGTTTCAATAAATATCTAAACGAAATAAAAGAGGAGGAAAATAGAAAAAAAACAAGAATTTGGAGTCGCGAAATTTATTTAGATCGTGACCGTGAAAATGTGTACGAAAATTTAATAAAGAAATTGGAAGCAGAAGGTGAAGAATTTTACAAAAAATTTGTAAGAATCACTTTTGTTGAATTTGAAGAAATTCATCAGAAGATTGAACCTTTGATACGAAAAAAGTGCACAAATATGAGGAAAGCAATTAGTAGTCGTAATCGTCTAGCTGTCTTCTTCTTCTTTACTGGCGTAGACACCGCTTACGCGATTATATCCGAGTCAACAAAAGCGCCAGTCGTTTCTTCTCTTCGCTACGTGGCGCCAATTGGATATTCCAAGCGAGGCCAGGTCCTTCTCCACTTGGTCCTTCCACCGGAGTGGAGGTCTTCCTCTTCCTCTGCTTCCCGCGGCGGGTACTGCGTCGAATACTTTCAGAGCTGGAGTGTTTTCATCCATCCGGACAACATGACCTAGCCAGCGTAGCCGCTGTCTTTTAATTCGCTGAACTATGTCAATGTCGTCGTATATCTCGTACAGCTCATCGTTCCATCGAATGCGATATTCGCCGTGGCCAACGCGCAAAGGACCATAAAGCAGAACTTTTCTCTCGAAAACTCGCAACGTCGACTCATCGGTTGTTGTCATCGTCCAAGCCTCTGCACCATATAGCAGGACGGGAATTATGAGCGACTTATAGAGTTTGGTTTTTGTTCGTCGAGAGAGGACTTTACTTTTCAATTGCCTACTCAGTCCGAAGTAGCGCTATCACTCTATTCTATTTGGCATCAGGTAATTATTTCTAGGAAATTAATCAACAATTTTACCTGAGTTGAATGTGCTTTTTTTTAAATAGGCGATAGTTTCAACAACTTGTCTATTGTGTTTAAAATTGCGCCGTGTACGATTGGTAAAATATTCACTGACGTGTGTGAAGCTATTTACAACATACTAAAAGAAGATTATTTGAAGGTAAATATAAAAACATAAATTTATTTAATACATTTGCCTTTGGGTGAACACTTTGGTATTCTTAAAACTGAAATTACATTTAATGAATGAAAAACCTAATACTCATTCGATTTCTTGGGAGGTAAGTCTGGTAGACAAACATTTCAAACTTTCAATACCTTCAGCGTGCCACTTCAATTCCAATTCTTCAGCATAAGCTTCGTCTTGTTTACCAATTCTCCTCAATATAGATGCCAATCCTTCACCATTTTCATCATATTTATCTTTTTTATTTAGCTCCTCCAAAAAACCTTGATATATTTGTTCTCTTTGAAGTGTTGCTACTTCCCTCTTTCTTTTATTAAAAAAAAAGATGTTGTTGGTTTTTCAGCTGATGAAATAGAAGTGGAAGAATAGTGTGTATCAGCGTCTGTAAATGTTTCACTTTCTGCAACTGTTTCAGTCTTATCATCACCCTGGAAATAATAAATAATAATTATTAAATTAAAAATTTTGATTTTTACAGACCCCTTCAACTGTGTAAGAATGGTATAAA
This sequence comes from Bactrocera dorsalis, assembly GCF_023373825.1. Classification (NCBI taxonomy): domain Eukaryota; kingdom Metazoa; phylum Arthropoda; class Insecta; order Diptera; family Tephritidae; genus Bactrocera; species Bactrocera dorsalis. The sequence goes on along the minus strand of NC_064303.1, from coordinate 69,556,300 downwards.
ATTGCTGATGGCTTTTGGGAGAAGTGGAATTTTATGAATTGTATGGGTGCTTTGGATGGAAAGCATATAAATAACTATAATAAAACCTGACAGAAGCGGAAGTGAATATTATAATTACAAAGGTCATTGCAGTATTGTTTTGATGGCATTAGCTGATGCTAATTATTGTTTCACCTATATTAATATTGGCGCTAAAGGTTCTGGTTGAGATGGTGGTGTTTTTAATGAATGTAAATTTTACGAAAAGTTGCAAAACAATCAGATGAATATTCCACCCAATCGCCCATTATTGAATAGAGAAAAAGAAATTCCGTTTGTTATTGTTGCTGATGATGCGTTTCCATTACAAAAGCACATTATGAAACCGTATTCAAAAAGAAATTTGACCATGCCAGAAAGAATTTTTAACTATCGATTATCACGTGCTAGACGTTTTATTGAAAATGCTTTTGGTATAGCGTCAGCTAGATTCAGATGTTTGAGAACAACAATGAACTTTTCACCACAAAAAATTACAACCATAGTATCGGTTGTATGTGTTTTACACAATTTTTGCATGAGAGGGACACAAAATCTTTATTCACCAACATCGTATGCTGATGCAGAAGAAAACGGTGTACTAATTCCTGGTAACTGGCGTTTGGAATCACCAGAAGAACTTATTTCTCTAGCTCCAGTTCAAACACACAACGCAACAAATGAAGCAAAAGAGATTCAAAAGGAAATAACATAATTTTTTGTTACTCAAGCAGGTGAAGTTCCATTTCAATACCGAATTTGTGGATATAATAATTAATTGAATTAAACAATTTTGTTAAGACTTTAGAGAATACATATAATAAAAATAAAGCGATAAATTCTTACCAAATTATCTATAGGTCCGGCTTTTGTCATTTCATTATACAAAAATGAAAGGTTTTTTGTAAATCTCCATTCTTTTTGAGTGCCACCTGCACTACCACTTTTTGGAAGTTTTTTATAATTTTTCTGGTATGTGTTCTTCATGCTTCGGAACCTCAGCTTTGCTTCTTCACCAGTGCAGTCTAATTGTTTACCCATTTCTTCATATAAACGTGATTTTGCATTTACATATATCCATAGACTGAGCATCACTTTTTTTCCACAGCATAGGATTTTCTTCACGAAATTCGAAAAATTTGATGTATTTTTCATCACCCCATTTCTATAAACAAAATATATACAAAAGCAATGATAATTACAAACTAGATAAAGAAAATAAAAAATTTCTTTAATAATACTCACACCAAGATCACATAATTTTACTTTCTTTTTTGCTGAATCCATTGCACACGCTATTATCACATCAACAATGAAGAAATACAAATGAAATATCAAAATATCAAAAAAGCACGCGGTGAGAAAAAATATTCTCACTTGCTGCAAGTGAGAATAAAATCGAGTCGTGAGAGTGTTTGCATATTCTCACCCACTCTATTTACAGTATATTTATAGGCTTGAGAATTCTCACACCAATCTAATCGCATTCTCATAAGAATTACTCTCTCCGTTTACAGCCACCTTAAATGGAAGAACTTAACTCTTAGTCAAGTCTCTCCGATTTTCTATTCCCTATTACGTACAACATCTGTTTCAATTTCTCTCCTCTCCATTTAATGACTATTAAAATGTTGCAATGGAATATGAAAGGATACATTAACAACTATCAAGAACTTATTTTACTAATTAAAGAAAAAAACCCAGATGTTATCAGTATTCAGGAAACACACTTTCCATACAACACTAATAATATTATCATCCCAAAACCATATATTGGTTATTTTAAAAATCTAAATGTTAGTTCAACAAATAAACAAGGAATTGGTTTCTTAGTAAAGCGTCAAATTCCACACAAACGCATACCGCTAAACTCAAACATTTTATGTGACGCCGTCAACTAGATTTACATACAAAAATAACAATAATAAACACATACATTCCTCTTTGTCAAAACTTTTCAGTAAATGACTTACTGAATTGCTTACTTCATTTTAAAACACCTTTAATTCTCAATGGCGACTTTAACGCATGGAGTACACTATGGGGATCTTCCTCAACTAACTCTCGTGGTAAAAAAATAGAAAACCTTTTAGAGAAAGCCAACCTCACTCTTCTTAACGATGGTTCGGCAACCCACTTTTCAACACATATGACGTTACAAAATCTGGGCTGATACAAAAGCCTAACCGGCACACCCAAATCTCCGCTTAAATTTTTAAAAGTCCACCAAATACTCCTCACATCATCTAAAGATATATCTGAAGCATTTGGTGAGAAATGGTTTAATTACTCAAACGACCAAAATTTCTCCTCGGAATACATTACAAACCTTCCAGAGAATATTGCACCTTCGGCCAAACATCTCGAAGTCGGTATTACTTGCTCAGAATTTGAAGCCGCACTAAGTCAGACAAAAGGTAAAACACCAAGTTTCGACCGAATCTCCTACCCAATGATAAAAAATATGACGACCGATACCAAACACAAGCTCATTGAACTTTTTAATGATCTACTCCAACACGGTAAATACCCACATACGTGGACCACAGCAGTGATCATACCCATTCCTAAGCCACAAAAACCCATCAACGACATAAACAGCTTTAGACCTATATCCCTTTTACCAGGCCTGAGCAAACTTTATGAAAAGATTCTAGCGCGACGGATTATGTGGTTTGTAACCAAAAACGAGCTTATCTCCCACAATCAATATGCATTTAAGCTGAAAAATGGAACGATGGACGCTCTTTTGCAAATACATCATTTCGTTTTGGATGCTCTTTCGTCACGAAACCATGTCATTCTGGGGACTGATTTCCCACAAGGTTCCCCTCTATCAGTGATCATTATCGCATTCGACAAACTTGACTCAATTATGCTGCATCATAAAAGCTTGCATATATCTGTCTATGCAGTCGATACAATAATTTATACCAAAATAAAAGATACTAACAAAATAAAGAATATCTTTTCTAACGTCCTTCAGGACATACAAACCTGGGGAAGCTCGTCGGGTGCCTTGTTATCTATTAATAAATGCAAAGTATTACATATCTGCCGTAAACACCATTGTACGGTTAATAAAACACTAACTAATAACATTAACAAAGAACTTGTAGATAATTTAAGAATTCTTGGAGTAAATATCATTAAATTTCTTAGTTCAAAATTCTCAGAAATGCATATAAATACTCTTATTAATACAATCAGAGCTTTGATTCTCTCCAAGTTGGAATACGGTCTCCCAATTAACGGATGGAGTGCCAACGCTAACATAAAAATATTCAAGCTCCATATCACGCTGCTATCCGCCGTATCTTAAACGCTTTCCCCACTTCAACGACAAGATGTATTCTCGCAGAAGCGGGATTACCTTCAATGTTTCAATGTTTGAAAGAACTGCAAAATTAATCCCAAAACTCAACACCACACCAAACCACACATTAAATAAATGTTTCGCAAATGCAATCAAATCGAAGCGCACTTATAAAGTGCTACGCACCATTCGTCGCTGTGCATCCCTGCATAAACAACTCAACCTACATCTACCTACATTAACAGAAGAAAACCCGGTTTTCCGCCATGGATGCAAGACACGTCGATATACTTGAATCTTCATCTGCATAAGAAAAGCCACACTCCAAATAATGTATTCCGCAAACTATTTTTGGAAGAAAGTTATAAACTAAACTCACACAACTGGTTATTTACCGATGCAACAAAATCGGATATCGCAACAGCCTACGCCATCGTCGGCATTAACAACACTATAATTTCAGGAGGCCTCCTTCCTGACTATTATTCCATATTCACCGCCGAGGCTTTAGTCATACTAAAGGCATGTTCGTTTGCACGGAATAACACAGGAAAATAAGTAATATGTTCTGACAGTCTATCAACAAGTTCTGCCGTAAAAAATCTAAACTGTCATAACAACTTAATTGTTCAAATTCGGAGTATAATTGTTGCAAAAAAAATTGTTCTCTTCTGGGTGCCAAGTCATCAAGGAATTATGGGAAACGAACTTGCAGATAAAACAGCCAATTTCATAGTCCAGTCTCCCTTCATCTATTTCACACCATCGTCCGAAAAGGACCTCCAACACTATATATCCCAATATATACTTACAACAAAAAAAAAAAAACAGCTAATTGGAAAAATTTCCATCACCGATATGCCAAATTCAATGTTAATGGTCTAGGCGCCATATACCCTACAAACACGTCAAAATCTAAATGGTCAATTTATATTTCTTCTTCTTCTTTACTGGCGTAGACACCGCTTACGCGATTATAGCCGAGTCAACAACAGCGCGCCAGTCGTTTCTTCTCTTCGCTACGTGGCGCCAATCGGATATTCCAAGCGAAGCCAGGTCCTTCTCCACTTGGTCCTTCCAACGGAGTGGAGGTCTTCCTCTTCCTCTGCTTCCCCCGGCGGGTACAGCGTCGAATACTTTCAGAGCTGGAGTGTTTTCGTCCATTCGGACAACATGACCTAGCCAGCGTAGCCGCTGTCTTTTAATTCGCTGAACTATGTCAATGTCGCCGTATATCTCGTACAGCTCATCGTTCCATCGAATGCGATATTCGCCGTGGCCAACGCGCAAAGGACCATAAATCTTTCGCAGAACTTTTCTCTCGAAAACTCGCAACGTCGACTCATCAGATGTTGTCATCGTCCAAGCCTCTGCACCATATAACAGGACGGGTATTATGAGTGACTTATAGAGTTTGGTTTTTATTCGTCGAGAGAGGACTTTGCTTCTCAATTGCCTACTTAGTCCGAAGTAGCACCTGTTGGCAAGAGTTATCCTGCGTTGGATTTCAAAGCTGATATTGTTGGTGGTGTTTACGCTGGTTCCAAGATAGACGAAATTATCTACAACTTCAAAGTTATGACTGTCAACAGTGACGTGAGTGCCAAGTTGCGAGTGCGACGACTGTTTGTTTGATGACAGGAGATATTTCGTCTTGCCCTCGTTCACTGCCAGATCCATTTGCGTTGCTTCCTTGTTCAGTCTGGAGAAAGCAGAACTAACGGCGCGGGTGTTGAGACCGATGATATCAATATCATCGGCATACGCCAGCAGCTGTACACTCTTATAAAAGATTGTACCTGCTCGATTAAGTTCTGCAGCTCGAACTATTTTCTCCAGCAGCAGATTGAAGAAATCGCACGATAGGGAGTCTCCTTGTCTGAAACCTCGTTTGGTATCGAACGGCTCGGAGAGGTCCTTCCCGATCCTGACGGAGCTTTTAGTCCCGCTCTCATCTTTTGGTAGAATTTTCGAGCATTACCCCTGTCGGCCAGCTTATCAAGCTCTTCGTACTCACGCATTTCGGCCTCTTTCTTTTTCTGTCTACAAATGCGTCTCGCTTCCCTCTTCAACTCTCGGTATCTATCCCATCCCGCACGTGTTGTGGTCGATCGTAGCGTTGCGAGGTAGGCAGCCTGTTTTCTCTCCGCTGCGACACGGCACTCCTCGTCGTACCAGCTGTTCTTTTGCACCTTCCGAAAACCAATGGTTTCGGTTGCAGCTGTACGTAAGGAGTTTGAAATGCCGTCCCACAGTTCCCTTATACCGAGTTGTTGACGAGTGCTCTCAGAGAGCAGGAGTGCAAGCCGAGTAGAAAATCGCTCGGCTGTCTGTTGTGATTGCAGCTTCTCGACGTCGAACCTTCCTTGTGTTTGTTGGCGTGCGTTTTTTGCTGCACAGAGGCGGGTGCGAATCTTAGCTGCAACAAGATAGTGGTCCGAGTCGATGTTAGGACCTCGGAGCGCACGCACATCTAAAACACTGGAGACGTGTCTTCCGTCTATCACAACATGATCGATCTGGTTGGTGGTTTTTCGATCCGGAGACAGCCAGGTAGCTTGATGAATCTTCTTATGCTGGAATCTAGTACTACAGATAACCATATTTCGGGCCCCGGCGAAGTCGATCAGCCTCAACCCATTTGGGGATGTTTCCTCGTGGAGGCTGAATTTACCGACCGTAGTGCCAAAGATACCTTCTTTGCCCACCCTGGCGTTGAAGTCGCCAAGCACGATTTTGACATCGTGGCGGGGGCAGCTCTCATAAGCGAGCTCCAAGCGCTCATAAAAGTCATCTTTGGTCACATCGTCCTTCTCTTCCGTCGGGGCGTGGGCGCAAATCAGCGATATGTTGAAGAACCTCGCTTTGATGCGGATTGTGGCTAGACGTTCATTCACCGGAGTGAATGATAGTACTCGGCGACGGAGTCTCTCTCCCAATTCAATTTATATACGCCTACGTATTGGACAATGTCGTCGTATATCTCGTACAGCTCATCGTTCCATCGAATGCGATATTCGCCGTGGCCAACGCGCAAAGGACCATAAATCTTTTGCAGAACTTTTCTCTCGAAAACTCGCAACGTCGACTCATCGGTTGTTGTCATCGTCCAAGCCTCTGCACCATATTGCAGGACGGGAATTACGAGCGACTTATAGAGTTTGGTTTTTGTTCGTCGAGAGAGGACTTTACTTTTCAATTGTGGGGTATACGCTGGTTCCAAGATAGATGAAATTATCTACAACTTCAAAGTTATGACTGTCAACAGTGACGTGAGAGCCAAGTCGCGAGTGCGACGACTGTTTGTTTGATGACAGGAGATATTTCGTCTTGCCCTCGTTCACTGTCAGACCCATTTGCGTTGCTTCCTTGTTCAGTCTGGAGAAAGCAGAACTAACGGCGCGGGCGTTGAGACCGATGATATCAATATAATCGGCATACGCCAGCAGCTGTACACTCTTATAAAAGATTGTACCTGCTCGATTCAGTTCTGCAGCTCTAATAATTTTCTCCAGCAGCAGATTAAAAAAGTCGCACGATAGGGAGTCGCCTTGTCTGAAACCTCGTTTGGTATCGAACGGCTCGGAGAGGTCCTTCCCGATCCTGACGGAGCTTTTGGTATTGCTTAACGTCAGTTTACACAGCCGTATTAGTTTTGCTGGGATACCAAATTCAAACATCGCGGCATAAAGACAGCTCCTTTTCGTACTGTCGAAAGCAGCTTTGAAATCGACGAATAGGGGGTGAGTGTCGATTCTCCTTTCACGGGTCTTTTCCAAGATTTGGCGCATGGTGAATATCTGGTCGGTTGTTGATTTACCAGGCTGAAGCCACACTGATAAGGTCCAATCAGTTTGTTGACGGTGGGCTTTAATCTTTCACACAATACGCTCGATAGAACCTTATACGCGATATTAAGGAGGCTAATCCCACGGTAGTTGGCGCAGATTGTGGGGTCTCCTTTTTTATGGATTGGGCATAGCACACTTATCGTTGGGCATGCTTTCATCCGACCATATTTTGCAAAGAAGATGATGCATGCTCCTTATCAGTTCTTCGCCGCCGTGTTTGAATAGCTCGGCCGGCAATCCGTCGGCCCCTGCCGCTTTGTTGTTCTTCAGGCGAGCAACTGCTATTCGAACTTCTTCATGGCCGGGTAATGGAACGTCTGCTCCATCGTCATCGATTGGGGAATCGGGTTCGCCTTCTCCTGGTGTTATGTGTTCACTGCCAGGCTGGAGAAGTGTTCCCTCCATAATCTAAGTATGCTCTGGGCATCGGTGGCTAGATCACCTTTGGGGGTTCTACAGGAGTATGCTCCGGTCTTGAAACCTTCTGTAAGCCGCCGCATTTTTTCGTAGAATTTTCGAGCATTACCCCTGTCGGCCAGCTTATCAAGCTGTTCGTACTCACGCATTTCGGCCTCTTTCTTTTTTTGTCTGCAAATGCGTCTCGCTTCTCTCTTCAACTCTAGGTATCTATCCCATCCCGCACGTGTTGTGGTCGATCGTAACGTTGCGAGGTAGGCAGCCTGTTTTCTCTCCGCTGCGACACGGCACTCCTCGTCGTACCAGCTGTGCTTTTGCACTTTCCGAAAACCAATGGTTTCGGTTGCAGCTGTACGTAAGGAGTTTGAAATGCCGTCCCATAGTTCCCTTATACCGAGTTGTTGACGAGTGCTCTCAGAGAGCAGGAGAGCAAGCCGAGTAGAAAATCTTTCGGTTGTCTGTTGTGATTACAGCTTCTCGACGTCGAACCTTTCTTGTGTTTATTGACGTGCGTTTTTTGCTGCACAGAGGCGGGTGCGAATTTTGGCTGCAACAATGTAGTGGTCCGAGTCGATGTTAGGGCCTCGGAGCGCACACACATCTAAAACACTGGAGACGTGTCTTCCGTCTATCACAACATGATCGATCTGGTTGGTGGTTTTTCGATCCGGGGACAGCCAGGTAGCTTGATGTATCTTCTTATGCTGGAATCTAGTACTACAGATAACCATATTTCGGGCCCCGGCGAAGTCGATCAGCCTCAACCCATTTGGGGATGTTTCCTCGTGGAGGCTGAATTTACCGACCGTAGTGCCAAAGGTACCTTCTTTGCTCACCCTGGCGTTGAAGTCGCCAAGCACGATTTTGACATCGTGGCGGGGGCATCTCTTATAAGTGCGCTCCAAGCACTCATAAAAAACATCTTTGGTCACATCGTTCTTCTTTTCCGTCGGGGCGTGGGCGCAAATCAGCGATATGTTGAAGAACCTCGCTTTGATGCGGATTGTGGCTAGACGTTCATTCTCCGGAGTGAATGATAGTACTCGGCGACGGAGTCCCTCTCCCACCACGAATCCAACACCAAACTTGCGCTCCTTTATATGGCCACTGTAGTAAATGTCACAAGGACCTACTTGTCTCTGTCCTTGTCCCGTCCATCGCATTTCTGGGACGACGGTGATGTCAGCCTTTATTTTCACGAGGACATCAACCAGCTGGGCAGCGGCACCTTCCCAATTAAGGGACCGGACATTCCAGGTGCATGCCCTCAAATCATAGTCCTTATTTCGTTTGCCATGGTCGTCATCAAAAGGGGGGTCTCTCATCCGAGGCTGTTTGTTGTTTTTCATTGGGGGTGTTTTTTACGTGGCGGGTCCCAAACCCAGCGCACATCCCTATGCAGGGGATGTTTCGCCTTCTCACTTTAGCTCGCCTTCAAACGGATGTTCTTAGGCTACCCAGAGGATACTTGGTCAAAGACCGGAAGTCGTGAGCTGCTTGAGTCATATGTAAATCGTTTCTGGCCACTCCCAAGTGAATGGCGATCAGAGAACTTTCCTCACTTGCGTGAACTTCTACACATGACTTGACATAGTTCAGCGAATTAAAAGACAGCGGCTACGCTGGGTAGGTCATGTTGTCCGGATGGATGAAAACACTCCAGCTCTGAAAGTATTCGACGCAGTACCCGCCGCGGGAAGCAGAGGAAGACCTCCACTGCGGTGGAAGGACCAAGTGGAGAAGGACCTGGCCTCGCTTGGAATATCCAATTGGCGCCACATAGCGAAGAGAAGAAACGACTGGCGCGCTGTTGTTGACTCGGCTATAATCGCGTAAGCGGTGTCTACGCCAGTAAAGAAGAAGAAGACGTATTGGACACACGAAGCTTACACACGAACATTTGATCACCTACAAAACACCTGTTGAAATGGTGATTTTTATTTAATAAAATACAATTTCATTTATTCTATTTCTTTGCTTTTTATTAGAGCCACGTGTTCTACTTGTTATTTCACACCTAGAATCTTTTTGCAGAGTGAGTGTGTCTTTGTAATTTTGACAGATAATTATATTTTGCTTGACAATCTTAGATGGCGCTTTTCATATAAGATTATACACTCATATAAGATTATAATATTTACTAAATTACAACAACACCGAAAAGATGCGACTGCGGCAATAATCTAACAACCGATCATATCTTAGATCACTGTCCCATCTTCGCGAGAATCAGAGTAATTTTCTTTAATCAAATTAACCCTACAGATTGTTTAAATCATATTAACTCAAAAAATATTAATCAAAGGAAATCATAGAACAACTAAGATTAATTAACCAATTGTAAAAATATTAAACTTACTTATAAGATAGGCGTCAAAGGCCGCTGTAGCTAGTATGCCATATTATGTTAGATATACTATTTTATAATGTGTCTAATAAATAATAATAATATTTTATTTGAATATATATGTATTAACAAAAAAAATTAAAAATCGTAAAAGAAAATTATATGGTAACGTCCTTTCAATTCCACTATGAGCGAAACAGTTGATCTTAGATTGAGTTTGAGTACGACATGCTTATTTTTCTGACCAAACATGATTTACCTTTACTTTTTCGATTTACTGTGATAATTGTTACAAATTGCGCTATGCTGTCATGTTGTGATGTAATTCGTTTGAGTTGGGAAGAAGAAGCATAGAAAGGTATGTAAATTGTAAACAAAACGGTATTCACTTTTGTTAATTCGTGCAATTAACTTAATTTATTAGTTTTTGGTGAAAAAATTTAGTAAAATAAATAGAATAATGTTGCGTGAGTTTTGGTCGTCTGTCAATTTGTGCGGAACAAACCGTACACACACCTTTCGTAAGCCCAAATGTTCAATAAAAATGCGATAAATCGATGTATTGGAGATGTTCAATTCCACCTCCATGAATTTCAAAGATGATTTTGGCTGATTTTTGATGAATGCACTCATAGTTTCGATGAAGTTTCCGGTCATCACAGATTTTGATTGACCCACATGTTGATCACTTTGAAAACATTGAAACCACTCGTGCACTCTGCTACGGTATAGGCAATCATCGCCATAAACTTGTTTCACCAATTGAAAGGTTTCGGTAAAACTTTTGCCAATTGTAAAACAAAATTTAATGTTGACCCTTTGTTCGGAGCGCATTTTCGCACCGATAACACAAACATACTGACACTTAAAACGAAATAACTTCAGTTCCAATCAATGAAATGTCATGAAATTCTCACTGGACAATCGGTAAAGATAGCAGATTCTACCAAAATTTGATGACTTATAGAAAAGTAGAGTTGATTATGCTTATGAAATTTTTTATCTTGGGTCAGAGCTAGAAATAATGCAGTAAGCACATCTCGGTAAACAATATTGCGGGACTTATTGTTTTCTGCGGAAATAAAAAGATTTCTTGATCTCGACACACGAGAGCAGCACACGTACGGTTTCCGTGGGAGAAGCAAGGGGTGCCCAATTGAATGCCGGCTACTTTAAGAGTTTGTCTTTGACTTTTATTTATTATGATAGGGAAAGCCACTTTTAAAGAAAATTGTAGGTGTTTGAGCTCCTTTGACCCTTCTAGTAAGAATGGTAGATTGAACGATGTACCGTCTCAGCTCCATGAAACGTAACTTAATGCCTTTGAACAGTCTGTGCGACGCAAGGTTATACACCAGAATGACAGGCACACCAATATTCTTTTCTTAGTTTTTTTATACCAATTCGTTTTTGGGCGCCATGATAGCTCCTTCGCATAAACGCTCCTCGTTAGTCAGGTTTTCTTATAAACTCGATTTATCTTCCAAGCTAACAACATTGCTATATAGGCTGTCTGTCAAAGGCTATCCACCGCCATGCTACCTTCACGACTTTAAGAAACGTTTGTGCAAAAAATCCAGACTCCTAATCATTGATAGCTAGATCTTCATGTTAGTATTAAGCTGTAACCGCTCTACCTTAGCTCATAACGACAAAGGCTTGAGGTATGCGTTTATCACGTCTGCCGCAGTACCTTGTTCGATAATCGATAACATCTGCTGGAAATCAGTTTCCAGCAAGACGACCGCTACACCCGTCAAGATTCAGGGGTGTTGTGGAATCCAAGATAGATTTGCTAAGCTGTCAGATTTGCAAACCATTTCTGATTTTCAATGGTGTCACATAATCTGTTTGAATTTTCGTCTTTTCGCAAAATAAATATTCGAATGAGCTGTTTACTAATGTGACTAATCTTGTGAAAGCAATTCTATTAAAATTTTCAATGACTTCAGCGATTTTAACTTTCATTTTATTAGATAAGAAACAAAAGGAAAAATTGAAAGGAAAATATTAAGAGATCACAGTATCCCACTTGATGCCCCAGGAGAATCGTAAGTGGAATATACCGTGCGATTCTGTAACGTGAGACAGTCTCAAGTCTCTAAATTTGAGATTTTGAGTTAAAGACAATTTTTGAGACTTGAGATGATTTTGCTATTATGTAAGTGACAGTCACAAAATTTATTACATTTCCTTATTCAGAAATGTTTTTACACTTGAATGAAAATAAATATGTCGATAACAAATATTAAATGTAGCATAGTCAAAAACATAATTATCAATAAAAATAAAAATATATGTTGACTTTGTTTCATAATATTTACGAAATTTATGTAAAATTGATTTATTTTTCATCTTTTCGTGTTTGAGTTGCTTACAAAATATAAAGAAACGACAATCGATTAATATCTATGATGATCTCTATTCAGTATATTCGAAATGGCAGACAAGAGCTCTTTTTAGTTTTGTGACCTGCTAACTACCAGGTCTCAATATTTTGAGACTAACGCTAGAGACTGTTTAGTGAATAGTAACTAGTCTCAAATTGAGACTTTGCCTCAAAATGTCTCAAATAGAGACTAGAGACAGGTTACAGAATCCCGCTATTAGCTTGCATTCACTTGTGTGTTACTTTACAGATTCATATCACATTGTCGACTAAATAAAAAATAAAATCCCATGGTGGTAAATATCATAGAACCACATTTGTAGCCCTCGACCCTTCAGTTGGCAGCAACACTGGTTTTTTTTAGCAGAGCTGTGATTTTTTGTATCTTATATTTTCCCCTACAGAAATAAAATTAATTAATTCGTAGCAATAATATAAATAAATTTCTTAACTTATGTAAATTTTTTCAACCATCTAACAGCACTCGAAAATTACAATGCAATAAACTTGGTTTTGATGGCACCCAAAACTGATACAAATTCTATTTCGAACATCAAACTAATAATAGCTGAATTCTTGACATCTATGTAGAGTAAGTGTGGGTAATATAGTATACCCATTTTTATTTTGGCTATAACTATGAAAAGATTCGTAAACAACCTTATAGACTGAAATGTTTATAGTATATTATAGTTTAATATTCGCAAATACAATATAACCCTTGACCTAAAATGCTTAATATTGTACTCGTATGGTGTAAAATGTGTGATTAAAAATGTGAAAGAAGTCAGAAACTGGCATTATGAAAAATGCGCGGGTAATATGGTATACATGGTTAATATAATACATTAGCACTTCTCTTTGGAATGTGTACGATGTGAGCCCAAATCGCTTCACATTGTAAACAAGAAGTCAATTTTTGTACCTCTACATTTTGTTCCCAACGTTTTTTGCAAAAAGTGCAAAACGTATCTTTAAATGGTGGTACATCATGGAATTCTTCCTTGCCATCCGATTGTTCGAAAGGTACACTACGATCTGATTCGCTACTTGAATCATGCCGTTGTTTTGTTGACCAATGTGCTTTTTTAGAATACAGCGGTTTTTTCTTCTTGGCGGAATTTCGAGCAGCTATTTTTGCCAAACTATTTTGCAACTCTAATTGGTACGGAGAGGTTGTCAGAACTGTTGCCTTTGATTTTCTACCTCTACTGCTGGCTATGGTTCTCCTTATTTTTTGGGGAGGGAAATCATCCGCGGCGTTATATGTTTTGCAGCTGCATTCGATAGAACCTGTGATTAATTTGAAAACTTCAGAAAAATTTTGAGGTGGTTAAGGATGAGTCTATCTGCTCTTTCTCCTGCTATAAAATCGGCTTCTGTGAAGATATTTGCGAAAATGAGAATTTGTACCCATCCAGATAGATGGCACGAAGATTTCGCTCCAGGTGGAGCATCCTTCATAAGAAGTGAGTTGTTCTTCTTTTTAGGAAATATAAAATATGGAGGCACGAAAGACCCACACATGCACGTTATAACAGTTATAAGGGATCCATGTTCTGCGTAAGTCATGGCAGCTATTTGTCGCTTTCCTTTTTGTGCAATTATTTTAGGCTGTTGAGATTGAACCACTGACAGCCCCGTCTCATCTACCTTCCAAATTTGGGTTGCTGGAAAATTATATTTTGTATACTCATTTTCAATTAAATTAAAAAAAGAAGCGACGTTTTGGCGAGCGAATCCTCTTGCCCTGTCGAAAGAAGTACCAGTTGGTGTACGTAAGCTCAAAGTTTTACTATGGCGTTTGCAAAACCCATTCAACCAGTCTCTACCTGCATATATAGCCAACACATTAAAGTTATTAGGAATATTGTTTTTAAGTGCCACCAGAAATGTAAGATATCGTAAGTCCAATCTACTTAGCCCCTAAAAGCGAGATTCCATCGCTTTCAATTTCTGCGCTGAACACAGGTTTCCTGCCTAATTTTTGTGGGTTTCTCCGGCTTTTCGCTTCTAGCCATTCGCTGTAATGTTGTGTGTAGCACTTCAAAGGTTTATTCCCATTTTTCCTTTTCTCACAGCTGCTATGGCCTTTCCCATGTTCCCTTTATCCTACTGCCTGCGTTCACCTTTTTTCGGCATATTTGGAATACATTTCAACAATAAAATAAAAGTATTAGCCTAATGCAAATAACGCGGTAATATAGTACACTATACCATATTGGCCTTACGCTGGTATATCATATCCTCCATTTTCTTTACTATCACAGTTTTACTAATATTTTTATTTAAAGCATCAAATTCTTTCAAACTAACCTTTCGTAAATGAAGTTTGGTAGATTACCTATATAAAATTACACGTTCTACAACTGAGAAAAAACTGTGCCGTTGATAATGCCTTTATTTTTTCCTTTCTTTTCTTTTAAATTTCACAGCTTCTGGCATAATTAGGGTTACCATATACTTAATAGTTTTGCAAAAAAACAGGTATACCATATTACCCGTCTGTACCGTATTACCCACACTTTTTCTACTATTTTTTTTATCGGTTTAAATTCTAGTTCCGGCAACTATTCCATAACGCCCCTGAGTTCTATAATCGCTCGCTTGTGCGACATTGCACCCTTACAATTAGAGATGAGCGATATTGCGATTTTGATTTCAGTGATTGCTATTTTTAAATCACTGTGATTTTATATTGCTATTACGATCGCAACTAAGTCGAAGTTAAAACGGAGACTTTTTGTTGTTGTTGTTGTAGCGGCAGATTCTGCCGATTTGACAGTGTTTGGCCGAATACAAGTCCGGGTCCCGTCCAGTTACGTACACCCGACTGTCGTGGGAACGACTGAACCTTTTGTCGTTATTGGCGGTAAATTCTCTTTTGGTTCCTGTAACTCGAGTCAAGTTTTTACGCCTTTCTTTTCACTACATTTTCGCAAATGTTGGAGCGGTTTTTCTACCTGAAACTTAGAGCTTATTGCATAGTTCATTTGTATGTTGGTATGATCCGCTTTTAATATTTTCAAAGAAAAACTTGACGGAATTCCATAATCCATCAGAATGTTTTGAATACCCGCTAATAATATTTTCAAGACCAATTGGGAAAATATTAAAAACCCGTAATTTTTTTATTCCATATTTTTTCTGAAATTAATTAGTTACAATTCTTGTTTTTAACACAAAAAGCTTTCAAATTTGGTTTTGACAATAAGTAAAATTAAAAATTTTATTAAAACAAATTAAAATATTCCATTTTGATTATATTTCATCTACCACTTCAAACATCATACTTCACTTCTTTTCTTTGATACATTTCCTGCCATTATTAAAAATTATAATAACGTTACACTCAAAACTTCAAACCGCTATGACGCAAAATAGCATATACGATATATACAATACCCTGAAGAAAGTTGTTACTTTTCTGCTATTTGCTATTGTGATCGTAATTCACAGGTTCGAACTGCTATCGTAAATCACAGGTTCGAACTGCGATCGCAATCACTGGTTCGAACTGCGATCACAGTTTCGAACTGCGATCGCAATCGCAGTTCATAGAAGCGAACTGCTATTTATAAAAAGTGATCGCAGTTGCGATTTGCGATTTTTCAATCACAGTGAAAAAATCACCGGTAGTGAAATATCGCTCATCACTACTTACAATGGAGCGCCTTGCTGTTCACTTGCAAGGTTCAGCGGGAGATAGGATACTGAAAGTGCAGTTCTGCCACCGCTTGGCCAGCAGCTATTCCTGAGGACGTAACAGCCAGCGCAACCACTTAGTCTTTGCGCAAGTGTGCGAGCAGCAAGTTTCACAAGAAAGCTTTGCCAAGGTGTAGTTTTATTTATTTCTTTTAGTTAGTCCATACAGTCCATACTTTAAGTTGTGCTTAAGATAAAACAGGAAAATAGTGTTTTACAGTTCATACTTAAGATATGCTTAAGTACTGAAAATGGGAAACTTATGCAGTAACAGCTGATTTTTGTTGAATTTTCAGTTATTTGCCAAAAGAAGAATAATAAGATATAAGATATTATTTTTTGTGAAAAAAATATGGAATCGGGTTGGGATTTTAACCAGTTTTAATAGGTGCTCCGACTCGCTAGCGGAGAAATTCGGGTTTCTTTAGTTGTTTTCATCCATTTTCGATATAACTTTCCTGGCAAATTTATGTATTTTCTGTTATAATTTAAATATTTCAAACATATTTTTATGGATGATATTTGTAAAACATATGTTGCCCATAACGTTGCCATATATCATAATAAAAGTTTATAGAAATTAAGCATTGACTGTGAAACGCAAACGATTACTCAGTCTGCCACAATGCTTTGCTAAGATTTTATTTGGCCACAACTTAAGTATGGACTGTGAAACCGGGTATAAATCTTACAGACTATTAGAAAATTACGGTTTATTTTTAAGTCATCTGCATATAGTCAAAATTTAGCAAAAGAAGACTAAAACGCTTTCTTGTAGCACTCCCAAAGACGCAATGAAAGAATCGGATGACAACCCACCGACAATAACAACACGACGTTTGTTTTGCAAATATGACTTATCCACTGCAAGAAGACGGAGTGAAAACCTGGAGAAAATAATTTTTTAATTGAATATTGGGCGGAACTTTATGAAAGGCTTTAGAGAAATCTGTGTAAACACAATCTACTTGAAATCTACCGGAGAAGACAGACATACAATTATCACTAAATACCGCTTAATTTGACCCACCAAAGCGACCAGAGGCAAACCCATGCTGATTGACGTTAATTATTGATTTAACTTAATTTTAAGAGAGCACTCAAAAATTTTGGATATGTTAGAGAGTTTAGAAATAGGCCTATAACTGGAGACTATATCCTTTCTACCACCTTTAAGGATAAAGGCAATGAATGCCAATTTCCAGTCTGAAATAAAATTACCAGAAGACAGAGAATCGTTGAAGAGAAGCATGAGAGTATATACCAAGGCAGGATAATTTTTTGTAAGTACAGGCGGCCAATCCAGATTCAATCCTGTGAAAGACACAGTGTGGCAAAATTTATGGATGAAAAGTTATTAGCAGAAAAAATAGAAGTAGTTCTAAGCTCTTCGTGTACATAATTTGATCTGAAGAATTCTGCAAACAAGTTTGTAATTTTAGCAGGAGTACGTGCGATTTATCACCTTAGCATAAAGCAAAAGGAATGATCGAGCATGCCTTTCTAGATTTTACGAAGTTCCAAAAAGACTTAGGGTTCGACTTAATGTTAGATTCCGTGCAGTCAACAAATCTTTTATAGAGTAATTTATCCAAACAGTTTTTTAACGAAGGAGGCATGAGATTTTGTTGAATAGAATTTTCTGTAGTATTTAGTTTTAAGATTTTTAAAGCGTGTGAGATCCTTGGGATACCATGGCAACTTACTATATATGGTTGTATATGTTTAACGGGGATACCATAACGACAAAATTCTTGAATGGATTTCTTAAAAGTGGAAAAACTATTAGCAGTATTTAGCTCAAGGAGAAGGTCGTTGAGGTTTGCAAAATCACAAAATGCAAAATTGCAACCTAGTCTGTCAATAGGTTTGACGGAAGCAAAAAGATAAGTATAAAGCTGAAACGTTAAAGGAGAATGATGAATGATAACTGGAGAGATGGAAGAAAAGCCATCAAGAAACGTAAAGTTTAAATTATTACTGAGAAAGACTAAGTCAAGAAATCGAGCAAGACTATAATAAGACCTAATTTGAATCAGATTGAGACTAAGCATTCTCTCAATGAGATATAAACTTTTTTCACCGAAGTGATGAACAACGAAAAATTAATTTTATTTTGTGCTTTCTTAAATACTAATATTTTGCTTTCTTGCAATAACTTAAAAATAAATGCTTGCGTAAAAATTCTTAGGAAATGTGTCTTGTGCATTTTGCAAAGTAGTACAATTAATAATCATAAAGTTATTATACATTTTGTTAACTGTTGCATTTTCGTTAGCGGAAATGCACTTGAATGAACAATAAATACAAATTATAAAAATTCTTCGGAATTAATGGTACATTTTGTTGACTGTTGCATTTTCGTTAGTGGAATTAATGGTACATTTTATTAACTGTTGCATTTTCGTTAGCGAAAATGCACTTGGACATACAATTCTTTGGAAAACTCAATTAATACATATTCTTTATAACAATATAACTCTTGAGAAGACGAAAAATTGGAGGGAACAAGGGCAGGGCTATAGAAACAACCGGACCAGACAATATTGCTTAGAATAAAGTCACCAAAAACACAAATATTATTTTTCAACTCATTTAAAACCAGTAAGGAAATATTATTTGCATGCATCTCATACAACTCTAGAGGTCTTTTAGGAGAAATGTATGAAAATATGATGAACAGAGCGTCATTGATATATACACAAGTTGGTCAAGATTAGAATCATCATTATCAAGCAATATTAAAAAAGGACGAAATTTGTTATGAACAGCTAAGATGACACCACCACCTCTAAGACAGCCAGTTTTTTCCGATAATAGAAAAATCCAAAAAAAAAAATCAAAATAGAAATAGAAATTTTGAGTCGATATGTTCACTGTCATAGTACCTAAGATTAAGCCAGGTTTCAACAATAACGATAATATCAAAACTCATGTACGAAGAAAAAATATGAATAACATTTGATTTAGACCTAATATCAGATCAATTTTGATAGTACAACAAAAGAGAAGAGTCATTGAGGGAAGGTGCAGAAAACGGATGAGCAACTTTATGAACAACAGGCGCATCAACTAGTCCACAGCGTTGTTTAATAACGAAAGATATACTTGTAAGTCTTCCTCCGTGACAGAATTATTAAATGGAGACAAATGAATTCATTTCTTGGATATGACGACATCGAGAACACCAAAAATAGTTGAAGTGTTCGGATTAGCTGGAGACTTTTTGTTCATAGTGCTCACTTTTAATTTCAAATTACCATTAACATTGATTGAACTTGAAGTGTGCGGATTAACAGAATCACTCACAGAATCACCAAAGGCAATAGATTTAGGATCATTTCAACGATATTGGGGCAATTTGGCTTAGCAGCAGTAATTGTCACTAAACAACTGACCTTTCGTGAGGAGAAGCACCAGCTATTACAAAAGTCTCTGTTGACGATGTCATGTTGGTTCGTTGGTTTTGGCCCATCCATCAACTCGTTATATATTTCGGGTCAGACTGGGTTACGTGTCATCGTTAAGAGGTCCGACCGGCCGTAATTACGTTCATATGAGAAGGCGTCATGAGTATACTCGTGCAAATATGTATGTAGGGCATCATAATATCGGTAAGTGTCTGCAATCCTGGCTGAGAAAGCCATCAGACTTCCGCAACACGATAAATCTCGGTGTCTTGGTCACAGCCGCCATCGCGACGGCCGCCGCCGGCCGGTCAAAATTCATCAGTGTAGAGATTAATGTACGTACATTAAGAAAGGTTAAAGATATCAATAAAAAATTAAAATGTTGGATTTTTTAGGAAAATGCCACACGGAACTGAGTTTTTAGATGAGGATCGTGGATTGATTAATGAAATGAAAATTATTTTTTCTGTAAAGAGGCGTAGAAACACAACAACCAATATTTTGAAAAATCCATATAACTATGGTACATATTACTAAGCATAGTAGTCCTATAGGTACCCGTAATGACAGGAGCAAAAGGCACATTCAGAAGCTAGTAACCAATAGTCATATGAGTTGCAGGCAAATAAAAACAGAACTTGATCTTGATGTGACTAAACAAGGTACATATCAAATAATATCAAAAGATGTATGTCCTATATATGAATATCGCGTGCCAAAGCCACGGGACGAAGCCTTCCAGTGATGAAAAGATATTTAACCGGACCAGATGGTCTTCATAAATATTGAAGAGTAGGTAGGCCATAAAAGTGTTTATGGTGGTTCATGACTTATGTTATGGGCAGATTTTTCATCACAAGGCAAGTTCAAAATATACTTAGTACCCATCAAAATGATTATAGTCATCTACACTGATTTGTTGGAAAAAGAACTGCTTGATTTTGGTAGTAATTTGCATGATGATGAATGAATTTTTCAATGCACCGATCCATGTAGCGAAGAAAACAAGGCTTTCTTTAACTTTTCGAAAAATTGTATTGCTTGGGGCTTGCCGTAAGTCTAGATTTAAATCCGACGAGGATCTGTGGGAAATTCTTTCAGTCAAAATGTATGCTTCTTTCAAGCGGTAAGACAGCCTTAAACAACAAAGACATGTCACTTTGATCAAAAATTTTGATGTCAATTCCTCATCGTATTCAATTGGCGAAAATACATAAGGGTATCACAATATTTTTTTTTTTTAAATCAATACTATTTGGTTTATAATTAAAAGATTATGTATACTATTGAATTTGTTTTGCACATACATTAGTATATGGTAAATAATTTAATTAAGAAAACTATTTTAATATAACTTTGTTGTTTAATACTTCTTCTTCTTTACTGGCGTAGAAACTGCTACTGCGGTTATATCCGAGTTAACAACAGCGCACCAGTCGTTTTTTTCTTTTCGCAAGGTTGCGTAAATTGGAGATTTCAAGCGAAGCCAGGTTCTGCTCCACCTGGTTTTTCCAACGGAGGGAAGGTCTTCCTCTGCTTTCCCGGCGGCTACTGCGTCGAATACTTTCAGAGCTGGAGTGTTTTCTGCCATTCGGACGACATGACCAGCCATCGTAGCCACTTTCTTTTAATTCGCTGAAGTCTGTCAATGTCGTCGTACATCTCATACAGCTCATCGTTCCATCGAATGCGATATTTGCCGTGGCTAACGTGCAAAGGACCAAAAATCTTTCGCAGAACTTTTCTCTCGAAAACTCGTATAGTCAACTCATCAGATGATGTCATCGTCCATCATATAGCAGGACTGGAATAATGAGTGACTTATAGAGTTTTGTTTTTGTTCGTCGAGAGAGGACTTTATTTCTCAACTGCCTACTTAGTCCGAAATAGCACCTGTTGGCAAGTGATATTCAGCGTTGGATTTCAAAGCTAACGTTGTTTTTGGTGTTGGTTCGAAGATAGATGAAATTGTCACGAGTGCGACGACTGCTTGTTTGATGACAGGAGATATTTCGTCTTGCCCTCGTTCACCACCAGACCCATTTGCTTCGCTTTCTTATCCATTCTGGAGAAATCAGAACTAACGAAGCGGTTATTAAAGCCAATGATATCGATAATGGCGTTATACGTCCACTGCCAGTCAGCAGGCTGGAGAAGTGTTCCCTCCATAATTTTTGTAACAGTTTCCTTATACCGAGTTGTTGACGAGTGCTCTTAGAGAGCAGGAGTGCAAGTCGAGCAGAAAATCGCTCGGCTCTCTGTTGTGATTGCAGCTTCTCGATGTCGATGAATTTACCGACTGTTATGCCAAAGATTCTTTCCTTGCCCACCCTGGTGTTAAAGTCGCCAAGCACGATTTTGACATCTTTGGTCACATCGTCCTTTTCTTCCGTCGGAGCATGGGCGCAAATCAGTGATATGTCGAACGACTTCACTTTGATTCGGAGGCGGAGTTTTTACTCCACCGAAAATCCCTCCTCGAATTTGCGCTTCTTTATATGACAACAGTAGTAAATGCTACAAGGACCTACTCGCCTCAGTGCTTGTCCAGTCCATCGCATTTCTTGGACGGCGGTTATGTCAGCCTTCACTCTAACGAGGGCATCTACCAGCTGGGCAGCGGTACCTTCTCAATTAAGGGACCAGACATTCCAGGTGCATGCCCTCAAATTGTAATCCTTTTTTCGTATGCCATGGTCGTCATCAAAAGCGGGGTCTCTCGACAGAGGCTGATTGTTATTTTTCACTCCCAAGTGAATGGCGACCAGAAAACTTTCCTTACTTGCCTGAACTTCTACACATTAACCCATCCTTCTGTTTAATACTTACCACTTTCAAATAATGGGTTGTCAAAAAAGTCTTGCGGTATTTTTATTGATTTTTTTTTTTTTTTTTTTATTGAAATTGAAATGAATTTTTGATGACTCATGTCCAGCTCTTGACTGATGCTACGGCTGCTACTATGCCGGTCTCTTTCGACCAATTCAGCGATTTTATCGCAATTTTCGACGACAGGCCTTCCGGAGTGTGGCGCATCTTCGACCACCTCTTGTGCGGGGGAAATGGAAACTGTATCGCGTCCATAAACTGCACAAATTTTATTATTTTATTGGCATTGAGATGCATTTTTGCCTTTATCGTAGTAGTACTGTAAAATATGCCGTATTTTCTCTTTATTTTGCTCCATGTTTATACGCTCCACGCTATAACTCACGAACGACTTAAAAGAAACGACAATCAATCAAACACGTGTTAGCGCGTGAAACACGCGTCCAAAAAGGTATAGCATGACCCGATGCGACGAATAAAACTAGAACTACGCGCTTCCAGTGCCAACTAGTGAAAATACCGCAAGTCTTTTTTGACAACCTATTATAACAGCCAAGAAATAAAGTTATTAATTATTTAACTTGGATATGTACCCACTAAAACAAATAACAAAGTGCGTTAAAAAAAATTACGAACTAATAAATACTGCTTCCTTATAACATGAATATTTCTTAGCACAATTATATTGAAAAATAAGCTACCTATTTTTACTTTAAACTACTTATTATTTAACGAATCCTTAAAAACAAATCTTTTCAGATATTTTATTGCAATAAAAATACAAAAAATGACCTCTTTGCTTAAAAGTTGATAAACAATACAATAAAATTATAAATTGCAAGCATTCGACAACGTCGTCTGCCTTCACGTGTCTGTCCGTTCGGGTCAACCTTGTTTGTGATGTGCACTCCCCCGACACTCCGCTCGGCACGACTTCGCTGTACATATCTACTGTTCTCTTTAATATTGATTGAAGAGTAAAAATTGGACGTCTTTTTATAGATCCTGTTTTAATTGAAAACGTTATATATGAAGTTTACTATACAATATCCGTGAATTTATTTTCATCGATTTTCCTTGGGAATGAGATATTTTCTCGGAGTAAAACTTAGCCTGATATATATGTTAATTCAGGATGTCAGCTAACTCCTTACCAAACTTTATTAAACGAGCTGCAGCCGTTCTTTCGTGAAGAAGTAACAAACATAAACACTCACAAACCTTCGCCATTATAATAGTAGTGTGAAGTGGTTTCGCACTGCTGTGGCTAAGGTTCACATTCATTATATTATTATAAACTATTCAATACAGTAAAGTAAGGGTTAAAATTTGAACATGGCTTCAAACTTTTAAAATTATTGATGCAAATTCTCTTTGTATTGCTCTTAAGCACTTTAGAAGTTAATTTTTTATTAACTTTATTTTCTAGTTTGTAACAAATGAGTACTTTTCAAAGCTGTTACTTGATCACAGTTAGGATAATTAGTGAGGTAGCTACAGTAGATTGTTTTAAATTTTTCCTTACTCTCGCTTGTTCTCTCTCGTTTTGTTGACATAACTGTTGTTAGTTTCACATAAAATTAACCCTGGTCGAGACCAACGGTCTGATACACTTAGTCGAGACCAATGGTGCTTGGCTAGGCCCCTATGTGTTTACATACATTTGTATGGAAATACATGTTGTATTTACGCTCATATACATATGTATAACATAGATACATTTTTGAAATTTCTTACCTCTCGATTTGATTGAAATCAAATTGATTGCCTTGTTCACGCTTGGCGTGGCAATAGCGTTCACAAAAAATGTAACATTTTGAGAAAAAATTCGTTTTTTCTTAACCTTTTAAAACGCTCTAGCACCGGTTAGGTAATTTAAAGAGCTTTCAGGAAATGTATAATTTGCCCCCAAAGCCCCACCGGGGGCGTGGCAATAGGCGAAAATGGGTTTTCACCATGTCCCCCCCTTTCTTTCACTACAGTTGGGGGGTATCGGGCCGGGAAGATCAAACCCATTTTGCGAGTTAGTTCTCCCCTGGGGCTTTCAGGACAGCCCTCAACCTCTCCTCTATCCCTACCAGGAGCGTGGCAATAGCGTTCACAAAAAATGTAACATTTTGAGAAAAATTACATTTTTCTTAACCTTTAAAACGCTCTAGCGGCTAAAGTATTTGACCTAGATAAACATACAAACCAATTTGGACATGTAGCGAACATGAAAACAGCTAGATCAACCGTGCGAAGTGATAGAAACATACCAAAGTTCATATATTTTCATACAAAATATATGGGGTCTAGCCAAGCACCATTGGTCTCGACTAAGGTGTAATATTATAATATCCTTTTTTCGTCCTTTTCGATACGATATCCTTGAATTTTTTTAGAATTTCTAGGAAGCTACCTGGAAGCGCAAGTCGTTTGCTGCACTCTAAATATACATATTTAAATAACATTTAAAAACAAAATATGCCTGGCCAGACCCGTTGGTCTCGACGAGGGTTAATCGAGTTAGTTACGAAGTTATACACACTAAGGGACAAACTAACGGAAATTTTACTATCTCTTTGAATCAAAGTAAACTGTCAACAGTTTTGTCCGCTTCAAGGCGTTTCATTTTTAATATGAGAAAGATGAATACAAATACTATATCCCAAGAAATATGAAATAATTTATTAGTTGCATTGTAATGGGTAAATCTGTTAATTCTGTTTTGAAGGAAAACGAGAAATCACAAAAAAATATAAATTTTTTTGGATTTATCAATAAAAAAATACAGATAAATTAATAATTTTACGAAAGAGCGGAAGCCATCCGCATAAGTTGTACCCAACTGTTGCAGGAATTGCCATGCACTTTGTTGTTGTAGGAGCAACCAATTTCGCAACGAAAACTAATAAAGTTATTAGAGAGGTCCATGGAGCTAGCGTTAGTGATAAAACAGTACGAAGATGCATGTTCTAAAGTAATAAGCATCGTACGTCTGCGCCAAAAAATATGAACATTTTAGGGTCTGATGGCCTCTCATGAACATAGACTGACAAACAGGGTGGTGCAAAGGATCGCAACATATGTATGCCAAATAATGAGATTTGAATCACTGAAGGCTTGGGCATGTTTCCCGCAAATGTGTTGTGTGTACTTCGGCCGATCGTTGGTTTAATGCGTGTCACAGATTATATTGACGTTCTGGAAGACTCATATCTTCCAAGTCTGGCTATAATCGGATTCCAAAGTGAACAAGGAGATATTTTATGCAGGATAACGACTCAAAACATGTCGCAAAAATTAACAAACCGTGGTCTTGGGATAGTGGGATCAAACTGTTCAAAGGACCACATTAGTTCAAATAATTTAAGCCCGTTGACCATCTTTAAACAATTTTAAAACTGAAAATTTTAGCTGAAAGGGAAGTTCCAAAGGCTGAACTGATTTGTGGAAGCGGGCACTCCTAGCATTGCAAAATATAAGACCAAATATTATACAGAATATCATAAACAGTATTATAAAAAGAATGGAAACAGTAATAAATTGGCGAAAGCAAAATTAATAAACATTTGAAGGGAGTATTTATAATTTTTTATACTTACAGGGTGTAATAAAATTTTAAGTGACATGAGAAATATTGATATTTTTGTCCTTAACTGTATGTACATGTAAGCGAAACTTGGGCAAAAATTGAGGTATCTTGACAAAACTTGGTTCAAACATATGTTTCTTGGCATTGTTTGAGGTTTATTTTGCAGACAGGCAATGCAAATGGGTCGTTGCGCCTTCGCAAAAAATCAATAGCCTATAAATTGTCATAACTAAGCTGCACAATAAGATACAAAACTGTTATTTGGCTCAACGGTATCTATGGTATTTTGAATAAGCGGGCGTGGCCTCGTCCCCTAATGGATTTAATGGATACACCTCGCAAACCATTAAAGCTATAACACCCAAAATTGCACAGGACAAATCCTTTCGACATTCTTATGACAGTGTGAAATCGGATTATAACCTTGCTCACTTCCCATATAACGGTTTGTTGAAAACTTATAAAAGTGTGATAAATCAATAATCAAATGTGTCAAAAGCAGTAAATCCAGGATGATACAAAAGGGTTTTTTAGAAGCCGGCGCACACATTTTGGTGAAATCACAAATCTCCAGACCTACTCGACCAATCTCGGTCCGTAAATACTTTTGACACAGTGCTATTTTAGACAAAATTAATTTCCCATAAAATGCGATTTTAAATTCCTGAGTCCTTTTTTTCGAGTATTCAAATAAAGCACAAACGAATATATCGTCCAAATAGTATTTTATTCCATCTAAGTTCTAAAAATTGTCAAAATTGAACCATAGCTGACGCCAGAAACCGAAGATACTGACCCCAGTTCTTATGGCTGACTTTTCACCTAAAATATCGGTAAACGTGTGAGATATAATATATAATTGATTTTCGGAAAGAATCTTTTCCTAATAATAGTAAGTCTGAATCTCAAAAATTGACTGAATCGCGTGAATACTTATAACTAATATGGTATTTGAGAGACGTTACCAAGGCCAGTATAGATACTATACAACTATATATAACTCATACACTGACTAAAACATACAGTTTTTAGGAAAACGGGAGTAGGGGTAGTATCGACAGTATTTTACTTATTTTCGCAAATAACACATACTACGAGGTATGACAATTAAGTAATGAGACTAATTCCATAAAAACCGTACATTTGAAAATGTTTCTACAACTCTGACATCCCCTTGGGCAGCTATACAGAGATTCCAGCGCGTTTTCCATGCTTCGTAACATTTCTGGAACGCTTCGACTGGGATGTCCGCGAGTACCTTCGTCACAGACGGCTGGATGTCCATAATCAACTCAAAATGGGTTCCTTTGACCACGACGAGCACTCCAAACACACGTCTACTCAACTTGACGCAGCAGGCGAACTAAACAAGCTAGAGCGATGGTGCATATTATCAATGGAGAGGGGAGGAAAAAGATAAAAGGAATTTCAAGGTCACAGGTTTACCACAAGCGTGGCAATCAAATCAGTCTCATTACTTAATTGTCAAACCTCGTATAACATGCCTCATACTAAAGAACCAATCACATAGAGTAAAGACAGCCGGATGTTCGAAAATACTGATATTAATCTATAGGGGCTAGGCCAAGTTTTCGCCTGAATTTATTTATTGTTCTCAAAGATGCACTGTTATGAGTAAAACATATTATATTATTTTTTAGTTGAATTCGGCCAAATTTTGTTCATACTGTGGCAAACATTAAGATAATCATTCCTGACAAGGTTTATCTCGCTATATTAATATCTTCTTGATTTGTGTATTGGAAAGTAAAATAATCAAATGGAGTTTAAAATTGTGTTATATGGGAAGTAGGCGTAGTTATAGTCCGATTTCACCCATTTACGCAATTAATATAGCCGAAAAGTCCAAAAAGTGCCCAATTTTTCCACCGGCTCCCACAAGATTCTCACATACCATCTCGAATTTGGTTTGGGGTTGGTGTTAAAACACCCCCTAAACTCAGAGAAAAATAATATTACGAAAGAAGCTTGGTTGCGAAAATATTCATCAACATGTTCTTTTTTAGTAATGCACTGCCGATCAACTGAATAGGTTCAAATAAATTCGCTTGCATTTTCGTGATTTTTGCATCACATATTGATCGTACGCATGATTTTTTAAAAACGTTTTGACTTTATATATGTGCCAATCAGTGTGCGCTAGTAAAGAACCGTTTGCTAAGTACCGTTACTTTGCATATTCTGTTTTGCTATTTATATCGCTTATTTCTGAGCAATTTTTTGGTTCAACTGAATAGGTTCAGCTGAAAGATTTTTAGTTTACGATTAAACTTGGCGTTGTGGCGACACATTTTTGATACAAATTTTTTATTTCATATATTTTCTTTAAATTAAATGAAAAATGGGACGCGGAGAACAATTATCCGAGTATGAAAGAGGCCAAATCGAAGCCTATCGTGAAAGTGGCCTTAGCCATCGCAAAATCGCTCAAAAAATTGGTCGAAGCCAAAATGTTGTGAGTAACTTTTTGAGAAACAAAGTAGAATATGGCAAAAACATGAAAGGCGGAGTCAAACACGCCACCTCTGCGGCAGACAGGAGGCATATTGTGTGAGGTGCGTCCAATTCGCATCTCTCAGCACCCAAAATTAAAGAAATTTGCGGTGTTACAGCCAGTGTGTCTACAGTTAAACGTGTGATTTCGTCGGCTGATCATCTAAAACGAATGAAACTTAAAAAAAAACCACCGTTAAATGATGCACGTAAAGCTTTACGACTGCTCTTTGGGCGCAAGCACATGAGCTGGACGAGCGAATGGCAAAAGGTGGTTTTTTCCGACGAAAAAAAATAATTTAGACGGCCCTGATGGCTACAACTACTATTATCACGATTTTCGAAAGTAAGAGCACTTTCTGAGCCGTCGCCATAGCTGTGAGGGAGGCGTAATGGTGTGGGGGTCGGTATCAGTCTTTGGCACTTGCGACCTTCAATTTGTTACTTCCAAAATGAACGCGGAAACCTACAAATCTATCGTACAGACTGCGTTTCCTCATTATTCCAATATTTTTCACATTATTAAATGGACTTACCAGCACGATAACGCTCCTATTCATACAGCTAGGGTGGTAAAAGAGTGGATTAAGGCTCAAAATGTGGACTTGCTCGAGTGGCCCCCTTATTCACCTGACCTTAATATAATGGAAAACGTATGGGGGTTGCTATCGCGCAAGGTATATGAAGGAGGCAGGCAATTTGATTGCAAAACAACTTTAGTTGCGGCAATTAAAACGGCCTGGACAACAATTTCGCTGCAAATACTGCAAAATTTGTATAGCTCGCTTCCCGATCGTTTATATGAAGTTATATCGAAAAACGGCGGATTCACTCATTATTAAAGTTATTAAAAAATACTTTAGAAATGCTCTTAAGTATAAGCTAAGTGCCAAAAATATGAAAATTATCTTAAGTTACTTATATAATTTTAATTTTTTTAGGTTGAACCTATTCAGATGAACGAAAAAAAAAATCATTGATTTTGTTAACCTTTCAGAAGAATAAATAAATAAGGAATAAATAATATGCTTTTGAAAAACTTTCTTCACCATTTTATTTTAATATGATTTAAGAATTAAGGAAAAAAAATTATGCAAATCGGAAAACTGGTTTAGGAATTATAGATAAATTTCTACCTCTGAGATCATGAACCTATTCAGTTGAGCGCATATATCATATATCATGCGCATTATTATGCACCTGCGCCTGCACACCATTTTACGTAGTACATGGTCAACTTTTTAAGCTCCTCATTATCACGTGCATAATTATTTTCAAGTTGCATAATTAACTCATTCTTTTCAACAGTATAATATGATTTTTCGCAATTCAACTATCCTTATACCCATTTTTGTGCACAAGACAAAACGTGTCCTATAATAACTGAATTTTCGCGAGGGAACTGCTATATTAAAAATACGTTGAGTAATACAACTTTTCGTAAAACAAACCCCCAAAAATTTTTTCTGGATCCGCCACTGTCTCTTATTATACTATTGCACCTCTAAAAATTGACTATAAGTTTCATTAAATCACAATGTTCACATTAAACAACAAATGCATATTTTCAAATTGTACATAATATATTATATAAGAAACATACAACTATGTACATTTATGTATACACACAATTTTTGGTATAGATATGATATATTCGCATGTCATTTCTTTGCATACAAAGATAGTGTTTCGTCCATCTTTATTTGTTAAATAAGTCCATTTTTTATTTATTGTAAAAAATGTAATTTTATATAACGTTGATCTCAATTTTAGATTAGGAGAGTTTATTTTTATCTGCGTTCAATTTTAATGTTCTAATGTGTTTAAACTAAACCGGCGTAGTATAGGTACATATGTATGTATATTCCATTTACAGCATACATACATTTTATATGACTATGTATGTTTTTATTATTAATAATTCTTATATTGTTTATTGATATAATCATTGAGTTATTCGCATAAAATTTTAAAAGTTATTATCAAATATATATACATACATATATACATACATATGTATGTACATAACTAGTATATGCATAACTAGATATAAATACTTTTAATATTGAAATTATAATTTATCACATAAATTTTGTAGGAAAATAAAAAAAATGTAAATAAAATAGAAACTTGATAGGTTTAAAATGTTTTTTTTTCGGCCCTTTTTGTTTATCATCTCTCAGGTACATATAAGCATTACGTATCTATTTGTGTGTAGGTAAATATTTAATTATTGATAGCAATTGGCGAAACAATTTGTCCGTTTTCACTATTATGTAACGCCTATTTTAGAATTGATCGCTAGCGATTCTATTCACCATGCAGTGGACCTAATTGTGAACACATAATATGTTATTTATAGCCTCAAATTCAAGCCAATAGCAAAAGCAATTGTATGAGGGTGTGGTTTACAACAGCCAATCGAGTTTTACCTAACGCGAACGACAAGGATAGCTAAACTTGAAATGCTAGGAGCTCCCAAGTAGAAGTAAAAGTTTTGGTAGAAAAGAAGCACTGTAGGTGTTTTAATCTCTGTATATCTACATTGTCTTTAATCTCATTGGTGGCATTTAAATGAATGGTAGATGTTAGTGGAATTAAAAATGGCACCTGTAGTTTTAAAGCAGGCAACGGAATATATGGGCTACCTTCTATTATAATAAACAGTTAATTTTGTTAAAGCTTCAAAGAACTTGGCGTATGCACGTTTTTAGTGCTCTTTACATTTTTTATATAAATTAATCAAGTTAATTAATTATTAACTGATCTTTACATAATATATTTACAAAATACAATGTACCTTGTGTTTTATTTATATCGAAGTGTTCTCACATTGAATGGTGATTAAAATAATCATACTTCTAATAAGTTCTTGTTGTAAGTGCTAGTGTATAAATAACGTTGCATATATGGATTTGAAAGTTGCCTAAATATGCACACGTAGGTGTAATAAAAAATAGTATAACATAAAAAATTTATTTAAACTATATCCGGTTTATTGTGTAAATATTTGAAAGTATTTTTTTGCAAAACAAGTAGCAAAATGGTTTCATACTACAATCCAATGAGTTATTCCCAGAAACATAATCCAACTACTTTGAATTATCCGCCTGCACAACCATGGCAGTGGACGGCAAATTATTCTACGTCAGCAAATCATCAACTACTGAACGAAATGGAATCATCACATAACCATCATCAAGTATATTATAATACACATCACATGTTTCATCCAACTGGTGGTTCTACCGCAGAGTGGCATTCTCCATTATCGACAACTGACAACTTATTACAAAGTACAAATGTGCAACAACTTATCAATGAATCAAATGATGGCACTGTAATAGGCAACAGTGCAAGTTCTTGTCGAAGTACTAATTCTAGTGGTCCATCTACAGTTGAGCTTGTTGGAATAAATGAATCCAGACGTAATGATCTTCATATCACCGATGGGGTGCCATCTCCCACTTTAGTAACATCGGGGAGTAATGCCACCAGTCCCGATGTTTCCTTATCAACGAATTCAGTTCAAAATTCTTCAAATAGTACTATAACTGGTGTAAATTCCGCCTATAATAACCATACATCTCCTGTAAAGACGCAGTATTACGAATGGATGAAAAAACCTTCGTATCCCACTCAACCGGCTCCTGGTGAGTATTTTACTCATAAAAATACATTTCATATGAAATAACCTATGACCAATACACGCAATCTAATTAATTTATTGTGAAATTTATATATAACAAATTTATATATTTAGCTTATCAATTACATTTAGCTATTGTTGCCAGAGCAAAGGCAATCTTTTTGTTGTATACTCGCACAACATGTTGCCACAGAGTATAAAAGTTTAGTTCCCCTAACGGTTGTTTGTATCACCAAAAATGTGTACTGTCTGTCCGTCCGTCTTTGAAAGCTGCAACCCGAATAAAAATTAAGATATCTTGATACACATATTTCTTGGTACTATAAGGTTGCTATTACAGGCGAGAGGATTCAAAAGTTTGCCAATCCCACATATTAAGACACAAAACAGTAATTTGATACAAAGAAACGTATGTATTCCCGCTTTAATGTTAACATTGTACACTATAGCAACTTCTAAAAGTTTGAAATATTTTCAGATGTCAGCTAAACTTAATAATAAATATTGCATATGAATTCAATATCGTTATCAGACTGAATAACGAAAATTCCCCATGTGGCTGAATTTTAAACTGCAAAATTTTTTTTCTTTTTCAAAGATTTAGGAAGATGACATCCTTCCCAATTAATGTAGTCTGATACTAAAATTTGAAAGAATCAGTACTTCCAGATGGCCCAAACCTACCTACATGTACCATATTATTATAAGTATTTCGAATATACCATAGAATAAAACATAGTTATGAAACAGTTGGTCAATGATAAGATACAAAATATGATAGGAATGGAATCACTATTTTGCCTAATAATAAATGTTTAATTCTTGTGAAAGACTTTTTGTTTTAAATATTTCAAGACATTAAAATCTTACGAATTGCAGAAAAATAAATAGTGTGGCATCCGAATTTATCATACTCCTTCCTTATTAAGTAGTTATTGTTTTAATTTATATTCCCTTTAAATTTCTCTTATAATATTTATTTTATGAACTTAAATGTTATTTCGGCACAGCGATTTTTTAATACTGTTTTATTTCGAAACTTACAAGTTTCTTCATTAATTCAATTAATTGTACCTATAATTTATATCTATAACATAATAAGTAAATTAAAGAGTATGTTAATGCACACTTCCTTTAATATTCAAATACTGAATATGATAATAAAATTTTTGATTTCAAAGTTTTGTATTATTATTTGTCGGATGTCTTGTTTAATTTTATTTGCACTCGTATCTCATGGTCAAGGAAATGTCCTTTTATACCTTGCATGAAATATATCTGAGATATCCCTTAGAGTCATAAAAAACTTGACTTTTGGAAATGCCCTTGCCATTAACATAAGTACAACCAAACTGGTTTTATTCACTAGGAGATATACGAGTAAATCATATTGGAGCAGAGGGACAGGCTGGGGCAGAAGGTTTGTAGGTGAGTCTACTGACGGGAGCTATTCAGGCTTCCTGACTATTGTAACGTTTTTCAAACTGAGGTTGCCGCAATCAAGATAGCAGTTTAACTACTGCAGCCACTTTGATCGTCAAGACGAGGCGAAGACAACTCAACACTTACTTCCTAACTTTTTTAAGTGATCAAGGCTAAAATACCTAAAACCTTGAAACTGCATAAATGATTCCTCGCAAAAAATATTTGAGCAGAGTCCATGCCTAATGTTTTAGGTAAACTAAAGGGTGATTTTTTAAGAGCTTGATAACTGCTAGCTTTTTAAAAAAAAACGCATAAAATTTGCAAAATCTCATCGGTTCTTTATTTGAAACGTTAGATTGGTTCATGACATTTACTTTTTGAAGATAATTTCATTTAAATGTTGACCGCGGCTGCGTCTTAGGTGGTCCATTCGGAAAGTCCAATTTTGGGCAACTTTTTCGAGCATTTCGGCCGGAATAGCCCGAATTTCTTCGGAAATGTTGTCTTCCAAAGCTGGAATAGTTGCTGGCTTATTTCTGTAGACTTTAGACTTGACGTAGCCCCACAAAAAATAGTCTAAAGGCGTTAAATCGCATGATCTTGGTGGCCAACTTACGGGTCCATTTCTTGAGATGAATTGTTGTCCGAAGTTTTCCCTCAAAATGGCCATAGAATCGCGAGCTGTGTGGCATGTAGCGCCATCTTGTTGAAACCACATGTCAACCAAGTTCAGTTCTTCCATTTTTGGCAATAAAAAGTTTGTTAGCATCGAACGATAGCGATCGCCATTCACCGTAACGTTGCGTCCAACAGCATCTTTGAAAAAATACGGTCCAATGATTCCACCAGCGTACAAACCACACCAAACAGTGCATTTTTCGGGATGCATGGGCAGTTCTTGAACGGCTTCTGGTTGCTCTTCACCCCAAATGCGGCAATTTTGCTTATTTACGTAGCCATTCAACCAGAAATGAGCCTCATCGCTGAACAAAACACGCGCGCGAAACACATTTCGAACCGAACACTGATTTTGGTAATAAAATTCAATGATTTGCAAGCGTTGATCGTTAGTAAGTCTATTCATGATGAAATGTCAAAGCATACTGAGCATCTTTCTCTTTGACACCATGTCTGAAATCCCACGTGATCTGTCAAATACTAATGCATGAAAATCCTAACCTCAAAAAAATCACCCGTTATTAAAATTTATCTGAATCCCTAAGTTTTTAAAACCCATAAATAAATAAAATTTACTTATACATGTTTTACAATAGTTTATAATTTAAGTAGAACAAGATTTGACAAAATTAATGATAATGCTTAACCACTTTAATAAGGTATTCCCTTCCTCTCTTGAATAAAATTCAACCCGATAACTAGTATGTACGAGTATGTTGCTGCTTTATAAGAAAATTATTTAACAAAAGGTTTTCACACACAGATGTCAAAGCAGAGATATGGCGAATAATAAACATCTTATTTGTTGACATTAAGCGCAATCTTTATAGTATAAGTATTATCGGCGTAAAAAATATTCGTTATGGATTTTGTAGGTGAGACAGTTAGATTTCACGTAATAAGTTCCAGTACTCAAAACTTAGACTAAGCTTCCGAAAGATTGAACTGACAACTGAAATAGCATATTTGTTCATTGTAGATAAGGGTTTTACTAATCTAACTGAAACGGGAAAATCTGGGAGCATATAACTTTGTTGTCCCACTGCTTGGTTCGACTTTTGTGCTAAGAAGATCTTAAGCTTTGACTTTATTGTGAATATGAAGATTAAAATTAGTCTTAACAAGTTTTAACTGTAGATGTCTCTCCATACTTCGATATCTTGTACCCCATTAGGGGCCATCCATAAATTACGTCACACGAAACCTGGTTTGGTATCGAACGACTCGAAGAGGTCCTTCCCTAGCAGGTTTGAAATCTTTTCCAAGTTTTGACGAATGGTGAATACCAGGTCAGTTGTTGATTTTGCAAGCCACACTTCAATCTTTCACACATCTCGATAGAACCTAATGTGCTATAACTGTGCAACAAATTAAGATAGAAAGTATAATTAGGAAAAGAGAATGAACCGATATACATATAGCTTATTATAAATTAAGCAAAAATATAGAAAAAAATTTAAGAGTACATATTTCTTCAGATTCTTAAAGATAATGTTGTTTAGCCTTGATAATGAACCAAATTGGTGCATATTTCGTCGTTATCTTATACTCTTACTGTATCAATTTGAAACCCTGTTACTTTATCTCGTGATCAATATATTACATTTCGCTTTTTCATTGATCTTATATGGCATTTATATCACTTTTATGATAAATATGTGATTTGTGTTAGTAAGATTGACTCTTAGGCTAAACGTATTAAGCCCTTAAGCGTTTCGGTCATTGATCAGTAACATATCGCCAAGTTACAGTTGGTAGGGTTGTCGGAAAAATATCGATACATCGATATATCGATATAATTTTTTCAATGTAACAATATTTTTGAGCGATATTTATTGTTTCGATATATCGAGGTATCGATATAAATTATAAGTATTGAAAAGGTATAAAAACGATATTTTTATGATCAAAAAATTCTAAATCCTTTTTTATACTAACTGTTTAATCCAAACAAATACTCCTCTGCATTACTCCAACTAATTACATAAAGTAATAGAAGCGTAATGCAGAGGAATATCACCCGCCCCAACTTCACTCAACAGGCGAAAGAGCAGAAAAAGAAAACATCTTTTCCCGCGTTTTTTTACAAAAGGATTGTGGGCACACTGTTCGTCAATTATTCTTCTTAGAAATTCACAGTTTCAACTGAATACTTAATTCGTAGTTTCTAGAAGCGTCACTTATTGTTCAGACGCCAAGAAGAGTGCAAGTGTTCAAAAATTAGCTTCAATAAATAATAAGTACAAGTGTTGGCTTTAATAAAAGTAATCTTCATTTTTACAACATAGGAGTAAAAAACAGTGAATATGGAAAACAACAGTGCGCCATTCGGACATGAAAAAATTAGGATAGATATTGCTGCAGCTTCAGCAAACTCTTTACTTTCAACTTCAACCAGTGATGGCATGCCTAGCGAACTAAAGCAATATCTAGATCAGCCTATAATACCCAGAAAAGAGAATCCAACAAAATTCATTGTCGTCATTTTACCGACATAGCTCTAAAGTATTTGATATCGCCTGCGTCCTCGGTTTCCTCGGAGAGAGTGACATCTGCTGTGAATCTCGCAGTACCCAATAACAGAAGTCGGCTTACAGCCGAGCACGTAAATCAAAGAGTTTTTCTAATGTCTGTATCAGATAAATATTGGTTTGATTAATAAATAATTAATGTTTTCATTGTTGTTCTTGATTTATTAAAAATTATGTCTATTGGTTAGTATTTATCTAGTAAGGTAAGATGATTAAAGAAGATTAGGCCAAATATTTTTTTTTCATATCATACCGATATATCGATATTTTTAAATAAAAATATCAATGTCGATATTGATATATTCAAAAATGACCGATACAATATATATCGATACTTTATTCCATTTCCGACATCCCTAACAGTTGGTATTGACGACGCTGTTTACTCAGGTGCATAAGATTATAGGTTGTTAGTTATATAGGTTAGTTATATGTGGTTTAGGGCAAGTTTTCACTCGATTTTATGAATTTTAGGCACGAGAATGCACGGTTATTAGAAAACACGCTCCCTAAATTTCATTAAGATAACTCACATATTTCCCGATATATGCGGTATAAAGTTAACCGGAAGTTCGAAAATTATTCATTAGCTTTATGGGGCCAGATTGCTCAAATTATCGCGAACAGGAAC
Organism: Bactrocera dorsalis; assembly: GCF_023373825.1. Classification (NCBI taxonomy): domain Eukaryota; kingdom Metazoa; phylum Arthropoda; class Insecta; order Diptera; family Tephritidae; genus Bactrocera; species Bactrocera dorsalis. The sequence goes on along the minus strand of NC_064303.1, from coordinate 69,519,013 downwards.
TCCTCAGGGGGTGTATTTTTACCTCTCCTGTGGTCACTTGTAGCAAATCAGCTTCTGAGTAAATTTTAAGAAAATGCACCCAAACTGATAGCCTATGGAGATACATCGCAATAGCGCGATGAATAATCATATATTACACCAATGGACAACATTGGTTAACCTACAGGCAAATGCTGATAAAACGGATACGGTACTTTTTACAATGAGGTAAAAGATCCCGCCATGAAAAACGCCGAGGATTAACGGGGATGAGTTAACCACTACTACTAGTTATTTTGGACAGAAAACTGACGTGGAATCTCAATGTGGAAGAAAGGATAGTGGTGCCTTCTACGTATGTATGTATGTATGTTGAGGTCAACGTGGGGCCTATTACAAGTTCTTATGCACTGGTGTTAGACAAGAGTAGTCAAGACAATCTTACTTTACGGTGCTTTGGTATTTCTATTAAATTCTATTAAATCTCATACAGGAAATCGCTGGAGTGAATACTACGGCTCGTTGCTCTTATCAAGTCTTTACTAAATTTCCCAAAAACCGTTGACGTCCTGAGCGACGTAAACTTCAGCTCGTATTAATAAAAAACTTCCATCCGGTGTTACAAAAGACTTATAGGCGAGAAAGTCAATATATCCTAACCTTACTTAACCTCTATGGGGCTAAAGGAATTATTGATCCGATTCAACCCATTACAGCATATTTTTATCAGAAGCGACTCTTTCTGAATTGCAATAATATAACTCACAGAGTGTCCGATAAATTAGTAACTGGCAGTGGGTAGGTGTGGGATGGCAAAGGCACGCTTGAGCAAAGTTTGGTCCGATTTGTGTTGTATGGGAAGTAGGCGTGGTCTGATTGCACCTATTGGTAGAGATATGTGATTTCACCTCAATGTGGCCGGTACCACGCCCATCATACAATTCTGATACTGCCTCCTATAGAGGCCTCTTGCATCATCCTTTTAATGCCTCTGGCGCAATTAATTATTGATTTACCGCACTTTTAGTAGAATTTAACAAACATGTTATATGGGGCAGGATTATAATCCGGTTTCATCTATTTCGTTGTTTTTAATAACAACATTGTAGTTAGTTAGTTATGGTATTAGTTTTCGATTAATATAGTCTTGTGGGCGTAACAGTATTCCGATTACGCCCGTCTATGAACTCGTCCTTACATTTTGAGCTGGACACTTGTACCAAGTTGCATTAAAATATTTTAATTTTTACTCAAGTTATAGTTTGCATGTAAGGATAGACGGACGGATAGACCGTCACTCTGATTTCAACTCGTCTCATTATTCTATTAATTTATAGGTATATAGTACATATATAACCCAATATCTAACTCGATTACTTTTAGATGATACAAACAACCGTCAGGTGAAGAAAACTATGTAGAAAAATTTTGCAAGAGCGTAAAAAAATATAAGAACACAAATATTTATTTGATTACAAAAATTTAAAATGAAATACTTAAAAAATTTATCAAATGAAAATTTATAAGAATCTGTAACAAAAATGCTCTTAAGTTTGATTTGCAGAAAATCTTATAGCTATTATATAAATTAGTTATTAATTACGTGTGTATATCAAAATAAAGTTAAATTTCTGCTGATTTTATTATCGACTATCTCTAAATTTTGTATGCTACATGGCCGTCAAAAGAAAATATGTATAATTATTAAATTTTTACAATATTTTTATTGAAAATTACTGTTTAACGATATTTTTGTGACCTTCCATATTATAAAAAAAACATTATTTTATATCATAACGCTGACCTCTTAACAGTGCAAAAATTTTTCGTTCAGTCCAGCCTTAAGAGCAAGGTGTTTCAGAGTCTCAAGTCATGTTCTGCCATCTGGACCAGTGGAATGATTTGTTAAATTCTTGGACATGGAAGGTCATTCTGCTGAACAACTCGCTCAAAGTTTACTAGATTTCTTGAGTGAGAGTGGCATTAATATCAAAGGTTGTCGTGGGCTAAGCTATTATAGTGCCAGCAACATAAGTGGAAATATAGTACATCAGCTTACAAGCCTGAATTGAGAAAATAAATAAGTATACAGAATACATTCCCTGTCTTGCATATTCATTAAATTTTACGTTACTTTTTATCGATTTCATTGAAAACCTCTATACATTTTTTTTCTGCTTCTACCTATCGATGGGGTCGTCTTACGAACGCAATTAAAGATTATACTTCAAAAATTCCCATTTTGAAACGGTTATCGGAAACTAGGTGGTCAGCCCGAGCTGATGCAACGAAAGCACTTTCATGTGGTTTTATCACCACTAAGCAAGTATTGGAAGACATTTTCAATAACTTGGATTAAAAAGCGGACTGCCTTAATAAAGCTTACGGACTACTTTCAACAATGAATAAGTTAGACGACTAGTGCTTCGCTGTAGTCGTCTGATCAAGACCATAATAAAGGGATGCGCCCTTTATGAATCATTATATGGCTACGTCCAAGCAATGCCATCCACTTTTTCAGATATTGAGGCAAGAGTCAAAGATCTGACCTACTGTGAAGAATACCAGCAACAGACATCGACGAATAAAGCGAAATACAAAATACGACAATTTCAGTGGCTCTACTACACTCGACGACTTTGTTGAAAATCGAACACCTGAACGACGTTTCGAATTTGAGGTGTTTATTGTCATTATTGATAACGTACTGTCTACTTTAACTAAACATATGAAAGCATATCATAAAATCACGAGTGTTTTTGAAGTATTTCGACAGCTAAAATCTCTTACAACAGAAGAGATTTTGAAAATATCCTCTAGTATGATCAGTGCTTACGAAGATGAATCGGAGAACAGCCTTGGCCGTCGAATTAATGCAGTTCACAGAGGTACTGAAAACAGATGTGGCTATTGATATTGACAGCAAGAAACAGGAGCCTCTGGAACAGGAATACTATAAACTTTTATTAAATAATTATTTAGGATCATGTTTCCCAAACTTAGAAATTGCTTTCCGAAGTTACTTATCTCTCATGATCACTAACTGCAGTGGCGAACGTTCTTTTTCTACATTAAAACGTGTTAAAAATGAATTAAGGAACATTAATAAATCCAGAAAAGTTTATTTTCAACAGTTTTCTTTTATTTAGTACCCTAAACTTGAAAACCTATAGCAAACCAAGGGCCACTTGACAGAATTTTCTACAGGCCCCGCGCTGGTACAAGCACATTAATATTGTGGCCATATTCCGAATTTCTATAACTGTATTTTTTTTTATATCTACGACACATCAGTTGTACCGCAAGCTACTGGAGATTGAGACTCCAAAATATTATTTTATTGTTTACACTGTTTACTTCGTAAAACCTAGAAGGTTGTGAAAAATTCAATAGGCATTATCCGAAGGAACCGAAAGGTTGACAATCAAATTTGTGATCTTATTGACTTCTGTATAGATTCGCCCAGAATTCTCTTTTCGTATGCTCATTTAATTTCAGAATGAAAATCATTACATATGTGTAGATATATATTCTTCTTCTTTACTGGCGTAGAAACCGCTAACGCGGTTATATCCGAGTTAAAAACAGCGCGCCAGTCGTTTCTTCTTTTCGCAAGGTTGCGTCAATTGAAGGTTCCAAGGGAAGCCAGGTGCTTCTCCACCTGCTCTTTCCAACGGAGTGGAGGTCTTCCTCTTCCTCTGATAGACGAAATTATCTACGACTTTACGACTGTCAACAGTGAGGTCAGAGCCGAATCGCGAGTGCGACGACTGTTTCTTTGATGACAGGAGGTCTTCCGTTTTGCTCTCGTTCACCACCAGACGCTTTTGCTTTGCTTCCTTATCCAGTCTGGAGAAATCAGAACTAACGGCGCGGGTGTTGAGGCCGATGATATCAATATAATCGGCATACGCCAGCAGCTGTACGCCCTTTTAAAAGATTGTACCTGCTCAATTAAGTTCTGCAGCTCGAATTATTTTCTCCAGCAGCAGATTGAAGAAGTCGCACGATAGGGAGTCGCCTTGTCTGCAACCTCGTTTGGTATCGAACGGCTCGGAGAGGTCCTTCCCGATCCTGACGGAGCTTTTGGTGTTGCTCAACGTCAGCTTACACAGCCGTATTAGTTTTACGGGGATACCAAATTCAGACATCGCGACATAGAGACAGCACCTTTTCGTTCTTTCGAAAGCAGCTTTGAAATCAACGAAGAGGTGGTCTGTGTCGATTCTCCTTTCACGGGTCTTTTCCAAAATTTGGCGCATGCTGAATATCTGCTCGATCGTTGATTTGCCAGGTCTAAAGTCACATTGACAGGGTGCAATCAGTTTGTTGACGGTGGGCTTTAATCTTTCACACAATATGCTCGATAGAACCTTATACGCGATGTTGAAGAGGCTTATGCCATATCACGGTAGTTGGCGCAGATTGTGGGATCTCCCTTTTCGTGGATTGGGAAGAGCACACTTAAATTCCAATTGTTGGACTTGCTGATGCATGCTCCTTATCAGTTCTTCGCCGCCGTGTTTGAATAGCTCGGCCGGCAACCCATCGGCCCCCGCCATTTTGTGGTTCTGTAAATGGGTAATTGATATTCGAACATCTTCATGGTCGGGCAATGGAACGTCTGTTCCATCGTCATCGATTGGGGAATCGGGTTCGCCTTCTTCTGGCGTTGTACGTTCACTGCCATTCAGCAGGCTGGAGAAGTGTTCCCTCCATAATTTAAGTATGCTCTGGGCATACCCTTTGGGGGTATGCACCGGTCTTGAAACCTTCTGTAAGCTGCCGCATTTTTTCGTAGAATTTTCGAGTATTACCCCTTGTCGGCCAGCTTTTCAAGCTCTTCATACTCATGCATTTCGGCCTGTTTCTTTTTCTGTCTGCAAATGTGTCTCGCTTCCCTTTTCAACTCTCGGTATCTGTCCCATCCCGCACGTGTTGTGGTCGATCGTAACGTTGCGAGGTAGGCAGTCTGTTTTGTCTCCGCTGCGACACGGCACTCCTCTTCGTACCTTGTTGTTGTTCTTTTGCATTTTCCGAAAACCAATGATTTCTGTTGCAGCTGTACGTAAGGAGTTTGAAATGCCGTCCCACAGTTCCCCTATACCGAGTTGTTGACGCGTGCTGTCAGAGAGCAAGAGTGCAAGCCGAGTAGAAAATCGTTCGGCTATCTGTTGTGATTGCAGCTTCGCGACGTCGAACCTTCCTTGTATTGGTTGATGTGCGTTCTTTGCTGAACAGAGGCGGGTGCGAGTCTTGGCTGCAACAAGATAGTGGTCCGAGTCGATGTTAGGACCTCGGAGCTTACGCACGTCTAGAACACTGGTGACGTGTCTTCCGTCTATCACAATATGATCGATCTGGTTGCTTATATTACGATCGGGAGACTGTTAGGTAGCTTGATAATTTTTTTTATTTTGGAATCTAGTACTACAAATACCATATTTCGCCCATAGAAGGCATCTTTGGTCACATCGACCTTCTCTTCCGTCGGAGCATGGGTGCAAATTAGTGATATGTTGAAGAACCACGCTTTGATGCGGATTGTGGCTAGATGTTCATCAACCGGAGTGAATGATAGTAATCTTTCATTAGGGCGTTTTTTACGTGGCGGGTCTCAAACCCAACGCACAACCCTGTAATGGGGGTGTTTCTCACTTCGGCTCGCCTTCAAACGGATGTTCTCAGGCTAGCCAGAGGATACTTGGTCAAAGACCGGAAGTCGTGAGCTGCTTAAGCCATATGTAAAAGAATCGTTTCTGGCCACCACCAAGTTAATGGCGATCAGAGAACTTTTATTACTTGCCTGAACTTCTACACATGACTCCATACATATGTATGTATGTAGTATCAGTACATCATACGTTCACTTTATATTGCTAAGACAGCTTACTTATTGATCGACATTCTTAGCTGCTATTACATTCAAGTCATAGTTTTATTTAATTGTTTTTTATCGTCCTGATTTTAATAATTTAAACACAAAGATGTGCTGTTAGTGGGGCGTGACCCTCTCTTTGCACTATACAATCAACAGGAAGTTCCGAAATCGTTCTATTGGGTATATGGATGCTAGGAAAAGTATTGAAAAGATTTAATATGTACATATATAAAAATGAAACGATATTTCGCATCAGGTCCGAAACGCAGCTGAGAAAGAATGTGAATATTTGCACCGTCGATTTTGCAATATACATATCGGCACCTGAAATGCAAAATAACATAACAACATTTTCGAAAATTTACAGTGGAATGAATGAAACACGAAATAAAATGGAACGTGAGTAAAAAAGAATAATATTTGTTAAAACTGGTTTATATCAGAACCTGAAATTGTTGAACATATATGTATATGTAATATTACGTTTGTAATTTGAAGTAGTGAAGCGTAATCAACAAGATACTCAATTTCGAATTTTTTGATGATACGTTATTTTGCATTTCAGGTGACAATATGTACTATATATTGTAATCTCTTTCAATTTCCCGATTTATTATAATTTATATAATTCGTACTAATATCTTTGCTATTCAAAATATTAATAACTCTCTGTCTGGCTCGGTCGGCGGCAGATATACTATCAATCTAAAATGCCGTGTTTCCAGGCACGTTACATACATGAGACCTTCAGGTACAGACCTTCACATTTCTTCCTTTTTCTCCAGACGTAGTTTGAGGTTCTCGGTTGGCTTCTGCTGATCCTCAGATGTTGAGGTAGTTCGAGAAAAAAACTCGGCGTCGAGGAAAACTGGCGCTGCAGGACTCAATGGGTTTGTGGTCACAATCTTTTTGAAATGATCAATATTCCTGGTGTATGTTTTACAGCCAGGAAATCTGCGCAACATTTCCTTCCTGCTTTACTACCTTTTAAGTGGTAGTATCAAATGGGGGTGTCATCTTGTGCGGAAATATATTTATATACATACTAGCTGACCCCGCAGCCGTTGTCCTGCGTGAAATTATGTGTTTTGAAATGAAAACAAAGTAGAATTTATCATTCCACTTTTTTTTCAATGTAACGCAGCTTTATTTTGGTTTCTGTTCCGGTACAAAAAAGATGGTTTTCCAACTCGTGACCGAGCCAGGTATATCTGGTCGTGTGAAAAACATAGCATTTCCAAATTTATGGCACATACTATGCGACTATCCTTGTGTCCTGCTGATTGTCATCTCAAATGCAATTTTCATTAGAAACGGGAGACGTTGGAACTGAAATGGTAAATCGTTAGAACTCAAAGGAATTCGTAGACTCAAGCATTCTGCCTCCTTGTATTCGATAGCTGCGTCACAATCAATCGGGTTCCATTACACAGTTTCGGTGCATGAAGATTGCGAAACAAAATGATGACAGATCCAACTTTGAGCCTCTCCAAAGAATTTAGAAATTCCACTGGATAATTCACGGCGTCGACTTCATTGTCAAGACGTTGAATCTTCCAGTTTATGTCAACAACATCGGTATTTTTGGCAGCTAATATTGCGCGTGCACTTAAAGAATCGTAGTTACTATAATTTGTCTAATGTCCGAACAATCGTGATAAGTTCATCTTTCGTGAATTGATAAACGGCTGATAGAATTGATATTAAACCACCGGAAGCATCAACCGGAATTGATCCAATAATTGACGCGGGTTTGAAGGCTGATATGTCAAAATGATCATCGCGAAAAGTGTGCAACCTTTATTTGCTTTCGAAGTAGTTATCGCATCGCCCATCGTTTGATTCCAGTGATTATCATGTTCCAGCAATTGTAATTGATGGCTTGCTTCTCCAAAACTTGTACACACCATTCCATTCCCAGAACGCAATGACTCAAATGAAATTGAACCACGTACATTTATACAAAACCAAACGAAGGTAGAAGCAATCGTCGTTTTTTGGGTGGATTGTGTTAATTTGTTCCAAGGCATTAGTTGAGAACACACCTGGATGTCAATCTACTGGTTGGCCTTTCTTTCTGCGTAACTATTTCTTCAAAGCATTTCTGAGTAGAGCAATGTTCTCGCAAACAGATCACTGACGAAAGTTGAGAAAAAACTCGTCAATGTTGACGTCAATGTCACTCTTTGGCCATTCTCCAAATTAACTGCGAGACGCGCAACAGTCAAAAAACGTTCATGAATTGCAAAAGTAAATATCCTATAAAGCGCTTTATGGCAGCTCACGTATCGACCGTATCGTTCAAGAACAATAACCGCTATGTTCCTTCCTTTGGTGACGTACTTACAAACGTATTTTATCGATTTCACTAAACTGCAATACTCAACATTGATATGAGCTTTGAATGTGAATTAGACAATAATGGTGAATATAATACGATTCATTTGTTGTCAACTTCAATATTCACCCTTCTAAATTGAATACTGAATGTTCTGCCATTGTCGTCTGATGGGCGCCGCCGATAGGGTGGATATCTATCATTTCCAGTTTGTGTTTCTGAAAGAAAAGCACGTGGATAGTGTTTCGTGCATTTATTGTCAGACATACGAACCGAAGCGGGATTGTGGTGTCCGCAAGGTCCATGAGCCATATAGGTTTTCATCACTTTCTCTTTGCATCAGGAATTGCTGCATGATTGAATGATTTCATCAAATTGATCTGGTGTAACCACCTTCCACCATCCAAAGAAGAATGTGTGCGTGCGGCAAACCTCTCTTTTGCCACTCAACAGAGTACATCTAGCATCTAACAGCACCATATATGCGTTGCTTCAAGATAATGTCCATCGAAGCTGTTGCTTGAAAAGTCCTGCTGTGACATCGTGACGATCACTTTCTGATTGATCGCAATCCATAATACCGTACGTATGTCATCGCATCCTGGGAGTACTCGTTCATGTGCATTAGGCTGCTAATGTACATATGTTGATGCCAAAAAAAACGCCGACCGATATTAGCACGACCTTTTCATAGCATCGTAACAAATTTCAATCTGTAATTGATACTTTGTATGAAACACACATAGCATTTTCACTGAATAATTTTCAAAAATTTTTGAAGCAAACGCCAAATTTGAACAATTTAAATAATTGAAAAACAAGACAAAAAAATTGAATAAAAAAATTTGTATGGAAACAATTAACTTTTTGGAATTTTTTTCAATTTTCCGACTTTTCCTCATGAAAGACATACAGGTTCTTTATTTCTAAACCTTTCTCGATCCACGACGAACAACCTCTTAAAATTTCATCAATATTGGTTCAGCCGTTCTCTTAGCGTTACTAACGAACAAACATTCATTCGTTTGTATGGAAAAAAGAAAAGGGCTGTTTTTAGGGGGTTTCCGGCAATTATCCGAATTTTTTTCTCCGCAGAAACCATCTCTGAACCTCAACGAACATTATAAAAAAAGAATCATCAAATTCGGTTCAGTCGTATGAAAGTTATGAGCGTAGATATGTACATTTTGGCGATTCATTTTTATTTATATATGTAGATAGATGTAAAGGGTGATTTTTTAAGAGCTTGATAACTTTTTAAAAAAAAAAAAACGCATAAAATTTGCAAAATCTCATCGGTTCTTTATTTGAAACGTTAGATTGGTTCATGACATTTACTTTTTGAAGATAATTTCATTTAAATGTTGACCGCGGCTGCGTCTTAGGTGGTCCATTCGGAAAGTCCAATTTTGGGCAACTTTTTCGAGCATTTCGGCCGGAATAGCCCGAATTTCTTCGGAAATGTTGTCTTCCAAAGCTGGAATAGTTGCTGGCTTATTTCTGTAGACTTTAGACTTGACGTAGCCCCACAAAAAATAGTCTAAAGGCGTTAAATCGCATGATCTTGGTGGCCAACTTACGGGTCCATTTCTTGAGATGAATTGTTGTCCGAAGTTTTCCCTCAAAATGGCCATAGAATCGCGAGCTGTGTGGCATGTAGCGCCATCTTGTTGAAACCACATGTCAACCAAGTTCAGTTCTTCCATTTTTGGCAACAAAAAGTTTGTTAGCATCGAACGATAGCGATCGCCATTCACCGTAACGTTGCGTCCAACAGCATCTTTGAAAAAATACGGTCCAATGATTCCACCAGCGTACAAACCACACCAAACAGTGCATTTTTCGGGATGCATGGGCAGTTCTTGAACGGCTTCTGGTTGCTCTTCACCCCAAATGCGGCAATTTTGCTTATTTACGTAGCCATTCAACCAGAAATGAGCCTCATCGCTGAACAAAATTTGTCGATAAAAAAGCGCGAAACACATTTCGAACCGAACACTGATTTTGGTAATAAAATTCAATGATTTGCAAGCGTTGCTCGTTAGTAAGTCTATTCATGATGAAATGTCAAAGCATACTGAGCATCTTTCTCTTTGACACCATGTCTGAAATCCCACGTGATCTGTCAAATACTAATGCATGAAAATCCTAACCTCAAAAAAATCACCCGTTACATAGATTATTTTCATCCCGTAATACGATGGGTGATGGTCGTACTATGGTGGGATCTTAGACTACATCAAGTGTATGCGGTTGCAAACTGATAGGCTGCAAATAGAATGTTAATATCTCTCGCCCTCCTGGCTTTGTCGGTTAACTGTTTCCCTATATCTTTTCCCCGCCTATCCTTATGTTTCCCTTCTGAGTCTGCCAATTCCCTTACAAGGTTCTGAATGTCTTACAACTCTGGTAAACATTAGTTCTTTCGGTGGAGCACCCGTGGAACCATGTGGAGTCACATTGTACATTAAAACGAACTTATGAATTTCCTTTTTGTAGCTGTCGTTGTTTGCATTTCACTAGGTCCTGTTCATATTTTCTACTTCATCGTTAGACTAGAGCTAGTATAGGGACGTAATCATTCGCCGAATGCCGTTGGTATTGCAAAAACTTTTAAACTCAACGCTAATTAATTGTCTTCCGTTGTCATACGTTAGTGACTCTGGAAATCCCAATCCTGAAAATATCTTCGGCTTTGGTGGCATTGACACTATAAGGCAACCTTGACAGGTCTTGACGTATTTTTCAGCATATTTGTTCCGCCACTACCACCAAACTTTGGCGCGTAACCTCCGTTTCACTGCACTTATTCCTGCATGTCCCTCATGTGCGAGCCCCAGAATTATTTCTCGAAACTTTCGTGGGATTAATAGTTGAAACAATATGATTGTAACCTAAGCAATCATCTTTCGTTCCTCGCCGGGGGTCGTGAGATTGGCTTATACTTGTATATGGTTTCTAGCTTGTGAACGGTTATTAAGTCAAAGTGTAGTCTGCCAAATAAAATATTTTTTTTTTCACAGCCCATACCAAGGCCAGACTTTCCTTTTCTGTTTATGAATATCTCTTTCTCGCCAATGAGAGACACTTACTGGCAAATGAAATTATCCGCAAAGTATTTGTCTCACCACTAGTATGACACACAGGGCCACCAGACTAGCATCTGCAATTAAACACGTTTTGTGCTATGGGTTAAAGTATACGATTTTCGGCAATTTTCGCCGTTATTCCTAGAAATGCCTCCCCATGCTCTTTGTCCCAAACAAATTTCTCCTTACTCTTCATTATTTTCCTTAAAGGTTCGGTGCTGTCTGCCAAGTCAACTACAAACTTACCCACATATGTATGTAGCGAAAATATCGGTCAATGAGTGAGATATACAAGGTATGTTCCAAAGTAAACAGGACTTAAAAAAAAACAGAACAAATGTGTTTTTTTTGGCAAAACCAATTTATTTCATTCAAAATAGTTCTCTTCTGCTTCAATACAGCTTTTGCACGGTCCAAACGCATGTCGAACGAGCGTTTTAGCGGTGCAAGCCTTTTGAATGGCCTCTACGTCGGCATAACGCTTTCCTTTCATGATCAAATACATTTTTCCGAAAAGAAAAAAGTCGCACGGTGCTATATCAGGTGAATACGGGGAGTTTTTAATGGTTAAAATGTGATTTTTGGTCAAATAATCCGTCACAAGCGTCGGTCGATGAGACGATACTGAGCATGGTCGTCAGTCAATATGTGCGGAACAAACGGTGCACACACCTTTCGTAAGCCTAAATGTTCAATCAAAATGCGATAAATCGATGTTTTGGAGACGTTCAATTCCATTTCCACGAATTCCAATAATGATTTCGGCTGAATCTTGTTGAATTCACGCACCGTTTCGATGGAACTTCCGGTGATCGCGGATTTTGATTAGCCCTCATGTTAATCGTCTTTTATGTCCTCACGACCACTTTGAAAACGTTGAAACTATTCATGCACTCTGCTACGGGATAGGCAATCGATAAAAGTTTTACCAATTTTAAAACAAAATTTATTGTTGACTCTTTCTTCGAAGCTCATTTCCGCACCGATAACTCAAACATACTGACACTTAAAATGCAATAACCTCACTTCCAATAAGTATATCCATGGCTTTGATTTTTGTAAGTTCCAAGAGTATGAAATGTTTTGTTGGACCCGAATTTAACCCTTCCGTACTTGTTTTTCTTTACTAAAATAATATTATAAAGAGGAAAATTTGCTTGTTTGTTTAGTTGTATGGGATAGGCTCCGAAACTACTTGACTAATCTGAAAAATTCTTTCGCTGTTGAGAAACTACACTATCTGTGATGAACAGAGGATATATTAAATTTTCAAAAAAATTACTTCATATTTCAGTATGCTTCATTACCATTATATAACTTTTGAAGTATTCAATTCGGAAATTCTATTCGAAAGATATCACAAGTTTAGAATTGTTATTTGAAAAATGTCGCATAGTCGCCGCTCAAGTTGCTATGTTAGAAGCTAGCCAGTCAAAAACGCTACTCCCTTCCTTCCTTTTCCTTCCTTATCGGCAAAATGTGTGCACAGTCAAAAACGTGGTAAAAACGCAGAAATCAGCCATCTTTGCTTTGTTTTCATTTGAACATTGTTGCCATTGCTTAATGCGCATATATAGTTTTGAGCACATCTTTGTTTTCAATTACAATTTTTTACAATATAAAATATCAAAAATGAAAACAAACTATTAAAAATAGTTTATATATTTATAAATAAAAGCATTCGACTCTGATTTTGAGTTATTTTAAGAAAATTTCAAACATATTGAAAAAATTGAATTATAAAAGTTGATAATTACTGCAGTATATCGATATTGGCAACCCTGCGTTGTGAGAGAGCAATCAGCTGAGACGTTTGCGACGGCAAAAATCCAAATGTCGCAGATTCTCACGTCAACGTCACGTCAGAGAGAAGGGAGCGTTTTTCACTGTTCAGTTACATTGCGCGCCCATAAGATAGGTCGTCCCAGCTGACACGACCCACGATACTGCGTTGTTCACTAACCAGCCTATTAGATGGCACCATAACGGGGCAACTCGACAGGCAAAAGTTTATAGCAGTAGTAGGGAAATTCTTTATGTGGCCATTTGATATCTTGATACACCCTGCGAAATAAGTATAAAGGCGGATGTTTTTCTTATCATTACTCTCTTGATTTGCAACCCACAAAATACCTTTTTTTTTTTGCAAATGCGTAACTGAATTCTGTGGCAACTTTAGGCAATATCGATAAGTTTTGCTCATCCTTGTGTGTGTATGAAAAATAAAACGCGATTAAAACCGTTAGGAAGTGCGAAAAAAGTATAAAGGCATTGTGAAAATTAATATTTTATAAAAATTATACTGACAGTACAAGGAAATACAAGTGGGTATCTCTTATTTTAGTCTATTTTTAATAAGTAACACAAGTATTTTATATTTAATATGTAAACATTTCAGAATGCCACGCGGAAAACCATTAACCCTTGAGGAAAGGGGAAAAATTGAAGCGTATCATGAAGAGGGACGGTCGAATCGCGATATTGCGAGGCGGTTAAACAGATCTAGCTGTGTCATCGACAACTTCATAAAAATGGGCCATCTATATGGGAATCAAAAGCGACCAGGACGGGCATCGACGCGTACAACAAATTTTAAAAAAAGATTTAACTCTCTCCTACGAAAAAAAATGTTCCAAACCAGCACTGCTACCTCGGCATAAATTGGCTAGATTACGGTTTGCTGAAAAATATATTTGTTGGGATGAAGAATGGAAAACTGTAATATTTTCGGATGAGAAGAAATTTAATTTGGATGGGCCGGATGGTGCAGATAAGTATTGGCGCAAGAAAGGCACTCCCAAGCAAAAACGTCAACGCCGAAACTTTGGAGGTGGTTCCCTAATGGTTTGGGCGGGAATAAGTTACCGAGGAACCACACCTATCTGCTTCGTTAGCACCAAGATGGACTCCGATTATTATATCCAGCTTCTAGATGATGTCTTAATATCGTTTGGAGAAGATATATCTGTATATTTTTCAGCAGGACAACGCAGCAATCCATCGTTCAAGGAAGCCAAAAGAATTCCTATTATCCCGCGGAATTCCAACTCTCGATTGGCCTGCGATTAGTCCTGACCTAAACCCAATAGAGAATCTCTGGTCACTGCTAGCGAGTAAGGTTTTCAGTCATGGACGTAAATTTAAGAACATTAAAGAGCTCAAAGTAAAAATTCAACAAGAATGGAGGAACATTGAGCCATCGTACATTCATTCTCTCATTAACTCAATGCCAAAGCGTTTGGAAGAAGTTCTAAACAATAACGGAGGACATACTTCTTATTAAATTAATAAATATTTCCCTAAGAAACTAAAATATTCTTGTGCCTTTATAATTATTTCGCACTAGACTTGAATTTTTTTTTTTAATTTTTCCTCCTTGGAGTTCAAAGGGTTAAAATTTTAATTTTTGTTCATTTGTTTTTAAATCGTTCTGAAATACATTAATATAATTTATAAATAAAATCACAAAATATTATAAAGTTCCTTTTTTAAGAAATCTTTTTGTAGTGCCTTACTTACTTATTTCGCAGGGTGTATTTTATTTTCAAAATGGCACCGCAGGTGGGAGCTCTCGACTAGTTTAAAAATTTGAAGAGCATGTGTGCAGGATTATTATTTTTTATTCGAACTACTGCATTTTTAATACAAATATATATTATTTGCATTATCATTTTATAGGGTTACTGATTTCAATAATTTTTCCATTCATTGATCTATTTGAGGTTACTAATTTCAGTAAAAAATATCTACAAATATGCCAACAATTCTCATTAAAATATTAATTGTAAACATACATACAAGGTGCATACGTACATATGTATGTATTTTCCCACTATTTCACCCTACCTTCAAATAATATTTTGCCTGTCGAGATGCCCCGTAATAATAATAAGCGATATACATACGTATGTGTTACTGCGGTACTGGAGAGGAGTCAATGTTAAGAAATAAATTGTTTTTTCATTTAAAAAAAAACATATGTAAATATATCTATAACTGCCACTATAAAAGCTCAGTTGCGTGGTCATAGCAGTTGTGTACAAAATTAAATAAATTTTGCTAGAAAATATTGTATATGTATATGTATATATAGTATACCTTAAATTTGTATAGCAAGTAATTCAACCCAAAAATATAATTTATTGTTTGCTTTTATTTTTTCAAAATAAACAAAGTACTTTTAAAAACGAAATCCATTTTTTAAATTTTTCAGTAAATAATGTTTTGTAACTTTTAACACAACAGCTTAGCAACTGAAGTAGTTTTTATAATTTTTCAATTACACTTTTATAGATTTTAAGCAAAAAATTTAGTGCAGTTTAACTTTGTTTGATTTTAAAATGCTCAAAAGATCTAGATCTCAACTTTCGAGAAATAGTTCCTAGGTTAGGATATCAAAAACACGCCTTAATGGAGAATTTTCATGAGAAACTGAAAATCGTCTTGCAATCACAACCGCGTGCCAGTTTAGGATCGAATATCGAACGATTGCAGCGGCTTGCACAAAATTAGAAGTATACAAGCTGGTACTAGGGAGTAGAGCTCTGAGCATTCCCAACGCCTTCATGATCAGAGAGAAAGACAACGGGCATTAACAAATAGAGGTCGTAATCAAGTTTTAGCTAATAGTAACAGATTGGCTTTCAGATTCGGTCCACAGATTGATTATGCTCCACAGCCGTCCGTCTAAATCGGTGCCATGAATTGGATCTGCCCTAAGTGTCCTGCCAAAAAATAATCACAAACATTCTGTACATTTTTTTAAAAACATAAGGAGGTACAACAACCTTTTCAAAATACATCGATTGGCGCAAAGTAAATAAAGGAAAATAATTTCATGCCTACTTTTAAAATCGCAGATCAGCTATCGTCACAGTCAAACATAGATACAATGCTAAAAATTGATTTAATTAACGAACTACAAGCCGCATGAATAGCAACAATATATTCATAAGAAGTTTTAAACAAAATTTAGATCGTAACTCTTCGGATAATTAAAAGTAAATTTTTCACTCCCACCGGCCATCACAAACACCACACGCGGGTAGATAAAATGCTCCAGTTGTAAACGAGGTAGCTTTCCTCTTGGATTAGGAAGAAAAAGGCCTAAGAGATATAATGCTGGTAGAGACGGTCAACTCAAAAGGGTATCTGAGTCACACCGATCATAAGATCGTCTACAGTATCCCTTAATGTTTGTAATAGGAGAAGACGGTTATTATTTGACCAGCAAGGTACAGCACGTAACATTTTGTGCATTTAGGTCGGTGGTTAGAGCTAATTGTTTCAATTCATTACATTATTACAGAGATTTATTTAGTTAATACGTATATGCTTGTATTATCGATACGATGGAAAAATGATATTAGAAAGATTCAATTACATATGTCGTTATCAACAAAGACAAAGGGCTGGCCAATATATTCATCTTAGAGACGCCTTAAATTACGATGCAAATGTAGACCCTTCAAGTATCGATCAACCCGTAAACTTGCTATCTTCATTCATTAAAGTGGAACTATATATTATCTAGTCAGCAGCATTTCAATCGTCATGACATCATTTCAAGAGTATTTCATGTAAAGATGAAGAAATTCATAAAATTATTCACAAAAGACGAAATATTTCGCTAAGTGAAATGTTATCGACGATTACCATACTATCATTTGCTGTTTGAGATAGAAAGAAAAATCCAGCAAGAGGAAATTGATAGTGTCATAGTTGCAGAACTGCCCAACAAACAAAACGATCAAATGTTGTTTGATATTGTAACTAAAAATATGGTGCACGGACCATGCCATAACTTAACAGCACCATGTAAGTATGAAAAACGGTAATTGTACAATAAGGTACCCTAGAGGTTTCCACAAAGGTATCCAAACTGGAGAAGAAGGATATCCAGTTAATCGTCGCGGTGACGCAGAAAATGGAAGTGAGATCGCTACACTAAATATTAGAATATGTAAGTTCAATATAGATAATATTATATATGGATTGTTTCTTATTGCAAATTTAATACTTGTTAAAATAAGACAATCAGGGAACATAGCGAAAGCAGTTGCTTCGTCAGGAATTGCTGCAACTCTTCTAAAGGATGCGTACGCGAGCAGTTATCATCAAAGCTTGCTTAATATCGCAAGCTGGACTTGCGACTTCTATTGAAAATGTAAGACTACGAATATGAGAGCTTATTTTCATGGAATCACTAATGGTGATTT
Organism: Bactrocera dorsalis; assembly: GCF_023373825.1. Lineage (NCBI taxonomy): Eukaryota > Metazoa > Arthropoda > Insecta > Diptera > Tephritidae > Bactrocera > Bactrocera dorsalis. The sequence continues at coordinate 69,501,508 of NC_064303.1, read as the reverse complement.
TCCACAGCAACTGCTTAAACTTGGGAAATATTCTTCTGGATGATTTCCAGGCCAAATAGTCCATAGTTTAGAAATTTTAATAGATGCAGTATATCGACATCAAGAATTTGCTCGAGAAGGAATTTCATTGCTTGGAATATAGTGTCATCAAAATAAACGATCTTCATTCAAAAAGTTCCCGAACAAATAAAAAAATAAAAATCGATAGACACCATGACTAATATCGCAGTCCATTATCCCCAGAAGTTTTTAAATTAACTGAATCCTACTGGACTTTCACCACAAGCCAGGGCGGGCTGTCAGTGTTTATATATGATATATTCCATACCAAATCGACCACTTTTGAACCCGACCCCTTTAGATTTTGCTGAAACTTATCCATCCTTTTCTACCCTTTGAAAAACATTTTTGAGAATTTTTTCAAAATTTTTTGTCCAACTTCAAAAAAGTTATGAATTTTGCTATTTTTTGCTAAAAAATGGCTTTTTTAATATTCAAATAGCCATAACTTTTGTAGAAATTGACTTTTGGGGACCATTTTTTTAAAATTTTTGTTTTTGAATGAACTTTTCGAAAAAATACTCGAAAAAAATTTAATACGATCAATTATATGTATAAAATAGTCGGTTTTTTTAAGTAAAATCATAATTTTTTTTTTGGAAGTTCGCCATTTTTTTTTTATTTTTTTTTTTCCTAAAAAAAAACTGCAAATAAAATGACAACTATCCCTGCTAATCCCGGAGTGGGCCGATTTTTTTTATATTTTTTTTTATTTAAAAAATGAAAAAAATTTTTAAATAAATAAAAAAAAATGTTAAAAAAAGTCGACCCACTCCGGGATTAGCAGGGATAGTTGCCAAATTATTTGAAGTTTTTTTGAGGAAAAAAAATAAAAAAAATGGCGAACTTCCCTTTTTTAAGTAAAATCGTATTTTTTTTTTTGGAAGTTCGCTATTTTTTTTTTCTTTAACAGCAAGCATTTTGTCGTAATGTTGGTATGCTGGAACGCTGGAAATTTGTTCAAATCCAGCCAAAACTGTTCAAGACCCTAGATCCCGAATATGTAGACCCCAGGACCTATAGTTGACTTTTGTTCGAAAATATCGGTCAATTTCTGAGATATACTTCCCTGAGCCCCATATACTTCGAACTTCCTCGTGATTTTATATACCTAGAATCGACCAATATTTGAGTTATCTCAATAAAAATTTCAGAAAGTATTTAACTCATAAAGGTAACGGGTGATTTTTTTGAGGTTAGGATTTTCATGCATTAGTATTTGACAGATCACGTGGGATTTCAGACATGGTGTCAAAGAGAAAGATGCTCAGTATGCTTTGACATTTCCTCATGAATAGACTTACTAACGAGCAACGCTTGCAAATCATTGAATTTTATTACCAAAATCAGTGTTCGGTTCTTTTCTTTTTTATCGACAAATTTTGTTCAGCGATGAGGCTCATTTCTGGTTGAATGGCTACGTAAATAAGCAAAATTGCCGCATTTGGGGTGAAGAGCAACCAGAAGCCGTTCAAGAACTGCCCATGCATCCCGAAAAATGCACTGTTTGGTGTGGTTTGTACGCTGGTGGAATCATTGGACCGTATTTTTTCAAAGATGCTGTTGGACGCAACGTTACGGTGAATGGCGATCGCTATCGTTCGATGCTAACAAACTTTTTGTTGCCAAAAATGGAAGAACTGAACTTGGTTGACATGTGGTTTCAACAAGATGGCGCTACATGCCACACAGCTCGCGATTCTATGGCCATTTTGAGGGAAAACTTCGGACAACAATTCATCTCAAGAAATGGACCCGTAAGTTGGCCACCAAGATCATGCGATTTAACGCCTTTAGACTATTTTTTGTGGGGCTACGTCAAGTCTAAAGTCTACAGAAATAAGCCAGCAACTATTCCAGCTTTGGAAGACAACATTTCCGAAGAAATTCGGGCTATTCCGGCCGAAATGCTCGAAAAAGTTGCCCAAAATTGGACTTTCCGAATGGACCACCTAAGACGCAGCCGCGGTCAACATTTAAATGAAATTATCTTCAAAAAGTAAATGTCATGAACCAATCTAACGTTTCAAATAAAGAACCGATGAGATTTTGCAAATTTTATGCGTTTTTTTTTTTTAAAAAGTTATCAAGCTCTTAAAAAATCACCCTTTACATCATTTTGCCTAAAATGAATACAATTGGGCGAATACTTCACCTTAGCCCCAAATGACCATTACCAGGATTTTTGAACATCCGGCTAATTTGTATAATGACTACGTATAATGGTTTTGGTTTTTCGAACAAATCTTATTTCGAATATATGTACATATATGTAGGGCTAGTGTACAAGTTATATATGGTGTATGTAAAGGGTGATTTTTTAAGAGCTTGATAACTTTTTTTAAAAAAAAAACGCATAAAATTTGCAAAATCTCATCGGTTCTTTATTTGAAACGTTAGATTGGTTCATGACATTTACTTTTTGAAGATAATTTCATTTAAATGTTGACCGCGGCTGCGTCTTAGGTGGTCCATTCGGAAAGTCCAATTTTGGGCAACTTTTTCGAGCATTTCGGCCGGAATAGCCCGAATTTCTTCGGAAATGTTGTCTTCCAAAGCTGGAATAGTTGCTGGCTTATTTCTGTAGACTTTAGACTTGACGTAGCCCCACAAAAAATAGTCTAAAGGCGTTAAATCGCATGATCTTGGTGGCCAACTTACGGGTCCATTTCTTGAGATGAATTGTTGTCCGAAGTTTTCCCTCAAAATGGCCATAGAATCGCGAGCTGTGTGGCATGTAGCGCCATCTTGTTGAAACCACATGTCAACCAAGTTCAGTTCTTCCATTTTTGGCAACAAAAAGTTTGTTAGCATCGAACGATAGCGATCGCCATTCACCGTAACGTTGCGTCCAACAGCATCTTTGAAAAAATACGGTCCAATGATTCCACCAGCGTACAAACCACACCAAACAGTGCATTTTTCGGGATGCATGGGCAGTTCTTGAACGGCTTCTGGTTGCTCTTCACCCCAAATGCGGCAATTTTGCTTATTTACGTAGCCATTCAACCAGAAATGAGCCTCATCGCTGAACAAAATTTGTCGCGAAACACATTTCGAACCGAACACTGATTTTGGTAATAAAATTCAATGATTTGCAAGCGTTGCTCGTTAGTAAGTCTATTCATGATGAAATGTCAAAGCATACTGAGCATCTTTCTCTTTGACACCATGTCTGAAATCCCACGTGATCTGTCAAATACTAATGCATGAAAATCCTAACCTCAAAAAAATCACCCGTTATATATAAAATTGCTTCGATTTCGATCCTCTGGTTGACGGTTTACATCGTAAGGTATTTCCCTGGCTTTGATTCCAGCAAGTTGCAAGAGTATAAGAGAGTTCAGTTGCACCCGAACTTGGGGCTTTCTTACTTGTTATTGGAAATAATAGGCCGGGACTAACTTAAAAAGTAAGTGTTGCAACTATAAAACTTGGTTTTTATAGCACAAATTAAGCAGTGCTTATCGCGAAAATGGAGAAGCATCAAAGGGTTTGGAATTGAATGTTGTAGTGCGCCTAATCGGCTCTACGGATAGAGCGCACTATGTGATCTGCAGATGCAGTTGATTGTTTATATTTGGCGTTCGGCAGGAGTTTTAGGGCTTGGGTTCATGTTTATAATATATTTAAAATAAAAGTTGCAACTGAACGTTGAGGTTTAGCAATATTTCCTTATTTGCAATCGAACGTAAATTTTGTATTACATTCTATATGTATGTTCCGAGTTTTCCATGATATCATTTCTATCATATATTTACAATATCATCACGGAAAGATATAGGCAGGAACAAATCTTACAAATTATTCAATTTTGTTATCCAAATAATCGACTTCAATTGTAACTTTTCGTGCGCTTTTGTCATTTTGTGGGCGTTATAATCGTCCACCTGTGCTCTCCATTCGTCAAACTGTTGAAAATTTCGAGCGTTCTAGAAGACAAACAACCGCCAGAAGTAACGAAAACATTGCTTTCTTTCCGGCAAGTGTTGCTAAAGACCGCAATTTGCCTTTTCCTGGACATTCTCCAAAATTGGGACTATCTCAAAACACAACCTGGCGGATGTTTAGAAAGCATTTGAGCTTCCTTCTGTATAAAACTTTTCTCACTGAAGAACTGAAGCCATTGGTTCTCCGGTAACGTCATGAATTTTCTGATTTTGCTTTGGAGCAACTTGAAAACGATAATGATTTTTTTAAGATTTTCTCTTTTCCGATGAGGCTCACTTTCATCTGGGTGGTGCTGTAAATAAACAATACTATCGATTCATAATAAATAGAAAAATATTTGAATTTTCTTAACAGTTAGAGTGCTTTGCTATAATTTTTTTGTTAACAATGTTTATCACTCTTATTGGAAAACCCTGTACACATGTATGTACATATATAAAAATTAATTCCATCCTGTCGACCGATCATCACGCTTAAACTTGTATTTAATGAAAAGTGGTAAAATTTTGTATACTCATTCTACACGTCTGTCATAACCATGCTTTTATGTTAGAACTCGAAGATTTGTTTTCGCCCTCATAGCACATAAAATAAAAAGAAAACTATTTCTAAACATAAAAAATAAATATATTTTTCAGTCAAATTTCAAATTTAGCGTGCAAATACTTATTCAAATTTTAACGTTGAGTTATAATATTAAAGAAAGAAATATTGTAGTACATACAAAAAAATGTGCAGTTACAAATGTGGCATTATATCATCTTAATTGCAAAGACATTACAGAACAATTGCCATTCTGTGATATGTTTTCGATAAGGAGCATGGTACAATAAAAATGAATCCCTCATAAAATATATAACTTGAAATTTTTTAATGTTTGTGATTATAATTTCATACAGTATTAGTAAGTGGGATCTTACGCGTTGCTGTGTCTATGGTATACTTTAAACACTGTTATGACTTTATATAATTATATATTTTAAGCAATGATATAAACCAATTGAAACTTACCAGCCAATAGGTCTTCCTCTTCCTTTGCTTCCCCCGGCGGGCACGGCATCGAACACTTTCAGGGCTGGAGTGTTTTCACCCATTCGGAAAACATGACCTAGCCAGTGTAGCCGCTGTCTTTTAATTCGCTGAACTATGTCAATGTCGTCGTATATTTCGTACAGCTCATCGTTTCATCGAATGCGATATTCGCCGTGGCCAACGCGCAAAGGACCATAAATCTTTCACAGAACTTTTCTCTCGAAAACTCGCAACGTCGACTCATCGGTCGTTGTCATCGTCCAAGCCTCTGCACCATATAGCAGGACGGGAATTATGAGCGACTTATAGAGTTTGGCTTTTGTTCGTCGAGAGAGGACTTTACTTTTCAATTGCCTACTCAGTCCGAAGTAGCACCTGTTGGTCCAATTCAAAATATAGTTAAAAAAAACTCGATTTCCCTCTTATTGTGTAAAAGCACTTTAGCATCGATATTTGTGCTGCTTTGTGATAAGTGCTCCCTTGAAATCTAATGAATCAAACTGAACGATGCGTTGTCTATATGCTAAAGGTTGGTACGCAGCTCTCAAGTAATTGCTCAAGAAAAAAATACATTATTTTTTCAAGTGGTTTTGACGGCTGGTTATGCATTGTGAATAATCCACATTAGAAGCGCAAGAAGTAAGAGAATAAACAAAGTAAACAAACTTTGTACGTATTATGTATGTATGTATGTATGTGTATGGTAACATAAATATTTTCATTGAGATTTAAGGAATGTTGTTGATGATTGGTAGGTTTTATACAACATTTCAAAATAGAATATACTTGATGTTTGTTCGCAAAACCAGGTTTGCGATATTCACATTTTATTGGAAAAAAGTATCAAAAATTAGTACTAGATTTCTTGAGAGCTGCGTACTAGCACAAGTAAATTTATCGCAGGAAAGTTTCTTGACCGTTTCTTAAGCGTTTTTTTATATGAAGTTTTTACGTTTCTTGAGAGCTGGCCATAGCAAGCAATGAAGTTTTTTAAAATAATTTACAAAAACATTCATGCATACGTGTATTACTTACTTTTTGTTCTAAACGTTTTTTTTTTTATTTTTATGAATATTTTTAGAGAACTCTAATATAAAGTATTGCAATTTTGTGATGCGACAATAACAAACATTTTGCATGGACAAAAGTGGAGCGCCGACATCAGCTATTTGAAGTGACGGAATTTATGTTAATTGCCTCCAGTAGAATCATATTGTTTGAGTATATCATTAAAAATACAAAATTTAAGCGGAAATATCACTTCTTGCCCTGGACGATTTTCTCGTTGCCTTCCACTGCTGCTACTTTTAGCAACCCAAGAGCATTTCCTGCTATTTTAGTTTACATTTTTCTTATAACCTCCACGCTAATATAAACATACGTGTATAAATTTGCTTTCCAACAGGTTCAACGTAATCTAATCTAATAATTTCTCAACGTCCTTAAAGTGCCCTTGAGCACAACTGTTCATAAAAACGGTTTTATTAGTTTTCTGATGTATACATGTGGTTTCTTTTTCCTTTAAGAAAAAAATTCTTTTCAGTTAATCCCACTGAGATTAAACCGGTTTTCTTGTTTGCGGTATGCACCTATACAACTTGGTTAAACGTTTTACACCCTCATTACAAATTTAACACTTTGATGTGGAATGTGGATTACGTATAATGTGTTAACGGGCTACAATGTAATTTCGTAAATGCATTCATGTGAGCTTGCAAAGATTAAATTTCCACAAAACAAGAATTGAATTTTGATTAGTTACTTGTAATAACATTTACTTCTTATATTTTATAATATAAAATAACATTCATTACTTGAATTCATATGGCTATGAAACGTAATAAAACTATTTTTATAACAAAATTTCCAATATCACACTCGCGTTGGATGACGAGATTTATAAAGTTATCTTCATGAAGATATAAATAATTCTTTAACGAATTTAAAGTATAATTGCATACACCTTTATCATCAGTTATCTGTTCCACTAAACACGACCTAACCTCTACAGTCGCTGGTCGTTCTCACCAATATACCGCCCATTCACAAAAGCACTTTCAGCTTTTATTAAATAATGAAACTGATATCCGTATGTGCTTTTGTGGATAAAGAAAAACTCAGGAACATTGTCATTACACCTAAATGCTATGTATATAAAGATTACGGGCTGCGTTTTTGTATTGAGTAAATTCCCAAACTGATGAACTCCTTTTGCAAAATTTAGCATACATCATTTTATCTTCCATCTTAAAATATATAACGGTTTTTCAACACAAAATCTTTGATTTGTTGAACGTGAGCTTCGTCGGTTGAGGTTGATGGTCGCCCTGGACGCTCTTCGTCTTCGACACGTTCACGGCCGGCTTGGAACTCACTATACCACTTGTAAACATTTTTTTTAGACATAGCGTCATCACCAAAGGCTTTCTGCACCATCCTCAACGTACACGCCGCAGAAAATTGATTCCGCAAACAAAATTTAATGAAAATTCTTTGCTCAACAAATTTCGACATCGCAAAAAGCGAAAAACTCACTTTTAGCAGCTCACAAAACGACACGTATCTCAAACACTAATGAATATTTTGACATGAAATTTGACATAAATGTGACTGACAGTACTACCAACCTAAAAAAAAATAATTCTCCAAATCCTTCGAAGTGCGCAGTTTAAATTCAAATGTCACTTTATTTTTTGGGTACAGCAGATGTTGTTCAAATGAAAATAATACTAATTCTTTATTTTTTTCCATTAACAAATTTATTTATTAATAATTTTCTATACGTATAAAAGCCTTTATTTTGATTATAATGTCGGCAACAACGTTTTTATCTTTTCTCGTAAAGTGTAACAATTTAATATTATAGTATTTAATGTATACCATAGCCAAAGCAACGCGTCGTTGGATCTAATAGTTTGATTTAAAAAATGGGTCAAATACTTAAGTGGGTATATACTTAATTTCATTACGATATTTCCAGAAAATTTACAATACTTTCGGTAAAGAAACAGTAATTTACACTGACATATACATATATGCCGATTTCAATAGATTTAATATAAGAGTTAACGTTTTTTAGTGATGTTTATTATACATAAGTATGTAGAGCGTCTACCAATAGGTATTGAGATAAGATACGAGTAGCATCATCGGTATTTAGTATTTCTTGTGGAATGAGGCAGGTAATGTCGTTATAAACAACAGAAAGCGTGATAACACGATGTTGACCGACATTTTCCGGAATTCGATGAAATTAACGTGGACGATTTCAATTTCCAAAAAGACGGTGGGCAATCTCATGTTTCGTAAATTTCTAGAAAATATGTGCATATGTGTTTGTGCCCCAGTCAAATGGCCGCCAAGATCATGCGAGTTAACTCCCTAATATCGTGATACTTAGATAGAATATGAACGTTAAACCACAAGATAAGTCTTAACATAATACTCTAAGAATTCATGATCACGTTAGATAATACAAAACAAAACACAATAAACACCACAAATGCGTTAACTTACTTTATATTAATAAGTATATTATTATCCAATTATATAATTTTTATTTCCACTTATTTTGAAATGTAAATGTGAAATAAAAAGAGGACTATGGAAACACATATCATAGTTTACCTAATATGTTCGAGCAGCACAATCATACTTAGAATAAAACATGTTAATCGCTTCCGTTATAATTGTTAGGAACATATCTTAGTTTTATATTAAAATCATTTGCTCATTGTTGACATAATTGTACAAAAAACCGACAAAACATCGCTTACATCATTTTCTCGTGAATGGCCTATGTATAACGGGTGATTTTTTTGAGGTTAGGATTTTCATGCATTAGTATTTGACAGATCACGTGGGATTTCAGACATGGTGTCAAAGAGAAAGATGCTCAGTATGCTTTGACATTTCATCATGAATAGACTTACTAACGAGCAACGCTTGCAAATCATTGAATTTTATTACCAAAATCAGTGTTCGGTTCGAAATGTGTTTCGCGCGCGTGTTTTGTTCAGCGATGAGGCTCATTTCTGGTTGAATGGCTACGTAAATAAGCAAAATTGCCGCATTTGGGGTGAAGAGCAACCAGAAGCCGTTCAAGAACTGCCCATGCATCCCGAAAAATGCACTGTTTGGTGTGGTTTGTACGCTGGTGGAATCATTGGACCGTAATTTTTCAAAGATGCTGTTGGACGCAACGTTACGGTGAATGGCGATCGCTATCGTTCGATGCTAACAAACTTTTTTGTTGCCAAAAATGGAAGAACTGAACTTGGTTGACATGTGGTTTCAACAAGATGGCGCTACATGCCACACAGCTCGCGATTCTATGGCCATTTTGAGGGAAAACTTCGGACAACAATTCATCTCAAGAAATGGACCCGTAAGTTGGCCACCAAGATCATGCGATTTAACGCCTTTAGACTATTTTTTGTGGGGCTACGTCAAGTCTAAAGTCTACAGAAATAAGCCAGCAACTATTCCAGCTTTGGAAGACAACATTTCCGAAGAAATTCGGGCTATTCCGGCCGAAATGCTCGAAAAAGTTGCCCAAAATTGGACTTTCCGAATGGACCACCTAAGACGCAGCCGCGGTCAACATTTAAATGAAATTATCTTCAAAAAGTAAATGTCATGAACCAATCTAACGTTTCAAATAAAGAACCGATGAGATTTTGCAAATTTTATGCGTTTTTTTTTTTTTTTAAAAAGTTATCAAGCTCTTAAAAAATCACCCTTTATATGATGTACATGCATACATTCATACACGTGTAAATTCTTAGGTTATATATGTTGATACGCAAGAGTGGATCGTTCTTAATTTTTTATAATATATTTATAGATTTTATTTATAAATAGTTTCAAATTTAATATAATCTATGTATATAAATAAAACTGAATCGCCAAAATGTATGTACGCTCATAACGTTCATACGACTGAACCAAATTTGATAATTCTTTTTTTAAAATGTTCGTTGAGGTTCAGGGATGGTTTCTGCGGAGAGAAAATTCGAATAATTGCCGGAAAACCCTTAAAAACAGCCCTTTTCTTTTTCTCATACCAACGAAGCAATGTTTGTTCGTTAGTAACGCTAAGAGAACGGCTAATCCAATATTGATGAAATTTTAAGAGGTTGCTCGTTGTGGATCAGCGAAGGTTTAGAAATAAAAATATCTTATACTTTTCATGAAAAGTCGGCAAATTAGATAATTAAAAAAATTAACTTTTTTCCATAAACATTTTTTTTTTTTAATTTTTGTTTGTTTTGTTTTTCAATATTTTGATTTGTAAATTATTTGAATAGTTCAATTTCGGTCGCTTGCTTTTTTATTCCGGCTATTCAAAAGAAAAATTATTGAAAATTATTCAGTGAAAACTTTACGTGTGTTTCACACAAAGATGTCAATTGCAGATTGAAATTTGTTACGAAGCCATCAAGAGATCGCCCCAATATCGGTCGGTGTTCTTTTTGCCATCAAAGTATGGCAGCCCAAGGCAAGGCAAGAAGTACTCCCAGGATGCGGTGACATACGTGCGGAATTATGGATCGCGGTCAATCAGTAAACAAACGTCACGATGTCACAGCACGACTTTTCAAACAATTACGATGTTTGATTGACTTTAGCTAGATGTACTCTGTTGAGTGGCAAAATAAAAGTTTTCCGCGCGCACACATTCGTCTTTGGATGATGCTTACGACAGATCAAATTGATGAAATCATTTCTCTGGAAATTCCTGATGTAGAGAAAGATCCAGTATTATACGAAGTGGTGGAAACCAATATGGTTCATGGACCTTGCGGACACTACAATCCCTTTTCGGTTTGTATGTCTGACAATAAATGCACGAAACACTATCCACGTGATTTTCTTTCGGAAACACAAACTGGAAATGATGGATATCAACTCTATCGGCGTCGCTCACCAGATAAGAGAACATTCAGCATTCAACTTAGAAGAGTGAATATCGAACACATGGATCGTGCTATATTCGCCACTATTGTCTGATTCACATTCAAAACTCATATCAATGTTGAGTATTGTTGTTTGGTAAAATCGATCAAGTGCGTTTGTAAGTACGTCACCAAGGGAAGAAAAATGGCGGTTATTGGTCTTGAACGATACGGTCCATACGTGAACTGCAATAAAGCGCTTTGTAGGATATTTAATTTTGCAATTCATGAACGTTTTCCGATTGTTGTGCTTCTCGCAATTAATGTGGAGATTGGCCAAAGAGTTTATTTCAGCCCAGAGAATACATTACAGCCAGTGGTAACACCGCCAGCAAAAAAATTAACATTGACGAGTTTTTTTTTCAACTTTCGTCAGTGATCCGCTTACGAGAACATTGCTCTATTCGAAAATACCTTGCATTCATGGAATGCATTGTCGAAGAAATAGTTACGTAGAAAGCAAGACAACCAGTAGATGGACATTCAGGTGTGTTTTTAACTAATGCATTAGGATGAATTTACACAAACCACCCGAAAAACGATGATTGCTTCTACCTTCGGTTGCTATTGATTAATGTACGCGGTTCAACTGCATTTGAGTCATTGCGTACTGTGAATGGTACGGTGTGTGCAATTACAATTGCTGGAACACGACAATCAGTGGAAACAAACGTTGAACGATGTGATAGCTACTTCGAATGCAAATGAAGATCGCACACTTTTCGCGACAATCATTTCGACATATCAGCCTTCAAATCCGCGTCAATTGTGAGATACGACCAAAAATGACATTGCCGAAGACATTTTACATCGTATTCGCTAAAAATTGAAATGAGTCAATTCCGGTTGATGCTTCCGGTGGTTTGATATCAATTCCATCTGCCGTTTATCAATTCACGAAGGATGAACTCATCACCAATGTAATACAAAGGGCAGAATGCTTGATTGGAAGAATTTCTTTGAGTTCCAACGATTTGTCATTTCAGTTCAAACATATTCATTTTCCACTGAAAATTGCATTTGAGATGACACTCAACAGGACACAAGGATAGTCGCATAGTGTGTGCTATAAGTTTGAAAATGCTATGTTTTTCACACGGCCAGATATACGTGGCGTGCTCACGAGTTGGAAAACCATATTTTCTGTACACCGGAACAGAGACCAAAAAATGTTGTTTACCAAGCTGCGTTACATTGAAAACAAAAAAAATGAAATAATAAATTCAACTTTAATAACACATAATTTCACGCAGGACAACGGCTGCGGGGCCAGCTAGTCTATATAAATAAAAATGAATCGCCAAAATCTATGTACGCCCATAACTTTCATATGACTGAACCAAATTTGATAATTCTTTTTTTAAAATGTTCGTTGAGGTTCAGGGATGGTTTCTGTGGAGAGAAAATTCGAATAATTGCCGGAAAATCAGGAAGGACAAAGGAATGTTTGTTCGTTAGTAACGCTAAGAGAATATCTTATACTTTTCATGAAAAGTCGCAAATTGGATAATTCCATAAAGTAACTTTTTTCCATAAAATTTTTTTTTTTCAATTTTTGTTTGTTTTGTTTTTCAATATTTTGATTTGTAAATTATTTGAATAGTTCAATTTCGGTCGCTTGCTTTTTTATTCCGGCTATTCAAAAGAAAAATTATTGAAAATTATTCAGTGAAATCTTTACGTGTGTTTCACACAAAGACGTCAATTGCAAATTGAAATTTGTTACGAAGCCACCAAGAGGTCGCCCTAATATCGGTCCATCAAAGTAGGGCCGCCCAAGGCAAGGCAAGGCAAGAAGTACTCCCAGGATGCGGTGACATACGTGCGGAATTATGGATCGCGGTCAATCAGCAAGCGATCGTCACGATGTCACAGCACGACTTTTCAAAAAACAGTTATTCTTTTTTGGATGGTGGATGGTTGTCACACCAGATCAAAATTATGAACTCATTTCTGCGGAAATTAATGATGCAGAGAAAGATCCAGTATTATATGAAGTGATGAAAACCAATATGGTTCATGGACCTTGCGGACACCACAATCCCACTTCGGTTCAGTTATTGGGTTTGAACGACACGGTCGTTACGTGAACTGAAATAAAGCGCTTTGTATGATATTTACTTTTGCAATTTATGAATGCTTTCCGACTGTTGTGCGTCTCGAAGTTAATTTGGAGAATGACCAAAGAGTCTATTTCAACCCAGAGAATACAGTACAGTCAACAGAAACACCACCAGCAACAAAATTAACATTGGCGAGTTTTTTCTCAACTTCCGTCAGTGATCCGTTTGCTCTATTCGAAATACCTTGATATTATACATGGGATGCATCATCGAAGAAATAGTTACGCAGAAAGCAGGGTCATCCAGTTGATGGATAGCCAGGTGTGTTCTCAACTAATGCATTAGATCGAACTTACACAATTCACCCGAAAATCGACGATTGCTTCTACCTTCGGTTGCTATTGATTAATGTACGCGGTTAAAATTCATTTGAGTTATTGCATACTGTGAATGGTACTGTGTATGCAACTTTTTGAGAAGCAAGCCAGCAATTACAATTGCTGGAATATGATGATCACTGGAATCAAACGAAAGACGATGCGATGGCTACTTCGAATGCCACTGAAGTTCGCACGCATTTCACGATGATCAGCCTTCAAATCTGCGTTATGGGATACGACCAAAAATTACATTTCCGAAGGCATTTTAAATTGTATACGCTAAGAATTGGAAATGGGTCAATAGTGGTCTGATATCAATCCCATATACCGTTTATCAATTCACGAAAGATGGACTCATTACGAATGTTTATACGAACATTCGCCAAATTGTCGTAAGTACGATTCCTTGAGTGTACGGGCAACCTTAGCTGCCACAAATACCTATGTTGTTGACTTAAACTGGAAAATTCAAAATCAAATTCCAGGAGACTTGCGGTCATACAAATCGATTGATCGTCTTGACAATGAAGACGACACCGTGAATTACCAGTGGAATTTCTATATTCTTTGGAGAGGCACACAAAACTTAGGTGAATTGCTTCCTTGAACAACTTATCAAATACATCAACGGAATAATTTTGTGCAAATTTTTTTTGCAGCTGCCTTCAGTTCGGCCTCATATCATGCAAAAATTGAAGTGAGAACGTTTTTTTTTAATTTTACTTATTTCTTTTTACTTTACGCACATACATTTCAAATTCGCAAGAAAGCTTTCTATAGTTCTAATATATAGCGGCGATGGTGGCATTGATGTCTTGAAGAACTAAGTTTCTTAAACTGATTGAAGAAAGATTTTAAACCATGTGAAGATCATCAAAACTTACTCAAATTTTATCATATGAAGTATTTCGAAATTTCTTCAATTTCTCCACGAATTTCTGCCGGAATGTTTAGTTTCTTAAGTTCTTTCAATGCGTTTATCGATGCGAGAATAATTTTCGCAAGTGGCTTGACAGCATCGATTTTTCTTTGTAAAGGGTGATTTTTTAAGAGCTTGATAACTTTTTAAAAAAAAAAAACGCATAAAATTTGCAAAATCTCATCGGTTCTTTATTTGAAACGTTAGATTGGTTCATGACATTTACTTTTTGAAGATAATTTCATTTAAATGTTGACCGCGGCTGCGTCTTAGGTGGTCCATTCGGAAAGTCCAATTTTGGGCAACTTTTTCGAGCATTTCGGCCGGAATAGCCCGAATTTCTTCGGAAATGTTGTCTTCCAAAGCTGGAATAGTTGCTGGCTTATTTCTGTAGACTTTAGACTTGACGTAGCCCCACAAAAAATAGTCTAAAGGCGTTAAATCGCATGATCTTGGTGGCCAACTTACGGGTCCATTTCTTGAGATGAATTGTTGTCCGAAGTTTTCCCTCAAAATGGCCATAGAATCGCGAGCTGTGTGGCATGTAGCGCCATCTTGTTGAAACCACATGTCAACCAAGTTCAGTTCTTCCATTTTTGGCAACAAAAAGTTTGTTAGCATCGAACGATAGCGATCGCCATTCACCGTAACGTTGCGTCCAACAGCATCTTTGAAAAAATACGGTCCAATGATTCCACCAGCGTACAAACCACACCAAACAGTGCATTTTTCGGGATGCATGGGCAGTTCTTGAACGGCTTCTGGTTGCTCTTCACCCCAAATGCGGCAATTTTGCTTATTTACGTAGCCATTCAACCAGAAATGAGCCTCATCGCTGAACAAAATTTGTCGATAAAAAAGCGCGAAACACATTTCGAACCGAACACTGATTTTGGTAATAAAATTCAATGATTTGCAAGCGTTGCTCGTTAGTAAGTCTATTCATGATGAAATGTCAAAGCATACTGAGCATCTTTCTCTTTGACACCATGTCTGAAATCCCACGTGATCTGTCAAATACTAATGCATGAAAATCCTAACCTCAAAAAAATCACCCGTTATATGAGTGCAACTTTAAACGCGTTTTTCTCAAAACGACATTTTTAAAATTGCTGACATTATAACTCAACGACAAATTAACCGATCGACTTCAATTTAATTGTTGAATACATTTATTATACAACGACCCACGATCGCTAAATTTTTGGAAATACCCTAAACGAGAATTTGACACACCCCAATAGTGACAATCTAACTAAACGAACTGACAAAATAGAAATGAAATACTCATTTCATTTTAAATCAAAAGTTAATGTTTCTTGAAATACATACAGAAGATAAAATAGTGGCCTGAGGTTGTACTGGCTTAAATAGAAAACTATAAAAATCTCAAATGAGAAATCCGTATTTCTGTGCTGATTAAAGAAACTTTATTTCGCGTCGCTCTGTTATATATACTCGTAGAAATATTTACTAACGTATAACGAAATGATAATGTGTGCTTTATATAATTTATTCAAATATTATGTCAAATGTGAACAAAATTTTTTGGCTAATATAGAGTAATACATTTTACGAGTAGTTTAGTTCCTACTAAAAGAATGAATGTCAACTATGTAAGCATTATTTTCATTTTCTAAAGGAATTCTACTTTACAAAATTGGCTTATATTCAGTAAGCCAAGTTTATAAACAGTGTAAAAGTTTATAAAAGTAAGTTTGGGAAGATTCAAATCGAAAACTATGACTCTTTTTAAATTAGGCTTTTGCGTAAGAATCAGCACCAGCTCTCCTTGTATGTACAAAACACATCGAGGTGTCCGCAGGAATTAAATTAAAATCATTTGTACCATTTTCATTGTCATTTAGGTATGTGATTCTAATGCAAGGCATACACATATCAATTAGTTGTTTGATTGAGTTGGGCTAGAAATTGCCCTAGTCGCTACACACGACACAACTTTTAATACAATTTTGAGGCCAACTTCATTTTGAATATTCACTTCGTTGCTTAAAAATGAGCTCGGAAGTTGTTGCTTTACTTATTACATATGACGCGCTCTCTTCGACAGCCGAAATAAAATGGCGAAATCGTTCGAAATCGCACGACCAACCCAAACACTATTCAACTAACACAACCAACTTCACAAAATATCAAAAAATTTTGATTTTCATCCAACCAGTTGATTCAACTCATATAACTGCCCCATATACGTAGCAATCAGTTGTTCAATTCGTTGAAGTTGATACAATAATTGGTGCATGTATGCCTTGCATAATATTTAAGGAAAAACTGTGAAGGTAAAGATAAAAATATTTACGAATCATGTATGTACATTCGTGTTACATGTTGTATTAATTGAAGTATTAAAACAAATATTATGTAATATGAAAATCTATGTACATAATACACAAAATAAAAATGTATACATACACAAAACTACCCTCTATACCTATAACATTTTATGCAAACTTATGTACCCATTTTTCTTCAAACCAGTTTGATAAGAAAATTTTCAGAGCTGTTGACTACTGCTATCTTGTTAATGTTCTTCGTTGCTCTAAATTTTTGAATAAACATATTTCAGTTGTATTCGTTATCTAAATAAAACTATATTTGCTCACGAATTTTGGATTATGAACGCTGTTTCATATTTGTCGGGTTTTGTCTTTTGTTGATATGCATGACGGATTTAAAATAATTATAAAGAAACAGATAAACGATATCCACTTATACAGTGGCTTTAAAAAATAACGTTTCCCATTGCACGATTAATTCGCTGAAAACTGTTTTACATTTTTGCAAATTAAAACACGTTCAATTACGATCACTGACGAGTACAATACGGTCAATATTTTCGATCTTTTCAAAATAATCAAGTGGGATAATAGGGATGTACCATATACAGTGGCGGACAAAAGTCTACATACACCCCCTGTTTTCTTCGATGTGAGAGTACAAAAAGTTTTTAGAAAAATGTATTTATACAGTTTTATTCTAATATTTATTATAATAGCAATTAACTAAAAAAAATCCATTATTTAACATAAAACAACAAATTTATGGAAGAAAAACTCAAAAATTGCTTTGACAAAAGTCTACATACAGTTCAAATCTCATACTTTGTACATTGTTATATTAACAGTAAGGTAACGTTAGCCTTTTTCTTTTATTTCAATATGTTTATTGTTTGATATTTATTGAATTTAGTTGTGGTTTAAACACTTCAATAGCTATAATGGCTCCGTGAAATGAAATATCAATTGATGTAAGAAATTTGGTGATAAAAGAAAGAAAAGAAAAAAAATCATTTGGTGAAATTTCTAAAATTTTAAACTTGAGTCGAGCAACAGTACAGACAATTCTAAAAAACTTTAAAAATAATGGTTCCAA
Source organism: Bactrocera dorsalis (assembly GCF_023373825.1). NCBI lineage: Eukaryota > Metazoa > Arthropoda > Insecta > Diptera > Tephritidae > Bactrocera > Bactrocera dorsalis. The sequence goes on along the minus strand of NC_064303.1, from coordinate 69,483,753 downwards.
CGAAAATAAACCGCGCAGTGGACCCCCAAAAAAACAATCTCGTAGATACGTCAGCCTGATTCTCAACGAAGTAGATCAAAATCCAAAAGTAAATGCTGCAAATATAGCCGAACGCATAGCGAGTACGTCACAAATGAGTATCCAACCAAGAGCAATAAAAAAAAACTCTAAACGATAACGGATTCCACAGTAGAACACCACGGAAGAAACCTTTTATTTCTGAAAAAATCGGAAAATTCGTTTAAAGTTCGCCAAAAAACACAAAGAAAAGGAAATGGATTTTTGGAAAAAAGTTTCATTTACAGATGATTCTAAATTCACTCTTTTTGGTAGTGATGAAAGTGCTAAAATTTGATGGAAAACTAACGCCACGCTAGAACCGAAGAACGTAGTATCAATTGTGAAGCTCGGTGGCGGCAGCGTAATGGTTTGGGCAGTTGTTGCGGCCTCTGGAGTTAGAAATTCGGACTTTATTGAAGGTGAAATGGGCGGTTATAAGTATAAGTCTCTGTTGGAACATAATTTGAAGCCTTTGGTGGATAATTTAGAGCTCGGTTCCGGTTGGATATTTCAACAAGATAACGATCCGATGCATGCGGCGCAAATTGTCAAGGATTGGTTGCTTTATTATACTCCAAGTCAATTAAATACACCACCTCAAAGTCCAAATATGAATATTATTGAACATGTCTGGGAGATTTTGGAGCGTAGAATTAGAAAGAACCAAATTTCTAGCTCTGCTCTACTCTAAGAGCGCATATTGGGACCTTGGAACAGCATTACATTTGAAGCGTTGACAAATTTAGCAGAATCAATGCCACGGCGTCTTGAAGCAGTTATAGATACCAATGGGGACCCAACTAAATACTAAAACGTCTTAATAACTAGCATTTTTTGCAGTTTTTCGCACTGAACTAAGATATTTTTGTACTGTATGTAGACTTTTGTCAACACAATATTTGAGTTTTTATTCCATAAATTTGTAGTTTTATATTAATTAATGGATTTTTTAAGTTTGTTGTTATTAGAAAGAAGATTAGAATAAAACTGTATCAACACATTTTTCTAAAAAGTTTTAGTACTCTCACATCGAAGAAAACAGGGGGTGTATGTAGACTTTTGTCCGCCACTGTATATATGTAAGTATATATAAATGATCAGGGTGATGAAACAAGTTGAAATCCAAGTGACTGTCTACCTGGTTTTTGTAAACTATAAGATATTTTGATGAAACTTGTTATGCGCGTTTCTTGTTAAAAATTACTAAAACCGCGACAAATCAACAACTAAATACGTCAGAGACATAAAATTTTACGCTCGAGGTAGAATGAGAAGACTTTATACGGTATCAATATCCGACGACGGGCACCCCCCACAAAATATATGTATATCTCAAGACCAGTTTGACCAATTTGAACCAAGTTTGGTACCGACAATCCTCTGATATGTTTACGTTACAGTATGAAAATGGCGAAACCGAACTGTAGCTACGTATACTTTCCATAAAACACAATTTTAAATTCTATCTGATTCTTTCCATTCGATTGTAAAAATTAAGAAGAAATTGATATAACGGGATAAAACTTTGCTCGAATCATGCCTTTAGAGTATGCCACCATATGGCCAAAAATTGTCTAAATACAACAAAAACTGTTCAGGCCTCTAGATACCAAATATTTGGACCCCAGTACCTATAGTCGAAAATATTTCCTGATAGTAGTATGTATGTCTGTGTGCTACACATGGGTTTAATCGGGTCAAAGCTTCCCTTAGTTTCTATATAACTAATCTAAATATTTTTGAACTTCCGGATGACTTTATACCGCATATATCGAACAAATGAAAGAACATAGTTTTCTTATAACGGTGTAATACTTGTGCTTAGAATGAATAAAATCCTTATGTACCTGTAAGGTACTTCGTTGTCTTTAATCTTTGCAAGTTGCAAGAGTATAAAATATTCGATTACACCCGAACTTTGCTATTCCTTACTTTTTGTTTATGTTGTTGTGCCCACATCTATATAAATAAAAATGAATCGCCAAAATGTATGTACGCTCATAACTTTCATACGACTAAACCAAATTTGATAATTCTTTTTTTAAAACGTTCGCTGAGGTTCAGGGATGGTTTCTGCGGAGAGAAAATTCGAATAATTGCCGGAAAACCCCTAAAAACAGCCCTTTTCTTTTTCTCATACCAACGAAGCAATGTTTGTTCGTTAGTAACGCTAAGAGAACGGCTGAACCAATATTGATGAAATTTTAAGAGGTTGTTCGTTGTGGATCAAGGAAGGTTCAGAAATAAAAATATCTTATACTTTTCATGAAAAGTCGGCAAACTGGATAATTCCAAAAAGTAACTTTTTTCCATAAACATTTTTTTTCAATTTTTGTTTGTTTTGTTTTTCAATATTTTGAATTGTAAATTATTTGAATAGTTCAATTTCGGTCGCTTGCTTTTTCATTCCGGCTATTCAAAAGAAAAATTATTGAAAATTATTCAGTGAAAACTTTACGAGTGTTTCACACAAAGACGTCAATTGCAAATTGACATTTGTTACGAAGCCACCAAGAGGTCGCCCTAATATCGGTCCATCAAAGTATGGCAGCCCAAGGCAAGGCAAGGCAAGAAGTACTCCCAGGATGCGGTGACATACGTGCGGAATTATGGATAGCGGTCAATCAGCAAGCGATCGTCACGATGTCACAGCACGACTTTTCAAAAAACAGTTACGATGTTTCATGGACTTTATCTTGGAGTAGTGTAGGTATATGTGGTGCTGTTAGATGCTAAATGTACTCTGTTGAGTGGCAAAAGAGAGATTTCTCGCACGTACATATTCTTCTTTGGGTGGTGGATGGTTGTCACACCAGATCAAATTGATGAACTCATTTCTGCGGAAATTAATGATGCAGGGAAAGATCCAGTACTATATGTAGTGATGAAAACCAATATGGTTCATGGACCTTGCGGACACCACAATCCCACTTCGGTTTGTATGTCTGACAAATTAAACTGGAAAATTCAAAATCAAATTCCAGGAGACTTGCGGTCATACAAATCGATCGATCGTCTTGACAATGAAGACGACACCGTGAATTACCAGTGGAATTTCTAAATTCTTTGGAGAGGTCTGGTATGCCACCGCATCATCGCAATCGGATTGTGACGCACCTATCAAATATGAGGGGCAGAATGCTTGATTCTACGGATTTCTTTTGAGTTCTAACGATTTGCCATTTCAGTTCAAAAGTATTCCGTTTCCAGTGAAAATTGAATTTAAACTGGCGATCAACAGGATAGTCGCATAGTGGAGTGGCATACATTTGGAAATGCTATGTTTTTCACACGGCCAGATATACGTGGCGTGCTCAAGAGTTGGAAAACCATCTTCTCTGTACATTTACGTACCGGAACAGAAACCAAAAAATTTTGTTTATCAAGCTGCGTTACATTGAAGAAAAATGTAGACAAGTAGCAAAATATGATTATCAATACAATATGAATTTTTGTCTTTCATTTCAAAACACATAATTTCACGCAGGACAACGACAATTTTGTTTCAATCACTTCCAATTTGTTTGTGACTGCCGTCATTTGTTTTTGCTCTTGCAACATATTGCTACAGAGTATAATAGTTTTGTTCTTTTAACGTTTGCAGGTATCACCTAAGCCTAATCGATATACAAGGTGCGTTCCAAAGTAAACAAGAATCTTTTTGAATCTAGCGCCTCCTGGTGGCGCAATCTATATGTCGACTAGTGCGTTAGAATCTGCTATCTTATCGATCGTCCAGTGAGAATTTCATGACATTTTATTGATTGGAAGTGAAGTTATTTCGTTTTAAGTGTCAGTATGTTTGTGTTATCGGTGCGAAAATGAGCTCCGAACAAAGGGTCAACATTTAATTTTGTTTTACAATTGGCAAAAGTTTTACCGAAACCTTTCAATTGATGAAACAAGTTTATGGCGATGATTGCCTATCCCGTAGCAGAGTGCACGAGTGGTTTCAACGTTTTCAAAGTGGTTGTGAGGACATAAATGGCGATCAACATGTGGGCCAATCAAAATCCGCGATCACCGGAATTTCCATCGAAACTGTGCGTGAATTCATCAAAAATCAGCGGAAAGCATTATTGAAATTCATGGAAATGGAATTTAACATCTCCAAAACATCGATTTATCATATTTTAACCGAGCATTTGGGCTTACGAAAGGCGTGTTCACGGTTTGTTCCGCACAAATTGACTGACGACCAAAAGTAGCTTAGAATCCAACATTCGAAGGACATCATTAAAGAGGTTTATTTGACCAAAATTACATTTTAAGCATGAACTACTCGACGTATTCACCTGATATGGCATCGTGCGACTTCTCCTTTTTCGGAAAAATGCATTTGCACATGAAAGGAAAGCGTTATGCAGACGTAGAGGCCAACGAGCTAAAACATTCGTTCGACAGGAGATTATTTTGAATAAAATAAATTGATTTTGCCGAAAAAATCATTTGTTCTGATTTTTGTTAAGTCCAGTTGACTCCCTGTCTTTTCATCCGTGCAAGCTCTAACTTAAATAAAAATTGAGTTATCTGGATGAAACTTGGCACACATGTTCCTTGGGAAAAAATTTGGGGTTCATAGATGGGCGTAATCGAATCACTGCCACGCCCAGAAACCGCCGTTAAAGACAACATACAAAGTGTCATAACTAAACACTTAAGTAAGCTATGGAACTGTAATTTGGTACAGGGGATTACAGATTGACAATACTAGGTCAAATTCATTTCTTATATTTTTTTATGCCATTAAACCACAAATGCTCTTATAATCGATTTCATTGCTCTGTTTTACAACATATCGTTAAACTTCACATTCTAAGATTGGTTCTTGGTAGGTTTTACAGTAATCATAGTAAAAAGATCACATAACACAGGCAGATTAGATAATATCAAAAAATTAGAATTAATGAGACTTATACAATAGTTTTTACAAAAAATTATTTCACCAATCCTCACAATTCTTTAGAATATTTCAAAATAGGCTCCTTCTGCGTCGGTGCTGCGCGCAAGCGTGATTTCCAAGGCATCGTTTAAGGGATTCTCCGGAACTTTCTTGCATGCTGCTTGGATCCCCTCTGTCGTCTAAAAATGCTTAGCTTTTACTGGCCTTTTCAGGCAAGGAAACAAAAAAGTCCGTAGGGCCAGATCTGGGCTGTAGGGCGGCCGCGGAAGCGTTGGGATGCCGGCATTAGTTAGGTAGCTGTTCACAAGAAGGGCGGGGTGAGATGAGACATTGTTGTGCTGCAACTTCCAGTCGACTGCGATATCTTTTCGGACTCGATTGTTAGTTAATTTGAGTCTCTTGACTTTCACGTAAAACTTAGCATTGACGGGTTTTCCAGGAGGAACAAATTCATGGTGAACGATGCCTGTGATGTCAAAAAAGATAATAAACATTGTTTTCACTTTGGATTTGCTCATTCATCACCGACCTCTACTCGAACCTTCAAAAAGACCTGGTGCCACCTAAACACACCATTTATTGCTAAAGCAACATCCGGGTAAGCCTGCTAGAACATATTAAACGTCTTTGTCGCAGATTTACCGAGTTTCACACAGAATTTAATCGTGTACCCCTGCTCTAACGAACACTGCATTTTTGGCTTGCACACTCACAGAAACACGTCGCGCAAAAATTTCAAATGCTTGTACTGCCTCTCCAGGCGCTCGGAGACAACTGACAAGGCTATCGTTCGTTAGCTACGCACGCCCTTTACCGAAACCAGTCGTTGCGCGTACGTTCGGAAAGTACAGTCGCGGCGGAAGAAAATCGGTCCTATTACTTTTCGGACAAACCTTGTAATAATTACATATGTATGCATATAAATACATTTTTATATGTGATTGTTCCGGTAAAATTTGATTGTGATAGTGATAATTATTATCATATGTATGTACCTATAAACATACCTATTCACTTATTTAAAATGGAATTTAGTACCCTCAAACTTGTAAATCCATATTATTCAAAAATTATTTAAGCCTTGATTTCCAAAAATTAATTTTTTACTTTTCCCCTTCTATTCATAAAATATTGTTATCCTCATCAAATTTCTAAACGGCTCAAGAGCTCAAACTTGTGCTTCTATAGTTCGAAACTGCCTGGTCGACGCCATTTTGATGACAAATCGTGAGCTCAAGGGCAATATATTTAAAGTTTATTATCAGTAGCTATTAGATTACAATTACAAAAATTATGAGAGGAGTGTTATTGCAGAAGCCAAAGGATTTGGATTGATCATCATAAGTTAGTCAAAAACAAATTGGAAGATAAATCGAAACAATTTATTGTACTCGTATATGTCAGATTGAGCTATCTACTTATAATCTGCACACTCCACTTAATTAGCGAAAAATTCGCTGGAAATATGGAGCGACTTACAAACACTTCCAAATACTTAACAATTGTTGCCACATGAGTTCCATCCGAACGTTTATTTTCGAAAGCTAATCAGACGGTGAGCAAAGAAAATTGTATACAATTTTAAACGTTGAAAAAATTTACATTTTTGCAAATCGTAGGAAATTAGTATTGGAGTTTGTAAATACTATTTTTATAAACTTAAACTACTGAATACCATCATTTTTAAATTCTTTAATAAAAAGTGTTAAATTTTATTTAGCAAAGTTTTTTTTAATAACGTTATGTATCTCGCATAATTATAATTCGTAAGTATATATAAAAAATAAATAAATGTAACTTAATTTGAAGTTTTAATGTTTTTAAATCAATTTCTTATTAATTGTGGTAAAGCACATCATATCGCCTTTTCCGCAGAAGGTGCAGTAAAAATTGGCGGTTAAAGTAGTACTAGCACTTCTTCAGATTTGAGGAGGTACGACTCCAGTTAGACAAGAATTTGAAAATTTTCCACATCTTGACCATTCTGGTGGAGATATTGCATGACTTGAGGTGTTCCACCTATTTCGTCCGCTTATGCTGATCTACCAGTTGTTGAATCTCCAAATTTAGATCTCTTATAAGGGGATCAATGCTATAACTACTGTTTCAGCTCCAAAATTTGATAGTGAGTCATGCTGGTTTATCTCCGTGAGTTCCTTGTTGGCCACTAGACTGGAGTGGCGTCGCATCGCGCTAACTACAATTTTGTTGGCAGCATACTGCAACATGTCGTGTGGAACACTCCGTACGTGTCTTAACCCTCTCATGCCCAAAGTGAGCGATGCTAAAAAATATTTGAGTACTGATATGCTTTAATCGCGATCATAATATGAACCGACCAAAAAGTCCTAGGAGTCCTGGTTTGAGAGTTTCAGGATGTTGCCTATAGGAAATGACGTGTTTGACAAAGTACTGAGGTCAAACTTGAATTAATTTTTTTTCATATTTTTTGTTTTATTCTAATCTCTTACCTGTATTTAGTTATAAAATTCACTTGCTAACAAAAAAAGAAAATAAAAAATATTTTATTAAAATTTTTATTTTATTATTTTGCACAGGCTATTTAAAAAAATGTTTGATCACATGTAGACATAGACACAATAAGTTCAAAATTGAACAATTTCAAGACTTTTCGTTGATACTTGGTATATGCATCGCAAAACCTTATTTATAACAGCTTAAGTACAATGCTGCCTATGGCTGAATAGGATATCTCCAACCATAGGCGATGTAATATAATCTAACCGAGGTAGAATTACGGTGGGGCCTTTGGGGCAAACAAACCAGAGCAATTCCTTCAGTCGCGGGTCAGAAAGATATAGAGCCATCCTACTGCTAGGTTTTGCTGTAAAACTAATAGCAGTATTAGCATACTACTTATCGATCTTAACAGGATTAGATCCTGGAAATAACAGCTGTTGGCCGGATAAAATCTCCGTCAATTTCAGTATAGTAGAATGTAAAAAATATTCTATCCGAATTTCAACACCAAATTTTGGAGATTTTCTAACATTTTCGGTAAAAGGTCAGCTAGATATAATCGCTGTGGCCAAAAAATAAGGCATTTGAATTTAAACTGCGCACGTCGAAGGATTTGGAGAATTATTTATTTTTGGTTGGTAGTACTGTCAGCCACATTTACGTCAAATTTCATGTCAAAATATTCATTAGTGTTTGAGATACGTGTCGTTTTGTGAGCTGCTAAAAGTGAGTTTTTCGTTTTTTGCGATGTCGAAATTTGTTGAGCAAAGAATTTGCATTAAATTTTGTTTACGGAATCAATTTTCAGCGCCGGATACGTTGAGGATAGTGCAGAAAGCCTTTGGTGATGAGGCTATGTCTAAAAAAATGTTTACAAGTGGTATAGTGAGTTCCAGGCCGGCCGTGAACGTGTCGAAGACGAAGAGCGTCCAGGGCGACCATCAACCTCAACCGACGAAGCGCACGTTCAACAAATCAAAGATTTGGTGTTGAAAAACCGTTAGAGACCTTGCTGATAAAGTTGGTATATCGAAAGGCTCAGCCAATACCATTTTGAAGAATGTTTTGGGCCTCAAGTGCATCAAATCTCGACTGGTACCGAAAACATTGAATTTTTTGGAAAAAAGGGCGTCGCGTTGAAGTGTGTGAAACAATGCTTTCCGACTACCAGGGTGTCATGAAATGCATTATAACTGGCGATGAGACTTGGATCTATCGTGCCAAAAGAGAGCCGAGACCAAAAAAGAGCCAAAGTCGCTTAAAAATCAAGGTCATGTTGACTGTTTTCTTCGATTATCGTGGTGTTATGCATTATTAATTCCTTCCAACTGGTGAAATAGTCAACAAGGAATATTATTTGAACGTTATGCGTCGTTTGCGTAACGCTATCCGCCTAAATAGACCGGAATTGTGGAAAGACAATTCTTGGTTTTTACAATACGATATAGCACAATCCCATACTCCCTCGTAATTCGTGATCATTTCGCCAAAAACTCAACCCACATCGTTCCGCAACCACCGTATTCACCTGATCTGGCGCCGTGCGACTTCTGGCTGTTCACCAAGCTCAAAAGACCGCTCCGGGGACACCGTTTTTATAAAAAATAATTTTAAAACGATTTTTTTTTTTTAATTAAATGAACTCACATTACCACCACTCTCCGTTTACTTGTTGTCGGTAGTTATCAAGAATTAATTTTTACTTTGAGCTCGCGCAGACTACGATATACTATATATTGTTGTTCACAGGTTTTAAATATATTAACAAAGGTTTGTGCGTAGTGGTTAAGAAAATTTACTAAAGACGAACATATGTTTTAAAAATCTAGTTTTGCTCAAAAAGTATATTTCTGAGAATAGTAGATTGTATTCCCTTCAGGTATATTTATACTCTTGCAACCATTTGCTACAGAGTATTATAGTTTTGCTCATCTAACGGTTGTACGAATCACCTAAAGCTAATTGAGATAGATTTAGGGTTATATATGTATATATATAAATGAAAAGGATGACAAGAAAAGTTGAAATCCGGTTGACTATCTGTTTGTTCGCTCGTCCGTGAAAAATTTTAAATTGAGATATCGTGATCAGACTTTGTATAAAACTTATTACAAATAAAGATTCGAGTTCGTAGATGGGCGTAATCGGACAACTGCTACGCTCACAAATCGCCATTAACCGAAAACCTACAAAGTGCCATAACTAAGCATTTAATTAACATATAAAACTGTAATTTAACACAGGGAATCACAGCAGCAAGGGGCGCCCGTAAACATAAATATTTTAAAAAGTAGGCGTGGCTCCGCCATCTCATAGGTTTAATGTGCATACATATCTCCTAAACCACTTAAGCTAACTACAACAACCAAACTCGAAAATGTGAAATGTGGACCCCAGTACCAATAGTTGACTTTTGATCGAAAATGTCGGTCAAAGTGTGATATAATACATATATTGGTTGTCAAAAAAGTCTACTATGCCGGTCTCTTTCGACCAATTCAGCGATTTTATCGCAATTTTCGACGACAGGCCTTCCGGAGCGTGGCGCATCTTCGACCACCTCTACACCAGAACGGAAACGTTGAAACCATCGTTGTGCGGTGGAAATGGAAACTGTATCGGGTCCATAAACTGCAAAAATTGTATTATTTTATTGGCGGCTTGAGATGCATTTTTGCCTTTATCGTAGTAGTACTGTAAAATATGCCGTAGTTTATCTTTATTTTGCTCCATGTTTACAACGCTATAATTCACGAACGACTTAAAAGAAACGACAAGAACTACGCGCTTTCAGCGCCAACTATCAATACATAGTATAAAAGAAAGTCGATTTTTCTGTCCCTATGTCCCTTTATATGCTTAAATCTTTAACGGATTTTGATGCGTTTTTTTAAATAGATAGAGCGATTGAAGAGGAAGGTTTATCCACTAAATTGTGGAGATATACAGTTATTTTTGAGATTTCTAATGTGATAAATAATTACATTTTTTCCGCTTACATTGCAAACGCAAGCTACTAGATTTATCAAAATAATGTACTAAGCAGCGTTTGAAAAATTTGGGATGCCACTGCCAGCTAACACTACCAACTCAAAAGAAACACCATACGATCAGAAAAAAGTGTTTACTATCAACAATTGATAACAATAAAGGGAAATTTTTTTTCAGTGATGCCCCAGCAAGTACAGGAAAAACATTTTTAATCAATCCACTTTTAAAAAAAGTGAGATCTACCGGAAAAATTGCGTAAGCTGTTGATGACGCAACACAACCCGCATACGATTTTGGAAGGAGGCCGAACAGCACACTTTACATTCAAGCTTCCGCTGAAAATCACCACCCATGCTAATAAAAGTGTTTCTAAACAGAGCACTACCGGAAGATTGATGCGTGACTGCTCATTATTAGTATGGGATGAAGCTACCATGTCAAGCAAGACGTCTGTGGAAGCACTGTGCGCGATTTGCGTAACAAAAATTTACCTATTAGTGAATGTACAATTCTGCTCTTAGGAGATTTCCGTCAAAGCCTACCAGTTGTGACTCGAGGAACACGTGCTGACGAAATAGATGCTTCCTTAAAAAGGTTCACCCATTGCCCACATATCTATAGATTAGAGCTTAAAACTAATATGAGGGTTTCGTCAACTTCACGCAAGAACAGACTACGAGTATTTCCAGAGGCGCTGTTAAAGGTGGTAATGGAGAGTTAACACAAAGTGATGATATTGATAACATAAGTTATAAGACAACACCTTGGTTTAAAGCTCCTGTCGTTTCTCCTTTTTGTTAAGTTGCGCCAATTGGAGATTCCATGCGAAGCCAGGTCCTTCTCCACCTGAACTTTTCAACGGAAGGGCGGTCTTCCTTTTACTCTGCTTCCCCCGGCGATTACTGCGTCGAATATTTTCAAAGCTTGAGTTGTTAGGAGAAACAGAAATAACAACGCGGTTGTTGAGGTCAATGATATCATCGGCGTACGCCAATAGTTGTACACTGTTATAGAAAATAAATACTTTCCTTATTTAGTTCTGCAGCTCGAATTATTTTCTCCAAGAGTTGATTGGAGAAGTCGCACGAAAAGGAGTTGCATTGTCTAAAACCTCATTTGGTATCGAACGGCTTTGAAATCAAAGAAGAGGTGGTACGCGTCGATTCTCTTTTCACTTTTCCAAGATTTGGCGGATATTGAATATCTGGTCAGTTGTTGATTTTCCATGCCTAAGGCCACACTGATAAGGTCCAATAAGTTTGTTGATGGTGGACTTTAATCTTTCACACAGTACGCTTGATAGAACCTCAAAGGCGATGTTGAGGAGGCTTATCCCATGGCCGTTGGGGAGTCTCCTTTTTTGAGGATTGGGATTCCCCCATCTCCTGGTGTTATGCCATTCAGCAGACTGGAAAATTGTTCCCTCCATAATTTTAGTATGCTCTGGGCATCGGTTACTAGATCACCTCTGAAGGTTTCACAAAAGTATGCTCCGGTCTTGAAATCTTCTGCTAGTCGCCGCATTTTTTCGTAGAATTTTCGAGCATTATCCTTGCCGGCCAGCTTGTCAGGCTGTTCGAGCTATATCGCGCTTTAAGTAGTTTTCTACCGTACCGTTATATGCGGAGTGAACAGGGTTATAATTCGGTTTCCAATTTCACACCGTTGGTAGGAGTTCTTATAATATTTGAGCTAGATAAATTGTTTTTTTATCTTTAGTATTTTAGAAAAAAGGCAGAAAATTAACAAAATCTGCTCATCAATCCGGAGAATCCAAAGCGCGGTATTCAGGTGTATTGTAATGCAGAAGCAGCGACTTACAACCACTGACTAATTTGGATTGGAAGGTTTGTTATTTCTGCGATATAGCTTTTTGTTGGACATAGAGCAGAAATATAATTATAAGCAATGCCAATTATTATGATGTAAAAAAATTCCGAATTTGGAAAGTAAGTTGAATTCTCAACGCATGGGAAAGAACTAGCTGGAGAAACGGAATGGATTTTGAAAAAAAAAACAGCTAAAAAACGAAAAGCGTAGTATTCTCCTGACCTTCCTGTAAAAGCCGATAACGCTATAATAAAACCGCTTACCCCAAAAATAGTTCGCGGCCTCCACCAATTATGGTGTATAGAGATGCCAACGACAGATCAGCAATATGCTATTTTAAAATCGGAATCAAAAAACAATTTTACCATTCAACTTTTAAATGATGGAATATATGTATGTATAAAAGTAAAAACTTTCTCCATAGAAGACTACAGACGCACATTAACACCCCTATTCTGTGCACTTAACAAATTCAACATATTTACAATTTGTCAAAATTTGAAATTTATCAAGCATTTCGTATTCTGTGTCTGAAATAAAAAGCTCTTTTCTTTATAAGTTGTTAAGATGTCAAATGCTCTTGACAGTGCTCGTTAAGAATTAAATATCTGTTTGTTGTGAAAATGGAAGATATTTTACTTTTGTTATTATTGTTAAACGAAGATGAAAATTGTGAAAATAGGAATCGCGCGAATTACGATATTATATATCTTTTGTTTGAATAAAAACTCCGGTACTTCCGTACTGTGCAGCTTGCCGTTCAATTTATTATTAATTATTTTATTCTTTATAAAAATCTTATTTGCTAAATTTACTTGAAGCCGTTGTGCTGACTTGAATTTGAAGATTCAACTTACATTTTATAGGAATAAAAAATACTTAGAAAATACTTGTCTTTTTTGGTATATCGACAAGTTTGAAAGTGGTGGAGTCGTTTGACGACGCAACTCCCCCAGCGTTACTGTTTGAACTCTCCTGAGTTCTTGTAAAGGGTGATTTTTTAAGAGCTTGATAACTTTTTAAAAAAAAAAAACGCATAAAATTTGCAAAATCTCATCGGTTCTTTATTTGAAACGTTAGATTGGTTCATGACATTTACTTTTTGAAGATAATTTCATTTAAATGTTGACCGCGGCTGCGTCTTAGGTGGTCCATTCGGAAAGTCCAATTTTGGGCAACTTTTTCGAGCATTTCGGCCGGAATAGCCCGAATTTCTTCGGAAATGTTGTCTTCCAAAGCTGGAATAGTTGCTGGCTTATTTCTGTAGACTTTAGACTTGACGTAGCCCCACAAAAAATAGTCTAAAGGCGTTAAATCGCATGATCTTGGTGGCCAACTTACGGGTCCATTTCTTGAGATGAATTGTTGTCCGAAGTTTTCCCTCAAAATGGCCATAGAATCGCGAGCTGTGTGGCATGTAGCGCCATCTTGTTGAAACCACATGTCAACCAAGTTCAGTTCTTCCATTTTTGGCAACAAAAAGTTTGTTAGCATCGAACGATAGCGATCGCCATTCACCGTAACGTTGCGTCCAACAGCATCTTTGAAAAAATACGGTCCAATGATTCCACCAGCGTACAAACCACACCAAACAGTGCATTTTTCGGGATGCATGGGCAGTTCTTGAACGGCTTCTGGTTGCTCTTCACCCCAAATGCGGCAATTTTGCTTATTTACGTAGCCATTCAACCAGAAATGAGCCTCATCGCTGAACAAAATTTGTCGATAAAAAAAAAAATTGTCGAACACTGATTTTGGTAATAAAATTCAATGATTTGCAAGCGTTGCTCGTTAGTAAGTCTATTCATGATGAAATGTCAAAGCATACTGAGCATCTTTCTCTTTGACACCATGTCTGAAATCCCACGTGATCTGTCAAATACTAATGCATGAAAATCCTAACCTCAAAAAAATCACCCGTTATTTACTATTTTTATTTTTGTTGTTTTTTTCTTTAATATTATTACTAGGATTGCTACTACTACCATTACAATGATTATCAATGTTATATTAATACCATATGATGCGTTTTTATGGTATTTTAATTCTGCAATTTCTTTTATATTTTCTATATTTTTTATTGCAATATCATTGAATGTTAGGGTAGAAAGGTAGGGTATATAATTGTATGAATATATTCTGTTTTATTATTTTTAAATTCTTGTTTTAAAATTTCCATTTTACAATTTACAAATTTGATTATACAGTTATTTTTTAATACAATTTTTCTGTCATCGCAGTTTTGTTTTATTACATCATTTTTTGCATTTCTTATTAATATTGTGTCATCGCTTATTTCTTGTATTGATGTTTTGTTATTATTTAAATTCGCAAGTATTTGAAAATATGCAGCTTTTACTCAATTTTAGATTTTTAAATGTTTTATTTTCTACATAATCAAAATAGTTTTCGCCAATTTTTATAACGAATTTTTCTTTTATAACCGTTTTAGGTTTTGATTTAAAAAAAATTAAATTGGATTTTAGTCGCCTCTTACGACAGACATCTCTTACCATGGGTATATTCTAGAAAGAATAAGTATATATATGTAGAAAAAAAAAGTTAAATGTTATTATCTCCATTAAATGCCCTTAGACTGAATGAATTGTCATCATTTTCATTTGGATTTTCTATGTTTGCCAATTTCATTGGTCTTTTTATATTTGCCGGATGGACGTTTTGTAAGGGAAATATTCTCAAATATGGTTGATCTTTATGCCGTACTCTTTTGTAGTTTTTAATTGGTCCTGTTTTTCTGTTTTCTATATATTCTTCTCTGTTTTGGTTTAATTTGGCTACTGTTTTCCGTTTTACTGTATTTATTCTATCTTGTAATATGGATGGACAAATGTTTTCTTTGGCGTCCCTTGGAGAACATTTGATAGTTGAGTGGTACCTATCGTTATAGTTGCATATAACAATTTGTATCCTCATTTCTGTTGAAAGACTAGAATCCTCAATTCCTGTTCCAACAAGGTTGAGTTCAGTCTCTCAATATCTGCATTTCCTGTATGGCTATTTGGTTTTGTGTGGTGGACTTCTACATTTTCGTCATTTAAATATTTTATTAATTGTTCTGCTCTAAACTCATTATCCATAATAATTTTTTTAGGTTTACCGAATTTCGCAAAATGTTCCATAATTATTGAATTTGAATTTTGGAAAATATATTTTATCTTTTAATGTATGCATAGATTCTTTTGTATCGTATAGTGATATTTGCTTATCTTCTTCTATTTCTGAGGCTCTTTTTGTGCATTTTATAAATTTTTAACTTCTATCTTGAGCAAACATTTAAAGAAGTAGTTTTTGTATTTTATGGTAATCTGCTTCAGATACTTCTGAAAATATTCCTACTATTCCGTTTCCTTTTATTTATTTTTTTTTAATGTTTCCTTGTTCTCTTCTTTTTCATCCATTGGGTTTATTTCAATTATTTTTCTTCCATGGAGTCTTTGCATTTGCTCTTTTCGTCTATATGTTAATATAATTTGAATTTTATATTTATTTACAATTTCTTCTTTAATTGGAAAGTGTTCAAGCAGTTCTTCATCTGCTGAATGAATTGTTTCTGACAATGCTAAGTTTGATTCATTGTCGTTACCTTCTTTTATTTTTGGCGAGTTTTCAATTCGACTCAAGAAATCTGCTACAACATTATTTTTTCCATTTAAATATTGTATTTCAAAGTTGTATTCTTGCAATTTCAATAACCATCTCTGATGGCGTTGAGAAAATTCTTTTCCTTTATATTTATTAACAAGATATTTGATCGGACAGTGATCAATTATTATTTTAAATTTATTGCCATATATATATAGGGTAGGCCATTTAAAGTTGACCCATTTGTTTCTAAAAAAAAAGAACAAAAGAAAACAATGTTTTTTGTTCATTTCAAAAATAATTTATTTTGGTCCAAGGGGATTTGTTTCAGCTAATATTTAAAAATTAGATCGCGTAAATGGGCACCTTTAGCTTTGACAGCTAAATGCACTCTTTTTTCGACATTTTCCATGACTTTGGCCAATGTTTCGGATGATATGGCGGCTGTTTCACGTCGAATGTTGGCTTTCAGTTGAGCTAAGGTCTTTGGCTTATTAGCGTATACCTTGGATTTCAAATAACCCCACAAATAAAAGTCTGGTGGCGTCAAATCTGGTGATCTCGGTGGCCAGTCAACATCACCATTTTTCGATATCAATCGCCCGGGGAAAAATGGTCGCAATAAATTGATTGTTGGTCGAGCTGTATGGCATGTAGCCCCGTCCTGTTGAAACCAGAAGTTATCCATGTCATTTTCGCGAATAATGGGTATCACAAAATCCGTTATCATGGCTCGATAACGCTCACCATTGACTGAGAGCGGCGATAACTCGATGTCGATGGAGTCTCCTCAATACTGGCTCGTACAGCTTCGATATTTTCATCAGAACGTCTTGTGCGTTGTCTGGATGCATGACTGGCATTACTGAGATTACCGGTGTTCACAAATTTTGCGTATAAAGACTTAATTGTGTTCTTAACTGGAGCACTTTTCACTTTATTTTTTTTGCGAAACGCACGTTGAGTTAACACAATTGAAAAGTTATTTTGAATATAAAGCTGAACAATTTCAGCGCGTTCTTTTGGAGTGTACTGTTCCATGGTATAAATTGTCTTCGAATGACGCTTCTAACGCGGTATGACATTAGCCGATTTGTCAGCGCTGTTAAAAGTTACAGCGTTGCCAGATGGGTCAACTTTAAATGGCCTACCCATATGGTCGAAAATATGTAATAGAGAAAATCCTGTTAACTGTTTCTCAGTTTTTGGTATTGGTAGCTTTGAATTGCTATAATTTTATCTGGATTAGGCTTGATGCCTTCTTTTGTTAAAATGTGTCCTAGGAATGTAGTTTCTCTTTGAAGAAAACTGCATTTATCTGCCTGTATTTTTAATTTATTCTCTTGTAGTTTCAAAAAATTGTTTTTAATGAGTTTATGTGCTCTTCTAATGAAGTTGAAAAAATTAATATGTCATCTAAATATACGACACATATTTGATTTATATATTCCCTCAATATGTCATTCATAAATCTCTGAAAAGTAGCTGGGGCATTTTTCAACCCGAAAGGCATTCGGACGTATTCATATAGTCCTGCCGGAGTGACAAAAGCTGTTTTCTGGATGTCCCTTTCTGCCATTAAAATCTGATGGTAACCTTTTGCTAGATCTATAGTGCTAAAGTACTGTGCTTTGCCCAATTTATCTAAGATTCCTTCGATATTCGGTAGAGGATACTTATCATCTACAGTCAATTGGTTTAACCTCCTATAATCAACCACTAGCCTGAATTTTTGTATTCCTGAATTATCTATCTTTTTCGGTATTATTAGAATAGGTGAGCTATATCTACTGTGACTTTTTCTTATTATACCTTGCTCTTCTAATTCAGAAATTTGTCTTCTTACTTATTCTTCATGTTTTGGAGGTAATCTATAAATTCTTGAGTTTATTTGTTGATCCGTAACTGTTTTAATTTCATGAACTACTGCTTTTGCATTTGTGAGCTTGTCCCCTTCTTTATAGATAAGTTTATTGAAATGCTTTAATAATTTTTCGATTTCCTTTTTCTCATTTGATTTTAAATGATCGAGGTTGATGTTCTTTACTTCACTTATATCTAATGAATAAACTTGCTCTTGCATAGTTTTTATATAGAATGGAAGATTCACACCATTTTTCAAAATTATTGTCATTTTTTCGATATCAATGGTTTTAACGTTTTTAAAAAAGAAATCGTTTCCTATTAACAAATCATACGGTTTATTGAAATCCATTAATAACCATCTCATTTTTGCGTTTTCCGGGTATTTAAATTCTTTGGGACAAGGGCTTTTTACCTTAACATTTGGCCTTTTAATTATCCCGTTTAAAGTATTCACCAAAGTGCTTTCACTTTCAAGCACTGGTAATTTAAATTTTTCGAAACTCGATTTTTTCATTATACTTATGGTTGAACCAAGGTCGACCAAAGCATACAATTTTTTCTAAAAAAATGTTATTATTATTATAATTTTGTTTGACTTGACATTCCTCAGCATCAACGACCCGGCATATCTTAAATAAACATATCAAATAATAACAGTGGTATTTGATTTCATTTTAAAGGAATTTAAAATATGATTGCTTGCTTATGCATATTATATATTTATGCATGTTAATATGTATGTATGTAGTTGAATCTGAAGATTCAACTTACATTTTATAGGAATAAAAAATACTTAGAAAATACTTGTCTTTTTTGGTATATCGACAAGTTTGAAAGTGGTGGAGTCGTTTGACGACGCAACTCGAGCGGTATTTAAAATGTTTACGCGACGATAGCAAGCCATTTTCTGTGAGCGAGAATACCTTTGGGCAAAATTTTCGATTAACTCGTGAAATTTGCCGTTGCCTGATTGATGAACTAGCCCCACAAAAAAGGTGATGATGGTCTAGCCCAAGAAGTAGAAGGATCTGTAGACTTCAGAACAAAAAACAATGAACATCATCAAAAAGAAGATCTTAAAATTACAGCTGAAACATAGAAAAAATCGACTTTTTCTCATCTTTTAAAAGCAAATAATAATGATAATATATCCAATAACAGCATTTTATCGCAGATCTTACAGAAAATCAACAAACAAGACAAATTCGGCACTTCCTTACAAAATTGCTTCTGCAAGCTTGAAAAATATATTTTTAATACCAAAGGCTTACGACTACAAAGGGGAGAGAACTCTATAAAGCACTGCAGACAACCAGTGGCGTAGCTAGCATAGGTGACACCCGGGGCGGATTTTGAAGGTGTCACCCCAAAACTCAATCAAAACTTTTAAAGTAAAAAAATAATCATTTACATTTTATTAAAACACGAGTATTACAAATATTATATTAGTATATTATGTGAAAAAATTAAAATTTCTTTCTTCTAGCTTTGACACTTGCAAACTCCGAAATCACGTCTTCAAAATTTATATTTTGTGTTGCTTCATGTTCTATCGTTAAAATACCAAGATTGTTTAATCTGGTTTCAGTCATTGTAGACCGCAAGTAATTTTTAATTAATTTTAATTTGCTGAAACTTCTTTCACATGAAGCGACTGATGCACATATTGTCATAAATAACTTTAATGCAACCGTTAGATTCGGAAGAGAAGCTGTAAAGTCCCATTCGACAATGAATTTCAAATAGTCCAGCGTCACCCAATTAGAGACAGTGATATTAGCCGCTTTTAAATGTCTTCTCAATCTTGGTATTTCTAAAAGTAGTTCTGTTTCTGATACTTCATCGTAAAGGTTAGTAAATTTTGATATAGCAAATTTTAACTGTTCAGTGTTTGCCAAAAGCAAGGTCTTTGACTGCACAACTTCAAACAATGAAGCTACGTCTTTAATGGACTTTACTCGTGTTTCGAGTTCAATATTGAATCTGTCAATACATTCTAACATGTCCTTTTGAAGTTCCGCTCTAAGTGTAAGTCCAGTATCGGTGGCTAACTCACCGGGCATGCGTTTCTTGCGACGAATTCGTCGTTCCATCGATATGTTGTATTCTTCCGATTTTTGTACAGCAAAATCTATTGCCTCTCCTGCTAGATGCAACCGTTTCTCTCCAATGAATAGACGAAGTGCTTCTAGTTTTATGATTATTTCATCAACACATAAACCTTTACTTTGCAATGCAATCTGAGCATAGTTCACTTCCCTTAGCACATCATTCCAAAAGAAAAGAAAACAAAGAAATGAGAAATTGCACACAGCAGAGATAAGATTTTGTGCAGCACCTCTAGTTTCTAAATTTACGTCTTGGTCACATAGTTCCTCAATTGCAGATATTATCCCATCAAAATTTTCAGCCAATACTTTTTCAGCCAATACAATGAGCACTCCAGCGCGTTGTCGAAAGTCTTTTAACAGATGCTTTGCAGTGATTGAGGAGCACTTCCCAGCGGCTTGTGGAAGTTGAAAAAAAGTTAAATATTGTCTCCACTGCTCCGAAAAATGTAACACAATTCACATTTTGTGCAAACGAATGTTGGCCGCATAAATTAATTGAATGATCTATACAACCAATAAAAATTGCTTTATTGTTTTTTTCTTTTATAATAGCTTGCACTCCCCCGTGTACACCACTCATAACTGCAGCATTTCATAGCCTTGAGAACGATACATCATAATATCTAAGCCATCGTTTTCAAGCTTCTTTAGTATTTCAGCGCTTAAATCAGCTGCTTTTTTTCCATGTAAGGGAAAAAATCCTAAGAATACTTCTTTGACTTCTACTTTTCTATTATTAATTTTTACATAACGAATTACTTCGGACATTTGATCGACATGTGAAACGTCAGGTGTGCTATCAAACATGATTCCGAAATATTTGGCCGATTTAATTTCGTTGACAAGCTGACATTTTACGTGATTAGCTAAAACATTTATGAACTCATTTTGTATTTCTGGCGATAAATATGTTACTTTAGGAGATTTTTCCTGCTCCAAATATAATATATGTTCTTTGAGTACAGCATCATACTTTGACAGCAGTTTAACTAGTTCTAAGAAATTACCTTTATTGGTAGACCCTTGGGTTTCATCATGTCCACGAAATGCTAAGTTTTGTTTAGCTAAAAACAAAGTTATATCAAATAATCTAGATAAAAGATTTTTCCACTTCTGTTTTTCCGTATTCATTAATTGCAAGGTTGCGTCATCTATTGTGGTGTGAGTTTTTAATCTCATTTCCAATGTTTTCCACTTTTCGAAATTTTCTAAATGATCACATGAAGTTTCATGGTTCAATACTTTAGGATTTAGTTTCCACCACTTCTGAAATCCAGTTGTAAATGTTCTTTGTATGTTACCGACAGCAAATAAACGACAGCAAAAACAGTACAGGTTATTTGATAAAGGAGAAAATACCATCCATGATCGTAGAATTTTTTCACCACTAGGCATCTCTTTATAAAACCATTCCTGTGAAAGATGACGAGAATCACCTTTAATATTTGAACCATGACGAGATACAGCAGAAAATGGTCCTTCTTTGTTCTGGAAATGTTCACTCCCCTTTTTTACTATGTCAATGCGAACATTATTGGGAACCGGTAAACTCCAATGTGAAACATCTCTCAAGTGTTGCACTTGATCGGTCGTCTTCATTGATTCTGTATTGTCGATGTTGCTATCTGAATGTGATTCTTCAAGATGTGAATCATTACTTTCGTCAGCAGGAGACTCGGGTACTTTACTTGAACTTTGGCCGCTATCTGCTTTTGTAACATATTTGAGAAGAGATCCAGACATGCTCTGAATTTCATCCATTTTAGCCTTTTTGGCTTTTCTCTGCTGAAACCCGCTTTGCCTTTTCGAAGTATGAATTCCCTGCGGCATATTTCGTTCTGGATATCCTAAAAATATTTTTATTTGGTAAGTGATACGTTGATTTCATAAAGAAATTGTAGCAGTAAATAAACACGTACACGGAGAAAACAGCGGTGAAAAAATTAATAAATTTTAAAATCTAAATACAAAAAAATAATATCTCTTCTTAAAAATTAAATTTTTTTATCAAAAATTAAAAGCTGATATAATAAATTAATAAATGAGATAGCAACTTTTACAACATATTAAATAATTATATTCATAACATCAAAAAGTACTGACTAGATTTAATTTATTACCATTTGAATGTTGTGTGTGTTCTATGAACTGTAATACAATAAGTGCTATGTCAGCATTGAAATTTTTACTAACCAATATATTAATATTTCTTTTTAATGGATTCTAATAATAACTACACAATTTATAAATAATTGCTATTCTCTTTACAAATATTACAATTACTATCTGTAAGAATACTTCTACTAATTTTTAATATATGTATAGTAAAAAATTCTATTATTATTTAAAATGCAGATAATACAATTTGCTTTACAGTTTTTGATTTTAATAAACTGGTTAGTAATTTTTCGAAACCTTAGTTATTATAATTTATCTAACCGAGATTTAAATTTTCGTTTAGGCTTAGTAAATATAGTAATTTTTCACGAACATTATAATAAATTTTATTATATTTTTTTCTCCGTGTACACGTTACGTAACTAGCTTTGTGAAATATATTTTTATATAAATTAACAATCCTGCAACTGGGTGTAAATATGTATTTAAGTAGGTATGACTAGAAAATAATAGCAAAAATACTTTACTTACCTTGTTTATTTTCTTCAAGAATCTTAATAGTCGGTTTTATACAAAAATTGTTGTTTTTAATATCTAATAATTAACAAACACTTTGCACTAAACTTTCACACGTTCACGTAAAAGAATATTGAAATAAATGCGGTCGGAAACAAAAGAAATCCAATCCACAACACAAGTGACGAGCTCTATATCAAAGGAATCCCCTGACTAGCGTTGGTTGTGCGAATTCCACCTAATTCTCTTTTGTAACGGCTAATCAATTTGTACAAGTCAAACGAAAGTTTACCGCCCAGGACTGTATCGTTTTGCATGCAAAATTTAAGAAATTCTTGAAGCGTGTTAAAAAAAAAAAGAACTTACATAACAAGTAACATCTTAATAAAATTTAAGAAACATGCAAAGTAATTCAAAATAATCACTTAAATAACTCAATCACTTAAATTACATAATATCTATTAAAGTGCTGCTCATTAAGCTTTAAAATTTATATGTAGCTTAAATGCTAACACAACACCCTAATTACATGAAAGTAACAAAAAAACTGTTATACAACACCCTGTTTTCTAGAGCAGCGTTGTCCACGGCCTATGCGCAGAATAGCGCACGGACAGTGCCAGACACCTCACACCAACATGTCGCCACAAGTGTCTGTGAAACCACGATTGTGCTACTGTATTCAACTTCGTAGGCAAGCAAAGCAGAATTTTGCCATCAGTTGACGCTAGAATAACCAACACAAGCATAACGTGCACACAGTCACGTTGGACAACACTGCTGTATATACTGAGATTGGCAGTGTGCACATTGTTTTGTTTTTAAATACTCGTATCAATTTATTATGCTCGTGGTACGATATTATAGTTACCTAGATTATTTGATTAGTGGCGGTTATGCTTTCTGCCACAGATTTACGATTTTTTATAGGTAGAACTGATTGTCATAGTCGGGCTCGGGTGTCACCCCTAACCGGGTGACACCCGGGGCGGACCGCCCCTGCCGCCCTCCCCTAGCTACGCCACTGCAGACAACCGGAAGTTACGTATTCTCGACGAACCTACCATCATATTGGCCATCAGATAATCAAAAGATTCCAGACCTGATAGACTTTTTCATTGTCGGCAAATATCTCGTAACTATTTGTCGATCAATCAGGGTTATGACCTTAACTCAGATCATTCTCCAATCTATTTAACCTAAAAGTAAACCGTCATCCTTAAAGACAAAACAGCGGCCTTGTATAATAAACGTACAGATTGGGAGTACTTTAGAACGATCATGGAATGCTACGAAAGTAAAAATGACTATATATTGAATACAGATCAGTTGGAATCTAAAATTTTATTCTTTACAGCAAGTATGCAACACGCCGTTTTGGAAAGTACACCGGAATCAGGGAATTGCCGGAAAACCTCAGTATCCTAATGATATAAGAGAAGTAATTAAATTAAAGAGAAAGCTACGACGTAAGTGCCATCAAGTTCGTGGCACAGCTGATAAATCTATTTTAAATAAAGTTTCTAAACATCTTAACCTGAAAGGGAACTGTGGGAAGGCACACTCCTTACGTACAGCTGCAACCGAAACCATTGGTTTTCGAATAACGCAAAAGAACAGCTGGTACGACGAGGAGTGCCGTGTCGCAGGGGAGAGAAAACAGGCTGCCTACCTCGCAACGTTACGATTGATCACAACACGTGCGAGATGGTATAGATACCGAGAGTTGAAGAGGGAAGCGAGGAGCATTTGCGGACAGGCTGCCAAAGAAAAAAATCCATTTGCTGATTACAAAGATATATTTGAAAATTTTTTTTGAAGGATCATCACAGACTGCACAGTTGAGAAGCAAGAATAAGTTTCGTGTAGATACTTTCATTCCCATAATTAACACATTAAATACACATTTAAAACGTTCGGCAGCACACCAAGAAATTTATAGTCGATTTAGTTTTCTTTGTTAGTTAACAACAATTGAATTTGGAGAGTTGATCAAAAAATGCAACGAATTTTCAGAGTTTTATCATGAAGACATTAATGCAGATGAGATCAAAACAGAATGTTTTCATTTAATCCAATATTTAAAAAACAAAGCAAAGCAATCAGCGGATTTAAATATCTAAAACTTACATAACCTAATAAAATCAGATAAATTGGAAGAAACTTTTCCAAACCTAGAAATTGCTACTAGAATATTCCTTTGTCTAATGGTTAGCAATTGTAGTGGAGAGCGGTCATTTTTGCAGCTTAAGAGAATAAAAAATGAATTGCGAAAAACATTGTTACAAGACCGACTGAGTAGTTTGGCAATGATGTGCATAGTAAATGATATCCTTCAAAAAATTGACTTTAAAGATATACATAATAGAAGATTTTGCTCAACAGAAATCCCGAAAGACATCATTAGTGACATTTATATCTCACTGTATTTGATTACCTTTATTAATGTAAAAAAATTTTAGTATAAGTCGCTTTTTTTTACTTTCAAAAAGGGCCCCAAATTCTTGTGTGCCCTAGGGCCGCAACTTGGTTTAAGACGGGGGGGGGGGGGGGGGACCGACGCCCCCGCGCACAGTATTGGGGGCGGCAAATCTTCGATTTTTTTTAATATTCAGGAAAATACTTCAACAAATTTTTTTTTACAAAATTTATTATAAAAGATAAAGAGTTGTACACTCACAATGTAATAATCTGAATAACACTCGAATACTCTTCAGTCTTTGAATTTGTCTTATATCTTTCTTAAAAATAGTGATATAACTTAAAGATGCACTTTTCTAGCTTTGATCGCTGCAAAATCACATATCATGTCATTGTAATTTAAAGTTGAAGGAGTGACAAAAAAAAATATATAATATTTCTTAGTCTTATGCAGCTGAAAACAGCTGCAATATTTTGCATCTCTCTTTGTTATTCATGTTATTCTACCAGGCATGCGATTTTTTGTATGTTATTTTTTATAATTTTTTGTACTTACGTGTATGTTGTTCGTGCATATTTTATTGTTTTTTATGGTTTTTTTTGCATCATACATACATATGTATATACATATTTCAGCTTTGGTTTTCATTTTATCATTTTCTCACTTTGATCAAATGTTTGTTTTATTCGAACTTTTATTTAGGCACATCATATCGGTGTAAACTTTCACGCCTATATATTTTTGAAATTTGGTGTTTAGAAAATGTGTGAAATAGATTTAATAAGGCTTCAGTATCTACTTATTAGAAAATTCGTTAAAAAAAGACTTGATATTAACTTTTTACCCTGCTATAATAACATTTTAAAGAAAAAACAGTTATTCTGAGCAAATAAAGATCTCAGAATTTGATGTTGAAGTTAAGATAAAAAAATGATTGTACCACACTGCGTCACGAATGTAATTAATGAACGGAATGAGTCCTCTAATTACCTTTTGTCAATAGGAATATGTGGCTTAGATGGTAATTCTGGGCAGTAGTCCAGAGGCATAAGTCAAAAAAATCGATTTTCCAAAAAACGCGTTTAAAGTTTTCAACTGACTACAACCTTCCACGGTGACTCCAACCTTACACCTCTTCTCAAGCGGAGCATATAAGAGGAATTCATATGAATTTTTCACTCAACATGAAGTATGATATAACGAACAATTCTGCAGCATTAACTCAAAAATCACGTTTTTTGATTTCTGCCGGTCTTGCAGCAAATGAGCGATATGTCCCTGTACAACTGATAATAAAATCGTAAAATAATGAAGAGCAAAAACAAATTTGGAAAAACTGCAGACCTTCGTTCACCCGCTATTGCGTTCAAATTCAATTTCAAAAGGAATCAGTTTAAACAACCATAAATTCACTAGATTTGTGCTAGATCCTGCAAAGGAATAAACTTCAAAATATTCCTAGTATTGTCTTACTTCGTCAGTCCGAAAAATTTTAATTCACGCTCCCGATGTTATTCAATATGCACGAGTTTCAATTGGAGGACTCTCAGAAGAATCTGCTAAGTATAGCAATAAGGATGTTAAGATGTATCGTCTCCATCATACATGAAAGAACTAATGGATCGCTCAGTTACTTTCTTCACCAGTCAAAGAAAACTATTATGCAAAAGTAAATCCATTTTATTTAAATCAGTTTTTGATTCAGTTGAATAATATTCGTATTCAAAAAATTGCTTTTTTCGTTTATCAACTTTTTTAATTTAATATAATTATTTAATATTTGTTACCATCGGGGGGTGGCGGAGTAAGAAACCAAAGAGGGAGATTTTAAAAAGCTCTGGCAAAAGATTCACTTTTATATAGGCAGTTGAAGTATTTTTGGCCGCGGATGCCATACAAGACCGATCACTGTGTATATATACTTTCATAACTCTATATCTATCTTTATTAGTTTTAGGTGATACATTAGGGTGATTCAAAAAAAAAAAATAATATTTTTTTTTCGTTTGGTACTCGGAAAAATAGGTTCGTAGACACCTCTAAGAAAGCCTCTCCAAATATGAGTTCTTTATTGTAACGGGAAGGTCCTCCTACATACAGTTTTATATTTTTTCTTATTATCAGATGGAAAAATTTATATCTCGCTTCCAAATACTTGAAAAAATATCTTCTTCCTTAGATTTTATAGGAAATTGAATGCTCTACAAAAAAGGATTTTTTCGTAAACCCAACCGTTTAAAAGATATTAACAGTTTAAGTTTGATTATTTTTGGGACAATTTTTTATTTCTTATTACTTTATAATTCAATGAAAAAAAAATTATTATGAACTGCGCTGTCCACAAGCGACGGACACAGGAAGTGTTAGCAACACCACTATTTGCGTAAGTCTGTTGCTTGCACTGCTGTTGTGTTTGTGCGTGTTTTTCGAATCGTTAAATTTTTTTTCTGTAAATTGGTAGTACTGTTAGTGACATTTATGCTCAATTTCATGTCAAAATATTCATTAGTATTTGAGATACGTGTCGTTTTATGAGGCTCTAAAAGTGATTTTTTCGATTTTTAATATATCTGAATTTATTGAGTAAAGAAGTGCGAAAATGCACCATTTCATACTGCATTGGTTATTCGTCATAATTTCGCCAGATTTTCAACTAATGTCGTGCCGCAACCACCGCATTCGCCTGATTTATCTTCGTGTAACTTCTGGCTCTTCAGCAAATTCACATGACCACTCCGAGGACACCGTTTTGACTAAATTGAGGATATAAAAGCTGAAGCGAAGAAGGCTCGGATAGCCATCACGACGGAGGATTTTTGCCAATAATGACTGGAAAATTCGTTGGCATAAGTGTATTGCAGCGGGAGGGGATTACTTTGAAGGAGATGAAATGAACAAAATTCGCCTTTCAGTTTGATCACAGTAGTACATATATTCCTCAATTATGAGCTAATGATATTTCTAATACTCCATCTTGTTCAAAAATGGCTTTGTTTGTTAAAGTTTACAGCTGATAAATAATAAATAAACATGAAAAAATGTTAGTAGCTCGTTATAATAATTAATAATATATCAGTGGTGGTTTATAATTTAAGTATATTAGAATGCGAAAATATAACCCTATGACCTTTTTATATTTTAAATTAAATAAATGCAATAGCTTTGTAAATTGTTTTATAATTTAAAAATTTAAAAATCAAATGAAGTTTCTGCCGATCTTGGCAGTCGCCTTACTTGCCTACACTTATGAACGGGCCGGACCTGTGCAAAGTTTTATTTCAATAACATCAATAACTCTCGATTTATAAACTGCAAAATGAGAAAATAAGATTGAATGTATAATTCCTATATATTGGACATAACGAGGGTGTTGTTCGATTTTGCCCATTTTAACAATTTTAAAATGTAGTTAAAATTGATAGAGTATACGATTTTATTAAAAATTGGGCGTTGCTACGCTCATTAGGCAGTTTTGATACCAGCTCCTTTTAAGCCTTTCTGTAGCATATAGAATGGAAACTTTAGTGCTTCTTAGGAATTTATTTAGTGAGTTGTCTAACTTTTAGTAGTTTTTAATAAGTTATCTCTTATATAGCAAAAATTATATTTAACTCTTCTCGCCCACCAACAATACCGAATTCTTTATGATAAGAGGTTTATAACTGATTTGATCATCATACTTGCAGACGAATGTAGCCAGCAACATTTTGAATCAATCCTAAGACATTGCAAATATCGAAATTGCGTGAATGAGGCACTTGATCCACTGCCGTGGAATGACTGCAGATGTTTTTTCCAGAACAAATTGTGCTTGCTATAAACATCAGATAGCTCTAAGTTATCAATAGGAACAAAAATTTCATCATTTTCAAATAAAATCGTCTTTCTTACGAAAAAAATTTAGCGCGATCAATTATATAAAATAATCGGTTTTTTTTAAGTAAAATCGTCATTTTTTGGAAGTTCGCCATTTTTTTTTTCCTCAAAAAAAAACTTCAATTAAGTTGACAACTATCCCTGGTAATCCCGGAATGGGCCGATTTTTTTTTTATTTTTTTATGGCTATTTGATAATAAAAAAACATTTTTTTGAAAAATTCATAACTTTTTTGAAGTTGGACAAACAATTTTGAAAAAATTCTGAAAAATGCTTTTCAAAGGGTAGAAAAGGATGGATAAGTTTCAGCAAAATCTAAAGGGGTCGGGTTCAAAAAAGGTCGATTTGGTATGGAATACCCAATATGTACTTTAACGACATAAATCCAAAGACAATATGAATACTACAAATCATTATTCCAATAATAAATACTTACTTCTCTTCAAAAAATAAAAAATAATACACATATACTACCACCTATTAAAGCTTTGATTAACAAACATAATGAGAATATTCTCTTTTAAACTTTAATGATATACGTAGAAATTTAGTGAACTCAGACATTAACAACGTACCTTACGAAAAACTAATATCGGTGCAAAAGCGGACAAAAGAATAAAGTCAGGCATATAACGGGTGGGCCATCTAACGTTTTAAATTTGAATTATCTATATTTCGATATATTCACTAGAAGAAAACTGGGAAATATTGAAAACTTTTTCCAAAATGGTGAGTCTTCAGCTCAAACTGTGAGAAATTTGGCAAAAAAAATTGTGCACAAATTGTCAAGCGTGTGCGTGAAACTGCATCGTTGGTGGATAAATCAAAACGTCAACGTTCATTTCCCGCGCGTTCAACCGAAAATATTGCGACATCCACCTCAACTCGCCGTCGATCGCAAGAATTAAACATTCCGCGAACAACTTTGCGACGAATTTTGAAAAAAGACCTCGCTATGAAGCGATATAAAGTTCAATTGATGCAACAGCTGAAGCCACTTGACCACCCAAGCTGTCTGCAGTTCGCAGATTGGGCAGAAGATCGTTTCACCGAGGATGGTCAATTTGACCGAAAAAATCACCTTTTCGGACGAGGCTGATTTCTACCTCGATGGTTACGTTAACAAGCAGAACTGTCGCATTTGGGGCACAAAAAACCCGCACGTCGTGAAGCCAATGCACCCAGCACGAATCACTGCGTGGTGCGAATTTTGGTCTGGTAGAATCATCGGCCCATTTTTCTTCGAAAATGAAGAAGGAGCCGTAACCATCAATGGTGAGCGATATCGCGCAATGTTAACCGAATTTTTCGTCAAGCAAATTGAAGAGGAAGACTTGGACAACATTTGGTTCCAGCAGGACGGCGCAACGTGCCATACAGCAAACGCTACACTCAATATTCTACACCCTATCTTCGAAAATCGCATAATCAGCAAAAGAGGTGATGTGAATTGGCCTCCCAGAAGCTGCGATTTAACTCCGTTGGACTATTTTCTGTGGGGAGCTGTTAAAGACAAATGTTACGCCAACATCCAGAAACAATTCAAGATCTAACCTACGTCGTGATTTTGACAGCTCGTGGCGACCGTGTTTGTTTACGAACTTAGGGCAACTTTTGTATATTTTCCATTATGTCACTAGTTCGCTTGGAAAATGTTCAAGATTATTACACAAATTGACGTTCTCTGGTACATACCAGTACTGTTCATCGAAAAATCATCTTCCGAAATATGGCTCTGGCTTGATAGCTTAGTTAACCAACAAATTTGTCGCCATTGAGGTAAAACAAATCCTTGTGTGGTAATTACACTTCCAAAAATTTAAAGTTTGGTACAGAATGTAGAATGGCGGCATCACGAAGATGATCAATGTTTTTCCCTTAAATTTGATGAAATTATCGAAAACTGGCATATACCGGAGGGGATGGAGTTGTGGTAGCCTTTTACCGACATTTTGTTCAAATCATAAATGACCTAACATTATCTTCGTGACAAAAAAAAGGCCAAATTTTAATATTTTTTAAGGTATATTTACAAAATCCTATATTATTATCTAAATACATACTACAATCTCTAAATAAACTTTTCAGAGCGGATTACCATAGCATATAGCTGCCATATAAACTGTATGATCAGAATCAAGTTTTTGTAAGAAAATTTTCTTTATCTGACTAAAAATCTTCACGAATTTTCGTATGAAATACACTAGTTTACAGTCATTTTGCAATTCTGTTGTTAAAGGCTGTTTCTTGCTAATTTAGGTTGGTAAAACTGAACGTGATTGTAAGAAATTCTTAACACGCCATTTACTAAAATAACGAAAATAGCTGTATGCTATGGAAAATTTTGGATTCAAATTCATAATTTAAATACTCCACAAACCTCTAAACATATCAGTCGCAATTTTTTCCTTCAGATTTGTTGACTAGTGTTATTATCGAAAGCGTTACTACAATATCTGATTAAAACTGTTGGATCGGACGATCATAGCATATAGCTGTCATAGAAACTAAACGATCGGAATGAAGTTCCTATAAGGAAAACTTTTTATTTTAGAAAAAATCTTCACTAAATTTTGTATGAATTATTATCCAAGAGAAGCTACAATATCTGAAAAAAATTGTTAGATTAAAAATTTAAATTTCTTGTATGGAAAGTTTTTATTTCCGAAATTCTCTCTTTTTTTGACTATAAAACTGCGGATTCGCAGGAAGATCCAAAGCCGAAAATTTTGTCGGACGCTAACTGTCAAAGTGGAGGAAGAGGAGATGGAAACATCAAACCAACACCGTGGTTGAAATATCTCGATAGTCATATCTTCGGCGAACTTGGTTAGCTAAGCAGAATTGATATAATCTGTCTCAAAAGAGGTGTGTCTTCATTTGAGGGTTTTTGTGAGCAATACTTAGATGGATTTAGGTATTAGAACATAGAAGAATACACATTTTAAGGAGCGTTTTCGATTTTTGCGTTGATTTAATTTGTTTTAGACATTTCCTTTGCAAATATTTTCGAACGTTCGATGCGAAGCAAGCATGTATGATAAATAACCACTATATAATAATTTTTATTCGTACTACATGTTGGGTGTTTTAATTTAAATGCCCAAAAATTATTATTTTGTCCAATCTGGCCATAATGGAAAATGTTATAAAAAACGCTAATTTTGAAACGCTCTCACACTGGAATAAGTTGGACATCTCTTTATTCCTGGATTAAGTCTCTCATTTTGTGTACTTAAGCATTCCCTAAGTATGAACTGTAAAAGACTATTTTCCTGTTTTATCTTAAGCACAACTTAAGTATGGACTATGAAACCGAGCATTGGTTTTTTCGCTTCGCTGCTTAAGTAAGAAGTGTCAGGCAAGGCGGAGAAAGTTTCGCTAACACATGTGCAATCGCGATCTTTGACACGCACAATTAGTTCAGTTTTTTCAATCATCGTACCGTAAATATGAAAAATTATCGCTTAACATAAGAAACAGGCTGCTAACGAAGCATCTTAAAATTCCAAATTAGCGATTAAAAAACCGCAAAATATTAAAATATGGAGATGTCCAAGAAGCGGTGGGAGTCACGTGACAAGTAAAAGTGAGAAAAAATCTCTGCCCAGTGTAAGAGAAGGTACAAATTTTTGTAAAAAAGCGTTAGATATATCTTTAAATATGTACATAAGGATAAATGATATCAGGCTATAATAGGCAGCGCAGGGAGGAAGTATTGAATAAAAGTCAGCTATAAAAACATAATATATTTTGTTTAATTACAATATTTTTCTCAATAAACGCTACCTACACTTTGTAAAACGAATCTTTTTAACGCACTATTACTGTGTTTTTTCTATTTCGTTTGGTTTAGTAGGTCTTATGTCAAATATAAAACGTTTATCATTGGAAAATAAATAAAATATTTTGCACGATTCCCCTAAGTAGCTTTCAGTAAAGGCCATATTCGCGAAATAAAGAGCTTCAAACTCGTCGGTTTTTACTACAAAAAAATTAAATTTAAAATCTTTAACAACTACAACACACGAAATCAGTATATAAGTACTTTAACAAAGTGAGTTTTCCAGAATGGAATAGGTCCTCAATAAATGACTTATGACTCAACGTCGAAGCCATATTATTGGTTCCGCTTTAAAGGCAATGGCGAAGAAGTTTTATGCTAAGTTCTACGATAGATATTTTCGCTTCGTAATAACCTTTCTCCATAAGAAATTTTCAATGCAGATGAAAACGGTATTTATTGAAAAATTCTTCATGAAAAAAACTTATTTATATTAGAAGTCGTAGACTCACTAATAGCATTTTCTTTGCTCACAAAAATGTGGCATTTAAGTTAGCACATATACAAAATATAAAGACAATTTTGTAAGTAAAATCTAATTCAGCAATATTTTGCATTGCTCAAGTAAAATTAAATGAAATAAAATTAATTTCCAAAAATTGCAATAACAAAAACACATTTCGTCGGCACTATAACAAGCGGAAACCGAAGCGGAAACCGTGCCGCCGCAATGTGATCCGTTTCACAACCAAACTGAGGTTCGCACTGGTTTTAGCTTACGCTATGATTATTTGATGTATAGAAATAAGTTCTAGCTAGTAAGAACTCGTACATATGTAAGTTTTTAGTAAGTATGCAAAATTTGATTATAAAAACTAAGTAAATTTGTTGAATAAAGAGAGTTCAATTTTTGCCAGCAGCAAAGGTGCGTGTTGATATTATTGGTGGGCAGCATTAACTGGCGCCCGAGACTTCAAATTTAAATTGTCTATATCGGTTGAAAAAAGCAGCGTTAGAAAACTCTATATCGCGCATTGATAAAATTGTTGTTGCCCGCGAGCAGAAAAAAAACAGCGTAAGGAAACTGCTGTTATCTAAACAAAGTGTTTAAAGTAACTCTAATCGCACATTAATAAAACTTCTGTTATCCGCGTGTAAGTAACTAAGCAGCTTAACAAAACTGCTGTTATCTAAAAACGTGCTCAAAGAGACTCAAAACTGTGCATTAATAAAAACTATTGTTGCCCCTAAACAAGAAGGAATCAACGTAGAAAAGCTGCCATAACACCAAGTGCTCAAAGTTAATACGACAATACTAACTGTGCAACTGAGAAAATAATTCTCGCAGCATATTCAACTGTGTAGACAAAAGTGCAAAACCACCAAGACAACAATCAAAGCCTGAACTGTGACGTCATCCACTCCCAAGTAGCGGAGTAAAACACCTCAAAAAGGAACAAGTGGACCGCCCGAAATCAGGATGCAGAAGCTGATACTCCCGATACTGTTGTAAGAATTAAAATTAAGTTATTCACCTTTTTGTAATCAAATTTATGTATTGAGCAATTTAAAATAAATTGTAACAAGAGCAAGATTATAACAATTAGCAATAGAAAAAATTGTAAAAACTGGTGAGCCTCAGTATGGAGCAAGTACAAGAAGCCATCACACACTTGACAGGCGCTATAAACGCGCAAATCGAGCAAGCTAAGATATTAAGCAATAGAATAAATCAATTAGAAGCTAGAATCAACCCACACAGCGAAAGCGCTAACCCAAATAACCTTATTCACTTAACAGAGGCAGACCTAGCCGAAATTAGCAGATTGCCTGATAGTGTAAAGAACCTACCGACATTCGAAGGAGACCCGATCCAATTTATCTCCTGGATCCACAATGTAGAATCTATTTTACAGGACTATGAGGTGGTAAGGACGAAGCCACTCTATAGAGCCATCTTACGGCACATTAGGCAAAAAGTGAAAGGTCCTGCGGATACGGCCTTAATATCATATAATATATTTGAGGACGACTGGGGGACAATCAAGAGTTGTTTGTCACTGCACTACGCAGACAAACGCGATCTATACAAAATCATACCCTTACCCAACCAACCTCCGGAGTGAGGTAGAAAGACAGATAGCAGAACTTCTGGACAATGGTGTAATAAGGCCTTCAAAGAGCCCATATAACTCACCATTGTGGATTGTACCAAAAAAATTAGGACCGACAGGGGAAAAGAAGTACAGAGTTGTCGTCGATTTTAAACGACTAAATGCAGTAACGATACCTGACTCCTACCTAATACCTGATATAAACAACACTCTTGCTAGCTTAGGCGAGTGCAGTTATTATACCACACTCGACCTTACATCCGGATTCCACCAAATCAGGATGAAGGAAAAGGACATAGAAAAGACAGCCTTTTCAACAGCCAATGGTAAATACGAATTTACTAGGTTGCCGTTCGGCTTAAAAAATGCCCCTTCCATTTTTCAGAGAATGATCAATGACGTTCTCAAACCTCTTATAGGGAAGTCCTGCTACGTCTATATTGATGATATTATAATAACAGGGAAAACTAAAGAAGAACATCTAAACAATATTAAAGATGTATTCTGCTTAAAATCCTTTCATGATATAAAATATCTGCTTATGTCTTCCGAAATCCTGGTATTCCCAGACTTCAATAAACCATTTATTTTGACGACAGATGCTTCCAATACAGCAATTGGGGCAGTCCTTTCACAAAGGTAAATCGGTAAAGATAGACCCATAACTTACATATCTAGATCACTCAATAAAACCGAGGAGAATTACTCCACAATTGAAAAAGAAATGCTCGCCATAGTATGGTCCCACGACAAGTTAAGGACCTACTTATATGGATCTAAGGAAATAAAAATCCTTACCGACCACCAGCCGCTGACGTTTGCACTAAGTAACAGTAACACCAACGCCAAGCTCAAAAGGTGGAAAGCAAGGATAGAAGAGTATAATTATAAACTCATTTATAAACCGGGAAAAACTAACGTAGTCGCTGATGCGTTATCACGGTTACCAATAGAAATAAATACGCTCACATCCACAGATGAAAATTCACAACATAGCGCAGAAGAGGATAGCTCAAAACTCATTCCTCACTGTGAAGCGCCATTAAATGTTTTCAAAAATCAAATTGTATTCTTAGAAGGAAAGGAGGAGATAATTCACGAAGAACCTCATCCAAGGTATCACAGGCACCGCATTACATGTGAAGCTTACAATAAGGAAAAACTAATTGAAATTTTAAAAAGCGTTCTCAACCCAAATATAATCAATGGTATTAAAATCCACGAAAAATATATTTCATTATTACAGCAGGTATACCAAGAATATTTCTCACAATTTCGTATCAGGATAACACAGAAAGTGGTTACTGATATCCCTGATGAGGAAGTTAAATTTAAAATAATAGAACAGGAGCACAAAAGAGCTCATCGAAACGGTAAGGAAAATAAAGACCAGATATTGGAAAGATATTACTTCCCGCAGATGACAAAACTTATTAAAAAATATACTAAGTCATGTGAAATTTGTGGATGTAATAAATACGACCGACATCCACAAAAACCCAAGTTACAAGCAACTCCCATACCTTCATACCCAACAGAAATACTGCATATAGACATTATAGAAATATCCGGTGAAAAGTTTATTACGTGCGTTGACAAATTCTCTAAATTTGCGAAATTTTTTAGAATCAAGAATAAATCAGTATTGCATATCAGGGATAAGCTGATAAAGCTTGTTCACTATTTTACTGTACCAAAGACATTAGTCATGGATAACGAGGGCAGCTTTATAAGCCCAATAACATTGAATTATTTTAATAATACATCTCTTAAACTAAATGGTACATTTCTTATAAACTTCTTTAATGAAACTATAACCTTGAACAACGTTACTTACACAAACTGACAAACAAGTTACTACCAGGTCTTACCCGCAATATTTCAGAATAACCTAACATAAAATGAAATTAAATTAGATCTAAACTATTTACATCAACTTCATTTAAATAATGTAAATAAGCTAGAACGCATAACAGCAAAAAACATTCTTTCAGTTAGCTCAAGCTTCGTAGCAATTCTTGTTGCAATAACACTATCATTAGCTTAGTATATCATACTAAAACCAAAAAATAGGAATTCGTTTTTTATTCCACCAATAGCAGATTATCCACAGATTTCAGTAGCAAATGAAATTTTATCAGCGAGACGCTGATGCTTAAGAAAGGGGGAGTTAGCACATATACAAAATATACAGACAATTTTGTAAGTAAAATCTAATTCAGCAATATTTTGCATTGCTCAAGTAAAATTAAATGAAATAAAATTAATTTCCAAAAATTGCAATAACAAAAACACATTTCGTCGGCACTATAACAAGCGGAAACTGAAGCGGAAACCGTGCCGCCGCAATGTGATCCGTTTCACAACCAAACTGAGGTTCGCACTGGTTTTAGCTTACGTTATGATTATTTGATGTATAGAAATAAGTTTTAGCTAGTAAGAACTCGTACATATGTAAGTTTTTAGTAAGTAAGCAAACTTTGATTATTAAAACTAAGTAAATTTGTTGAATAAAGAGAGTTCAATTTTCGCCAGCAGCAAAGGTGCGTGTTGATATTATTGGTGGGCAGCATTAACTTTTATGCTGCCCTATGCACGGGCTGCCAAAGTTGCGTGTTCTATTCTCAACATTTTTTCAGATTCAATTGTTCTTTTCTCAAAGTGTTGCCTTCTAAGTAGGCAAAAGTGCAACATTTTCTAACCTCTCAAAATGACAAAAATGCAATTGCGCCCTTAATTTTTATTTATGGTTTCTGAAGGTTGCAAAGAAATTTAAACAAGTTTTTGCACAAAGTAAAATCAATTCAATAAAATCATTATTGGAAATTGCAAATGAGTTGGTCAATTCGTCGTTATCATCACCATTGAATGAAATGGTGATGTTAGTTGTTGAAAAAGATTCCTTACCCATGGTGAAAGAATTCATAGAAGACATTGTGAACTCTTACTCAGACTTAGAGGTAAAAGAAAAAGTGTATACATTAGTACCATAAATTACAGTTTAAAAAATGTGTTGTGTTGTATGTACTCCACAAAAAAAAAAAAAATGGTTGAAAGGTTCCTTTGACCAAATATGGTGTATTATATGTATTTTGGGCCGCTGAAGCCGAATCTGAAGTCCGTTTTGCTCCATCAAGTCAGGATTTTTTCCTAACCTCAAAATACATGTCGGATTTTACTTGACAGAAAAAAATTTTAAAATATTAACGGATTTAGTTTAATTTTGAGATGGAGGGGTGTTGAGGGGTCCCTGATTACGAAATTAAAGACAAATCTAGAAAATAAAACGTTATAAGTTTCATTACTACATTTCGCTTTTTTGAAATTTTATATTACGGTTAATTTAAGGAACCCAAAAGAGATATATGTATAATACATATATATGTGATCAGTGCCGGATTAAACTAGCGCGGGGCCTGTAGCAAATTCTGTTAAGGGGTCCTTGGTTTGCTACAGGTTTTCAAGTTTAGGGTACTAAATAAAACAAAACTGTTAAAAATAAACTTTTCTGGATTTATTATAGGCAAATTTAGAGATAATACTTTCAATATTGACTTCTTTAAGCAAGTCATGCTCTATATTCGACAATGTGAGATGATTAAGACGTTCTTTGCCCATCGTGTTCCTTAATTCGTTTTTAATACGTTTTAATGTTGAAAAAGAACGTTCGCTACTGCAGTTAGTGACCATAAGAGATAACTAAGTAAATTCGCAGCGCAATTTCTAAGTTTGGGAAACACGATTCTAAAGAATTATTTAATAAAAGTTTATAATTTTGCTATTCCAGAGGCTCCTGTTTCTTGCTGTCAATAACAATAGCCACATCTGTTTTCAGCACCTCTGCGAACTGCATTAATTCGACGGCCAAGGCTGTTCTCCGAATCATCTTCGTAAGCACTGATCATACTAGAGGATTTTTTCAAAATCTCTTCTGTTGTAAGAGATTTTAGCTGTCGAAATACTTCAAAAACACTCGTGATTTTATGATATGCTTTCATACTTTTAGTTAAATCAGACAGACCAATGTCGTCGAGTATAGTAGAGCCGCTGAAATGGTCGTACTTTGTGCGCTTAATTCGTCGATGTCTGTTGCTGGTATTCTTCACAGGAGGTCAGATCTATGACTCTTGCCTCAGTACCTGAAAAAGTGGATCGCATTGCTAGGACGTAGCCATAAATGATTCATAAAAGCCGTATCCCTTTATTAAGGTTTTGATCAGATGACTGCAGCGAAGCACTAGTCGCTTGCAAGCGTTCTAGGACTTCGTTCCACGTAATTGTCATTATTCCCGTTTCTAACTCATTCATCGATGAAAGTAGTCCGTCAGCTTTATTACGGCACTCTGCTTTTTGGTCCACGTTATTGAAAATGCTTCCAATACTTGCTTAATAGGGATAAAACCACATAAAAGTGCCTTCGTTGCATCAGCTCGGGCTGACCACCTAGTGTCGGATAACCATTTCAATATCGGAATTTTTGAAGCAAAATCTTTAAGTGCGTTCGTAAGACGACCCCATCGATAGGTAGAAGCGGAAAAAATGTATAGAGGTTTTCAGTGAAATCGGAAAAAAGTAATACCTCGGTACAGCAGTCTGCAGCTCACTTAGCAACCAAATTTAATGAATGTACAAGACAGGGAATGTATTCTGCATACTTATTTATTTTCTTAATTCGGGCTTGTAGGCTGATGTATTTCCCACTCATGTTGCTGGTATTATAATAGCTTTGCCCGCGACAATCTTTGATATTAATGTCACTTTACTCAAGAAATCTAGTAAACTTTGAGCGAGTTATTCCGCAGAATGACCTTTCATGCCCAAGAATTTAACAAATCATTCCACTGGTCCAGATGGCAGAACATGGCTTGAGACTCTGAAACACCTTGCTCGTAAGGCTGGACTGAACTAAAAGTTTTTGCTCTGTTAAGAGGTCAGCGTTATGATATAAAATAATGTTTTTTTTTATAATATGGAAGATCACAAGAATATGGTTAAACAATAATTTTCAATAAAAATATTGTTAAAATTTAATAATTATACTTATTTTCTTTTGACAGCCATGAAGCATACAAAATATTCAGATATTCGATAATGATTTTCTTTTTATTTTATTTTATGAAAATATTTATTTAA
This sequence comes from Bactrocera dorsalis, assembly GCF_023373825.1. NCBI lineage: Eukaryota > Metazoa > Arthropoda > Insecta > Diptera > Tephritidae > Bactrocera > Bactrocera dorsalis. The sequence goes on along the minus strand of NC_064303.1, from coordinate 69,443,945 downwards.
TTAATAAAAATTCACAATAGCGGTATCCGGCAGAAATTTAACTTTATTTTGATATAAAAATTAAGGGACATTAATAAAAAAATAAAAATCTGGACGTTTGAAGGGTAGAAATGTACCTAGTATAGCTACTAGTCTAAATATATCGATTATAATATTTATAATTAAACATTCGAACATTAAAGATAAGAAGTTCGTAAAATGCCTATTTTTACGATTTAACGTGACGAAATCGAGTTTTAGATTTTCAGGTGGAAGGTGGATAAGCGATTCGCGTTTAAAGCATTGAAGAATATTTTACGCTCCATCTAAATTGATATTGTTTTAATTACGGTCAGTTGGAGCGCGGGGCCTCCGATTCGCGGCCCGTAGCATTTGCTACTCTTGCTACGTAACTCATCCGCCACTGTATCTGATATAATCTCAATTCGGGGCCAAATTTAATATACGAAGTATACGTGAAACGCAACCAAAAGATGAGAGATCCCAATTTCATTTGAGACAAATTAAAATCACTTTACATATGTATGTATGTAGTACACATGATCTATTGTAGTTTGTGGATCGAAATGTCGCAATTACCTGAAAGAGATGCTATCTGCATTTTATTATAAAAACTCACAGATTGTGTATAAAATCAAGTGTAGTATATTTGAAAACGGACAAAGGGAAGTACTGCCCTAATTTCCTTCATTTTAGCCAAGAGGATACTTTGGAAAAAGATTATCTCTGAATTTCATTAAAATTCCTTACATAATAAAAATATTTATATTAGCCATATGGGACTAAGGGAAGAATTAACCAGATAGTCCCATTTTGTGCAAAGTTTATTCTGATAAGTTCATTCGTGTTCGATTTGTATAATGTAAAGTGAAAGAATTAGATGGATTTGAAAAATTTGTCATATGGGCAGTATTATTGCTTTCACAGTGTATGATAGAAACTGGCTAATTTCACACACCGAATTTGGTTTAAATTGGCCAAGTATTCCAGAGATATAGGATTTTTCCCAAAAGTGGACGGTGATAGAAACTGGGTAATTTCACACACCGAATTTGGTTTAAATTGGCCAAGTAGTTCCAGAGATATAGGATTTTTCCCAAAAGTGGGCGGTTCCAAGCCTATTGTTAATTTTGAAACCTGCTCTTATGAAGGCGTCCACCATCCTGGTGAAATAAATTTTTTGTGTCGCATTTATTCAGTAAGTTATCGCACTTTTATTAGTTTTCAACATAATCGTTATATGGGGACTGGGCGTGATTATTATTCGATTTTCAAAGCATATGAAAAAGTAGTAAAAATACTTCCTATCAGTAAGTTTTGCTCTGTTAACTTCAGCGGTTTTCGACAGCTTCTTCTTCTTTACTGGTGTAGACAATTATGGCCGTTCCTTCTTTTCGTCCAACCGGACAACATGACCTAGCCAGAGTACCCGCTGTCTTTTAATTCGCTGAACTATGTCAATGTCATCGTATATCTCGTACAGCGCATCCTTCCATCGAATGCGATATTCGCCGTGGCCAATGCGCAGAGAACCATATATCTTTCGCTGAACCTTTCTCTCGAAAACTCGTAACCTCGACTCATCGGCTGTTGTCATCGTCCAAACCTCTGCACAATATAGCAAGACGGGAATTATGAGCGACTTATGGAGTTTGGCTTTTGTTCGTTGAGAGAGCATTTTAGTCCAAAGTAGCACCTGTTAGCAAGAGCAATCCTGCGTTGGATTTCCATGCTGACACTGTTGGTGGTGTTAATACTGGTTCCTATGTTTGTTTGATGACAGGAGATATTTCGTCTTGCCCCCGTTCACTGCCTGGAGAAAGCAGTACTAACGGTGCGGGTGTTGAGGCCGATGATATCAATATCATTATTTGGTGGATTTCATTACAAATACAAAGTTTTAACAAATTTTTTGTTTGATATTTTTAGCCATTGTAAAAATGGCAATGCACTTCTGATGTGTACCGTGTTAAGCAGCTGCAGTAACAGGTTGACGAATCGCGCGTATATTTGGCATAATCCTACCACTTCAACAAAATACATTTTTATGAAATATCATTCATCCGGGAAATTTTATTCGAATTTCCGTGTGCTTTTTTGTCACAATTATGTAAATATTTTAAATTGTATGTATTTATTTGAATAGATGGATTTGTTATTGGTAAAAATTTATTCAATTTAAATAATTTTTCGGCTTTACGAATAAGTTGTACGACTTAAGAATCCTTATAATGGATAACCGCTGTAAATAAATAATTTAGAATTAAAAAGATTTGTTTACAATCAAAAATTTTGAAAATGGAAACTAAAAATTTAACCCTGCTCAGTTTGGGAATAGAGAAACTATAGCAGTCTTACAATATATATTTTTGTATGGCACCGCCGAATGAGTTCAACAGAGATGCATGATCCTACGTATATTGTAGATGAAACGGGGGAGATTGTCTTACATCCTTTGGCGAGTTCACCCAACATTCATATACATATACTTGTAAATAATTATTTGAGATGTTATGAAGTAGTTTTGTATTTAATAAATTCTATTTAGAATATATTTTTGATTTTTCACAAAAACTTTATAGCAACTCTAATTACCTGATAACAAACAAACACAATTTCGTACACTTTGCCAAACTTAAGCCAAAGAAACGAATATAATTAGGGTTTTCACAAGTCTCATAAAGTTGTAAGTTATAACGATTCGAAAACATAGCATTGAGAATTGTATATGTGTAAACTCATTTTTGTATGAAATCCAACAACAATTTTTTAAACAAGTGTAAAAATTTATAATTTTACGATTTTACGATGCTTTACGACAGGTTGTGAGTACCCCAAATGTAAAATTTTGTATAATAAAATGTTATTGATACTGATTTTTTAACAGAACAAAACTCGCAAAAATAAAAAAAAATGTGCAATATTACTCATGATATTTTTTTCCCTTTTAGGTAGATATTGGTTTTATAAAGTCAATGGTTGTCGTAACCTATATTCTATGAATGTATTTCCCTAGTTTCGAAGATTTCAAAACCTACCAATGTTTATAAATATAGTTAGATGTGTTCAGTTCAGCTGTTTATTACCTATTTCGGAGAGAGATATTCTTGAACAGTATTACAGTTGGAAGCTGAAATTAGGTGGAGCTGAAGTTGCACTTGGATGTGTTTGGGGGGATTGGAGAGAATATGTAAATTGACTCTATTTTTCGATTCGTATCCTTTTTTGAAAAATGTCATTTATCTATTAAGTATATTCCTTTATTTTTTCCGCTAAAAAGTGTTGTGATACACATTTTTATTACATGTCATTTTCGTTTTAATTTATTTGGTTCACCGATATTAAAATTGAAGGAAATCAATTTGAATTAGGTAACACGTGTTTGTTCATAACTTTGACATCGGCTCATATACATTTGTTGAAAATTTGGATTCAGTATCAGTATATCGAAAGGTTATCAGGTGAGCTGTAAGGAAAAACGGAAAAATAATACCCAATACATTACATAGTGGTCGGTCTTATACGGAATCAGCAGCCAAACAAAAATAATATTACAATTAATAAAATTCGAATTCAAATGTAACGAAAATTATGTCATTCAGTAGGAAACCGAAGGTGAATAAAAAACATTCTGTTAAACTGACAGATCATCATTTGAGGTGAACTCAAATGAGCGTGGCGCCTGCGGTTATTTGGCTGCATAGAGATGATGCAATAAATAAAATGATGAAATAATTAAGATGAAATAATTGTGCAGTGGTGAAATAGAGAGGTGGTGTAGTCAGAGCGAAGGCTTGCGCATCAGCCGGATTCAGAACACGAATCAAAGAATATTGCAGACGACTTGCTGTGCTTTAACTACTACAGATCATGGAAGAAGAAGATGCGCCATTATCTCCGATGCCTTCACCGTTCGTTCCGACATATACATATAATACATGAGGAGTGAGCGGGGTTATTTGTATAAAGTTTTATTCCGCTAACATCATTGGTTCCTAATGTATATATTATACAGAGAAGGCATCAGATGGAATTCAAAATAGCGTTACATTGGAAGAAGGCGTGGTTGTAAACCGATTTCACCCATATTTCGTACATGTCATCAGGGTGTTAAGAAAATATTATATACCGAATTTCATTGAAATCGGTCGAGTAGTTTCTGAGATATGGTTTTTGGTCCATAAGTGGGCGACGCCACGCCCATTTCCAATTTTTAAAAAAAGCCTGGATGCAGCTTCCTTCTGCCATTTTTTCCGTAAAATTTAGTGTTTTTGACGTTTTTTGTTAGTCGGTTAACGCACTTTTAGTGATTTTCAACATAACCTTTGTATGGGAGGTGGGCGTGGTTGTTATCCGATTTCTTCCATTTTTGAACTGTATATGGAAATGCCTGAAGGAAACGACTCTATAGAGTTTGGTTGACATAGCTATACTATCCGAGATATGTACAAAAAACTTAGTAGGGGACGGGCCACGCACATTTTTCCAAAAAAATTACTTCCAAATATGCCCCTCCCTAATGCGATCCTTTGTGCCAAATTTCACTTTGATATCTTCATTTATGGCTTAGTTATGACACTTTATAGGTTTTCGGTTTTCGCCATTTTGTGGGCGTGGCAGTGGGCCGATTTTGCCCATCTTCGAACTTAACCTTCTTATGGAGCCAAGCCGTGTACCTAGTTCCATCATGATATCTCAATTTTTACTGAAGTTACAGCTTGCACGGATGGACAGACGGACGGGCAGACAGACATACATCCGGATTTCAACTCTACTCGTCACTCTGATCACTTTGGTATATATAACCCTATATCTGACTCTTTTAGTTTTGGGACTTACAAGCAACCGTCATGTGAACAAAATTATAATACTCTCCTTAGCAACTTTGTTGCGAGAGTATAACTAGACTAGCTCCAGCACGTGATTGAGCTATTTTTGTGATATGTTGCTTTTTAGTACGCAGGCATATCTCTTCTTTTTAAGCGTGTTTAATCGCAGGAATGTACCAAAGCATTAGCCAAAGGGTTTGGTTGATCTCGGAGTTTAGATATATATGTAGTTCTGCTGTTTCTACTTCTTTCTTTACCATAGAAATACCAAGATCTTTATGGATATTTTCATTACATATGTACCAAGGCGAATAAGAGATTGTTCTAAGCATTTTCGATTAGAACCTATGTATTAAATGAATGTTAGTTGCTCAGGTCGTACCCCACAGTTGAATGCCATACACCTAAATCGGTTTTATGACCGCATTGTATAAAAGCACTTTGTTGTCTAGGCAAAGTTTAGAGTGTTTATTTAAAAGCCAATTTAAATTTGCAGCTGTTATCTTCATGCAAGTTATTTTACTATAAATATGTTTTCTCCACGTAAGTCTTTTATCTACATGAATACCAAAATAAGTTACTTCGTTCGCTTGGGGTACTAAAATACATATTGTACATTTTTACTGCCGGGCACATCTTTGGTCTTAGCGAAAATGTAACATGCTTACACTTTTGTTCATTCACATTTATACGCCAGTTGGCAAGCTATTCTTCGACAGAATTTAAGTGCTCCGCTAATATTTTTGATGATATATTGTTTTATACAATTCTTGAGGAAGAATTTTTTTAATCTTATATAGAAGGCCTTCATGCCACACATTATCAAATGCCTGTCCTACGTCTGAAATATTGCTGAAGAATACTCTCCGTGCTTAAATGCTACTATTATTTTATTAGTAATTACATTTACCTGCTCTATCGTGCTACCGGTGCGTTGGTATTATATTATTATCGTGAAGTAAAGGAGGCATCTTCGATAGTAAAACTTTTACAAATATTTTAGAAAGACAGGGTAGAAGACTGATTGGTTTGTATGAAGACGTCTGTGTTAAGTCTTTCCCAGGCTTATCTATCAGAATAATCTGCGACTTTTTCCATGGTTTGTTTGGTGTTGCTGATACAGCTGCGTTAGTTATTATATCATTGATTTCTCTTATGCTTTCGTCAATATCTCTTCCTGTATTTGTTTTGTACGCACCATTAATGTGGCTACTCACGTATGTATATATTTTAGCCAATTCGTTTTATTAGATGTTAGACCCACTTTTCGACCAACGAATATGGGTTGTTCCCTTATCTCTATTAGAGCCGGAGAGTAATCAGAAGATACGTGAGTACATATATCAACTGTAATGTGAAATTGTTAAGAAGAAAATTGTACATTTATAATCTTACGAAACACCTCTATATTATTAGACGTACAGATGTCATTATGAATAGAAGCTTAGTTCACTATTTAATAAACTTCCTTCTTCCGTTTTATACTGTCGCCAAGTCAACACGCGGTTTACTCTCCTAACAGGTTATGGGCCCAGTAAACATAAGAATGTTAACGCTGCTATCAAAAATGCTGAGTACGTTCCTAGTTTATGTGCGAATTTACTTTCGGTGAGTCAAATTACAGACAATGAGAAAGAATTCCATTTTAAAGACAATTGGTGCAAAATATTAAACGAGGACAAACAACTAATTGGAACTGCGAGCAAAATAAATGGTCTTTATCGCCTGAACTGTGTGCAACGAGGTTATGCAGCGATGGGCGTCGCAAGCAATAACTTATGGCACAGGCGCTTAAGTCGTGTCTGTCGCGAAAGTGTCACCGCCATCCAAAATGCTTCGGAAAGTGTTAAAATTACAACCAGTGGTAACGACAAATGTGTGGTTTGCATAAAAGGCAAGCAGACCACAGCGCCACACAGTGAAAAAGGCCAGCGTGTTCAACAACCTTTGGAACCAATACATAGTGATGTAATGGGTCCATTAAATGTTAACTCATTTTCTGGTGCGCGCTATTTGTTAACGTTTGTGGATGACTATTCCAGAAAAGTGTTTGTTGTCCCAATTAAATCAAAAGCAGCTGTCTTCGATGAATTTGTAAAATTTTAAAGCAACGATGGAGAATCAATCTTCGAAATATATAAAAGTTCACCGAACGGACAATGGTCGCGAATATATAAATGTAGTGTTCAACAAATATCTTTCGAAATATGGCAGTATCCATCAGAAAACGATACCCTATACCCCGAACAGAATGGCGTTGCAGAGAGGCTAAATCGGACAATAACGGAAAAAATCAGATGCATGCTGCTAGATGCAAATTTGGAGGACAGAGTCTAGGCTGAGGCTGCTGTAACTGCGGCATATCTACTGAATCGTACACCATGCAGAGGTAACAATCTGAGTCCGGAAGAGGTGTGTCAGGAAAAAGACCAAACTTGAAACACCTCAAAGTCTTTGGTTGTAGGGCAATGGTTCACGTAGGCAAAGAAAAACGCAGTAAGTTAAAACCTAAATCTCTAGTGGTGAAACTTCAGGTAGCAGTCATTCGCATACAGAAGGGAATCATGAATCAACAATGAAGCTTAAAGAAATAACAGATTTGGACCATGAAGGAGTCCGTCGCTCTGAGTGATTGCGGAATATGTTACGACCAAATTATAATCTCTGCGTAACTGAATATGTATCATCAGATCCAAACACTGTGGAGGAAGCGATGACAAACGAACACCATAAACTTTGGCAGTCTGCATTGATTGAAGAAATTGAATCTCATGATATCAACAGCACTTGGGAACTATCAGCCCTGTCTATGGGAAAGAAAGCCATTCCGTCAAAATGGGTTTTCAAAATAAAGGCAAATGCAGACGGAGATCCTGTACGTTATAAAGCCAGGCTTGTGTTGAAAGGATTCAACCAGAAGCAGCACATCGATTATGACGAGACATTCGCACCAGTTGTGCGATATACTCGTACGTCAATTCGTTTTTTGCTTGCTCTTGCCGTGAAATATAACCTTACTGTTTACCAAATGGATGCTGTAAGTGCTTTTTTACATGGCGAGCTTAAAAAAGAGATCTATATGACTCAGCCAAGTGGCTTTAGCGATGGATCCGGTCGCGTCTGCAAGCTGCGAAAATCGTTATATGGTCTGAAGCAATCTAGTCGTGTCTGGAACATAAAGCTCAATTCAACGCTAGTTAGTTTCGACTTGCAACGCCGCAACGTCGACCAATGCGTATATTTTCTTGTCGCTGACAAAAAAATGCTATTCGTCGTTGTTTACGTGGATGATGTCATCCTATTCGCCAATGATACAAAGCTGCTGAACAAACTAAAAAATAAGCTCTCTGAAACTTTCAAAATGAAATGGCTACTGTTCCCTATAAGCAAGCTATTTGATGTCTGCTGTTTGCCGCTCAGGTCACGCGCCCTGATATATGCTTTGCTGTTAACTTGTTAAGCCGATACAGCACGAACCCAGGGAAGGCATATTGGACTGCAGTAAAGCGGGTCATGCACTATCTCAAGGGAACTATTGACAAGGGCTTAGTGTATAAGAGGAGTCCTGATGAAATCGTTGGTTTTTGCGACGCTGACTGGGCAAATGATGTAAGTGATCGCCGCTCAACAACTGGTTATGTTTTTTCTTTTCAGAATGCTGCTATTTCGTGGGCTACCAAAAGGCAACATACTGTAGCCTTATCATCTACTGAAGCCGAGTTAATGTATATGGTAGCTGCTACACATGAATCAATCTGGCTTAAGCGATTTGAAAAAGAGTTAGTGCCCAAAGCTTCGAAATGTATGATCTTATTCTGCGATAACAAGAGCACTATGCAAATAGCTGAAAATAACTCATACTCAAGTAGAACGAAGCATGTAGACATCAAATCAAAATTTATCAAAGAAAAGGTTGAAGATGGCCAAATTAAGTTAAACCATATTGGCACCGATGAAATGATGGCCAATATTTTTACGAAAGCAATATCTGCGCCAAAAACAAACAACTGTCAAATGAATTTGGCTTAAAGTAATTTATTCTTATCAATTATTAGTCAAATATTTTCTCTTACTCATAACTGAATTGTATTACTTTTTCAAATTTATTTCTTATTGTATAACGAACTATCATTTCTATATCCATTTTGTAATGAAGATAAATATTCAATTTAGGGAAGGTGTTGAGAAAAAAAGTGTACATTTATAATCTAACAAAACACCACGTATATTATTAGACTTACAGATGTCATTATAAATAGACATTATCATTATTTAACAAACTTTCTTCTTTCGTTTAATACTGTCGCCAAGTCAACACGCGTTTTACTCTCCTAACAGACATTTATCTATATTTTTAGTTACACCAAATTAAATGAATTTGGTTATTTGTTGCGATAACTAGGCCAATATGTCGGCTTAGCAGGAGTTATTATGCCAAGATTATTGTGCCTATTTATAATAGGGTGATACAGCTGTTGTCCTTCGGATTAATTAGTCGCGAGCCCCAATAATGTGTTTTGCATTGTAATCTCCACCAGGTGGTAATCTATGACCTAGCGTTCTAAAAAAGTCTTTAAATTGGATGTCTGTAATTTTAAATCGAGGTGGGCATTATATAGCCATTGGGTTTCAGTATCCGCAGTGATTTTTTATAGATATGGATGTAGCTTGTAACTGCGCTATAGCATGAGATTCTAATTCTTCTTCTTAATTGGCGTAGACACCGCTTACGCGATTATAGCCGAGTTAACAACCGGGCGCCAGTCGTTTCTTCTTTTCGCTACGTGGCGCCAATTGGATATTCCAAGCAAAGCCAGGTCCTTCCAACGGAGTGGAGGTCTTCCTCTTCCTCTGCTTCCCCCGGCGGGTACTGCGTCGAATACTTTCAGAGCTGGAGTGTTTTCATCCATCCGGACAACATGACCTAGCCAGCGTAGCCGCTGTCTTTTAATTCGCTGAACTATGTCAATGTCGTCGTATATCTCGTACAGCTCATCGTTCCATCGAATGCGATATTCGCCGTGGCCAACGCGCAAAGGACCATAAATCTTTCGCAGAATTTTTCTCTCGAAAATTCGCAACGTCGACTCATCCGCTGTTGACATCGTCCAAGCCTCTGCACCATATAGCAGGACGAGAATTATGACAGACTTATAGAGTTTGGTTTTTGTCTGTCGAGAGAGGACTTTGCTTCTCAATTGCCTACTCAGTCCGAAGTAGCACCTGTTGGCAAGAGTTATCCTGCGTTGGATTTCTAGGCTGACATTGTTGGTGGTGTTTACACTGGTTCCAAGATAGACGAAATTATCTACAACTTCAAAGTTATGACTGTCAACAGTGACGTGAGTGCCAATTCGCGAGTGCGACGACTGTTTGTTTGATGACAGGAGATATTTCGTCTTGCCCTCGTTAACTGCCAGACCCATTCGTTTTGCTTCCTTGTCCAGTCTGGAGAAAGCAGAACTAACGGCGCGGGTGTTGAGGCCGATGATATCAATATCATCGGCATACGCCAGCAGCTGTACACTCTTATGAAAGATTGTATCTGCTCGATTCAGTTCTGCAGCTCTAATAATTTTGTCCAGCAGCAGATTGAAAAAGTCGCACGATAGGGAGTCGCCTTGTCTGAAACCTCGTTTGGTATCGAACGGCTCGGAGAGCGACGGAGCTTTTCGTGTTACTCAACGTCAGTTTACACAGCCGTACTAGTTTTGCGGGGATACCAAATTCAGACAACGCGGCATAAAGGCAGCTCCTTTTCGTGCTGTCGAAAGCAGCTTTGAAATCGACGAAGAGGTGGTGTGTGTCGATTTTCCTTTCACGGGTCTTTTCCAAGATTTGGCGCATGGTGAATATCTGGTCGGTTGTTGATTTGCCAGGTCTAAAGCCACACTGATAAGGTCCAATCAGTTCGCTGACGGTGGGCTTTAATCTTTCACACAGTACGCTCGATAGAACCTTATATGCGATGTTGAGGAGGCTAATCCCACGGTAGTTGGCGCAGATTGTGGGGTCTCCTTTTTTATGGATTGGGCATAGCACACTTAAATTCCAGTCGTTGGGCATGCTTTCGTCCGACCATATTTTACAAAGAAGCTGATGCATGCTCCTTATCAGTTCTTCGCCGTGTTTGAATAGCTCGGCCGGCAATCCATCGGCCCCTGCCGCTTTGTTGTTCTTCAGGCGGGTGATTGCTATTTCTACTTCTTCATGGTCGGGTAATGGAACGTCTGCTCCATCGTCATCGATTGGGGAATCGGGTTCGCCTTCTCCCGGTGTTGTGCTTTCACTGCCATTCAGCAGGCTGGAGAAGTGTTCCCTCCATAATTTAAGTATGCTCTGGGCATCGGTAACTAGATCACCTTTGGGGGTTCTACAAGAGTATGCTCCGGTCTTGAAACCTTCTGTAAGCCGCCGCATCTTTTCGTAGAATTTTCGAGCATTACCCCTGTCGGCCAGCTTATCGAGCTGTTCGTACTCACGCATTTCGGCCTCTTTCTTCTTCTGTCTGCAAATGCGTCTCGCTTCCCTCTTCAACTCTCGGTATCTATCCCATCCCGCACGTGTTGTGGTCGATCGTAACGTTGCGAGGTAGGCAGCCTGTTTTCTCTCCGCTGCGACACGGCACTCCTCGTCGTACCAGCTGTTCTTTTGCACTTTCCGAAAACCAATGGTTTCGGTTGCAGCTGTACGTAAGGAGTTTGAAATGCCGTCCCACAGTTCCCTTATACCGAATTGTTGATGAGTGCTCTCAGAGAGCAGGAGTGCAAGCCGAGTAGAAAAACGTTCGGCTGTATGTTGTGATTGCAGCTTCTCGACGTCGAACCTTCCTTGTGTTTGTTGGCGGGCGTTTTTTGCTGCACAGAGGCGAGTGCGAATTTTGGCTGCAACAATATAGTGGTCCGAGTCGATGTTAGGACCTCGGAGCGCACGCATATCTAAAACACTGGAGACGTGTCTTCCGTCTATCACAACATGATCGATCTGGTTGGTGGTTTTCGATCCGGGGACAGCCAGGTAGCTTGATGTATCTTCTTATGCTGGAATCTAGTACTACAGATAACCATATTTCGGGCCCCGGCGAAGTCGATCAGCCTCAACCCATTTGGGGATGTTTCCTCGTGGAGGCTGAATTTACCGACCGTAGTGCCAAAGGTACCTTCTTTGCTCACCCTGGCGTTGAAGTCGCCAAGCACGATTTTGACATCGTGGCGGGGGCATCTCTTATAAGTGCGCTCCAAGCACTCATAAAAAGCATCTTTGGTCACATCGTTCTTCTTTTCCGTCGGGGCGTGGGCGCAAATCAGCGATATGTTGAAGAACCTCGCTTTGATGCGGATTGTGGCTAGACGTTCATTCTCCGGAGTGAATGATAGTACTCGGCGACGGAGTCCCTCTCCCACCACGAATCCAACACCAAACTTGCGCTACTTTATATGGCCACTGTAGTAAATGTCACAAGGACCTACTTGTCTCTGTCCTTGTCCCGTCCATCGCATTTCTGGGACGGCGGTGATGTCAGCCTTTATTTTCACGAGGACATCAACCAGCTGGGCAGCGGCACCTTCCCAATTAAGGGACCGGACATTCCAGGTGCATGCCCTCAATTCGTAGTCCTTCTTTCGTTTGCCATGGTCGTCATCAAAAGGGGGGTCACTCATCCGAGGCTTGTTGTTCCTTTTCATTGGGGGTGTTTTTTTACGTGGCGGGTCCCAAACCCAGCGCACAACCCTATGCAGGGGATGTTTCGCCTTCTCACGTTAGCTCGCCTTCAAACGGATGTTCTTAGGCTACCCAGAGGATACTTGGTCAAAGACCGGAAGTCGTGAGCTGCTTGAGTCATATGCAAAAGGATCGTTTCTGGCCACTCCCATGTGAATGGCGATCAGAGAACTTTCCTCACTTGCGTGAACTTCTACACATGACTCCATCCTCTAATTCTAATGCATGGTGATTTAATTGTTCTCTAACCAGCACTGCTATTCCACCATGTGCCTTTCTTTCTTGGTGATTTGTAACATATGTAGAGTCTAAATCGCGGTATAAAGAAATTGTTTTTATTCGTAAGATAAGTTTTTGACAAAAGTATAACATCTACATATATCATTTTCGTCAAAAAATCTAATAAGCTCCAATTTATGTTAGTTAACACCGTTAGCATTCCTTATACAAATGTTCAATACACTCAGTTTTTACTTAAAAGAGTTTGCAACATTCGATTTTGTAATTTTATTATCTTTTGATAATATTTCGCATTGTAGACATAAATTGTGTCACACATTGGGTAAGGTTGAAAATCGTAGTTTCAACGCTTCCATTTAGTTGGTTTTGGAGCACAGACACTGCGTAGGAAGCAATATGCTTTGGTACGTCCATATCCTTGGTAATTTGTGCATTGTACAGGACCATTTCTTTAATTTGGTTCCTCAATTGTAATTCTGCGATTGAGCAAATATTTTAGATTGTAAGTCGGATGTTTTTCATTTTTTTGGTTGGTAAGAATTTGGCATCAATTCTATTTTGAACATTGGTTGTGGGACTTTGATTCTATTAAAAATATTTACTACTATTTAGTGATAAAACCACCTTAGACTTCTTCTTTAACATCTACCGAAGACTTTATACCTTTAATGATAACAACTAGGGCTTTTGAGCTTAGAGTTGGTAAGAGTAGTAATTCTTGTTATTATTGTACAAATATTTTACAAGATCCATGAAACTTTTTTCAGTGTTTGAATTTTTGATTCATCTATGTTACCTTTTTTCAATGCGCTGTGTGGAAATTGTTTCTGCCTATTATATTGCATAGTTTGGAGGCAAGTGCATTTGAGCTCCGTTCACGCAAATTGATTGGGGCGGTTTGGTATTCACGACTGTGGTGATTTTTTTTTTGCATCGTAATTAGGTTCTTTGCTCAGTAAAGCAAATCTGTTGCCATTTAGAAATTCCAGATTTTTAGCATTTGGCGTGCCTGGTTGGATTTTTTTGGTATTGACAGCTGATTTCATTGGACTTGATTTCCTTTTTACGTTTATGTAGCGATCAAACCAGTTTGAACAGATGGCCCTTTTTTGCTTGGTACATTCTCACCTCGCATTTTATTTTCTTTCGCTGTCTGAGTAACTGCTGGTACCTGCAGCGAATCGAATCCTTCTCAGCTGATCGCCGCAATGACAAGCTGAAGTAGTAGTAGCACTCATTATTGTTTGTTTGATTTTTTTTACTTTTTGTTTCGTGCACTATTTGTTTATGCTTATAGTCACAGAGTTCACGGAGTAGTTAAAAACACGTCCGTACAGCTTTTATTTTCGAGTCGATATTGGGTCCTCGGAGCGTGCTCAAGTCAAGTACACGCCTATCTATCACAACAAGATCGATTTATTTTAAACTTTTCGACTCGTAGTCAATTAACTAACGGGTGGGCCATCTAAAGTTTTAAATTTGAATTATCTATAGTTCGACATTGGAAACGTCAAAACCATTCGGAAAGTGACAGATATTCAGTAAAAACTCTAAAATTTACGAAATGGGTAGCTATTCACTATTCTACAGTCCGGATTTGGGCAGAAGATCGTTTGACTGAGGATGGTCAATTTTACCGAAAAATCATCTTTTCGGACGAGGCTTATTTCCACCTCGATGGTTACGTTAACAAGCAGAATTGTCGCATTTGGAGCACAGAAAATCCGCACGTAATCGTCGAAAAGCCAATGCACCCACTGTATGGTGCGGATTTTGGTCTGGTGGAATCATCGGCCCATTTTTCTTCGAAAATGAAGAAGGAGCCGTAACCATCAATGGTGAGCGATATCGCGCAATGTTAACCGAATTTTTCGTCAAGCAAATTGAAGAGGAAAACTTGCACAACATTTGGTTCCAGCAGGACGGCGCTACGTGCCATACTGCAAACGCTACACTCAATCTTTTACGTCCTATCTTCGAAATTTAAAATTTTCTATGGCCCACCCTATAGCTTGATGAAATTTCTTGCGCTGGAATCTGGTTTTACAAGCAATCATACCTACCTAAGAGGTGTTATGTTTACTAATAAACGGGCCGTATCTCAACGAATTTTGGTTTTTTTTCTTACATTTTTTTTATATTATTAAAATGTCAATAAAAAACAAATAAAAAAATGAATAGTAAAAATTTTTAATTTTTTTTTATCTTAGTTTAAAAAATGCCTAAAATTCATGCGTCTATACCGGAATACCCCTTAAAAAAATAAATAAATGCATAATTACGAATTATTAAGCTTTTATATAACTTATTTATTTTGCATTCGGAGGTTCTTTTGTTTTGTTTTACAGATCCTGAGCAGAGTAAGTCTCTGACCTTCAGATTCACCACGAAAAATTTAAAATTTCGTTTTCATCAATCGAAATTTTCATTTTTCTACTATTTGGCACAAAACCAACTGAAGTCTAACAAGAGATTCTCATATAAACAACTATCAATAATCAAGCTGGAACGTGCTTTTGCTGTTTTCTTTGTCAAAGTAAAAATAGTACATTAAAAATATGTATATATAATGTATTTATTAACAACCGCAAAATTGTCATACATTTTGTAAATTAGTTTATTGCAAAAAACAGTCCCTAATCAAAATTGAATACAAAGTTTTCCTTAAATTTAAAAGTATATTTACAAATATTTATATATAACACCGCTATATCAAAACATGTATACATAGATACAAAGTGTACATAAAACAAGTAAGGAAGGGCTAAGTTCCGGTATAGCCGAATATTTCATACTCTTGCAACTTGCAAGAGTTAAAGCCTTCAGGTACATAAAAGTTGTTAGTTACATATATGGGGTCTAAGCCAATTTACCTGATTTTATTAATTCTAAGTGCAAAATTGCATCGTTATTATCAAGACCCGTTCTGCCAATTTTATTAGGATAACTCACATATTGGCCGATATATGCGGTATAAAGTAACTCGGAAGTTCGAAAAGAAGTACTGACCCGATTCAACCCAGCTTTAACGCTCATACAGTGGACCAATAAAGTTTACATACACCTAGTTCTATTAAATTACGACACGTGTATTTCTTATAAAATAATTAAATTTTGTGGTTTTTTTCTATCCATTTCAAAATATGTTTATCTAACATTGAATATAGCATATCAAATTATTTTTTTTTACACAAATAAAAAAAATTAATGCTAAAGCTTAAAATGCGCTATTAATTGCTTATAATTGTGTTGCATGGGAAGAGGGCGTGGTTGTAGCCCGCTGATGCTCATTTTCACACATTACATAAGAATGGCAGATTTGCGATTGCACCTAGAGGAGAACGTTGCCACGTTATTCATCCAATTTGGACCCCAGCTACTTTGAAACCCTCTGATATCATCTCAGAGTTAAGACGTAATGTCTCTGGCGCATTAAGTTAATGATTCATCACGCTTTTAGTAGTTTTTAACAGTGCCGTTATATGGGAAGTGAGTGAGGTTGACAATCGTTTTCCTCCATTTTCATACTGTCGGTAGAAGTTCTTATAATATTTGCTCTTGGCAATTCTATATTACTTATTTGTAGGTTTTCATTTAATGCCGTTTTATGGGCGTGGAAATGGTCGGCCTAAGCCAATCTTGATCTTCGCCAAAAAACGATATATGTATTACAACTTTGTTAACAATATTGTTTTCCAACTGAGAAATAAATATATGTATGCAATATATGTATGTATTTATTTCTACTTGGGATTTCTAAGTGTTTATTATTTTTTATTTTTGTACTTTTTATTAATTTATTTTCATCAAGAGTTAAGAAAGTAGCAATTGAAAAATGCTTTGATACATTTCTTTAGATATTTTATGCAATGACACTGTGATTGAATCACTTCTGCATAAAATTGCGTTTTGCCGTCGGTATCTGCGTATCTCTGCACAATCAACATTTTTTCTCAACCAGAGATATGTGTGGGTATGCAATGTACAAATTGTATGTGTGATATGTTTAAGAATCAGCATAATTTGATTTCTTTGATTTTTATGGTCCAATTAACAAGTTGCGAGTATATCAGATAAGATTTTAATACTATACTCGTACTAGCCAGCAAATGCCATAAAAATTGTTATTATTAAATACCTACAAGTGAAATTTAAATATTAGTTTATTGGATTTTGTTTTAATTTATTAACAAATTTAAGTATTCCTTCCTTACTATTTAAGTATTACAATACTAAATTAATACGTCACATTTTAATGTTTGCTTAATGACTAACCCATCCTTGCTTAATAACTGCTACAGAAGGTCATCTCGATTATTTCAGTTCTAACGTATAAGACGTATAAGAGCGCATTGAGATTAATTTATTGTTTGAGTGAGTGTAGCAATGTCACTCCATCTTAAAATATTGCAATGTCCTCATTGCAGTTTTTGGTTTTTATTATTTACAAAATGAGTAGAATGAAAATGTTATCAGATTCATAGAATTCTTAATAATATTAGTAAATGCTTTAATCAATTTTTTATTTTGTGCAAAATATTTAATATTTGAAAACTAAAACTAAATTGTAAACATAAATCAGTTAGACATATTTTTTTCTTCTTTTAACCCTTAAATGCATGATGATGTATATATACATCAGTGTTTTCTTCCTTACATAATTTCTAAACGGTAACTCAAACACAGTATTTTTTACTTTTATTAGGTGCTAAAAATATCTGTGTTGACTTTTGAATGCAAACTTTCATGATATGACATTTCACTTTTTAATTTTAATAATTTGACAGCTTGGCGCGCCACTTAAAAAATACACACTTGGTATTTACAAAGGAAAAACCATGCATTTAAGGGTTAAATTGGCTTTTGTTTTTTCTTACTTTTCTGTTTTTAAACTTTTGAAACTTCCCCATCAGACTCGGTTTGAACAAGTCTTACTCTTTTATAAGGGTTACTAATTTTATCTAATCTTTTCCTAGAGGTTTCGACGCTAACAAAATTCGTATCTATTTCTTTTTCTTGTCGGTTTTGATTTATGTTATTTATTCTTCGTTCTTTAATTAATTGGGGATTTGTTTTTGGGTGTTTTCGAATAAAAAATATGTTATAGGGACTTTCACCTGTAGTGGAATGAGAAATAACATGATTGTAGGTAAATAATGCTTGTTCAATTTGAAGGTATTTCAACTCTTTATCCCCAGAGTTACAAATAATTTTCAATTTTTCATTCATCGTTTTAAGAAACCGCTCAATGTCACCAAAAGACTGCTATATTCAATTGCTGACACCACTGCTTTATGCTAACATTGTTGATACCTTGGTCCTGGTCTATTTTCAATGTTTTCGGAGATCCCATAAAATTAAAAATCTTCAGGAGGGCTTTCTTAGTTTCTAACCAATTTAAAGCTGATACTTTTTCAGCTGCAGCAAATTTAGAAAACAAATCAATACATGTTAAATAATTTTCATCGTCCCATTTCCAAACGTCTACTACAAACTTTCTCGAGTCTCATACACAGGAGGCGTAACTTTAAATGGTAATTTGTTCGAAATGTTTTTGCAATGGTTGCATAACTCGCATTCATTAATTATTTTAGTTATCTCCTTAACGTAATTAGGGTGGTAAGGATGGAGGATGGAGTCATGTGTAGAAGTTCATGCAAGTGAGGAAAGTTCTCTAATTGCCATTCGCTTGGGAGTGGCCAGAAACGATTCTTTTACATGTGACTCAAGCAGCTCACGACTTCCGGTCTTTGACCAAGTATCCCCTGGGTAGCCTAAGAACATCCATTTGAAGGCGAGCTAACGTGAGAAGGCGGAACATCCCCTGAATAGGGTTGTGCGCTGGGTTTGGGACCCGCCACGTAAAAAAACACCCCTAGTGAATAGTCATAACCAGCCTCGGATGAGAGACCCCCCTTTTGATGACGACCATGGCAAACGAAATAAGGACTTCGAATTGAGGGCATGCACCTGGAATGTCCGGTCCCTTAACTGGGAAGGTGCCACTGCCCAGCTGGTTGATGTCCTCGTGAAAACAAAGGCTGACATCACCGCCGTCCAAGAAATGCGATGGACGGGACAAGGACAGAGACGAGTAGGTCCTTGTTACATTTACTAGAGTGGCCATATAAAGGAGCGCAGGTTTGGTGTGGGATTCGTGGTGGGAGAGAGACTCCGTCGCCAAGTACTATCATTCACTGCGGTGAATGAACGTCTAGCCACAATCCGCATCAAAGCGAGGTTCTTCAACATATCGCTGATTTGCGCCCACGCCCCGACGGAAAAGAAGGACGATGTGACCAAAGATGCCTTTTATGAGTGCTTAGAGTGCACTTATGTGAGATGCTCCCGTCACGATGTAAAAATCGTGCTTGGCGACTTCAACGCCAGGGTGGGCAAGGAAGGTATTTTTGGCACTACGGTCGGTAAATTCAGCTCCACGACGAAACTTCCCCAAATGGGTTGAGGCTGATCGACTTCGCCGGGGCCCGAAATATGGTTATCTGTAGTACTAGATTCCAGCATAAGAAGATGCATCAAGCTACCTGGCTGTCCCCGGACCGAAAACCACCAACCAGATCGATCATGTTGTGATAGACGGAAGACACGTCTCCAGTGTTTTAGATGTGCGTGCGCTCCGAGGTCCTAACATCGACTCGGACCACTATCTTGTTGCAGCCAAGACTCGCACCCGCCTCTGTGCAGCAATAAACGCACGCCAACAAACACAAGGAAGGTTCGACGTCGAGAAGCTGCAATCACAACATACAGCCGAACGATTCTCTACTCGGCTTGCACTCCTGCTCTCTGAGAGCACTCGTCAACAAGTCGGTATAAGGGAACTGTGGGACGGCATTTCAAAATCTTTACGTACACCTGCAACCGAAACCATTGGTTTTCGGAAAGTGCAAAAGAACAGCTGGTACGACGAGGAGTGCCGTGTCGCAGCGGAGAGAAAACAGGCTGCCTACCTCGCAACGTTCCGATCGACCACAACACGTGCGGGATGGGATAGATACCGAGAGTTTAAGAGGGAAGCGAGACGCATTTGCAGACAGAAGAAGAAAGAGGCCGAAATGCGTGAGTACGAACAGCTCGATAAGCTGGCCGACAGGGGTAATGCTCGAAATATCTACGAAAAGATGCGGCGGCTTACAGAAGGTTTCAAGACCGGAGCATACTCCTGTAGAACCCCCCAAGGTGATCTAGTTACCGATGCCCAGAGCATACTTAAATTATGGAGGGAACACTTCTCCAACCTGCTGAATGGCATTGATAGCACAACACCGGGAGAAGGCGAACCCGATTCCCCAATCGATGACGATGGAGCAGACGTTCCATTGCCCGATCATGAAGAAGTTCGAATAGCAATTGCCCGCCTGAAAAACAACAAAGCGGCAGGGGCCGATGGATTGCCGGCCGAGCTATTCAAACACGGCGGCGAAGAACTGATAAGGACCATGTATCAGCTTCTTTGTAAAATATTGTCGGACGAAAGCATGCCCAACGATTGGAATTTAAGTGTGCTATGCCCAATCCATAAAAAAGGAGACCCCACAATCTGCGCCAACTACCGTGGAATAAGCCTCTTCAACATCGCAAATGTATAAGGTTCTATCGAGCGTATTGTGTGAAAGATTAAAGCCCACCGTCAACAAACTGATTGGACCTTATCAGTGTGGCTTTAGACCTGGAAAATCAACAACCGACCAGATGTTCACCATTCGCTAAATCTTGGAAAAGACCCGTGAAAGGAGAATCGACACACACCACCTCTTCGTCGATTTCAAAGCTGCTTTCGACAGCACGAAAAGGAGCTTCCTTTATGCCGCGATGTCTGAATTTGGTATCCCTGCAAAACTAATACCGCTGTATAAACTGACACTGAGCGTATTGCTGCGTCAGGTTCGAGAAGGACCTCTCCGAGCTGTTCGATACCAAACGAGGTTTCAGACAAGGCGACTCCCTATCGTGCGACTTCTTCAATCTGCTGCTGAAGAAAATTGTTCGAGCTCCAGAATTAAATAGAGAAGGTACAATCTTTATAAAGTAGCCGGCGTATGCCGATGATATTGATATCATCGGTCTCAACACCCGCACCGTTAGTACTGCTTTCTCCAGGCTGGACAAGGAAGCAAAGCAAATCGGTCTGACAGTGAACGGGGGCAAGACGAAATATCTCCTGTCATCAAACAAACATAGGAACCAGTATTAACACCACCAACAGTGTCATCATGGAAATCCAACGAGAGAATGGTTCAGCGAAAGATATATGGTTCTCTGCGCATTGGCCACGGCGAATATCGCATTCGATGGAACGATGAGCTGTACGAGATATACGATGACATTGACATAGTTCAGCGAATTAAAAGACAGCGGGTACTCTGGCTAGGTCATGTTGTCCGGTTGGACGAAAACACTCTACTTCTGAATCGCTACAAACAACAAATGATCAATTTGAACCACGCATTGATCGAAAAATTACAGGAATAAGCCGGAAAAGTTACTAAAAGTGCACCTGCACAAAAACCAAAACCGATGCAGGTTGATTGTAATGAAAGTACCCTGCTGGGAGCTGCTAACCTACCCGCCGTATTTACCAGGCTTGTCTCCTTGCGGTTACCATCTGATTTCATCGATGGGACACTTATTGGCTGTACAGTACTTCGACTTCTTACGCAGAGGTCTAAAATTTGGTGTCTGATTGGTTTACATCAGAAGATGAACATTTCTGTTGGCATGTTACCCACATATTGCCAAAGGTGGTACAAAATTTGTAAAAAGCTACGGTCAATGCTTAGAATATTTTTTTTTTACTATCCAATTTAAAATTTGTATTTCGTTTTCACAAAAACTGCTCATTACAGACAGGTATAATAAAAATCTCAAAACTAATTTCTTTCCGTAGTTACCACTGTCAAATGTTATAAAAAATGTGAACTCCATTGAATCAAAGAGTTTGGTATCATTTTTTTCCATGTCATAAGTCTATTCCTCCCATGCATTGATTGCAGCGTGTGATCGCATTTGACAATCAACAGTAATATACCTTTTACGAACTTTATTCCATCACTCAGCGGATTGGAGAGGAAGGGATGCATCCAATGTTGAGGCAAGTAATAGAAACGGTTATCCATCCATTTGACTATTCACATGTTGTCGTCAGTGCCGGAAAAAAAGTGTAGAGGTTTTCGATGAAATCGAAGAAGAAAGAAAGTAATGCTTCTGTACAGCAGTCTGCAGCGCATTTAGCAACCAAATTTAATGAATGTACAAGACAGGGAATGTATTCTGCATACTTATTTATTTTCTTAATTCGGGCTTGTAGGCTGATGTATTTCCCACTCATGTTGCTGGCATTATAATAGCTTTGCCCGCGATAATCTTTGATTTAATGCCACTTTACTCAAGAAATCTAGTAAACTTTGAGCGAGTTGTTCAGCAGAATGACCTTCCATGTCCAAGAATTTAACAAATCATTGCACTGGTCCAGATGGCAGAACATGGCTTGAGACTCTGAAACACCTTGCTCTTAAGGCTGGACTGAACTAAAAGTTTTTTTATAATATGGAAGGTCACAAGAATATCGTTAAACAATAATTTTCAATAAAAATATGGTCAAAATTTAATAATACTACTTTTTTTCTTTTGACGGCTATGAAGCATACAAAATCTAGAGATAATCGATAATGATTTTCTTTTTACTTTATTTTATGAAAATATTTATTTAATTAAAAAAAATTCACAGTAGCGGTAATCGGCAGAAATTTAACTTTATTTTGATATAATAATTAATGGACATTAATAAAAAAATAAAAATCTGGACGTTTGAAGGGTAGAAATGTACCTAGTATAGATACTAGTCTAAATATATCGATTATAATATTTATAATTAAACATTCGAACATAAAAGATAAGAAGTTCGTAAAATGCCTATTTTTACGATTTAACGTGACGAAATCGAGATTTAGATTTTCAGGTGGAAGGTGGAAGTAGAGCATAGCCTAAGCGCTTCGCGTTTAAATCATGCAAGGATATTTTACGCTCCATCTAAATTGATATTTTTTTAATTACGGTCTGTTGGAGCGCGAGGCCCGATTCGCGGGGCCCGTAGCATTAGCTACTTTTGCTACGTGGCTAATCCGGCACTGATTATCATCCTCTCTAATAAATACTTCGCAGTTTGCTCTTTGTTTTAATACTCTTGCAACCAATTGCTACAGTGTATTATAGTTTTGTTCACCTAACGGTAGTACGTACCACCTAAAGCAGCGTTGTCCACGGCCTATGCGCATAATAGCGCACGGACAGTGCCAGACACCTCACACCAACATGTCGCGACAAGTGTCTGTGAAAGCACGATTGTGCTACTGTATTCAACTTCGTAGGCAAGCAAAGAAGAATTTTGCGATGAGTTGACGTTAGAATAACCAACACAAGCATAACGTGCACACAGTCACGTTGGACAACACTGACCTAAAGCTATGCGAGGTGGATATACGGTTATATACAGTGTCGGACAAATCTCATTGAACTAACTCGAATCTCACACATATTCAGCCATAACTTTTTACCTAGATGCATTAGAAGAATAATTTTTTTGCAAAATAAAGACCGCATATTCTATATTAAGAAACAGCGCAATTGTTTTCAACTTTTATCTAAGATTTATAAATTATAACAGAAGGGAAAAAAGTAAAAAAATCGTGCGACATAAATCATTGGTCTTTAGCCAAATATGAAAATAAATTAATTTTAAATTAATATTTTATAGATGAAATTAAATTACTAATATGTCTGTCATTTATTCCATTACAGGCTCGTTTTAAGGCATTAAATAGCTTGTTTTTATAACCGTGAACCTGTTCCCTGTTAAATTGCCTGTTGACAATTTTCTCATACCATAAACTTATTATTCCGAAAACCCATCCACAACTTTGAGGATGTATCTGGGAACATTGTCATGTTGAAACTGCTAATCAGGAAGCTAAAAAGACCACATCAACTGCGATTCGTTGTACTGTACTCACTCTTACAGTTGTAAGCTATCTACAACATTTTTTTGCTGATATCTTTGGATATTTTTTAAACTCGCTCACTATTCCCAAGTCATCCTTTATCGAATTGACTCTAGGACGTCCTCCAATATTAAGTTTTTTAACGGTTCCTTCAGTTTGTACTTGTGTAAAATAGCAGAATCAGTTGATTTCCCCAAAGAATAATTTTTGCAAAGCTCCTTTGTCGCACATTTTTTGTGAATTCGCTTAAAATTTTTTCTAAAATAATTTTTAAGTAGCATTATTATTTATATATTTCACAACACACTCGTTCTCATTAAAATAAACAATTCGGATAAATGTGATCTACGACTTATAATTATAAGCACCTGCAAAACTCTTTTCCCGCCAGATAGCGGTAAATTAATTCATTGAAAGTGAGTATTTCGATATACAGAGTGTTAGTCCAATGATTTATGTCGCACGCATTTTTTACTTTTTCCCTTCTGTTATAATATATAAATCTTACATAAAAGTTTTAAAAGAAAATTGCTTTGTTTTTTAACATAGAATATGTGATCTTTATTTTGCAAAAAAAATCGTCTAATACATCTATGTAAAAAGTTATGACGAAAGATGTGTCAGACTCGAGTTAGTCCAATGAGTTTTGTTCGACACTGTACTTATAAATGATCAGGATGACGAGAAAAGTTGAATTCCGGTTGACTCTCTGTCTATCCGTCCGTCCGTCCGTGCAAGCTGTAACTTGAGTAAAAATAAAGATACAGAGATTATATTATACCAGAGGACCCGTCCACGCTTTATGTGGCTAACACCTAGACAATACTAATACTACCATCTATGTATATGATTTCTATTAGTTAGATTATAACTATTAGTTAATGAGATATAGCATTTTGTGAAGCAACTTCTGGTAGTTTACAAAAATATGGCTCATAAAGCATTTTGTGTGCTAATAAAGCATTGCTTTTTTGGGGAAAATACTATTGAATTTGGGCTCTGTATCAGGGAAATCCACCGTTGAATAGAGATTTGCTAAGTTGGAAAGAGGCGAAATAAGCACAGAGAACAATGACGCCCTAAAGACACGAAACCTCTGTGCAAAGTACATAGGTTCATAATAAGTTCATAATCCAACAAAAACAACGAATAAATTATTCTGAGTAGTGTTTAAGTGTGTTTTAATCGTAATGAAACCTAATTTCTTAGTCAGTGTGTGACAATAGAAATCGACAATCGACAGTCATTCTAGTGGACTGCACATTATGAACCGATTCTCAAGTGTGGAAAGACGAATAAGACGGCTGTCAAGGTTATGACATCAGTCTTTTGGGATGCACGTGGTATAATATTCAACGACTGATTACTTAGCCTGTTATAATCCACTGCACTGCGTATTTGGTTGCAGTTCTTTTCTACTATTCCAAATATTTAGCAATTGTATTATTTTGAGGAATGATCAGTTTGAAATTGTACGCATATATGTACTTCATCGTTTTCGTTAAGTATTCCTCGCTAGAAAGATCCGATAATAAACGCGTCCGATCGCTGCTAAATTGACAGGGAGAGGCTTCTGACCTACCAAAATACAGTTTTGTACCAGGAAATTCACACATATTCGTTACTAAGTGCTATTTCGTATTGATAGTATATGTAAAAAGCCAACCGAAAGTTTATATATTAGTTATAGGGAGCTATTAACCCGAATTTTGTCCTAAGGGAACATAATATAATCGGTATAATCGCGTAAGCGGTGTCTACGCCAGTAAAGAAGAAGAGCACATAATTATTAGAAAGTCATTATCCATGAAACCTGTTACGAACGATCTGGCAGCATGACTCACGTAATCCTCGTAAGTCCTACTTGCTTACGTATAAACCGACGTGGCGCGCTGTGATTAGTCTAATAAGCAAAGCGGGAGGAATTATTTTAAGTCCTACTTGCTTACGCATAAACTGACGTGGCGCATTCTAATTGGTCCAATTGGGAAATCGGGAGCAATTGGTCTATTAAGCAAAGTAGGCAATGGGAAAACGATCATACCGTTGATAACGTTCAGAGGGTGCAGTTGAGACTAAATTTTTTAATTAACCATTGATTTCTTTTGTTAACACTGAATAACCTTTAAATTCGGTATTAAATGTTATATCAGTTAATTGCAAAAAATTTCTCGCATTTTTATTAACATCTTAAAAAATTTATTCCACCCTCATCGCGCACTATATTTAACGTAAACTATAATGTCGCGCGCGAGTAATTCAGTATCGTCTGCTGCACCTGCCAATTTCGTTCTTGGTCCTAATTGCGCTGCAGCCACCAATCTCACTACCTCAACCAGCTTTCCAATTGTGAGCAACCTGGAGGATAATAGTGGTACTGATCGGGCTTCTAATCAGCGCATTCCTGTGACACACGCTGAGAGTTCGAACGCAGGCGTATCAAATGCAGCTCCTCCAAATGGAAGTCGGGTGTACACGGTATCACCCCAACAAGCACATCTACAAGAAAGTGAAATCATAAGTCCTGTTCACTCCTCAAATTCTTTTGGTTCACTCGGTCTCCGCCGTCGCGCCGAGTTGCTACAAGAGCAAAGCGAAATCTTACGACAGAGGGAGGCTTTATTAAGAGAACAGCATAGCTTTTTGGATCGCATAGATGCAATGGGTTTTGATGACGACATGGACGAAAGGCAACATTCAATGCTTAGGATCTCAACCAGGTTGAGGGATGAGGCGCTTTTTCCACCACAAATGCTGCAGCTGCCACCACAATTTGTGGCGCCATTTAATGTTACCGCTCCTGTTCTAAACGGTATTACAAATGGTGGGTCTTCACTACCTAATAGTATTCCAACGGTTAACGGGTCAACAAGGTGAAGCTGATATTCAAACACCGGTTCTTCAATCATTATTGAACCGAATACAGTCACTTGAACAGCAGTTGCGACGGAACTCAACACTCAGTCCAGAGACTGTTTTGCCACAACCAGGTCATACAACCTTTCCGACAGCTGGGCGCGTTAACAGCTTGTCGTTTGGTTCTTCAACTTCTCGCCGATTGACTCGGGAGCAAGTTGCTTCTCATAACAGCCTTGCTAAAGAATTACCCAAATATGATGGGAAACCCAGCGAGTGGCCGATGTTTTATGCCGCTTACAATCAAACTACAGAGGTTTGCGGAATCTCTGACGAAGAGAATCTGCTAAGACTGCGACAGGCGTTGGAAGGTCCAGCGCTAAAGGCTGTTAAAAATCTGCTATTGCACTCTTCATGAGTCAATCAAGTTATCGCCACTCTTCAAATGAGATTTGGTAGACCAGAATTGATCATCAGTGTTCTGCAACGCCAAATTTGTGAACTACTTTTAGTTCGGTAAGATGTATCATTTGCGATGGAAGTTGTAGTGAAGTTTTTAATTGTGCCTCTTTCAAAGTAATGCCACGAAGTCAAAGTTGGCAAGTAGTTCGTAAACTAAAATTATGTCGTCGATGTTTGAAAACACATTCGATGAATAGATGTAATTGGGTCAAACCTTGCGGCGTTAACAGATGCACACGCAGTTATCACTTTTACACAACTTGGAATTCGATCAAACTGTAGCTACGAAAGCATCAAATAATGTCAAAATAATAGCCAAAGAGCATTCTTCCAACATTAATGCGCATATAGCAACAGGGGCAAGCACACTGTTTCGAATACTACCAGTAGTCATACACTCTGGTCAGGAAAGTGTATCAACGTACGCCTTCATAGATGATGGCTCATCTCTTACACTCATCGACGAAGAGCTTTTAAAACAGCTGAATGTAAGAGGAACACCACAACCACTCTGTCTACGTTGGACTGATGACACACATTAGTACGAGAACGAGTTTGTCGTAGCCGACCTGACTATATCGGCTCTAAATGGGCAAAGGCAATTTTCTCTTAAAGGTGTTCGCTCTGTCAAGAAACTCCAGTTACCTACTCAATCGCTCGACGCTAACAAACTACGATTACAATTCAAACATTTGAAAGGATTGACACCGAAGATGAAGCTATTAAATTAGCTCAAGACGTTCGTCATGTCCATGTACTTGGAGGCTTTCATTTAAGAAATTTTTTGTCCAAATCGAGTAGAGTATTATCTGCCCTAAATGAGAATCCGCTCGATGAGCTATATCTCGATCTTGATCGTGAACTGCCTACTGAAACGGTTTTAGGCATGTGGTGGATTACGTCTACGACCATTTCACATTTCGCGTGTCCGCTAAGTATAGAGATTCTGACATATTTCTTCATCAAAGGCGGCCTACTAAGCGCGAGGTTTTGAGTTTGATCATGACTATTTACGATCCTCTTGGACTCATCAGTTTCTACGTAATATATGCAAAGGTTATCCTACAAGAGCTATGGAGAACTGGGATGTTCCAATCCCTGATGACCAATTTGCCAAGTGGTTAAGATGGCTCAAACTAATTCCGAAAGTATAGAGTCTAAGAATTCCGAGATGCTATATGGGAACTCTGTTTGGCGGAGCTCCACAAATCGAATTACACACGTTCGTTGTTGCAAGTGAAACTAGCTACGCAGCAGTTCGTTACCTTCGATACTCGTATGGCGATACGGTTAGCTGTATAATGATCGCAAGCAAAACAAGGGTGGCGCCATTGAAGCTAATATCCATACCTCGTTTAGAACTGAAAGCAGCACTTCTAGGTGCTCGCCTCGCCAAACATGTTATCGAATCGCACTCAATCCACATTGATAAATGCGTTTACTGATCAGGGAGAAATGGTCAATCTAGCGGCGCTCTCTTAATAGCTTCTTAAATACAATGAAAAAATGCATTACTTTATTCTAAAAATATGTGTTAATTATTTATTTATATGTTTTTATGTTTTATTAAAAAAACTATTCAGAGTGGGAGCTCTCAGAATTACTGCCATCGAATTACGAACGGCCAACATTTTCGAACAGTTTCAAGTTTGATCAGCAATAAAAAATAAACCATCGCTCGTAATTTAACTTATTTCGGCTTTATTGATACAACAATTATATTTTTTTTGTCTTCGTGACGCTAATTGCAAATATATTTAATATTTGGTAACACTGCCCTTATTCGCTAATACGGCTGCGATCCTATTAGGCATACTACGAATGTAATTTTTTATTTTTGTATGCAACTCAACATCATTTTCCCATACGTCCTTGATTTTTTCTTTGAGAATTGCAATTGTTGTGTTTTTTCGTTGGTAGACCTTGCGTTTCAGAGATGCCCAACAATTTTCAATTGAGTTTAAGTCGGGGGAATTCCCAGGCCATGGCAGCACATCCAAGTTCAACGAATTAATGCAATTCATGCTCGCTCTGGAGGTATGGCAAGGAGCACCATCTTGCATAAACGTATAGTCGCTTGCCGGATACCTTAGCCTTTTCAAATATGGAAAAAAAAAAATATTTTCCAAAACATTGGTCAGAGCGCATCGTGTCTTCGACGAAGTGAATTGGGCCGGATCCTTCGTCTGAAATGCAGCTCCAAACCATCACTGAAGGAGGATGCTTTACTCTAGGAATAATGCAAGCTTCAGAAAATCGTTCCCCTCTCCTCCTCCGCACATAATTTTCCACTTGGGTGACGGCCTCTAGACGTAATAAAAATGTGTGAATTACCTTGCTTCAATAGGTGGCGTCATAGGTTCTATGCAGCTTAGCCCATAAAACACGTCTTTTCTGCATCAGCTGAGTTAATTTCGGCTTTTTAGCAGGCCTCTTGCACTTCAGTCCATTTTCGTAAAAACGTCTACGCAAAGTACGGTTCGAAATTTCCACATCACAGTCCCTAACTGCTTTTAAAATGCTTTCAGAAGTTGCGGTACGAACTTGCAAAGCTTTTCGAACAATCAACCGGTATTCCCTGTCTGTAGTCTTCCGGAGGCCCTTGCAGTTGTTCCTGTTATTTCCGAAAACAGCCGCTTCATCATACCCCGCGCTTAATTTTTTGCCAATTCAGCCACCGATGCCTTAGAAATTCCAAGATTTTTGGCTATTGTGGAATAACTGGAACTTCCAGCTTTTAGAAAAGCTACAGCTTGCACTTTTTTCTCTTTTTGTATGTAGCGCTTTTTACCCATTCTCTATAAAAGGACATTAATTGTTGAATAAACATTGATTAGGCACACTCAGTAATTAATAAAGATTTTTTAACTTGTTTTTTACTTACGCTCTTTCTTTAACCTTTAAATAATCCCAAAAAAACAAAAATTTTCACCAAAATCTAAAATTTTATTCGCTTTATATTCACTCACACGCGTCCACGTTTATGTACTAGTGATAAAAAAACTACGGTTACAATAATTGCCTGCCGATAACTATAAAGTAGGCAAGCTTATTCGAATATTATACCGTTAATTATACAGTAGAAATATAGGCAAAGGATGCCACCCAGGTTGTAATTTTGTAACTTTCACCACAAATTAAAAACATTGTCAAAAAAAATTAAAAATATTGAATATGCTCTCCGTTCGTAATTCGATGGCCAGGTATGTAAAAGAAGGTTTTTGACCTCATCATCTATTTCAGTGTGATTTTTGGAGTACTTGGAGGTGCTTTTAGACTTAAATGTAATAATAGGATCTGAAGAAACTAAAAGAGTGTGAATTAAGTCTTCCATTGTATTCAACCTTGAGTTTTTTCGCGTATGGTTCAGTCTATAACTGCGAAAATCTTTATTTCTTGTCTCAAGTGCCTCTTCTGACATCATTCCTATTGGTAGCGAAACTTTTTCAATAATATCTGCTCCGTGTATTAATATTTTATGTACAGATGGAGACATATAAAACCAAGGATATTCGGGAACAAATAATTCTGCTGTATTCCAAGCATATATGCGAAAAGCCTCTATGTTAACTGCATACCCACATGCCATCAGTTACGTGTATGCCACTGGGGTAAAACTCTGTTTTAGCCTTAAGTAAAATATCGTAGCTTGGATAAATATTGCAGTTTAGTTCTTTGGCACCATATTGGATTATTTTGTACGACCTCTTGAGTATCCGTCATCTATATAAAGAGATAAAGCTTCCTCAGGTGTATACGGAATTTATTTGTTCAGAGCTTACAGCCTTAAGCATTTTCGAAGCAGTCGAAATTTCTTCAAACAATTTTGAAACAACCTGTGAAGCATTTCTTTTTCCAGCTTTGTAAAGACTTACGCTTGCCGCTACCACTAACTCTTGGTTAGGTGTTTCGTTAACAACTGATGCATTTTTTTTTTTTTTTTGAGTTTTCATTGTACACTCTGAAAAAGGTTTTTGTATACGGTGATGAACTGTTGGCTTAGAAAAAAATATATTTTCATCCAACCATTTCTTATTTCGTTCTTCGAACACTGACATAACCCTATGACATTCTTTCCACTTTTTTACAAGTTTGCTTATGAAATTTCTTAATTGTTTTTGAATTTTGCGAGTTTGCTCTTCACTATATGCTCAACCATTAGAAATTTTTTTGTTGGTACTGGTTCACGTGCCATATTAAAAAAGCGTGCGTTTAGACTCTGCCATAGTATTTAAAAAAGGAAAAAAAAAACAGTAACTTGCAATACTTGCAGCCAATTTTTGGACAAGACGTAGACCGCAACATATTTTAACAAATTACACAAACATTGAATCGAATCCCATCGAATCCACCACACTTATTTTCTACGGAACATTGGATTACACATATAAACGCTTTGATATAGGACAATTTCTTTTTCAATTGTAAAGATCTAAAACATATACTAACAGACCAAAATTACTTTTTTTTTATTTAACATATACCAAATAATAATAATTAAGTCACAAATCTTATTACAAAATTTTATATTTAAGTTTTTCAGTTCAACAAAAATTGTACTTAAAAATAGGTAAATAGTAATTATTGCACTTGCTAAAACATGTGTTAAATTCGAAAGCCTACAGTTATGCGAATATTTGGAACAAAACAAAAACGAGAACAGAAAAGACCCCGTTAGGAAATAAATTTTCAATAGAACAAGGGCCATCATTCTTGTACCTCTCGCCTGACAAGTGGCTTATGCCTGACGAATTGCAATGCATTGCAAGTGAAGAACTTCTTAATTGGCGTAGACACCGCTTACGCGATTATAGCCGAGTTAACAACCGGAAGTGAAGAACTGCGTCCACAATTTACTGGCTTTCATCACCCAACCTCAAAACAGCATCAGGTAGTACCAAAACCACTAAGATTTTCAACTTGGAACCGTCTACTTCGTGCAACAGCTATGACAATGTATTCTGTTCGGGTCTGGCTAAGCATTATTCGAGATAATCAACCTGTTGGTAATGGACCAACTACTGAAGATTTTCGTAAAGCGGAATGTTTTCTTTGGAGAAAGGCTCAACACGACAACTTCGAAGACTCTATCGCAACTCTAGAAGCCGGAAAGCCAGTTGACAAATCCAGCAATATTCTGAAGCTATCACTATCGAGTTAAGATAACAGGGCGACCAGATCCAGTATTATTGCCCTCAAATCATCATGTTACGTACCTTATCATTAACCACTTCCATGTAAAGTACCATCATAGAAATTTGGAAACAGTGGTGAATGAGATAAGGCAATTCCATTGGGTTATAAAACTACGAACAGTGGCCAATAAGATTCGACGCATTTGTCAGCATTGTAAAAACAGAATATCTCAACCTCGGCCACCTATGATGGCCTCTCTGCCCGCCTTCCGGACCTCAGCATTTAGTCGACCGTTCTCCTACGTAGGCGTTGGCTACTTTGGTCCACTGCTGGTTACGGTCAAAAGAAGTACCGAAAAGAGGTACGGAGTGTTATTTACCTGCTTAACAACCAGAGCAGTGCATCTTGAAATCGCATACTCGCTCTCGACAGACTCCTGCATTCTAGCTGTACGTAATTTTATGGCGCGCCGAGGTAGTCCGGCAGAAATATGGAGTGATAATGGTACGAACTTCAAAGGTGCTGAGAAGGAGTTGAAGTTAGCATTTGATCTGATAGATAAAAATCATATCACAAGAACCTTTACTTCTGCTGCAACCAACTGGCGCTTTATACCACCCGCTTCGCCACATATGGGCGGAGCGTGGGAACGATTAGTTCGGTCAGTAAAGCAGGTGCTTAAACATATCTTGACAACTAGCCGTCCCAGTGATGAACTCCTTCGTGCAGTCTTAATGGAAGCGGAAATGACGGTTAACTCTCGGCCATTAACTTATGTCCCCATCGACCACGAAGAGGAAGAAGCACTTACTCCTAACCACTTCTTGTTAGGTAGTTCCAGTGGAGTTAAGCCAATCGCGGAACCAGTTACTGAGAACATTTTATTGCGTCATAACTGGCAAACATCGCAGCAACTAGCAAGCGCCTTCTGGAGACGTTGGATAGTGGAGTACTTGCCCACCATTACCAAGCGAAGCAAGTGGTTTACAGATGTAAAGCCAATCGAAGTGATATAGCGTACATAGTTGATCCTAGTAACCCCCGGAACTGCTGGCCTAAAGGCAAAGTGATCCAAGTACGAAGGAGTGATGATGGAAAGGTCAGAAGTGCCACTTTGAAAACAGCCTGTGGCATCTTTGAGAGACCTGCCGCCAAAATAGCCGTTCTAGATGTGATTAATTCGGTACACCCTGATCAGCAGAATATACCGGGGGGGAGTGTTACGGACGATCTGGCAGCTTGACTCACGTAATCCTCGTAAGTCCTACTTGCTTACGTATAAACCGACGTGGCGCGCTGTGATTGGTCTTATAAGCAAAGCGTGAGCAACTATTTTAAGTCCTACTTGCTTACGCATAAACTGACGTGGCGCATTCTGATTGGTCGAATTGAGAAACCGAGAGCAATTAGTCTATTTAGCAATGTAGGCAATGGGAAAACGATCATACCGTCGATAACGTTCACAGGCTGCAGTTGAGACTAAATTTTTTAATTAACCATTGATTTCTTTTGTTAACACTGAATAACCTTTAAATTCGGTATTAAATGTTATATCAGTTAATTGCAAACAATTTCTCGCATTTTCATTAACAAAACCAATTGTATGAAAATACAGTATTTGTGTAAAGTTTTAGTCACATATCGTGACTTGTGCTTTACTTGTATTTATGTAGTAGAAATTTAAAGATGATTTGATGTAATTGAAAATTGTGAAGAATGGGAAGAAGCTATTTTGCAACGATATTTTCCCCATCGAGAAACGATGTTTTATCAAAACACCAAATTCAATTTTTTTAAATAGGAACAAAAATAGAAAAGGTGACATACTGCAATCAATTCCTTACACATTAATTTCTGCATTCTGAAAATTTAATTTATACGGGTATAAGAATTTTTGTTATCTACAGACTCCCTACATGGTTCTGGAGAGCATTATAGTTTTAAATATTAATATTCTGATAATTTTGGCATTTTCAAAGATGCATATTTTCCTTCATAATGCTAATACTCTTAAGACAATGCATAGCTATCACAATAATTTTTGTGTCCCTATTTCGTTCTAACTTAGAGCAACATTTCTTTTCCTTTTTGAAACCTAAAAACAATAAAGTAACTCATAATTATGACAGCAGTTTTTGAGAAATATTCAATAAAACTGAATTAATAAGTATATTCCCTAATTATGAAAATTTAAACATTTTATTTTTAGCGCTTGCACTTTTAGAAATTGTGTTAAAGATAGAAAATAAATATTTTAAGTACAAATGAAATGTATATTTGAAATATGTCATTAAATAGCGTCCCAAAGAAAACATGACTAAAAAACAACAGAACGAATGGTTTTTTCGGCAAAATCAATTTTTGTTTTTTAAATAGTCTCCTTCTGCTTCAATACAGCTTTTAACACGGCCTAAAAGCGTGTCGAACGAGTGTTTTAGCTCGTCGGACGGTATGGCTGCCAGTATGTCGGTGCAAGCCTTTTGAATGGCCTCTACGTCTGCATAACGCTTTCCTTTCATGGGGAAATGCATTTTTCCGAAAAGGAAAAAGTCGCACGGTGCTATCTCAAGAGAATACGGGGAGTGATCAATGGTTAAAATGTGATTTTTGGTCACAAGCATCGAATCGAATGTTGGATCCTAAGCAATTTTTGGTCGTCAGTCAATTTGTGCCGAACAAACCGTGCACACACCTTTCGTAAGCCCAAATGTTCAGTCAAAATGCGATAAATCGATGTTTTGGAGATGTTCAATTCCACTTCCATGAATTACATTCATGATTTCGGCTGATTTTTGATGAATTCACGTACAGTCCCGATGGAATTTCCGGTGCTCACGGATTTTGATTGACCCACATGTTGATCGTCATTTAGGTCCTCACGACCACTTTGAAAACATTGAAACTACTCGTGCACTCTGCTACGGGATAGGCAATCATCGCCATAAACTTGTTTCATCAATTGAAACGTTTCGATAAAAGATTTACCAATTTTAAAACAAAATTTATTGTTGATTCTTTGTTCGAAGCTCATTTTCGCACCGATTACTCAAACATACTGACACTTAAAACGCAATAACTTAGCTTCCAATCATGAGTTCATTCTCAATGGACAATCAATAAAGATAGCAGATTCTAACGCACCAGTCGACTTATAGATGGCGCCACCAGAGGGCTGTTACTTTAGAACGCACATTGTAAATATAATTGCATAAATAAGTATGTACAGGGTGGGCTATATACAATTTTAAATTTCGAAGGGCGTAAAAGATTGAGTGTAGCGTTTGCTGTATGGCACGTAGCGCCGTCTTGCTGGAACTGTTGCCCAAGTCTTCCTCTTCAATTCGCTTGAAGAAAAATTCGGTTAACATTGCACGATATCGCTCACCATTGATGGTTACGGTTCCTTCTTTATTTTCGAAGAAAAATGGGCCGATGATTCCACCAGACCAAAATCCGCACCATACAGTGATTCGTGCTGGGTGTATTGGCTTCTCGACGATTACGTGCGGGTTTTCTGTGCCCCAAATTCGACAATTGTTAACATAACCATCGAGGTGGAAATAAGCCTCGTCCGAAAAGATGATTTTTCGGTAAAATTGACCATCCTCAGTCAAACGATCTTCTGCCCAATCTGTGAACTGTAGAATAGTGAATAGACTTTTAGACTTTTTACTGAATATCTGTCACTTTCCGAATGGTATTTGACGTTTCCAAAGTCGAAATATAGATAATTTAAATTTAAAACGTTAGATGACCTACCCTTTATAATAATTACATATATATAAATATGTTAAACGGTTTTTTTATATTCCCTAATACACTTATAATGTATTTTATATACTACAAACAATAATAAGCGCATACAACCAAACTGAAGTAAAATTTCTCATAATTTGGGAAAACTTAGTCTACAAATTTCTCCCTTTCACTATTAACGTAAATACTCGTATCGAGAGAAGAGTTCCTACTTTTACTTGATATATATGTATATGGAAATCTCATTTATCATGTAAACACATTAGCTATGAAGATTTTAAAGATTTACGGGTTATAAACGAATATATTCCAATATCTATTATACAAGAGGATGAAGTCATGTGTAGAAGTTCACGCATGTGAGAAAGTTCACTGATTTCCATTCACTTGGGAGGGGTCAAAAACGATTCTTTTATATAGTATATGGCGCAGCGCTTGAAGGCGAGCTACAAGGTTGTGCACTGGGTTTGGGATCCGAGGGAAAAACCGAGTGAGGAGAACCGTGCTGCACTGGAGAGACAGCAAACTTCTCACATCGCACATAGGAGCATTTGGTCTCAAAAACCGGACAAAATTATTTAAAGTGACTTTATGAATGTGTTGAAGGGGTCAAGTTTTCGCGCAATTGTATCTATTTTAGGCGCAAAGATACTCTGTTATGTCCGATTTCGCTAATTTTCACAGAGTGACACAGGAAAATGAAAATAATGTTACGTTCCAAATTTTGTCGAAATCGGTTAGTCGGGTCCCGAGATATGAGATTTCACCAGAAAGTGGGCGGTGCCATGCCCATTGTCCAATTTTCTCACCGGCTACGATAGAGCCCCCTTATATCATCTATATAGCAGCTGTATAGAATAATTAAGCAGGATTTCATTTTATGCAACTGACCAACCTTTTTCAACGTCCTTTTTTTAAAGGGGGAAAGACTGAGAAAATGTTTAAGCTTACATGTTAAGTGAAACCATGTAGTTTACTAGGAAAAATAAGTCATAGCTCGACCTCGCCCGACACTATAACAAAAACACTAATTTCTAAAAAATAAAAAAAAATAGTTTCTCTTAATGATTCATTGTTTTCCCGAAAAAACATAATAATACATCAACTAAATTAATTTTTATATCATTAGTATTAAATACATATCATCTTGTCCGGAATCCATAAAAAATATTTTCAAGAATTCCGTTCACACAATAAAAAAACCACTTGTAATTTCGAGAACAATAGAGAGTTTCGCGAATAAGCACGTGCGTTCTGAACGAAGTCTAGGTTCCGACTACTTGTGTGCCAATATAGCGGCCTGAAGGTCATTCATTCAATCTCTTTATTGTAGAACGGTTATTTAGGTACCAAAAAAAATCAATTTTGAGTACTTTCGCTGAAATTCGTAATTTTTAATTTTGTACTATATTTGAGGGTAAATGCTCCTATGTGCATCGCAACGTTACGACCAATTGGCGCCATCAACAATTGGTTGTTAACAGTCAAGACTTCGCAGTTGGGGCCCCGGGCGCTTCGTCTTGGGGGCGCCAAAACGATCTTATTTTTTAATATTCAGAAAAAAACTTCAACAAATTTTTTTACAAAATTTATTAAAAAAGATAAAGAGTTGTACACTCACAATGTAATAATCTGAATAACAATGAAAAATATTAATTTTTACTCGAATACTCTTCAGTCTTTGAATTTGTCTTATATCTTTTGGCTTATTTGGGCAAACTGTGAGAGCGACACATTGCGACGTAGGAGTGACAAAATAATCAGTATCTTTAATTTTTCTCTGTCGTCGCGATATGTCACTCTCACAGTTACACTATGCTTTGAATGTAACAAATACTTTTATTTCTTCAAATTTTCAAAAATGGTATTTAAAAACTCGGATTCGGGCAAAACTTCCTGCAAATTGTGTCAAAAGTATACAAGATATAAAGCAAGATATAAAGCGAAAATGGTTTCTTCTATGGTTTTTAATAAGATGTCTTGTAAATTTACTATCAATTTCCTCAAAAACCGTATTGTGAGAATTTTGGAACTTCAGAATTTGTGTCGCTTCTAGTTCTTAAATTTTATATATTTAACTAGCTGACCCGGCAAACTTCGTTCTGCCCAAAATAGATTTTTTTTTTCATTTCAAAAATTACACCGGTATTGGTTTTAATAGAATATGAACGATTTTTCCTAAATTCATTGTGTATACTTTAACAAAATTTTTACAAATCTTTCTATTGTAAACATTGAACGGGCAGGTTTTCGATATGATCCAAACATTCAATATATCGCATCTGTTCAAATCGGTCAGATGTCAGTAGTTTGTCAATATTGCAATGCAGTCAAATTTAAAAATGAACCGCCAGGGTTATGTTGCGCCGGGGAAAGACGATGCATTCCATGTATAATACCGAGGCATCTCCGAGTAAAGCAATGTTCTCGCGAACGGATCACTGGCGCAAGTTGCAAAGAAACTTGTTAAAGTGGTTGCTGGTGGTATTTCCGTTCGCTGTACTATGTTCTCTGCGTTGAAATAAACTCGCTGGCCATTCTCCAAATGAGCTGACAGATGCACAACAGTAGGATGGCGTTCATGAATTGCAAACGAAAATATTCTCCAGATTGCTTCATTGCAGTTCACATATCTGCCCATTTGAAATTTGCTAATTTCATCTCGTTCAACGCCAATAACCGCCATATCGCTTCCTTTGGTGACATATTTGCAAACATACTTAATTGATTTTATTGAACTGCAATACTCAACATTTATATGTGTTTTGAATGCCTTAGACAAAATTGGCGAATATGGAACGATCCATGTGTTATCAACCACGAAATTCTTTCCTTTCAATTGAGTGATGAATGTTCTGCCATTGTCAGCGGGTGAGCGACGCCGATAGAGAGGGTATCCGTCGTTTCCAGTTTGAGTTTCCGAAATAAAAGCACGGGGACAGCGTTTTTTGCATTTACTGTCCGACATACAAACCGAAGATGGATCGTGTTCTCCGCATGGCCCATGAACCATATTGGCCATCACCACTTCGTGCAACTCTGGATCTATTTCAACATCAGGAATTTCGGCGGAAATGATGTCATCAATTTGGTCAGGTGTAATTTTCTCCACCATCCAAAGAAGAATGTGTGTGCGGGGCAAACCTCTCTTCTGCCACTCCAATGAGTACATTCAGCATCGAACAGTGCCATATACACGTTGTTTCGTAATAAAGTCCATCAAACATCTGAGTTTTTGTTTAAACACGCGTGCTGTAACATCGTGGCAATCGCTTGGTGATTGACCGGAATGCAATAGATTCGTAATGTCTGGCCATTTTGGATTGCAAGTTAATGTAACAAACAAATCCGGCCGTCCATAATTGCGCACGTAAGTCATCGCATCCTGGGAGTACTCATGCATTTGTCTAGGGCTGCCAATGTATGTCGATGGCAAAATATAGAGTCGACCAATATCTGTAATATCCGCATCACCATTCATTGCATCTCTTAAGTGAATATACTCTTCAGATCGCAACTTCGACTGATTGTATTGCATGTAATTAAGTCGTTCTGTCTCAACTTTAACATACATACATGTCAACTGCATACTGTTGAAATAACCGTCCATATCTCAGTAAATGGTTGTCATAGTTTTGGCGAATCATCATTCGATATGCGTAAAACTTCATTGAACTGACTTTTTTATTTGTCTCGACACCTAAAAGCTTAAATTACTTATATGAAGTAGCAAACAAAAATTTTTTTTTACTAACCATTCACCGGATTTATCATCTTATATCCTAAGTGATATCCGTCTTCTCTACGGCAGAACATGAGCGGATATTGCATTGCGTCGTAAGACCGATGTGTCTCACATATCCGTTTTAGTGCGTTTTGATTTCTATGTTTGATAACAATATCACGCGACTGCAAATTTTCTCCAACAACAACAATTGATATTTCGCTAACTGTAGGTGCATTATATTGTCTTTCATGTGACCCTGTTGGTCTTTTGTCCGCTTGTATGATTATACTATGATCATCTGTTGGCATACGTTCCAACGAAATCGTAAACAGTTTAATGAGGCCAGTGTGTTCGTGTAAAATTTGCTGCAATTGTTCGATTATTTCTCTTTTCGTTGTATTGAAGATAGCACAACGCCGATTTACTTCATCATGTGAATCTCCCAGAAAGTAAATTTGGAGATATTTGTGCTCTTGATCTGGATGCGGCAACAGCGATCCAGCGAGATGAAACATTTGCCCATGAACGTGTATAATTGGAGGAAAGCTCTGTAGTTTCTGTCGAATATTGTTTGGCAAAAATACCTTAAACGTTGGATTGTAGTTTTGTTCATTTACAATTTGCTTTAAGAAATGGCTCGAGTGAGGAGATTCACCGTAAAGCAGCTGGAACAATGGCTGTGGTGGTGGAAGCAATTCTGGCAACGGTTCATTTTTAAATTTGACTGCATTGCAATATTGACAAACTAATGACCTCTGACCGATTTGAACAGATGCGCTATATTGAATGTTTGGATCATATCGAAAACCTGCCCGTTCAAAGTTCACAAAAGAAAGATGTTGCCGCTGTTGTCGTCGAATAATCGCATGTTGTGATCTTACTTCATCACTTTGGCGAGCACGAACTTCCTTTCTTCTAGATCGTTGTTGCTGATTGTGAACTTCCCTTCTTCTCAATCGTTCTTGCTGATTGTATGTTTGATTGACATCTTCTAACTGGTGCGTGCTACTCTGCAGCAGTCTATTTCGTGGTGATACCCTCTCAATAACACTTTCCCTTTGACGTGCTCTGCTATTTCGTGTTCTCCTTGCGGCCTGGGAACTCCGAGAAGTGTTACCATACGTACTGATTCTCGACATCGTAACAAATAACGGGTGATTTTTTTGAGGTTAGGATTTTCATGCATTAGTATTTGACAGATCACGTGGGATTTCAGACATGGTGTCAAAGAGAAAGATGCTCAGTATGCTTTGACATTTCATCATGAATAGACTTACTAACGAGCAACGCTTGCAAATCATTGAATTTTATTACCAAAATCAGTGTTCGGTTCGAAATGTGTTTTATTTTTTTTTTATCGACAAATTTTGTTCAGCGATGAGGCTCATTTCTGGTTGAATGGCTACGTAAATAAGCAAAATTGCCGCATTTGGGGTGAAGAGCAACCAGAAGCCGTTCAAGAACTGCCCATGCATCCCGAAAAATGCACTGTTTGGTGTGGTTTGTACGCTGGTGGAATCATTGGACCGTATTTTTTCAAAGATGCTGTTGGACGCAACGTTACGGTGAATGGCGATCGCTATCGTTCGATGCTAACAAACTTTTTGTTGCCAAAAATGGAAGAACTGAACTTGGTTGACATGTGGTTTCAACAAGATGGCGCTACATGCCACACAGCTCGCGATTCTATGGCCATTTTGAGGGAAAACTTCGGACAACAATTCATCTCAAGAAATGGACCCGTAAGTTGGCCACCAAGATCATGCGATTTAACGCCTTTAGACTATTTTTTGTGGGGCTACGTCAAGTCTAAAGTCTACAGAAATAAGCCAGCAACTATTCCAGCTTTGGAAGACAACATTTCCGAAGAAATTCGGGCTATTCCGGCCGAAATGCTCGAAAAAGTTGCCCAAAATTGGACTTTCCGAATGGACCACCTAAGACGCAGCCGCGGTCAACATTTAAATGAAATTATCTTCAAAAAGTAAATGTCATGAACCAATCTAACGTTTCAAATAAAGAACCGAATTTTATGCGTTTTTTTTTAAAAAAAAGTTATCAAGCTCTTAAAAAATCACCCTTTATATAGATATCGCAGATATTTTGTAAAAATTCACTTTTGTTCGAACCACCTCATGAAACTTGTAGGTAGGTAGATAAAGGGGGGCGGCAGAACATCCTTGGCCCCGGGCGCCCGAAGTTGTGGCTACGCCATGTTCGAAAATCCTAATATTAGTTATATAAGATCTAGGCCAAATTTTCGATATAGGTTTTCGGTTACTGGCGTGTTTGGGCGTGGCAGTCGTCCAATCACTCCCATCTGTGGATGAAAAGTTGAAATTATGCTTAAACGAAGTCTAAATATAACCAAATGATTATTTTAAACACGACATAAAAATAGACAATCAAACATTTTAAAAGAAGCAGTAAAGAATCTTGAGTTAGTAATGAACACATGTCGAGACTACGGTTTACAGCTAATCGTTTAAAATGGTAATTGTTGAAAAACAAAGTTACCAGATCACCGGAAAAAAATAGAAGCCGTTTTAAATTATAAAGTACCACAGATGCCGAGACAACCTTTAGGTCTCTGGGTTTAGTCCATTTTAGAAAGTTTATATTCTAAATTAAATTATTCTGTTATTGCCAAAGATCTTACAGACATAGCTAAGCAAAAGGTTTCATTCAAAATCGGATATCAAGAAGAAAGAGCTTTTAATTTGCATAAAAAGCGGGGTTAGAAAATTCGGAGTTTTCACAAGCTACGAATTCTAAATACTTGCAGTGGCAAAAGCGGTAACTAAGTTCAGTGCGTATTTATAGTAAGTTAGTCACGGACTGTAGCGCTTTCACGAAAACATTAGCGAAGAAATCTTGTTTATATGTTTAGCAACATGGATTCCATTGTTACAACAGTTCGCCTTAGCCGTTGAACATAGAATTGGTGCTCGTTTGAAACAGGTCAACGCAATTAAGATGTTACGGAACTGAATTAACCATTAGAATGTGTCAAGTCAATAAAAGTTCCGCTTCATATATTTCACATATATTTTCTGCAGCTCCTGAGTCATTTATATCACTTTCTGTATTTATTGATTGGCGCAAAGATGCGAAGAAGTAATGATTCCCAAATACACAACCGTCAGAAATTCAGCAAGAAATCACAGACTAATAGCGTTGGCAGACCCCAGGGTTAATCCGGATTAACTGCGCACTTAATCAGATCAAAATTTGTAAAATTTTGAGGATTAAATGGTAGTTAGCAACAGAGTTATCTTCACTAACTCCTGGATTAATCCGGATTATTCAACAAATAACGCATTGAACCTCAGATGCACATCAGTATAACATCGATGGATTGGTGGCATTCAAACGCATGCAAATTAGTAGTAGTCTTTAACCAAAACAGAAATATCTGAGACCGTATCAAATAACAATAACAAGATAATTTAAGATGGAGGTAAGCTCAAAAACATAGCAGGTCCCATCAGGGCAACAACTATAGCTGCGACGTATCAACAACTTCGACAACAGGATGGCCAATTGTGGGAGTTGAAGGGTTAATGTGAGAACAGTTACGTAAGAAGAGATCTTTGAGGCGGCAAGAGAAAAGGGAGTTAAAGACTTTCATGGAAGATTAAAGATGTGTGCCGTAAAAACGACGTGATGGACTTATTCATTCTAAACAAATGTTTTTAGCCAATAATCTAATTGCCATTTTACTATAACTTTTAAATTCAAATACAACAATAAAATTTCTCTTAATCTATTTTATAAATAAGATAAATATTTTATTCAATTATCTTCCGTAATAATAAAAAAAATACTCCCTATCTAGTATTTTCTAATCGGAACAAGCGGAAGTTTAACCGGCTATTCAAGGAATACCCACATTACAAGACGAGTTAAATTTCGAGTTACTGGCTGTCTGATCCCTCTCCTTGCAAACGTTAATTTTATTAAAAATTAACATATTTGTTGAAACTTGGAACTTTCCTACAAGGTGTGTTCCAAAGTAAACAGGACTTTTTCAATCTAGTGCCCCCTGGTGGCATCTACATATATGTCGACTGGTGCGTTAGAATCTCCTATCTTTATCGATTATCCAGTGAGACATGACATTTCTTTTCAGTATGTTTGTGTTATCGGTGCAAAAATGAGCTCCGAACAAAGAGTCAACATCAAATTTTGTTTTACAATTGGTAAAACTTTTACTGAAACGTTTCAATTGATGAAACAAGTTTATGGCGATGATTGTCTATCCCGTAGTTTGGAGATATTCAACCAAGGGAGGTTGGTATTGCAGATGGGGTATTCGGATCATTGCCACGCCTACAAGACTTCATAAAACGAAAATCGGCAAAGTACTATAACTAAGCTTCAAAATAAGATATAAACTGTAATTCATACAAGGATCGCAGTAGCCAGAAGCATCTGCAGACTGGAAATTAAAAAAAAGGGCATGACCCCGCCCCTAATAGGTTTAATAAATATATATCTCAAAAAATTATAGCAATTTCCT
Organism: Bactrocera dorsalis; assembly: GCF_023373825.1. Classification (NCBI taxonomy): domain Eukaryota; kingdom Metazoa; phylum Arthropoda; class Insecta; order Diptera; family Tephritidae; genus Bactrocera; species Bactrocera dorsalis. Next base: position 69,399,677 of record NC_064303.1, on the reverse strand, counting down.
CCAAATAACGTTTATGTTGAAAAATACTAATACTTTTCAAAATATTCGGTTGATTTTGTTCCATATATACTGGTCAGTATGTGGTAATCAGTGAGCATCTTTTTCTTATAGATATACATATATATTTATGTAAGAAAAGTATAAAAATAACTGTAAACTCGAACCTCTTATACGAAATATAACTAATAATTAAGTTATTGCTTGCACGAACGGAGGGCTGGTCACACAGTCAACCGGAATTCAACTGTATTGTCATCATAATCAATTACGAGAATAACGATTAGTCGTCGGCATGAGAGGAATTGTACACAGTCGCAGTTAGCACGAAATTGAAGACTTCATTTAATTAAAATTCATAAATATTTTTCATTATTTGTTTAAAGAAGTAGATCAGCTTTTACAATTGTGCTATGAAATTCCAACCCCTGATTTAGTATAACTCCATATCTATCTCGCTTAGCTTTAGGTATTACAAATAACCATTACGTAAACAAAACTATATAATTATAACGATAAACGAATAGATTGTAAACGAGTCAGAATCATTAAAAACTAAATCGGAAAGACTTAAGAAAAATACATAATTGTATTATATTGGGTTGTCAAAAAAGTCTTGCGGTATTTTTATTGAATAAATTCGTGTGGCACCCATACATCGAGCTTCTTAGTAACTCCAAGCTTTTTCAAATGGTTTATAACGGTTTGATGACTACTATACCGGTCTCTTTCGACCAATTCAGCGATTTTATCGCAATTTTCGACGACAGGCCTTCCGGAGCGTGGCGCATCTTCGACCACCTCTACACCAGAACGAAAACGTTGAAACCATCGTTGTGCGGTGGAAATGGAAACTGTATCGGGTCCATAAACTGCACAAATTTTATTATTTTATTGGCGGCTTGAGATGCATTTTTGCCTTTATCGTAGTAGTACTGTAAAATATGCCGTATTTTCTCTTTATTTTGCTCCATGTTTGCGACGCTATAACTCACGAACGACTTAAAAGAAACGACAATCAATCAAACACATATTAGCGCTTGAAATGAGCTTTCCAAAAAGGTATAGCATGACCCGATGCGACGAATAAAACTAGAACTACGCGCTTTCAGCGCCAGCTAGCTAAAATACCGCAAGACTTTTTTGACAGCCTAATATGTAGTAAAACTGAATACATTTACATACTAGTTCACATTAATATAGTTGGCAAGAAAACCATTCGGTTAGCCCAGAAAACTAACAGAAGAGAGTACAAGTTGAAAGCGTAAGAGTCTGAGAAAAGCCTGGGGTTTAGTGATGAGCGATATTTCACTACCGGTGATTTTTTCACTGTGATTGAAAAATCGCAAATCGCAACTGCGATCACTTTTTATAAATAGCAGTTCGCTTCTATGAACTGCGATTGCGATCGCAGTTCGAAAATGTGATCGTAGTTCGAACCAGTGAATTGTGATCGCAGTTCGAAACTGTGATCGCAGTTCGAACCAGTGATTGCGATCGCAGTTCGAAACTGTGATCGCAGTTCGAACCTGTGATTTACGATAGCAGTTCGAACCTGTGAATTACGATCACAATAGCAAATAGCAGAAAAGTAACAACTTTCTTCAGGGTTTTGTATATATCGTATATGCTATTTTTCGTCATAGCGGTTTGAAGTTTAGGAAACTCGCGTTAATTATTTGGTCTTGAAAATATTAAAAGCGGGTATTCTAAACAAACAAATTATCAACCACACTAATGGTAATTCCTTCTAAGAAATGTGTGAAACCATCATACCAACATACAAATGAACTATGCAATACGCTCTAAGTGTCAGGTAGCCGAACCGCTCCAATATTTGCGAAAATGTAGTGAAAAGAAAGGCGGAAAACCTACGTAAGTGGTAAGTGGAACAGACCCGGACTTTTATTCGGCCAAACAGTGTCAAATTGGCAGAATCTGCCGCTACAACAACAACAACGACGTTTGAACGTCGACTTAGTTGCGATCGCAATAGCAATATAAAATCACAGTGATTTAAAAATAGCACTCACTGAAATCACAGTGATTTAAAAATCGCAATGTCGCTCATCTCTACTGGGGTTGCTATTTTTATTTCTGCTGGCTAAATTATCAGCTGGTTTTGCTTTGTTTTTTATAAAAGGTTCGAATTGTTAAAATAACAATTCTATTCGAAAAACATTTAGGTCCTTGCGAGCAAATTTCTGCTAGTTTTCAGTTTCTCCGTTGTTTTGTAATTTTGAGAGCAACTTGTGAAGTAGCTAATACCACTTCAAAAAACAAACCCATTGTTTACATTAATTCAATTATGAACGATCTCTTTTTTATTTCAGGCAAAACTCGCACGAAGGATAAATATAGAGTGGTATATAACGATTTTCAGCGATTAGAACTTGAAAAGGAATATTGTACATCAAGATACATAACTATACGTCGTAAAACTGAGCTGGCTCAAATTCTTTCTTTATCAGAAAGGCAAGTGAAGATTTGGTTTCAAAATAGAAGAGCTAAAGAACGAAAGCAAAACAAAAAAAATGCTGATACTTCCATACTAGCTGGTTCAGTTTCACAATGTGACCACCCGAATTCAATTGTCCCAAAGCCGAAAATAGAACCAGGGCTTCACCTCCAACACACTTTACATTCAATGACGACTATAAATATGCCAACTATTGGCTTGCACCGCATAAGTCATCACCATCCGTTCGCAGTAGGAACCCCACCTTCACATCCAGTGCATACACAACATACAGCGTTGTCAGCAGCTGTAGCAACATCAATGCCACTTTGACAATACTGCAATCATATTTTGAAATAGTCAACATATAATATTACAATATTGCAAAACATACAATAAAATTTTTGTAGTAGTTGAACCGTATTAAACAACCGAAACACTTTTAAAAATAAAGATCTAAATATAGAAGAAAACACAAAATACACTCAAAGGGTTCTTATTCTTGTTGCCTCAACTATTATTACACACATTTTACTCGTATATTAGAGCATACACTATAACATACATACATATAAACGGCATGGGAATGTCATATCTAAGCCAATTTAAGCTTAGTAAAAAAATGTATGATTCATGCACCAACTTCTTCTTTAGTAGCGTAGACATCGCTTACGCGGTTATAGCAGAGTGCCATTCACTTGGGAGTGGCCAGAAACGATTCTTTTACAGATGGCTCAAGCAGCTCACACTGAGACGGCGAATCATCCCTCCTCAGAGTTGTGTACTGGCTATTATCCGAAGCTGTTTTCTCTTTTTCATTGGTTGGGACCCGCCACGTATAAAACGTCCCACTGAAAAGAAGAAGCTTCGGACAAGAGATCCCATTTTGATGACGACCATGGCAAACGCATTAAGGATTACGAAAAGAAAAAAATAATAAAGAAGTAAGGAAGCGCTAAGTTCGGGTGCACCCGAACGGTTTTATACTCTTGCAACTTGTCCAGTTGCAAAGACTTTGAGGTGTAAAACCAATCAGTAAAATCAGCCGAATTTTCGAAAATCCTGATATTAGTTATATAGAGGCTAGGCGAAGCTTTTGCACAAATGTATCTAGTCTAGGCACAAAGATACACTGTTATGAACAAAATACCCTCTCTTAAATTGAACTATAGGTACTGGGGCCTAAATTTTGAGTACCTAGGGAATTGAACAGTTTTTATTGGATTTCAACAAGCTATGGTGATAAGGTGGCACACACTAGAGACATTATTTGTGCAAAGTTTTATCCCGTTATATTAATTGCATCTTGATTTGTGAAATTTATAATTGTGCTATAGGAGAAGTAAGCGTGGTTGTTTACGACTTCATTTTTGCAATGTGACATAAGGATGTAAGGAGAATTACATGCACTAAATTTTGTCGAAATCGGTTGGTCGGGTCCCAAGATATGGGATTTCACCAATAAGTGAGCGATGACATGTCCATCGTCCAATTTTCATACTGGCTTTCATAAAGCTCTATCATACCATCTCAGTGGTAAAATTTAATATCTCTGGCATATTTAGTTATTGATTTATCGCGCTTTTAGTAGATTTTAACAGTACCGTTATATGGGAAATGAGCCGAGTATTTTTCAATTTCATCCATTTCCACACTGTCGGTAGAATTTTTTATAAGATTTGTTCTCAGCAAATTTGGTTGTTGTAGCTTAAGTGGTTTAGGAGATATGTTCATTAAACTTGTTAGAGGGCAGGGCCACGCCCTTTTTTCCAAAATAATTTTCCCACAGGCGCCCCTTGATTTTGCAATTCTCTGTACCAAATTACAGATTTATATCTATATTTAGTACTTAGTTGTCGCACTTTATATGTTTTCGGGTACTGGCGATTTGTGTGCGTGCCAGTGGTCCGATTACGTCCATCTATGATCTAAGGAACCCACATACGATACAAGCTTCATCAAGATATCTCAATTTTTACTCAAGTTATAGCTTGCACGGACGGATGGACGGACAGACAGACAGACAACCGGATTTAAATTTTTCTCGTCATCCTAATCATTTCTATATATATAATCCTATATCTATCTCGCTTTGCTTTAGGTCAGAGCCGCTCAAAATTTTTCATGCCTATACTCGGAGTATAGGCAAGCAAATGCAGTCGAAGCATGTACGTTACGACGCTAATTCTGCCAGCGTCAAAAATACACTCGAAATACAGGAATTCAGTTTCGAATAAGCATATAGAGGACTTAATGAGAATCAAAACTTACGATCTTGAAGTCGATATGGAAAAAATTATGGAAAGTTAAAAGAAATTAACTTAAAATTATTGTTTTTCTTAATTGCTTTTTTAATCAAAAACCATAATTTTTTATTTTTTTCTAAATTTTTAATAACAAAATACCAAATAGCACGATTTCACTCAGTGTACTAAGCAAGCAAGCGCACACAATCATACGCTAGCAGATATCAAATGTGTGATTGTATGCGTTAGTAAATAAATTGCGCATTATTTTGAGCGGCTCTGCTTTAGGTGATCTACAAGCGTTAGGTGAATAAAACTATAATACTCTGTAGCAACTAGTTGCAAAAGTATAAAAAGGTAAACTCGACTATAATCGCATGCACCAACTACGATGTTTTAAAATAAAACTCTGCGTAAATAATGCATACAAGGTTTGATATGTCATTTTTAAAAATACCCCGATACTGAATATCATTCTAAAATTTTTCTAAGGACAATGTAGTGTTTTGAAAATGGATAAAATCAAATTTACTATCACTAGTCACTCCATACGTTCTAAAATTATTGGACTCAAAAGACTTGGTACATTATATATAGTACGCTACGGTCAGTGGCGGATTAAGAGTATACGAGACCCTAAGCACAGAGCCTGTGTAGGCCCTCTATTGCTTAAATGGAAATGAAAGAAATGGAATGGAAGGTAGAAAGTATAAAATGAAAGTTCATCAAAATAGAAAGTGTACAAGGTATAGTTTAAAACTTAAAACATTTTTTTCCTTGCCTTAATCAGAGCAAACTCCGAAATTACATCGTCGAAATTTATCTAACGAAGTATGTCTGCCTCAATACACATTAATGCTATTGAATTAAGCTTGTCTGGACGGATTTTTGTTCTTTGCGGATTTTTTAAACTTTTTAGTTGTGAGAACGATCGTTCAGCAGAGCAGTTAGTAATCATTAAGCTATGAAAGATTCTAATCGCCACTTCTATATTTGAGAAACGCACTTTACCTTATCTTTAATAATCATTTCATATAGATCGGAATGGGTGACCTTTGTTTCTGAAAACTCATATTTTATTCGAACATATTTGTAAAAATGATTAAATTCGCCGAGGAAGTTTACATTGAAGTCTTTAGGGTAAGATTCTAAGAGCAATTGGATATCTTTTTCATATTCTGAACATGACTTATTTAGATCCGCAAGAAATGAAAACTTTTGTGAAACTTCTTGGTATACATCACCTCTTCTTTGCATTTGAGCATTAAGTGTGTCTATTATTACATTGAAAGTCTCAATGCGGAATTTGTCTCTAGGATTCAAATCAAGTTCCTCTGCATTTCCATCATTTACATGTTTCTTCTTAATTCGCCTTCGAGTTTCCTTATATTCCCCATTAGGAAAAATTTTTCTTGCCTCGCCTTCAAATTTTTCAAATTGATTCCTCATTTCAACGAGATGACCCGATAAAGAATGATACAAATTGGAACACGTTTTAAGATCTAATCCTTCTTCTTGGAGTCCTTTACTGGTGTGATGAAAAACTTGAAGAATATCATTCCACAAAGTGAGCATAAATATTAATTCAAAATCTTCCATTTTGTTTGAAATATTTTGTAATTCTAACCTGGTCTCACCTTTTTGGTTTGTGTCCTCAGCAATTTCATTTAAAGCATCCACAATTTTCGGATAGGATTGTAATATTGCACTCGTAGCTACAGCGTGAGAGTGTCCGACAGCGACTTCAGAACGCTATCATTGCCTATTAATTCTTTTAAAACTGCCCAACGATGAGTAGAAGCCGAAAAAAAATTGTATAACAACTGCACAATTGAAAAACAATTCACTGCGATCGTACAACAATCAACAGCACTACGACCAATCAAGTTTAGAGTATGGTACAAATACAGCATATTTATTATGCTCTAAAATTTTTTGCTGCAGCTGATTGTATAGTCCTGACATATTAGCAGCATTGTCATATGATTGTCCTTTGCCACTAGTTCAAGTAAACCCAAAAAATTCCCATTATGTATAGATCCAAAAGACTCATCATGTCCCCTAAAGGCCAAACCACGTTCTGCAAGTGTTAGTATAACTGCAATAACTCGTTGCAATACATTTTGCCAATATTTTCTCTCTTCTTTCACTTGTGCCTCTAGATTTTTGGTGATCCCTAGACCTTGTCTTCGACTCAAATAAGCTAGCATAAAGTCCTTATGAGCTGAACTATTTTCATGGTGCTCAATTGCAATTACGTTGCGCCAATCACTAAATCCGTCAGCTGCAAATTGGCTTCACGCTGCCGATGGATTTGTTACCAAACAACTTGCAAACAAAGCAATGCAAAGATCTTTTTGTTTTTAAATACAGTAATAGTTGTGGTGTGCAAAAATGGACACTTTTACCATTAGCATATATACGGCGCGATTCATAAAATGGGCCCTGATGGTGCTGGCAATAGCAAATATCTTCCTCAGAAAATTCCGTCCACAGCCCAGCATCTGCATTTGTTTTTTTATGGGAATTTACGAGATCAATTTTTGAAACTGCAGGAATCGCAACAATAACAGGTTCAGATTTATCGGGAACAGGAGCACGTGTTCTAATTTCGCTATTTATTTCATCGTCATCAAAACGATCAAATGAGGTGTCTGTATCACTGTTTTTATCTATTTGTATTCTAACAGATGATAAAGATTGAGATTCTTGACATACATTATTATCTTTACCAGATTCTAACTGATTAGTTGGAAAAAACGATGTCATTTTTGGGAGTTCATCTGTTTTTCTCTTCTTCGGCTCTGACTATTTGCGTTTTTGTGCGCCACTGAGATGATGGCGTTTCAGTTTTAATATAGATGATTAGTATCCCCTACTTAGGGTTGTGCGCTGGGTTTGGGACCCGCCACGTAAAAAAACACCCCCAATGAAAATCAACAATCAGTCTCGGATGAGAGACCCCCCCTTTGAAGACGACCATGGCAAACGAAAAAAGGACTACGAATTGAGGGCATGCACCTGGAATGTCCGGTCCCTTAATTGGGAAGGTGCCGCTGCCCAGCTGATTGATGTCCACGTAAAAATAAAGGCTGACGGCGGTGATGTCCAAGAAATGCGATGGACGGGACAAGGGCAGAGACGTGTAGGTCCTTGTGACATTTACTACAGTGGCCATATAAAGGAGCGCAGGTTTGGTGTGGGATTCGTGGTGGGAGAGAGGCTCCGTCGCCGAGTACTATCATTCACTCCGGAGAATGAACGTCTAGCCACAATCCGCATCAAAGCTAGGTTCTTTAACATATCGCTAATTTGCGCCCACGCCCCGATGGAAGAGAAGGACGATGTGGCCAAAGATGCCTTTTATGGGTGCTTAGAGCGCACTTATGAGAGATGCCCCGCCACGATGTCAAAATCGTGCTTGGCGACATCAACGCCAGGGTGGGCAAAGAAGGTATCTTTGGCACTACGGTCGGTAAATTCAGCCTCCACGAGGAAACATCCCCAAATGGGTTGAGGCTGATCGACTTCGCCGGGGCCCGAAATATGGTTATCTGTAGTACTAGATTCCAGCATAAGAAGATACATCAAGCTACCTGGCTGTCTCCGGAAAAACCACCAACTAGATCGATCATGCTGTGATAGATGGAAGACACGTCTCCAGTGTTTAAGATGTACGTGCGCTCCGAGGTCCTAACATCGACTCGGACCACTATATTGTTGCTTCCAAAATTCGCACCCGCCTCTGTGCAGCAAAAAACGCACGCCAACAAACACAAGGAACGTTCGACGTCGAGAAGCTGCAATCACAACAGACAGCCGAACGATTTTCTACTCGGCTTGCACTCCTGCTCTCTGAGAGCACTCGTCAACAAGTCGGTATAAGGGAACTGTGGGACGGCATTTCAAACTCCTTTCGTACAGCTGCAACCGAAACCATTGGTTTTCGGAAAGTGCAAAAGAACAGCTGGTACGACGAGGAGTGCCGTGTCGCAGCGGAGAGAAAACAGGCTGCCTACTTCGCAACGTTACGATCGACCACAACACGTGCGGGATGGGATAGATACCGAGAGTTGTAGAGGAAGCGCATTTGTAGACAGAAAAAGAAAGAAGCCGAAATGCGTGAGTACGAAGAGCTTGATAAGCTGGCCGACAGGGGTAATGCTCGAAAATTCTACGAAAAGATGCGGCGACTTACAGAAGGTTTCAAGACCGGAGCATACTCTTGTAGAAACCCCAGGGTGATCTAGCCACCGATGCCTAGAGCATACTTAAATTATGGAGGGAATACTTCTCCAGCCTGCTGAATGGCAGTGAACGCACAACACCAGGAGAAGGCGAACCCGATACCCCAATCGATGACGATGGAGCAGACGTTCCATTGCCCGACCATGAAGAAGTTCGAATAGCAATTACCCGCCTGAAAAACAACAAAGCGACAGGGGCCGATGGATTGCCGGCCGAGCTATTCAAACACGGCGGCGAAGAACTGATAAGGAACATGCATCAGCTTCTTTGTAAAATATGGTCGGATGAAAGCATGCCCAACGATTGGAATTTAAGTCTGCTATACCCAATCCATAAAAAAGGAGACCCCACAATCTGCGCCAACTACCGTGGGATAAGCCCCCTCAACATCGCGTACACTGTTGACAGTCATTACTTTGAAGTTGTAGTTAATTTCGTCTATTTAGGAACTAGAATTAACACCACCAACAATGTCAGCCTGGAAATACAACGCAGGATTACTCTTGCCAACAGGTGCTACTTCGGACTGAGTAGGCAATTAAGAAGCAAAGTCCTCTCTCGACGAACAAAAACCAAACTCTATAAGTCGCTCATAATTCCCGTCCTGCTATATGGTGCAGAGGCTTGGACAATGACAACAACCGATGAGTCGACGTTGCGAGTTTTCGAGAGAAAAGTACTGCGAAAGATTTATGGTCCTTTGCGCGTTGGCCACGGCGAATATCGCATTCGATGGAACGATGAGCTGTACGAGATATACGACGACATTGACATAGTTCAGCGAATTAAAGGACTGCGGCTACGTTGGCTAGGTCATGTTGTCCGGATGGATGAAAACACTCCAGCTCTGAAAGTATTCGACGCAGTACCCGCCGCGGGAAGCAGAGGAAGAGGAAGACCTCCACTTCGTTGGAAGGACCAAGTGGAGAAGGACCTGGCCTCGCTTGGAATATCCAATTGGCGCCACATAGTGAAGAGAAAAAGAGACTGGCGCGCTGTTGTTGACTCGGCTATAATCGCGTAAGCGGTGTCTACGCCCGTAAAGAAGAAGAAGAAGTATCAATAAAAAATATCACCTTCTGTATACGTACGGTGCCCTCTGGAACCTGAAGTAAATTAGTTATAGTTAAAAAAATATATAATAGGGGCTTTTATTGCGTATGTGTAGGCAGTACAAAGTAATAAACAAAGTGCAAAAGAGATCGAACTTTTTTGTATGAACCCAAACATATCTTAACTTGGAAGTACATGAAATGTACTTTTTTTTTGGTGTACAGGTCAATCGAAACCTAGGCCAATCGATAGAAAATATTATCTAAAACAATAATTACTCTTTGAAAAAATTACGTAAATGACGTAGTTTCAACCAAAGTCACTCCGTAAATAAAGTAGGTAAGTACGTTCGGTAATGCGTATGGGCCAGTTTCGTGGTTTCTTTTAAATTCACTCGGGTGTGTTTTTTGTTTCACTCCGAGTTTGTTCGGCTCGTGTTCAATATAATGATTTCGGACGCTTGCTCATTCGGTTCAACAATCATTGTTTTGAACCAGAACAACACTCAACTCGCAAAAATCAACTCGTATGATTTTGCTCATGCTCGCAGCAAGCGGCACTTTTTCTGCACAGATGAAATGTGAGAAGAACGAAAACAAAAACAAGCTAAAACAACAAGCTGCAGTTCGTGGAACGCATGGGGCTTGCATAGAAATTGTTACTGTACATGCAGTCGTAACGCTTACATCGTGTCATCTTGTCGCTAAGGTTTACTCATACACGATCAACTCAAACTGAACCGAATGATTCTTTCGTCAACACATCCTCATTTTATTGAACGCTGACTTTTATTCAGTGAGTTGAATTGAGTGAGAAATTTTGAACCAAAGACTCAAGATGCTCGGAATGATATGTATGGCAAAATGAGTTGATTTTGCTTATCACTGTTTTTTTCAGTGAGTTGAGTTGAATGAAAAAGTTCGCGTATGAGTGAAACAACATAATAGTAATTTTTGCAGTTCTCTGGTATGGACGCTATCATTTGCAATGCAAAGACAACTCACACACTCGGTCTCGCGGCGGCGCGACGCGACGTGCGGGCGGGGCGTGAAGGGGGCAGCGTCCTGGGGGGTGTATGAAGTGTCACTTCCGGACTGCTCGCGCCTTGTGATTTCGGACATATTTATTGTGGATGAATCTCGATAAAATGTATGTACAAAATGAAACGCCAGCAGAGGACGGAGGCCCCTGGAGAACAGAGACCCCAGGCACGTGTTTGTAGTGCTTATACGTTAATCCGCCACTGGCTACGGTATATCTAGGATGTCAAAAATCCTCTTAGCTGTATCCTCAGCGCGGGTGTCTACTGGTCATTGGCTGTCGCTGCTTACAATATCTTGATCTCAATTTGGTTTCTGGCAAAGACATTATATTGCAGGCAGGCGACGCCTAGCAAAGGCTGACGTATCTTCCCAATCAGTTTACGGTGGTTGTAGTGCTACTGCCAAACCACCTTTATAGCGCATGGGTGCGTCCGTCCATGAAGACACGGACGATGAAGGCGCTGCTAGCGATAACGCGAAAATAGAAAAAAAACTTCTTCGCTATCCTGTGCAGGTCTGGATTCCCACTCTGGTAACAAGAAAGGCCAAGCTAGAAGGAGTTGAAGGCAAAAGCGAGATACAAGGCGGCGCACACTGCTCGATTTCATAGGCCAAAAATAAAAAAATTAAAGTTTGAAATTTACTACTGTTTGTATCAAAGCTATTTCTTAAAATAACAATAAAACTAACGGTAAATACATTTTTGGTCTATCCTAGGAATGGGCACATTAACCCTCAGTGGCATTTTGCCCGTGCGGGCACGAGTGCACATTTTGAGGGCTTGGTGAGGGGATCATCGCGGGAGTTAACACCCAGCCATACACGTATGACTCATATTACTTACCACTACACATATATACAACAATAGCAAGCCACATGACGCATGTGCAACGTGATCAAAACGCAAACACATGGAGAGGCATCATCTTACAAGAATGTACAGCCACCACGTGACCAACAACAACAAGCCAATACCACATCACGCATATACAACGTGATCGACATACAGACACATGGAGGGGCATTATCTTATCTTACAAGAATGTACAGCCACCACGTGACCAACAACGATAAGCATGACATTATCCCAGATGCCACGCCACCGGAATTAGCCAATCGGAAGACGACACGAGTTGACTGCACTGCTATAAAAGAGTGACGCGCATACAACTAATGTTCACAGTTTAAATATAATCTTAGGCATAGCCGGTAGTATATTGTTCATGGTGTAAACTTATATACATATATTTAAATAAAGAAACCTTGGAGGAATCCAAGGAAAATATATTTTTATAGAATAACTAAAGATTATTCTTAATTGGCGCCCGAGCAGGGACCGGTCAACAAAAGGATTCAGTGAATAAAATCCTTCGCGACTTCAATAACGACGAATTCAAAATAAAATTCAAGTGTATCGAAAGTGGTCCAACATAAAAAAATTTCTAAAAATGGCACAGGCACAAGCGGAAATCCAGGCACTTCAAGCCATGGTTATGGACTTGCAGAGAAGATTCGCCGAAGCTCAAATAACCGCTGCACCAGTGGAAGAAGCACAGGACGAAGTCTGTACGTACACAGATCCCAGGGAAGTCGACTTAGGGCTCTTTAAGTCAGCCCTAACGAACTTTAGCGGAGATTATCACGAATATAGGAACTGGAGAAAGCTAGCAGTGACATTAATGAACAATGTGAAGATATTCCGCGGCCAGAATATCTATACAGAAGCCCTAATCTTGCTTAGAGGAAAGGTTACGGGACGAGCTGCACAAATCCTCATCAACAATAATACCAAACTAAATTTTGAGGAGATCATAGATCGTTTGGATGATTCTGATGCCGACCAACGTCCACTCTATGTCCTCGAGGAAGATATGATGAGAATCAGGCAAGCAGAGAAACCTCTACACCTATACTACGACCAGCTAAATCAGACACTTAATGTAGTTTTGTCCAAAATAGAGATGACACATAAAAACGAATATGTGATCAGTGCTCTATCAAAAGAAGTGCAACTAAAAGCAGTAAGAACATTTATCGCAGGATTGAGGAGTTCAGCAACAAAGAATGCATTATACTCAAGATCATGCACCAATCTGATGGAAGCACATGGGATAGCTAGAACGATGCAGCATGACTCGCATTATCACAAACTGGAAAGCGTACCGAGGGTACAACAGCGAAGCCATCGACAATGGCAAACATCACAAACACAACAGCAATTCCAACAGAATTTTTCTCACCAACAACCTCAAATGCAACAAGAAACAACGGAACCAATGGAGGTAGACCCCTCTTCAACAAGATTTAGACGACAACTATACAATCCACAACCGCCAATGAACACTCATCAGGGAGCAAGGCAAACACAGAATGCGTTTAGACAAGTCATCCAAAGAGTCGGCAACCAATTCAAGTTCGACAGAGAAGACACGTCAAACTCGCAGCAGAGAAAAACACAACGCCTTAACCAAGTGGGAGACACAAAAGAAGACGACCAGGAGTCACTTTACAATGAAGCACCTAGTGTAAGTTATAGAAATAATAATGGAATAGTTGCTGGCTTATTTCTGTAGACTTTAGACTTGACGTAGCCCCACAAAAAATAGTCTAAAGGCGTTAAATCGCATGATCTTGGTGGCCAACTTACGGGTCCATTTCTTGAGATGAAGGCCATAGAATCGCGAGCTGTGTGGCATTGATTTTGGTAATAAAATTCAATGATTTGCAAGCGTTGCTCGTTAGTAAGTCTATTCATGATGAAATGTCAAAGCATACTGAGCATCTTTCTCTTTGACACCATGTCTGAAATCCCACGTGATCTGTCAAATACTAATGCATGAAAATCCTAACCTCAAAAAAATCATCCGTTAATAGACAGAAACATTTTATAATAAGATACCACGGTCTTCCGACGTTAAGACGCACTGCACCTAATGGAAGATTCGTGCATATACTGATAGATTCAGGTGCAACTAGTAGCTATGTGAGTAAAAATTATCCATTTGCAGAAAGAATTAAATTAGACAAACCTATTAAATTCAATACATTACACGGGAGTTCAACAGTTACTCACAAGAGAGAAATCAATCTAGTAGGATTTGACTTAGATTTTTTTGAAGCAGAAGAATTAAAAGAATTTGATTTAATATTAGGAGAAGATTCCTTAAGAAAAATGAAAGCAAAAATAGATTTATTCGAATATTCTATAACATTTGAAAAAATATCTGAACAAGTAAAGGAACAAATTAATTATACTATAGGAGACAAAACTTATGAAAAAGAAATAAAAGAATTAATGAATAACAATAATAACAATGAACTGTTACCTTTTACAACCACAATACAAGCAGAGATCAGGACTGAAACCAGAGAACCTGTTTGGGTACGACAATACCCCTATCCATATGCGGATCAGGACTTTGTCGAAGAGGAAATACAGAAGCTATTAAAAAATAACATAATACAAAAAAGTAAAAGCCCATATAATTCACCAATATGGACAGTGTCAAAAAAGGGTATAGATGAGGAAGGAAAACCAAAGAAAAGAATGGTTATAGACTTTCAAAAATTAAACAAGCAGACAATACCAGATAGATATCCCATACCGGATATAACAATGACATTGCAGAATTTAGGCAAGGCAAGATACTTTACAACATTAGATCTAGAGTCTGGATTTCACCAAATAATGATTAAACCAGAAGATAGGGAAAATACTGCATTTTCAGTCAATGGAGCCAAATATGAATTCCTTCGCCTACCGTTCGGCCTAAAGAATGCTCCAGGCACATTTCAAAGATGTGTCGACGACATACTGAGACCCTTTATTGGAAAATGTGCATATGTATATATCGACGATGTATTAATTTACTCTACTGACCCAAAGCAACATATTAAAGACATCACTAATATTATACATACCCTACATGCAGCCAATATGAAAATCTCAGAGGAAAAATCTAATTTTTTTCAAACAAAAACAGAATTCTTAGGACATATCATAAACAATGGAAGAATTACAGTAGATCCAGGGAAAATCGAAGCTATAGATAGGTATAAAATTCCTGAAACACTAAAGGAATTACGATCATTTTTAGGACTAGCCTCCTATTATAGGAAATTCGTGAAGAACTTCGCACATATATGCAAGCCATTAACAATTTACCTAAGAGGAGAAAACGGAAATATTTCAAAAAATAAAAGTAAAAACGTAAAGTTACAATTAGATAAAGAAGCACTAAATGCTATAAATGAAATAAAAAATAAATTAAAAGAAAAAGTTGAACTATATCAACCAGATTTTAATAAAGGGTTTGACTTAACCACAGATGCTAGTAACTACGCAATAGGAGCAGTACTAAGTCAAGGAAGAAATCCTATATCATTCATATCAAGAACATTGACGAAAACGGAACAAAATTATTCTACTAATGAAAAGGAAATGTTAGCCATAATTTGGGCATTACAGAAATTTAGAAATTATTTATACGGAATAGCAGACCTAACTATATACACAGACCATCAGTCTTTAATATTTTCCATATCAGAAAAAAACCCGAATACTAAATTAAAGAGATGGAAAAATTTGATAGAGGAATATGGTGCCAAGCTAAAATACAAACCAGGGCATGAAAATATTGTAGCAGACGCTTTATCACGACAAATAAACATAATGTCAGATACGTCAATGCACTCAGCTGAATCATCCGCACCAAGAAACATAAAAATGATAGCAAAACCATTAAATTCATTTCGAACCCAAATTATTTTAACACCGTCACAAACAAACGAAAAAACAGCAACAACTATATTTCCGCGACACGAACGATTCGAAATAAAATATAACACTGAAGAATATATGATTCAAACATTAAAACAAATAATGAAACCTAAAATAGTAACAGCATTCCACACTGACTTAGAGACGTGGCATAAACACAAAGAAAAGATAGCAGACATATTTTCAACCTATTTCAAAGTATTCACACAAACTAAACTGCATGACATCACTGAACAAATAGATAGAGAAAACATTTTAGACTTTACGCACAAAAGGGCACATAGAAACGCGCTCAATAACTATAAAGAGATATTAGAAACATGCTATTGGCCAACACTCAAGAAAGATACAGAAAACGTAGTACAGAATTGCATTAACTGTAAAGAGAATAAGTACGAAAGACATCCAGTAAAACAATTATTAGGAAAAAGCCCAGTACCAAATACTCCAGGCACATCAGTACAAATGGACATATTTTATATAAATGGCAAAAGTTATCTCTCTTCTATAGATAGATTTACTAAATACGCATATTTTCGTAAATTAGGAAGTAAACTACATTTTCATGAAATAATAGAAGAAGTGATATCACAAATTTTTCCAAACTGTACCGAACTCATGACCGATAATGAAAGCATATTCGTCGGCATAGGCACAACCGCATCATCACTACATATTATAAAACAAAGTCACTTTTTCTGTCCTTATGTCCCCTTAAATGTTTAAATCTTGAAAACTAAGCAACTGATTTTGATGCGGTTTTTTTTAATAGATAGATTGTCTGAAGAGGAAGGTTTATGTCATTATAATGTGAAGAAATATATAAAGTGGGCGTGGCACTCGGACAAAATGTGGTAAAAAACCATACATTTTTTGTTTACACAGCCATACCTCATAAACGAATCCGCCGATTAAAATGAAACTTACTTGAAGTTAAACTTTGAAATATTTACTTTCGTTCTGCATCAAAAAAATAGTTGATTCATTTCTTATTTAACCAAAATTGTTTAAACAAGAGCAGCACTTTTTCCAAAAAAACTGTTTGTGTGTTTGTTCGCTGTCAACCGAATGAAACATTTGAAGTTATGTGGGAAGCTCACCCCACCTCATTCGTGCTGAATTAGATCGTATGGTGAAAGAACTCGGTACGTACACATGCATGTAGTACATATGTATGTACGAATCTCTCGCATCATTAAATTTCGGACGTACGTATGTATGTATTTTCAATTCATGTCGTTATTACCGTACTGAATTCCATGTAATTCGGGGGTGTTGTGTTTGAACTCATTTCAAATTTTATTCAAATCGCAATCACAATATTTGTCACATTGGTAAACAGCTGATTCGAATATTGGTTTTGTGTATGTTCGAAAAGACGAAAATCCAATCAGATTCTGTGACACCATTTAAAATCAGAATTGGTTTTCAATTCTGACAGCTAGGCAATTCTGTCTTGGATTTCACAACACCCCTGATTATATGTACATTAAAATTTTTCAGCGAAATAAACCGCTCTGTTCACGTTCAATAATTAAAATACAGTTTTTGAATAGTTTTTATTGATTCGGAGCGCGTTAAATTTGCTATCGATTCCAACGATTACACCCACAATAACATTTTTTGTCATTTACTTTTTACGACAACTAATAGCTTATTTTCGAAGCGATTTTAATCAATACAGCGTTTATCCTTATCCAATTAAATACCTTAAATACATTGTTGATTTAATATGAATATTTTTGAAGATATTACATCAGTAGTTTTCTTATGTTTCTAAATGGTAAGTATTTACATATTTTTTACTGCGGCACATAATAATGTGGCAATTTGTGCATAGTTAATAATACATACATATAGAACTGAGTAAATTTTGTACTGAAATTATAAAGTCATGTCTGGAAGACGTCATCGTCGACATAGGTCGAAGTACAGTGAACGCCAGAAGACTACGTTCAGCAAGAGAAGAAGAATCGTCAACGGAACGTGAGGCTCGCCTTAGTCAGGCTCGGGATGGATATAGAGCTGAGAGAGAGAGAGAATCTTCAGTAGAGCGTGAGGCTCGCCGCACCCGAGATAGGGATAGACATCGAATACAGAGAGCCAGAGAATCATCAGCACGAGTTACGAATCATCACAAAATGGTGTTGAAAGTAGGTTGTCCTGTTATTTTATTAAGAAACCTGAATCCACCTAAACTTTGCAATGGCACGCGTTTGCTGGTAAAATCACTGAAAACTTTCATAATAGAGTGCACAATACTCACAGGATGTGGTACCGGAGAAGATGTATTGATTCCCCGAATCCCTATGATACCATCGGATTCACCATTCCAATTTAAACGTTTACAATTTCCGGTAAAGACATCTTTTGTAATGACCATTAATAAATCGCAGGGTCAAATCTTCACCGTTGCAGGCTTAGATTTGAGCGTTGACTGCGTTGACCAACTGTATGTCGCTCTTTCAAGAGTTATCTCAAGAGAAAACATGTTTTTATTGTCTAATGACAAGAAAGCTGTGAACGTTGTATATAAAGACATTCTGTAATATATTAATTGTTGTTGTAAAAATAAAATAAATATGTAAAAATGCAAAAAAATGTAGGGTATGAATTAAGATATTCCAAAGATAGCAAGGAAATCTTCATGGTATAAAGAAAGGGGAATTGTTTTACTCCAAATTAACGCGTGCGGGCCACGGGCAGTAATAAATAAATCAAAACTATGGGATCGATTTTAATCATTTTTTCAGTGAGTGACATAGGCCTTATATTTTATTTCCGTGCGAAGCCGGGGCGGGTTGCTAGTTATTAAATAAATTACAAATTAAACACGAAAAGACAGCAAATAATCATTCAACTTCCAACGCACAAGTAGAAAGGTTACATTCAACGATATTAGAAATCGCGAGGACTTTAGCTAACGACAGAACTACAACTACGGAAGAAGAAATATTCTCAGCAGTCAAGGAATATAACAGGACTATTCATTCGGTGATAAAGGAAAAACCAGTAGACTTATTTTTTAATCAAAAGGAAATTAACGAAAAAGTGAAAAATAATATAGAAAAAAACCAAGAACGTATGTTAGAATACCATAATAAAAAAAGAAGCCAAAAAGATTTTAAACCAGGACAAATAATTTATGAGAAAAGTAGTAGAAGACAAAAATATAACAAAAGATATATTAAACACATAGTAAAAGAAAATAAAGAAAATACGGTACTTACAACGAAAAATAAACTAATACACAAAGATAACATACGAAATGTACTACCCGATAATAATATTAATAATTCTAGTGAACAAATCACTACAATACCAAATAACTAATGTGGAAAATAAAAAGTTTATATTAACCGAGACATATCCGTCATACATTTATAATGAATCAGATTACTTATATCACATGATAAACTTAACAAAAATTTTAGAACATTATGACACACTTTCAACATTAGCTAAAAACTCTCCGGAATTACATAGGGACATAGCCTTAGTCAACAGAATAGAAGTGTTAAAAAATCAATTAATAATTAGAAGAAAGAAAATGAGCATAAATTTCTTAGGATCAGCACTTAGCTTTATAACAGGCGTACCAGATCATGACGATATGATAAAAATAAAACAACAAATTAATGATATAGTAGAAAATAATAATAAACAGAGGTTAATCAACACTCACTTCGAGAAACTGTTAGAAACATTCAACTATAAAACAATTACCCAACACACAATGTTGCAGGAAATTCACAAAGAATTAGAAGACTTAGCTCTAACAATTAATTTCACAAAAAATAAAAACTTTTATTCACCATCAATAAATATTAATGATATTGAAAAAATAATTAAATCAGAAAATACAGAAATTCCGGTAATCAATATTATGGAATATTCTGATATACATGAATGCAGAATTAATGACACATTTATTGTAGTATATAAATACCCAATTATAAAAGAAAAATGCGAGACATTCGATGTACTACCTACTTATATCATATAAACATGGAAAATTAGTTTTAGACAATAAAATATCCAAATGTGCTAGTGGAATGAAACGAATGTAAAAATATTTTGTCGCTATTATATGTTAGATTTAAGTTATATTACGCAATTATGAAATGTAAAACACACAAACTACAAGAAAGACAGCAGAAACAATACGAAAAAATATTAAAACAACAAGGTATGGAACATCTCATCAAAAAGGACGCCACAACTAGCGTATAAAAAGATCAGGAGATCTTTTCACCGGAGGAGGGGGGAGTTAACACCCAGCCATACACGTATGACTCATATTACTTACCACTACACATATATACAACAATAGCAAGCCACATGACGCATGTGCAACGTGATCAAAACGCAAACACATGGAGAGGCATCATCTTACAAGAATGTACAGCCACCACGTGACCAACAACAACAAGCCAATACCACATCACGCATATACAACGTGATCGACATACAGACACATGGAGGGGCATTATCTTATCTTACAAGAATGTACAGCCACCACGTGACCAACAACAATAAGCATGACATTATCCCAGATCCCACGCCACCGGAATTAGCCAATCGGAAGACGACACGAGTTGACTGCACTGCTATAAAAGAGTGACGCGCATACAACTCATGTTCGCAGTTTAAATATAATGTTAGGCATAGCCGGTAGTATATTGTTCATGGTGTAAACTTATATACATATATTTAATTAAAGAAACCTTGGAGGAATCCAAGGAAAATATATTTTTATAGAATAACTAAAGATTATTCTTAATTCGGGCAAACATGAAGAGGAAGTGAGAGCAACGTTTTACCACTCCATATTTACAAATGAGAGCAACGTATTTGCCCACAGCATGTTTACAAATGTTTGTATTCTATTTGTGTGCTTAGCCACTCTCAATCAATAATGCCATACCGCGCAAATATATTTTTATTTGATGATTTCTTATACTTTTGAAAATATGTGTTCCCTTTCTATAGCGCGTATTATTATTTTAATACATTTCCAGAAGCAACTTAGATTTTTAAAATTTAACAGAACAATTATAAAAAAAAAACTAAATTCTTTGAATATTTTGCTGAAACAACCAAACTGAAAATATCACAAATATTAATATATATATACTAGCTGACCCCGCAGCCGTTTTCCTGCGTGAAATTATATGTTTTGAAATGAAAAGAAAGTTGAATTTATATTGTGTTGAAAATCATTTATTTGCGATTTTTCTAATTTTTTTTTTAACGTAGCGCAGCTTGATGAACAAAATTTTTTTTGGTTTCTTTTCTGGTGCGTAAATGTTCAGAGAAGATGGGTTTCGAACTCGTGAACACGCCACGTATATCTGGCCGTGTGAAAAACGCATTTCCAGATTTATCCCACACTCTTCTAGCTACTATCCTTGTGTCCTGTTGATTGTCATTTCAAATGCAATTTACCTGGAAACTGAATAGGTTTGAACTGAAATGGCAAATCGTTGGAACTCAAAAGAATTCGTAGAATCAAGCATTCTGCCCCCCTGTATTCGATAGCTGCGTCACAATCAGTCGGGTTCCATTGCACAGTTTCGGCGCATGAAGATTGCAAAACATAATAACGACAGGTTCAACTTTGAGACGCAAATGATGCTGCGGCATACCAAGCCTCTCCAAAGAATTTAGAAATTCCACTGGATAATTCACGACTTCGTGTCACTGTCAAGACGATCGGAATTTGCCCATTTTCAATCCGTAGCGAATACGATGTAAAATCTCATCGGCAATGTAATTTTTTTCGTATCCCGTAAGTGACGCGAATTTGAAGGCTGATATGTCGAAATGACCATCGCGAAAAGTGTGCGAACTTCAGTGGCATGCGAAGTAGCTATCGAATCGTCCATCGTTTGATTACATTTATTATCATGTTCCAGCAATTGTAATTGCTTGCATGCTTCTCAAAATGATACACACACTCTACCATTCACAGTGCGCATTGAATCAAATGAAATTGAACCACGTACATTTATCAATAGCAACCGAAGGTATTAGCAATCGTCGTTTTTCGGGTGGATTATGTAAATTCGTCCTAAGGAATTAGTTGAGAACATACCTGGATGACAATCTATTGGTTGGCCTTGCTTTCTGCGTATCTATTTCTTTGGCGATGCATTCCATGCATAATATCAAGGCATTCACAAATTGAGCAATGTTCTCATAAACGAATCACTGACGCAAGTTGAGAAAAAACTCGTCAATGTAAATTTTGTTGTTGGAAGTGTTTCCGCTGGCTGTACTATATTCTCTGGGTTGAAAACCACTCTTTAGCCATTCTCCAAATGAACTGCGAAATGCACAACAGTCGGAAAAGTCGATTTCACCAAACTACAATATCCATCATTGGCATGGGTTTTGAATGTGAATTAGACAATAGTGGCGAATATGGTACGATCCATATGTTGTCGACTTCGATATTCACTACTCTAAGTTGAATGGTAAATGTCCTGCCATTGCCGTCTGATGAGCTACGACGATAGAGTGGATCTCCATCATTTCCAGTTTGCGTTTCCGAAAGAAAAGCACGTGGATAGTGTTTCGTGCATTTATTGCAAGTGGGATTGTGGTGTCCGCAAGGTCCATGCACCATATTGGTTTTCATCGCTTCGTAGAATAATGGATCTTTCTCTGCATGAGAAATTTCCGCAGAAATGATTTCATCAATTTGATCTGGTGTAACTACCATCCACCATTCAAAGAAAAATGTGTGCGTGGGGCAAACCTCTTTTTTGCAACTCAACAGAGTACATCCAGCATCTGACTGCACCATACTTGTAAATATATACAGTATATTATCGTGATGATCGCTTGCTGATTGACAGCGATTCATAATTCCACACATATGTCATCGCATCCTGGGAGTCTCATGTAGTTCGTATGTCTTGGGCTGCCATACGTTGATGGCAAAAAGAGCGCCGACCGATATTAGCGCGATGTCTTCGTTGCTTCGTAACAACTTTCAATCTGTAATTGATCACTTCGTTTGAAACACACATAAAGTTTTCACTGAATAATTTTCAATAATTTTTCCGGAATAAAAAAGTAAGCGACCGAAATTGAACGATTCAAATAATTTACAAATCAAAATATTGAAAAACAAAACAAAAAAGAATTGTATGAAAAGTCACTTTTTGGAAATTTCCAATTTTTCGACGTTTCCTTATGAAAAGTAAATGATTTTTTTTATATCTAACCCTATCCAGATCCACAGCGAACAACTTCTGATTTCATGAAGATTGGTTCCGCCGTTCTCGAGCGTTAGCGTTACTAACAAACAAACAATCATTTTTACTTACATATGTACATACAGTCCACGAAATAAGTATAGTGTACAAGCTAAAAATCTGTTTTATTCGACTTCTAATTTCATATGATTATTTTTTATGTTATTTATTAATGGAATCAACATCGAGGATTATTTACACAATATTTAAAAACAAAAATTACTACTTATTAATAAAATAATTCAAAAATTTAATTCACTTGGTACGAAAAAAGTATAGCGTACAAACAAATATTTCATATTATATCAAACTTATTCGAAGTGTTAATAACTTATATGGTTACCGTTAGCCAAAATAACGCTATTTATGCGCCTCGGCATGGATTCAATTAGAGAGCGAAGGGTGGAAATGGGTATTTTCTTCAATTCGGCTTCAATGCACTTCCTTAGATCTCTAACAGTATCAAATTGTCGACCACCGGAATAAACTTGCTGCGAAAGTATTCCCCAGAGATTTTCCATGGCGTGTAAGTCAGGACTTACGGCGGGCCAGTCCATTAATGCTATATATCTGTCCATAAAGAAACGTTTTGTTGCAGCTGCATTGTGTATCGCGGCGTTATCTCACAAAATCATTCGAAAAAATCTATTAAGGCGTTGTCTAACAGTTCAATATAACTTATAGAATTTATTTTATACGTTACAAAACAAATTGGGGTTACACCATTATATCCGAAAGCCCCCATACCATAAGAGATTACCCCTTGAAATTTCTCGAATGCCTTGTTTATAGTGGTCGTCGAATATCTCTTCAATATTTGTCATTGCCGTCGGGGCCATCTAAATTAAATTTTTTTTCATCACTAAAAACCACTTTTTTCCACTTGTCGTCCCACAATTAATGCTTTTGGGTATATTGCATCCTTGCAGTTTTGTGCCGAGGTAGCAACTTAGGCTGAGGCGCTCGTTTGGCATACTAGATGTTACTATTCTCTTTTAAAATCTACTGAACTCGACGGGTGAACACTTCAAGATTTAGTTGAAGCCTAATTTTTGCTGGAGAAATGTTTTTACTGACTGCCAAATGCTTTATTTGCCGTTTCAGCCGTTCATCAACCTTTGGAGGACGTCCATTTCTTTTTGTTGTACTATAAATTTCGGGATTTTTTAAAACGGAACATATTGTTTTCTTGTTGCGATGGAATATTTCAGCTATATCCCTTATTGCAGCTCCACACTTCCGCATCGTTTGAATTTTAGAGCGCTCAACAAGCGATGACTGGGTTCCGCGAGGCATTTCTAAATTAGTTATTAAATTAAGCTCGTTAGGATGGATAAATATTTTTTTAATAATTTATTTAAAACAAACTCACTTTAAAAATCCTTAAAAATACAGAGTAAATGTAACGTCTTGTCGATACGGAATACCTTTCCTTTTTGTACGCTATAATTATTTCGCTCTGAATGTACAAGTGCGCAAATTAAACAGAAAGTAACGGTACTACAAAAGTACCTGTGCCACTAATAAGTTCTGATCAACAATGAACAAATAGGTCGCAATTGCTTACATGCAATCATTTTCAAAATAAAGCTTGTAAACTTCCCTAAATTCCTTTTTTTACTTTGTACACTATACTTATTTCGGTGACTGTATGTATGTATGTATGTATATACAAAATAAAACGTTTGTATGGGAAAAAGAAAAGGGCTGTTTTTAGGGGTTTTCCGGCAACTTTCGTAATTTTTTCTTACATAAGAACCTTCTCCTTATAATAACAAATACAAAAAAAAAAAAATCAGCCAAATCGGTTCAGCCGTTTATGAGTGATGAACTTACAAAGAAAGTGGCATTGATTTTTATATATATAGATATACATATATTTATATAAGCATTTTCATTAAATTATATATATATATATATATACATATATATATTATGGTCACAAGTATCGTTTTTTTATATATGCATATTAAGGTGGGCCAAAAATTAGTTTATATTTTATTTTTCGTAGTTACCATGAAAATCTCATTCAACATGACTAAAAACAAGTCCTGGTAAAATCTGAGCTCTTTATATTAATATTAAGAGGTGCCTCATCGACATTTTCGATTTCCCATATAAATTACATGGAAAAAAAATCATTTTTTTTTGTGGTGGTTATTGTGCGGAGGTTTTAATGTGCACGTGATGGCGGCCAGTAGGGATGGTAAACTCGATTCCGATACTACTCGAGAATCGAGTTTTCTCGTAAAAGAATCGATTTTTCGAATGTCAAGAACCGATTCTTAATCCACTTCGACTACTGAAGATCGATTTTTAAATATATATATATTTTTTCCTAACAGTGATTAAAATTTCCCACCATGCAAAGGTAAATAAAAACAAATTTTAATGCGAAACTCTAAACTCTGCAAATTATGTTTACCCCTTTTTGTTCACACAACTGTACAATTCCGATATGAAGTAAACTTCCACCCTTAAATTTGTGTACAATGTCAGTATTGCCGCAACCACTCTGCGATGAACATCAAGTTATGGAGGAATGTAATTTATTTTTTTCGCAATTTTTCTCAACTTGTTATGCCCTTCTCTCCGTAAACTGATATTCCCCTCATCTAGCCCCCGTGCGCACTTTGCTAACTTTGCGGGCTAAAAATGTGCCCATCCCTGCTCTATCCCATTCGTAGGGGCTACGAAAAGCGCGAAAAGTGAGACAATAGAAACACGCGGACTGTGCAGTGAAAATAGCTTTAAAATTATCTCTTATAATAAATTAAATTTGCAATATAAAATCGTGTTTAATCCCCATAAATCGAAATGTGTATTGAGAATAAAGGTATATGTTATATAACAAAGTAGTTTTTATATAATAATATATTGTTTTATTATTTTAAAACAATTGTTTTATAAGAGCCCTTTTTAGTGCTATGTTTTTCTTTATAAATCGATTTAGATATACAAAAAGTTGTGATCCCAGTCTCACCCACAAATGAATCAAGTTTTTTTATATTAGTTAATGTTTTCTAAGTCTATGTTATTGATTTCAGATGCAACTTTTTGCAACTTACAGCTTAGTACGCAGCTCTCAAGAAACGTAAAAACTTCATATAAAACAAGTAAGGAAGGGCTAAGTTCGGGTGTCACCGAACATTTTATACTCTCGCATGATAAAGTGATAATCGAGATTTCATTATCCGTCATTTACATATTTTTTTAAACGTGATACCTCAGCTCAAATACCGTATTTGTGTAAAGTTTTATTCCGCTATCATCATTGGTTCCTAATGTATATATTATACAGAGAAGACATCAGATGGAATTCAAAATAGCGTTATATTGGAAAAAGGCGTGGTTGTGAACCGATTGCACCCATATTTCGTACATATCATCAGGGTGCTAAGAAAATATTATGTACCGAATTTCATTGAAATCGGTCGAGTAGTTCCTGAGATATGGTTTTTGGTCCATAAGTGGGCGACGCCACGACCATTTTCAATTTTAAAAAAAAGCCTGGGTGCAGCTTCCTTCTGCAAATAAAATTTTGTGTTTCTGACGTTTTTTGTTAGTCGGTTAACGCACTTTTAGTGATTTTCAACATAACCTTTGTATGGGAGGTGGGCGTGGTTATTATCCGATTTCTTCCATTTTTGAACTGTATAAGGAAATGCTTAAAGAAAACGATTCTGTAGAGTTTGGTTGACATAGCTATAGTAGTTTCCGAGATATATACAAAAAACTTAGTAGGGGGCGGGGCCACGCCCACTTTTCCAAAAAAATTACTTCCAAATATGCTCCTTCCTAATGCGATCCTTTGTGCCAAATTTCACTTTAATATCTTTATTTATGGCTTAGTTATGACACTTTATAGGTTTTCGGTTTCCGCCATTTTGTGGGCGTGGCAGTGGGCCGATTTTACCCATCTTCGAACTTAACCTTCTTATGGAGCCAAGAAATACGTGTACCAAGTTTCATCACGATATCTCAATTTTTACTCAAGTTACAGCTTGCACGGACGGACGGACAGACGGACGGACGGACAGACAGACATCCGGATTTCAACTCTACTCGTCATCCTGATCACTTTGGTATATATAACCCTATATCTGACTCTTTTAGTTTTAGGACTTACAAACAACCGTTATGTGAACAAAACTATAATACTCTCTTTAGCAACTTTGTTGCGAGAGTATAAAAACGCTTAAGAAACGGTCCAGAAACGTTCCTGCGATAAAGTTACTTGTGCTAGTACGCAGCTCTTAAGAAAGCTAGTACTAATTTTTAATACTTTTTTTCAATAAAATGTGAATATGGCAAACCTGGTTTTGCAAAGAAACATCAAATCAGCAATTGTTTCTTGCAGGAAATTCGAAGTAATCGTCAAATTCATCCTAAATTAGTTGAAATCATTATTATAAAGTATATTCCATTTTGAAATGTTGTATAAAACCAACCAATCATCAACAACATTCCTTAAATCTCAATGAAAATATTTGTGTTACCATACACATACATACATACATACATACGCACAAAGTTTGTTTTCTTTGTTTATTCTCTCTTGCTCTTCTAATGTGGATCATTCACAATGCGTAACCAGCTGTCAA
This sequence comes from Bactrocera dorsalis, assembly GCF_023373825.1. Lineage (NCBI taxonomy): Eukaryota > Metazoa > Arthropoda > Insecta > Diptera > Tephritidae > Bactrocera > Bactrocera dorsalis. The sequence goes on along the minus strand of NC_064303.1, from coordinate 69,371,983 downwards.
AATTACTTCAGAAATAATGTATTTTTGTTCTTGAGCAATTACTTAAGAGCTGCGTACCAACCTTTCTTTGTTATTCATGTTATTCTACCAAGCATGCGATTTTTTGTGTATTTTGTTTTTATAATTTCTTGTATTTACGTGTGCATATTTTATTGTATTTATGCTTTTTTTCATCATACATATATGTATATTGGTTTTAATTTTATCATTTTCTCACTTTTATCAAATGTTTGTTTTATACGTACTTCTATTTAGGCACATCATATCATATCATATACATATTTGGTGTTTAGAAAATGTATGAAGAAATATCACTTATCACCGAAGCAAATTTAATAAAGCTTTAGTATCTACTTATTAGAAGTTTTGTTAGCAAAAAATTTGATATTAACAAATTACCCTGCTATGATAATATTTAAAAGGAAAAACAGTTTTCCTGAGCAAATAAAGGTCTCAGAATCTGATGTTGAAGTTGAGATAAAAAAAATTATTGCACCACATTGCCTTACAAATGTAATTAATGAACGAAATGAGACCTTTAATAACGTATTATCAATAGGAATATGTGGCTTTGATGGCAATTTGAAAATAATAATTTGGAAGACAATAATTTATTTGTCACGGCATATGTCCCTGTACAATTGATAATAAAATCGCAAAATGATGAAAATCACAAACAAATTTAAAAAACTGCAGACCTTCGTCCACCCGCTATTGCCGTCCTATTCGAACTCAATTTCAAAAGGAATCAAACCCTAAATACACTAGATTTGTGCTAGATTAACTTCAAAATAGTCCTGATATTATCTTCCTTCGTCAGTCATAACATCGCTCCCGACTACTGTGCGGCGGTCCGAATATGCAACCGCTTCGAAGAAAGTTCAGCCAGAAGGAAGAATAGGTGAAACGGCTTGTTTAGGCTAGAGAGGAGGTGCGCACACTTCGCCACTCGTGATTGGTGTTATTCCTCGGACACAGCGAATGCTAATCGCATTGAAGAGCACATTGCTGGAAAGAGGCAGCGCTCAACGAAGAGTGAACCTAAGACGACCTCGAAAAAGAAAAAGTGCAAAGACGTAGCTGGGAAGCTAGGCGTCAAGAACGCGGACGACAAACCGACAACGCAGCGGTGGCGGCCAGTGGTATTACGAAACGGCATTTGACCGTCGCGTTGAGAGAGCGAGGTTGTGGGGATAGCATGTGGCGTGGGAAGCGTGTTTCTTCACCTCAAGAAGCGCCACCTCGCAGACGGAAACAAAAACACGCTGGAGACGCGCGAAGTAGAAACGGATCTCGGAATAGAAGAAATCATCGCTACTTCACTTGTCCTACAGGAAGTGGAGGGGAAGGCAAAACCCAGTCGACAGACTGATGGTGCTAAACCTAGAGCTGAGGGTACCCCAAGTGAACGTCTACAAGAGAAAGATCGCCTCGGCTGAGCTTCTTATCAATGGAGAGAAAGAGAACGTGGCTTCACGCCAGGAACGATGGATTGCATCGGGTAACGTGGTCGCTGGGCTGAAGTCACATAATTATATAACATACACCCCAAGCGTAACTAACAAGGTAAGATTAGCCATTTTGGTTAGGAAAAAAATATTTTCTCATATTGATTGCACTCTTTCCACAGATGACCTGACGGTTGTGGTGGTGAAGGGTGGCAAGAATGAATCTCTACTTCTTACATCCTGCTGCATGCTACATGATAGCGAGGCGCCAACGGGCGAGCTCCAAAGTTTGACTGCTACATCCAGCAGAAGGAAGCAGGCGTTGATGGTGGGTGCCGATGCTAACGTCCATCATACAGTTTGGCCCCCGACTTCAATCAACGAGGCGAATTCTTACTTTTAAGTATATTTTACAAAGTAATCGAGCTAATCGACGTGAGGAACCTATGTATATATGACACACTTCTAGAAACGTTCTATACATAACCCTATACATGCACTGGTATAAAACTGGAGAGTACCGTCATTCTCTAACAATATGTACTTATACTTCTCCAAACGAAATTAAGAGAAATCCCAGGAATACAAACTGGGATTTCTATGGGCAGATACTATAAAGCAAGAGACTTAGACCTTGCTTGTACAACTCACATGAAGAGCTTGAAAAGGGCGAAATTGTATTTACGAGCGCCATAATTACAGATTCTCTCTTGGGTCTTCAGGCGCAAAGTACGGGAACGCTTCAACTGGGCCAAGCTAGCAGAAAGCGAGGACTGTTAGAATGAATATAAAGATCTTCTAAGGGGCTAAAGGAAGTTAGTGCGCAGAACAAAGCGAGAATGCTGGAAAAACGTTTGTAGTTGATTGGAAAAGACTGGCTAAATGAGTATCAGCCTTCCCACTTCTGCCCGTCAACACTATCCCACACATCTTTGTATGCAACATTGGTACGTCACATTCCCCACACTCACCACATCATCATTTGTTACTCACATTATACTCTACGCTCTAACACCCACACAATGACATCACCCACTCATCACTCAAGAGAACAGCACACACCATCACCAATATCTTTCGCCGAACCAAAGTAACAAAAGTACAGACAACACGATCAAAAACCTCTCTGGCGCTACGACATCGCACAGTGATTCGCCTGGATCATTGTAGGCGGACAAAAGTCAGTGTAAACAATCAAATAATTGACAGTACTCTGATTATAACAACCCTTGATATGTCACAGTTTTAAGTAAGAATTGCGCAAAATATTCTAATACCGTTAACTACAACAAGTTTAATCGAAGTGACACGGTGTTATCATTTTTATGTTTTCAATTTAAATAAAAAAATACAATATAAATAGTGATTTAACAAGGTTTGGAGAGGAAAACACGACTGCTAATGAAGTGGAATATAATTTAGAAGGTATGTATGTATATTTTATGCAATTTAATACTTGGTTTGCGTTTAGCTAATACGTTGTACGGGGTTTTGAAAACTCATATAAAAATGTTTGTGTTCTTTTTATTTTCAAATTTTAAACGTATGCAACTTTTTTTATCCACATATATCCAAGCTAATGTTTGAATATTGTATAACGGCAACCTTAAGCTATACAATGACCTTTGATCGAGTCCCCATCTTTCCCCCATAATTTTTAATTATTTTTTTTCCAGATCGAGTTTGCTCTATTTCAAAAATGGAGTTATTTGAAGAATGGCGAAAATGTAAAATAGAACGAAATTCTTGATTAGTTAATTATGTTTTCACAAAATTTAGTGCCACAGACGTAACGCCTGATACACAGAAGAAGATGAAGTTAAAAATTTCGAGTGTTTCGTCAAAATTTTCGAAAAAATGGACTGAAACAAATATGATGATTGAACGTTTTTTAAACAAAAATCGCAGTAGGTTAGAAGGAACAGATTTACAATTTTACCAAAAATGGAACATCCCTGTCCTACCTCATCAACTGGAAGCAATCGACCTGAAGGTAGACCAAAAAAAATTTTGAAGAGTCGTCTTTTAAAACAAAAAAATCAAGGGTCGAGGACTTACTAGAATCGCGAAGTGCCATCGAGTTGACCGTAGCCGCTGAAGCAGCAAATCGCTTGGAGGGTAATAGAAACATAGCTACTTCGATTAAAGTTTGAAATCTACAGAGAAAAAGAAGTCTGGTAATACCACATGCGAAGTCAGGCAATTGGCAGGTGATGAGGCATTAGCTTATTATGTGGATTCTAAGTGCACAAGTTACTCCTATAAACAGACGCGAAAATGGTAATTGAAGGCGGGACATAAAGCTTTTGCATCCTATTTTAGTTTACGTAAGTCCAAAAATTTGTGTTACCCTGCAGATAGCATATCTTGGTAACAGAAACGCGCGCCGAAACTAAACTTCTAGGCATTTTGGATAAAACCGCTAAACGTTTAATTGAAGCGCAATGTGAAGTTTTCAAAGCAAATATATCTTCTAAGTCGTCATTCACACTAATCAGCAAATGGGGATGTGACGGAAGCTCCGGCCATAGCGCTTATAAACAGAAATTTGAAAACTGCGATGCTACTGATGAGTATCTCTTTGTTTTTGCTATTCTCCCATTGAGATTGAGTGACGATGCCAGCCAAAATATTTTATGGCAAAATCCGCCTTCGTCCACACTCTATTGTCGCCCAATTAAGCTTATTTTTTCAAAGGAAACAACTGATTTTACTAGAACAGAAACTAACAAGGTTTTGGAAGAAGTATCTCAACTTCTTCCAACACTTTGTGATAATCGCGGTTCTAAAATTTTGGTAAAACATAATACAGATTTACTACATATGCTTTTAATAACTTCCGATCCGGTAATCAACTCACTCAGAGAAGTTCCTAGAAAGAGCACAGATAAATTACCGGAGGAAGTTCTAAATTTAATTGTCCCGCCTTCAATACCATCAAAAGTACCACGTCAGGTAACATGTGACCATGACGATAAAGATTATCTAGTATCTAATTCAGATGAATCTAACAGTGATGATGAGTCATTCAAGGAGTAGTGATATAGTATATAGTTATTATAGTATTAAACATTTTGTTGTTGTGTGTTATTGTTATTTTTATATTACTGTTATTATTAGGTCTGTTGGTAAAAAATCCCTTACTAATCATCGCGTTTTTCATTAGTTGTAATGTAATGGACTTATGTATTAGCACGTAATTTATACATCAAAGTAAATGTTATTGTATGTTCTGAAATTTAAAAAAATAAGTAAATATATTTTTTACACAATTTTTTGTTATCTATTCGCGAATCTAAAAAAAATATATTAATTTTTCAATGAAACTTAAAATCATTAATCAACACGACCAAAACAATTAAATTTCAAACTAAAATGTTTTTGTCCCCCTAGGTTGTATTAAGCGATACACTGTGCATCGGTCCGATCCACACACGATTCCTTTTTGGCTACCTATATTTACTATTTACTTTTGTGGAAGAATAAATTCCAAAGTTGATAACAACTTGAGTTTAACTATAAACGAATTTTTTAATCACAATATGGGTGAAGTTATATGGTGAGTGTGGAAAGGTGGTACATAAGTCAATATATAGTCCTTCGAGCTTAAAAGAAAGGCACTATCGGAAAATAACATTAAAAAAACAAAAAAAACATAGGAAAGTGACCGAAAACTTAAACAAAACAAAAATATAATAATAATTAAAAGTAATACTGTGTGGCAAAAAATAAAATCAAGTTTGGTGAAAATACAAAATACGTTCAGTGAGCCGTGAATTAACATATTACAATACAAAAAAAGTACACAAATGAAAGTAAATTATTATTTACATATTCAAAATAGAAAGTGTCAACCTCAGTGCAAAGTGCATGTTATAAAAAAGCACAAAATAGAGAATACATATCTCACCTCATAAAAAAAGAAAAAAAAAAAAACAAAAAAACAACCGGACGCAAACTAAATTAAAATAACTAAAACTAACTAAAAAAACAAACACACTTACAACAAATTATACGGGCGTTAATTCTAACAAGAATCAAAAATAAAAAACGAAGAAAAGCAGATAATACGTAGAAAGTGGAATAACCAGCTGTCATTCAACGAGGAGGAATTGGACAACAAACTCACTTCTGATCGGTACAACCCAAAAACCCCTATGGGAAATCAAAGTGAATTGTATCGTTTCCATTTTTTGGTTTTAATATTTATGTATATACTAGTAACTATGGTTGCATATTAAACCGTTTAAGCATTATACAACATTTTATTAAAACGGGTATAAAATACTACGGTATAAATTAAAAAACCGATATTAAAAAAAATGGTATTATATCGCCTACGCATGCTTACCTTCGTTTATGCAAACACTGACCAAAAAGAGAATATTATCTCAGTATTCAAGTATTTATTTACTTGTAAATTTTCCGCCAATACTACCTTTGCTTCTTAAAGCAGTAAGCTGGATTGCTCAAATTAAGCAATAAGCGCAATAAAAAATTCTTAAGGAAGCATCAAAGAGAGAGAGAGAGAGAATATAAACATACATACATATATATAGATACAAATATCATTGGTAATATACAATAACACACATACCTTTAATTATTTACATATATGCATATATATGTACATACTTACAAATAAGTGCAGAGGTTAAATACCTGCACACTACAATTTCTATCTTATTCGGTATATTCGTACCGCCAAAATTAAATTTCTAGACATACATGCGGCCTATAGTTACTTATATAACTATATACATATATATATATTAGAGTGTGCCATTCTGAGGCAACCTTTTTTTTCAACTGAAAAACAGGCTCAAAACTTTCGAAAATGTGTAAAAAAAAGTCACTCAAAAGATGAGCTCTTAATATTAATATTAAGAGGTGCCTATTTCAAATTTTCTGTTTTCCATATAAATTACATGGAAAAAAATCATTTTTTTTGTGGTGGTTATTGTGCGGAGGTTTTATATGTGCCCCGATAGCTGCCAGTAGGGATGGTAAACTCGATTCCGATTCTACTCGAAAATCGAGTTTTCCCTTAAAATAATCGATTTTTTAAAATCGATTTTCAGTAGTCGAAGTGGATTAAGAATCGGTTCTTGACATTCGAAAAATCGATTATTTTACGAGAAAACTCGATTCTCGAGTATATATTGGTGTTTTATTTAAAACTTTTCCTTTTAAAATATCAAGCTCATGAGTTTTAATCTACAACTCTACATCTTTTTTTTTGCATATCTGCTTTTTGTACATCTTCTTTTATTTGCAGCGATCTCTTCTTTTAAGGGGTTACATACGTCCAACAGCACCAAAAATGCGCTAAAAGAAAAACTGTTTTAAGAAGGGTTAACAATAGAAATATATATAAAAAAATTTTATACAATGTTTATTGGTACTTAAAGTTTAAAAAAAAATATTTTTTAATTTTTCTTTACAAAAATTAGTACATAAAATATCACGTGCCACAAAGTACAATAAAAAAAGTTGCTCCACGGTCTGCATGATAACTCATACAGTTTTTAACATAAATGTCACACTTTAATTATGTTTATAAAATTTTTTAATAAAAATATCAAAAATCCGGCTCGACAGACTATAGAGAAAACATTTTCGAATATTTAAAAAAAAACTTAACCTGTGTGTATAAAACCCTTGTCGGGCGGTCTGATTTTCTACCATAACTTTGTATCTATGGGGAATTTTTACAATCGACTTTCACAGAAATACGCCTAAAACTATAAAGAATAATAAACTATAAAAAAAAACGATTTTTTTTTAATTCTGGACGTATGTAACCCCTTAAGCAATTGGTTTCTTACTGACCACCACCAGTCCTTTGTTTCGAGGCTTTGTTGAAAGAAATTTTCTTTTTTATTTTGTGCTTTTGATCAGCAAATACCTATTTTGTATTATTATTTGAATCATCTATTATTTTATTTATTTAATTACTTAATATTATTTACTTTTGGTCAAAATTTAGCATCTTTCGTCGGTGGCCCGGCAGCGATAAGTTTTAGCGTCAATGCATCCCATAGCTTATTTAAGCCACTTTATCTTGCCCACAATTAGGCAATATATTATTTGCTAAGTTCTGCTGCTGTAGCATAAAATGACTCATCAAATTTTTTTTACGCATATTTATTTTGTTTACATTTGTCCTTAAATCATTAGTTATAATTATAATTCAAATTAATTCCCGCAACGAGGGAATTTAAAAAAATATATATATTTTATATCCGCGAACGCGCGGATGAAATGAGAACACGTGTGGTTCTTGTGGATTGCCCAATACAAATCAAATCTTTATTTCTAAAATACTAATATCTATACATTTTTGTTTTATTTACTTAAAGTTAAAGCTGAATGTAAGCATCAGCTTGATTGAATCCAGAACAAAGAGTCATTTACAATTTTAGCTGTTCCAGCAGAACGTTAAGCGTTCTGATTTCTTTACGATTGTTATTGTTATGCCTTCTTGTGAGGGCGAGCGATATTGTTTTGATAATAATGGATTATTAGATTCAGAACTGAAAAAGCATAATTCTTAAATAATCAAAAACGTTAATTATATTTCTTATTTATGAGAGAGTGTAATTGCAAAGTGCAAAGATTCAATTTTATTTACAATTATGGTAAGGTTTCTATGCGGAGGCTATTGTTAACTCCCCCCTTCCTAAAATGAATAGTCCCCGATTCACTATTATTTTGAGTTAATTTATATATTTGGGCCAAAAGAGCATTGTTACGAACGATCTGGCAGCATGACTCACGTAATCCTCGTAAGTCCTACTTGCTTACGTATGAACTGACGTGGCGCGCTGTGATTGGTCTAATAAGCAAAGCGGGAGCAATTATTGTAAGTCCTACTTCCTTACGCATAAGCTAACGTGGCGCATTCTGATTGGTCCAATTGAGCAACCGGGAGCAATTAGTATATTTAGCAAAGTAGGCTATGGGAAGAACGATCATACCGTCGATAACGTTCAGAGGGTGCAGTTGAGACTAAATTTTTTAATTAACCATTGATTTTTTTGTTAACATTGAATAACCTTTAAATTCGGTATTAAATGTTATATCAGTTCTTCTTCTTTACTGGCGTAGACACCGCTTACGCGATTATAGCCGAGTCAACAACAGCGCGCCAGTCGTTTCTTCTCTTCGCTACGTGGCGCCAATTGGATATTCCAAGCGAGGCCAGGTCCTTCTCCACTTGGTCCTTCCAACGGAGTGGCGGTCTTCCTCTTCCTCTGCTTCCCCCGGCGGGTACAGCGTCGAATACTTTCAGAGCTGGAGTGTTTTCGTCCATTCGGACAACATGACCTAGCCAGCGTAGCCGCTGTCTTTTAATTCGCTGAACTATGTCAATGTCGCCGTATATCTCGTACAGCTCATCGTTCCATCGAATGCGATATTCGCCGTGGCCAACGCGCAAAGGACCATAAATCTTTCGCAGAACTTTTCTCTCGAAAACTCGCAACGTCGACTCATCTGTTGTTGACATCGTCCAGGCCTCTGCACCATATAGCAGGACGGGAATTATGAGTGACTTATAGAGTTTGGTTTTTGTCTGTCGAGAGAGGACTTTGCTTCTCAATTGCCTACTCAGTCCGAAGTAGCACCTGTTGGCAAGAGTTATCCTGCGTTGGATTTCAAAGCTGATATTGTTGGTGGTGTTTACGCTGGTTCCAAGATAGACGAAATTATCTACAACTTCAAAGTTATGACTGTCAACAGTGACGTGAGTGCCAAGTCGCGAGTGCGACGACTGTTTGTTTGATGACAGGAGATATTTCGTCTTGCCCTCGTTCACTGCCAGACCCATTTGCGTTGCTTCCTTGTTCAGTCTGGAGAAAGCAGAACTAACGGCGCGGGTGTTGAGACCGATGATATCAATATCATCGGCATACGCCAGCAGCTGTACACTCTTATAAAAGATTGTACCTGCTCGATTAAGTTCTGCAGCTCGAACTATTTTCTCCAGCAGCAGATTGAAGAAATCGCACGATAGGGAGTCGCCTTGTCTGAAACCTCGTTTGGTATCGAACGGCTCGGAGAGGTCCTTCCCGATCCTGACGGAGCTTTTGGTATTGCTCAATGTCAGTTTACACAGCCGTATTAGTTTTGCGGGGATACCAAATTCAGACATTGCGGCATAAAGGCAGCTCCTTTTCGTACTGTCGAAAGCAGCTTTAAAATCGACGAAGAGGTGATGTGTGTCGATTCTCCTTTCACGGGTCTTTTCCAAGATTTGACGCATGGTGAATATCTGGTCGGTTGTTGATTTACCAGGTCTGAAGCCACACTGATAAGGTCCAATCAGTTTGTTGACGGTGGGCTTTAATCTTTCACACAATACGCTCGATAGAACCTTATACGCGATATTAAGGAGGCTAATCCCACGGTAGTTGGCGCAGATTGTGGGGTCTCCTTTTTTATGGATTGGGCATAGCACACTTAAATTCCAATCGTTGGGCATGCTTTCGTCCGACCATATTTTACAAAGAAGCTGATGCATGCTCCTTATCAGCTCTTCGCCGCCGTGTTTGAATAGCTCGGCTGGCAATCCATCCGCCCCCGCCGCTTTGTTGTTCTTCAGGCGGGTAATTGCTATTCGAACTTCTTCTTGGTCGGGCAATGGAACGTCTTTTCCATCGTCATCGATTGGGGAATCGGGTTCGTCTTCTCCTGGCGATGTGTGTTCACTGCCATTCAGCAGGCTGGAGAAGTGTTCCCTCCATAATTTAAGTATGCTCTGGGCATCGGTGACTAGATCACCTTGGGGGGTTCTACATGAGTATGCTCCGGTCTTGAAACCTTCTGTAAGCCGCCGCATCTTTTGGTAGAATTTTCGAGCATTACCCCTGTCGGCCAGCTTATCAAGCTCTTCGTACTCACGCATTTCGGCCTCTTTCTTTTTCGGTCTACAAATGCGTCTCGCTTCCCTCTTCAACTCTCGGTATCTATCCCATCCCGCACGTGTTGTGGTCGATCGTAACGTTGCGAGGTAGGCAGCCTGTTTTCTCTCCGCTGCGACACGGCACTCCTCGTCGTACCAGCTGTTCTTTTGCACCTTCCGAAAACCAATGGTTTCGGTTGCAGCTGTACGTAAGGAGTTTGAAATGCCGTCCCACAGTTCCCTTATACCGAGTTGTTGACGAGTGCTCTCAGAGAGCAGGAGTGCAAGCCGAGTAGAAAATCGCTCGGCTGTCTGTTGTGATTGCAGCTTCTCGACGTCGAACCTTCCTTGTGTTTGTTGGCGTGCGTTTTTTGCTGCACAGAGGCGGGTGCGAATCTTAGCTGCAACAAGATAGTGGTCCGAGTCGATGTTAGGACCTCGGAGCGCACGCACATCTAAAACACTGGAGACGTGTCTTCCGTCTATCACAACATGATCGATCTGGTTGGTAGTTTTTCGATCCGGAGACAGCCAGGTAGCTTGATGAATCTTCTTATGCTGGAATCTAGTACTACAGATAACCATATTTCGGGCCGCGTCGAAGCCGATCGGCCTCAACCCATTTGGGGATGTTTCCTCGTGGAGGCTGAATTTACCGACCGTAGTGCCAAAGATACCTTCTTTGCCCACCCTGGCGTTGAAGTCGCCAAGCACGATTTTGACATCGTGGCGGGGGCAGCTCTCATAAGCGAGCTCCAAGCGCTCATAAAAGTCATCTTTGGTCACATCGTCCCTCTCTTCCGTCGGGGCGTGGGCGCAAATCAGCGATATGTTGAAGAACCTCGCTTTGATGCGGATTGTGGCTAGACGTTCATTCACCGGAGTGAATGATAGTACTCGGCGACGGAGTCTCTCTCCCACCACGAATCCAACACCAAACTTGCGCTCCTTTATATGGCCACTGTAGTAAATGCCACAAGGACCTACTCGTCTTTGTCCTTGTCCCGTCCATCGCATTTCTTGGACGGCGGTGATGTCAGCCTTTATTTTCACGAGGACATCAACCAGCTGGGCAGCGGCACCTTCCCAATTAAGGGACCGGACATTCCAGGTGCATGCCCTCAATTCGTAGTCCTTATTTCGTTTTCCATGGTCGTCATCAAAAGGGGGGTCTCTCATCCGAGGCTGGTTGTTGCTATTCGCTGGGGTTGTTTTTTTACGTGGCGGGTCCCAAACCCAGCGCACAACCCTATGTAGGGGATATTTCGCCTTCTCACGTTAGCTCGCCTTCAAACGGATGTTCTTAGGCTACCCAGAGTATACTTGGTCAAAGACCGGAAGTCGTGAGCTGCTTGAGTCATATGCAAAAGAATCGTTTCTGGCCACTCCCAAGTGAATGGCGATCAGAGAACTTTCCTCACTTGCGTGAACTTCTACATATGACTCCTCCTCTATCAGTTAATTGCAAAAAATTTCTCGCATTTTTATTAACATCTTAAAAAATTTATTCCACCCTCATCGCGCACTATATTTAACGTAAATTATAATGTCGCGCGCGAATAATTCAGTATCGTCTGCTGCACCTGCCAATTTCGTTCTTGGTCCTAATTGCGCTGCAGCCACCAATCTCACTACCTCAACCAGCTTTCCAATTGTGAGCAACCTGGAGGATAATAGTGGTACTGATCGGGCTTCTAATCAGCGCATTCCTGTGACACACGCTGAGAGTTCGAACGCAGGCGTATCAAATGCAGCTCCTCCAAATGGAAGTCGGGTGTACACGGTATCACCCCAACAAGCACATCTACAAGAAAGTGAAATCATAAGTCCTGTTCACTCCTCAAATTCTTTTGGTTCACTCGGTCTCCGCCGTCGCGCCGAGTTGCTACAAGAGCAAAGTGAAATCCTACGACAGAGAGAGGCTTTATTAAGAGAACAGCATAGTTTTTTGGATCGCATAGACGCGATGGGTTTTGATGACGACTTGGACGAAAGGCAATATTCAATGCCTAGGATCTCAACCAGGTTGAGGGATGAGGCGTTTCTTCCACCCCAAATGCTGCAGCTGCCACCACAATTTGTGGCGCCATTTAATGTAACCGCTCCTGTTCTAAACGGTGTTACAAATAGCGGGTCTTCATTACCTAACAGTATGCCAACCGGAATGTTAACGGGTCAACGAGATGAAACCGATATTCAAACACCGGTTCTTCAATCGTTATTGAACCGAATACAGTCACTTGAACAGCAGTTGCGACGGAATTCAACACTCAATACAGAGACTATTTTGCCGCAACCAGTTCATACGACTTTTCCGACAGCTGAGCGCGTTAACAGCTTGTCGTTTGGTTCTTCAACTTCTCGCCGATTGACTCGGGAGCAAGTTGCTTCTCGTAACAGCCTTACTAAAGAATTACCCAAATATGATGGTAAACCCAGCGAGTGGCCGATGTTTTATGCCGCTTACAATCAAACTACAGAGGTTTGCAGATTCTCTGACGAAGAGAATCTGCTAAGACTGCGACAGGCGTTGGAAGGTCCAGCGCTAAAGGCTGTTAAAAATCTGCTATTGCACTCTTCATGCGTCAATCAAGTTATGGCCACTCTTCAAATGAGATTTGGTAGACCCGAATTGATCATCAGTGTTCTACAACGCCAAATTTGTGAACTACCGCCACCATCGGAGAGCCATTTGGAATCTATAGTCGATTTCGCCGTAGAAGTGCAAAATATCTGTACAACGATGTCAGTATCTGGTCTGACTGGTCATTTGAACAATCCCGAATTTGAACAGCGGTTGGTTTCGAAATTACCTGGGCTTTTACCAGCGTATTGGGGAATGCATAAGCGGAGCTTAACAGCATGCAATCTACAAAACTTCAGTGATTGGCTCTTTCAGTTGGCTCAAGGTGCCAACTGCGTTCTCGTTCCAAAGGATCCAATACGTGAGCGCAAACGAGGGGCACTTAATCATCATTTCAGTTCGGTAAGATGTATCGTTTGCAATGGAAGTTGTAGTGAAGTTTTTAATTGTGCCTCTTTCAAGGTAATGCCACGAAATCAAAGGTGGTAAGTTGTTCGCAAACTAAAATTATGTCGTCGATGTTTGAAAACGCATTCGATGAATAGATGTAATTGGGTCAAACCTTGCGGCGTTAATGGATGCACACGCAGTCATCATCCACTTTTACACAACTCGGAATTCGTTCAAACTGTAACTA